>NC_136065.1:554670691-556068325 GCF_964261635.1 Lissotriton helveticus | reverse complement strand
GGCGCCTGCGCGATTCCCTCCTACATCAGAACCATCATTGATAGGATTAAGGAGACTATATCCCAATATCTGACCCTCAATGCTAATCAAGACACGCCTTTGTCGACACAGTGGTTGGCGCTCAAAGCGGTACTGAGAGGGGGATTCATAGCGATCTCTTCGGTCATTAACAAAGAGCGGAGCCATAAATGGGCGGAGCTCACAAAACACGTGGCGGAGCTGGAGCAAATGCACCAACGCACTGGCGCTGTCAGAGCCTGGTGCCAACTCTGTACTGAGCGGAAGCAGCTCGCGGCACTGGACCAGGACAGGGCCGAGTATGCAGTGCTCCGCCACTCCTACTACACAGGAGAGGATAGATGCGGCCGTCTCTTGGCTCATAAGCTTCGGGAAGTGAGACAGCGGCAGGAAGTGCAGTCCATCCGCTCACCCGGAGGAGACCTCACCTCCAATGATGCGGCAATAGCGGAGGCCTTCCTGGACTTCTACGCTTCACTCTACTCGAGTGACTCCTCAACACACAGCATGGCCACGACTATATAGCTGCTGCGCACTTTCCGTCTCTGAACGCTACGCAGGCCACTTGCCTTGAAAGGGACATCGGACTAGAGGAGGTCATTGCAGCTATCTCCCGTCTCCGGCTTGGGAAGTCACCCGGCCCAGATGGGTGTTCAGCAGCATTTTATAAGACCTTTTGCAATCAAGTCGCCCCACTGCTGCGAGAACTGTTTAATTCATTTGCCCAACCAGGCGCCATCCCTGCAGAGATGCAGGAGGCGGCGATCACTGTTATTCCGAAGCCTAGCAAAGACGCCACCAACCTTAGAGCGTATAGGCCAATTTCTCTTCTAAATATCAACTTCAAGCTCTACACACGCATTATCGTGACGCGACTCGGCCCCTATATTCTCCAGCTGGTGGGGTCGGACCAAGCAGGGTTCATCTCCCAACGCCAGATGAGTGATAACACAAAACGGGTCCTACACCTCATAGAGGCGGCGTCTCGTGTTAGGGTGGACTGTATGCTGCTGGCGATTGATGCAGAGAAGGCCGTTGATAGGGTCCATTGGCCCTATCTAGAACAGATCTTACAAGGGTTTGGCTTCGGGGACGTACTTTGCACCCGCATCTTGAATTGCTATCGCTCACCACAGGCCACTGTACGGGTAAACGGCCAAACATCTTCCCGCTTCCATATAGAGAGACCCAAGAAGAAAAAATGCCAACCCACTTTGTATAGTTTGCTCTAAATTATAAGCAACAGATCAATATTATTTTTGATATGTTAGGTATATTTATTTTTACCTTTTCTTTAGATTCTACTTTTTGAAAAAATCATTGATTAATGTCAGAAAGACAACACAACACATATAACACATATGTACATCAACTTATACAATACATTTACCAAAAAAACATTATTACATAAATATATACATTCACTGTACACAGCATGACTTATGCATTTCTATTTTTAACTGTTCAAAAGGCGAATATCAACTCTTTGCCTTATTTAACCATCAGTAATTACAGTGTTAAGAACAGTAGTGAACAAAGTCACGATCAACCAGAGATATTAAGCAGTAGTTCTATGAATCAATAATGATAAATATTTCTAGTTTTTATCTCCGTTCTGCCGACGCGTTTCGAACACCATACACCAGTTATGGGTTCTCCTCAGGGCCTTGTCACTTCTATCTGCATGTGTGTAAAGAAGAGAAAAGCACCAAAAGGTGTTTTAGTGTCATTTCTCATAGCCTCCTGTTTTCGTTTCCATTATACTCTTATACCAAATACATGTTACCTTTCCTGTAGCCGTTGTTCTCCTACGTTTGAATCTGGGTCTTTGAGCTGCAATCTGCAGGATATCAATGAATCCTGTTAGAGCCACACTCAGTTTTCGATTTGCGGTTACTTCACAAAAACACTGCATGACATACCTTTTTGTATCTATATCTGGGCGTCCCCCTATGGCTCGCAAACACTTGTAACCTGCGGGTAATACAAGGCTGGTTTACTATTTGTGGGCTTGTGTAACCATTCAAATATGTTAAACAGCTCTCAAGTATCTTTGAAGATACTTAAGAGCTGTTTAACATATTTGATAAGTTGATGTACATATGTGTTATATGTGTACATATGTGTTATATGTGTTGTGTTGTCTTTCTGACATTAGTCAATGATTTTTTCAAAAAGTAGAATCTAAAGAAAAGGTAAAAATAAATATACCTAACATATCAAAAATAATATTGATCTGTTGCTTATAATTTAGAGCAAACTATACAAAGTGGGTTGGCATTTTTTCTTCTTGGTACATGATAAGGTCCAGCCATTCCCACGCCTCAAAGGACCTAACTCCTTTACTTTAAATATAGCCATATAGAGAGAGGCACTCGTCAGGGGTGCCCGCTCTCTCCAATCCTTTTTGCACTCTACATGGAACCCCTCGCCCATCTCAAGTATCTTTGAAGATACTTGAGAGCTGTTTAACATATTTGAATGGTTACACAAGCCCACAAATAGTAAACCAGCCTTGTATTACCCGCAGGTTACAAGTGTTTGCGAGCCATAGGGGGACGCCCAGATATAGATACAAAAAGGTATGTCATGCAGTGTTTTTGTGAAGTAACCGCAAATCGAAAACTGAGTGTGGCTCTAAAAGGATTCATTGATATCCTGCAGATTGCAGCTCAAAGACCCAGATTCAAACGTAGGAGAACAACGGCTACAGGAAAGGTAACATGTATTTGGTATAAGAGTATAATGGAAACGAAAACAGGAGGCTACGAGAAATGACACTAAAACACCTTTTGGTGCTTTTCTCTTCTTTACACACATGCAGATAGAAGTGACAAGGCCCTGAGGAGAACCCATAACTGGCCTATGGTGTTCGAAACGCGTCGGCAGAACGGAGATAAAAACTAGAAATATTTATAATTATTGATTCATAGAACTACTGCTTAATATCTCTGGTTGATCGTGACTTTGTTCACTACTGTTCCTAACACTGTAATCACTGATGGTTAAATAAGGCAAAGAGTTGATATTCGCCTTTTGAACAGTTAAAAATAGAAATGCATAAGTCATGCTGTGTACAGTGAATGTATATATTTATGTAATAATGTTTTTTTGGTAAATGTATTGTATAAGTTGATGTACATATGTGTTATATGTGTTGTGTTGTCTTTCTGACATTAATCAATGATTTTTTCAAAAAGTAGAATCTAAAGAAAAGGTAAAAATAAATATACCTAACATATCAAAAATAATATTGATCTGTTGCTTATAATTTAGAGCAAACTATACAAAGTGGGTTGGCATTTTTTCTTCTTGGTACATGATAAGGTCCAGCCATTCCCACGCCTCAAAGTACCTAACTCCTTTACTTTAAATATATCCATATAGAGAGAGGCACTCGTCAGGGGTGCCCGCTCTCTCCAATCCTTTTTGCACTCTACATGGAACCCCTCGCCCATCCTCTCATCACCGGGATCAAGTTTGGGGCGGACCATCACAAGATTAGCCTGTCCGCTGACGACATTTTGATGTCCATCTCAAACCCTATTCAATCTATGAGGGCGCTGTTCGTGGAGCTACACACCTTCGCGCAGGCCTCAGGCTTTAAGATGAACATGGAAAAATCGATTGCCCTTAACATCTCTCTGCCTGCACCTACATTAGCCCACCTGCAGGAAGAGCACCCAGTCCAGTGGTCCACCACGACAGTACCATATCTGGGAGTCCTCCTAGCCCCCACCCTACCGGAAACTGCCGCGGCAAACTACAATAGGCTGCGGACCTTGATCCACAGAGAGATGGGCAGGTGGAAACACTACCCTCTTTCGTGGTTGGGCAGGATTGCTGCTATTAAATGATGGTCCTCCCCCAGGTCCTCTACCTCTTTTAGACTCTCCCCTTGCTCCCGACGACTGGCTGGCTACAATGAACCCAGTCAGAACTGTCGCATTTTATTTGGCAAGGCAGCAAACCGCGGTTTAAGTGGGCGGTGGCCCCCGGAGCAGGGTGGGGTTGGCATCCCTGACTTACAGCTTTATTTCAACATGGTACTAATTCGCTATTTAGCTGAATGGCAGCGCCTAGAGTCCCAAAAATATTGGCTATTTCAGGACCAGGCTGTTGCAGATATTGCTCTGCAGGGTATTCCCTTTCTCCGGAGGGCGCATAGACCACCCAACCTCTATGCGTCCGACATCACAGGCACAATCTTAGAGGTTTGGGACTGCACCGCTACCGCGCGTGAGCTGACATCGTTCCCCTCTCCCCTCACCCCGCTATTTAACAACCCCGACTTTACTCCGGGAATGGACCCTAAGGCCTTTGTGGACTGGCGCCCCTCTCCGTGTCCGTCTCTGGGACACTTATTTGACTTAGAGGGTATTATTCCATTCCCGCAACTTAGAACACACTACGGCATCCCTGAGAAAGACAGACTGCACTACCTGCAACTCAGACACTGGTCCCTCCAACCACAAATTAGACCGGGAGCTCAACGCTGTCTCACCCCCTTTGAGAAGTGGTTGATCACCCACTCCTCGGACTGATCTCCGACCTCTACAAACACCTGCTAGCAGCCTCCACCCATACATACAATGCAGGGAGGGCGAGATGAGAACGAGAACTGGGTAGGTCTCTATCTCACAAAGAATGGAACAGCATCTATCACAGGGCCCGTCACTCAGCATACCACACAGGGTTCACGGAGACATTGACCAAGGTTGCCACCTATTGGTATTATACACCGGAACGCCTCCACCACTTTTACCCCCACATTAGCGGCCGTTGTTAGAGGGGCTGTGGGGAATTAGGCACCTTGGAACACCTTTTATGGAGCTGCGACCATATCCAGCCATATTGGGGCCTGATCCTCGATGAGATAGACTCGCACCTAGACACACAACTCCCACATTTCCCAGCCTACATACTCTTGGGACTTCCCAACCCTGTGATGTACCCCCTGAACTCCAGATGAGGTCGTCTTATAGCCATCCCATTAGGGGCTGCTACTCAGAACATATTGGCACATTGGCACTCACCGCAGGCCCCCCCGCATTCAGGGTGGATTCACCTGCTTTGGAATGTGCTGGGGATGGAGAAGCTGTCCCTCACACTGGCGGGAAGAGGAGATGAGTTTCCCGAGCTATGGCTCCCTTTCCTGACACTGCTCACGGTGGAATTCCGGGAGCTGTCCTGCCCCCGCTACTTGCGGCTCCTACGATTGGCTGACACACAGATTCCTGAAAAACATAACACTAGGCGAGCGCGGTGACTGTGGTAGATTTGACCTTATCTTCTTTTTCCCCCTTTTTTAGTAGATTGTGGACAAGGGGTGGGATGGGGGAGGGGGAGGGGGGTTGGGGTAGGATTTGTTCTTGGTTAGCCTCCCATGCCGGAGAGCTCTCTCCTGTAGACCCGCTCCTAGCATTTATTCTGTAATATCTACATGGCTGACTGATTATTGTCCTATTTGCACTGTCTAACAGGAGCAGAAGGTCCTGTTTCCCCTTTCTTTCTCTTTGTTGAAAACTAATAAAAAGATTTAAACCATAAAACCTTCTCCGTTCATTCATGCTACAGCTTTCAGTGAAGACATCAGCGCCATCTATTGGAGATGTAAACTAAATCATGTTCATTTACAATCCCATTGGGGCTTTCTCTTTCTACCAGCGATTCACATATTCTGCAGCCGATCTACTTTTGTGTTTATTTTTGTTAACGCAGCATTGCCCTCTACTGGTTATTTGAACAGAAATCTATATTATATTATGATTCTATTCATTGGGATGCAATTTATTGAACACTGGGTGAGAAAAAGCGGTGATCTGTCCATTCGAAATTCAGCTCACAACAGTAAGCGCTTAACCTTAAGATTTGTTACTCTATATTCGTTTGAAAATCAACTTCTATCCAAATGCATGTCCTCAAAGCATTTTTTTTTATTTCAAATCGTTTTTATTTAGAAAAAGAAATAAAAGGAAAGACAAGAAAGCGAAAAGAAAAATAAAGCATATAAATACATTGAATCATATAGTAAATTACAGTAAATTACATACATATTTGTAACGAAAATTACATACATATTTTTAACGAAATCATACAAAATGCATATCAACAAATCCTCAAGTCCTCAAAGCTTTTTTTTATGCACCCAAGAAGTTATTGAGTAGCTTACACGAAAGATAGTAAACACATGAGATGGACGTTTTCCTAGGGATCTAAGTAAGAGACAAGTCCCTCAAATCCGCACATACATCACGCGTGATCACAAACCATGTTTGCTGCTACTAATGCATGTCTTTGGTGGTAAGGTGGCGCCTGGTGTAAACACCCATTACCACCTACTGCAAGTGGTAACGCGAGCCAAGAATAGTTGTACTCATTTGTTGTGCTGTATTTTGTTGTGGAAGTAATTTCAGTCAGTATCGTAGCCAGTGTGTCATGGGCCCTGGTGCAAGGAAGGAACTGGTCGCCCTGGCTGCTGTTTGAACGATCAAATATATCAATAAATAGGGTTGATTGGGCCCTCAGGCCTCTTTACCCCGGTACCATTGCACCTGCTGCACCAATGGAGGCTACGTCCTTGATTGCCCGCCACCATTTGTCTACTTCAGAACAGTGTGAGAGGTTCAAGGTGTACAGAGAAATCATGACTCTGCAATGCGTCATCAAGAGATACACCCTATCATGAATTGGCAATTAACAGCAGCTGGGCTGTGTGCCCCACTCTTTCGACCTCCTAAGATGTATTTTAAAAGGAACAATATACATCTCCTACAATATATTGTATTATGTGGTCAGAGATTACGGGGCATATTTACAATAAGTGGCGCATCCCTGCATATCAGCAGGGATGCGCCACTTATTGTGCGCCATGCCTCCGCCACAATGGATGCGCCGCATTCACAATGCGGCGCACCATGAGGCAGAAATGGCACAGATGCGTCACGCATCTGTGCCGTAAAAGTGGCGCATTGCTGGAGTTGCGTCGCAAGTGCGACGCAGATCCAGCAAGACTCTAGGGTGCCCTATCCTTCAAATGCTGCGTCAATCCTTACGCCTGCTTCAAGCAGGCGCAGGGTTTTGACGCAGCATTGGCCTAAAAGTGACTGAGTGAAATCTTGTAGATTTCACTCAGCCACTTTTAGGAGGCGTTCCTGCGCAGGAACGCCCCCTGCGCAGGAACGCCTCCTTATGGCGCAGGGCTTTACAACGTGACGCATCTCCCAGATGCGTCACGTTGTTAATACCCGCACCATGGTGCATCTTTTGCGCCGCCGCTGCGTCACAAAAGTGACGCAACGGCGGCGCAAAAGAGGCACAAGGGGCTTGTAAATCTGCCCCTTCGAGAGCATGGTGCTCTGAAGGCATTCCATCTATACAAGTGATGGTGGTGCCAAGCTGCCACATGGTTGAAGCTCTCTATGAACCAGTTAATGCACTCGCAGTCATGGGCGTAGGAAGTGTGGGGATTGCAGGGATATATCCCACTCAGATTTTTGAGTGGGGGGACATTGGGCAGAAGGATGGGAGGGACGAGTGGGCAAAGTAATTTCCCCTCTACCTTCTTTGATTTGCAGGGCCATTAGCGTCTGAAAGCGCCCTGCACTTGACCTGTGACCTGCCTCCAGTCACAGAGGCTACCCGCCCTATGCCCCTTGTTATGCTGCACCTCTCCAAGAATTCCTTCTCACCTCGTTGCCCTGCCTGCAGTCTGCCCTGCATTGCACTTTGCTGTCTGATCTCACCACCATCTCAGCGCTACCCTATCTGCTGCCTTGAAGGCCGAGCCCTAAGGGCAGGAGGAATATTTTAATAAACAAGGTAAGGAGGTTTGGGTAATACAGTATTGGCCTAGTTCGACCTTTATTGCTCATAGTGAGCGCTGGTTGCCTTGCAAGCCCTTTGACTGGCAACCTACCACTTTCCTCGCATTTTCGTTTCTTCTTGATTTGTTGATGTTTTTTGGCATTGCCTCAGTGCTCTCAATCTCCTCAATGGGTGTTTTTATGATCGCAGTGCTGGCTCTTTATCCGCCTCTTCCAGCTTATTTTGTTTCGAATGTCGAGGCAATCGGAGCCTGACTGTGATGTTAAGCGCTGCAGTCGCAGATCACAGGCTCAGGTGAGAGCTGGGACTTGAAATGACGAATTACGAGCTGCGTACGGCACCTTTCCCTCAGTCTTTCCACTTCACCAAGAAAGTCTAGTAACACTACCAAATAACAACATGCCAGAAAGAACCACACTATTCCTGTCCTTGACTTTCCTTGAACAGAATAAAGCATTCTGGAAAATATGTCGTCTTGCATTACATCAGCTTAACCAAGTAGACTAATGCACCTGAGAGCAATTACAGGAAAAGGGAAAGTCCATGACTTCATCACTGTGTCTCTGATGATATTATGGAGTCCTCTAGTAACATTAAAGGTGAGCCACATTTATTCAGGCAGTACCTCTCTGAACCCGGATAGATGGCGTGCCAAGTGTAAACCAAATTGCCCCATTATCGAGTTTGCACCATCAATTGCCTGACAATGTTCCCAAGTTAAAACTACATTTTCCCACTTAGGACTTTTGTGCTTGTGTTTGTGATTCACAAAAAGTGCAAGTGATTTACTCACTGTATTTCACCAACATTTGAAAAGTGAGTGGCCCTTATGACCCCACTGCACCAGTTAGTGACCTGTCCAGGTTTAGAAATCCCAGGCTTGCTAGGGCATCTTTTTGAAACACTCAATAATAACATGTGCCAAATGCTTTAGCACCACAAGCCCTCTGGGCTGTCTCTTTGTGTTTGTCTGTGACAGCTGTGAGTCTTCTTGAATTAGGGATACTCAAGTGGGCTTTCAAGGAAAAACAATGCTTTTGGAGACCTGTGCAAATTAGATTTTCCGCAGAGTGACTTTAATTTTTAAAGCTCCAAGTAGACAAGAATCATTGATGAGGTCATCAGCCAGTCCTAGCTCTTTAGCCAGTTGCCCTTTGCATTTTGGTACTTGTTGTTTTAGGTTTTCTACTACAGACGAGGACTTTGAAATCCAAGCATGCAAAGTACAGTGGGCCAAAAAATCCAAAACTGTCTGAAGGGCCTACATTTGACATGTGGCCAATTGGCAAGTAGGAGCCTAACATACCTGGGCATGAATCTAGGTCCAGGATGACAGAGGGATAATGGCTCTCAAAGCAGGCAATCTGCGGGATTGACTTGTCAACAACGTAGGGCCAGTATTACTACTTCTGGAATGCATGTCTGGGTGCAAACTCAGCAGACAGTTGAAAGTTGTGTACAAATCATTGGTGCAGCCCAGTCATGCAGGTCACATATAAAAAACAAAACAAAATTATCAATGGGCCAGTCAGAGACATATTCAGACATCTTCATTCTGGGGAGAAAGACGTGCAAGACCAATAAAACAACGAGGAAACAGGTCTTCCCCAGTGACGCACTCAGGATCTGTAACTACATCCCTGTAGCCATCAGGACCTCCCCAAAGATTCTCCAAGTTAGGAAGGAGCTGAAGATGCATGTCTTTAGAGAACAGTACATCACAACACAGTAAAGAGTCCATCTCCCATCGGAGAAATCAGGACCTACCACCAAGATTCACTCTCTGACTGGATTTCTGCCTTTGACCCTGTACAGCACTCTCCTGCCTTTCAAGTAGATGTGAACTTTACAAATACTGTCAATGTGAATACAATGGCACAGGGTTCAAGCAACAAGTCCAGGGGAGGATATGTGTGGAGAGGTATGAATGAGAACAGTAGAATCTGTACACAATGCAGTTGGCAAGCATTCTTTAGTAGTGGAACCCTCTGACAATTACGTACAATAGACTGGTAACTGGTGATGCTCTGAAACAGAATTCACTCTGACGAAAATAGTAATGTAAGAACCCCAGCAGAAGTAACAAGGATATGAGAAGATATATTAAAATCGGCTTGGATTAATGCCAGAGTCAGTTGTGCTGAGTAAGCACAGTTAACTTGGGAGACTGTTTTTGGTAGAAAGGGGGCAGAAACTCTGAGATTAGATTGACCCTGTGGCCCTTATTTCTGGTCATATGTAATGTTTTAGTGATAAACCATGGGTAATGGAGAAAGCTGAGCTCCTTGTGCCTTGCAGTAGGAGAGAAAAGGGTGTATCTGCTCTTCAGGCAAGAGATACAATGCAGAAAAGACCAGACTAGCCACTCTGGCATTTCTTTTGTGGGCTGCAAGCTAAGGATGCTACATTTAAGCTGGTGGTTGCAGGTGGGGCCCAACTGCATTCTTTTTTAGAGACCTGTACATGTTTTAAAACATCAGACTGTAAAACAGAACAAGAGAGAGAAAGGCATCAAGGGGTGTTTTAAAACATCAGACTGTAAAACAGAGCAAGAGAGAGAAAGGCATCAAGGGTTGTGGGCAGAAGGAGGGAGGGAAATATAGCAAACAGTGAAAAAGGAGAAAGCAAAGATGAGCAAGAACCTGCAAGAGTGAGATAACGTGGAGGGAGAGTATGTTGGCAGATGAAAGAGTGAGGAGCTGAAAACAAGAGTAGACAGCCTAGGTATTCAACAACCTCTGCATTCGCCAATGATGCATGCAAGCTTCTCCTCAGCATTTGGCAATGATGCATGCAAGCTTCTATTCAGCATTCGCCAATGATGCATGCAAGGTTCTCCTCGACATTTGGCAATGATGCATGCAAGCTTCTCCTCCGCATATGGCAATGATATATGCGAGCTGTAGTTAAAGAAAAAAATGGGTCATCTGCACTTACTCTTTTGAAAATTAAGCTTATTACCTACCCAGCAGTGCCCCCATGACTCCCTTTATCTCTCAACCACCTGTAGTTTGGGGCCAATTGCAAACATTTTGGGCTGATTTTAGTTTCCAGTGTGGTGCTAAAGGCAGCGGAGGTGATGGCCAAGCTGCTGTTACCAATGATAATAGAATGTCAATAGGGGTTCACACAGGCTGCGGATTATACAGGGTGGGTAGGCAGTTCCCTCAGCTGCCCTCTTTCTTGGTCGGTTCCCCTACAAACTGATCAGAAAGTATCCCCAAATACACACAAGGCGATGTTTAATAACAGGTCTGAGAGCTCGATAATGGGCAAATATACTCCTTTTTGGTTGTAGTATCACTGATTTTCTATTGACCGAGTGCTTTGCTATCACTCTTTGTCATGGCACTAATCTTCGTATATGTATTTTTTTTGTATGTATGTATGTGGCATTTCTTTAGAAAGAACATTGCCAAAAAGCGGTGGAGCACTGTACAGGATCAAAGACAATCTCAAAGTCAACCAGTGATGGTAAAATTAGCTGGTTTCTGGGCTAGTAATGCTTTGTGAAGTAGTGTTCTTTAAAGCGGTGCTTCTTTATTGTATAAAAAGTCCACCTGCAGGGGTTCCACCTTTGTACAAAAAACGAACCTAGTATTTGCACTATTTTTCACTTGATCTTTAAGTCAAGAAACTGCCATTAACTCTCTATTTGGTACTCACTCCCTTATATATTTTCAGAGCCAGGTCCTGGCAGAGTAGTGGTGGAATAGAGGCTAGAGGTTCCCTGCACCATGTCTGAGCCTTCAAGCATCATGAAGCCAACCTTCAGCGAGGTAGGAACGTCAAACACTCCTTAAGTTATCATTAAATCTACTTTTAGGTAGATAGTCGAGCTCAAAACATTCTTGCCAGAGATGCTGAGGTAAATTGGAATCATCAGGCACTGTTTAACGGGTGTAAAGTTTCACACAACAGGCAATTTGGGATGTATGACATTACAACGCATGCTTTTACCACGCATGCCTTTACATCGCAGTTTTTACAACGCATGCTGTTACAACGCATAGCGCTTAGGGGTGCTGGATAGTGAATAGTTTAATTTACAATTCCAACTCCAGGCCCCGTGGATAGTAGGGAAGGTGTTGGATAGTAAATTAAATCCATTCCCTATCCTAGAGCGCCCCCCAGCGTAATGCGTTGTAATGACATGCGTTGTGATAGTTGCGTCGTAAAGGCACTGCGTGGTAAAAGTTGCGTTGAAAAGGATGTTTCCCGGCAATTTGCATAGGGTCACTGGAAAGTTCACAAATTTGTCCCTGTCCCCACACCCCCAGAGGTTACGTTTCTCCTACGCCCCTGAATGTTGCAAGACTATGTCCCCACTGTGTTTGTTTGATGCACAGGGCACCTCTTTATTACAGGATGGTGGTGATGTAATTGCACTGGAGTTGAGGTCACAGTCTCGAGTGCGCATCAGACTCAAACCGAGCCCCTCCATCCAATCAAAGGTGAAGAGTCTGCACACGTGTGTTAGCAAATTCACAGGAGTCTTTAGGGGGACTAGAGCTGGCCCAGAGGCCCATCCTTATGGTGTCCCCATCACACAAAACTGCAGGTGGTAACTTTCAGCACAGGCACAGTTTGCAGAATTTACTGTGTACAGTTGTGGCTTTTTCCTCTCAGTGTCAAAGGAGCACAATAGGTACTAGGTTTATCATAGGAATGCAGTTACATGTTTGGAATGCAGGATGACTGACTTCAGATTAAGGGTCAAGTCCTGCGATGTACCGCAAGCGATCCCAGGCCAGGCGTTACTCGAAATCAGGGCTGGACTGGCCATAGTGGGATTGGTCCTTTGCCCAGGAGGCTGGAAGGGTGGAAGCCAGTATTGGAGCAGAGGGGGCTGGTTTTGCAGTGATGCTGCAATATCGGCCCTCATTAACAAAATCAGCAGTGCTGGAAGCCAGTTTTCTTAAGCAGCAGTGCTTCACGCCTCATCCCCCACTCCCCGTGGTTGGGGTCCGGCCCAACAAAATTATCAGGGCTGCTTTGGGTACCCAGTCTGGCCCTGCTCCATATACTCTCAAATCAGGTAAATGGACGACATCTCGCTAGGCCCATTAGGGTAATTGGAGCATGCAGTACAGCAGTGGAACACTTCCTCAGCTCCAGGCTGTACTGACGTAAGTGCAGGTTAGGTTGGTTTGTGTCAAGTTCACCCCTCTTCTTCTGGACAGCATGTCTGACTGGCAGATGCTGCTGACTTCTCCTCTGGGCAGACGTCCTACTGAAGTGATGCCTCGTGCATCCCTTTCCAAGCAGACAGACTCCTGTCTGAGGCATATCCACTGGTCTCCTCCAGCAAGTAGTTGTAGACCTCTTCAGGTGACGTCTCCTCACCTCTGGGAAACTGACTGTCACTAACCCCAGCCAGGTACCTCACTGTTATCCTCAAGAGTATCCTGGCACTGAATGTGAGCACCAATAACACCATTACAAAGGGGGATGAAGCCCTTACACTTGACAACTATCATCCTTTTGGGAGCACCTCCTTTGGGGAAACAAAAGGCAGATCTATGTCTCTATCCTCCTAAACTGCAGAGTATGTTGCTTCACAAAGCCTCAAGAATGTTAGCTCTACACAATGCTAATCTGGAAGGCTACCACCAACTTTCATCCCGTGCAGCATTCAGACAGTGGCCATTCCAAATGGATTTTGCTGATAGATTTGCATACAGTCCTCATGCTCCACTGGCATTTACCTGCTATCGTACACATGTGTAAGTCATGTCTCATTGGGGTTCAGTACCATTCACTAAACCGCGGTTCCAGTGCACATTCATGATTGTCACTTTGCATGGCACAAATAAGTCAACATACCATTGAGACTTACAGTCAGGTAACGAGGGCAGTGGTGTATAACCTCAAAACCATGTAGGTGCATGTTCATTTCAATAACAGTGGTTATCAAAACTAAGGGAAAATTAGTATTTTGTTTCAAATCTTTTTTTATTGAAAATGAAGTAAATTATCAACATGGATACAAAAAAAAGGGTAATATCGTGTAGCATTAGTGTCGGACAGTTACAACATTCTCTTCCTCTAAGTCATGGGTACTCACAAACTTTCTCTCCGGGCCAAATTTTACATTGTGGTTTGTGTCCGAGGGCCGTACCGGTGGGGGCGGGGTCAGTGGGGGAGGGGGTGGGGCTAGAGCAACAAAAACAAACTGGGACCATGAGGTTGGACACAGGTCCCTCACCCCCCTTCCCTCACTCCCCTTTCCTCACTCTCACTCCCCTTCCCCCTCTCCCTCCCAATCTCCCCTTCCCTCCCTCCCGCTCTCCCCTTCCCTCCCTTCCTCTCTCCCTCACTCCCCTTCCCTTACTCCCTTACTCCCTCCCCTTCCCTCACTCCCCTTCCCTCACCCTCACTCCCCTTCACCCGCTCCCCCTTCCCTGTTCCTCACTCCCCTTCCCATTCTCCCTCCCCACTCCCCTTCCTTCCCTCACTCTCTCCCCTTCCCTCACTCACTCCCTCACTCCCCTTCCCTCACTCCCCTACCCTGCTCCCCCTTCCCTCTCTCCCTCCCCTACTCCCCTTCCCTCTCTCTCTTCCTCCCCCACTCCCCTTTCTTCCCTCACTCCCTCCCCTTCCCTCACTCCCTCACTCCCCTTCCCTCTCCCTCCCTCCCTGTACCTCCCTCCCTCCCTCTCCCTCTGTCTCCCTCCCTTTCCCTTCCTCTCCCTCCATCCCTCTACCTCCCTCTGTCACCCTCTGTCATGAGGGTGCAAAAAGCAAGTGAAAAATACCCACTGTGTACCCATAGGACTTCAATAACCCAATTTCCGTTCTCAATTATACACAACCACCATAAGTCTCTAAAAAAACGGTATTAGATGTCATCAATACCTCCCACAACAAAGGATACCGAGATGGGCCTCAGGAATCAGTAGATTTGAATGCTAGAAACAAAACAATTCCTTCCAATAATGGCAAAACAGAAGCAAATCCATAATTTTCTGTTTTGTTGGCGATGAAAATCCTACGGCTGGCAGGGTGCACACAAACTTGTTTTTGGTTGATGGGAACAAAACGCTGTAAACGTTTAATTTCTAAAACAGAGAGATTATGGTAGGCCACTGCGTTTAAACGTGCTGACCAAAAAAATACAAAACGAGACTACTTTTACAATGGCCTCATTTCAAGAAGGATTGCCAGAAGAGACATTACCTCCCGTCCCTCCCTCGCCTTCCTTCAGCACAACTGAGGCCCCGCCTCCCACCCAGACCCACCCCCAGCATAAAAACTCTGCCCGCCCCCACCTCCACCTGTTTTTTTCTGTTTCCCTAGTGAGACTTACCTTTTCAGCTCCTCTCTGTGGCGGTGCCGGGGAGTCTTCGGTCTGGTTCTCTGCTACGGCGGTGCCCTCTGCAGCGTTCTCCTGGCTGTGCCTCCTCTCCTCGTCTCCCTCGTGGTATGGGGGCGGAGCGGTGGATCAGGAATCCTCGGCGGTCCTCCTGTGGCTGGGGCTGCGTTTCCGGGTCGGGCTGTGTGGCTGCCTCCTCCCGGTATGCTGTCTTCCCGGAGGCCAGGTAGGGCGGGTTTCGGCCCGTTTTTCCTATTTTCTTCCTGCTTGGGCGGTTCTCTTGCCCTGCGGTGCGGCCCTTGGTGCTGTGGCTTGATGGCTGTTCTCGTGCCTTTGGTGGCACGGGCTCTCGCTGCCTGGGGTGCGGCTCCGGCCACTGCTCCTGGTTTCCTTGGGTGGTGCCCTTGGCGCTTGTCTGCCACTGGGTCGCTGGGGGTTGTTGGGGCCTGCTGCCTCTTCCCTGCTGCTGGTTCTCCGGTCCCCCTGGGGTGCCCTGCCCGCATGGGCTCCGTGGGGGGTGTTCTGCCTCTCATGTCTGCTTCTGTTGCTTGACTTGGGTGTGGCTGCTCTGTCCAGTGTTCTGGGGTTCGGCGGGTGGCTTCTGTGCCCTCCCTTCTTCATCCTGCGGCTCATGTTCGGGGCTGGTTCCTGGGATTTGGGGGGTCCTTCTGCCGCCTTTGGCGTTGCGTAGGGCTCTGGGTTCTTGTCATGGATTTTTCGCTGAGCTCCTGCGCATGTTCGGGGATTGGGGGGGGCTTTGCTCTTTTCCTGCCGGGCTGGAACTGTGGGGTTCTTTCTTTACTGTTCCCGGCCCTTCTGGTTGGGCTTGACCTTCGTGCCCGGTGTGGTGTGTGGTGCTGTGGGTGTGGCATGCGTTGCCCGTGCGTGGTGTTTTTCCATGCTGTTCCCTCTGTTGTGCGCCTTGTCCTTGCTGCTCTGTCCACGGTGGCCTGCCCAGCTGGCGGTTGCTTGTCGGTTGCCTGTGTGACGTGCCGTGGCGGTCTCTCCTCTGCCCTCCGTGTTCCTTCTGCGCTGTGTTGGTCCTGGAGGGTTTTCAGGTTTCTTTACACGCTCGGTTGGTGTCTGGGGTTTCGCTTCTGTGCTGCTCTTCCCTCTCTTCCTCCAGTGGCTTTGCTTCTTGGTGGGGGTCGCCCCTTTCCTCCCGTTGTGCTGCCGAACTCTGTCCTGGCCGTGCTGCTTGGTGGGTCTGATGTTCTGCTTGGCGGCTGCTGTTGCGCTGGTTGGCCTGTTCTCTGCTTCTTCTGTGCCCTCCTTGATGTGGGGTTTCATGGATGGGGCGTCCTGCCTTTCCCGCGTGCCTTGCACTGGGGCCTCTCCGTTCTCCCCGCTGTGGGTGTCTCCTCTGGCTTTCGGGTGTTCGTGGTTTTGGCCATTTGTTCGCCCTGGGTTGCTGCCTCCTTTTCTGGGGACTTCCGTGCCCTGTTGGGTTCCTGTCACTGCTGTCTGGTCGATTCCCTGTCAGTGGGTGGTCGTCTTTGGCGTTTCCTCCTCTGTGGCTGCGGGACGTTTCTGTTGACGGGGTCCTGTGTGCGGTGGTTCATGGGTGCTGGGTCAGCTTGTTGCCGGTTCCTCCGGTTCGTTGCGGGTTCCTCTGCCGGTGCCCGTCTCCGGTTCCTGCTGGGTGGCTCTCCTGGACTGGGTGTCCTGTTTGCTTGCCTTTTGTTCCCTCTGCTGGGTTCCTGTCGGTGGGGCTCGGGTTTGGGGTCCGCACCGTTTTTTTTGCTGGGGCTGGGGTGTCCGGTGGCTTTGTGCCTGTTCCGGTTCTCCTGGGGGTCTGCTCCTGGCTTCAGCCGGTTCCCTTCCGTGTGTAGGCCTTTCGGGCGGCCTTTCTGCTGGCTCTGCCTGGTGGTTTTTGGCGTCCCCTGGGTTTTTTTGGGGGGGGGGGCGCTTCTCTCTACTGACGCTGCTTCTTTTCTGCGTTTCCTGTGGTTCTCTGTGTGGTATGCACGTTTTCTGGGTTGCGTCCTTGCCCTTCGGCCTCGGGCCTTCAACCTGGGTCTTCCGGCATGTCCGGTTGCTCTTGTGGCTCTCCTTCATACGGCAGGGGTGTTCCCTCTTCCTTCTCTAGTCGGCCTCTTGCGGCTTACGGCTGGGGTGTCTTTTTGCTCGGTCTGTTCGGGAGTTCCTTTGTGGTTCTTCTGGTGTTCGGGTTTTTGGTGGCCCGGGGTGTGTCTTCGCTGATCCACTCTCTGGGCCTGGGGTTTGTCGGGGTGCCGTCTTCGGACTGTGCTCTGCCCCGTTCCCTTGTCCGGGGGTTTGGTCTCTCTTCCTTCGTGGGTTTGGGACTTTTTGTCCCTGGGCTCCTCGGGCGGTCCTGTGGCTGCGGGTGCTGGGGCACCTGGCTTCTGTGGTGTTTCTGGTTGCCTGGGCTCATTTTTCTTCTTCTCTGCCTGTCCGTCTGGCTCCTGTTGGGTTGGTTTCCGGGGTCTGTTGTCCCTGCTGCCTTGTCGGTCCGTCCCCGGGGGTGCTCTCCTGGTGGCTCGGCCTCTATTGCCTTCTGGATGGGTGTTCGCTGGCTCTTCCGGCTCCGCTTGTGGTGGCTTCGGTCGCCGGCCTGTTCTGGGCTTGGCTGGGGTCGGTTCGCTTCCGGTTCTGGTTCCTGCTGCTCTCCTGGGGGTCCTCTTGCTGGCAGCTGTTGTGTCGTTGGGGCTTGCCCTGGTGCCCTTTCGGGGGTCTCTGCGGTTCTGAGGGTGTTGGCTCCGTGGTCGATCCAGTGGCTTGGTCCTCTGCCTCGATTGGATGGGTCCTGTTTCTGGTCCTTGTCCTTGGTTGCCTGGGTCCTGTTTCTGTGGGCTGGGGTCTGGGTGCTGGGTCTGTCAGCTCTCTGCCTTGGTGGGTGACCTGTGTGCTGGCTGTTCTGCTTTGCTGGTTTCTTACTTCATCCTGGGTTTTCTCATGACTTCCCCTTCCCGACTTTTCCGCTGCTCTGGCCTTTCCTGTGCGGGCTCCCTGGGTCTGTGCTCGGGGGTTGCTGCTGCTCCCCGTTGGCCTTGGGCTCTTTGTTTTCCTCTCCTGTCCGGGCTGTGTTGCGCTCGGTGGAGGTTCCTTCCGGTGGCTTCGTGCCCGTTGGGGTTTCGGGCTCTTCCCCTGGGTTCTGTGCGGGGTTTGTGCCTGCTGCCTGGTGGTTGTGCGCCTGGATTCGTCTGTGTTGGAGGTTCCGGTCTGGTTGGCGGTGGCTTGCGGGCTTCCCGTCGGTCCTCCTCTTGGCTGACCTGTGCTTGGTGTTTGTGGGCCTTTTGGGCCTGGTGTTCTGCTCTGGGTGTTGTTCCCGTTGTGCTGGCCTCCTTTTGGTGGGGCGGTTCTCTCCTGCTGGGGCTCTTCTGGGTTTGTTGGTGGCCCCTCTGCGAGTGCGGTGGGCGTCTTTCCGGCTTCTTGGTGCTCCTGACTTCCTTGCATGTTGCCTGGGGTCTGTTGCCTGGTTGTTTTTCCGGGTCTGCTGTGTTTGTTTCCCCACCTTGTCCGGTCCTTCCCTTCGGGGTCTTTGCTCCTGGGGTTGGTTGTCCTATCCGGTTCTCCCTCTGGGTCCCTTGCGGGTCTTGGGTTTCGGCTCTTGCCGTTTGGGTTTGCCCCCCGCGTGGGCCTGGTCGGGTGGCTGCCTGACCTGCTGGGCGCACTGTGGCGGCCTGTGTTCCGGTTCTTGGTCCCGGGTTCGTGCCCTCTGGTGTCCTCTTGGTCTTTCGTCCTTGGGGAGTCGGCGTGGTCGGCGGCTCTGCATTGGGCTGTCGTCGCCCCTGTGGGGCGCTTGGGGGTATTGTGGGCCCTGTCTGGGCCGTTTCTCTTCTGTCTGGGCTGTTCGGGTCTGTTGGTTTTGGGTCTGGTTCCGTCCTTTGTCCCTCCGCTGACTCGACGTTTTGGCTCTGTCACGGGTTGGTTTTGCCTGTGTTCGGTCCTGCTCCTTCCTTGGCTGTGGCTCCTTTGGTTGGTTTGACTGTCCGGCCTCTTTTTCTGTGGTGCCTGCTGGTTGTGGTGTCCTTCCGGGTGGAGGACTCGGTTTGTTCGCTTTGGTCCGGCTCGGGTGTTTGCCTTCCCCCGCTCCGTGGGGTTATTGGTTTCGGTCCCCTGTCTTGGTGGCTTTTCCTCTGGTGGGGGTTCGGGCTTCGGGGTCTTGTCCTCTTTGCGAGGCCAGGGATGTTGATCTGCTGTGTTTGGGGCACTGTTTTGTGTTCTTTGTCACTCAGTTGTCCGTCTCTGTTTTCTTCTGCTTGCTATGTCCTCAATTGTGCTGAAGGAAGGCGAGGGAGTAGGACTAGGAGTAATGCCATTATCGTTAGAAATGGATGCATGCTTGCAGACAAGTGAATACAAAAACAGCTAACCCCTTATAAAATAAATCATCTGTTACAAACCAAAAACAACAATACACCGACCTATCCTGTCCACAAGAGGTAAAATATCTTTGCACATTCCTCATCCCTTCACTGCATTTTTCATTCCTCTAAATGTGGTCACAGAACTGCTTCCATATTGTTGAGAATGACTGTTTTTGATACAGAGCGAATGCTTCCATTTTTACACTTACCCCTCTTCTGCACCCAGCCTTCCTTGACAATTGTAATGTCAGTCATTGTAGCTCCCCTCTGCGCCCCCAACTTGAGGAATTTCTTGCTGCTGACTTCGGAGCTTTGGGGCTGCAGTCCTTTTCCCTCTGCTAGACTGATGCTGCGAGCCCTAGGTTCAGCGATGAGTCAGCATGCGACAGGAACGGCATCTCACCCTGTGTGTCGGCCTGGCTGAGATAGATTCCGGGCACACACACACTCAAAGCCGCACCCGAGCACTTAACAGGTCTTTAAAAGACCATTTGCATTTTAATGGGGCTTTATTGTATTTCAGCTTCTAGGCCCCTGCAGCTCCGCTCTGCCTATCACCTGAATGAATCACACGACCGACCTCGCTCCGGTTGCAGACACTTAGAAATGTGTTTTTAAAACACTGGTATGATGTCTGCCAGGTCCGCGGGCCACCAGGGAAGGCTTGACGGGCCGCTGGCGGCCCACGGGCCGTACTATGAGTACCCGTGCTCTAAGTAGACTCCCATGGTCCAAAGACGTGCGCCTGATTCAAAGTAACAACAAGGGGTGGTGATGGACAGAGTCTCTGAATTAAGCAGAATACTCTCACCCAGTCAAGAGATCAGGGCTAGATCCAACACCGTTTTTTAGCTCATTGCACCATCCCAGTTTCAGAACCTGGCTGTATGCAAATTAGTCTGTCCCTGGCCCAGTGCATCATGGGAACAGGGCAGACCAGACTACAAAAGCCAATTCTTACACTGGGAAGGAAACAAGCTTCCGGGGACCGGTTTCTGGCATTTCAGCCGTCTTCGGCCCGGCTTGCTTGAATCCTGATGGTGCAATGAGCAAGGGACTCACATCTGAGTATACCCTTCCACGCTTAGGGTGGACAAAAATATTTACAACAAGGGGTGGTGATGGACAGAGTCTCTGAATTAAGCAGAATACTCTCACCCAGTCAAGAGATCAGGGCTAGATCCAACACCGTTTTTTAGCTCATTGCACCATCCCAGTTTCAGAACCTGGCTGTATGCAAATTAGTCTGTCCCTGGCCCAGTGCATCATGGGAACAGGGCAGACCAGACTACAAAAGCCAATTCTTACACTGGGAAGGAAACAAGCTTCCGGGGACCGGTTTCTGGCATTTCAGCCGTCTTCGGCCCGGCTTGCTTGAATCCTGATGGTGCAATGAGCAAGGGACTCACATCTGAGTATACCCTTCCACGCTTAGGGTGGAAAAAATAATTTACAACAAGGGGTGGTGATGGACAGAGTCTCTGAATTAAGCAGAGTACTCTCACCCAGTCAAGAGATCAGGGCTAGATCCAACACCGTTTTTTAGCTCATTGCACCATCCCAGTTTCAGAACCTGGCTGTATGCAAATTAGTCTGTCCCTGGCCCAGTGCATCATGGGAACAGGGCAGACCAGACTACAAAAGCCAATTCTTACACTGGGAAGGAAACAAGCTTCCGGGGACCGGTTTCTGGCAATAACGGTGTTGGATCTAGCCCTGATCTCTTGACTGGGTGAGAGTATTCTGCTTAATTCAGAGACTCTGTCCCTCACCACCCCTTGTTGTAAATAAATGATTCAAAGTAACAACAAGTTATTTAACATTTCACCTCCAGTTGTACTCTGTAATCAAGCTAGTAGATGCCAGAGATGACAAAGAGAAGAAAGAAAGTCCCTAAATAACAAAGGGGAGTGGGAGATTACAGGCCGTCGTTGTAGGTATGCTAATGAGTAGATGTTGGGCTGTGTGTGGGAGCTGCCTGAATCGCACTAGGGCACTCGTCCTTTTGCATGGATGCATAGCCATCTTCAAAAAGTTCCAACGCCCGAAGTTTGGATGGGTTAAAACAGGTGTACTCTAATCTGGAAAAATGGTTTAACAATGGCTGCCATATAGTTGTGTATCTATTTGTTGTGAAAGTAATTTGAGCCGTGAGAAGTTCCATTGCCATTGTAAGTCCCATTCCACTCGGTCAAAGGCCGTCTCCACGTCTAGCGACAGCAGACAAGCCGGGATATTACAATGATGTACCTTCTCGACCAGGTGCGCTATTCGTCTAATGTTGTCTGCCCCCTAGCGATTCCGAATGAACCCCACCTGGTCCGGGGAAATTAGTTCCTGAAGGTGTGGCTCTATACGGTTGGTGATTATTTTTGTTTATATTTTTCAATCTGTATTTAGGAGCACAATGTGGCTGTAAGAGGAACATAGGGTGTGGTCTTTATCAGGTCTAGGGATATGTGGGATCTCTGCCATGTTCATTGTGGCTGTCATGTCTGTTGTCTCCGCGAATGTGTTAAAGAGACACAGCAAGTGATCTGAATTTGTGGTAGGAAAATGCGGTAGAAATGGACCGGCAGTCTGTCAGGGCCTGGTGTTTTGCCATTGGTAACCCTTTTAGAGCCCGCTTGAGTTCCCCTAGTGTGATTGGATCTTCGAGGAGTTGTGAACGCTGCTTATAAATTGGAATCCATGGGCAATTGTCTAATACTGTCTGCATCTATGTCAGCTGGGGGGGGGGGATGTCTCTTGGGTATAAAGACCAGAGAAGTAAGTTTGGAAAGCTGCCAATTAATCTTTGTCCACCGTGGTCTAAGTGTTATTTGCAGTTGATCTTATAAACGTGTGCCTTTGATACCTTCTGCCTTAATCGACGTGCCAAGATTGCCCCCACCTTATCTCCTCAATCATAGTATTTTTGTTTCAATGCCAGCAATGCTCGTTCTGCCTTATTTGTTCTGAGTGCTCTCAGTTGTCCCCGAAGTATCGCCAGACATCATTTGTGAACACGTGAAGGTGTTTCCTGATCTGCCTTCTCTAAGGATTTTATGTCCCTTGTCAGCTTGTTTTCTACTTGTCGGGCTTCTCGGCTATGTGCTATTGAGATGGATGTGATTATTCCCTACTGGTCGCTTTAAAAGCATTTCACACTATTGGGTAGGGTGTTTCGGGTAAATCATTGGACTTAAAGTATGCGGATATTGCAGTCTTTGATATCCCCTAGGTCTACTGATTTGCGCAACACATGTGGAGTGAGGCACCAACTGGGGATGTGTCTCACGGAATGAGAGTTATCTAAGATTGAGAGATCAAACATGGAAACAGCCATTACATCTCGCACTAGAGAGTGGGAAATGAATAAGTGATCTATTTGTGAATAAGAACAGTGCATGTGTAAATAATAAGAATAGTCACGTGAATCAGGAGAGTGGTATTACCACGTGTCTATCAGACCTAAGTTAGTGATTGTGCGCTTTAGTGCTGCAGACATAGCACCAGTTCCCTGATACGAACTAGTGCTACGGTCATGTTCTGCGCTCCAGACTAAATTCAAGTCACCCCCCCAAAAATAAGTGGGTGGTCCTCGTGTCGAATCTGTTCTTTCAATACATTTCTGAGAAAGAGATCCTGAGCCTGGTTGGGTGCGTAAACATTGAAAAGGGTGAGTGTGTGTGTGTCCCCAATTGGACATCTAGCTTAATGTATCTGTCCTCACCTCCCTTCTCCGCTTGCGTTTTACGTCGAGTGATTCCAGCATGACACAATTTTGCCACTCTAGCCGTTTTCGTTAGCGAGGACGCCCAGCTTGGCGTAAGGTATTTGAGGTGAGCAATACAGTGGGTGTCTTGAGAAGGTGCGTCTCCTGTAGGAATATTACATCCGGGTCCTGGAGCAGCAAATAATGCCAAATCTGGCTACTTTTTGCAGGGGCGTTTAGACCCTTTATGTTAAGAGAAAGGATCTTTAAGTGTGGGTCAGATGTTATTGTTTTGTATAGTGTAGACCTGCATGTTGCAATGGTGGAAAATATGTGTAGTGACCCTAATGCAGGATCCTGTCTTACTAGAGTGTCTATGAAGGTGTTGGTCAAGAGAAATTCCTTCCATGTTCAGGGGGATGTACGACAGTAGGACAAGTTGTCCCTGTTGCTGCAGTAGAAGAGCCTGCCTACTCAAAAAACAGCGTCTCCCCCTCTCTCCAATGAGAAAAAAGAAAAAGAATAGGAACACTAAAGAAAACAAAGAGATGAGAAAGAAACAACATCAATTGGAGACCAACAGGGCCAACGAAAACTATTCCAGTCCAGAGAAGGGCAAGGTGCCAGTGCATGTGCATTCCAGAGGTGTCACTCTTTCTGGAATAGGATCTAGGAGGGCGGGTCTAGTGAGGAAGACACAATTTTGCTCGGGGGCCGTCCATCCCACTGCCAGGCCTATGCCGGACAAGAGGGGGGGACTTCTCGATGTATAAGAAGGTAGAAACAGAGGAGATGCTTTGGAGAGGATTCTGAAGTCAACCAGTTCCAGCTTTGTTATTCTGTTGCCTCCTGTGAGGAGGCAGACATGTTCTCATCGTCCATTGAGCGGAGGTGTTTTATAATGTCTTGTTTGACTTGGGCGGAATTTTGAACCCCACCCCTGGTTCCCTGATGCTGCCCAAAGACCTCGGCCCATTCAGGGCACACATGCTGCCTATCCATTGGCAGAGAAGGGAGCGAGTCGGAGGCCCATGGTGATACAGCAATTTGCAAGAGTTTTTTGGCTTCTTGAAGGGAGCGCAGCACCTGTCGTTTGTTTTCCCAGGTAATGATCAGGGCAAAAGTTTGACCCCATTGATATCTGATGTCCATTTCGCTGAGCTTGTCCGTGATGGCTTAAAGTCTCCACGTCTCCTGTGTGTTACAGGGGAAAGATCCTGGAAGAGCTGTATGGCATAGCCCTAGTAGGTCTGTTCGGTTTTGTGCCTAGACACCTGTAAGATAGCTTCTTTTTCTGTGCAGCAGTGAACTCTAGTTAGGATGCCTGGGACCAGACCAGGGTGACCCGGGGAGCAGATACCCTATGAGCTCTATCGAGCGGTGCAGGGAGGCATCTTCGTCACCCCTAATGTCCTGCAGCAGTTCTGCCACAAATGTCAAAATGTCTAATCCCCCTGCTCCCTTAGGAATGCCGCTGATTCTCAGGTAGTTTCGTTGACTCCTATTTTCCAAGTCTTCTTGCCTAATCTGGAGTTCGATATGTTTTTTCATGAGGGTAGAAAGCCACTTCCAAAGTTGCTCCTGTTCTTCCGTACGAGTGTCTACCGTACGCTCTAGATCATCGACTCTCCCCATCTCAGTTATATCCTTCTTCATCTCTTTGAGATCCGCCTTGAATTCTGTTTCAAGAGAACCAATTTCTGTTTTAATTTCTTGAGGGAAATTGGTCATGATGGCCTGGGTGAGGGGTTTGGACGCCCCCTCCAGGGTGGAGGCCATCGGGACTGTGGAGGGGGCGTTAGTTTTTTGCCACAGGGATGTCACAGGGTTGTTTTTGGCAAGGTGTGCAGCAGAGTCCTTTCCTGACTTGGTCTGTGGCATAATCTATGGGCGACACCTCTCCCGGGGGGCATCCCAGTCTGTTGTGCGCGGTAACTCATTGCACAGGTGCGCAATTCAATAAGTTGCAGTATTTTCCCTGTGGCCTGATGATGCTGCGATTCAAGCAAATTGAATTGGATCTCAGGATCGTTGTGCTATGGACTGTGACCGACTCCCTAGTAGGCCTTTTGCTCAGAATCTGTCTCTTTTGGTCGTGTTTGTGAGAGGAGAGTCTCCTGTACGGTGATCTACCTATAATGTTGTGGATCCTACGCCCGCTTTAACCACTATACCACGGTGGCTCAGTCCCAGGTGGAGGGAGGGATAGACACAGTGCCTCCGCGGGGCCCCAAGTGACATGACACCAGCACTTATACAACTGTCTTATCCGGTCTCCTGCAGGTCACGTGCAGTGAAGTGCTGCTTAGGGGCCTCTGTATGCCCACTCCCATCTTCTGCTTTGGCGGTTACTAAGCCTGTTATGCAGCCTTGCCTCTTGCGCCTTTCACTGCTGTGCTTTGACTAGTGCTCGCTTCCATGTATTGTCTCCCCTCTCCGGGTGATTCTCTCAGGGGCCCCCAGCTCGCTCCCCAATTCAGAGTGGGCCAAGGTTGTGACTCGCAAGTTCTGGCTGTAGGCTCTAGACTCACCCCAGAATGCGCCAATGTCACCCACGACTGCCGCCTCTCCACCGTTCTTCACAAGGGGACCTATGCTGAGTGAGCTCCTACAGCTGGTGGGCCGGCCTCCTCAAACCCCGGAGCTGCAAGTCAGGAAGTGGCACCCCCGGGGCAGGGGAGGAAGGGACGAGGGTCGCCTACTGCCTCCCAGCGTAGCTCCACCAGGTCACTCGCTGTGTGGGCCGACGCCTGCTGTTCAAGGCCCGCTCAGTGGCCCTGTTGTTGTTCCACCCGGCCTCTCTCGCACCAAGATGGCAGCCTTGGGGTCGTCTTCGTACGATCGTTCGAGAGCCGATCTGCCGGTGCCGGTGGCACTGTCACAATGGAGCCCAGACTCGGTGGTCCTCTTTTCCAGGCCGCCTAATGATTCCCCAGGTGGAATTGCCGACGCTGTCTTCTGTGTTGGGAATCTTCGTGCGGCCCAAGATGGCGACCGCAGTCTTGGCCGTGGAGGGAGTCGGACCCAGAGGTGGCTGTACGAGACAGTATCACTCGATATTCGCGCCACCAGTTCTGCACCCTCTCCGATGCCTGGTGAGTCTGCCGGTGGGGCCCCCTGTGCCGCGGTCCCGCTTAATTTGCTTTTTAGGGCAGCAGTAGCAAGGAGCTCACCGAACGCATGTCTTACTCCATGCGCTGCTAGACCACACCCCCCAGCGAAAATGGGCATTTTAAAAGTGAAAGCCTTAAAGACAAAAATTAAAACACTGAACCCAATTCCCATAATTAGGGCTGCAAAAATCAGAGATGTGCTCTAGTAAAATGTATCCTACATTTGGAGCAAATTTCTAAATTTAATTAGATTCACAAAGAATCCCAGGAGTGTGCAAGGAGATCTAGGACAGTGGTAGAGTTATTTAAAAAGAAATGTTTACTCATGCAGAATTACCACCAAGCCAGAAATGTTGCATGTGTGATAAAGGTGAAAATATGGATTTGCACATTTACTCTATTCTTTTGTCGGTTTTCCATTGAAAAAATTATTTTCCCCATTGGATATTGGACTGTTTTGTCACTTTTCCTACAGTAGGTATGCTCCTACTCCTGCCCCTGAGAAGAGGAAATATGCATAGGTTTGTAGGGTCGGAAAGCACGGCCATAGCCGCAGGGGAGGAGCTGGGGGAACTGGTAGGATCCAACACCCTTAATATTCACTTCCCCCAAACGCAACTGACAGCAGTCACGACGAACCAGGCACTAATCGATTTCAAAATAAAAGCTTAGCTCATGTTTACACTTCCTTCACCTCTGAATACATTTAGCACTCAAGCTGAAATTAAAGACCTGCTCTGCATTGTGAAATACAACTCAAACCATTTCCTTACTTTTTCATATGATCAGTGAAACTGATTTTTGGATAGTCATCCACAAAATTTAGTGTGGCAGAGGAGATAGTCATAGTGCCGCAGATGTGACTGTAATGTGTGCATTCATGAAATGCATGTTTTATTTGTCAACTCTTTTTTTAAAAAAAATTGGTCTGTCCCTCTCTCTCTAAATACTTCACAACTTTATTCCAAGCTATCCAAGCTATCCTTTTCTTATAATGCAAAATGGTGAGTAGAAATTCGCAGACATATAGCTTGACTAGGAGATGATTTATTTTACGTTAGGTAGCTACACTAATTACTGAGGCGCATATGTAACTTCCAGTCCAGCCCTTTTTACACTGGCAAACAGCCTGCCAAGGAAACCCCACCATCCTGACATTTTATAACATCACCAAACACCTCTTTCGTTATGGAACACAGTTGAGGCACACACACACTGGATAAACTGAACAACACAAATGTTCCGAACGATACAGTGAAAAATACCCCAAACTCCCAACAGGACAAAAAAATTACATCTACACATACAAGACCCAAGAAACACACACCACTCCTTCTCTTTTCTTAACCCCCAACACTACACAGAACAGCCACACACAGAAATACATAATACTTCCAACAGACTACACCAGCTAGCCACACACCATACTTTGATGACAATGCCACAAAACATACATTCGAGTAGGTATCTTTCAACCCACACAAGTCAACAAAACACTTGTTAAGAATTGAAAAGCACAAGAAAGTAGTCCCCCCCATTCACAAACAGTATAACTACTGCAAAAACGTGTATTTTGCAGAACACACGTCCACAAAGGGTAACTTTCAAACTCCCATACCTTAGTCTTTAGTGACATAACAAAAACATATCACTTTCAACCCACACATATAAAAAAGCAAGCACTGATGTAAACAGGTGCTCACCAACTCAGAGTATCTTGTATACTCCACAATGAATGTCACATGTGCTCACCCACTCAGGGTATCTTGCACACTTCATTATACAAGTTACAGGGTGTCTTTCAAGCCGTGCTCACCCACTCTGGACATCCGGCATACTTCAAAATAAACGTCACAGGGTGACTTTCAACTTGTGTTCACCCACTCACGGTATCTTGCACACTCCATAATAAATGTTGCATGATGTCTTTCAACTTGAACATTAATTTAATAAACTCCCACGTCCGTAGTGGGAGCCTCTAAACCGTAGACATCTAAATTCGCAAACTCCCATACTCCAAAGTGGTATTCTGTTATCAATGATTTAAAAATATATATATATTATTTAGAGTTTTACATAGCCTAAACTTGACCCATAGGTATTAGGTATCAGAGCGCTTTACATGAGCCCCACTTGCATTACAGACAGACACATTCATTTTTGTTAGGCACGGGGAGATTAACCCCTAGATTCATCATTGTCCCGTTTTGCGAGTCCTTAATAGCGATTATTAAGGAATCGCTATTAAAGACTCGCAAAACGGGATTCATGTAGAAATTGCAAAATAAATTGCGATTCCTACAGCTTCCTTATTTGCGATTAGCAAATTGCTAATCGCAAACAAGCATTTGCAATGCAATAGGTCTCGCATTAGGAAAGTTTGAGCTATTGATCTTGTAAATGACAAATTTTTATTTATGTGTTGGTTTTGAAAATAGCGAAATTAATAGCTTTGTCATTTACAATGCCAATACGTTTAAATTTTGAAAATGTGACACCTATAGCATTTGTAATGCAACATGTTTTGTATTTACGTGACTTAGATGTATTGATATTACAAATAACAATGGTTTTTAGTTTTTTTAAAAATAATTAATACCTAAATAAAAGTTATTGTAATGTATAATGGCAATAGCTTAAGCTTTTGTAATTAACTTTTGTGAAGATTATGTTCAGTGTATTTTACTGTGAGGAAAATCTAAGAACAGAAGTGTAATATTAACATCTTTTTGTGACATTTGTAATGAAGTTTGAAACATTGAGAGAACATATTTGAACCAGTTGAATGGTTGCACAGATTGATGCTGTGGTGGCGCTTAGTGATATTAGGGATGGCAACGAGTGATGCTGTGTCGTTCAGTGAAGCTCTGGTAGCGCATAGTGATGCTGTGTTGCCCCTGAGGGATGCTGTGGTGGTGCGATAGATAGATAGAGTGAGGGTGATAGATAGATAGAGGGAGGGCGATAGATAGCGGGCGGGCGATAGATAGACAGATAGATAGAGTGAGGGCGATAGATAGATTGATAGATAGAGGGCGATAGATAGATAGATAGATAGATAGATAGATAGATAGATAGATAGATAGATAGATAGAGGGCGATAGATATAGTGAGGGCGATAGATATAGTGAGGGCGATAGATAGAGTGAGGGCGATAGAGAGATAGTTAGCTAGATAGATAGATAGCTAGATAGAGGGCGATAGATAGATAGTGGGCGATAGATAGAGTGAGGGCGATAGATAGAGAGAGTGAGGGCAATAGATAGAGTGTATCAGAGGCAGAGAATTTGGGCGGTGGGGGTTATGATTAAGAAATCCTATCCGAGACACCGCTGGGAAGATAAAACGATGTGTAAGTTAGGGCAAGCAGGAAGCAGTGAATAGGGCGGGGAAACCGAAAGAAATGTGGTGCACAGCCGTCGAGACAAATGAAAATTCAGGAAAGATGGGCTTAGCTTCTAGGAACGGCAATTAGACATGACTAGATCTGACATTGTTTGGTATTTGGGGTGGCGGGTGGAGGGTAGGAGGTACAACACGAGCTCCATCAGACACAGCAAATGTTTGCATTGAGACCATCTCTGATAATTAAAGTTCCCAACCACGAAAGTGTTTTTCTTGCCAGACTGGTTTCCAAGTTATCCCGCATGTGCCCAGCTACAGGCAGTGGGCGCTGTAAACTCCGCCTCTTATTCAGAACAACTATATATCCTAGAGGTGGGGGGAGCCAACAAATTCCGTGCGCCCTGGACATGATTCCTATGTAAATCTTACAACAAACATCATGTAAAATATAGTCTGTTCAAAATTTTTAAAAAGTGCATTTCTTTATCATGTGGAAGCTTTGTTTGGTCAAGTGAGGAGACGTGGATTTATCATTTTGTGTGTCACATTGTTTAATTTAGCCACTAAATCGTTTTATTTTTCTAGCTTTACAACAAATGTTGATGTCTTTTTATTTCTTGGCCCGCGAGGTTGAAGCGGGTGACAGGCATAAAGCACACGAAAGCTCGGCTCGTTATGGGCTGGAGGACCAAGAAGACCTCGAGTAGAGCCAGGAATCGGACCCATCTTTATGCACTGTTCCCCATGTTTACCTTACGTGGTTGATTTCTATGCGCTTATTTGACGTGGGTTTTTTATAAGCGCTACTTTACTGCTGATAACCTTCAGATATGAAGGGTGCATTTCCATACGTATTTTCCATATACCTAAAAGAAGTAATACTCTGAGAGTGAGGGCTTCCTACCAGATCCGGCCTACCACTCAGCTGGACGGCTACGTACACTACATGCATGGGTAGTTGTCTACCGCTATTGTATTCTTGCTTGAACGTCCCGTTTGCTTTCTTGGGTGACGACTGTGACGGAAATGCATTGTCGCTTCGCTGACACGCCTGACGCCATAGTATTTAACGCTTGAATTAGGCATTTTATATAGGGCCAGCATTTCACCCCTGGGGTGCTTGCTTGAGTCACAGTAAGCATGCAAAAGCTCTAGGGACCAGGAAACGAGGATATTTGTTTTATATATATTTTATTTGAAGCACCAGCTCCGGAAATTGAGGTTCAAAATATCAAGGCCAGCGTTCACCAAAAATCATAAACATGATAAAATATATTGTTGCCTTCTGATGGTGCTTGTGTGAGCATTTTTAAGTGTAAGAAAACTGTAGTATTGCTTAGCAACCCCCATAAGTACAGATTGAGCTCTATAGTAAACCTGTGTGTTTCTTGTTCGCAGTGGGCGGGACAGAGTATGGGCGCATGCTAAATACTGGTGCAAACGCCTCTGGAAAAACCCAGGCTGCTTCAGACAGGGCTGCGCAGGGTTCTAGGAGGAAACACTTCCCTTATTTTTGTGGACATGGATATACCATGTGAGGCTAAAAACCCACAGTAAACACGCATTGCCTTTGTTGATCTAGTTACATAACTTAGGGACTTCATTCCACGCTTATCAAGTGCCCCGGCCTGTAGCAACTTAGGTAAGACAAATGCGCCGTAGAAACAACAGCGCATTTGGGTGGGTGTGAAAACTGTGAAAAGAGCGCGTTAGGAAAGGAAGCCCAGCGTTTAAAAGTATAAATGAAAGACAGAAGCAATGCTACACCGCAGGAAACATAAGTGTCTCGCCAGCCCGGGAAAGACTCCGTGCAAACCCTTCCCCAATTCAGCAACGTGGCCGAGGGTGACACAAGTGTAGTGAATCCGTGAAGGAGCTCTTCTTACCGTGCACGCGCCGAGAGGACTGGCCCTCCAGAGTTTTCACTGTCTGCCCGGACACTGTGCAGATGAACCTCGTTGCCTCAGTTTACACAAGTCTGACAGATCCTAATTTGAAAACAAGCCGTGAGCGTGCACTCTCCCGAACTTCCGGTCTTGGGATGTGCACGCTCACGGCAGTCGTGGGGCGGGACTTCCGACTTTGCGAGAAGCCCGCGCCCACAGAGTGGATGGCAGCAGAAGTCAGGAGAGGCAGCTGAGGCGGTAAGTGGGGCTTGGCACCTGTGTGTGAGCGTGTGTGTATGCAGTGTGTGTGTGCGATGGCGGCGGCGGCGGGGGGAGAGGGGTCTTTGTATGTGTGCGTGCGTGAGTGTAGGTGCGCTGGTGTGTGTGTGGGGGGGTCTCTGTGTGTGCGTGTAGGTGCCCTAGTGTGTGTGTAGGTGCGGGGGCGGGGCGGGGGGGTGTGCCTGTGTATGCGTGTGGCTGTGTATGCGTGTGGCTGTGATGTGCGCATGCGTGAATGTGGGTGCGCGTGCACGCAGTGTAATCCAGCCGAAGAGAAGCTCGTGGCAGTTTCTTGTCCTTCATTCCCCCGAGTCAGCTAGCTATAAGTCTCCACCTGGATGCATCCTTTGGATGCGAATTCCAGGCTCGACCTAATAAGGAATGACTCCCCATTCATTCCTATGGGCCAAAGGCCCATAGGAATGAATGGGGAGTCATTCCTTATTTGCGATTAGCAATTTGTAATCGCAAATAAGGATACAATTTCAAGGTTGCCAGGGGTGTCCAAAGGACACCCTGTAGCACCCCTGAAAAGCAAATGTACACAGGTGTTGCGCACACACATGTCCAAAGGACATGTGTGTGTGTAACATGCAACTTAGAAAAGTGCATTTTTCTAAGTTTTCGCTATTTACCACGAAGTCTGACTTCGCGGTAAATAGTGGCCCAATATTGCGATTTCGCAATTTTTAAAAGGTTCATGAATAGCATTTAAGGAATCTCTAATTGAGATTCCTTAAATGCGATCGCAATTTGATAAATCACAATTATTTGCGATTTTTCAAATTGCGAGTTCATGAACCATTGATAAATCTCAAATGCCATTTTTGCGGGCGCAAACGGCCGAATTTGCGATTCGCACCGTTTGCGCTCGCAAAAATGCTTGATGAATCTACCTGTAAGTGATTTGCCCAGAATTACAGGATGTTGAGCGTCACTGCTGAGACTCGAACCTGGTTACCCAGCTTTGAGGTTGTCCGCTCTAGCCGTAAGGGTACATCCTCTGTCCATTAAATTCAGTGCACACTCTTCATTGGCATTTCAGGCAGTCAGTGAGTCATAGAGTTTATTTTGATCAACCAAGGATCATAAAAGTACAATATAAAAAAAATCATATTTAAAACACACTGATCGATAGCCATAGGTGTCGTAAAAACGTTGCGGGGCAAATATTACTTGTTATGAGCCAAGGCATTTTAAACAGAGCACATGTGCAACCACTGTACATCATAACACAATAAAACAATGTCTACTACATTTAACATTGGCTAGACTTAAGATGCATAAATAAATTATCCACCTAAAAAAGCGGTGTAAGGTGGACCAGGGTTCGTAATATACAACATATCCTACTAGGCTTTGGCTTGACTGTACACAACAAAATATATCTGTTCACAGAGCATATAAGAGCTTCTAGTGCATTAAGGTACAGTTTTCCATTTAGACTTTTTGTGGTATTTAATACACAATACCACTAAGTTTAAGTTAAGCACAGGTGGAAAAACTTTTATAGTTTAAAATTTGTAAACCTCTAGTAAGAATAAAATTACAGACACAATAACATAAATGGCCACATGAAGCCCCAGGTTGTTTAGCTTTTTGACCTCAAAAGGATGTGCAAAATAACAATGAATCCCTAGGGATTAAAGTGCAAATTCCGTTTACTCTTCATCGAGCATAGCAGCAAACCACTAGGGAGTAATTTGTAGTTTCTGATAGACTCTGAACGTAACTTTCCATTCTGCCCGCGTCAGTCAACCTTTGCCGCAAGCCGGTTGAATGCATAATTGAGGAGGCTGAGGCGGGGCGGGTCCTAAGTCTGTGCAGAAGGCCTGAGGTAGGGTGGGCTTGCTTAACATGACAGACACTGACACTCATAGAGTCAGCCACCACACCTGAGACCAAGTGCACATGTCGGTTTGGACGGCTGCCTTTCTCCGGCCAGCCCAACATGCACATTAGAGGCCTGCCAGTTGTCTCCTCACCTGTGCTTCAGTGAGACCGGGCGTGACTCTAACCCACAGCCGCCATCTCAGTATGAGCATTGAGGCAGCCTGCCCTAGCCAATCCAGGCGCTGCTGTAGCGGAAGAGGCAGCATCTGGATTGGCTGGTGCAGACTGTGTGTGCACATGAAGTTACTGCGCAGCACGGGCTAGAGGTGGGAGGAGCCTGTCCCTCTCTCTCTCTCCCCAGTACGGCACGCATTTTATACCCACCACAACAGTGGTTCCAGTTTTATTGACCTTTCAAAATGGAAAGGCTTACATGCCCTTGCGAAGGTCCGAATTTGAAAACCGCAGATAATACACAGATCTGAACTCTACAGAAGATGAGAGGAGCCTTCTAAACTAGCTTACTAAAAACTGCAACCCATGACCTGCAGGCAACATGGAGGTCTCTGCAGTGTGCACATTAACCAATCAACCTATCTTACTAGGAGTTGAACGGTGAACCTGTGACCTGTAAGTGGCACAACATCGCCGCAGTTAGAAGAGAACTGGCAATAGGAGGTAGGTCACCAGGGAGCGTGACTGGATGGATTATACTCGAAGGACATGCTCTGATCTGGATTCCCCGTGTTGTTCTCCAGCGACTTAATTTGGATTTTGTTCTGTGGGCAAATGACAAAATACAGATTCTGCTTGTTCCGCTATTATGGCAGACTTCTACGTCTTCACCTAGCCGTGAGTTATCATACACACTGGAACTGGAATACATGAACGCAAGCACGTATATATTTTGGTACCTAGCAAAGTAAACCATTCAGTTGACTTATTGCATCTGAATCTCTGTGACTGCTGCCTTTTGTTTATTGAGCGATCTTGTCCTAAAGGAATCAGAGCGCTTTGCCTCAGCACCAGATTACATTACATGAGGTCAGTCAGATTTTTTCTTAGGCCTTGGCAAGTTAAGTGATTGGCCCAGAATCAGAGGCTGTTGAGCCTACGCTAGGGCTTGAACCTGGCCCAGTTCCAAAATCAGCAGCTCAGCCATTTAGCTTTACCTCCATGTCTGGGCATTGGGAAAGGAAGATGGCGTAGTAGGGCATTGGGAAAGGAAGATGGCGGAGTAGCGTCGCTTGTCTGAGGACGCTTTCCATGCCTCCCCCGCCGAGCCTCCTGTGTGCCGTCATCTAGCGCTCAGCACACCCCTACCTGCCGGTATCGCCTGACCTGCTTGTCCTGCTTGTCCCGTATGTTCTCCTGGATTAGGGATGTGAGAGTAACAACCTAGGCCATTAACAATGAGCTTGTAAGTAATAAAAAGTGAGAGGTAAAGAACCAAATGACATAAAAGGTACTTGCTTTTTTATTAGTTCCGTGGATTTGAAAAACAAATTAAAACATTAAAACTGATTATACATTATTAAAATGTTAACCTATTCACAAAATAAGGTACAATAAACAATAAAATTCACAAATTCATACAGTTATATCAAAAAAGAGAGAATTAATATAAAAAGAAGTAGGTGGCATAGTATTGTTATCTCGACGAGCGTTTCGGCGACCAGCGCCTTCCTCAAGAGTAGCCACGTTTTATCGTATTCTTTCAATCAATTTCAGAATCACTGATGTAAGTTGATGAAATCCTTGTTAACTTGCGCAGATACTATTCAAGTCCTCACTGATCTTAATTTTCTGATGATTACTAACAGTCCAGTCCTGACGTTATGTTCTACATGTGGAGCTCATCATGATATTGCGAGTGCCAAACAAGTTAACTGATCCAGACAGATAACGCGAGCAATGGTGCTCCCAATCAGTCAATCTCAAGAAAATTCGAACAATCTAAAATCTGCAATTTGCGATATTTAAAATTGCCACCTGGTCCGTGGAAGAAGATATTGGAGATTATCTCGACTTGATGTTCTAATAATATGTTTTGCCCGATGTCCTCCTGATATGGTGGAAATTCGGATATTCTCTCTTTAGATTAGAGAAGGAAATATGTGGACCAGGGGCCGCGACCGGTGCAAGCCTCGGATATTCGATTTATATCATATACATTACATGAGGTCTGTCAGATTTTTTCTTAGGCCTTGGCAAGTTAAGTGATTGGCCCAGATTCAGAGGCTGTTGAGCCTACGCTAGGGCTTGAACCTGGCCCAGTTCCAAAATCAGCAGCTCAGCCATTTAGCTTTACCTCCATGTCTGGGCATTGGGAAAGGAAGATGGCGTAGTAGGGCATTGGGAAAGGAAGATGGCGGAGTAGCGTCGCTTGTCTGAGGACGCTTTCCATGCCTCCCCCGCCGAGCCTCCTGTGTGCCGTCATCTAGTGCTCAGCACACCCCTACCTGCCGGTATCGCCTGACCTGCTTGTCCCGCTTGTCCCGTATGTTCTCCTGGATTAGGGAGGCATACAGTCAGCCGCCTGGTCTTTCCTGCGTCTTGAAGGCGCCCTGAACCGGCAAATGTGCCGCATCTTTTCTGCTTGATGCTGATACTGTTATTTCCTCTAATCCAGGGACACAGCTTGGCAAGACAATCCTGAAATTACTTCAGTCAGGGAGAGCAACTGAACTGCTTTGGTCATGTGGGTCTGAAAACTCCATTCCGGGTGTTGTGATGGCCGATGTACTGAAAGCTGCAATACTAGATGTGAGAAGCAGGGAGGTCTGTTTAGTCAGCGCTAGGGCCACATCTGCTGCTGAGCATCATCTATCTGCACTTCCGGAAACTGGAAAAGCACTCAATCTAACTAATTCAACAACTAGTTTGGCTGGTGATTTTGTGTTGGAGAAGGACAGTCTACTGGGTAAAATAATGGATAGCCCCGCAACAACTACGGCAACAATTATCGGACATAATGATTCAACTATGCAGGAACTCAAGGATCCTGCGGAGATTCCAGATCAGATAATAGTGGGGGAAAACCCCCCAGAAGGGGAGCCGTAGGGATAACTGCAGGAATAACCGCTGCAGCTCCGGAGTTATTAGTATTGACGGTGAATCACAGTTGGAACAACCTGAGCAAACAGGGCAACATGTCCATAATCTCACTGATTCATTCGCTGATACCATCTCTAATGTTGGGGCAGTCGGACCTTGCACCACCTCGACGGCTCTTGATATAGGATGGTTCAATATGGCTGAAAGCTGGGAGGACGTCCAAGATAGCCATTATAGTGCCCCTGGCAGAGGGGGCAGAGATGCGTTGAAAAACGCAAGAGTTAACAGTCCTAAAATCACCAAGATATGCAAAGGTGGCAAATGTGGGAAAAACCGAGGTGGGGGCCGGTGCGGGGGTGTAAAGCAACCAGGGATTGATACAATGGGGTGATTAAATGAGGCGTCAACTAGTACTTTTAAGCCTGGTCCTGGGGCTAGCCCACTGCGGAAGTGGGTATCTTCAAAAGGGGAAGTTAAAAATATAATCTCTAGGCTTTTTAACGTCAGCAGTACAGCAACTACTCCTACAGAACTATCAGAGGAGGTTAGTGCCAATATTAAACAAGCAGATGGTGGGGGAAAAAAAATCTGCATCTCCCCCCAGTAGCAGCTCCCGATGCCCCCAGTCTTCTCCCCAACAACAAACTTTGTAGTGCCACTAACATCGTCAACGGTGCCAGGATCAGGTCCAATAGTTCCCATAGTTAACAATCTGGAGCAGACAGGAGAAGAACCATCACTTTCTAGCATTATGCAAGAATTATGTGCTCAGAGAGTAGAGCCTCAGGCATACTTTACACAGGCGAGTGACGACAGAAAGGAGATTAAACAAGCTTGGGCAGAGGTAACATCAAAAGTTAGCCTGTTATCCTCTGAAGTGACAGACCTACAGCAGCGAGTTGCTGCAGTTGAGGACTCTAAATCATACACAGTCAATCAGGTAAAGATTCAGGACTCTCAAATGTTGTTAATGCAGTCCACGATCGAAGACCTCGAAAAATAGACAGAGGCGTCAGAACCTACGGATCTTCGGCAATCCAGAGGGGTGGGAAGGCAATGACCCACGGACTTTCATCGTTAAACTCTTGCAGGAGGCTTTCCCGGATCTTGGGGACTGGGATATGGACACGCAAGTGCAACGAGCACATCGATTACCATTATCAATTTCCCAAGGAAATCGTGCTAAACCTAACTTTGCTAGACCTATTCTTGTCTGCCTAGTCAACTTCTGGCTATGCCAAGCTATATATTTCAAGGCACGTCCGTCATCTCCAGTTAGGGTGGATGCAATGTCCATCTTTGTGCGGTCCGATCTCTGCAAGGTAACCATGGGTAAACGATGGAAGCTCCGTCAGCTAATGGATCCTCTCAAAAATGTATTCTCGCAAGTGTTCCTATAAGAACCTGCCCATCTTAAGATTGTAAAAGACGGACAACAACACTTTTTCTTTAATGAGCAGGACGCAAAACAAGCTCTTTCAAGATGGCAAGCATCTGGCAAGGATTGACTCTGAGATGAGAGAGGGGTTTATTTTCTCTCCTTTTTTTTTATTGACATTTTTTTTCTCTCTCTCTCTCTCTTTGTTCCTGGATATAATATCAAAGACTCATGATGTCAAACGACTCTGAAAATGGTTGCTGTCTTATTAGATACAGGACACTAAGTAATATTGGCGGGCTGGATTGTGCTGGGTTATTCTGGGTGATGTGGGAACGGGGTGGTGGAGAGGGGATTGAGAGGGTGTCGTCAGCATGCTGTCAACATGGGACAGCAAAGAACGGGGCAATTCCTTTTTGTAGGTACTGGGGTGGGGAGGGGCGGTTGGGGAGAGGGAGGTGGTGGAGAGGGGATTTAAAAATGGGCAGAGCACTGGAGGGAAGGGCACGCATTTGGGGAGAGGACGATGGGACCAGGTCTACACTTATTATCCGATGTCAGAAATTAAATGTATGTGTTGGAATGTAGCCGGGCTCAATCAAGCTAGTAAGCGACGGTTAGTGGCAGAAGAGCTACGCGTATTTAAGCCCCACATATTGGGACTGGCGGAAACGCACATCGCATAGAAAGATAGAGCATTGTTAAAGCAGCTGGGGTATGATGTTATCGTCTGTAAATCACAAACTATTTCTATTCGGGGGTGGCCTTATTGAAATCTAAGAGATGTGGGGCTGTTGTCCTCCGATCTGTGGCAGACTCCAAGAAGAGATGGGCTATCTCACAGATGTTCATTTCTGGGCGTACGTTTACAAAATGCATGGTACATGGTCCGAATATCGACTGCCCGGACATCATTCTTCAGTTAACCTCCTCGAGTGGTCTGGTGAAAAGATCATGATGGTAGATTTTAATTGTATTCTTGATAGGAAAATCGATACTACTAATGTTGCTGCACGCTTCAGAATATACAGAACCAGGACCGCAGTCTTAGAACTCCTTAATTTGCTCCAGTTAGAGGACTCGTGGAGAAGGCTATTTCCGAATGTTCCGGGCTTTACTTTCTATTCCGCACCGCATAAACATTATTCAGGGATAGATATGATATTTGCTGGCAGGGCTATTTTAGAGAATGCGCTTGTTACAGTATGTCCCAAAATCACATCCGATCACAATCCAGTCATGCTAACAATGCAGCTGCAGCCTAATTTCCCCGAACCTGCTAGGGAATTTACTTTTCCTAGGCATCTCCTCAACAACTTGGAATATCTTGATTTAAAAAAAAAAAGCATATTAGAGGAGTATATAGATAATAACAGGGGCACAGCTACTATTATAAGGTTGTATGGCATTACAACGTGGGCTTTTACCCCGCGTGCCATTACAACGCTGTTTTAAAAACGCAAGTCTTTACAACGACTTGCGCTGTAAGCGCTGGATAGTAGAATAGTTTAATTTTCTATTCCAACTCCAGCCCACGTTACAGTAGGGAAGGTGTTGTAATAGAAAATTAAACTATTCCCTATCCAACAGCGCCCTCCAGCGCAAGTCGTTGTAACGACTTGCATTGTAAAAGCAGCGTTGTAATAGCAGCACGGGGTAATGCCCGCGTTGTTATGGCTGTTCCCCCTATTACAATAGTATGGGATTGTCTAAAAGCATGTGTAAGAGGCGCCATGCAGTAATATGTCATTAAACAAAATCGACAGGATTCTTTCCATCTGGAGCAAGAACAAAAGCGCTGTTTAGATCTTGAGCGCTTACATGCAACAGCCATAGTTTCTAAAGATCCCGCTGAACAACTGATTTACCAGCAGGTTATTGAGGCTAGAGCCAAGATTATGAGAAGGCTATGGGACAAAGTTGCACATAGTTGTCATAAGTTTCGAACAAATCAGTATGAATATGGTGAAAAAGTGGGTCGATTGTTGGCTAATCAAATCGCTGATCGAAGGGCTAAATCATCTGTCAAATCAAATAAAGGGGTAGATTGTTTGACCTATACAAGATCTACAGATATTTTAGAACAATTTAGGATATTTTATGCCAACCTTTATGGTGATTCTGGTCACTTTGATCAGCAAGCTGCCTCGGCTTATATACAGGAGTGTGCAATGCCAGTTTTGGACTCTTTTTATTCTGAGCTTCTGCAAAAAGATGTTGGGGCTGGGGAGATTGAGGAAGCAAAAACAAATAGGAGGTACCCCTGATCTTGTACAGCAGGGAGGGGGGTTCAAACAGTAGAAAGATGGAGAAAACCCTGTCTGGAAAAACAGCAAATAGCTGGCTTAAGTACTTATGGGAGTGGTCTGGGTAAGGGGGGGATCTATTATCCACCGATTTCTATATGGAGCAGGAGTACCTGCTAAGTAGCGCAATTTCAAACGATTTAAGTGAACTTGTAAACACACTCGAATATACCAAACAGAAAAGTTTTGTGTCGTTAAAAAATAATCATAAATGATTTATTTACCTCCCAATAGGGTTACAATCTAACACATAATCACAATATTAAAAGAGTTTTTAAAAAACCTCATAACATGGTTATACAGTCACATATAAAAAGTCAAAATTTAATCAGAAAACAGTCGACGCAGCGTTTCGGTGCTTTTTTCTTTTTTCACACCTTCTTCAGGACTTTACAACATTTTGACTCCATTATTTCTGTGTTATTTAAAAAATGAAGAATTTCAAAATAATCCCACACGTTTTTGCAAGATGCTCAGGTTTTTCAATTTCCTTGAGCTGAACTCTCGGTCTGAGCAACTCTGTGTTGTATATGCACGGAGGAGCCACCATCAATAAGGGCGTAACTTCTTATTGTTTTTTAAAACCTTATCGCATTTTTAGCTGGTTTGGAATGGGCGTCGGCGGCAAGTAAATAGTACGCGGCCCCAGTATCAGGATTTCTTTCATCAAGGGTCCAAGTCTCTTGTGTTTCATAAGTGGCCTCCCTGCTCCTCCGTGGCGGCGTCTTCCTGAAGATTCTAATCTTTATTGTGATTATGTGTTAGATTGTAACCCTATTGGGAGGTAAATAAATCATTTATGATTATTTTTTAATGACACAAAACTTTTCTGTTTGGTATATTCGAGTGTGTTTACAAGTTCACTTAAATCGTTTGAAATTGCGCTACTTAGCAGGTACTCCTGCATCATATAGAAATCGGTGGATAATAGATCCCCCCCTTACCCAGACCACTCCCATAAGTACTTAAGCCAGCTATTTGCTGTTTTTCCAGACGAGATTGAGGAAGCAATAGCAGCTCTGCCTGCTGGCAAGGCAGGCAGGGAGGATAAGATCCCGCAGGAATTTTATAAAGTCTCCAAAAGTATATCAGCCCCATTATACTTAGAGCTTTGTAATTCTCATATGGAAGGCGGTGAAGTCCCCCTCTCTTGGAATGGCTTGAATATTGTCGTCTTTCCCAAAAAGGGGAAGCCTATAGATGAAACGGGTTCTTACCGGCCAATCGCACTAATAAATGCTGATGCAAAACTTTTTTCTAAAATTCTTGCCAGACGATTGGCCTCCATTATTCATCTGTTGGTCTCCGACCAACAACACGGCTTCCTCCCCGGAAGAGACACAGCGGAACATATCAATACTGCAATTGCGGCATTTGACATCTCGGGGGAGCTAGGTCAGCAGCTGGGGATGTTGATGTTAGATGCTGAGAAGGCCTTTCACCGAGTAATCTGGGGAGCTTTATGGACAACAATAACTTCCATGGGTCTCGGTCAAAGGTTTATCTCTGCTGTACAAAAAATGTATAGGTGCCCAACTGCAGTAATTAAACGTAATGGTCAGTCATCCGCCTGTCTCACAATATACCAGGGTACGCGGCAGGGCTGTCCGCTATCCCCGTTGTTTGCTATTTATATTGAGCCATTTATCAAACACCTATTATTAAGTGCTGACATAATCCCGATTACTTTAAATGGGATAGATCTCAAATTAACCACATACACGGACGATATCCCAGTATTCTCGAGTCAGCCGATAAACGCTCTGGCTGCCATAAACATCGAGGCACAGCGATTTGGCTTTTTTTCTGGGTATAAACTCAACTTGAACAAAACACAGACATTACTAAATTTGCAACTTGATAATCTCCCAACGTCTTTAGGCGTCACAAAAAATGCAGTATACTTGGGAGTTACTCTAAGTAGTCAAGTCAGGGATATCATATCTTTGAACTACTAACCTCTCTTGAGGAAAGTAGTTGCTAACTTACAGTGCTGGCACCGACTCCCACTAAGTATATATGGGAGATGTAACATCGTCAAAATGAATGTCTTCCCGAAATTTTTGTGACTTTTTCGCACCATCCCATTAAAGGTGCCTCAAACTTTTTTTAAGCGCTTGGATGGCGCTGTAGGTAGTTTTATTTGGGAATATCGGCGCGCCAGGAGATCTCTAGGATGCATAAAATTGTCACTCAAGCAGGGTGGCTTTAAACTCCCAGGTTGTAAGTTATACTTTGGGGCCGCGTTCACGGGGCGAATACAGAGTCTAGACAAAGAACTCAAAGTCGTCCCAACTGGCTTTCATACCAGCTAGCTTGTGGATATGACTCTGGGTACTTGCTTTATAAAAACATCCGATCCGAATTATTTTAAGAGGGTGTGATTTAAGATAGTAAGGGACATAGCTAGTATATGGCACGAAATCTCTAAGGCATATACATTTCCTGATTTGCATTCTTATACTCTATTATAGGGGAATCCTCTACTGCCAAGTATATTTCACGATCGTGTTGGAAAAGAATGGCAATGTAAGGGCGTGACAAGGCTGGGTCATCTATACGACGGGCAGGGTTTTCGATCCTTTCAGTCTCTGAAAGAGGAATTCAGCCTGCCACAAAAATACTTCTTCAAGAACTTGCTTGCAAATCAGGGATTCTTTTATCCAAGGTTTAGGTATGTTAGAGCTGGAGCTATCTGTATCTTTTTCTGAGGTTCTGTCTGCTTTTTTTGGGGCAGCCAGACGAGGGGCCATTGGCACAACCTACCAGAAACTAATTGGGGGGGTTAGTGACGATGGCACACAGAGGCTAAATTAAGTCGGATTTTTAACTGTAATATTACTAAGGAGGAGATTCATGAATCATGGAAACAATAGACTCGGCAGTAACCTCAGTTAATCTGAAACTCCAGCAAATCAGATTAATATTCATGCTTTATTATACTCCGGAGCGAATATCTAAATGGGCTACCAGCTCAAACAACACAAAATCATACTGTCTGAAATGTCAGGAATTTGCCTCGGATCTATGCCATATGTTCTTTTCGAGTCCTAAATTGAAGGAATTTTGGGCTGGTATCACCCTTGCTCTCGCAGTCTGGGCTGGGTACGATAAAGTAGTTATTGAGAAAGAGCTGGCCCTGGGAATGTTCTCAGAGTTAGGCTGCCTTATTAAATCCTTTGTTTCTATCGTATCAGTTTGTGCCCGCCTATGTATAGCTCACTCTTTGATCCAGAGCAAGGGCCGAAGTGTCAATGAATTCTGGGGTTTGTTAAGAGATATCTACGAAATGGAGATGGCATTAGCGAAAGCCAGAGGCCCTCAGTCTTGGGGTAAATTTGAAAGGACATGGTCTTGCCTTCAATGGGATTGAGAGGATAATTTCTAATTTTGTATAAATTGTAATGTGGATATGTCCCTGTTTCCCATGCATGCTTTTACATGCTCTGTGGCTCTGATTCTCTTTGGTCCCCCCCCCTTTCTTTTTTAAATCTTTTTTTTGGGGGGGGGGGCTTTTTCTCTCTTTGTTGTTTATGATCATTATTGGTCTAATGGTATATTGTTTAAGAAATCTTCTGTCCATGTAACTTGTTTAAATTTTATTTCTGTTTGTGGCTATTAAAATTAAAACATTTTAAAAAGCTTTACCTCCATGTAAGAGTCACTTGTGTCTTCAGGCTGCATGCACATCTCAGATAGTACCCAAACCACTTTTGAAGCAGTTATCTTCACTCACTGCGCCCACTTCCACGAGCAAATTCATGACTTCGTCTTACGCCCCACCACTTTAAAAGTTTGCCAGACGACCCTGGTTAAAACACAATTAGAAACTTCGGATTCAAAATTAAGATCTCTAGTAAAAATACAGTCACAATACTATAGATCAAATTATGTTACAAAATGGATTGCCTGAAAAACAATGTGGCACCATTAGATTAAATAGTAAAAGATTCAACCGAGGCCTTCCTCATGATTAATTTCACAAATCTTGTTTACTTGCTCGGATGCACTTTGAACGTCAAATCCAGGCAGCCATAAGATATCTCAATACAGCAAATATCACCAACCGAGAGGAGATCGTCATTAGCATTCTAAGGCCCTCCAGTTGACTCCTAGTGCCCAGATTTCTGCACAGGGGGGGGGGGGGGGCATTTTTTCCTTTGTTGGGCTTAAGCCGGAAAAGAATAATAAAATGTGAGGAATGTGCTCTGAAGACCCTCTACACACTGCTCAAGCATCGCCCACATTATGCGCATTGGCCCACTTCGAACCAAAGACTCTAGTGGGAAGAGACTGGTACCTAAATTGTAAGAACAGTTTCCTAACCAACGAAGGCCTAATTTCATCAAAGTCTTTTTGATTGCTGGAAGCATTTTGTGGTTGAGGAATTCTGTAGTTAGCTGCCTCTGTTACTGCGAATAATTTCTGCAGATACAACATACTCCCAGTGAGACAATTTACAGTCACTTTTAGAAATGGAATTAGATTCCTCCAGCCTTACCCAGAGTATCTCCAGACCCAGGTTCCTCGAGGGTGGTTCTAATGTACTTGAGCCATGGGGGTTTAAGGGCACCATGTGTGTACAAAAGGTTCCTTAAGGCTTCTCTATACGTATCCAATACAAGCGAGGGCCATATTCTATGCCAAAAGAAAAAGAAAAAGCCTATACTCAGACTTCTTGAAAAGTTTACTAAAAGCCATATCAAGAATGATGCAGCAAGGTCATAGGCAAGCTCTCAGGGAGAGCAAAGAGGGACCTGAGGAACTTTTTTTCCGCTATTGTAAATGTCGATAGCAGGGGCAGCCCTCTTGAGGCAGGTTTTGTTATAAATCTTTAGCAATGTTGTTGAATATTGGAGCAAAGAGCTGAGTGATGTTTGTACCTGCATTGACCAATCCAGGTTTGTTGTCAATCTTTTCTCTAAATAGTCAAAATTATTGGTAACCTCTATAGGGTCATTTCGAGCAAACAACCTTCATTTAATAATTTTACTGTTTGCAGGGTTAAATGTAATTAATTTTGTTTTGGAGTTATTTAGCTCTAACCCATGCTTTTTGCAAAATGTGGTAAAAAATCATCCAAGAGTCAGTGTAGGCCCTTAAGTGATTCGGAGATCAGATGAGTGTCATCCAAAAAAAGGGAGGCGGGCGTTTTCTACCTTCCACCTTGGGAGCATCACACCAATCTCTATCCAGCCATTCCACTACATCATTTATGTAAAGTGAGAACAGTGTGGGGGCCAAAACACAAACAGTTACCCTAGGGATTAGGTCAAAAGCTGCACATAAGTCAACAAATGGCATTTCACAAACTTTTACATCCATATTGGATTCCAGTACCAGCATGTGTCTAAAAAGAAAACAATTCCATTAGGGTAGACAAAAGTCACAGGCATGACTTTTAAACCCAATGTATGGAATATTCATACAAATGAATATTAACAGAGAGACTAACATAAAATCATATAGGCAAAATTGAGTATGGGTACACGGAAAAACACAGAAACATAAGAAACACATTTAGTACACACCCACTTCATAAGAGGCAATTGAGGTAAATTACCTAAAGTATATGCTTAAAACCACTAAATATATGTCAAATATATTTGTTTCAGAGTGCAGTAAATGTGTCAGTAGAAGGTTATTATCCAAAGCAGTATATTGAAAAAAGATAGATCTTGAACAGTCATGGTGCAAGTCACAGGGGTCCACATTGTGAATGCAGGCATTAAAACCAAACATTTAGCTGAAAATGTTTGCTGATGCATAATTGGAAACATATTACCTGCAGGAACAATTATTTTGTTTGCTGAATAGCATTAAGGGCCAGATTGACAACCATCCAAAATTGCTAGTTGTAAATTGCGCCAAGTTACAACTCGCAAAATGATACCTAAGCACCAAAAAGATATCACAATTGCGAGTCGCTAATGACTTGCATCCCAATGTAGTGTACCGGCTATTTGTGAATTGGTACACGCTTGCAAATAGAGTCCCCGGTTGAAAGGACCTATAGCGTGCTCAAATAGAGAGAGAGCCCAAAAAAAACCCAATCAGCTCATGCAAATTACAAACGCAAGGAAAAAAGGCAAAACACTTCCTGGGATCGCTGAAGGACCCCAAAACAGGAAGTGGTATTCCCTGGAGAGTCCTGAGTAGATTAGCAAGCATATACCAACAAAAAGAGAGATAGGGAGAGTTATGGACCACTCTTATTCCCCGGTTAAGTCTGTTGAAACAACAAAAGAGTGTCCTCTGGAGTCTGAGAAACCACAAACAGGAGCAGAAGAAGAAAAACTGGCCTCACTTGGATCAGTTAGGAAAACCCTCACTCACCACCTAGTGGTGACATGCTTCATCATTGGGCTCCACTAAATAGGCCAAGTGCCTCTTTAGTGTGCTTCAACGCCAGATTTACTGCGGAGCAGGTTTTGTGAGTTCGGGCGTGCAGTGAAAGTAAATTATTTTGTGGTGAGGGGATTAAAAAGATGTCTTAAGTGTATCCCAAAAATTGTTTATTATCAGATCACTAGGACATATATTTAAAATTGAGTGTAGGAAAGTAGTCCACAATTAATTGTGTGGTTATTTCCAAAGTTAGTTATCTGTCAGTCAACATGTTTCTGCCTTTGAAACGGTGTCAAGTTACCAGGCATTCATCAGGACTAAAAAGGTGTATTAAACCCTGGCGGTATGGGCGCGCTAAGGCCCACCCTTACCTAGGGACGTGAAAAGTGAAAAATGGTGAAAAAAATGCAAAAAAAGGGGAGAGAATTCTCTTCCCAGTTACTCCTGGTTTAGGAGGCTTCAGCACCTGTGGGAATAAAGGGACATAGACAAACATATAAGACAAGACATACAATTAGTGGTCGGTCTTATTTTCATAAGTAAATCTATGGTGCTCCATTCTTTGTGGGTGGACAATGGTGGTGCTATAACCGTATCATTAACACCAACCTCAGTCCCTGGGTAGCTAACCACTAATCACTGGGAAGTGTGGTGAGCTACATGTGAAGATAATAAAATTGTTGTGGTTGTGGGTTAAAAAGAAACACATGTTTCTATTAAGGATCAATGGACCGAATAGGCTGTGGTCCTGTCACTAATAAAATAAAAGTTAAAATGTCTCACTTATATGGTGTGTTCATGGTACACCATGGGTCACGGGAGGGGGGTGGTAGCGTAATTGGCACACCCTTGATAAACGAAGAAAACAGGGATACACGCGTCAGAGAATAAACTGGATGGTACTTAGCTTAGCGACATTCTGCCAGTATGTGATCCATCAAGGTTCACGCCATTACTTACGCCCTCGATGCTAGGCACCCTCAGTATACCTGCGATACCCTCAGACCAGACCCCGATGATCAGGAGCGGGGCCGGCGGGACTGTTTTTAAAGTGATTCTATGATCGGAGCGACTCTGTGATCGGAGCGACTGTTTCCGGGGGTGCGGCCGCGTTGCTGGTAGGCAGAGTTCCATAGCTTAAGCCAATCGGGAATGGGATTGAGTCGTGATGACGGAGGTCACGTGGGACCACGTCAAGAAACGGCCGTACCCGTAACCAAAAGCCTGTCGTTGCCTAGGGGACTAAGGTCACATGATCCTGGCATACTCAAGGACTAGAGCGATAGTTCACTTATCCACAAAGTGGACGTCAGATTCAAAATTACGCTAGCTTTATTAGGCTGGCGGATTGTAAATGACACAGATCTATCGTCCATTAGTGACGCGTTAATACTAAAAAATATGACGGTTGGTGAAATTTAATAACTTTTGTTTTAATTTAACACTCTGGAATGGAGATAGTCCATAATACCTAGGGGTGCAGAACTAGCAAAACTGAACGTTTATTTATTTATTTATTTTTATTTATAGGTTTTTATAGCGCTATGAATAAACTCCCGAAGGAGTATCTCCGCGCTTATGACACCTAGAGTGGAGAGCTTAGATGGAGCTACGGGGAGATATTTTAATACTTCAATACCAGAAGTCTAGTAGAGACCAGCGGATAAATGCTTAGTATAGGCTAAACAGAAAAGTTTTCAGACATTTTCTGAATTCTAGATGACTCCCACACTGTTTTAAAGAAAGCGGGAGGGCATTCCAAAAACTTGGGCCTACCACAGACAAGGTCCTACCTCCTTGCCTTGCTTTGGCGATTTTTGGAATGTTCAACAAGAGCTGTTCACCAGACCTAAGGGTACGTGTAGGAACGTAGGGAACAAACTTAGTAGCAAGGTACTCAGGTCCTAATTCATTGAGGCCTTTGTGGATTATACAGCCGATCTTAAAATTCACTCGCTGCCGTATTGGCAACCAGTGAAGTTTGTGCAATAGAGGTCTAGAAGGAGACCTAGGGGGAGCATTGAGCACCAACCTCGCTGCTGTATTTTGTACCACCTGTAGGCGGTTGAGGACCTCTTCATTAGCTCCTGCCAGGAGACCATTGCAGTAATCAAGACGGCTGATAATCAGAGCTTGAACCAGGGTTCTCCTATAAGAATCCGGAAGGTAAGGAAAAATCCTCCGGAGGAGACCTATTACGTGGAAACATGTTCCTACCGTAATGGAGACATGATGTTTCATAGTCAGCTCTGGTTCTAGTCTGACTCCTAAGTTCTTGATCACTGTTTTGGGCTCAGGGACTGGGCCCAGATCAGGAGGCCACCAGTCAGGGGACCATTGGACCTTGACATCACCAAAAAGCATAACCTCCGTTTTTCCAACGTTGCATTGGAGGAAATTGGCAGACATCCATCTTGCAACTGCCTTCATTCCGTCGGAGAAAGATTGTATTATCTCCGGTGTAAGATGTTTAAAAGAGAAGAGCAGCTGCGTATCATCAGCATATGATACTGGGTGGAATCCGTAAGCTCTAGTTACACCTGCCAAGGGGGCCACATAGGTGTTAAACAGGGTTGGGCTCAAACAAGAGCCCTGCGGAACCCCCTTGGTAATGTTAACCTCCTTCGACCTGAAATCACCCATGGTGACAGATTGGGTGCGGTTGGAGAGAAAGCTTCTGATCCAATCCAGTGCCATACCACCGATTCCACTCTCAGCCAGGCGTTCGATAAGAATGTTATGCGAGATAGTATCGAACGCTGCCGATAAGTCTAGGAGTACCAGGATCACAGAGTAACCTTTGTCCTGGTACAACCGAAGATCGTCAGTAATCGACAGCAAGGCCGTTTCGGTGCTAAATTTTGGCCCGAAACCTGACTGAGATGGATCGAGGTAGCCAGATTTTTCCAAGTAGGTAGATAGATGTTTATTGGAATGCTTTTCGGTGATTTTCCCCAAGAATGGTAAAAGGGAAATAGGTCTGAGATTAGACAGATTGGTCCATGGAATTGAGGAATTCTTCCTGATCGGTCTTACAAGAGCTTTTATTACCCAGAGTGTGGGGATTACGTGTCTAGGAGCTAGTACATTTTCGAGTCCCTATATGTAGTGAATTGCTCCTCATGACCGGCAGGTAGTGAGGTCAGAATTCACCAACCACACAAGTTGAGGGTGCGATGTTGGGGGTCAGTTTTGTGTTGGTATTTGACAGAGAATCTGTGATATCATAGGCCTGTTGGGGGATAACCACGATGTTTCTTTGTTTGAAAAACAGTGGACGTTTCAACAGTGCGGTGGGGAATTATTTCAATACAGAATTCCACAGAATGTCATCATTCAATCCAATAAGGTGGGTCCCCAATCTATAGACCCACCTCTGTTCTTTTTCGAACAGTCGATTGGTGATGTTGCTACTAGTATTCAGCTGTTCTATCACAGTCCACCGCATGTCGTTGGTGGTATGGTTATTCTCAAGGAAGTGCCTGCTCATTCTTGTTGTAACTTTTTTGCACCTAATGCTGCTTCTATGTTCGCAGATCCTCTGCTTAACCTTCCTGCTCGTCATACCCACATAGCGCAGATCACATGGGCAGGTGATGAGGTATATGACATTGGGAGAGTTGCAATTGGTATGTCCTCTTTGCGTCCACAATTTCCCTGGTTCGAGTGTTAGGGATTTGGAAGGTGTCGTGAGGTGGCATATGCTACAATTTGAGCATGGAAAATGCCCAGTCACTCTTGGAAGACCCCATGAATCTGTCACAGATCGTGCTGCTGCTGGTGCGATTTCCCTGGGGCGTGTATGGACCAATGCGTCTTTCAAACTGCGTCCTTTCTTGAAACAAAATAAAGGTTTTTCCCAAGTTTTCTTGATACTCGATATTATTTTCCAATTCTTGTTTATAGATTTTTTCATCGTGTTGGAGAGACTACTATATTTGGTTACACACGTGAGTGGAATCTCCTCGGAGGGGTGATGTGATGTGATGTGATTTGGCACTTGTATAGCGCGCTACCACTCCAAGGAGCATCTTGGCGCTTAGACTCCTAGTTGTCAGTAAACAGCAGCGTGTCAAGGGTGAAACTACCTGTCTGCGGGAAGGTTCAAAGTAACGCTATGCATCCGGAGTCAGACAGAGAATAAATCCATGTTTTTAATAGTTTTCTGAATTTTTGCTCTGTTGCAGTTTGACGCAGGGACGGAGGTAGTTTGTTCCATGCCCTGGCGCCAATAACTGCTATGGACTTTCCTCCACTAGTCATCAGCCTAAACCTGGGAACATGGAGCAAATTTTCTGTGGAGGACCTGAGTGCCCGTGACGGATGGTATTGTCTAAAGTACTTGCGCAAATACAGTGGGCCTTGATGATAGATGGCTCTGTATGTGATGGTGAGGACCTTAAACAGGATGCGTTTATGTACCGGGAGCCAATGTAATGCATCCAATGCTGCAGAGGCCGAGGACTTTCTGGGCAGTCTGAGGACCAACCTAGCGGTTGCGTGCTGGACCATTTGAAGTCTGTGCAGGGCTGATTTATTTAGCCCTGCATACAGACTGTTACAATAATCCAGCCTGGATGTTATTAGTGCTACAGCCACCGTCTGTCTGGCACTCAGAGGGAGCAGGTCAAAGAATTTTCTAAGACCCCTAATGATATTAAAGCATACCCCTGCTACTTCTTTGGCTTGTTGATTAAATGACAGGGTGTTGTCAAATTTAATGCCCAAGTTTCGTGCTTCATTGATAGTCTTTGGGGGGGCTTCTACCTTTTCAGCCCACCAATCCTGCGGAGAGAAACAGTTGTTAGGACCAAAAGGCACAATCTCTGTTTTAGCCGAATTACATTTTAAGTGGTTGAGTGTCATCCACTTAAAGGTTGCTGACAAGCATTCTCTCAATGTCAGTTCAGCATTAGATTGATTTTTATCAAGAGTCAAAACCAGCTGGGTGTCATCGGCGTAAGCAATTGTACTAATGTTGAAGGAAGAAATTAGTTTAAGTAGGGGGACCATCTATAGATTAAACAAAGTGGGGCTCAAGCTTGAGCCCTGCGGAACCCCAGTTTTCATAATTTTTTCCTCGGAGCAGAGATTGCCCAGCATAACGATCTGACGCCTGTGCGCCAGATAGTTTTTAAACCATTCGAGCATGGTTCCTGCTATGCCTGCATTAGCAAGGCGATGTAGAAGGATAGCATGGGAAACCGTGTTGAATGCTGCAGAGAGATCTAATAGGATCAGGACAGCCATCTTTCCCTGATCCAGTGCAGCACGAATAGTTTCGGTAGATGACAGAAGTGCAGATTCGGTGGAGTGGTGGGTCCTGAAACCTGCTTGACAGGGGTGCAGGATGTCATTTCCTTCCAGAAATGCCATCAATTGTTTATTGACATAAGATTCTGTAATTTTACAGATAGCAGGGAGAAGGGAGATAGGACGCAGATTGGGCAAGGTTGTAGGGTCCTGTAAAGCCTTTTTTCTGCAGCGGTCTCACTGCCGCCACCTTCCATTGTGGGGGGGATCTCCCCTGATTGGAGGGACGAGTTGATGATGGAATTAATACATGGATTGGCCTCTTGTATTATGGATTTAAGCAACGTAGGGGGGCAGGGGTCAAAAGGGGATCCTGACTTTAGGGAAGATATTCCCTGATGGGAATCTTCCAGGCTAATGTGGCTAAAGCTTTCCCATCTGGGTTGATGCAGGTTCATATCCGTTTCATTCCCAGGCTCTTCTTTCTCAAATTGTGGAAAGTCTTTTGTGAGGTTGTCTATTTTTTGGGTGAAATAGTTGGCTATGTCATTGCACAAAGTCTGGGAAGGTGGAATCTCTTGGGTTAGGACTTTGGGCTTAGTGAAGCTGTTAACGATTTTGAAAATTTCTTTTTGTTTGTTGTTGGATGCTTCGATGCGGGAGGTAAAATACTTGATTTTTGCAGTTTTAATAGAGGCATGATATGATCTCCTTGCACTCTTATATACCTCCTTTGCTTTATTCCCATAGCTCCGTCGCCACTTTTGCTCTAAAAGTCTGACTTCCACTAATTGTTCTTTAAGTTTGTCTGAGAACCAGGGAGCGGATAGTCTCCTTTTCCCTATGGTACCAGTTCTTTCTGGATTTCTGATCTTATTCCCAATCTCTGTCATCCATCTCTCAAACCTCTGATAGTCTATCGTGCTGTTCCCTGAGAGAGTTGGTTTACTCTCCTTGGCCCATCTACCAAGGTCAGGGTGCTCCATGATTTTTCCCCAACAAGGTAGGATTTTCCCCTTTTTTGCTACCTCCTTTGCCATCATCTCATTCCCCTTTAATTCAATATTGAATTCAATAAAGTAGTGGTCCGTCCAAACTTGTGGTACGGGGCCTTTTACCGTCATTTCATCTAGATTGGAACTAATGCAATCAAGGGTGTGCCCCGCCTCATGAGTTGCTTCTAGAGTCCTTAACATTAGTCCCAGAACCTGCAACGTTTCTTTGAGACTAGAGGCGTAATGGTCATTAGGGTCATCTAAATGGAGGTTCAAATATCCTAGAAGGGTAAAATTGGCGTACCTGAGGGTCAGATCACCCAGCACTTCCCCTACGCTGGCAAGAAACTGCGTGGGTTGGCCGGGAGGGCGGTATAGTAGTGCCCCCGAGAAGGTGAAAGTGTTGTGCGCTGGTATGCAGAAGTTCAGGCTCTCAGCTCCTCTAATATCTGGAAGCTCCCTAACTGAGCATTTAATAGTGTCTCTATATATGATAGCCAAGCCGCCCCCACGCTGTTCTACGCGATCTTGTCTGCAAATAGAAAAACCAGGGGGTAGGGCATGCACTATGTCTGGGTTGGACCACTCACAAAGCCAGGTTTCTGTAATAAATAGGCAATCAAGCTCATTTTCATTGATCAGATCAAATATGTGGAGGGAATTTTTGCACATTGATCGTGCATTTATCAAACCACACTTCATATACTTGGATGTCTCTTTCTTAATATTAAAGTGGTGGGGTTCCAAGGTATGTCTGCAGGCAGGGCAACTGATAGGACCCACCCACTTATCTACATTGAGTACATGGTTGCAGCTGATATGTAGATTTTTATTCAGAGCTAGAATGTCCCCTCTAGATAGATTCATCACCTGTGCATAGCGGTTGGCCCTTGGCCAATCCTCGGCGCGGCCGAGCGCAGACGGGCTGGACTCAGGCTAGACTAAGGCGCGCACGCTGCTCGCGTTCGCTGCGCGAAGCGGTGGCCATCTTCCTTTGTAGTCCCTTCTACAGTGCTAGGGCGCTGGGACTTGTAGTTTCTCACCAGAAATCGTGAGGGGGCTGATCACGCGTCTCCGGCCACAGCCCCTTAATCGTCTGTGAGCTCGGAGGGGCTCGCGCAAACAATGCGATATGTGGATTTAGGCAGTGGGCAGTTTAAAATACACAAATTACGCCTCAAATAAAAAGGGGTAAAATAACACAATATTTTTAAATTACATGCAGGCTATCACCCGGCTTCCGCCTCAGGTGCACAGATTAGTTAAACACAGTAGGCAGAGACAGTAGAGTAGTGTTTCACCAGGCCTCCGCCTCAGGTGAAAAAGGAGTTGATCTTGTCCTCCAAGAGGGCTTCTCGAGGTTGGTAGCGCGCTCTCTTATACCCTTTATTCAGAGTGGCCAATGGGTAACCTCTTGATTTCAGTTTTTCAGTTAGGCCAAGTGATTGCGCCTTGAAATCTCGTACATCAGTGCAATTTCGCCTAATTCGCAGGTATTGACCATACGGTAGGTTCTCTTTCAATGGGCGGGGGTGGAAGCTCGTGAACTCCAACAAATTGTTTTTGGCTGTTGGCTTATAGTGTGTTTTGGTTGATAGACTGGTTCCCGTGACCGTGATTGTTACATCTAGGAAGACCACCTCCGTTCTGCTGGTGGTATAAGTGAATTTCAGGTTTGGGTCCAGAGTGTTGATCCATATCAGGAAAGCTGTCAATTGTTCATCATTACCTGTCCAGACCATCAGGACGTCATCGATATAACGTTTCCATATTTGTATCGCGGGCCTGAAAGGACCATTAGGTGGTAAGATGTGTTTCGCCTCAAAGTTAGCAACATATAGACCAGCCACACTAGGGGCAAAAGTACTGCCCATGGAAGTACCTGTGCATTGGAGGTAGAGCTGTCCTTTGTATGAGAAAAAGTTCTCTTTCAATGCTAGCGGTGCACAATCAATAATGAATTCCTTGGATGTCTGGAAATTCCAGGCCACCGTATCCAGAGCTTCCCCCAGGACTCTGATGGTATCGTCCTGGGGGATGCTGGTGTAAAGGCTCTCGATGTCTAGGGTGATGAGTGTCACTGAGTGTTCAGCGAAAGTGAGGTCTTGAAGGAGTTGAAGTAGGCTTTTTGTGTCCTTAAGATAAGTAGGTGTGTTTTGTACAATAGGTTTTAGATAGTGGTCACAAAATCGTGACAAAGGTTCCAAAAGGGAACCTATGCCAAAGACGATGGGTCGTCCTGGAGGGGGCATCCTGTTTTTATGTGTCTTTGGTAAGGTGTAAAAGTAAGGGATCACACTGTCGTTGGTACTTAAAAAGTCTGCCTCATTCTTAGACAGTTGCCCGTCTTCCTCCACTCTTCTGACTAGGGTGGTGATCCGTGCCCTCAGTTCAATGGTAGGGTCAAAAGCAGTGATGGCTGCTGGGACTGTGTGTGGTGGTGGTGTGAAGGTGGCGTCCAGTCTTAATCCGGTGTCTCCTTTGCGAATTGCTTCATTGGGGTCTTCTTTTCCTTCGAAAACCTTTGTCACGATTTTGTGACCACTATCTAAAACCTATTGTACAAAACACACCTACTTATCTTAAGGACACAAAAAGCCCACTTCAACTCCTTCAAGACCTCACTTTCGCTGAACACTCAGTGACACTCGTCACTCTAGACATCGAGAGCCCTTACACCAGCATCCCCCAGGACGATACCATCAGAGTACTGGGGGAAGCTCTGGATACAGTGGCCTGGAATTACCAGACATCCAAGGAATTCATTATTGATTGTGCCACGCTAGCATTGAAAGAGAACTTTTTCTCATACAACGGACAGCTCTACCTCCAATGCAGAGGTACTTCCACGGGCAGTACTTTTGCCCCTAGTGTGGCTGGTCTATATGTCGCTAACTTTGAGGCGAAACACATCTTACCACCTAATGGTCCTTTCAGGCCCGCGATACAAATATGGAAATGTTATATCGACGACGTCCTGATGGTCTGGACAGGTAATGATGAACAATTGACAGCTTTCCTGATATGGATCAACACTCTGGACCCAAACCTGAAATTCACTTATACCACCAGCAGAACGGAGGTGGTCTTCCTAGATGTAACAATCACGGTCACGGGAACCAGTCTATCAACCAAAACACACTATAAGCCAACAGCCAAAAATAATTTGTTGGAGTTCACGAGCTTCCACCCCCGCCCATTGAAAGAGAACCTACCGTATGGTCAATACCTGCGAATTAGGCGAAATTGCACCGATGTACGGGATTTCAAGGCGCAATCACTTGGCCTAAATGAAAAACTGAAATCTTAGAGGTTACCCATTGGCCACTCTGAATAAAGGGTATAAGAGAGCGCGCTACCAACCTCGAGAAGCCCTCTTGGAGGACAAGATCAACCCCTCCGAGGAGATTCCACTCACGTGTGTAACCACATATAGTAGTCTCTCCAAAACGATGACAAAATCTATAAACAAGAATTGGAAAATGATATCGAGTATCAAGAAAACTTGGGAAAAACCTCTATTTTGTTTCAAGAAAGGACGCAGTTTTAAAGACGCATTGGTCCATACACGCCCCAGGGAGATCGCACCAGCAGCAGCATGATCTGTGACAGATTCATGGGGTCTTCCAAGAGTGACTGGGCATTTTCCATGCTCAAATTGTAGCGTATGCCACCTCACGACACCTTCCAAATCCCTAACACTTGAACCAGGGAAATTGTGGACGCAAAGAGGACATACCAATTGCAACTCTCCCAATGTCATATACCTCATCACCTGCCCATGTGATCTGCGCTATGTGGGTATGATGAGCAGGAAGGTTAAGCAGAGGATCTGCGAACATAGAAGCAGCATTAGGTGCAAAAAAGTTACAACAAGAATGAGCAGGCACTTCCTTGAGAATAACCATACCACCAACGAGATGCGGTGGACTGTGATAGAACAGCTGAATACTGGTAGCAACATCACTAATCGACAGTTCCAAAAAGAACAGAGGTGGGTCTATAAATTGGGGACCCACCTTATTGGATTGAATGATGACATTCCGTGGAATTCTGTATTGAAATAATTCCCCACCGCACTGTTGAAACGTCCACTGTTTTTCAAACAAAGAAACATCGTGGTTATCCCCCAACAGGCCTATGATATCACAGATTCTCTGTCAAATACCAAAGCAAAACTGACCCCCAACATCGCACCCTCAACTTGTGTGGTTGGTGAATTCTGACCTCACTACCTGCCGGTCATGAGGAGCAGTTCACTACATATAGCGACGGGAAAATGTACTAGCTCCTAGACACGTAATCCCCACACTCTGGGTAATAAACGTTCACTTTTGCTACTTCTGCACCCCTAGTTATTATGGACTATCTCCATTCCAGAGTGTTAAATTAAAAAAAAAGTTTTTAAATTCCACCAACCGTCATATTTTTTAGTAATAACGCGTCACTAATGGACGATAGATCTGTGTCATTTACAATCCGCCAGCCTAATAAAGCTAGCGTAATTTTGAATCTGACGTCCACTTTGTGGATAAGTGAACTATCGCTCTAATCCTTGAGTATGCTAGGATCATGTGACCTTAGTCCCCCAGGCAACGACAGGCTTTTGGTTACGGGTACGGCCGTTTCTTGACACGGTCCCACGTTACCTCCGTCATCACGACACAATCCCATTCCCGATTGGCTTAAGCTATGGAACTCCGCCTACCAGCAACGCGGCCGCACCCCCGGAAACCGTCGCTCCGACCACAGAGTCGCTCCGATCATAGAATCACTTTAAAAACAGTCCCGCCGGCCCCGCTCCTGATCTGCGGGGTCCGGTGTGAGGTATACTGAGGGTGCCTAGCATCGAGGGCGTAAGTAATGGCGTGAACCTTGATGGATCACATACTGGCAGCACATCGCTAAGCTAAGTACCATCCAGTTTATTCTCTGACTCGTGTATCCCTGTTTTCTTCGTTTATCAAGGGTGTGCCAATTACGCTACCACCCCCCTCCCGTGACCCATGGTGTACCATGAACACACCATATAAATGAGACATTTTAACTTTTATTTTATTAGTGACAGGACCACAGCCTATTCGGTCCATTGATCCTTAATAGAAACACGTGTTTCTTTTTAACCCACAACCACAACAATTTTATTATCTTCACATGTAGCTCACCACACTTCCCAGTGATTAGTGGTTAGCTACCCAGGGACTGAGGTTGGTGTTAATGATAAGGTTATAGCACCACCATTGTCCACCCACAAAGAATGGAGCACCATAGATTTACTTATGAAAATAAGACCGACCACTAATTGTATGTCTTGTCTTATATGTTTGTCTATGTCCCTTTATTCCCACAGGTGCTGAAGCCTCCTAAACCAGGAGTACCTGCGAAGAGAATTCTCTCCCCTTTTTTTGCACTTTTTTCACCATTTTTCACTTTTCACGTCCCTAGGTAAGGGTGGGCCTTAGCGCGCCCATACCGCCAGGGTTTAATACATCTTTTTAGTCCTGATGAATGCCTGGTAACTTGACACCGTTTCAAAGGCAGAAACATGTTGACTGACAGATAACTAACTTTGGAAATAACCACACAATTAATTGTGGACTACTTTCCTACACACAATTTTAAATATGTGTCCTAGTGATCTGATAATAAACATTTTTTTGGATACACTTAAGACATCTTTTTCATCCCCTCACCACAAAAATAATTTACTTTCACTGCACGCCCGAACTCACAAAACCTGCTCCGCAGTAAATCTGGCGTTGAAGCACACTAAAGAGGCACTCGGCCTCTTTAGTGGGGCCCAATGATGAAGCATGTCACCCCTAGGTGGTGAGTGAGGGCTTTCCTAACTGATCCAAGTGAGGCCAGTTTTTGTTCTTCTGCTACTGTTTGTGGTTTCTCAGACTCCAGAGGACACTCTTTTGTTGTTTCAATAGATTAGCAAGCAAGCACATGATCAGGTGAAGCAGCATAGCTCGAAGTTCAAGACAGTGGCACATAGACCTCAACACAGGCTCCAGCCAGAGTGATGACAGCATCATGGCACACAACAGGAGCACGATGCACTCCTGTCCAAACCCAGCAGTCCGAAAGGCGAATGCAAGCCAGTCTGAACACCCAGCCACCTGCTGGGGCATCCAATCAGGTGTGGTTTGGCGGCCTGGAACAGACAATGCTGTGAATTCAGCACCTGAGACAAAAACAAGTAAGGCTGCTGAACCTGAAGCTGATTTACAACAAGGGGTGGTGATGGACAGAATCTCTGAATTAAGCAGAGTACTCTCACCCAGTCAAGAGATCAGGGCTAGATCCAACACCGTTTTTTAGCTCATTGCACCATCCCAGTTTCAGAACCTGGCTGTATGCAAATTAGTCTGTCCCTGGCCCAGTGCATCATGGGAACAGGGCAGACCAGACTGCAAAAGCCAATTCTTACACTGGGAAGGAAACAAGCTTCCGGGGACCGGTTTCTGGCATTTCAGCCGTCTTCGGCCCGGCTTCCTTGAATCCTGATGGTGCAATGAGCAAGGGACTCACATCTGAGTATACCCTTCCACGCTTAGGGTGGACAAAATAATTTACAACAAGGGGTGGTGATGGACAGAGTCTCTGAATTAAGCAGAGTACTCTCACCCAGTCAAGAGATCAGGGCTAGATCCAACACCGTTTTTTAGCTCATTGCACCATCCCAGTTTCAGAACCTGGCTGTATGCAAATTAGTCTGTCCCTGGCCCAGTGCATCATGGGAACAGGGCAGACCAGACTACAAAAGCCAATTCTTACACTGGGAAGGAAACAAGCTTCCGGGGACCGGTTTCTGGCATTTCAGCCGTCTTCGGCCCGGCTTGCTTGAATCCTGATGGTGCAATGAGCAAGGGACTCACATCTGAGTATACCCTTCCACGCTTAGGGTGGACAAAATAATTTACAACAAGGGGTGGTGATGGACAGAGTCTCTGAATTAAGCAGAGTACTCTCACCCAGTCAAGAGATCAGGGCTAGATCCAACATCGTTTTTTAGCTCATTGCACCATCCCAGTTTCAGAACCTGGCTGTTTGCAAATTAGTCTGTCCCTGGCCCAGTGCATCATGGGAACAGGGCAGACCAGACTACAAAAGCCAATTCTTACACTGGGAAGGAAACAAGCTTCCGGGGACCGGTTTCTGGCATTTCAGCCGTCTTCGGCCCGGCTTGCTTGAATCCTGATGGTGCAATGAGCAAGGGACTCACATCTGAGTATACCCTTCCACGCTTAGGGTGGACAAAATAATTTACAACAAGGGGTGGTGATGGACAGAGTCTCTGAATTAAGCAGAGTACTCTCACCCAGTCAAGAGATCAGGGCTAGATCCAACACCGTTTTTTAGCTCATTGCACCATCCCAGTTTCAGAACCTGGCTGTATGCAAATTAGTCTGTCCCTGGCCCAGTGCATCATGGGAACAGGGCAGACCAGACTACAAAAGCCAATTCTTACACTGGGAAGGAAACAAGCTTCCGGGGACCGGTTTCTGGCATTTCAGCCGTCTTCGGCCCGGCTTGCTTGAATCCTGATGGTGCAATGAGCAAGGGACTCACATCTGAGTATACCCTTCCACGCTTAGGGTGGACAAAATAATTTACAACAAGGGGTGGTGATGGACAGAGTCTCTGAATTAAGCAGAGTACTCTCACCCAGTCAAGAGATCAGGGCTAGATCCAACACCGTTTTTTAGCTCATTGCACCATCCCAGTTTCAGAACCTGGCTGTATGCAAATTAGTCTGTCCCTGGCCCAGTGCATCATGGGAACAGGGCAGACCAGACTACAAAAGCCAATTCTTACACTGGGAAGGAAACAAGCTTCCGGGGACCGGTTTCTGGCATTTCAGCCGTTTTCGGCCCGGCTTGCTTGAATCCTGATGGTGCAATGAGCAAGGGACTCACATCTGAGTATACCCTTCCACGCTTAGGGTGGACAAAATAATTTACAACAAGGGGTGGTGATGGACAGAGTCTCTGAATTAAGCAGAGTACTCTCACCCAGTCAAGAGATCAGGGCTAGATCCAACACCGTTTTTTAGCTCATTGCACCATCCCAGTTTCAGAACCTGGCTGTATGCAAATTAGTCTGTCCCTGGCCCAGTGCATCATGGGAACAGGGCAGACCAGACTACAAAAGCCAATTCTTACACTGGGAAGGAAACAAGCTTCCGGGGACCGGTTTCTGGCATTTCAGCCGTCTTCGGCCCGGCTTGCTTGAATCCTGATGGTGCAATGAGCAAGGGACTCACATCTGAGTATACCCTTCCACGCTTAGGGTGGACAAAATAATTTACAACAAGGGGTGGTGATGGACAGAGTCTCTGAATTAAGCAGAGTACTCTCACCCAGTCAAGAGATCAGGGCTAGATCCAACACCGTTTTTTAGCTCATTGCACCATCCCAGTTTCAGAACCTGGCTGTATGCAAATTAGTCTGTCCCTGGCCCAGTGCATCATGGGAACAGGGCAGACCATACTACAAAAGCCAATGCTTACACTGGGAAGGAAACAATCTTCCGGGGACCGGTTTCTGGCATTTCAGCCGTCTTCGGCCTGGCTTGCTTGAATCCTGATGGTGCAATGAGCAAGGGACTCACATCTGAGTATACCCTTCCACGCTTAGGGTGGACAAAATAATTTACAACAAGGGGTGGTGATGGACAGAGTCTCTGAATTAAGCAGAGTACTCTCACCCAGTCAAGAGATCAGGGCTAGATCCAACACCGTTTTTTAGCTCATTGCACCATCCCAGTTTCAGAACCTGGCTGTATGCAAATTAGTCTGTCCCTGGCCCAGTGCATCATGGGAACAGGGCAGACCAGACTACAAAAGCCAATTCTTACACTGGGAAGGAAACAATCTTCCGGGGACCGGTTTCTGGCATTTCAGCCGTCTTCGGCCCGGCTTGCTTGAATCCTGATGGTGCAATGAGCAAGGGACTCACATCTGAGTATACCCTTCCACGCTTAGGGTGGACAAAATAATTTACAACAAGGGGTGGTGATGGACAGAGTCTCTGAATTAAGCAGAGTACTCTCACCCAGTCAAGAGATCAGGGCTAGATCCAACACCGTTTTTTAGCTCATTGCACCATCCCAGTTTCAGAACCTGGCTGTATGCAAATTAGTCTGTCCCTGGCCCAGTGCATCATGTGAACAGGGCAGACCAGACTACAAAAGCCAATTCTTACACTGGGAAGGAAACAAGCTTCCGGGGACCGGTTTCTGGCATTTCAGCCGTCTTCGGCCCGGCTTGCTTGAATCCTGATGGTGCAATGAGCAAGGGACTCACATCTGAGTATACCCTTCAACACTTAGGGTGGACAAAATATTTTACAACAAGGGGGGGTCTGCTTAATTCAGACACTCTGTTCATCACCACCCCCTTTTCTGAATCGTTTTTGGCCACTACAGGTGTGGCAGGGTATACTCAGACATGAGTCCCTTGCTCACTGCTCCTTCAGGATTCAAGCAAGCTGGGCCGACGAGGCTGAAATGCCAGAAACCGGTCCCCGGTAGCTTGTCTCCTTTCTGGTGAAGAATTGGCTTGGTAGTTTGGTCTGCCCTGTTCCCATGATGCACTGGGCCAGGGACAGACTAATTTGCATATAGCCAGGTTCTGAGCTGGGATGGGGCAGTGAGCTAAATAACGGTGATGGATCAAGCCCTGATCTTTGGACTGGGTAAGAGTGGTCTGCTTAATTCAGACACTCTGTTCATCACCACCCCCTTTTCTGAATCGTTTTTGGCCACTACAGGTGTGGCAGGGTATACTCAGACATGAGTCCCTTGCTCACTGCTCCATCAGGATTCAAGCAAGCTGGGCCGACGAGGCTGAAATGCCAGAAACCGGTCCCCGGTAGCTTGTCTCCTTTCTGGTGAAGAATTGGCTTGGTAGTTTGGTCTGCCCTGTTCCCATGATGCACTGGGCCAGGGACAGACTAATTTGCATATAGCCAGGTTCTGAGCTGGGATGGGGCAGTGAGCTAAATAACGGTGATGGATCAAGCCCTGATCTTTGGACTGGGTAAGAGTGGTCTGCTTAATTCAGACACTCTGTTCATCACCACCCCCTTTTCTGAATCGTTTTTGGCCACTACAGGTGTGGCAGGGTATACTCAGACATGAGTCCCTTGCTCACTGCTCCATCAGGATTCAAGCAAGCTGGGCCGACGAGGCTGAAATGCCAGAAACCGGTCCCCGGTAGCTTGTCTCCTTTCTGGTGAAGAATTGGCTTGGTAGTTTGGTCTTCCCTGTTCCCATGATGCACTGGGCCAGGGACAGACTAATTTGCATATAGCCAGGTTCTGAGCTGGGATGGGGCAGTGAGCTAAATAACGGTGATGGATCAAACCCTGATCTTTGGACTGGGTAAGAGTGGTCTGCTTAATTCAGACACTCTGTTCATCACCACCCCCTTTTCTGAATCGAACCTGAAGCTGAGCCAGGGATTCAGGGACATAACTCAGCAGATGGCTGATAGCCAGTGCCGCATGGAGGAGAAAGGTGATGCCTGCACAGGTGCAATTGGGGATCTGTATAAGGAATTGGCTGAGGAGAGGGGCAGCAAAGACGCATGGAGCGCAGCAGGAGACAATGGGTGTACACTTTGACCAGGGTCATTGGGAGGTTAGCGTAGGCAACTAACCAACACAGGATGCGCACCCTGGGGCTTCAGGTGGAGATGGGCCACTACAGTGGTGATGTGGCACTCGGTCTGCAACAAATTGCAGCAGCAGTGGAGAAACTGCAAACTCAAATGTTTGCCAGTAGGGGTGTAACTGAGGGAGCTAACCATAAGATCTCAAGCCACAGTAGCATGTCTGCAGCAGACACACCAATGCTGCAGAAAAGCAGCAGCCGCCATGCAGGTGTACCAGGGGCAAGCTCAACCCAGGCTAGACGTAAGGGCAAGAAGTGACTTGTGCACAGTAACTGCCCAGTCATGGGCCCATAGCATTGTTTGCATCTGTGGTGCTGTAACCACAACTCACTGCTGCATTTGTTTGTTTATGTGTTTTTGTATGTACCGGTTGTCCATATTTTGTTTGGTCAAGCGCGCACATTAAAGCTAAATTCAAAGTTACAATCACATTTTGTACTGTCTTTTGTAGAGGGTAGTGTGTCCTTAATTTGGACATACTATGAAAAATACTTGTTGGCTATCTGGTCCCTGTCCCTCCTACACTCTGCTGCAGAGCTACCATCCTTTGCAGGTTCCGCAGGTTGTCCTGGGTCATCATCTTCTGAATCTGAGTCAGACACATCCATGGGCAAGCCACCCCTGAAGGCCATGTTGTGGAGGATTGCACATGTTGTCACTATTTTGCAGACTGTCTCAGATGCATACTGCGAGGCTCTGCCACTCTTGTGAAGGCACCTGAAAAGTGATTTTAGGATGCCAAAATGTGCGCTCAATCACAGACTTGGTGCCCTTATATGCTATGTTGTACCGCCTCTCATTTGGATTGTTTGGCGACAGGTACGGTGTGTATATCATTGGCCGCAGGGCATACGCGCTGTCACCTGGTAATGAAAATATGATTGTGAGGCAACGTGCAGACAGACATGAAAGTGCAAATACATTTCAGTGTTGACATGACATATGAGTACCTAGTAGGTATCCTTCATCAAAGTCACCTCTTTATAATTTGTGATAAATGCCACTGTGTCTGAAGATGTATGAGTCATTGGTGCTTCCAGGATTTTTGGCCATAATATCTGTGATGATGTTGATTGCATCACAGACAACTTGGATGTTGAGGGAATGTGTGCTTTGCTTATTGCGGAATATGTTTTCTATGCGAAATGGAGGACATATGGGCACATGGTTCCCATCTATGCACACTATGACCTGTGGAATCCTTGCAATTCTGTAAAATTGCAGTTTTGGATTTCCAGTTCCTCATCATCCCTGGGCAGGTAGATGTGTTGATAGTTGTGGTGTACATGGCATCTAGGAAATTGTGAAATAATTGGGTAAGCCCACTCTGCAACACACCTCTAGCCACTGCAATGACATCTTGGTAACTATCAGTGGCCAATAGGTGGAGGGTGCATAACACCTGCACATGTCTGAGGATTGCATTGCTGCGCAGAGTTCTGCTTTTCAATTGTGGCTTCAAGGTGTCTATGAGGTTTAGGATGATAGTGCTACTCAACCTGTACTGATCATATTTCTTCTCCTCTGTCTTCTCAAACAAGGTTAGCCTGACTGAATTTCCTCTCTTGTCTCCTCCTCCTCTGCTGAGCAGCCATTATTCACATCCTCCTCGCTATCGCGTACAGGGCAGCCACTGTGTAAAGGGTTTTATAAGTTTGCCTGGTTACCACTTGTTTCTGATTCATGGTAAATTGCACGCGCAAAAGGGCCATCTTGCACATATTCACTACGTGTGACTGGTGTATACATTGTGATTTGCGATTCACAAATGATTCGCTATAATTGGTGCGCAAATACCGGTCACTTTTATTGCAAGTCGGTATTCCTTCGCATCGCTATTTTTGAATTACCGAGTACCTTTCATTCATTGTATACGGCCAATTATGCATGCGCAAATAGGTTTGCGGCTGATTTTGCGCTTGCAAATTGGTCGTACACACAAAACACATTATACAGAGGCAATGAATTATAAATGTGTAAATATATAGGAAATGGTATTTGAGACAGTGAAGATTACAAGGTGTAGGAACCACATGTTATCTATACTAGTTGCAGGGTTTGGTGTGGAGAAGCACAAACTCAGTATTTAAAATGTACCACAGTGGGGGCGTGGCTTTGGCGTCGCCTGAGATGGCGGCGTAGCGGCGGAGCTCCCTCGCCGACCTCCGCCCTTCGGTAATTTTCGGTGGTTTCGACGGCAGTTTTTCGCCCAGAAAACGCTGCCATCTGGATGTCAGAATGAGGTGAGCCCAGCTCCCTCATTATTTTTCACTCTCACTGCATTTTTGGCATTCTTTCGGCCGCGACTCGGAGCTCCGGGTCCCGGCCGCCATTTTGTTTTTGGCAGTAGCGCGTTTCCACATCTATAGCGCTAATGTCTATCAATATTTAAGCCCTAATGGACTGTTATGCTGCCAATTTGTTACCCATCAGCTTCTGGGATGAGGTGAGCCCAGCGCCCTCGCTACAATAACTTCCCACTGTGCTTTTGGCTTTTGTTTATAGCAACTTGGATTCCCAGATCCCGGCCACCATTTTGTTTCTCTGAGGAAACGCATCTCATTTTTTGACGTGCTTCTGACTGTCGTAGTTCTGGCTATACTGGACCGTCATTAAAAGAATGCCTTTCAGGTTTTAGAATGAGGTGAGTCCAGCGCCCTCAATACAGTACAACCTCAGTGTATTTTTGGCTTTCTTTCAACTGCGGCTTGTTTCTTCGTATTCCTGACACCATTTTGTCTTTGAAAACACGCATTTCGTTACTTGTAGCGCCAATATGTCGCATTTCTTTTTTGGACCCTTCTTTTCTGCCCTGTTTTGCCCTGTGGCCTTGTTGTTTCCTATTCAATAAACAACAACAACACACCGGTCAGATTGGGGACCCAAGGGAATATTTAAAGACCTCAGCTCTGGGAACATTCCCGAACAGTATACAACAAAGAAAGAGTTCCAGAGGGTCTAAAGGTATAGTGAGTCAACCGTGCAAGAAACCGGAAAGTACACAAACCTACCAACTAACTGAAAGAGATGGTAAACAAAGACACCCTGGTAGATGGTCTAAGGTACCCATCAGTCACCACTCGGAACCGCCCTTCATCATTTGGGATTCCTTTTATAGGCCATATCAAGATGTACTATTCTCATGAGCAAAGGTAACCAAGATATGAGGATAATTACGTCCATTATTGCTGAAACATGTCGACCTGGTACCACATCTAGACAGCTATTTTCTAAACCTGTCTTGGCAAAAAAATTTAAACGTTGGTAGGACGAGTATCACCCGAATAAAATTGTTCTTTACTCCCCAATCCAATTTTAATTGCAAATTTTTATTCTTTTGTATTTAGTTTTCCATTTTTGCACTGCACACTGTCAGTCACTGTATTACTTGCCATTTACCTCTCTAAGGAAGTGTAGGACCATACTACTTTCTATTCCAGTCAAAGGAACCACTTTACTATCTTGGTTACCTTTGCTCATGAGAATAGTACATCTTGATATGGCCTATAAAAGGAATCCCAAATGATGAAGGGCGGTTCCGAGTGGTGACTGATGGGTACCTTAGACCATCTACCAGGGTGTCTTTGTTTACCATCTCTTTCAGTTAGTTGGTAGGTTCGTGTACTTTCCGGTTTCTTGCACGGTTGACTCACTATACCTTTAGACCCTCTGGAACTCTTTCTTTGTTGTTTCCTATTCAATGACTTTTCTGTTCTTATCAGATTTACCGCCATTTTGTCTGGCTTCATAACCGCTTTTTCTCCTTTTTGGCTTCACTACCTCCTATGTCTAACTGACTTTTCTCTCAATATTTGACATTGGTGGTCATCGCTCTGCTTATTTCAATTCTCTGTGCTCCTACATGGGGAAGATTCGTAACTTGAAGCTCTCTTCTGCTACCAAGGTGCCTACTTGTTCCGACTCTGATTCTTCCTCACAGGATTTGGAGGAGGGCGCGATGTCCAAGTCTGAGGTGTCTTCGGGCGCATAATGGTGGTAAATTCCCGACAACTTCAGCGTCTTCCAAACGCCTCAAGAAGGATCCTCCCTCTCCAGATAACACCTCATCCTCTTCATCTATGGATCTTATTCTGGAGGAATTGCGAGCACTCAAACCTTTCATGGAAACGACAACTAAAACTCTACAAATTATGCATGATAAATGGTCATCCTTAGATTCTCATGTTCTAATCCTAGAGCAATCATCAGAATCTGTGCAAAACTCCTGTTCTCGTATTCCCCTATGGAAGCTGAGATTCTTCACCTTAAGAAGCAAGCAGAGGATTTGGAAAACAGAAATCGCAGGAATAACCTACGCCTTAATGGCCTTCCTGAACTTTCAGAATGATCCAATCCTACAGCTTTTTTCCAGTCTTGTCTCCCAAAAATTTTAAACACACCTGCCTTAGCTTCTGTCGACATACAAAGAGCACATCGCCCTGGTCCTAAAGTATCTTCTAAACCTCGTGGGGTCATCATGTTGTTTCTACAATATACAGATCTACTTCAGGTTCTTTCAGCCGCCAAGATCAAAAAGCAAATTATCTGGGAGGGCCATCGTCTTTATCTATCACAGGATGTTGCTAAGGTCAATGACTTTTCTTTCTTTATTCATCTACTCTCATCTTTGTTTTTATTCTACTCTTCCTTTCTCTGTTCTCTTCTTTCACCCACTTTCTTTCTTGATTTTCTTACTTACTATATTCTTGCATTGTTTTTTATATTCTCCCTTTTCATTACTACGTAAGCATACTATTGCTTTACATTTTTTCCTGATGCACCTTCCGGGTTACTTCTTGGAACGTTAAGGGTTTAAACAATCCAATTAAAAGGCAGCGGGTGTTGTCCCATCTAGCCAGACTTAAGACTTATGTTGCTCTACTTCAAGAATCTCACCTTTCAGAGTCAGATGCTTTGAAACTCAAACATTGTTGGGTGGGACATGTATTTCTTTCTCTTGCTGCGGGTAAGAAAAATGGTGTTTTGATTTTGTTTCATAAAAAGTTAAATGTTTCTAATGTTTCTCATGAATGCGATGTTAATGGTCATTGGGTAATTGTTAAATTACTTGTTGATAAAATTCCTATCGTTATATTCAATGTTTATGCACCCACTGGCATTGACAAAGCCTTTTGGCCTTCCATCTCAGACAAATTGACTACACTTACTGATGACTATATCCTTTTCGGAGGAGACTGCAACCAAATCTATGATCCTATCCTTGACAGGCACTCCAAAGTAAAATTTGCACCATCTAAAATACATTCCCAATTCACCAACTCTGTTCAACATAATGCATTAGTAGATATCTGGAGATTAAGTAACCCTGACCTCCGAGAATATAGTTTCTATTCTCCTACCCATCACTCACAATCCTGCATTGACTATATTTTTCTCAGCAAATCCTTAGCTCAACATGCCATACATTCTGACATTGGTTCCATTTTAATATCGGACCACGCTCCTGTCCTAGTTGATATAGATCTTATTCCTTTTTCCCCTCATTCGGGCAGATGGAGATTCAATAATTCTTTACTTCTCAACCCTAGTTTTTGCACACAATTTACCACCTTTGCCACTGAATTCTTTTTACTTAACCAAACTCCTGACACCCCTTATGTTATGGTATGGACTCTTTTAAGGCAGCTTTTAGAGGTTTTATTATAAACTTTGTTTCACAGCAAAAGAAACTTATGGAAGCTAAATCTACTCAACTTCTTACTAAAATTAAACAACTTGAACTCGCTTATCACTCCTCTAATACTGACTCATCTCTTAAGGACCTCATTGAAGCCAAAATTTACTTCAATAAATTTACCACAAACGCCGCTTCCGATCTCTTATTAAAATGTAATTCACGGTACTACGGCGGTCAAAACAAAATGGGGAAACTACTTGCCAATTACTTGAAGATACGGAAAGAGCGTACGAAAATAGAATCAATCCGGGCCTCTACTGGTGACACATTATTCAAGGACAAATATATTCTAAATGAATTTGCCCAATTTCATAAGACTCTTTATACTCCGGAATCCATTCCTACTTCAGCTGAGATTCTTTCCTATTTTCAATCTATACCCCAACCAATTTCAGCTCATGTAGATTTTGGAACTCTGGAATAGGACATTTCACTTGCGGAAATTTCCCAAGCTGTTTCATAGTTGCGCCACGGGAAAGCCCCTGGTCCAGACGGATTCACTATTGAATTCTATAGTCATTTCGCTTCCCTTCTTTTACCTAAACTTTTACTTTTGTTTCAATCCTTTCTTGACGCAGGTTTGTCCTGTGGTACGTTTCGACAAGCTTTAATTTGTTTAATTCCTAAAGATGATAAAGATCATTCTTTATGTAAGAATTATCGTCCTATTTCTTTGGTCAACACCGATTACAAAATACTGGCCAAAATTTTGGCTCTCAGAATGGATCCTTTTTTACCCGACTTAATTGGTCCTGAACAATCAGGATTCGTTAAGGGCCGTCTTTCTTCAGATAACTCACAAGTCTTTTTTGACATCCTTAGCAGGGCATCTTCATTAGACCTCTCCTTAGCTGTTATATCCTTAGACGCTGAGAAAGCTTTTGATCGGATTAGTTGGGATTTCATGTTTCAAGCTCTTAAATGGGCAGGTTTTCACCCAAAATTTCTTTCTATTATTTCCTTACTCTATTCTAGTCCTCAAGCATCAATTTTTATTAATGGTGCGGTTTCCGATATTTTGACCTTCAGAGGGGTGTCCGGTAAGGTTGTCCAGTATCCCCCTTATTGTCCGTCCTGGCTCTCGAACCTTTTCTTACCAAAATTAGACAGGATAACTCTATTTCTGGTTTTCAATATGGCCCCCAACAAGTTAAACTTTCGGTTTATGCTGACGACATTCTTTTCTATTGTTTAGATCCTATTTCTTCTCTTCCTTCTTTTCCTCAACAGGTTTCTTCCTTTTCCGCTGTATCTGGTTATCGTCTCAACGCTGACAAATTTGAAATCCTGCCTCTAAACTCTATCTGTCAACTGCATCTTTTTGACCAATTTCGTGGCAGCCATCTAAAATTAAATATTTAGGCGTTTGGTTTGCTCCCATTCTATCTGACACTCTGAAAGCGAATTTTGAAGAAATTGGATGCATCCATCACCCGATGGAACCCTCTCTTCTTATCCTGGTGGGGGCGCCTTAGTTCAATAAAAATGATGCTATCGCCTATTATACTGTACACCATTTCCATGATCCCTATTCATATTCCTGATTATTACTTCAAAAAAATCGATTCACTGTTGCTGAAATTCTTATGGAACGGTAAGCGTTCACGTATTGCGCTTTCCTCCTTACGGAAAGACAAGCCTCATGCTGGACTCCGTTTCCCTGATTTTCGAGCTTATCACCGCGCTTTTTCTCTGAAACAGGCTTCTCGTTGGCTCTCCACTGATCTTCCTTTTTATCCTCCCCTTTGGCTGCAATTGGAATCCTCTTTTATTGCTCCCTTTGATTTCCATGAAATCCTATCTTTTTCATCTGCCCTTACTTGTCTCCGTAATCCTATTATTTCTCACTCTCGTACACTTCTTCTTCCCTTCCTGTCCTCTTCTTATCCATCTTTTTCTTCAACCCATGCTCAACCCATTTGGTATAATAAACATCTCAAGCTTCGTAACCGCTCCTTTTTCTGGAAGACTTGGCATACCCGAGGTCTGCGCTGGATATCTCAACTCCTTACTCATAACCAACCTCTCTCTTTTTCGAATCTTCAATTTCAATTTTCTCTACCCTCCTCCTCCCGCTCCCAATATAATCTGATACTCCCTGTACTTACTCAATACCTTCAATCTCTACCAAATTCCAATGACATCCCTACCATTCATCAGCCTATTTCCTCTGCATTGGACTCTTCTCCCCCAGCATCTTTTTTCTATAAATCCTTTCATCTTTCCCTAGACCGCCCTAAGACTAAGGTTGAGTTGGCTTGGGAACGAGATCTTTCACAAGACTGGATGGTCCCTTTTTGGGATAAGATTTGGTCTAAAATACATAAAATCTCTAGAGCTGCTAATACCACTCAAACCCTTTATTTTATTTATAACCAAATTTTATTTACTCCATTAAACTTGTCCACTTTTACCTCTGACACTCCCTCCGCTTGCAGGTCATGCCCATGTCCTTCTGCAGATTTGAAACATATGTTATTTGATTGCCCTTCTATACTCCAATTTTGGAAATTAGTTTGGCTCCAAATCGAAAAGACTTTTCATTTTCAGGTTCCTTTCTCCCTTGCACACATTTTCTTAGGCTCTCTTTCTCCCACTCTTCCTCAACCATGCTACATGCTTATTGATCTCTTAATAGCCATTGCTTTTCACCTTATTACCTCTAATTGGAAACAAGCTTCCAATGTTACTTTTCGTGCCTGGTGGAATGCGGTTGGCTTTCACCATCGATTGGATACTAATTATGTTTCTCCCATCTCCCGGGCAATTAAAAGAGATCTCCTTTGGCTTCCTCTAGTAAATTATCTTTCCTCATCTGCTCCCTCAGTCACTATCTCCAATGTCAGATCTGTTGAAGTACAAAAACCCCCTTGATTCTCCCATTGCCTTCTGCTTATTATCACTTATCACTTGTCGTTTGATTTTTTACATTGTTGTTTTTTATACCTTGCATAATTTTGTTAGTTCTTCGATATTGCTATGCTTACGTTATTCTCTTCTGTATACACATTTTGATATCTTCTCTTATTTTATTCATATTTTATTCATGTATCTTTTGTAACATATGATTCTTTTCATTGCTGTATAATTTGATGTTTTATCACTTCACTGTTTCTTCATTTTGTGTGTTCTATTTTCTTTATTCATTAATAAATTCAAACTTAAAAAAAAATGTACCACAGTGGTTGGGGTTGAATTTACTACTAACAATGTATTTCTACTCAAACAAACTATTTTTGGTAACATCAGGATAATGAAAGACTTGAGAAAAACATTATATTCAAACTTAAACCATGAAGTTTACATGCAGCTATTTGATGGCAGTATATAGCTCACTGCACTGTATTAGGATTGTAATTTATGAACTGCAAGTGACAAAAGGATCTCTGTGAGAAAAGCAATAACCCTCGGACCTATCCACATAAAATTCAGTTCTGTGATCTGCATGGTACACTGTCACGAAGCAGTAGGACCCTTCAGCGTATTGGATGAAAGGAAGAGGAAGATGACCCACTCCCTCCCTACAATTCTCCTCTCCTCTATTTTCAGCCACTCCCTCCATATATTACCTTACAAATGACAGAATCCGACCTTATAGAAGAGGGCACCTATCTGTTTTGTTTTGTTTACTGATTCTATCATGATAGTGCGCAGTGCCACTGGTGGAGGATTCATTAACTGGGTGACAAACTCCCTCCCCACTCCTGGTTCCCATACAATATTGATAGAAAGAAAAGGATAAAACACTTACCTGGGTATATATCTTCTTTCCGAGGGATGGCCACTGCTGGAGACCCGATGAGGCAGAGGAATTTCCGAAGTACCTAGGAGAAAAGATGCCTTTACTTTTATAAGCTAATTCCCATCTTGAACAATAAAGAAATATAGAGAAAACCAAGTAACACTTGTGCTCTGCCTCTTTCTAGTCCCCCAAGACGTCACGTACACATTATTTCTAGTAGGCACATTAACCCTCTGAACAGCTTTATGATGACCCAAAACTGCCACTGGACAAAACTCTGATCTCTCTCCAGCAGGAACATTAATCACCTGAGTTATCTTGCCATTTTTATTGTTGCCTGAGAACTGCAGGACACACAACATACTCTTCAGCAGGTGATTTTAAACTCATAAGTTATTTATAAACATAGCACCCTCTGAGGTCAGTGCCAGGTGCGGCAGCACTAATCGCACCGCCCTACAGTTGGCCCTGCTTCAGTGCATCAGTGATCACTGCACAAACGTACGCCAGTGCTGGGTGCTTCACAGCATGAAGATGCCATTGCAACCTGAAAATGAAGCTTCCCTGTCCTCATGGCAATTAAAATGATAAGATGATAGTAGAATGCACAAGTGAGTTTACAATAAAAGGCACATGTAGACTTAGAGTTTGGTGGACAGGTTATTTAGTCCCAAATGTGACGTATGTCTTGTTTGCCATATTATAAGTGCATTATCTCCAATGGCACTTGTATTACGGCCGATGGGATATCCGTCATATTTGTGACAGAGTAACCTCTCCGCTAAACTCTCAATCAGGCCCTCAGACTGCTGCTTGGGCTTCAGCCTGTTTCCTCATGCCCACAAGGTTTGAGCACTCCCTTTATGCCCTACAGAACTCCTCCTTGGTGGGTCCTCCTTCCACATGCCATCCAGCAATCTCAGGCAGGTCACCAAGGGGAGCAATGTCCTCTTAGTGGTCTTCTGGCTGGCCACCACAGGGGGCCCATCCATCTCACATTCAGGGGCTAAATTAGCATGCCCTCTGCCTTTACCTTTCTTAGCACCTGGCTGGGCCAATAATCCAGGCTCTATCCCTTATTGAAACCCTTCCTGGGCAGCCTTGGACCTTGTTGTAGCACAGATCCACTCAAGTAACTCTGACATCTCCACAAGAGCCTTCAGCTCCACTTCCTTCCAGGTAGCATGCTCCATGTCATTACCTTACAAACAGTTCACATGCTTGGCAGGACTCACTGTAAATTTCTGAAAACCTGAACTCCCGCAACTCAAAACAAACCAGGGCTACAGGATAGTGAACCTCTCTGTTATCAGCCATCACAACCTGGTGGAATGAATGAATACTGGCTCCTGTATCTTTGGGGACTCCACACCTTACCATTTGATGGTGACCCATTACCTATACTTTTTAGAATTTGAGGACACATGGATCTTAGGAACCACCTCAATGTTACCCAGGGACACTAAGGTAACCCCTGTATATTTCCCCCATTAACTGGGACAAACTCCTCCCCAAGCACTACGCTAGCCACCCCTGAAATCTTTTCTCCAGTAGGAGGTTGGTACTCTTTTTTCACACTTGGGAGCCCCCTTGTAGTGTCCCTACTCGTAGCACTCACAGTACTTGATGGACTTGGGCTGCTGACCTTTGTCTGGGTAGGTTTTCTTCTGGTGACCAGACTGGGAATGTGAATTAGACCCTTTCCTCTGTGAGTTGTCGTGGGGGCCTTTAGAGAGCTCATTCTTTTTATTTCCCCTCCTTCTTCTGGTAGGAACCCTGACCACCCTTTTGGGACTCCCCTAAGATACCTTCTGGACACCCTGGTGCTGACTCAGAGGTCCAACTCCTCAGCAAGATTACCGGCATTATTAAGCGGGCTATCAACCAGGTGCTAGCGCAGATCTGGAAAACAAGTATCAAGAATGTGCTCCTTCAAAAACAAGTTGTACAATCCTTCATATTCATTAACTTTGCTGCTAGTCACCCAGCCCTTCAATGCCTTATCGACATAGTCTAAGAAATACACCCATTTTTGTGTAGAGAGTTTGTGACTGGCCCTGACATGTTGCACTTACTTCTTAGGTGTCAACCCACATTTACTGACTAAAATGGTCTTTATCGCAGTGTAGTTGGTATGGTCCTCCACCTCTAATGTAAGGTGCATGTCCCTCCCCACTGTGGGTATGTACCACAATATGTTACACTCCCCCCAGAACTTCTCTGGGACCCTCCACACTTTCAAAGCCACTTCAGAGGCTGACCATCATGTATCTCTGTCATCCACCACATTATAACTGGGCACCACATCTTTTGGGATATGAAATCGGGACTTATGTGAAGATATTACAGGTATGTTGCCACCAATATTGTTGTTGCTGGTACCTACTTGGAGGGCTCTGATATTCAGCTTTCTTATGCTAAGCTCATGTGCCATCTTCCTTTCCTCCATGGCCAGCCTCTTCTCTTCTAGCGCTTGCTCTTTCTCCAATCTAGCAAGGGCCTGCTCCTTTTCAATCTTTGTAAGGGCCTGTCAATCTTTGCAAGCTCTAGTCACAGCTTTCTCTCCTCCCTTCCATCCTTCAGCTCCTCTGGGGACAGGCTCTTTGAGGACACACTGCTGCCTGCTCTAGAATGGACTTCCAGTCTTTGGAAGAAATGATTCCCCCCTCTGTAGGCTGCATGAAAAGACCCTCTATCAGGTCCCACTCTGATCCTTCCTCAGACACAGATCTCTCCTCCTCATCCACTTCTTCTTATGGGTGTGCCTCTGCCCATGCTCTTAAGGCTTTCTGAAGCTCTGCCTCCGTGGCACTTCATTCATGGAGAACCCTTCTCTCCTGGCAGATCCCCTTGAGCTGGTCCACTGTGCATGCCTCCAGGTTGGCAAGCTCGAATTCCATATTGCCAGGTAGGACCACAGACATTGCAGAGAAAATGGAACTGGTCTAATTATAGAGTTGTAGTGAACAATGAGTTACTATATGATATTGCACAAACACAACTCATATCCTCACCAATGATCACCAATGTTGGAAATGGGATTCCTGGTTGGCTGTGGTAACCATCTAGGCCAGGCAGGGACCACCACTCTCTTCAGGGTAAGATAAGTACACACTAAAAGATAACCTGTGTGCACCCTCTGGTAGCTTGGCACAGAGCAGTCAGGCTCTGTGTACAGTATTTGTGAACACACACTTACAGTAGCACAATGGAAAACCACAAAAAGACTCTAAACAGGTTGAGAAATATAGAGAATATTTATCGAAGTAAAACAAGACTAAAACAACAAAAATCCAATCAGTAAAAGTCAATATATGAATTGTTAAATAATAAAAGCAGAATGAGTGCTTAGAAGTCACTGGTGGTCAAAAGGTTACTTGAGGACGCGAGGGAGCAGTGCAAATCCAAAGTTCAGACAGACTGCGATGGAGGGCAGGAACCATGCAGAGCTCACTGCGAATGTCCCTTGGATTGAGCAAGCATCGATGCTGAGGGAACAATGCGTCAAACTTTTCCATGCCGTAGGATCTCAGCATCATCGTTGAGCTTTGCTGAGGTGAAGGCAATGTGTTGTTGTCGTCGATCTGTACAGAGCATTGTTGTTGGGCCTCATAGTCTGTAGACCCACTGTTGTTGAACAGCCTCTGCGTCAGTGTTGAATGGCAAAGCGTAGGTTCAATCGGCACGCAAAAGTGACAATATCTCAGTTTAGTAGCAAAACAGCTGCAGAACCCACGTCTGAGGCCAAGAACTTGGAGAGGGTGATGAAGCAAGATGGAGAAACACACTTTTGTGTACCCCTTGTTAAGTCACACTTCCATAACCATAATATGAGCTAATGGAATGGTGTGAATAACTAATCAATTTAGAATAAAAGTTGCACACATACAGATACACGTGGGAATTAATTTTGCTTATGTGTTGCACTCATAATTAACTAATCGTTTGATTCTGTCATGTTGTAAACTAATAAGCAGCTTTAAAATAATAAAACGCAGCATAAATGTGCTTTTGTTTACGTATTTGTGGCAGAAACCGGAGGATAAGTGAGTATATTACGCTTAAATGTTGCTTATTCGCTAGGTAACTACTAAAAGGGAAAAACCTTAGCAAGGGGGAGGTAAACAGAAATGCTACATTTCTTTAATTAACGTTTGTTTGTGTTTGTTTCTATGATAGTTCCCATTCTGGCCTGTGAGGCCTACTAGAAAATGGCTGACTTGCTGAACTGCGAATAGAAAATGAACTGAGCAGGCGCTAGCCTGACTCCGAGTTCGAATGCGAGCTGCTTCTGCTTGGACTGAATGAAGTTCAAGGTCGGCATGGCCTGAAAGTATAGATGGGTGCCAAAAGATGAGCACAATGGTTCTGAACGTGAGAAAGTCCAGCAAGGTGGCAAAATGAGAACAGGACTAAGCCCGAAGAGGCCCAAAACAATGACCCATTTGAAATTTAGCTGATGGAAGCGAAATTAATATTGAAATGATGAGGTGATGCTCATCCACCCCAAAATTGTCCAATCAGAACTCGAATTTATGTTGAAAGTTACACTTTTAGATAGATAGAGCTAGTGAAAAGGGTATAAAAAGTGCTGATTTTAGTGAGGAAAAAACTTCTTCTCGATTTCTACCAGAGATGCTGCTGGAATGCTGATTTTCCTGTGATGTAAGATTCTGACTGACTTATAATTTTCTCTTTAACAGGAAATGTACTTTAGGTGAGGGTTTTGAGTTAGGGAGTTAAGAGAATGAATTTTGGGAACTACCTGTCTTTTGCTAATACTTGCATTCTGAATTTAGAATTTATTGTCTATTTCTGAACTTTCCTAAATAAATGGAATTAACTGTTTTGAAATAAAATCTTTATTTTCCTTTTTAAATATGTCGATTTTTGGATAAAGAATTAAATAAAGTGAATACATTTTAGACATGCAAATGTTGCTTTTAATAAAAATTAGATCAATGGAGAATTAAGCTGGTCTTGAGTTTTCCTACGCCTAATTTTTTACTAGCAGATCTGTCAACCTTAAAGGTGGCGTGTCTAAATAAATGTTTTGTAATGAAAACTATGGTAAACTCGTCTGAACTGCAGGTGTAAATAGTATAAATATCTGGTTTCGTTTTAGACACTCCACTATGATACAGAAGCTCTCCTTTGAATTTCACCGATCCATGGAGTAGGGTGTAAGTGTTTTGTGAGTAACTTGCGGTGTTATGGGCCCCACTGTCAAGTATATGTATGAATTTGTACTTCAGGGGAAAGGTGACATGGTTTTAGAAATTATTTCTGGAGAACTGCTGCAACAAGGGTACCTCAGGCAAGAGTAAGACTCACATATTGCAGAGTCCAGCAGCACCAGAATGATTGTAGGAAGTCTTTTGTGTACATGAGACTTCAGAAAACAAGAGGCAAGGCAACAAGCCCTTGGAGATCACTTGAAGGTAAGGCAGAGTCTAGCTCTCCTTCAGCAGAGTCAGTGAGCAGGAGGCAGCGTGGCAACAAGCAGAAAAGCAGTCCTTCCAGAAAAGCAGTCCAGTTGAGTCCCATAGTTAGCACAGCAGTCATTCTGACAGAGGCTAAGTTCAAGATCCAGAAGTGTCTAATTTTAAGGGGTCAAAGACCCAGTAATTATACCTAAAAGTGCCTTAGATGTAGAGCAGAGGTCTTCAAACTTTTTGATGCAGAGACCCCTTTGTAAAAAATGTTTATGCCTAAGGACCACCTTTCCTAACAAAAATCTCTAGAACTTGGTCCTCCTCAACATTGCCGACTATCGACAACCATAAACGTCCCCAATTCACACAGCAAATCATTTTTACGGTTGGGAAATAATATTAGACAGTGTTTAGCAAACCAAAGCTCAGTGAGTGTGGGGGCGTGGTCAGAGGTGTAGCTAAAAGCAAAGGGCCTCATGTATGAGGAGTTGGCGTAGGGCGGCTCTGCAAGTCTTCTTGCTGCACTGCCCTACGCCAATATGAAGGGGCAGGAATGCACCATATTTATAAAATGCAGTGCATTCCTATCCTTTCCTCTTGCGTTGGGGCACATATGTCTGCCTTGCACCAACGAAGTAAGGATTGTTTTGGTGCACAAAGGTTCACTTTCCTTCACAAAAACAACCCCAAGAGGCGTTTTCCTCTTTCTATGTGAGCTGCAGAATGCAGCACACATACAAAGAGGAACCAATTGGAGAAATTAAAACATTTCTCCTTGTTACGCCTCTGCTGGGGAGGCATACATTTTTGGCGCTGACCCAGGTTTACGTGATTTTGTCAATATGGGGCGGCATCAAAATCCATGGGTAATGCGTCGGAACCCCCACGCAATGCCTATGGAACAACACCTCCTTGATGCAGAGTAAGGCAATGCAGTGACTTGTGCTGCTTTGTCTTACTCTGTATCTATGAGGTAATGCAAAGTCATGCAGGGTGGCTTTGCTCTGCCTCATATGTATGATTGAGACATTTGCGCCGCCGGCGCATCAAAACAAGTGATTCTGTGGTGGCGCAAGACTCTCATAAATAAGTTCTAAAATATTCTGTATGTTTTTTAGGTCTTTCACCATCAAGTACCTACATATAACATAATGGGCAGCATAAATGAAAAATACATTTAAAAAGTGGTTACTCAGTGGAAAATGCACTGTAGTACATTTTTAAACCTCTATTAGTTAATTCGCTGCAAAGGTCTGTGTGTAACCAGGGAGCCACAAAATTAAATCTTGGTTGTTGCAGTGGAGTATAGTGACTTGTGTATTTTTGGTGCTATGGGGTCACAGCCAGTGACAGAAAGCACTGTGAATATGATAGTCATGTTTTACTAGCATTGCATTACACACAGTACAAGATAGACTGATACAACATGTATAAATAGCTTTATGATAAAATGGTGCTTCCAAAATCTTCTTCTCAGTAATACCAGGGCGTATGTAATGCATTTCTTTTTTCATAACTGTCCCTTCAACACCTCCTTAGGGGTACTAAGAGCTGTGTATCTACAGTTAGGATTAATAGCAAGTACTCCACAGCCTAGTTGTTAACTCTTTTTGCCACCACTCAAAACAAAAACAAATCTTTGTCATCACAAAGGTTGGAGTGATTCATGGGGTCCCAAGCACCCTTTGCACTTGCAAATTAACTAATTGGGCACATTTACAGGTGACCAGGCATCCTGGCACGAAACCTTTATACAGCACAGGAGACTCAGATGAAGCATTTTATTAAGTAAAATTAGCCGGCCCGTGTGTGCTGTCAAACGTTTTGAAATCCAGGCACAACAGTGAGTCTGGGGAATGCATGACCCCCTTCTCAGGACTCCGCGCCCCCCCTGGAGGTCGCCCCCACAGATTGAAGACCTCTGATGTAGAGGGTGACTTCAAAACAGCTCTCTGAAGTACACATGATCATTTTCAACCTAGCCCCGCCTTCCAGGCTGTCTGTGTGGGGTAAATCTTTGCTTTGTGTGTGGACAGGACACTGCCTATTGAAGTGTAATTATCAGCCCCTCCCATTCCTCACAGCCCAGGTAGACCCATCAGAATGCAGATGAATGCTCAGAATGCAGATTAGCCTCACCTTCTTGTGTTTGTGGCTGTCTAGAGGGAATGTGCAAAGTGCAGCTGTCACCCACCCCAGACGTGTATTGGAGAAAGGCTGCCAGGCACACAGAGCAGGAAGTGCAGAGAAATGTCCTCTTTCTAAAAGGGACATTTCTAAAACACCCAGTAGTGAAAAATGAAATAGGCTATTTGTTACTACCACAGCATGCAAAACATAAAAGTACATGTCCTACCTTTTACTTACATGACACCCTGCCCTTAGGGTTACTTAGGGATGACAGATGTAATAAAAGGGACGTTTAAGGCCTCACAAGTAGTTTTAAATGCTAAGTCAAAGTACTATTAATCTGCACATACAAGCACTGAAGTGGGAGACCTCAGACAGGTTTGAAAGGCTACTTCTGTTAGGGTTACCAATTTGTTTCGAACTTGCACCCCGACCATGTTATAGATGCCACGACAATTTTAAAATAAAGAACTCCATTCTTTCTCTCTGCTTTGAGAGGTCAATTGATTTACAACTATTGCATAAATTGACGAACTGAAGACATCTCACCTGAGAATTCGATTTTTCTTGTATTTCCCGAATTAATTATCAATTGATTTATTTTGAGCCCTGAATCCTATGCAAAGGATAGACTCATTGCTTGATTCGGTGAAGGTGGGCAGTTATAAATTGATAAAAAGGATATTACTGTATGTTTCATATATATGTTTTCTGTTGTAAATCTATGTCTTGAGTTTATTGTTGTTATTTATGTACCCCACCTTCATTTTGTTGAAATAGAAAATGAATTATCTTTTTTGGTACACCCAGCTGTTGTTATTGATTTACTTATTGATTTTGTTTGATTCGCCTTAAGTTATTCCATTGGGTCACATCATTTGTGAGAAAAGAGTGCATGGTAGAGTAACTCTTGAGATGTATCAGATTATCTGTAACCTCTCAACCAAAGTATTCAAACTTATGGGACACCTATGTGGCATTGAAATTTCGTCAGGGGTAGCCTGATAATTTGCTGCTGTCCGAGGCAACTTTCTGCCAAGCTAGCTTTGTTTCTCTGCTTAGTTTCATGTAAAGGGGTTCAGGTGTTCGAGCATCAGACTTGGAAGGCAGGTACTTTATTCCGGAAGGAGTCTCCTTTGTGATTTCCAAAAGTACCACATCTGATACCAAACATGTCTCTTTTTCAGCATTTCTGGGGATGTAATGTAATGCGGAGTTGTAGAGCGTGAAACTTGTCACCTGTGAGGGTATCCAGGCTCTGAGTAGTTATGGGTTCTGTACATAGGATCAGATGAAGAGCCAGATGTTCCGTTTCTTGTAGAAATCCATAGGTGACACAGCTGTCCTCATGTGCTGGGGGAGGTAGTTGAAGCATTTGGCTGTCAGGTAAGAGATCACAAGTTTTGTGTAATTGGCTGTCTTTGGCAATATGAGAATGTGACCATCTCCTTCAGGACAATTTTTGATTTCTCTGGAACACCCCCGTGGTCCTGTCTCTTGTCCAACATTCACTTGCTGGATCAAATGGATTTTATGGAAGCAGGAATTGATACCACTATGGTGCATACTCTGTTGGAGGGGCAATTATCTGAAAATCTTTCACTGTTGGAGTTCGTCTGGAGCGCATTATCTGCACGGCAGATTGATCGTCGCATTCTATGTAGAAGGAGTTCTGTTTCAAGCAAATAAGAAATGCTTTTTCCATGATATTTGATATGTTTTGAACTTGCATAATCTGAAGCCTCTGGCCCTGACATAAAATCAAAAAATTTATATATAGTATTGTGAATAAAGTTTTTCAATTCTGTTAAGAACACAGAGGCAATGCTTTTCTCACCCCAGATGCTACAACGGTTGCTTGCCCACGTGTAATGAATTTTCTGTTACCCCTCACAAGATTTCTGATCTAACAACATATTAATGCATGGACTCAGGGCATTGTTTGTTCATCAGTTTCAGAACAGAAACAAGAGTGATGTCCTTTAACTTCGGATGCGTGCCTCGTAGCAAGAAGAGAATTTTGCATAAGCATAGGTCTGTTTATAGAGAAAACAGTTTTGTGATGAGTGGATTGTGTTTAATTCTGATGAGCCTTTTAGTTTTGCCCTTTGAATTCTAGATATTGTAGTGTGCTACATAATATACTCTTATACTTTATGGACGTTGTATATGGTTGCTATGTCAATAAAGTAGAGAAGAAATGTATTTGAATATTATACTAATGTTACGGGCCGACATGCAGGACCTTAGCAAACAAAGATACACGCACTTCAGTGACTTGGGTCGTTAACCCCATCTCGCCAGCATGCAGATTTATTTATTCAGCTGCCTATGTCTAATGGACACTTCCACCAGGTACCAGGCAATGTGGTCCAGGTTGCCTCCCTCCACCCTGTCCCTGCTCTTGGGACAGCCCAACACTATATTTCTCTCTCCTTAACTTGACCATCAACAATAAAACCCCCATAACAGACGAAACTTGCCCCCCTCCTTGCTCCCATCAAAATTAAACAACCCTAAGTTCACATCAAACCATTGGCTGTGTATGTCCACGATTATGAGCACTATGGACGGATGCGTTCCATCCTTTGTCAATTACACAAAATAGTCCTTCTACTGCTGGTTTAGGGCATGGTCTGGATAAAAGCACATCATGCATCTACCTAGGAAACATGGCAGCTATGCCTGTCCCAACTCTTGGGACTGCCGCACTGCAGTCTCCTTAATTAAATAGAAAATTGTAGTTTATTTATTTATTTAATGCGATTTTATATAGCGCGATCGTTACCCGATGGTGTCAGAGCGCTTTACATAAGAACCAGTTGCAAAACATAAGGATTTAGGATTACATGCGTAACATAAGACATACACACAGAAAAAAATTGCAAATGTACAAGATGTAAAGTCACACAAAGAAGAGGCTTGTGATTATAGTTATCTCTATATACATAGGGAAGGGATATGAATGGATATACTCTTAAGAGTCACATAGGAATGGTAGAGAGTACAATGGTCTACTACATATACTAGTGATTAGAGTTATCTCTATATACATAGGGAATACAATAACATTTTCGATTACCTTCATGCGGTTTTCGAATACCCACAAGCATGCATGTGGCTGTATTCTACTTTTGCAGGCTATTATTGTTAGCCATACATAGTTTTACAGTCACTTATTTAGACAATGACAGACGTTTACAAAGATGCTTTCCAGTCATAGGCAGTCTCCATGCGTCTCAAGACGAAGCAGGAAACTCCTTCGAGGTTAATAAAACTGGTAAACACACGTGGTAGGGACTTTCCAATGAGTCAAACAGACAGGGGCGGGCTCTGAGAAAGAGAAAACGAAACTATTCATCCTTCAGTCCAGTATCTTCCGGTGCAATGAGAAGTTCTCTTCTTCATCAAATTGTATAACTGCTGCTTAAAATGATCCGTTTACGGCGTTGCCTGCTTTTGCTCACAGTAAGTATTCACGTTTAAACTTTGTACTTTACAAACGTACGAACGTTAGTCCTAGCAGCGCAGTCAAACTAACTGGACGTCGTAAATGCACCACAATGTCGTGTTTAAAAAGATGCCGTTGCAAGACAGACTTCCCCCACCTCCCTCCCAGTCCCCCAGGGATATCATTGAATAAATATTAAGCAGACTCTCAAGGGTGCGAGTGTGGTTTGTACTGTTTTACGGTGTTCACTGTACAGTAAAACCGTGGTGGCTTATCAGGCAGTTCTCCCACAATTGATGCCGAGAGACCCTATCAGGCGGGCAACTAGAGCCAAATTTCGGGGGGGGGGGGGGGGGGGGGGGTTTGGGGCTAATTATTCCAACCACCGACAGAGTGGCTGTAAGAAGGGGTGACACACAACAAAAGCCTCGTTTACAAGTAAATGGTCCTTTAAAGACCTGTTAAGTACTCGGGTGAGGCTGCAGTTAGATGCTCGCCAGCCAGCGAAGCTGTCTCCGCCCAGGCTGACACACACAGACAGGGGGTGGGGGCTGAAGCTCCGTGAGCCCAATGGGTGTTGCGCGCATGCACCCTATACCATCTTTAATTAAGGAAAACACAGAAAGTATTCCAATGTCCCAGGATAGTCAAACCCGGATCTAAAAGAGGAACGCAGAACTCGATGACTCTTTGACCTTGTGGCTACAGGGCACAAGTCCTAAAAAAACAAGTTGTGGGACTAACCCTAGTTAGGCAATATGCAAGTGACCACGGCGCGCGGCCTCATGCCGCGCGACATCACACATGCCATCACAGGAATTGACATTATAGAAAGTGGTATCACAAGCCACGACTTTACAGGAAGTGGCATCACGAGAAGTGATATCAGATCCAAAGCCCTCACATATATGTTTAGCAAGTCTTATCATGTTTACGTTTGAGCGAATTGTGAGAATAATAGCACAGTGAGCTATGGAAGATGATATGCGACTTCTACACCTTGAAATCCCCCTGTTGTATGTAACACATCATGTACATTAATTTACAAACTTATATAGTTTATTGTACATGTAATATGCATGTGTTGATGTAAAGCCCTCTGGCACCCTGCATTGGGATGAGTAGGGCTGCACAAGAAACAAGCACTTGCAGTGCCATAGGTCTCGCATTTGCGAGAGTTTGAGCTATTGGCATTGTTACGGATAATGCCTTTTATTTATGTGTTTATAAAACCTGCAAGCGGCGGTTGAGCACCGCTTACAGGTTTTGTAAACACATAAATAAAAGGCATTATCATTTACAATGTCAATAGATCTAACTGGCAAATGCGAGACCTATGGCACTGCAAGTGATTGTTTGAGGTGTGAACGTCTGATCCTTGACAGCTACAAGAGTAGGAACCATTATATTATAAACGTGCAGGGCTGGGAAAACCACCAATAAAATCATAGCAAGTAGAAAAATGACTAGAGTTTACTTTGGTTCAATTTACCACTCCAGCCCAAAATTAGTCAAGTTCAATGCATGGAAGAGTATTGGTTAGCACCCCAGTCCAGTACAGACATTTTAAAAATATTTTCATTGGATTTGTGTACCTCCAAGTAGCCTGACACAAAACAAATACAACGTTTCGTCGGGCAGAATGGAGAAGAGTTGTTTTCTACAATGGTTCTCTGCAGTAGTGTAAATAAGCCATCACAAAGTTCTTAATGTGACTAATTGCTTCTAGTGTTTCCCAGGTCGTCCAGCAGCCAAATATCAAAATAATGCATGTTTAGATGTATGCTTGAGTCAATCAGTTGGAGGTTTAGGTTCGGACAAAAGTTCGGGTGGAGTTGCCAATTTGTAGTGTAGCAGACACTGGATGGAGAAGGAAGATAACACACACGGAGCTGTGACCCGCTGCTTTAAAGCTTCTTTTCATTTACGTGCAACGTGGCAGCCCTTCTGCCACATGAAGAAGTCCTGTTACTGAAAAGGGGCAAACATGAGATGAGCACATACTGACAGGAGCCCAGCACAATGCACAACCTACCATCTCTTTTAACACAATGCACTTGCATGCACCACACAATTGTAGTAGTACTATCAACATAACATGCAGTTATGTTATACATGGTGACTAAAAATATGTGCACAGTGACAGTATATCAAGCACGGCATGTGGAGCAGGACTCGTACAACCAAGGCTACTGGGATTACGTGATGCTGCCACTTTTCTTTGCATAATTAAGGATTTGCCGCATTTGCCACATAATTTATCATCTGCTACATCATTTTCTGATTTTACCAAAAAATGCTTCTGGCGCTTACATTTCAAAATGTACTAAAAATGCAGCAACGGGGGCATGGCTAACAGCCGATCGTGATGGCTGACTAGTTGAAGAGCTCCAGGGTCGGTGTGGCCCTTCACACTAATCCATAATCATAATCCGTCATTCCAAGTCACTTCGGGGGCCTGAGCTGCGGTCTGGGGCCGGGCGGCACAGATCGGCGAAACTCCGGTTTGATATCGGGAAGCAGCGGTAAACGTGCGCAGTCCACGGAGGCCTGCTGACTCTCCAGAGACCAGGGCCTCGCGTGAATAGAGACCGGCTCCTGCGGCAGGAAAGTGGCGGACCGTGGCAAAAGTGATCAGGCGGGCTGAGACGCGGCCAAAGCAGCAGCGCGACATACGGCGAGCTGATCACCCCCCGGGGGCACAGAATTGACAACGGGCAGAAAACAACAGATCGGGAGACGCGGCTAACGGGCGGTGAGACACACAGCTTTAACACCGGCTGGGGGCCCTGACATAAATAAGCCGCGATCACTCTCGGCCTGCTAAGAGCAACATTAAACAAGCTAGCAACAAAGCAAACAAATCCCGCCACCCCCCCGTCCCTCACTTACCTACCTCCGGCCGCTGGAACACGCTGTGACGCACACCAGCAAGTCGGCCTGGAGCGCGCCTCGGCAGAGAAGCGGGAGGACAGGAGCGTGACGCGCGTGAACGTGCACGTTGACGTTCCCGCGCGTTCACGGACCTGAGTCGGCTCGTTCCCAGCTCTGTGTCGGGCTCGTTCACAGCTGCTACTCCCTTGACAGGGAGGAAGGCGGCTATAGAACTCGCTGGCGGGAGCGCTTCGCGCTCCAACGCCAGGCGAGCCCTAAAAATAGTGGTTCTTAAATTATTTCAACGCCTCCTCAGGTGTAGTAAGCTCTATATAAATGCAATTTGCTTTGTGTAAATACTGGGAAAGACCATCACATCTGACATTTTTACAGTGCATGCATATCTCCTAAAACAGGGACTGAACAAAGTAAAAAGCTGCCTCTTAAGTGTGTGAAGTGTGAACAAGATGTGAGCCTTTGTTCCCCTCCGCTTCATGTGCATTAGGTGTGGGGCTCCCGACTGCTCCCAGGGGAAACCGCCATTACAACGCAACTAAAACAACGCACTACCATTACAATAAAACTTTTACAAAGCAGGATCCATTACAACGCATGCTATTACAACGCTTGCCATTACGACGTAGCTGCTATTACAATGCATGCCATTACAACGTAAGTATGGGTAAGTATTTACTTAAATTTTAACCCCTACACCATCCAACACTTACCACTTACCCTACTATTACGCCCCCCTGGAGTTAGAATAGGAATTTTAACCCCTACACTATCTGACACTTACCCTACTATTACACCCCCCTGGAGTTAGAATAGTAATTTTAACCCCTACACTATCCAACACTTACACTATTACATTCCCTTTAATTAAAAAAAAATACCCATACTTACGTTGTAATGGCATGCGTTGTAATAGCAGCTGCGTTGTAATGGCATGCGTTGTAATGGCATGCGTTGTAATGGATCCTGCGTTGTAAAAGTTTTGTTGTAATGGTATGCGTTGTGAATGTATGCATTATAACGTCATACATCCGCTCCCAGCTAAGAGACTTAAACAAAAGGAGGCCAGATGACCCCTCAAATTCGGCCTTTGTTATGGGCCCAGCAGGAGTCTTAAATAAGAAATCCCTGTCCCCGCTTGCACGTTGTTGCTTGTTGCAGATGGAAAGGAGACAACCTGCAGGCACTGCTGAAAGTGTCCCGGTGTTTGGAAATTACCCTGGAAGGAGTTCAGCACATTATTCAGTGGGGCCCAAATCCTGTCGGTAATCATTCACACAAATAGCCAAGAGGAATTCGACGTCATACAAGGAGTAAATCAACAACAAGGAAGAAAAAAACAAAACCATGGAGAAATAATGTATTTTTAGATTTTTGCTTATATCGTACCACAAGTACATGACTTTTTTTTCATGCATCATGAATAAGCGGTTTCTCCAAAAGGTGGAAACAAAGTGGCACAAATGCACTTCTGCAGAGAACATGTGAGGGATAAAGAGACTGTACAAATACAATTCTGTAAAATATGTGACCGTGCTAAAGCAGCCTGCAAGCTGACTGCCCGAAAATCAGTGCACAAATTCTCACCCAGGAGGAGTTCTAGAGGTTTTTTTGAAGTCCAAGGGGGATTTTTGCTTTGTTGCATTCAATATATATTGTCGAGGTTTCGACCCAGATAATAGTGGCAGTTTGACCCATCTCAGTGGCTCTTCATTAGGACATAGGAGAGAGGCAACCAGTGTGGTAATGACACGGTGTGATTAAATGAAATAACAATTATGTGTTTTCTCTCAGCCGTGAGGGTTTCATGCAAAAACTCACTTTGAGTCACATGAAAAATGACCATCAATGAATTTCTATGGAGGGAGAGAAAGGTAGCGGGCCAGCTCATCTTTAAGGGACTTCTAAATTAAATTATTTAAATCAGTCAATGGGGGTCCCACAGAGGTGACCTAACAATCGTGAGTTAATAAAAACCCACCAAACAATAATTCGGTGTTGTAAAATCGGTATGTGGCATTTAGAACAATAAATGCAATTGAATGGGCTGTGGAGACAATTGTACAAATAGGCATAAGTGTCATATGAGGCAATCAAAGATGACTGATTCATACATCACAAGAGTAATGAGAAATAATGGTTTACCTAATGGTGGAACAGTCCTTCCTAAAGGTATGAAAAGTTATCTGTGGAAAAGAATTTGAGGCCAAGTAAGTTTGAAGTCAAAATCAGTCAAAAATGGCCCGGGAAGTAAAAAGTATTTATTTATTTATTTATTTATTTTTGACATTTATAAAGCGCGAACAAATGCCCTTGGGCGTCTCGGGGCTATAGACTTAGTGCAAGATCCAAGGAATGACTTTACTGATTAAACAGCCATGTTTTTATCATCTTACGAAACTGGAAAAGGGATTGAGATGAACGAATCTGTAACGGTAACGCGTTCCAGAGCCTAGCTGCTGTCACCACAAAACGTCTGTCTCCACAAGACACTGTCTTTGTACGTGGTACCATCAGCTGATGCGCAGTAGCAGATCTAAGTTATCTGCTGGGACAGTAAGTAGCTAACTGTTTTATCAGAAACTGGGGGCCTTGTTTGTGTACGGCTTTAAAAGTAGGCAAAACGCCTGTTGGGCTATCAAGTGCTGTTTGTCTGATATGGCCCCACTTTGTCTGATTTCAGCATAGCATTCTACATTTGCAACTGCTACTGAAATTAAGTAGCTGCATGTGACAGGAAAGACAATTTAAGCAATAACTATGTTACTGATGCTTGTTTCTAGCAACTGGGGTGAGGGAAGGAGTGGATGCTTTACTAAGCTCTAAAAGGTCTTGTGGTCATGACCTCAAAGTGACCGGCCAAAACATGCACTCCTTGTTACTACGAACCACTTCTAGAAGAAGTTAATAATATCCAGGTGATGTCCTCTCACTCTTCCTGATCCATAGCAGAATGGAGCAAAATGTGGGAACACCAAAGGTGGAGGTCTGGAGATTTCACTTTGCTTCTGTCATGTATCTCACCACACCAATATTTCTGGGGTGCTGTACTTGCTCTGAGGTAGCAGAGGGCTTGAAGATCTCATGCAGCTGGAGAAGCTAGACCCAACCAGTACAAATCACCTTAAAAGGGCTTTTTTAAAGTTGGAAGGCAGACTAGGTAGATCAAGGATTTGCCGTTGCCTAAATGGCGAGCTACAATTTTTTCTGTTTTAAAGGTAATATCAAAAAGCTATTTACAATACCTTAATGTAGTAATGTTCAGGTGTGTCATGCAGGACGATGCACTTTTGAGATGTACACTTTTACAATGTATTTGAGAGAATTTATTTTTTCAATGTGTTTTGAATTCTATGCATGTCCTTGTAATATCAATGATAACAAGAGCACCGTCTTGAAATGTACTGATCGAATTATACATATTTTTCAGCCTTGTATGCTTCTTATAGAAGCACCTCATGTAAATCAAGAATCACTTCTGAGAACACCAGTTGAAACAAAAAAAGTTGTGAAAAGGCAGACTGTGTGTCCCGACGGGGAGTACTATACAGGTTTATACTGCTGCAAGATGTGTGCAACAGGTATGTATTTCATCTCCTACTTTAACGGTTACATTAATAGAAAAGTGCATATCATTTCAGAGTTAATATAATTATATTTACAGGTCGACAACGTTTCCTGTAAAAAGAGCTACTTATGTTCAATGATAAATTTCTGGTGCAGGCCTTGTTTTAAAAATCTTAAGACATTTTCACATGCCTGTGGCACACGTAACTTGGAACCTAAATGCGGTTATTTATGGTTTTCAATGGAATTCTGGCACATCTAAATTTAATGATCATGATAAATGCCTAGGAAATGATGAGGTTCATAAGACCATCTTATATAATCTGCATGATTAACCCTTTACAGCAATAGCACCAAATAACCAAAACCTTTGAACAGTCATACAATAAATAAATAACACACACCGAAATGGCAACTCTTCTGCAAACATGATGAACACTTGAATGGCCTTGGGTGGCTACATCATATAAATCTAATCCAAAGACTCTATCCGATCATCTTCAGTGCCTTTCACTCTCTTTTGATCACATTTTCTCCATCTTTTTTGAAATTGCAAACAGTTATGTAGACATTGTTAGGCAGAATTTCCTGTCCCTACCTTTAGGTGCCACCTACAGGTACTGTAGCAGGATCTTTTTCCATTTCGCAACATGAAATATCAATTTGTTGAGCTCTTTTTTGTTCATAGGCCCCTTCAGGTCTAAGGTTTTAATGTTGTTCGTATTTTAGGCCTCGCGCCTAGCGGTGCACTGCGCAGCAGTGTTCGTGCAGCGCGAGGCATTTTGGAGGTGAAAAACGGGGAATGTGAGCTGACTTAGGAATCGCTCACGCTCGTGGGTGTGCGTTTCCTTTTCATCTCCCCCATTGGCCTTTGCGTGCGTCTTATTGTAAAAGATTGCACGCAATTGGCCAGAGGTGCGCGCATAGCTCCTCCCACGGCCTACTGGTGTCTATTACATGCACCAAGCGCGTAATAGTAATAGTGGAGTGGTGTGGCTCACTGGTTAGAGGCGGCAGACCCGGAAGCAGAAGTCGGCCCGGGACCAGGGTTCGATTCCCGATGCGTTCGATTCTCGCCTCGGTGCCTACTCTAACCAGGGGTCCCACTCGGCAACTCTGGGCATTAGCTTGCCTAATCTCCACAACAGCACCATCAACGCCGGGGATGCCTGGCTCCACCTTGGGGATTCCCAGCAGGGACCATCTCACAGGGAAAGCCAGGACGGGTTCCCCAGCGGTATACAGCGCCAGGATGCCGGCTCTCAACAGTGCGCTTTACAACTATACACATTACAATACATTACATTATGTTACATTACATAGACACCAATAGGCCGTGGGAGGAGCAATGGTCATGCCCAGACACAGGCATGACACACGCGCCACTTTGTTTTTCTTTACTTTTGGTATAATCGCGGTACCCGCGCTTTACTTTTAATGTTATAAGTAAAGCGCGGGTGCCGCTATTATACCAAAAGTAAAGGAATAGAAAAAAAAGCATTTGCAATGCAATAGGTCTTGCATTACTAAATGTTTGAGTTATTGGCATTGCTTTATTATTACCAACACTAATAGTTCAAACTTTTACCAATGCGGGGCCTATTGCATTTCAAATGCTTGTCTGACTTGAATTAAACGCTTTTTATCACCTGACACCCAGCTACATAAATCTTTTTGTCATTGGTTTTTAAAATTAGTGATATGTTTTATTACACCAAAACATATAAGCAAATTATTTCACAATGCACCTGGCCTCGGCGATCGACAGACTAAAGCAGTAACTCTCATTGGGCAAATAGTAAATACAATTTGTGTTAAAAACCATACCACCATAAAAGTGTCTTAGATGAACCTGAAGTCATCCAATGGTCCTAGACCAGCTGGGGGGCAGAGGGATGGTATTTGATAGGGAAGTATTGCCGGAGTGAAGGATAGAAACAAATTCTATACCTAGCTAGAGATCATAACAGCTCCATGTCTGCGGGCTACTTATGTTGTATAGTAGCTCAGTAATCAGGAAGCACTTGCAGTGGCGTGAATGGGCCAGGATGCCCCAAAACCTCAGGAATAAAAAGTCATCACTCTTGCAGCTTTGCTACTCCATATACCTTCTAGATACGTTTGAACAGCATCTGCCTTAGCAGATATTAAGGACTTCTCTGCATGGTCCACGTTCAGATATGTAGTATACTAAAGAGATTACTAGGAAGCTTCCTTTCTCCAATTCTCAGCATATTAATAGAAATTCTAATATTTTCTGCTGATTCTCTTAGCAGTGCTCTGGAGAACAAAGCGACTGTTCCTACCTATTGGAACCTTTTCTACTAATAGTTTCATTCAGCACTTAAGTATTTTCCTAGGTTTTTCTCAGTTCTACTGGAAGAGTCCTTTCACTTTTCTGACTTAACCCAATACCTCACATAGGGAGTCTCTCAACCCTGTGTGCTCCAACAGCATCTAAAGATCCTTTTCGAAGCCCTTCAGATTCCAAGAATAATTGCACCACCTTCTTTAGTTCCTCACCTTCTTGAACTGTTCAGAACCCCAAGATACACATGTTCCAAGCTCTCTAAAGATCCTCAAGCCTTATGATGTTTGAGTCAGTCTGCTCAAAAGGCCGGATGGTGAAGGTTTCGAAATCTCAAAGTCCAGATCTCTGCCTGGGGCAGAGTTTCAAGACCACTTCATCCACTTTTTGGACCACATCTTGAATGTTCTTTTTATGGGTTGTGAGCTGACCCACCATATCTTACAACGCCTTCTCACCCAGTAACACTATAGGCCTGATTCACAAAGGGCCTCTGCCGCAAGTGCGGAGGCCCTTTGTCGCAGTCATGGGGGAGTCTCCGCACTCGGGGTGAAATCTCCACAGTAGGAATTATCATTGTGTAGATTCTGCCCTGACTGCGGAGACTCCTCCACGACTGCGGGACCCCTGCTACAAGTGTGGAGGGCCTTTGTGAATCAGGTCCTATATCAGTGTTGTGGATGATGGTCAGCGGTTCTTGGGTTTGACACTGCAAAAAGTGACTCTTCATGGGAAGGCAGCGGTTTGACAGGCCTGGATCACATCTGCTCTCACCTCTCCAAGCAGTGGACTAATTGTTCAACAAATCACTTTTGTCACTTTTTATGTTGCCCTTATTAACCTCATCAGTGGCTGTCTTCATAGAGCACCTAGTGGCAGATACTTGGCTGTCAGTGCTCACAGCAAGACACATCAAGGAAACCCGGGTATGGGTACAAAGCATCTACAAGAACTTTAGGCCAGATCTTCTAAAGGATTTTGCGATTGCAAACCCTGCAGTGTGCAAATCGCTGACTTAACGACCACAAAGTTCCTTTTTGCTATGTACAAAACCCATCCTGAATCGCATTTTGTAAGGGCTCTGAAAGAGGTGCTTCTTCCATATTGTGATTTGGATTAGGATGTGTAAACGTTTTGTGATTGCAATTCTGGATGGAAAGCATTAACCAGTTATTGACACCTCAAATACTGTGGTAACTGATATGCAAAAGGGGCAGGGGTCTTCGTGTCAGCCTCATGAGGAGTGTTAGCAGGGTAGGCAGCGGCCTCCTGCTGTCTCAGATGTTTTCCAAAATGGGAAATATTTTTTAAAAAAAGCAGCACCAGTTCCTTTAAGGAAATCTGACTGCTTTTTTTATAAAAAAAAAAGTTTACCTTTGGGAATTCTGTCACAGGGATGGTGGTCTGCTATGCCTTGCAAGCCACAATCCCTTTGTTTGTAAATTGCGACCTGCCTAACTAATATTAACTGAATAGGCCATTCTGCGACTACCTGCAAATGGTGATTTTTGCAAACCCACCTAATACTACATTGGTCAATTTACCAAAAGTCATGTTCAATTTTCAACAACTATTTGCAAATGAACTGTTAGTGCCTCAAGCCCTTGCCTCAAGCCCTTGATCTCTATGACCAATGTTCTTTCATGCAGTGTCCAAACTCAGGGCAGTGAGCACATCCGGGGCAGAGCGGTGTCAATCCCCTATATCGAGGCTCGTTTCAGTTCCAACACGCCTCTCACTACTAGGTTTCAGGAAGAAAGTCCATGCTGGAGGGAGAACGAAGGGATAGTGGCCGTCCCTCCACCAATAGCTGTGTTTCCTAACACTACTGTTTTTGTCAATGAATCCCGCAACATAATAAGTTATTATTGATTTTATTGGGCATTTTCTTTAAGCCAAACTAAGATATTTTTTCTTGAAAATGTACCAGTGTTGGCGCTCCTCAAAGTATATGGTTGTGATGGCAAAAAACAATGTAGCTTACATTTATTTCACCGCTCCCTTGTTCCCCATAATGTCTGCACAGCAATGCAAGGATTCAGTTGATGCGGAGCACAGACCTCTCCTAAATGAGATACTATATGCAAATCATGGGTAATCAGCTCCATAGGCATGTAGGATTCCCATGACCCAACTGGGACTGAGTATTTGTGAATTTATTTTATTCATGTTCAATTACTTAAAATCGTTCCATGATAAATTGTACAGACCAAGGTATGCAACCAAAAATGCACTGGCAAATTTATCAGAAAGAAAAATATTGCTAAAATCAGACAACGTAAACAATTGATTTTTTTGAGAAAGTAGACAAACGGATACAAACAGCATTTCACACTGTATCAACATAAGTTAATTCGAGACTGCGTACCTGAAGAAGACGAAGTATGTACACTGTGTTTTCTGTTTTATGACGATTTGTGTCTCCTACATCGCTCGAGTTTCGAAAAGTGCTAGTGCTTAACTGTGCACCCATGGACCCTTTACCTGCCACTCGTGCAAGTTCGACTGCATCAAAACCCACACCAATTCCACAAACCCCAAACAGAGCTCCGACACTAACCACCTGAAGTGCATCCTGCTCAACACCCGCTCGGTCCATAGACACGCCATTGAACTTTGGAACTTACTCGACACCACATCGCCGGACGTTGCCTTTCTCACAGAAACATGGATGAACGCCTCATCAGCACCCGACATCGCCATAGCCATCCCGGACAGCTACAAGATCATCTGAAAGGACCGCATCAACCAAACAGGAGGAGGCATCGCCATCGTCCATAAGAACACCATCCGCATCACGACCAGTTCCGACGATAACCTCACAGCCGCCGAACACCTTCACTTCCAGATCCACACCGATCCCAAGACCACACTCAGAGGCACTCTCATCTACAGGCCACCAGGACCCCGCACACAATTCAGCGAAGACATCACTGACTTCATCAGCCCACACGCCCTCCCCTCTGAGGACTACATTCTACTGGGAGACCTCAACTTCCACCTGGAAAAGAACAACGACAGCAACACCACTACCCTTCTTGACAACCTCGCCAATCTCGGACTCAAACAACTTGTTGACACCCCCACCCACTATGCCGGGCACACGCTCGACCCAATCTTCACCTCCAGCAAGCACATCTCCTTCAATCACACCACAGCTCTCAATTGGACGGACCACAGCTGCGTTCACTTCAACTTCAAAAAGACTACGACCCGCAACCACCCACAACCAATTCCCCGCAGAAACTGGAACAAAATTAACACCATCCAGCTCTTCACATCGCTTCACCAAAACCCTCCTGCCAAATCATCGGACCCAAACCATGCAGCCACCAGCCTCTCACAATGGATCACCCACAGCGCTGACGAATTAGCACCCTTGAAAAACCATCAAATCAAGCAAAGTAGCAAAAGAGCACCCTGGTTCAATGATGACATCAAGAAATCCAAGAAGATCTGTCGCACCCTCGAGAAAGCCTGGCGAAAAAACCCAACCACTGACAACCTAGCCACCTTCAAGAACGCCACCCGCAAACACCACCAACTGATCCGATCCACCAAGAAATCAGCTTTCAAGGATCGACTCGCTAACAACGCCCACAACAGCAAGGAACTATTCAACATCGTCAAAGAGTTTACCAACCCCACCGCCGACACCAACGACGTCACTCCCTCCCAAGACCTCTGCGACTCTCTAGTCTCGTTCTTCCACAACAAAATCGCTGACATACATAACAGCTTTGGAGACCAGTCCACCCCACCCACCTCCGAACTAAAACCCCCCTCTAACAACCTTTGCGCCTGGAACCCAATCACCACTGAAGACACCATTCGCCTGTTGAACTCCATCCACTCAGGATCGCCAACCGACCCATGTCCCCACTACATTTTCAACAAAGCAGACTCCATTATCGCACCCCATCTCCGAGACGTCATCAACTGCTCCCTCAACTCCGCTACCTTCCCGGAAAGCTGGAAACATGCCAAACTCAGCGCCCTCCTGAAAAACCCCACAGCAGACCCCACTGAACTTAAGAACTACCGCCCCATTTTGCTCGTCCCATTCCCTGCCAAAGTCATTGAGAAAGCCGTCAACAATCAGCTCGCCACATTCCTCGAATCCAACAAATCCCTCGACCCTTCACAGTCCGGCTTCCGAGCCAAACACAGCACCGAGACCGCCCTCATCGCAGCAACAGACGATATTCGAACTCTACTGGACAACGGAGGAACAGCTGCCCTCATCCTACTCGACCTCTCCGCAGCCTTCGACACAGTCTGTCATAGCACCCTTATACAACGCCTCAGCAATGTCGGAATACAAGGAAAAGCATTGGACTGGATCATCTCATTCCTCGCCGGAAGAACCCAGAGAGTCCGCCTCCCCCCTTTTAGATCAGAGGCCACCCGAAGTCATCTGCGGCGTACCACAAGGATCATCACTCAGTCCCACCCTCTTCAACGTATACATGAGTCCCCTCGCATCCATCGCGCGCCAACACAACCTCAACATCATCTCCTACGCAGACGACACCCAGCTAACCCTCTCCCTCACCAAAGACCCAAACACCGCCAAAACCAACCTACACGAAGGGATGAAAGAAGTAGCCGAGTGGATGAAGAACAGCCGTCTAAAACTGAACTCGGACAAAACGGAAGTCCTCATCTTAGGATCATCCCCCTCCGCCTGGGACGACTCATGGTGGCAACGCACCAATACCAACGGAACACGCATGTAACCTGGGCTTCATCTTGGAATCCTCCCTCTCGATGCCCAGACAAGTCAACGCCATCTCATCATCATGCTTCAACATCCTACGTATGCTCAAAAAAATCTTCCGTTGGATCCCCACCGAAACAAGAAAGACAGTCACCCATGCACTGATCACAAGCCGACTGGACTACGGAAACACCCTTTACGCCGGAACCACAGTCAAACTACAGAAAAAACTCCAACGCATCCAAAACGCCTCAGCCAGACTCATCCTAGACATCCCCCGCCAAGCTCACATTTCCGGTCACCTGAAAGACCTCCACTGGCTCCCCGTCAACAAGAGAATAACGTTCCGACTCCTCACCCACGCACACAAAGCCCTCTACGACCTAGGACCCGAATACCTCAACACGCGCCTGTCCTTTTACACCCCCACCCGCCAACTACGATCGTCCAATCAAGCACTCGCCGCAATTCCACGCATCCAAAGATCCACCATGGGAGGAAGATCCTTCTCCTACTTAGCAGCCAAGACCTGGAATTCCCTCCCCACCTACTTCCGCCTTACACAGAACCACCTCTCCTTCAGAAAACAACTAAAAACTTGGATATTCGATAAGTAAAGTACCCCCTTCCCTCAAGCGCCTTGAGACCCTCTGGGTGAGTAGTGCGCTATACAAATTTTAAACTTGACTTGACTTGAGTTTAGCAACCGTAGAGTAAAGGATTAGTGGTACAAAATAAATTGGTGGGCCAAAGCGGCTGCATGTTTTTAAGATGTTTTTTCAGACAACCTGGATTCAAAAGTGCTCATATTTGATAGTTCAAAAGGAGAAGTTGCCAGAATGAGAAGGAATTTATTGAACAGAGGAGTTTATAAGTTGGTTAATGTATGTGCTGTTGACGTGCAAATCATGCTTAACGAGCTCAGGTGGTATTATGACCTTTAAGGCATGCTCTTCAAGTACCCGTTATCATACTGTTGTTTTTATGGCTTCTTTTGTATGCTCTGTATTACTCGCTCCTGGTGGGAACACATATTGTTTGATCAAAACTTGAAAAATAACAGCTAAGGCCAAGGGTCAATTTAATGCCCCTATGATGCTGTTTTGGGCTAATTTTGTTATTTATTAATTTCATTTCTAAAGCACACGGACACCAGGAGGATTTATGGCTTAGAAAAGTAGGGATGACCACTGGGCAACTCAGCAGAGAAAGATCAACAAACATGTGGGTTTCAAATCTCATCTAAAAGCAAATCAGTTATACATTTTTCTAAGTTTCAACTGAAGATTGTTAAAAAAAATTTATGGCCAGATGGCAAAAAAACTACCTGAAGCCCTTTTACCTGTAGCACATTTAACACGTTGATTTTCTAACCGCGTAAAATGAGCAGAAGTAATAGGCTGCTGAACCATAGACAGGTTCCTTTTTCTACTCCAAGATAGATCCTGGGAACTATTCATAGAGGTTAACTTGCACCATGTGCTCTAGAGTTAGCCAGTGCATGTCTCTCTGGGCCACGGAAACACAATTAAATTACTGAAGCACTCTGACAGCAAACTCTGGACATGCAGCAGGTTGGTGACAAGAATGATGGCAGTTGGCAAGTGTAGATATACACTATTGCTTGTGCCTGAGCCGCAGAAGACTGCCCCGGTGCTGTTACAGCAACACTGCGAGTCAGTGTTGCTTCCTGCAATAAAGAGATGTTTTGGCGATACTTACCTGTAGTGTGGCGTCTTCTTCAGCAGGTAAACCTCTTTGTTGGATGTTAGCGGTTTGTGCCTGAGCCGCGGAAGACTACCCCGGTGCTGTTACAGCATCCCAGCGAGTCCATCAAGCGGCAGATGTGCCTATGGAACAGGTGCCATTAGTACAGGAAAGTAAGCAGCACGAGAAACTTTGAGCCTGGCCACAATCCACATGTATAAAAAGTTAATGATGGAAAGCAATAAGTGATGCCACTCAGAGAGAGAACCACAAATACCAGCAGGACATAGTGTTGGCCACGCCCACAGAGGTGGGGTGATGTGAATGTAATGGATGCCGCTGAAAATGCCTCACCATTGACTTTTGAGCCCAGAGCCCCTGAGGAAGTGTTCAATAACATGATACGCGTAGGGCTGGACGTTAATATTGTGTGGGCAGGTTCCTGTTCTTCGTGTTGCTTCCTGCAATAAAGAGATGTTTTGGCGATACTTACCTGTAGTGTGGCGTCTTCCACAGCAGGTAAACCTCTATGTTGGATACACTATTGCAGTAGGCTTTTCAAGATTGTACCAGTGCTGCAATAAGCAGAGTAATTGTCATTAGGCAGAAAATTAAGAATCTTCCTCTGCATCTGCAATACCTAAAGGTAAAAGTGGACCATCACATTAATCTGCAACTCAGATTTAAGTGTGTCACTGAGTAGCACTACACTAACACAAATGCTAGATCCCACCGCTGAGCAACAGTATAGGTAATTAGGTTTTTGATTGAGTGGGGGTTTAAAGAGCCTTTTCAGGCAACAACTAAAATATATGAATGGGTGAACCACAAAAGTCACTAAATTAACCTACCTCCCTCTTGTAGCTTGGCACAAAATGCATCAGGCTTTACTTAGTTATCTGGCTGAAGCCCTAGCCAAATTCCAAGCAAGAGATTTAAGTGACTCTGGATCGTTAGCTGAGAATTCTAATAATTGGGTTATGCCAGCCATAGAGGAGATGGCTGCTGTCAGAATGAATCTTATTGCAGGAGGAAAACATCCACCCCGTGTTAACATCCACCCCGTGTTTTTCAGAAGCACTTAAAGACTTTCAAAGGCAATGTTATAGGCAGGAACGGAGATGGAAAATGGCACTTAGGGGTTGATTAGGATGGCGGACGGACAAAGTCGGAGGCGGGGGAACCGTGCCCCCAATTAGGATGCATCCCGCATTTTTAACACTGCGGGGGACGGTGCTTAAAGCACCGCCCGCCGCAATGCTAAAAAGGCATGCTGTGCGTTTCAAAGCACAACATGACAGGCACTGCGCGGTGCCTGCCATGTTGTACTTGGAAACGCTGGGGGGGGTACCATAGGTACCCCCATGTGCACCCCCTTCACCCTGGGGACCCGCCGCAATGCTAAAAAGGCATGCTGTGCGTATCAAAGCACAACATGACAGGCACTGCGCGGTGCCTGCCATGTTGTACTTGGAAACGCTGGGGGGTACCATAGGTACCCCCATGTGCAACTCTTCACCCTGGGGACCCGCAACGGGCCCCCAAAGCAAAGAACGTATGCCAATACCACCACAAGGCATACCTCACAGCCCATCTGTCTGATAGACACCGCCACCATATTAGAGCTTTTCCGCCACGGTCTCAAGCCGACCGTGGCGGAAGAGCGGTGAACGGTGTTTCTGAACGCCCCGGTCCACCCCGCCATTTTATTATGGCGGGAGGGAAATTGAGAGCGGACGGGCACGGATGGGGGACGGATCGCCACCGCCTGCTTGGCGGTGGCAATACGTCCGCCATCCTAATCGGCCCCTAAATTTGGAACGAAAGAACAAACATAAAGAATTAATCTGAAAATATAAAAGTGCCATTGATGAGGCTAAATCTTATTTTTCGCGGAAGATAAGGTCTGCTATTAACTTTCCTAATGAACTATTCAAGACGGTTAGCAATCTCATCCCCCCTCCCCCGACACATCAAGCGTTGGAGAATTTCCAAGATTTTTGTGATTAGATGAATAATGAATTTAGGGATAAGATCATGAAGTTCATTGCTGAATTTCGAGAACCTACTGGCAGACCAGATGCTTCTTTTGTGGAAGACAGTACCCATGGACAGCCTACTAACAGTTGCTTAGTCAGATTTTCTCCCTTGCCAGTGACTAAAAACAAAACCCTTTTAGGGCAAAAAACGTTGCGATCACCAGGTGACACCTGTCCATCCAGTGTACTACAGTTGGCCCGTGAGCTAATTGCAGAAGTCTTCGCGAAAGTTTATTCTCAGATCCTGGAGTCAGGAGGGTTTCCTCAGTGCTGGGAGAAGGCTATTATCATAACCCTCAAGATAAAGCCTAACGGAGATTTGGGTGCTTTAAAAACCTCTCTGCCCTATATCCCTGCTGCCGCCCCATCTAAAATCCAGGAGAAGTACATTAACCAGGAGTTGGCTCAGTTTTATAGCGACCATGATCTCCTGGACCATTCCCAAAATGAGTTTAGGAGGAACCACAGCACTAAATCTGCGCTACTGGCGTTGGCGGATTCAATTCGCCAGCTAGGTAAGCAGGGAGGTGCAGCTATTTTGGTTATTCTCAATCTGTCCACAGTCTTAGACTCCATATCGCCATCCTTGTTGGCGCAAAGACTACGGCAGGCTGAGCTGAGGGATGCTGCCTTAAACCTGCTGGAGTAATTTCTAGTGAACAGGACTCTTACTGTCAGCTGTGGGAATTCCAGCTTTCCTGTGGAGTCCTACAGTGTTTCTTCCCTTTGTCCTTCCCTATTTAACCTGTATGGCACCCCCTGGTGAAACTAGTGCGTTCCTTCGGTTTCCAGATGACGTCAAAAACTTATGACATCCAAATCATCATTTCCAACTCTGATGATCAGTAAAGAGTGGCGGATGGTTCAGGTCCTGTATAGCCGAAGTCAGTACTTGGATGAGGGAGAACGGGCTTACAATGAACGGGAGAAGACTGAGATTGTGGTTTGTGGGGCACAAAATTCAATCTGGCCCGACCGTTGGTAGGCGAAAACCAGTGGCATACTTCTTGTGGCCGCAGCAAAAAATCTGGAGGTGATCTTTGATAACTCTTTGACATTTAACACCCAGGTAAATTAAATTGTGAGTTTTTGTTTTTGGATCATTAGGATCTTGAAGAAGATTCTCCCCATTCCTCCTGGGGAGATAAGGGTGTCAGTGGTTGTCATTGTGCTTATTACCTTGATTACTGTTATGCCCTCTATTGAAATGCTTATCAGTACTCACCAAATAAGCTTCAGGTCATCCAAAATGCTGTTTCTCAGTTGGCAATGGGGTGGTCTAAACACCTCTTTGTTAGGGAGGGCTTTAGAACTCTCCATTGGTTACCAGTGAGAAAGTGGGTGACTTTTAAATCCCTGTGCCTGGTACATAAGGATCTTCATCAACAGGGTTCATGTTATCTTAGGGCCGCCTTTAATTGGTATACTCCTAGCAGACTCTGAGGTTGGCAGGACAGAGGAAGGTGATAGTTAATAGGTTCTGGAAAGCAAGGTAGGGGGACGAGCCTTAACAGTGGGAGCTGCCAGGTTGTGAAACTCTCTCCCAGAAAAGATTAGGAGCCTGGAATCCTATGCAGCTTTCCGCAGGCAGGTGAAAACCTGGTTATTTTTTATAATCTTTTTGCCTTGGTGACTCCCTGGTTTGTTTGTCTGCAGTTATATCACTAGGGTTGTCCCCTTCTTTCTAGTGCCTTATTTGCTGTCAATACTTTGATGCCATTTGGTTTTATGTGCTCTATACAGTTTGAAAAGATTTTTTTTATATTCAAGGTATTCAAATTAGAGACATTTCGTTATGTATTTATGCAGCACACTAGCAACAATAAAGTGAAAACACAAGAAAAATACAAAAACAATTTAGAAAAATTGAGTACATTTTAGTAAATGAAATGAGACCACAATGTATTAAATCCAATAAGTAGAACTAGAGTTATGAATTTTTAAAGTTTTAAGTGAAAAATATCACCTAAATGTTCAAAAGTGCTAACCGCTAATATCTAGTCATGTCAGACCTGGCCAAAGTCAAAAGTTATGGCCGACCGCGATGGAGCGTGGGTCGGCTACACAAGGTGGATTAGGGGCGGTCTCATCTTACCTTTTGAAGAAAAGTTCATGAGAAGGTAAAGTTCAGCTGGGCAAGGTAGCCGGCAATGTCTGAGGAGGAAGCGTTGTCTCTTCGGGGCACAACTGGACGAAGTCACTTGAAGATTTCTACGTTCAGACTTTGTCACTTTTTTTGGGAAGTTGAAAATTTCCAGCTGACCAAAGCTGCAGGCTGTAGCTTATGATAGTTCCATGAGTCTGGATACCCCTTGAGAGATGTCCTGCTGAACCAGATTTACTGTTGCGGAGAAGAACATAACAGGAGCTACTGCAAATTCAGGCCGAACAGCGATACTGCAAGTAGGTCCTTGTCTTCTGTCGACTCTGAGACCACTTTGTGGTGTAAACATTTTCTAAGTCGCAAGTGTCAGGTTTTGGCAGGAGAATCTTTAGCACCACTTTAAAAGGTCCGGGACTATTGGGCACCACTTGGGGAGGGGTGGAGGGGGACAGGTACAACGTTCCCTCTGATTATTTTCCTCTGGGTGCCGCAATACAGTGCTTGTGGGCACACTTTTCCTGACTCTGCAGAATCAATAGTAGTGAAGGGTCAGTATGTTAGTGATGATGGTGAGTGAAATTGGCAGTGAGGGGGTTGTATAACCGAAGTAAAAGGCCAAGCCAGGATGACTATAAAACAACTGTCAGCAAAATAGGAATGCTCTTCACTGCTTCCTACAGTGATCCAACTGTAAAATATATATCCATATTTCGAGCAAAATGACTTGTCTACACTGTGTCCAGGTCAATAATTTCCAGATATGCAGAAGTTCTGTACATAAACTAGGTTACGTAAACTGAGTCATGGTTTTCAGTAGTAGGTTCACTACATCTCACTACTGGTTAGCTAATTAAGCAGTTATTGAATGTTTTAACAAACTTATTAACAACCATAAATTAGTTCACTGTATGTTAAATTCTTGTGCTTTTGCACACGCTCTCCTCATTGGATACTTTTGTGGCCACGCCCCGTGTCTGCACAGCGGGTGCGCAAGAGGCAAGCCAGTCTGCGCCTGTTCATGGGCGGCCTGTGACTGAACACTTGGTCAATTTTTAAGATACTCGAGAGTGTTGCTGCTAGTCTACAAGCCTAATGGTAAGAGGACTTCTTCCATCTTTTTCGATTTCAATTTGAGTGATATCAATTTCATCTGTACTAACTGTCATTACGCCTGCTCACTGGAACCAAATCGAGCTAAATCGTCATCATTATCTATAAATGGCAGTTTGCCCATCTCTCATGGGAGTCCATCTTCAAAACTAAATTGTGTCCTAATGAACACCAGATCTGTAACTAAGCATAAGCTTAAGATATTTGATTACTTAGATTCTCACAGCCCCAGCGTTAGTTTTCTAACTGAGACATAGACAGATCCTGACTTTGTGTCTGCTCTCCCAGGAGGGTATGTGTGCCATAGACTATAGATCGGTAGAGTTGGAAAGCAGGGAGGGGGGCAGTTGGTGCTAATTTATAAATGCGACATCAAATGCGTACCTCTATCGATCTTGGAAGTGGAAGCTCTCACCTTCAATTGCTAAATTTATGCCAGCACCAGGTTCTATGGGATATTGCTTTACTGAACGTATGGCCCTAAACTCAAATAATTTTTGGAAGCTTATAGTGACCTGCTTGAGAATAATATTCTCTACGGTAACTACACCCTTCTGGGAGATTTTAATTTCCATCTAGAAGATAAAAATAACAAAGAAGCAAGGCTATTAATTGATAATATGGCCAATTTCGGTCTTCACTTATCGGTAAAACCCCCAACTCATTCTAAAGGCCATTCTTTGAATGCCATACTTTCTAATATGTCCGACCTGACAATTGACAGTATCCTTCTGGTTACATGGTCACATCATTTGATGATCAAATGTACCATTCCAGATTATCCACCTAAACAGGACAGAACCCCTAGAGGTGCAGTTTGAGTGGTTGAATAAAATGGGCAAAAATTAGCTAGCATCTATCTTGAATTATTCAACCCTATAATGACTGGGGAGGTGAATACATTAGTAGAAAATGTTTTATCTTGCGTTGTGGATGGAGCTAATAAATTGACTCCCCAAAGACTAGTTAACAGCCCTAGACCCTGCCCCACCGCAGGATGCTACTCCCCTAAACTCAAGGAACTTAGAGCCTGCAGAAGACAAGAGAATATATATGGAGGAGTAACTACGCTCCAGACGAGAAAGCAAAATATTGGAAGCTTTTATCAGTCTATGAAGCCAAAATAAAGTCTGGAAAAACTATATTTTTTACAGACAAGATTAAATCCGCAAGCAATTCCCCATAGGAATTATTTAAAACAGTACATTTTGCTATCCCATCCATCAAACACAATCACTACGCAGGATTTTTGTCACATCGTAGCCAACGTTTTTAAAAATAGTTTATAATGAATTTAAGATAAGTAAGGGATTCATCCCCCAAATATTTCGCTTCACGGGCCCTAACGGAACGATTCCTCCTTTAAGTACTTTTGCATCCCTCACAATGGAGAAAGTGATCCAGCCGATGTTAAAGACTAAGTCCGGGGCCCAGGTTGACCCCAGTCCCGTGGCCATTTTTAATGATAAAGTATATATACTGTTGCTCCCCCTCTTACAACTGTGTTAATTAAGATTATGGTAGCAAGCGTTTTCACGTTGGATGGCAGAGAGTATCGATCCTTACCTTATTTATAAAAATCCACCCTAGATTCAGAGGAAGAGAAAAATTATCACCCTGTCTCTAGACATCCATTTTCCAGCAAAAATTCTGCAGAGGCACTTGAGTGGAACAAGATCCCAGACGGAGCTCAGTTTGGCTTCAGAAAATCACACAGCATGGAATCCAATCTGCTGGTGGCAACTGCAGAGATCAGAAGAATTCTGGACAATGAGGAAAGGCTGTGGTGGTCCTTTTGGACCTATCCACAGCCTTTGATACAATAAGTCATCAAGTTCTGATCTACTTGTTAAGGGAGATTGGGATCGAAGGTTCTGCTCTTAGCCTCTTAACATCCTTTCTAAGTGACAGAACTCGGTCAGTTTCTCTTGGTGATTTCACTTCCATGACCTTTTCCTTGCCGTGGGAGGGGGTCCTCTTTAACCCCTTCAGTGCTAATGACAAGGGTAACTCGTCATGGAGTTTCCATTGATTTCAATGGAAAGTCAATGGGAAGAGGGGGATGTACCTTAGCAGCCAAGTGGTTAAGCCCCACACAGTTCAGTATCTACGGGGCTCACCTTGCTGCATGGTTTAGATCATATGGATTTAGTGCAATATCGTATGCAAACACACAAATTGTTGTCTATATCCATTCCAATGTTGAGGAAGTTGCCGGTAGATTCAACAGTTGTATGATGGCCATAGTCAACTGGATAGTCATTACTTAAGATTGAATTCCGAAAAGACTGAGGTGTTTCTTATCAGACTTGTCTTTTTGAAAATCTTCCTGGTGGTCCTCCAGGTTAGGCCCTTTCCCCTTGCTGCTTTTCCAAGTTAAAAATCTTAGCGTGATCTTCGACTCTAAATTAACTTTTAAAGATCATATAAATCATTTGATGTTATACTGTTTCTATCTTTTGAAAACCATAGACTACTGTAACGCTATCTACCTGCATTCAATGAGCGTCTGGGTGTGTGTGTTTGTCTGTCTGTCTGTCTCGCCATGGGAAGCCTACTGGCTTTGTTAGGGCTTATGTTTTTTTCCCTAAGTGGCTCTTGGGGATTCATTCTCCTGCTTCCGCGGCTACCATCGTTGAATCTATTTTGTTATATTTAAAGAAATCCCATTCAAACATGTCTGGCACAGTTGTGTGCCTATATGAGTTTGGCATCTTTAAATTGGAGTTTTTAAACATAACAAAGATTCCAAGATGCCCTCAATGCATGTGAGGGTTAAAAAAACATTTTGAGATTGCCATTGCCTGCTATTCCGGGGAGTAGGAAAATGTTAGGGTGCTGGGCTGTCAAGTGGCTTCAGGGAAGGGAGGTTTAATAAAAATAGGAGGGTGAGGGGATGCAGAATTGGAGCTCAAAGAGAAGAGTTGGGAAGAGGAGAACTGAGAGAGGGAGGGAAAATACTCCCTCAGATACACTGCAATTAAAGGTTTTACATAAGCAGTGGAAGAATATACGCTAGCCAATCAAAGCATGATGGGATTGCAACAATCCTAAGTGGAACAAATACAAGAATAAGGAGGGAAACCGTTGAATCAGAAGCAGAGATAGAAAATAAACTACCCAGTGACGAGTAAGGTTATGACCCAAAGTCCACTAGTGTGTAATATTATTCACAATAGGTCTTTGACCACAGACAGAGCTGTCTGCAGGTGAGAACAAAAAGACACCTTGGTTGCAGGCTAAGGTAATAGAATTCAACCTTGATTTACTGTGTCCTGAGGAGGTACAAGTTATATTCTCTTGTTCTATACATTTTGATTAAGGAGACACGAGGTGCCAAAAGGCTTGTTTAAGCTGATCAGTTTTTAGTTGAGGATTTGACTTGTAACGTTGTAAGAATGCTAGCCTGTCATTTGTGTATTACTTTACAATATATCTCTCTTAATGGCCTCACAGGTACTCATAAAGTTTCAGACTGTACAGAGGAGCATGGGAAGCCAGACTGTACACCGTGCAGAAAAGGAATAGAGTACTTCAGAGACCAAGAGTGCCACCGTTGTACCGTATGCGATCATGGAGAAGGTGAGTTTACAAAAAAAAAAAGTAATACTTCCAGCCCCTGCAACCCTATTCAGACACTGAAGGTTGAACAACAATGTCTGATATGAAGCCATATGTAGCAGCTAGCCTTGATGTTGAAAAATGATTTGAAGGCACTGCCAGAAATTATGATTTTACAAAAGGCACTTCTGCTTGGAAATAAGGGGTCTAAGGTGATATTGCTGCCCCTGGTAAAGACACAAAGCTTCAACTGTATATCATTGATGGCCAATCACCATTCCGTACCACATGATGCTTTGTCCAAACCCACCACTGGTAGAGGCCTTTTTAACAGTTGGCGCCCATCACCCTGGACCATTGTCCAGTTATTAACTCGAACTTTCTGCTACCAGGTGACACAACTGGCACTGCCACAGATGCTTCCTCTTATCTGGCTGCTCTCGGCTAAACGAATGCCTCACAGGCCTCCAAGCAAAAAGATATCCTGAACTAGTACTACCACAATCTACAGTCTATTAACAAGATAAACTAGCCCTCCTGATGTCTGGGAGGATTCTATGGTACGTTAAAGAAAATGAGAGCCTTTGGGAATATATTTGCTTCATATCTTTTCATGCATACTTACGTACTCTCTGATCAAGAATAGAAGAGCTTATGCCTTTCACCAGGGACAATGACCCGGTACGGCTCTTCACAGGAGGACACTACAGAGCTGAAAACAATACCACGTTCTGAAAGCCTTTGCAGTAGGTATATCAGGGATGAATACAAACCTTGTAGCATGCTGGCATAATTTCTTTAAGGCTCACCTGCCTCTGCCCCAGTTACTCTACAGAAAAGGGCCTGACATAGTTCCAGTGATGCAGCCTCTCCTCCCAGCATCACAGTCCGTATGATATGTTTTCAGTGTCAACACATCAGCATGGATAAGCAATCTGCAGACCTAAGTTTTTAAACAACCTTTGAAAACCCCCATGCTTTGAAAAATTGTGAATAAAGATATTTAAAAAAAAATAATGAAAACCCTCATGCTGGCTTCCAGAGTTGCCATTCTTGTCCATTTTCAAAATTGGAAACTGAAACCCTGTCCCCTCAATCTGCACTATTAATATTCCCATTGTAGTCGACCTTTTACTGAGTAAATTTATTTAACCTTGGAAAAGAACATCATGATTTTATAAAATTTGTTTTCATCGCTCATATTCTACAGGGTCAGATTTCTTTTCTCACCATTATCTAAGCTATGACTTTTGATACAATTTTGAAACAAAGACGTGATTTCCACTTGTTCACAGCGAGCCAACACCTGAAAAGCTAGTGGAGCAATCGAAACAAGACACCAAAACACCCATGGTGCTGCTGAGCCTTTCGTTCAGGTTAATACGAATAACTTAAGTTCGCGAAAGACGGACGACAATAATTCATTCCAGTCCTTGATCACTAGGTTTCAGCATGGGTAAGACACTCCTTAAATGGTGTGCTCATTGTAACTCTCATACTCCTGGGAGAGACTGAGATAGTGTCTGCAACATTTGTTTTCCTTTGGATACTATTAACCTTAGGCTATGTTTATGAGTTCCCCGGACGGGTGGTTGATACTTACCACATTGGCTGGAATCCGAATCTCGGGGGGACGGGAGGGGGGGGGATGAATAGGGTCTCGATCTTTATCAGGCAATATAATTATAACTTTTTTAGAGTTTATGCCTTGAAAGAGGCCTGTTAAAAGCAAATGCTTGTTGTTTCTTCTAACTGAAATACTGTTGCCATGTGTTCGCATAATTCCGGGCTAGGCTAGAAAGTAACAGCGTTTACACACTTTTGGGCAATTACACGTGTCGTTTGCCACTTCAGTGCTGTTTTCGCATCTTTCCCGCCCGGAGTTTGACAAAGTGTTTTTGCTAGTGAAATCTATTTGTGAAAAACATATCACATTTCTGACACCCGGTGTCGCCTGTTAAAAGCCTCCTAAGAATATACGTGTTGTATAATTCAGAGGCCTAGTATCTTGTTTTACCCCACCCCTGACTGACTTTTATGCTCATGCAGAGTTTATAAGTAAATGGAGGCAAGTTTCAACCAGCTGCAACTCTTTCAATTTCTCATCCATTCCTTAGGTGACAGTGCAAAACTGATTCAGAACATGAAGTTTTCTGGAAGGCCTTGTTTTAAGAGTAAAGCTTCCTAGGTGTTTCTTTTCATTCACAGACCTCACTAGAGATCTGTACTCAGTAGCAATGCCTTGCAAGCCTCACTTCTCTGCCCGTTTTTTCGCAGAAAAAAACCCAAATTCATTTATGTCTATATTGCTGCTCGTAGTTCATTGGCATCAGCTGTATACATTTAATCGTTGCTGCTAGTTATAGTATATTTTGTTTGTGGTAGTTGTCAATTGCTTTTTTTATCCATCTCTTGTTGGTACTAAAGATTGATTAAAAAATGTGGGCTCAGAAAGCGGAGTTATGTTGCCTAATAGCATTGTGCTGAGGATAGTTAGAGGAGTCAGTATTTGTCTTTTTGAAATTTATTGAGCGCATTATACCAAAGGGTGTTAAAGCGCTAGCCAAGAGTAAGGGCAACTAGAAGAGAGGAGAGAGAAAAGTCAGGTTTGCAACTGCTTGCCAATGGCAGCATGTCAGTGGGTGGCATATTCCACAGCTTGGCAGTGGCGACCCGAAGGGATCCCAACCTGGCTTTCTGCTTCTGCTGCCCCTTTAATTTGATGTAAAGACACCACTGAGAGAAAATTGTATTTCAAGGCTAGAGAGAATCCAAGTTGTAGAGTTTAGTGGTATAGCCTGACGTGTGGTCCTCATCTCAATGTATACAGCATCTCAAAATCAACATGTCTGTTATAGAAACAGTACATTTTCATAATATTCCAGCAAGCCCAACATTAACGACTGGTGGCACAATTATTTTCTAACTCACACTGTGTGTAGGACAACTATATACACCATATAAAGGTGGGCATTACTTTTATATGGATGAAAACCCTCACTCACCCAAGGGTGACATGCTTCATCATAGGGTTCCTCCAAACACAAAGGGACCGCAAGGTACCCAATGTGGGCTACAACTTCCCAGCCGGGAAGGAGCGGGAGTGTTTTTTTGATAAGCACGTTTGTTATTTTAGCCTCAATGAGTGCCAGTGAGGGGCAGAGTGCAAAAGAACTTTTATTTTAGCAGGTAATCACTGTGTTATGCAACCGACTAGATTCTATCTACCAATGCACAGGCTGTACATTGATCTCTTCCTATACAACTGCCACTTTCCGTTAATACGCAGTAATGCCACTAACAGCTATCAAAATCACTTGTCAGACAATCGTGCATTTCCCAGTGTGCCTCGTCCTGCCATGGTAAGTCTTTGCGACCCTTCTCCCTATGTAATCCTGTAGGATGAGTAGCACAGCACACACCTTCATCAACATACCTGCGAAGAAAACACAGTAGCAGAAAAAGTCCTCTCCAGCCAGGAAGTGGTAACTCTCCAGCTTCACCTTCTGATCCATATGGGCTGACCATTATAAAGAATGGGGTAACCCAAAAATGGTTCAAGGACCTGGGTAATAAGTAATATCAAAAACAATGGTCCCAACCGACACTTGAAAATCAAATGAATGAATTCTTACAATCAATACTAAATATTTTTGAGCAATCAAAGAATTCTGCTCTAAAGAATCAATCAACTACTATTTTACATAAGAGACACTTTTTTAATATTGCGAATTGGTCCACTATGTTCCAACTGCATTATACATGTGATTTATGACTGTATATATGAACCTGGAGTGAATTTATTAAGAGTGGCCGTTTGCCCAAAAAGGGCTGTATATTTGTTTAACAGCCAATATATATTTTGAACCATTATAACTGTGTATATAACATTTCTGTGTCACTAATCCTGTTTAGCCTGTACACCCTTTTCTCATCACTGCACTTCTTTCTTTTTCTTGCACGGTCTTAGCAATTTTGCTTCTTCATACCGCTAATGTAATTATGTAGAAATGTATATAAATATGTGCGATGGAGTGATTCATTAAACTCCTTGTGTTCAACCTGGATTGATATGTCAGGGTGCTGTTACCATATGGGCTGAAGCAGGTTTGTCACCCTGAGTACTTCTTATAAACGTTCCACAGTGCAGATGATTAAGCGCCTCTTTACTAGGTGGAAAACTCCACGGTGGAAGGAACGCTGGAACTTGTTGTCAGGCCTCTCTGTGGAAACAAAGCTCGATAGGCTGTAACCCCTCCCAGGCGTGCAAGTGACCCCCCTCTGCCCGCAGCCTTCGTGCACCTTAACGATCTCCCCATACCGGGTAATCAGAGTCAGAGACTTAGCTGGTGCATAACGGCCGTAGTTTATTTAGAAAGCATGAAACCTAAACATCACATTTCCATGGTCATCCGTACAGTCCATGATTTCCGCACTGCATCACATCTATAAACTTATCACCACTCTGATGCATTGCTCTTTACACTCCTTAAAGCACTTCAGCACAGTCCCCTGTGTGATGGTATCCCTCCTTTGGTGCTTAGCACTTGCGGCCTCACGGCTACCCTTGCTACCGTCAATTTGTGTGGGTGGCCGTCTGGCCCGACCCGCTCTGCAAGTGCCGTGACCGCCTGCTGCTGACCTCATGCTGTCCCCTCGCCTGCTCCCTCAGTGTCCCTGCCTAAAGGTATCCCAAGGACACTGCTTTGTGACTCGTCAACCCAGGCTAGTGTGCTGTCTTGTCTGTCTATTTTTTGTGCTGTTTCTGCTTGCTCTTTCCCCAACTTTGCGACAGCGATGCCCGCTCTTTGGTGTGGGTGGTGTAAAGTTGGCGGGCACTAGTCCTATATATTAGAATAAATGACCACACTGATACAGTTAGGTATGGTGCAGAACTGGCCCAGGGCACGTGCGCCCGGCCCCTTTTATTTGCAGGGTCACCTGACCGGGGATGCCTGTGGTGGGTGTGTGTAAAGTGTGGGGTAAAACAGGCAGAACACTAGAACGTGTCCAGCCGGACACTACATGTGGGTGGTTCAACTTCGATCGGTCAGGAGTATGGCTTCCTTGACCTGGACCCTTTCTTATCCCTTTTCGCCCTTCCCAAGACCCCTATCTGATTGGTGGGTTCGAACCCTGCCGGCCAATCCCCTGCCCCCCTCCTTCTTGGTGCCTGGCTCTTTTCACAGGCATTTCTTTAGCCCGGTGAGGCCCCGCATCTAGAAATGTTCCTCTATGGCCTCTTGAGTGTCAGGCTTTGCCTTCCCTGCCTGCACCATAATCTGAGCAGGTCAGTGTCCGATATCATTTTCCTTTAATAACACTCCACTTTCGAAAACACTTGAGGTGACATTTGTCACCACCCACACTCCTCCCTCCTCAGCTGCCAGTTTCCTCTTTCATCATAAATTCTGCTTTGAACGAGGAATACATGCTCTGCGACAACTAAGTGAGCAGGTTGGAATGACACCTAGCTTTTCTGGTGTTTAAAAATTGGCGCCTTCATAGCATCGAGATGAGGTTTTATAGAAGGAGAAATCATGTTTTCTATTTGAATCAATTTTTGTTTTTGGGCGCATAGATTCTTTGAATTAAGCAGTTTCTGGGCACCCTGCAACCAACTACACAATGTAATAAAGGTTGACTTCACCGAAATGTGTTCCAGTCCCCTAAAAATAAAATGCACCTTTGTGCACAAAAATTCTATTTCTTGCCATAAAACTTTTTGAGAGCCCCAGTGTGCATCCTATATGTTCAGGAGTGATATGTGGCTGACGTCAAAGAGCAGCGCAGCCTCCAACTTCCTCAAGGAGAATGCATATCCTTGTGTAACGTTACTGGTGCTCATGTAAAGTGCTCCAATATCTTCGGGTCGAGTTCGCGCCATATAAAACTTTAAAAAAAGTTAATAAATAGAGAGTGACACAATAGGGCCTCGTCTTTCTATCGAGTACATATAGTGACAACAAACAAATAGAGACAAATAGAGACAATAACTCATTTCTTTCTGAGACTCAAGGAGCACAGGCTTGTGTCTGTCTTATCCAACATATCGTAATGAATTCAACTATTTTGTGCAATTCAAATCTAGTGTAAGAATTTTCGGAGCCCCAGACTTATAAATTACAGTCTGCCATTTGGACATTCCCACCCCTTGAATATATGGGCAATATTCGGACAGTTTGTTGTAATCTGGTGCCCTCTTGCGATCATGGTGGCGCCGTGAGACCGTTGCCTATAGTGGGCTCAATCAGCCTTTTTCCAAGCCGATTAACCCCTTCGCTGCTAGGCCTTTTGCCTTCCTGTGCTAAGCCTTTTTTTGGCTATTTGGGGTAGTGCGCGCTTAGGCCCCTGCAACCTTTTGACCACATAAGGTATCCACGCCAAATGTACGTCCTTTTCTTCCAACATCATGGGGATTCTAAAGGTACCCAGAGTTTGTGGATTCCCAGAAAATTGGGAACAACGGGCTACAAATGAAAGCGTCTGAGTTTTTCCCTGCAAACGTTATCAAAAAAGAGTTTGTGGGGCCGAAATCACCATTTTCCCAGCTGTTAGGGAATGACAATCTTTTGTCAGAAAACCAACATTTTCTACACAGTTCTGGCATTTATCTGGGACATAGCCTATTTTTGCTATTTTTATTGCTTTCAACCTCCTTCCAGTTAATGGTAAAAATGAGTATGAAAGCAATAATGGATCCTGGAAAGCTATACATTTTAGAAAAGTAGACAACATTTTAAATTCAGAAAGGGGTCATTTCTGTAGATCCATCAAGGTTTCTTTATAGAAACTAACAGTTAAATATTGGAAAAATTGAAAATTAGTTGAAAAAAAAGCCTTTTGTGTCAACGTTTTCACCTGTAACTTCTTGTAATTATGACAGCTCTTTAAAAGCTATATACCGTTACATTTGCTGGACCTTACTGGTTGTGGGTGTATATATAGGACTTGTAGGTTCACCAAGAACCAGACGAACCCAGAGTCAAAAACTGAGTAGCAATTTGCAATGGCTTTTTATTATGTATCGGGTATATAGCAGGTATTGTGTGAAAATGTATACATGGAAAAATCGGCATGAAAGACACCTTTGTATTTCTGAAATGGGTACAAATGAGTGTAGAAACAGTACATATATGCAAATTTTTTAATTGGGAATACTCATACTAGCATGAGAATTATTGGTCATTTTTCAAAATGACTTCTTTTTTACACAATGTCTTTCATTTGGAAGGCAGAAATGCATCAAAACTCAATAGGTAATAACAGTTGCTTTCCGAATCTGAATTTCCCTATGTCTCCCGATAAAAATTGTACCTCACTTGTGTGGGTAGGCATAGTGTCCACGATCGGAATGGGCTCAAATCCCAACGTGAACACATCACATTTTCACAATGTAAATTTACCCTTTATTTGCGAAGTGTGTAGCTGTCGTTTTTTAACCTTAGCTCTGCCAGCACCCAGAGAAACCTAGCAAACCTATACATTTTTGCAAACTAGACGCCCAGGGAAATCCAGGAGGAGGTGACTTGACTGCCTCCCACCAGATTCTGTTACCCAGAATCCCTTGCAAACCTACAAAATTGACAAAAAAAATCTTCCCCATATTTCTGTGGTGGAAAGTTCTGGAATCTGTGTGGATCCAGACATTTCCACCCACCCTGTGTTCCCCCAAAGTCTTATGAGAAAAATGGTACCTCACTTGTGTGGGTCAGCCTAGTGCCTGCGACAGGAAACAGCGCAAAATGCAACACGGTCACACCTCAATTTCGCAGTGAAAAATGACCCTTTTTGTGCAAAGTGCCTAGCTGTCGTTTTTTAACTCTAGCTCTGCCGGCACCTAGAGAAACCTAGCAAACCTATACATTTTTGAAAACTAGACACCCAGGGAAATCCAGGATGAGGTGACTTGACTGCCTCCCACCAGGTTCTGTTACCCAGAATCCCTTGCAAACCTAAACAATTGACAAAAAAAACACATTTTCCCCATATTTCTGTGGTGGAAAGTTCTGGAATCTGCATGGATCCAGACATTTCCACCCACCCTGTGTCCCCCAAAGTCGTCCAAGAAAAATGGCACCTCACTTGTGTGGGTTGGCCTAGTGCCTGCGACAGGAAACGGCGCAAAACGCAACGCGGTCACACCTCAATTTCGCAGTGAAAAATTACCCTTTTTTTGCAAAGTGCCTAGCTGCAGTTTTCGAACCCTAGCTCTGCCGGCACCTACGGAAACCTAGCAAACCTATACATTTTTTAAAACTAGGCACCCTGGGAAATCCAGCATGGGGTGACTTGACTGCTTCCCACCAGGTTCTGTTACCCAGAATCCCTTGCAAACCTAAAAAATTGTCAAAAAAACACATTTTCCCCACATTTCTGTGGTGGAAAGTTCTGGAATCTGCGTGTATCCACAAATTTCTTTCCACCCCGCTTTCCCCAAAGTCTTCCGAGAAAAATGGTACCTCACTTGTGTGGGTCGGCCTAGTGCCTGCGACAGGAAATGGCACAAAACACAACATGGTCACACCTCAATTTCGCAGTGAATGATGACCCTTTTCTGGCAAAGTGCCTAGCTGTAGTTTGTGAACCCTAGCTCTGCTGGCACCTAGGGAAACCTACCAAACCCACACATTTCTAGAAAGTAGACACCCGGGGGCTTCAAAGGAGGTATGGCTTGCGTGGATCCCCCAAAGTTTCATTACCCAGAATCCCTTGCAAACCTCAATTTTAGCTGTAAAATTACATTTTTTTCATACATTTTTGTGTGGGAAAGTGTGGCATCACCGGGCTCACACAAATTTCCTACCACCCAGACTTCCACTAGGTCTCCCGATAAAAATGGTGCCTCACTTATGTGGGAGGCGCAAGTACCCGCGACAGGCAAGGGCCCCAAATGTTGTGAGGCGACATCAAAATTGCCTATCTTAAATCCACCTGCTTTTGCAGGGGGGGTCACCTGGGTTTTTGGCCCTGTGCTCGGTGGCAATCTAGGGAAACCTACCAAGCCCACACATTTCTGAAAACTAGACACCCGTGGGCTTCCAAGGAGGTATGGCTTGCGTGGATCTCCCAACGTTCCCTTACCCAGAATCCCTTGCAAAACTCAAGGTCTCCCGATAAAAATGGTGCATCACTTGTGTGGGAGGCCCAAGTACCCGCGACATGCAAGGGAACACAACGTTTTGAGGCAACATCAACATTGCCTATCAAAAACATTTTTGGGCCAGCCGCGGGCCCATCACTTTACAACACTCACACCAGCAGACAGCGCCATTCAAGGGCTCATCACTTTCACATGCCCACATTCCTGACACAGCAACTACACAAGCTGATGGATTGGGTGGAGTGGCTCTCAGCTAGCAGTGTGTATAGTGACCAGCAGCAAGTCACTACTCACACACCGCCAGCCAAGCGGCAGTCCACGCACACCACCATCCAAGCACTAGTCCACACACACCGCCATCCAAGCCCCAATCCACGCACACCACCAGCCAAGCACTAGTCCACGCACAGCGCCAGCCAAGCGCCAATCCACGCACACTGCCAGCCAAGTGCCAGTCAATGCCCACCGGCAGCCAAGCTCCAAACCACGCACACCTCCAGCCAAGTGCCAATCCATGCACACCGCCAGCCAAGTGCCAGTCCACGCACACCACCAGCCAAGCGCCAGGCTCCACACACCGCCATACCATTTAGGATTTTTTAAACAAAAAAACACAAACAAATTGCAAATCTACTAACACAAAATCTGAAACTAAATACATTGCACTAATGCCAACCTTGAAACAGAATACAAATGTTTAAACAATACAGACCAGGCAGTTCACTTTACCACTCATGGATACTTCCAAAAACTATTTTGCGTGTGGTACGCTCTATAACAAGCAGGCACACACAGCCCAGGGTTAGAAGGACACCCGGGGCAGAAAAGACGAGTCTCCTTCCGCATCCTCTTCGCCAACAGACTCTGCATCTCCTAGTGGGAAAGTCTTTTGTAGATGTGGGAGGAATGTAATCGGGAAAGTGGTGATCTTTAAATCGAGCCACATCCTCCACCACTCCAATTGTAGGAACACTTACCTGTTCCACAACAACAAGGCTAGCTATCACAGAGTGCTGAAACTGAAGAAATGTCAACTTTGATGAAGGACAACACTCCTTGAACACAATAAAAGCATTGAAAGTTGCTAAGTTGAAAAAATGGATGGCCAACTTCTTATACCAAACATAAGCCTTCCAAATAGCAGTGTAAGGTTCCAACCTCTGATCTACTCTGTCAACACCACCCATGTGCTGATTGTAGTTTAGAATGCACACAGGTTTGTGCACTTCAGCCAACTGACCCCAAACAGGCACAGGTGATGTACTCTCATCATGGATGGTAGTCAGCATGTACACATCCCTCCTGTCCACAAATTTCACAGCTAGTAGTTCATCACTACGCAAGGAACTGCACTGACGCAGTTCAGACATGGCCATATGCAAATCAGACTGAGCTTGTGCGTTATGATTGCCCTAAGTTGGCAGGCGTTGGTCCCTTGCTCACTTTGCCACTGGACTCAAGCTAACCTGGCTGATGACGGCTGATTAGCCAGAATCCGGGCCAGGGAAGATATGGCTTGGCAGTTCGGGCTGGACTGTTCCCTTGAGGCACTGGGTCAGACTAATTTGCATATGGGCATGATCGTGCCGCAGGAATGCACAAAAGAGACATTGAGGGAAAGGATAACACTTTCCTTTCCCCCGATGCCTCTTTCGGTGTAATGCCCCCCTCCCCAGCCCCAAAACTCACCTTTCTTCTCCAACGCGCAGGAAGCAAATGGCTTCCTGCGCGTCTGGAAAAAGAAGGGAATCCTGCAATGATGCGCGCTGACGTCATTGATGATGCGGAGGGGGGCGGGATGAGGCAGGGGAAGGTCTTCCCCTGCCTTCCCCGTAAAAAACTTTAGGATCGCACACCCACGGGGGAGCACCAGCGCTTCCCCCGTGGGTGGGTCTCATGACGAGCTGAGCTTGTCATGAGCACAGCACGACTGTATGCCATGACGAGCTCAGCTCGTCATGAGCATACAAGGGGTTAAGTTTGTTTTCAGGATGCACTCAAACATATTACAAAGTTCACTTACTGATTTTGTCATCAGCTTCAGTGGCTTGAATCTGCAGGTACTCTAGCAGAACTGCAGTAAATATATAAAGGGGTGTATCTGTGCGTGATAATGTAAAGTCCTGTGTGTGTGTACTTTTTGTGATTTCTTTTAAACATAATCATTTTCAAGTAGTTCATCAGTTTAATATTTTGTTTACTTTACTTTTAGGCTTAGAGACCCTCCAAAATTGTACTGCAGAAGAAAACACAAAGTGCCAGTGCATTGAAGACTATTTTTGTAATGCTACTTCTCGCTGCACGCACTGCGAGCCATGTGACAAGTGAGTATAATTTAAAATGGGACTGTAATTTGTAACTTAAATTAGCGTATCATTTTTCTGTTGCTTGAGGGTGCTGTACCCCGTTATGTTGTGTGTCTTTTTAAGTTAGGGACTGATTTTGAGTTGGGCATTATTAGACCGTTCACCTATTTCTGGAAGAAGTGCTTCAGTGGATTTGCCTCCAGACTAAATGACTCCTTCAGAAATGGAGGGTATTCCATAACCCCTGAACTTTGAATCTCATCTTTTATCTGGTTGCCTGAGTTTGTAGCTGTAGTGATGTTTTCGGTATGTCGGCGCACATTATGTTCCATATTCCAAACAAAGGCAGTGGCAAAGTAAGAGTGAGTTACATTTAGTGATTACCTTCTGGGAGCATTACAGTGCTCTGGATCATGGATGACTTTAATTTGGCGGCCCAGACCACTGTTTATTTGGAACGGTAGGAATTGATTGGTCTGCTTCACGGTTTATCCCGAATTTTCTGATTTTGTGTCAGAATGTAGCGCTGTACTATTGCTGTGTCCATGCCTGCATAGTACAGGGTCCTTTGTTTTGACAGTGAAAGAGAAAAGGTTTACAGCTCTTCATCATGCTGAATATTGAACACAACATTGTTGTGCAACCGTGAACTCCAGCTTTACCATGCTATTCCCATATATGTACAAATGTCTTTTCTCAGAACTATTTCCTACCTACCCTATAATGTGACGTGCTCTAATACCCTCTAGGGTCATGTTTGCGCTATACAAACTTTACAAATAAAATATGCTTGAACCCAAGTACCTGTTCTTATAAGGGATATAATTATTTGTGTTGAATTTCAGTTTGTTTTCATCACTTAAATAGAAGCCACACATCCCACTGTGATGTCATGTGTGCTGTACTCAAGATAGTTTACAAATATTGAAGCACACATTGTATAATGCAGTAAGTACAGTAGTGTAAGGAAATAAAGCAGTAGTAGATTGGGCTTTTTGTTTCTTCTTTATTGTAACCGGGTCTTCCACTCCCTTATGCCAACGTGTTTTGTCATTATAGGATATGACCCAACGACTTCCGCAGATCTGTAAGCAATACAAATATCAAGGTTGTAGTATGCATTTCAAATGCAACAAAGATTTTACATGATGCAAGCCCAAATACCTGAACTTTGTGCAGAAGGACTACTCAAAACAATACTCATGTGTATACAGAAAGGAAAATATAGGTGCACATATTCATAATTATTCTCCCGATTTTCGGATGAATAATTAAAACTCTTTCAAGTAACTGAAACATGTTAACTACACATCTAAACAAAATGTTGTCATATATCAATAAAGCATTCCTTAATCTCTTCAACCAAGCTACATGCAGTTCTCCATAATATTATGTTTGTGGGGATGCTAAAACCAATACTCAGACCCTTGTGCTTTTTAAACCTTAGCAAATCCAAGTGAATTGCAGGCTCTCCCAATGTTAAATATACAGGAAACATGTACATTACGACTTCTTCCAACCAAATATCTTTAGGGGTTGAAAGTTTAAAAATTGATCACCACTAGAGTTTGAAACGAATGAGGCACAGGTCATTAATCCTCAATTGCAATATTCATAGTAAGTCACTCTTACCTTAAAGAGGTAATATCCAAAATCTAATCAGTTTCATACAATAGCGTCCAGTATTCAATGTTTATATTTCAATATCAACCCACGACCCTGAAATAGAACGTGATGCCGTCATAACCAGCACTATTCATCTTACATTTTATACTCGATTGTACTCCACCACTCGCTGTTCTTACCTCCACAATGAAGTTGTCGTATTGACAAATATAAACGATATTCCTCTTTTATTATTACAGCAGAGACAATCACTCCAAAAATTACAACAGGTCTCTGAAGTACGGGGCACCTGTAACAAGAGGTATGGCTGACATTAATATCCGCTAACACAATCCATTCTTTCTAAAGTTTGACAATTATCCATGCGCAAAATATGCATCAATATCTTACCTCAACATAAAGTTGTTATTTTGACAAATATACCAATGTTCTTCTTTAACCGCGGAGATAATAACTCCGAGAATTACAACAGGTCCCTGAAGTATGGGGCACCTGTAACAGAAGGCATGGCCAATCTTAATAACCGCTAGCATAATCCTTTCATTCTAAAATTTGATCATCTTCCTTGTGCAAATGTATCTCCGACCGTATCAGCAGCACCTGGATGCAGGTAAAGGCAAAGTGCCTTCAGGGTTCCTAGTATAAGTACCCATAATCTGAAAGCGAAAAGGTCACTTCCTCGTTCAAGATGATCAGCTCCTTCTTAAAGTGGTGAAATACTACAATGTGAAAACATCCAAACCTTGTTCGGGATAATTAGCGGCATCTTAGAGTGGTGAAATATTACAATACTACAATGTTCAAATACCCAAACTTGTAGAAATAAAATGGTCACTTCCTTATTCAGGATAATCAGCACCATATTTGAGTGGTATAATATTATCTCCCTTGTGATGTTCAGATGCACAACCTATGATAGGATATGCTATCTATATATTACATAGTTTAAACAATATGAATCTCAAATATAATATAATTTCTACCTGAATCTCAAGTATAGTGAATATAATATGCAAATTAATCCTCATTCTTAGTGGAACGATCCGCGCCTTCATTAATCGGCAGCTAGCAAAGTTCCAAGATATGTTTCAACATTCATGGCACAACGTGGGAACTCTCAACATATGACCAGTGCCTTGTTGCGCAAAGTGTATATGATGCACAACGATATTATTCATGACTTGTGCTATATCTAGCCAAATTAAACAGATTCATATATCCAAACTAAATCAATTCTTTTATTTCTCTAGCTTCCGGACACTTTTTGATCATACTCAACAGTTAGAAGGTTCTAATCAGTCATTAAACTGTGTCATATTAGTCACCCAAGAAATATTGCAGTTACTGATCAAAGTTAAGGCCGTCCTCAATGGCCCTCAAACACATGATCCACCTTGCCTCATGCCTACATAGTTTCAATTCTCTATTGCCACTGCAGGGGTCTTGTTTTATGTGTTCAATACTAAAAAACTGGAACTTTTTGTTAGGACCCTGGCCATTGCAATTGCATACATGTTCTGCAATAGGGTACCTCATATCATTCTGCTTGATCGCTCGCATGTGTTTACTGACACGGTCCTTCAATGCTCCTATTATACTTCCCACAGTTTGTATTGGTCAGAATAGTGTATAGTTTGTCATTCTTATCTTTGAATTGTTTAGTCTTGTTTTTCGCATGTCTACACATACCGCAGTGACCACATTTAAAGAAGCCCTTTGAGAATTGTGTCATCCACGGTTCAAATTGCTTCTTAGCTGAATAACTAGGGCTCAATATTGTACCAAGTGTTCTTCCTCTGCAGAATGAGATCTGAGGCTTATCCATTAGAAATTTACGCAAGGTTCTGTCTGACTTTAAAATATGCCAATGTTTATTCAGGCTCTTACATTAGGTGATACTGATAGGCATAAAGTCTGTGATCATCCTAATGGGTGGCATGGTCTGTCTATCCATTTGACAAGGTTTTAAAGTGGATATGCATTTTATCTTTAAGACCCTTTCTTTGGCCGTGAGGAGTATGTCACGTTTTGAGTAACCTCTTTGAATAAACCTTTTTTCCATGTTGTTAATACATGTCTTGAAGTGTGAGTGTTCGCTACAATTGCGTCTGGCTCTAACTATCTCCCCAAATGGAAGTGCTCTTATCTGATGCCGGGAATGGGCACTATCTATGTGCAAAATAGCATTACAGGACGTGGGTTTGCGATACATATTACTTTGGATTTGATTATCCCTAATGTACAACTCCACATCAAGGTATACTACATTAGTAGTGCTAGAAAACCCCTTTCTCTGTCAACCCATCCCTGAAAAACCTAAGGCTTCGGCACCGCCTCTGCCTTCTGGCCAAGGTCGGCACCAAGACGATGTTTCTGATGCTCCGCCTCCTGGCTCAGCGCCAAAACATACTGTCAAGCCTTCTGGCTTGGGACTGAGTTGCACCAATCCATTTCGGAGCCCAAACCTTCCAGTTCCAAGCACAAAGTCGGTTCAGAGCCGAAACCTTTGACACCGAAAAGTAGCAAACAACCTTCGGAGCTAAAATCTTCTGCGCCGAAAGGTCATTCAATATCAGCTCCGAAACCTTCAGTGTCGAAAACCAAAGACTTCCCTTCAGCACCTCCGGATCCAAAAATAGACATTGTTCCATCCAAACCATATCCCAAGCAAAAGAAACTCTATATTAATCCTGACACAGAACATAATCACCCCAAGACGCCATACAATCACAAGCTTCCTGATGATGACAGTCATTATAAAATCCTTTTGAAAAAGAAAAATGTTGGTACTAGCCCTTTCTGCCCACTACCATCATCTCCTCCTCCTCCCTAACTCTACATCCTTTACACATCACACCTCATCACTCTCCATTATCTCACAATGGCTGAGATGATACAGATAAGAGAGACACACACTTACCGGTGGATCCATGGACGGATTATACAATTGACCCCCAAATGGATAATGCTTCTGACCTTTACCCTGCCAAGCCATCTCCACCTTATGACAATTTCTCTCATTGCCAGGGCTGCACAGTACCATGGGGTGGAGCGCCACAAAGAATCCTTAGAGGAGGATTTTCGATTAGAGACCAATGCATCCACACACAGGTCGAGCCAGACCCTCCCTATGCTGAAAGGTATGATGAGCACGCAGACAAAATTTTTGAAGACCCTGTACATGCACGAATCCTCACTCCTAGAGTAGACAAGACATATAAACCTTCCCCAACAGATCCAGTATTTATTAAAGGCCAGTTACCACTTGATTCTGTGGTAGTATCTAATGGTAGCAAGCGAGCTAATTCTCAAACTTCGGGGGATGCTCCTCCCCCAGATAAAGAATCAAAACTCATCAATGCTTCTGGCAAAGGTATAGCTGCACACGTGGCAAATCACTGGTGCATTGTTATCGCACAGGGCCTTCTAGACAGATTCGATAGGGCGCACTGGGAGGAAGTGGAGCAATTACTATAATATGTCCCAGAGGAGCATAAAGCCAAAGCTCAAGATTTAGTCCAGGAAGGGATATTCATTTCCAACTCTTCCATAAAGTTTGCTCTAAATGCTGTTGACACCGCAGCTAGGGATATAAATACTAGCATCATACTCAGAAGGCATGCCTGGTTACTGATTTCCGGGTTTAAAGCTGAAGTCCAATAATTAATTTTAAATACATCTTTTGATAAGTTAACATCTTTTTGGCCCCGAAGTTGATCATGCGCTCGAAAAAGGACACTGAAGTCTATGTTTATGTTTCAGTAATTTATAGCGCGCACAGCTACTCAAAGATTGACCCGGTGCGAACCAAGTGGGGAGAGGTGGAAAGCACTACTAGATAAAAAGAAACCTCATCAGTCTTTTCCTGAAAAGCCTGGGGTCCTGGGTGCTGTGGAGATCCAAGGGGAGCTGATTCCAGGCTGAGGCCGCCCTAAAAAGCAAGAGAACTCCCTCCAACTGTCTTAAGGCGAAATCGCAGGACATGGGCAAGAAGCTGCCAAATCTATGGTAGCACTTAAGTCTCCTTCAAACAGAGGTTCCTTTTGGCGCTTCTTTTACCGGGGAGGGTCTACGTCAACAGCCTCAGATCAAAACACTTTCTCCTACAAGGGTAAAAAACAAACCTCTTCTCCAAGAGGTTTTGTCAGAGGAGGTTATAGGGGAAACTGTTCCAAAGTTAGGGGTAAAAACACCACACCCCATAACTCCCCTTCCCCTAATAAGCAGTGGCTTCCCCACGGTTCCCTCCGATTATTTCACACCTTGCTCCATCAATTAGGCTTCACCATCAATGCACACAAATATCACCTGTGTCCTGCATGGATACAGTCTTATCCAGGAACTCCTATCAACACTCTCAAAAGGCTAGCCTCTCCCAATGCAGCCAGAATTCACAATTCAGTCTGTGGTACTACAGTTTCAACCCAATCAAACATTACCAGCCAGAGTTTTCATGCAACTGCTGGGAATGATGGCATCTTGCATCGCAATCGTACCTCATGCAAGGCTTCACATGCGTCCTCTACAAGAATATCTAGTGAGTCAGTGGAATCACAGAGTCAATTAACCAATATAATGTTGGTAAGCAGCCGCATCCATCGCTCTCTGCATTGGCGGAACCCACAAAACGTATCAAAAGGGCGGCCCTTCATAGACCCTATTCCACAGACTGTGCTAACCACAGACGCATCTCTCACTGGTTGGGGTGCCCAATTGCAACATTACACAATCCAGGGTCTGTGGAGCGACAATCACAAAAGTCTCCATATCAACTACCTAGAACACCTGGCAGTGTTCCTAGCACTTAAAGCTTTTCAAATTCACCTTATAGGCAAAGTTGTCCTAGTCCACACAGACAACATTACAGTAATGTATTATGTACAAAAACAAGGAAAATCATAGATATTAACTCCCCTAACTGTCTCATCTTAGAGGCCTCGATGAATACAGGGGAAAAACTCCTATACGTAAATTTTTACAACTCAACAGAAGGGTTACAAGGAGGCGAAAATATTCTAATGTTGACTGATTTTTTAAACAATTACAAGAAGAGTCAAACTACTTTGGTTTATTATATTGTGTTTGGTGATTTTAACACACATCTTTGTCAACTTAACTGTTATAATGGTAGTTCCTACGATGATGACTATTTGACCCATCCGCATTTTGAACACTCTGCAAAGGGGGGTGCTCTAGAAGAGCTGTTGATAGATATGGATATGTCTGAACCCGCTTTCGTGAATCCGAAAGACAGAGTGGTGACCTATAGTGCGAGAGGTAGTAACACTATTATCGATTATATCTTTGTGTCACCTAGTATTCTCATAAATGTCATCTCATATAATGCCATTATAACAGCATTTAGTGACCATAACCCGGTCGTTATGGAACTGACTAACATAAACCCTACCATAATTAATTGTGACCAACAGTCAACCTACCCTACTGTAGTCCGGGCCCACGACCAAGGTAGACGGGTTAAATGGTCTAAGATTAATGTTGAGGAATTTTTTATTAATCTGTGTGATGAATTAAGTGTTGAACTTAACATATGCAGGGATCCTCTGTCCACAGGAGGAAATGTTACAAAAGCTTTTGGAACCATATGTAAAAATGTCGCAGAGACCCTTACAATCAAATCATCTGATAAGCCACGTATGGCACAGGGATGGTTCAATGCCGATTGCTCAAAGGCGCATAAAAAACTTCTAGAAGCCCTAAAACGTAAGCCTCGCAATATAACTGAAGTGTCCCAACTGAGGAAAGATTATAGGAGTACGACCGAGGCTCGCAAAAGAGAATTAAAACACAAGGCCTGGGAAGCACTTTATGATAACCTTACTTTAAGGGATAGTGCAAATTTTTGGAAAATAGTGAACTCTCCTTTGTTTAGTGGTAACGAGAATGAGATATTAGAGGCTAATATCACTGAGAATCAATGGTTAGATCACTTCGAAAACATCTATGGAAGTAAGACTCTTACTATCCCTTTTACTCCTATAGATTCTTTTCCTACAGACACTCCATTAAGGGTTACGGTAAAAGAAGTATTAAATGCAATTGAAAACACTGCCGGCGGGAAAGCCCCAGGCCCGGATGGGGTCCCCGCCGATATGTATAAAGCACATCCTCATATATGGTCTATAGTACTTGCGAATGTTTTTAATTTAGCATGCATGAATTTGTCTGACGCTCCTACCACTTGGTCACATTCGGTTATTATACCAACTTTTAAGAAGGGGCAAAGGGGTGACCCCAGGTGTTATAGACCTATATCGCTACTTGATTCCTCATTCAAGATTCTTGGCAAAGTCATTTTAAATAAAATTAACCTGTGGGAAAAGGAAAATGCAATTTTATGTGATACGCAATATGGATTTAGAACAGGGAGGGGTACTGAGGAGCAGTGTTTTAACTTATACATGACTGTTTCTAAATATACTGTTGCCTCCAGTGGGTCAATCCACCTAGCTTTTATGGACCTGTCCACAGCGTTCGACCTAGTAAATAGGTCGAAGCTATGGACAATTCTCTCTGAGTTGGGTCTAGACCCTGCTCTGATTAATTTCTTAGCTTTCCTGCACACCGACCTGACGGCTTCGGTCCGTATGACCACAGGAGGCAAGTGCACTACTGGGTTTAGATCAGCTAGAGGGGTGAGACAGGGGTGCATTTTGGCCCCCATGTTATTTTCCTTGTATATTAATTCCCTGTATTCCGTTTTAAAAACTGCTACCCCAGATATACCGTATATGGGTGGGTCACCGTTGCCCGTACTGATGTACGCCGATGACACGGTCCTCATTGCCAGAACCCCTAATGGTCTACAACTGCTCCTTGATTCGTTTGGAGCTTTTATGAATAAATTAGACCTGGTTGTAAATATGGGTAAATCGCACGTTATGTCCCTAGGGAAAGGAAAGAACACCACAAAAACCCTGCGATGCAATGGAGTGATTTTAACCAAAGTTAAAACATTTACATACCTTGGAGTCATTTTTGACGACATGGGCACCTGGACTCCACAGGTTGTTAATAAAGCAATGGCTATTCGGCGGTCATTCGGTGCAATACAGAGCTTTGCTAAAAGACTGGGGGGAAAACCAACGGAAGCCATTCTCAAGCTGTATAGAGCCAAAACCTTGGCTCTGGCTAGATATGGGGCTGGAATTTGGGGATTCAGGGATTTGGCCCTGATACAGAAGGAGGAGAATAGGTCCATGCGTTCACTATTAGGCTTACCACAGTCCACACCCATCTTTTCTGTCTTGATAGAACTAGGGCAAGGATTCATTGAAGATACTCTTAACCTGGCCCCTCTACTTCTTTGGGTGAAAATGTGGTTGAACCCGAACTTGACGTTAAATCGTCAAATTATCATTGACTGCATGGGGAGAGACAGAGCTAACGATATTAAATGGCTGAGCTATATTAAGTCTGCTGCTACCCTTCTAGGCCGTGTTGACTTGTATAGTAGCCCAGAGAGGCTGTGTAAAGAAGATGTTACATGGATTAAAACACAATTTTTAGAGTCTAGAAACATGCTGCGTGAAGCACAAGAAATAGAGAAAACCACTGTTAGGGCTCACTATATTGTTGTATCTACCATGACCATCCAGCCTTACTTAAGGGTAGTGAATAGGCCTTATCATCGGTGGCTTCTCACCAAATTTCGTTTCAACCAGATGCACCTCCTTCTGGGAGAATACCCGAAATGGAACAAACCAAGGGATCATGTCCCATGTAAATGTGATTCCTTTTCCGACCAAGACCAGACCCATTTTGTATTTTTCTGTCCCTTTTTTGCGGAGGGGAGAAAAAAACATGTACTACCATTAATGAGAAACAGGGGATTTATGCAAGTGAAACCCGCATTGTTGTTTTTACAAATTATGGAGACCCCTACTGTGATGTACGGGGTTGCAAGTTTTTTGGTAGCAGCAATGAGAGCTAAACGTACCAGATCATTGAACCCCCCAACACCTGATTGAATCATGTAAATATAAGTGTAGTATATCACACAACCTATTTCTGTAGATTTGTATAAAAATCTTGCACCACATAGTTTTTAAACGGGATGTTTTTTAAGGGGTCCGATCTATTCTAAAAAGTAAAAGTAGAAACTAAAAAGTAAAAAGTAAAATGTAACTCCTGACCCTGATTTTTCCTGCATAAATGTTCTTTTTAATGTTCTCTTTTAAACATCGTTTTATATGTATACTACATCCCTGTACTGTATTTGCTGAAATATGAATGAAATGTAAATCTCCATCTTTATATTTCTTTATATGCTTTTATATGCTTTTATATGTTTTTACATGTGTTTGTAGTATACTTTTATGATTTTAACTAATCGAATAAAGTATTTTTGACTCTGACTCTACAAAAACAAGGAGGAACACACTCTGTTCAACTGTCATACCTCTCACAAAACATTTGGAACCGGACAATTCATATCAAGATTTATCTCCTGGCGGAACACCTTCCAGGAGTAAACAATCAAATTGCCGACCTCTGCAGCAGACAAAAGCAGCAAGTTCAAGGGTGGGAACTTCATCCCCAAGTTCTCCTTTCCTACTTCTAACACTGAGGATTTCCACAAATCGATCTGTTCGCCACAGTTAACAACGCAAAATGCCCAAACTTTGCATCCAGGTTTCCACACCCGCTATCCAAAGGTAAAGCCTTATGGATGAGTTGGTCAGAGTTAATTGCCTATGCTTTCCCGCCTCTCCCAATACTTCCATTGCTAGTTCGGAATCTCAGGCAAACATCACTCACACTGATCCTAGTAGCCCCCACATGGGCTTGTCAACCTAGGTCCACCACCCTGTTGGAACTGTCAGTGGTTCCACATCAAAAACGACATCTCACCTCTAGTCTCCTCACTCAGAGCAATCAGACGTCTAAATCCTGAGGAGCTCAACCAAGCAATTTGTCTCCTGAAGTCATAGAGTTTAGTTATATAACTCTACCACCACAATGTGTGACTATTTAAAAGAAGCAAGAAAGGCTACTACCAGAGCTTGCTTTGCAGAAAAGTGGAAAATATTTGTTATCTATTGTAATAACAACAAGATCAATCATCTAGACGCTCCTTTACAAAATATTATCTGTTACCTGTTGCTGTTACAGCAAACAGAGTGGGCTTACACATCTATTCGTTTACACCTTGCAGCAGTAGCTGCATATTCGCAAAACCGACAACATATATCTCTTTTCAAGATTCCAGTAATCAAAGCTTTCATGGAAGGTTTGAAAAAAGTTATAAGGGATGCTAAGGGTCTAAGGAAAAACTACAGTAATATGTACACTCAAAAGTAGTGTGATAAAGTAGTTAGTGTAAGGAGAGAGAGAAATGAGATGTGTATAGTATGTAAAATAATACCCATCAGCCCACCTATTGGCGGAATCTCATCATCTGGGTTTTGTTGAAAACTGGTATCTACTAGGTACCTCTCTGTTCATATGTAGAGGAATACTAGCGTCAGATCCACCAGTGAGAGAGAGCCAACAGGATACGTTGGTGGGTTGAATGGGAGAAAAGTTGCAGTGTACAGAAAAGGTGTAGAATGGTGAAAAAATGTGTGATAATCGAAAATTGCCTAGTATGATGCCAAAGGAAAAACTTTATTAGGGAGGGGTCATCATAGTGGCAAGATTAAAAGCAGAGTGAGGATAGTGTGTTAAACAAATACCACTATCAGTTATAGAAACTATATGGTCAACATGTTTCAGCCTAACAAGGCTTTCGTCAGGACCTGTTGTAATTACACTACTGCAACATTGAAAAGTGAAATAAAGTAACACAATAACGGAAAAAATGACCTACCAGTAGTAATTTACTATATGGTGGTCTCACAATGTGATGAAGAAAAACTCTCCTAAAACAGAAACAGTTATGAAGAGACAAATGTGGTAAACAGGAAACATCAAATGCAAATATGTCTGTGTACATCCATATTTCAAGTTGAAACTCGAAGAATAAACTCACCCATACATTTTATGGAGATAGCCTCACCTCACCTGGCACTCGCTCAGGTCAAAAGAGGCCCCGCTCTACAAGTAAGGGAGGGAAGATACATATGTTGTTGACTACAACAATGGTCTTCTATCAAAATCTCTCTTTTATGTTATTACTGAAAAAAGTCACTCTGGAGGGTAGGTGACCAGAAAGAGAGACCTCTAATAGCCTAGATAATGACGAAAAACAAATTTCTTTAAAATCATATAAAATAAAGAGATCACTCTATAACCATGTCGCTGATGGGAAAGGATTTAGGAGCGGAGAAAAGGGACTTGTCTTCACTCTCAGAACAGCAAAATGAGATTGCTAATCTCCATTAAATGAAGAGATGCTGTTAAGGTTCTTAAAATACTCAAAGGAATGGCCCAGTTTAGAAAATGACAAGAGAACGGTGAAAAAGCCCGCTATAGAACCGCTATGGAGCCAAATCCACGCAAAGCTGTATCGCAGGGAGCGGAAACCCACCTGTCCGTCGGTGCCTCCGGCTATCATCTGAGCCGAGGGGAAGGTTCGGGCTGGACTGTTCCCATGAGGCACAGGGTCAGACTGATTTGCATATAGCCATGTCTGAACTGGGGTGGCAGAGTGGGCTAAAGAACGGTGATGGATTAAACCCAGATCTTTTGACTGGGTGTGAATGTTTGATTGGTTCAGATGCTCCGTCCATCACCACCCCCTTTTGTACCGCTTTTGGCCGCCCTAAGTGTGGCAGGGTATGCTCAGACGTGAGTCCCTTGCTCACTTTGCCACTGGATTCAAGCAAGCCGGGCTGAAGACGGCTGTAATGCCAGAAACCGGTCCTCGGAAGCTTGTTTCCGGTCCAGGGAAGGCATGGCTTGGCAGTTCGGGCTGGACTGTTCCCATGAGGCACAGGGTCAGACTGATTTGCATATAGCCATGTCTGAACTGGGGTGGCAGAGTGGGCTAAAGAACGGTGATGGATAAAACCCAGATCTTTCGACTGGGTGTGAGTGTTTGATTGGTTCAGATGCTCCGTCCATCACCACCCCCTTTTGTACCGCTTTTGGCCGCCCTAAGTGTGGCAGTGTATGCTCAAACGTGAGTCCCTTGCTCACTTTGCCACTGGATTCAAGCAAGCCGGGCTGAAGACGGCTGTAATGCCAGAAACCTGTCCTCGGAAGCTTGTTTCCGGTCCAGGGAAGGCATGGCTTGGCAGTTCGGGCTGGACTGTTCCCATGAGGCACAGGGTCAGACTGATTTGCATATAGCCATGTCTGAACTGGGGTGGCAGAGTGGGCTAAAGAACGGTGATGGATTAAACCCAGATGTTTTGACTGGATGTGAGTGTTTGATTGGTTCAGATGCTCCCTCCATCACCACCCCCTTTTGTACCCCATCCTCAAATGAGGCATTTCAAGATGTCTGGTGAAATGCATTCAATTATGCTATGCAAAAGCCAAAAGAACTTTGGCCATTCCCCCTAGAGCTCATTCTACACGCACGATAGGGGCTACTATGGCCTTTTTAGGCAACATTCCTCTAACTGGCATTTGTAAAGCAGGTACATGGTCAACACTACACACATTTCCTAACACTACTGTGTAGATGTGTTAGCAAGACAACAAGCTAACGTAGGCCAGGCAGTGCTTAACACACTATTACAAACAACTGCAACACCTACAGGTTAGCCACTGCTTCTGGAGCATACTCTTTTATAGTTATGCAAAGCATGTGTACCTCCAGCATACATGCCTTGAACGGATAATGTTACTTACCCAGTAAGTTTATGTTCTTGGCATGTAGAGCTGTAGTTTTTGCAGTTCTTCCTTCTTGCGTACATACGCATGGAATCTCTATTCTACACTTATGTACTTCATTCTCACCCTCTTGTTGGAAAACAATCTAACAATGGAGTCGATCAGAATGCACACTATCCCCGAAAGATGGAGCCACCTTGCCTCGTGACTAGAAAGACTTCTTTAAAGACAACTACACATCCAGACCCAACACTAGATGGCAGGAGTATGCAAAGTATGTGAATCGACAGCTCTACATGCCAAGAACAGATGCTTACTGGGTGAGTAACATTATCTTTTTCACAGCACGTTAACTTAAATTGAAGGGGTGTTGATTTAAGGGTTAACATTGCTCTTTTAGAAAGCTCATTCCTTACAAAATAAAAAGATGTACTAATTAATTCATTAGACATGTTAAGAGGAGATCATTATAAGAACTACAGTCTAATATAAGAACATAAAAACGAAAGTATTAAATAAAACACAAGTGCCAAAAACAAACCTTAGCTGACTAGCTCTGTCCTTTGCTGTGCCATACATGTGCAGCAGAGGACTGATATGGCCATCTCAGCCTCTCCTCATCCATTGTCCCCCCCTGTGTGCACTAGTATACAGCCACACGTACGGCCATCTGTGAATGGTTTTTGTTATGCTTTCTGAAATAAAAACATTTAAGATAGCCAATCCTGTGTGTGACACACAGCACAACTCACGGATAGATAAAACAAACTCCCTTGTGTACAGACCTACAGGCAACCATACTCCTAAACAGGGCAGGACTGGGAACCCAAAGCAACCCTGGCAATTTTGTTGAACCGGCCCAGGGGAGGGTTGTGGGGGGGTCAAGTGAGTGTGAAATACTGCTGCTTAAATAACCCGGCCCCTGGCACTGCTGCTTTTGTTACTGGGGGCCGATAATAAAGCATCGCTGCAAAACTGGTCACCGCCGCTCCAAAATTGTCTCCCAAACTCCAGCCTCCCGGGCAAATGCTTAATGCCTGCTATGGCCAGTCCGACCCTGCTCTTAGACCACTTGACATGCATTAACCCACATTCTTGAGATGTGCTATTGAGGAGTTGCATGTATAATGCTGTACCACGATCTAAGGCCTTCTCATAGTTCTACCTGTTACAGGACAGTGGAAAGAAGGAATAATGAACAAACCCTGTAACTCTATGATGATCCACAAAATAAAGCTGTAATCCGTAGCCAACATGGTAGTCGTCTCGCAGGCTAGGAAGGAGTAGGCATAGGCGGCACAAGTAACATTGGGGGGTGCGGCAGAGCGGTGGGGGGAAAGTGGACAGACGACGGGATTGGGAAAGTAAACAAAAAAAATTATAAAACCACTTACCTTGCGCTCTCATGCGGCAAGCGCAAGGTACGGGGTTTTGTTTATTTTTTTATTTTACTTTCCCTATCCCATCGTCTGTCACTCTGATTTCATAATAAATGCTTTGCGGTAATTTAAAAGATGAAAACATGCTACACATTCCTTTGAGTTCTTCTGCTGTACTTTACATACGTTTTGTGTTCATTATATTTTATCTTCATATCTGTGCTCTCACATGAGTTAAATATAGTTTCAGTTTACCATTTCAAGTTGTCCTGCTGTCTGCTATCGTTTGTTTCTGTTACTAAAAATTAAAACTTGTGACCAGTTGCCGCCCATGCTTTGATAAGGGCCAGGTAGCTGTCACTGAACATGTCTCAATAAAAATGCACTTGGTGGTAACAAACATAATCTGATGAAAAAAACACACGATGAATTGTGATGAGATGTAAGTAAGCTCTATTCCAGAACCATGGCGCGTGCATACCTTTCACTATAACCTGTCACAACACAATGACAGACTAACCCTCCAATGCTTCCTTGTTGGATAGTGTATGCAATATTTTGTCATAGATGGCTAGTACATGAAACTTTTAAAAATCAGAGATACCATTGGCAAATTATATTATTTAACCACTAGATCTCAATACGCACAAAATGTAAAGGGCCCATTTAACCTCATTGCAACAAGCCAAATGGTTGAATGCCACCTAATCAAACAACTGCCATTTGAACTATATATCCAAGTAAAGGGTTGAGCCTGTAAGTTATCCAGTGAACTTCACAACTAACTGTAGCATGGAAAAGTGAATGCGAATAACTGACCCCCTAAAGAACAGGTCAGGAGATGTATACCAGATCAGCGTTGTTTAAGAGAAATCGGAAAATAAACTTCCGCTTTCTCTTAACGACGTATGACGTCACCACGCAAGCATTCGAGGTAAAGGTTATGCGTGGAAAACGAATTCCGTTGTAACGCATGCGTGGTAAAGGCATGCGTTGCAACGGAATTCGTTGTAACGTCATACATTCCTCTGAAACTTGAGGCAAGTTGAGCTGTAGATTTCCTTCTCGCTGGAAACTTCTCTTTACAACCTACAGGCCAAAATTTGAATCTACGTGATTGTATACCCTCCTTCAGAACAGACTAGATAACGATCAGTTGAGAACTTGTCTATGTTTATATATAGGAATAGTCTGTTAACTTGTTTTCATTCGTGAATTGCGGTTTTAACATTGCATCGTTACTAGCGTTGCCAAAGTCAGTAGGTATGTCACTCAAGCGCTGTCAAAAACTATAAAAAACGCCTGCTTCAGTGCACAGTTACAAAAAGATAGCTTTGCGTTTATGTTGGAGGTGGAATGATACCAGAACTCAACTGAAAATTGCATGCCTCACACACCAATCATTACATTTTAATGAACCAAGGTACCTGGCAGAAAAGATTCGAATCTCAGGTGGCAGCTGCTACCTAGGAAGTGTGAACTCTCTCAGGCTTGAACCCCCTAGATTCAGAAAACAAAAAAACCTGCACACACTTCTTCGGTATGGCACCAAGGATCTGGAACTCTTTACTACCCAAGGTGCGTTCAAACCCATCGACCCACTTTTTCAAAAACAGATGAAAAGGATCCTAATGAATAGATTCCTTTCATGTCTCTTGGGAAGCCTCTGCCCTAGGCGCAGCGGACGTCACAATGTCAGCAATATCTAGATTGGTCACAGGACAACTCCACTCAAACATTGCTCCCCTGGGTACCTAGAACTGCATATTTTTAGAGCAGCAGCAGAATGTCCAACAAGAATAATCTAGATCAGTGCCTAATAATGGATTAACAGACGTTCATTTTGATATCTGTTTCAACGGCCCATTGTGTCTTTTACTTTTGATGTACTTGTCTATGTTTATTTTTGTTCAGTCAGTCTTATGTACAGTGCTCTAATACCCATGGGTCATGTTTGCGCTTTATAAAACACTCTAAATGAATTTAAAAAATACACTGGAATGGTAAATAGAAAGAGGGTGAGATTAAAATACTCATGTGGGCTCATCCAAGCTGTGGTTGATGATGTCTGAATCCAGTCTCTCAAGGTGCTGGAGTCACAGAGGGCAATGATGGAAGTAGCCTGAATAAACAACCTCTATAATATGAATAGAATACAATATGTTCACCAGGAATGAGGCAAGTACTATTTCATTTCAAATCTAAAATATAAAGGCTACCCAGTGCCGTTTGCCAGCCACAAACTGGAAATCAGAATGTTCATTCCTTATGTTCAAAGCAATCTCAGTTTGTGAATTTGTCAATAAGATGTTGCCAAACTAGGTAAGCTACCACCCATAACACCTGCTGCTATGAAGGTGCATCTTCCACAAGGCACTCAAACACAGACCCAGCCCTGTCATCAGAGTAACAACAAGTGCAGCAATTAACTAAACAGAATAGGCCTCAGTAGGCAGATGAGTACGACAAGTGTGATGATACACATCTAAAGGGTCACACACACCTCTTGAAGAAGAATGCAACGCATAGGGGTACTCCACCCCACTCAGTCGGGCTTCCGAGCCCGTTACTCAACAGAATCAGCCTTGCTTTTTGCCACCCAATCAATCAGACAATATGTGGACTCAGGTCAAACGGCGGCCTTGATCTTGTTGGATCTAAGTGCCGCCTTTGATACAGTGGCCCACCATACTCTGGTGCAATGTCTGAGGAATGGAGGGGTGTCGGGTAGTGCCCTGAGTTGGCTAAAATCTTTCTTGTCTGGGCGTTGTTTCCAGGTGAGACAGGATGATCACTACTCTAGAGTCATAAAGCTGAGTCAGGGGGTACTGCAGGGATCGACCCTGAGCCCGACCCTGTTCAATCTCTATGTGGCCCCCGTAGCGGAGATTGACGAGGGGTTTGGGATCAGGGTCGTATCCTATGCTGACGACACTCAGATGGTGGTTTCCCTGACTCAGGCACCAGAGACGGCTGCCTCCAACTTCACTGCATGCCTGAAAGAACTGGCTGCGTGGATGGCAAAGAACTGCCTGAAGTTAAATGGCAACAAGATGGAGGTGCTTGTGGTGGGAAGGGCACCGACAGTGTGGTCCTCGGCGTGGTGGCCCCAGAATCTGGGGATGTTGCCCACGCCTTGTGCACAGACAAAGAATCTGGGAGTGTGGTTAGACACCAACCTTTCCTTTGACTATCAAACCAGGCGAGTGGCAGGCGCCTGCTTTGGGGTCCTGAAGGTCTTGCCTGCAGCGGCCAGGAAGATTATGGTCCATGCCTTGGTGACGTCGTGCCTGGATTATTGTAACATTCTCTATCTGGGCGCGACGACCAAATGTATGCCCCGACTTCTGGGAGTGCATAATGCGGCAGCCCGATTAATCCTTATGCGCCCAAGAAGGTAGTCTGCGAGGGCAGCACGGGCTGCGCTACACTGGCTCCCGATAAAGGAAAGAGCCATATTCAAGACACTCTGTGTGTGTCATCGGAGCCTGCAGGTGACTGCTCCCTCGTACCTGTTGGATTTACTCACCCCCTATGCTCCTACCCGCCAGTTGAGGTCTGGCGGGGTGGGCCTGGTGTGCGTACCTGCGGTCAAGAGAGCTGGGATGGGCGGGCGGTCTTTCCGCCTACCGGCTGCCAAGCAATGGAATGCTCTCCCGGTGGGCCTCCGGATGGAGGTCCAGGAGAGCTGCTTTAGGAAAAACTTAAAAACGTACCTCTTCCCTCGAGATAAGTAGGGTGGCAGAGGAGGGTAGCAGAATCTTGAGCAACGTTACCGCAGCGCAAGGACACACTGGTCATAGTGTAACCATTGCGCTTTACAAATGTGCTTATTATTATTATTATTATTATTAAAGCTGGTAATATATCATTGAATACCGACCTGGAGCCTATGGTAGATCAGACATATTGGGCAAGCTGCGTATGAACATGTGAATGCATTAACTTTCATTCCCTTAATGACTTCGACCTAGTGGGTCACAGCTAGTATGGCAGGTTGAGTGTCGAAAAGTGCTTTAGGAAGGCCTTCCAAGCATTTCTCAGTAGCATACTCACACACACCAAACACAGATGCTTTCATAATACTCCCATATTGTGGCATTGCTAACAATTTTATGACATTTGTCAAAAGGCTTACATGCCATTCAAAAAAACTCACTTCTTGCTCTTACCACAAGACTGGTACATATGCCCAGTTCTCCATTACTGTCTTAAGTTGTGACTGATGGAAACTGTACGATCATGAACTTTGAATCTCGGTACACTGGAGCACACATAGCTCCTGCTTGTACAGAAATTATTTCATTATCCAACTCTCACCACAATGTATGGTCAAAGTGAGAATGCCTTCAAGTTTATTAGACTGATTCAATCATTTTTTTAAAATCTTTATTTCCCATATGATATGTTTAACGATGTTGTGGTTAGAGTTTTGAAAATATTACCATGGCAGCTACACATTTATGCACATGTAGAAATGTACATTTATTAATACCTTTATTACTGAATGTGTACATTTTCAACTTCTTCAGGTACCATATATAAATTGGACATGCCAATATAAAGAGTGGCACCGTAAAAGGGCCAGTATTTCCCCTGCCCCTGGAGTTACTAATACCAGGGGCACGGGTAACTCCAGATTCAGGGAAAATCTGTCCCATTGTAAATTGGACCTTGTGCATCCACTAAAAAATTAGGAATTGCTGGCATAATCGTTAAGTCTGGCTCCAGTTAATGGTGTAATTCCTCATTTTAGGTCTTGGCTAGACAGCCCAAGTGCGGTCTCTTCGAGACTTTTCTTTACATTCAGTGCCCATAGTTTACCATTGGTAGCTCCAGCGCCGCTCACATTTTCTTTGTTCCCTTTTGTCTCATCATGTGGGCGTTGTCTTCTTCTTGTGTTTGACCCTCCCCAGGAGCATGGACCAACTACTTGTATACTTCCAGTGCTCCTGTTTTGGCAGCTACTATTTGTGTGTGTTCGAGCACTTCATATGAGTGCTGTGTTTCAGGCCGTCTCCCATAACCCTGTCCATGTAGCTTCTTTTTCCATTCAACTAGCCCCTGCGCATGTTGCTTCTTTTTCCTCCCACCCCCTGCCCTCATCCGTTTTTTCTATACCACCACCCGTGCCCATCCCTGTTTCATCTTTGTTCGTGTTTGGGTTGTGCTTCAGTTAAGGGACGAGGGGATCTGCTGCTGAAAAGAACGGCATTTATTTTGCCATTTTTCTCTTTACTTGCAATGTTTGCACTGGATTCTTTTAGTTATGCTGACAAGGTGCTATATAGTTCTGCTAATCCGCATCCTTAGGCAAATGTGTTCTTTCTCCTGTATTGCGGAGCCTCCCCCGCCTTGGGGGCACGAGGATACGTTCAGAGGGTGAAGTAGCAAGTGGTCAGTAAACTGCTTACGAATAGCCACTTTCCTCACTGCTCCTTGAGTGCTGCCAGCTGGAGCCTGTGTTCACCAAGTCATGGGGACAAACAGAGTTCGATTACGTTGAGAAAGGTAGAACATGGAATCAGGGGAGAAGCCGATACTGCTATATGGTTTCACTGCTTCTATAAATATTGAATTCACTATGACTATCACATTTTTGAGGAATTTCTCTCTTCTGGTCATGCACATGAGAAGGCACAATTGCACTAGAGCGTTCATGCAGGTTGTGTCATATTCTTATATTTGTCTCCTATAAGATAGTCTGTTTGGTAGAAAAGGGGACGTTGGAAAAGGGACAACTTTAGCTGGCAGACCACACTGAGTAGGCATTTATTTTCACTTTTATATCGAAAACTCGGCCCAAAGGCATTGGAGACTTTTACATGTGCACCAGGTGTACATTATACAAGGACACCTATGAGTTCTTGTGTTTCAGGCCGTCTCCCATATCCCTGGCCATGATGCTCCTTTTCCCTGCCCTCCCCAACTATCCCCTCCATGATGCTTCTTTTTCTTCCTACCTCCCTGCCCCATCCGTTTCTTCTCCACCCCAACCCTCATCTGCCCTTATTTGTGTTCGGCTTGTACATCTATTACAGGATGAGGGGATCTGCTGCTGAAAGAATGGCATTTGTTTTGCTTTTTTTCTACTTGTTATGATTCCCGCAGGATCATCACAAGGCCATTGACTCCATGAAAGAAAGAAAGAAAGGTTTTCCTTTCAGTCTTCCATCAAATTGGTATCTAACATGTTACCACTGTTAGTGTGTTAGCAGGAGAGGCCAGCTTGCTTTTTTTAGGTCGAGTGTAAGCGTACAACCTCTTCTATCCTTTAGGATACTTCTCTTGGGGGATTAAAGCCATTCCCCTGCTTTTGATTTGTTTGTTTCAGTGTCCTTTAAAGATCCTTGCTTCCTAGTGGTCAGTCCTGCCTCTTTGTCACTCTTTTACTCTTCTGTTCCTCCCACGAGAGCAGGAGCTAAGTACTGTCTCATTTCGTTAGGGTTTTTATCTGTTCTTTGTGGGATTCTTTTTTTCTTGGTTTCCTGATCTGTTACTGTTTGCCTGTGTTCAGATTCATCGCCATAGCTGCGTAAATGTAAATATAGCAGTTCGAGGCATGTGGGCTGCTAAATTCATATCTATTGCATAGATCGCCGCCTAGTGTTGGGTCCGGATGATCGCACATTGTTGTCCTGGAAGAGTCTTCGAAGTATCCCGAGATAGGTGGCTCCTCCCCTGGACTACAGTGCGCATGGGCATCGACTCCATCCCCAGATTGTTTTTTTCAGCCATTTGGTTCGGATGTGATTTCGACGTCTCCTGTCGGAATCGGTAAAAACAGTTCTCTGAAGGCCAAAAGGCTTTCTAACCTCGTCGGTATTGTTGGCGTTCGGTTCTCGTGTATACTCCGACTCTTCGAGTCGGTTTTCTGGGGAGTCGCGTGACTCTTCGGTCATCGAGGCCCTTCGACGCAGCAAGACCCCGACGAAACTACAATAGAACGAAGTCCGTTCAAAAAGTGTCCTGTGTGCGGTTCGAAGTACCCACACATCGACGTGCATCCTGTATGCAACAAGTGCCTGTCGCCGGCCCACAACAAGGCCAACTGTATGGCCTGTTCGAAGTTCAGGTCGAAGAAGACGCTCAGGATTCGGCGCGTGGCGCGCCTCGAGGCCCAGCGATCGGCACCGGCACCTGTGGACATCTTCAACGACCCCGAGGCAGACGAGCAAGAGCTTCAGCTTCAGATCTCGCCTCCATCGGCGGAGGTCGAGGCCGACTACGGAGAAGCCGTTGAGGGCCTGGACCTAGAGGAATACGTCGAGGAGGTAGGGGACGACGAGGAAGTTTATGGGGCCACGGAAGATAGCTCGGAGGAAGAGCTATGCCCCGTCCGTACAATAACTAAGGCTCAGGTCACGGGATCGCCACTCGGCCTTACCCACGACCCTCACCCTAGGTCCTCGGCCCCGCCTTCTGGCCCGGCTACAGACATTTCAGCGGAGCCTCCGTTACAGAAACCGAAACCGAAACCATCGGCTTCGACATCATCTAAGATGGCCGACACACCATCGAAACCGAAGAAGGCGGACACACCTTCGACACCGTCGTCTTCGGAGGCTTCGAAGCCGAAAAAGGCTGTCGAACACGATAAGGCACCCAAGGGGGCCAAGGAGGCCGCCTCGAAGAAGGTCGTCGACCATGTGTCGATTAAGGTGGTGGAGTCGAAGTCGAAGAAGACTGTCGAGACACCTTCACCCAAGACTACCGCGGCCCCAGGCACACGGACAGTCGAAGTGGCGTCGGCGAAGGCCACCGAGCCGAAGTCTGGAACCACGACGCAAAGGGAAAAATCTGCCGATCCGAAGCCGGCGGCGTCGACGCCTAAGGCCAAGACAGACCGGAGCCTTGCTGTCGAGGGTGCGTCCGCGCCCAAACAGAAGTCGTCAACGCTCGGATCATCACCTGGTGGTGGATCGAGGCCCACGGTCGGATCGACGAAGCCGTCCGCTTCTTTTACTAAGCAGGTCGCGGACTCCCTGAAGAGGCTACGGGACAAGGCGTCGGAGCCGAAAACGCCCTCGGTACCGAAGGCGACTGTTCCACCGAAGAAGACTTTGACGCCGATCCTCTATACTCTGTCGCCGAAGGTGGCGCCGAAGGCTTTCACACCTCGTACGGTGCCCGATGACTCGGAGGGGCTGCGGCAGACTCAGCGTAGTGGAAGCTCTGCTCGACCACTTTCGCAGGACGATGAATCGGAGCATTTTATCGACGCCGACACGGGCAAATTAATGCTCTACAAGAGGAAAATTACATCCCAGCCAGTGGAAATCTTTGTAATCCCTCTAAAAAAGAAAAGGCCTGCACCAGATACTCCAGACCTTGTGGAACCCATTCCTCAACAGCCTGGGAGGAGTCCAACACCTTCACCCACTTACTCAGATGGGGATGGAAATGACCAGAATGAAGAGTATAACTTCCCTGCCAATAATGACCCTGATTAGCAGCAGGACTCATGGGTAGACACTGGTGACCAGGGTGACCAACAGGTGGTTAGTGACCGACAGCTTTATGGGATAAAGACTTCTCCTACTGAAGACTCGGCGGCATTTAATGCCTTAATTGAACGGGCAGCTGCAAATCACAAGGTGGAGATGCATGCCGACCCTGTGGAAGTTGACTTTTTGTTTGATACATTCTCTGCATCGGAAAAGACTGTTAAAACACTGCCAATGCTTAAAGGGGTTCTCAAACATGCCACTGACATTTTCAAAGAACCCACCAGGGCAAGGGTGGTCAACCCACGTATAGAAAAGAAATACAGACCGGCACCTGGGGACCCTGCTTATATACGGGGCCAGTTGCCTCTAGACTCTTTGGTCGTCTCCAATGCACGCAAGAGGGCCAATTCACAGACAACGGGTGAAGCTCCTCCCCCGGACAAAGAGTCAAAAGTGCTGGAGGCAGGGGGCAAAAGGGTGGCAGCGCAGGCAGCAAACATATGGCGCATATCCAATACACAAGCCCTGTTGGCTAGATATGATAGGGCGCATTATGACACCTTGGAACAGCTTTTGCAGCACCTTCCGGACCAGTTCAAAGAAGGAGCTGAAATGTTGATCCAGGAGGGCAAGCTCATTTCTAATGCTGCGATTAAATGTGCGCTTGATGTTGCAGATACAGCAGCAGGGGCGGTGAACACTAGTGTTATGTTAAGGCGTCAGGCATGGCTCCGCATCTCAGGCTTCAAGCCCGAGATCCAAACAACTATCCTCAACCAACCCGTCAATCCAGACAGACTGTTTGGCCCGGAGGTTGACACCACCCTTGAAAAGATTAAAAAAGACACTGAGACGGCTAAGTCCATGGGTGCTCTTCAGTCTCAGCAATACAGGGGCAACACTTTTCGTCGCTCAAGTACAAGAGGTGTTCCCAGAGGACACTTGGCACAGCAGACAAGTTTCAATAGAGGAGGCGCCCAGGCCTCTTACCCCAAACAAAATAGAGGTGGTTACAGAGGACACAGCGCCAAGGGCAGAGGCAGAGGCAACAATAGTTCCCGTTCCTCTGCTGCCCCCAAACAGTGACTCCCTGTCACTGCCCCCCGACCATCCAACACCTGTCGGGGGGAGACTCCAACAGTTCCTGCCAGTCTGGAGAAACATCACCACAGACAGGTGGGTAAGAGAGCTTATCCAGTTCGGGTATTGTTTGGAGTTAACGTCCACTCCACCCAACATACCCCCAAGACAACGTCCTATGTCAGCAGAGCACTTGCACTTATTGCAGCAGGAGGTTCTCGTAATGCTGCAAAAAGGAGCAATAGAGCTCGTGCCAGTGGAGGAAGAAGGCACAGGGGTTTATTCCCTGTACTTCTTAATACCAAAAAAGGACGGCTCACTGCGCCCCCTCAACCTATACATCCTCTCAGAACATTTTCACATGTTGACGCTACAACAGGTTCTTCCACTATTAAACCAGGGGGACTTCCTCGCAACCTTGGACCTCAAGGATGCTTATTTTCACATTCCACTCCACCCATCCCACAGAAAGTACCTCAGGTTTACCATACAGAACAGGCATTACCAGTTCAAGGTCCTACCCTTCGGAGTGACCACTGCACCCAGAGTGTTCACGAAGTGTCTGGCGACCGTGGCGGCGCACCTCAGGAGACAGAACATACATGTCTACCCTTACCTGGACGACTGGCTCGTTCAAGCCAAGTCGGCTCAACAGTGCGCCGCGGACATGTCCCACACTATTCACCTCCTTCACAGTCTGGGGTTCTAGTTAAACTATCCGAAGTCGCACCTCCAGCCAGCCCACGTGCGGCAGTATCTGGGCGCGACCATAAATACTCTGGCTGCCAAAGCACAGCCAAACCCAGCGAGGATCGACAACATCCAGTCGCTAATCCAGAGGTTCAGACCCCAACACTCACTCCCAGCGAGAGTGTTTATGCAGTTGATAGGCATGATGGCCTCCTGCATCTTCATAGTCTCGCACGTGAGACTGCATATGCGTCCGCTCCAGGAATGTCTAGCACATCAGTGGACGCAGGCTCATGGACAGTTGAAAGACCTAGTGTTGGTGACCGGTCGGGCATACAACTCTCTGCATTGGTGGAATCCACACAACCTTTGCAAGGGCCGACCGTTCCAAGAGCCTGTACCACAGATCATCCTCACGACGGACGCATCTCTCCAGGGGTGGGGAGCTCATGTGCTCCACTACACGGTGCAGGGACTATGGACGACACAGCAAAGGAAGATGCACATCAACTGTCTGGAGTTGATGGCGATCTTTATGGCGTTAAAGTCCTTCAAAGTACATTTGTGCAACAAGGTCGTGTTGATCCGGACGGACAACATGACGGCCATGTACTACATCCAGAAGCAGGGGGGTACGCACTCTCCACAGCTGTCTCATCTGGCTCAGAGCATGTGGAAGTGGGCCATTCAGAGGAACATCTTCCTCATGGCGGAACACCTTCCGGGCAAGGACAACCAGATGGCGGATCTGCTCAGCAGGTACAGCCATCAAATGCACGAGTGGGAGATACATCCATCGGTACTCCGCCCGTACTTCCAGCAGTGGGGTCATCCAGAGGTAGACCTGTTTGCCACAAAGGAAAACGCAAAATGCCAAAGCTTTGCCGCCAGGTTCCCTCACCCACAGTCGCAAGGCAATGCGATATGGATGAACTGGTCAGGCAGATTTGCGTACGCTTTTCCCCCAGCACCTCTCATTCCGCTGGTGGCAAGAAAGCTAAAGCAACACTCGATGAAGCTCATCCTGGTTGCTCCAACGTGGGCACGCCAACCATGGTACACCACGTTTCTAGAACTTTCCGTGGTACCGCATCAAAGGCTACACCTCTCGCCCAGGCTCTTGACGCAGAACCATGGCGACATTCAGCATCCAGACCCGCAACAGCTCAATCTGGCGATCTGGCTCCTGAAGTCCTAGAGTTTGGCTACCTTAATCTGCCTCCTGAATGCATGGACATCATCAGAGAGGCAAGAAAGCCCACTACCAGAGCTTGCTATGCAGCGAAATGGAAGCGTTTTGTCATCTACTGTACAGAGCATAACATAAATCCGCTAGATGCATCCATTCCAAACATCATTTGCTACTTGTTACATTTTTACAAATGCAATCTCGCGTACGCTTCCATCCGGATACACTTGTCAGCCATAGCAGCTTATCTTCAGAACAGGCAGCACCTCTCTGTTTTCAGGGTGCCTGCCATTAAAGCCTTTCTAGAAGGGCTGAAGCGGGTCATTCCTCCCAGAACCCCGCCCGCTCCGGTATGGAATCTCAATGTGGTCCTCACTAGGTTGATGGGTCCACCCTTTGAGCCTCTACATTCATGTGAGATTCAATTCTTGACATGGAAAGTGGCTTTCCTCATTGCCATCACGTCTCTCAGACGTGTTAGTGAGCTACAGGCGCTCACAATACAAGAGCCATTTATTCAGGTTCATTCCAACAGGGTGGTGCTCCGCACTAACCCCAAGTTCCTTCCAAAGGTGGTGTCACAATTTCACGTCAATCAGACAATTGAACTGCCCGCATTCTTTCCAAATCCAGAGACGGTAGCGGAAAGAATGCTCCATACCTTGGACGTTAAGAGGGCGTTGATGTACTATATTGACAGAACACAACCATTTAGAAAGACACAACAACTATTCGTTGCCTTTTCAGCTCAGCACAAGGGCAACCCCATTTCCAAAGCGGGAATAGCCAGGTGGATCGTTAAATGTATTCAGATTTGCTATCAGAAAGCTAAACGCACTTTAACGATCCCACCCAGAGCACACTCCACACGCAAGTTAGGAGCCTCCATGGCATTCCTGGGAAACATTCCTTTGGAAGACATTTGCAGAGCAGCCACGTGGGCCACACCACACACGTTTACCAAACATTACTGCGTAGATGTACATTCCAAACAGCAGGCAGCTGTAGGACAAGCTGTTCTCAAGACTCTATTTCAGACTTCTGCAGCTGGCACGGGTGGCCGCCGTTAATGGAGGGACTGCTATATATTCTATGCAATAGATATGAATTTAGCAGCCCACATGCCTCGAACTGAATATGCTACTTACCAGTATGCATCTGTTCTTGGCATGTAGGGCTGCTAACATTCATATCGCCCACCCTCCTCCCCGGCGCCTGTAGCAGCTGCAGATTGCTTCTTGCATTCAATCATTAGCATGGACATCTTTAACACTGTCATACTCCATCTTTGCCGCAATGGCTAAAAACAATCTGGGGATGGAGTCGATGCCCATGCGCACTGTAGTCCAGGGGAGGAGCCACCTATCTCGTGATACTTCGAAGACTCTTCCAGGACAACAATGTGCGATCATCCGGACCCAACACTAGGCGGCGATCTATGCAATAGATATGAATGTTAGCAGCCCTACATGCCAAGAACAGATGCATACTGGTAAGTAGCATATTCATTCCTCTCTCCCACCTCTCAATGTCACAGTTGTGTTAATGCTGCCTCCACGCTGTGCTTCCTGCTCCCTTGCTTGTATTTGTTTTTGCCTTTTTGCACTTCGATGCCCACCGTCACTTGTTTTCATTGGTGTTTCTCAAGAGGGTTATTTAATGCCAGCTGCAATATCTTATTGCTATGATTGTATGTTCTTCACAATGCCCCTTCATTAGCCAGTTTGTGTGGAAGTCTTGACAAACTCATGCAGTTTTAAACTGCAAAGTGAAAACACAATTACAAAATAAGAGAGATGGTTACTTTTGTGCTGTGTTTTCAGAGAAAGTTTCTTTCATAAAGTTGCAGAATTTTACAATCATTGTGCCACTAATTGACATTAGGTGTGGACATATATACTTTAGTATTCATTATTTTTTGACATGGCAAAATGAGGAGTGATTGCAATTTTGTGGTGTAAGGGACCCCACCATCTCAAGGCTTATGGGCTATGATTAGGTTTGATAGCACATGGATGGTCCTTTACACAGCAGTAGTACTGTTGATGCTCTCTGTTTTGAAAAATAATAACTAAAATCAAAACCTTTAACCTCCTCACTGGCCATATATGCAATTTTAATAAAAGTACTTTGTGATTCAAAAACGCATTGTGAAGCACTCGTCGCAGTGGTTGCACAGTCATTTCGAGGGCATTACCTATACAAACGAATAGTATGGGTAAAAACACACAGTCAACAAGACTTATCAAAGGCAATGAGTATCGCCTATACGAGAGCTGCTGGGTTTGTCAATATGTTGTTTTACAGCAGCGTGCACTTTAACTTAATCTTTAGCGATGCTGCACAGCCACGCTTCTGTTCAACATGGCTAAAAGACATTGCTAAGCCAGTAGCTCTCGCATAGGCGAGACCTGTCGACTTTGCCAGTGCTTGTTGCCTAAACTTTCGCTCAGTGAATTTGGCTGCTTTCGGCAGCTGAAATGTCCAGATGAAAGTAAACAGGTCTGTGGTTTTCCTGTGACACTGATTACTTTGATTGGGCCGGTAATTTCTTTAACCAGACTCATCTGAATTAAAGAAACTAATTGTAATGAGGGCATTAAAGAGGGGGTGGAGTGTCGTCCAAGAGGAGGAGTTAGAAGCGCAGAGATGAATTGTATGCCCTATTGAACGTTACAAATGTAACTCGAAGATCACTTATTGTTGCCCAGGCGATGAGAGTAGGCAGTGAAAATAGCAGGCTTAAAGGGCTTCCAGTTCTTTAGTACCCCGAAGCTGATGTTTTGTTGAGAGTTGTTTTCACATTTTAAAATTCTCAATATTACCCCTTTAATTCAATTATGTTTTCAGTTTCCAGTGTATTGATTTCTAACTTTTTTTCAAGGTGTGAAAATGGGAAAATCTTGGAACGATGTACAAAGCAGAAAAATGCTTTATGTGAAGGTAATCACAAGTTTCTTGTATTTTCGAATGTTCTAAAAATATGTTGTTTTAACGGAATGCCTATATTCATATATTTTTTTTGTTTGTTTTAAACTTTATTTAAAGTTTCACATAGGACGAAGAGCAAATCCAAAATAAAAATAATGCCAAAACATGATAAACTCAAGATACCAGTTCAACAAGTGCATGATAAAACAAAAGCATTGCAGTGATATATCGAATAATGACAGTGATCATAGCGTAACGAAACATATCCAGACAATAGGAACAGAAATTACAAATGTCAAGGGAAGGTCTACGAGGGGAAAACCCTGGCAGCATAGTGTTGCTTTATATCGGAGGCATCCTATTGATCGGTAAACATTGTAATAACCAATAATGTATATGAAAGTGCAGTAAACACAAAAATGACCATTAATGTAATATGTCCATCCTGGGAGTACGCCGTACAGATGCTAAGATTGAGAGGGTCAGCCCACCCCAGCCGGGGTGATGCCGGATTGTGTCAGCGACTCCTGGGCATCTCGTTGTCGGGAGATGTAAATGCGATAGGGTTCCCATATGTCAATAGGTCTGGAAGTGGGGGGGAGCAGAGTACTGAACTCCTCGCAGTTCGTGTTGCACATTGCTAAGCTGTTTAACCATGATCGGAGAGTAGGGGCCTTCCCGCTACCCCAGAGCAACGCTATTTCCCTTTTGGCCAACATGAAGCCAAGCGCTGCTAATTTTCTAACGGTTCGGGGGAAGTTTGCAACATATCCCAGCAGCGCAATCTCCGAGTTGGGTAGGAGTGGTATAGAGAGTATAACCCCCATTGCAGAGTGGACGTCTGACCAGTATTGATGTATCTTAGGGCATGTCCATGTTAAGTGTGCAAAGTCTGCAAAAGGGGAGCGGCACTTCGGGCAATTGTGGGGTCGGGAGTTGTCTATTCTATGCGCACGTGCTGGGGTAAAATACATCCGCCGGAGGAATTTAAACTGCAACAATTTGTGCCGACTGTTCAAGGAGACACTCGACGTGGCCGCACAGCAGTACGTCCATTGCTCATCTGAGATAGGGCCACCCAGGTCTGTCTCCCATTCGGTTCTAAGTTTGGAGTCATCGAGAGGTTTAAGGGTAGCGCATAGTTTATATAATTTGGAGATTAGATGTGCGCTGGATGGACTTTGTATGAGCAACGTCAGAGGGGGGACTTCATCAGGGGCCAGAGGAAATGAGGGGAAACGTGCCCAGGCGTGGATTGTACCGGAGAGCCGTCTGGACCTGTCATGGAAATAATACAAGTAGGGCCCCTAGGCGGCCGGAGGGTGTTTGCCACAGGCGACCAGGGCGGTCGCCCTCTCTATATCGCCGTGCAGCGCAGTGTTTGTTAAGAAAGGAAAGTTCTCTGTCCGCCGCGTCTCGGAATTTCATGTTTAGCGCTAAACGACTGGTGGACAGGGCCTCCGAGGGGGCAATCAGTAGTTCGCGGTCCGCGGCCGTAATTTCCTCCTCAAGCTTGTCTAAGGTGGAACGCAGGTCTCGGAGGATCCCTGCGTGCTTCGAAATGCACACCCCTCTAATGAATGCCTTGAAACCCTCCCACAGTACTGCCCATGTGTCAACGGAGCCAGTATTCAAATCGAAGTAATCTTCGATCGCTTGTCTTATTTCTTCCGTATAGACGGGGTCAAGTAGTGCCCTTCCAGGGAAAACGCCAACGTCTCTCGTAACCCCCTTCCCTTGGGACAAACAGTTGAAGCGTGATCGGACTATGATCGGAGAGAGTGCGGGGGAGAGTGTGGATCGCTCCCAACCAACCAGCGATCATAGGTGAGACCAGCCAGTAATCTAGTCTGGTCCATGTGTTGTGGAACCCGGAGTAGTGAGTGAAGGCAGGGTTGTTAGTGTGTAAGTGTGCCTCAACGTCCACAAGGGAATAGTGTGTGCATATATCACAGAGGGCCAGGCGGGAGTGGGGTTTGGAGTCGGGAGTGGAGGCTGTGCTGTCCCTATCATGGTCCAGAAGTAGGTTAAAGTCCCCGCCAAGAATCAACAGCCCGGTGTCTTATCGCAAGGAGGTGAGTGGAAAGGGATTGGAAAAAAGAGGGAGTGTCAGTATTCGGGCCGTAGACACAGACCAAGGATATCCTATGTCCCATTATCTGCCCAGTGACGATCAGAAAACGACCTTGAGGGTCGCCAATTGTGGCAAAGTGTGCGAACTGGACGCGCTTGTGTACAAGGATGGCCACCCATCTGGTGTACGAACTATAACTGGAGAAGTATCTATGTGGGCCCCACCCTGATGCCAGGCCACCAACTGCCGTGACAGCTAAATGAGTTTCCTGCATAAACAGGACATCCACCCTATGACGCGCCACAAAAGCCAGGACTCGCCTCCGCTTCCTATTATCATTCAGGCCTCGCACATTTCAGGTCATCAGTGAAAGTCCGGAAGGACCGGACACATTACCTAGCGTAACCATATTAGCAATGTCTTAGAAGCGGATTCAAAGTATCGGTTAGTCGTATTGCCTGATAGTATTAACACATCTTGCAAACTGCAATAAGCAATAAAAAAGGGAACACAAAGCCCCAAAAAAAAAAACCTTCCCACCCTCCACCCACCCTCTCCCTAACTAGAAAGAGGAATACCCAAGTACCGTTCCCACAAAAATAAACCATGGAGGTATTCACCATGGGGCATGGCAACACCACGCCAGTCGGGCAACCAGCAGTCTGAAAAGTAAAACATTAGAATGGTAATATGCAGTCGAACGAGCAACAACCACTAGACATCTCCTGAACATTGGAGTAGAGCAGTAACAGTTATTCAGCCATTCCCGGTCTGGGAAAAGAGGTCCATACTGGATTGCGAGGACTGCTGAGGAGGGGAATGTGGCCGAGAGCCACCGGGCGAACCACCTCTCTAATGTTTGAAGTTGCGGAAGAAATCTTGAGCGGCTTGTGGTGTATCAAAGATTTTCGCCTTGCCATCAATGTCAACCCTAAGTCGGGCCGGGTAGAGCATACCATAACGGAGTCCTAGATTCCTCAATATGGCCTTGACGCTCTGGTATTTCCGTCTAGCCTCCTGCACCATGAACGTAAAGTCTGGAAAGAAGGACAGTCTGTTGCCCTGCCATTGGACGTCGCCCTTCTCACGGGCTGCACGGAGGGCCGAGTCACGGTCGCGGAAGTTCATCAGCCGTGCGATGATTGGTCTAGGTGGTAGGCCTGGCTTAGGACGAGGGCCCAGGGACCGATGCGCACGTTCCACCACAAAGCCCTGGGTGAAGGTTTCCCTGCCGAAAAGATCCGACAGGAGCTGTTCCACAAATGTGTCTAGAGGACCAGTGGGTGTTGTTTCCGGAACGCCAAGAAGGCGTATGTTGTTGCGGCGTCCCCTTGCCTCCAAATCCTCGTTCTTCATTGCCACGTCTTTGAGGATCTTCTCAACCCTCTCTAGTCGTTTCAGGTAGGAAGAGGTGCCATCTTCGAGGTCAGAAACCCTGGACTCCACCACGTCGAGCCTGCGGTCGTGGCCCTGGATTTTGGCGTTCATAGTGGCCAATTTTATATCCAGGTCGTCGAAACGGGCGTCCAGGGCCTTGAAGCCAGATCTTATTTCGGCTATCATGGCGGCAGCCAGTGAGTTCGAGTCAGCCGCCTCCGCAGGCGCAGCAGCTGCAGCGGAGGGGTCCGCAGAGGGGTCCACCGAGACATCTGGGGGCTTTTCAAATTGTAGTTTAGGCTGTCTTGGGTCTTTCTTGACCATTGTCGCGATAGGACCTCAGGTAGTGCAATACCGTTTGTGACGTGCAGGCGTGGAGGTTAGCCAGGTAGTAGGGGGCTATGGTGAAACCCGGGCCTCAGGGAGGTCGTAGACGGTAGTTCAAGGTGGTTGTGTGGAGCTGTTATTACCCCAGGGCTCCAAGGGTATCAGGCCCAGCCAGGGGGCTGCCAGGGCAAGGAGGCCGTCAGGTGCTGCCTGATGCCAAGGGGAGTCGATGTACTGGCGAGAGTCTTCACTGGGATGGCTGATTTACGACCCTTGTGGCCGGCCGTGGTCCGGCGAAAATATGTGCCGCAGTATCTTTTGTTTGAGTCCCTCGGGGGTCTTGATCAGGATTGTTGGGTGGGCCAGCAGGAGGATGGAATTGCTGCCGCCGGGCGAGACATGCTCCCAAGGTCGGCCAAGAGAGGGCCAAGGATAGGAGGAGGGCGGGATAGTGAGGCAACAAGCCCACCCCCCGTCCAAGAGCGCCCCCCCCCGGGTCCCAAAGGGGGGGAAAAGCGCAGACACCAGGCCCCCACCAGCCCGCAGTCACCCCCCGGCACCCCGCCCCCTCAGGGAGTCGACCGGCACCACTAGTACCCCCAGCCGGCCCCCCAGTCCACCGCGGGCGCCGGCCTCACAAATGCGCCGCAGGCCCGAATGGCCGAAACCTCCGCAGCGGATGCGTGTGCCCAGCGGGGGGGGGGGCGAACGGGAGACAGCGAGCGGGGACAATCCCCAGAGTGACGGGCGCTAGTGGGAGGTCCGCGGGTGGGCAGAACGGTGGCGCCGCCTTACCCGGTCTCCGATTGTTTCAGCGGCGCCATCTTCCGCAGTGTAGGCCCGACACCATGCAGCCAGATCACCGCCTCCAGAGGTGCCGTCGTCGTCTCAGCTGGACACGGACCCATGGCCGGGGTCAGCGTTCGCCAGGGGGAGAGTGATCCATGCGGCTTCGCTCGCTCCACGCCAGGAAAGGGCTGCTGGGAATGCCCGACCGGCGGAGCTCTACGAGGATGCGACCATTTTGGACGATCCCGTAGCCACGCCTCTCCCTAAATTCATACTTGATAAATAAAATGCAAAATCTCAGTGATACACCAAAAATATGCAAAAAATATGTATTCCTATTTCTTCAGTAGATTGGGCAGATTAGGCCGCATAATCTGCTGGTCATCCTTGTGTTTCATAATTCCATGTTCAAAGTTCTCATAATGAGATAAGCCATTTTAGCAGGTAAACATCTCTCTCTCTCTCTCTCTCTCTCTCTCTCTCTCTCTCTCTCTCTCTCTCTCTGTCTCTGTCTCTGTCTCTCTTTCTCTCTCTGTCTGTCTCTTCCCCTCCCTCCCTCTCTCTCTTTCTCTCCCCCCTCCCCAAACTGATAAGGTCACTTCCAATGACCACATTTTCCCAAAGAATCACTTAGCTAATGTAGATGGTTTGGCATGTCCTGCATCATATACACCTTTGCCTGTTGTCTCTTGCCCAACTAGAACGCTATGTGAACAAATTTCTACACCTGCTTGCTTTACTTATTTTATGCGGTCATGTCCAACATCCATAACTCCACACTGTCTTACAGTTAGAGTTGTGCAGTAAGTCGGGCACTCGCCAGTAGGTCAGCCACACTTGAACAAAGCAAGCGTAGGTGTCCTATAGCCCTTGTAGGAGTGGCAGCATAGGCCTCCTGTGATTTTACCAGATCCCTTTTCAGAGGTTTTATGGTGCAGTCTATCCTGTATTAATACCTAAAACAGATGAATTTGAAATGGGCATTTATGAAACTTTGCATAGTTAATGTTCAGAACCTATCCATTGCCCATTGCCCAACAGCCTGCTCATCTCCCAGGTCTCTTTGCCACTCCTTAATGTTAATAGCATGCAATGGGCATTTCTGCTGTATGTTCTTTGGATAGTCTTGCTTGTCCCCATCTGTTACTATATTCAGGTTCAGATAATCCTGCAGCTTCTTGGGTAACTCGTACAAGAGGGAGACAGAGCAGAACAGACCAAGCAGTTCGATGGCATTCAGTTAACAAACTCCAACAAGGACCTGTTGATCAAAACCTCACTTTCCAGGGAAGAGGAAAGAACAGTCATCCATTTCTAAAAATTACCAACAATAGGCATTATAGAATGTTCCTTTCTTTGATGACGTATGCAGGGGTTTTGAGGTATAGTGTGACATCATTTGCTGTACAGCTCCTTTAACACTCTGCTGGAGCAAGAATGTGTTGTGTTGTGCTTAGGCTGTTCCAGCTAGGTTGCTCTCCTTTGTGATGTATGTGGGTTCCATCATGATTCCATGGTTCTTGGGGTGACGGTTTGTCAGTTGGTGTCCAGCTGTTTCTGGTGAAGATGGTGTGGAGTTTCATATCTGCCTCATTAAAGTTCTTCTACTAGCAAATTGTTGTCTGTGTCGGTCCTTTGCATCATAACAGAATTACTACTCTATCTAGAGTTTCATATTGAGTGATAGAGTCCAGGTTTATCATTGAAAATGGTGGCTTTGTTGGCATTCACGGGGGTCTATTTTTAAACATGAGTATCTTATTGGTTTTTCTTTAAATCTGCACCGTGCGGTTTATCAATGCACAGACTTAACCACTTTCCACTACCTAATTCGGAGAGCAGTCTACTGTAGGGAATAATGTGGAGTGAACATGTTTTAATATTATTGTGTTAAGACTCTGAACTCATTCTGATTGTGAAGCTCATTAAGCAAATGTTGCCATTAACATGGAAAGTAGTTTATTGTATTGAAAAAAACGTACTTTTTCGTGCTGATGTGAAGCCATTCACCATTATGCTGCTTCAGTACTAATCTTTATGTAGCAAAAACTAGTGAACTGTGCATGCAGAAAACGGCAAGTTCACTAGACCCGAGTGATAACCATATAGGAGGAAGAATATGAGAGAGGAAGGTAACATAAGAAAGAGACAAAAGAAACGAGAAAAGATAGCCACTGGAGGAAAGTAAAATAGGTAGACTAAATAAACTAAAAGAAGCAAGTGAGGAGGAGTACAGATATGTCAAGGATAATGGAAATGGTGCACTGATGCAGGAATTTCTGAAATGAAATGGTGAAGTTGGCTTTGATCGCTGTTGAGGACAGGAGGGCTTCCCTTTCCTTTTTATGGTACTTCGATCCCAGGAGCTTTCCACAGAGAAAGCGCTATGTCCTTTCTGCTGAATGAATTGTCTGAAGATTTGGGAGAGAAGGGATCAGGAAGGTTAGCAGTGGGTCTGAGTGGAGAGACTAAGAAGCTGTGTGAGTTTGCTGCTGGAGTTAGCCCCTTAGCAGTGCCTATAGGACTTGTACTGCAGCCCGGGTCCCCTTGGCCAGAGGAAAGTGTTGGCTCCTGCAGCTGGGGAGCTGATGTCAAATAGGTGGGCCTGTGATGGGGGAGTGAGGGGACACGCAGTGTTGTTGACTGAGCCATACACAAACATCACTGCTCATGAGGCACAGGCGGTTGGTGCTGAAAGATTCACTGCCACTACCCTTGCCTGTTCTGCCAGAGAGTGAGAGAGTGAAAGATGGAGAGAAGGATAGGTTGTCACAACTTTACCCTGCACTCCTTTCACAGTCTTCTCTCCCAGTCCTCAGAGCTGAATAGATCTCAAATACGAGTCATACTCCCCTGAGATGCCCAACTACACTTTTTTTTTTACATGGACACCCACTGTTTTTTAGGTCGAGCCTAGAGTCAGCGTGCATGCGCTGCTCTGTGAGACTTGTTGTGTGGGGTATGGAATAGGAGCCCCGCCCACTCTCCGCCCATATTTTTCAATTGGCTTGTGTCATTGCCCTTCGTAAATGCTGGATTCTGATTCATAAATAGGCCTGTTAGTCCATCCTTAGTGTCACCTTGTCTTCATCTGTAACCTCCCATGGCGACTGGCCCCTTTACTTCGGTTGTTACACGGTACGTATTCATAAGTCTGTAAGCACTTTTTTCTTTATTGAGTTTCTCTTGCTGTAGGCACGATGTGCTTTGCTTACATTCAGTGTGCCATGCGCGCTGCAATTATTTTTTCCATCTTTAATTACTTTGGTTACAATTGCCACACTTGAGCTTGAACTGTAAAGCGCTGGTGCTGCAATTGCTTTAAAATAAAGAAATTGAAAAATTTAGTTTTTCAATTTCTTTACTTTTGAACCAATCGTGGCACTGCGCTTTAGCTTAAGATATTTATAGTTAAAGCGCGAGTGCAGCAATTGTAACCAAAGTAAATAAAGAGAGAAAAACAGGACGTGCGGCCGCCATTTTTTTCTCTTTATTTTCTTTGGTTACAAGCGCTGCACTCATGCTTTGGCTGTAAACATCTTAAGCTAAAGCGTGGTACCGCAATTACTTCAAAAGTAAAGAAATAGAAAAAAGTGTTTTTCTATTTCCTTACTTTTGAAGCAATCAGGGCACCCAAGCTTCAGCTTAAGATGTTTCCAGCTAAAGCACGAGTGCCGTGATTGCATTCAAATGCTTGTTCCAAATTCCAGCTCTGTTTATCCATTTTTATTCCGACAAGAGCAGCAACAGTTAATTCTTTTCCAGCACTAATACATGAAACAACACTTTTTTTTTGTTTAAGAATTTTATTAAATTTTCAGGAGAAGAAAAAGAAAGACAACACATTCATAGAATATATGAACATATTACAATAAAGTGATCAATATGTAAATACAATACGTAAACAGCATGAGAAGAACAAGAAAAGAGAAAGAAAAGAAGAAAGAAAGATAAAAAAGAAGAAAGTTCAGAAAATTTAAAGAACACGTTGATAGAGAAAAAGAAAAAAAGAATTAGTGTAAAGTAGCATGTGAAGAGAGATATGATGTAAAGGGTAGCCAGAGAAGATCAGCTTTAATTTTTTGAGCGAGAGAAATAGAGGAAACATTAGCAATTCTGTGTTCATCACAAATAAAATTCCACCAAGTTAATGAAGATAATTTGGAATTATCTTTACAAGACAATAAGATAACTTTAAATGCTAATGCAATAAACAAGTCAAATAACATGGAAATAGAATAGAATTCTTCAACAGCAGGTGATGAAGAGCCTAAAAATATGTTTTGTAATGATAATGGAAAATCACATTAAAATTGTTTCATGCAAATAGTCCAAACAGATTTCCAAAATATTAATACATTTGAACAATCATAAAGTTAATGTCTCAACATGCCAGTATCATTAGAACAAGACCAGCATAATGGAGACGAGGATGGGGAAAACTTGGAAATACAAATAGGAGTAATATCAGCCTTATTATAAAGAAAATACAAAGTTTGGGTTATGCGAGCAGCAAGAGAAACTTTAAATAATTTAGGGCCAGATGTAGGTCGGTCGGTAACGGCCGAAAATCGGTATTTTCGGCCGTTACCGACCGGTATTGAGCGATCCGCATGTAGGTGACAGAAATTTGGCCGAATCAGTAAAAAATACAGATTTTTTTTACCTACATATCATTTACCGATTTTTGAATACCGAATCGGTAAAATTCGGTATTTAAGAATCGGTAAAATCAAATTACCTACATCTGGCCCTTAGACCCTAACTTATCCCAAGTCGTGATAGAAAGGGAAAGAGTCTGTTTCCCAAGCTCTTTCAATAGGGGATTTAGGTCTCTCCACAATATGTGACATCGATAGTTTGTAGACAAGAGCTGCATTAGGTCTGTGAGTCTGAAACAGACTATCTAATGGGGTTGTTGGTGTAAGAGATGGAGTACCATTTGGAAGTTCATGAATGGCTAATTGTGATAGTAAGGCAGTTGAGATAGCGGTACATTCATCAATACAAAAGTTGGGTAAATGAAATTGGATTTGTAAATCAGGAAAGTGAATAACGGAATTTTGGTGAATCAATTGGTATACGAAATGAATTCCCTTCTCCTTCCAATATTTGTAATAAAATGATTTACCTTTATATTTGGGATATTTATTATACCATAAAGTGGAGGATAAACAACATTGAAATGGTGTTAATCCTGAGGAATATGTGTTATATAATAAGCTCTGGGAATATTTTAAAATGGGATTTGTGGATAAGAAGGTACTATTAGACATATACAATATGTTTTGAAAGGATAAATCCTTTAATAAAGAGCGTTCAAAAACAACCCATTTGGGAAGAGGGATATCTGCAAAGTCATAGGATAGAGCACTGGATTGTTTAATCAAAAAGGCCGAATGGTAAGCTTTGAAATTAGAGAAGCAGACACCGCCTTCAGATTTAGGACCAATTAGTTTTGAAAGAGCAATTTGTGGATGTTTGTTACTCCATAAAAATTTTGAACAGATGGAGTTAATTTCAGAAAAGTATGAGATGGGGATCCGAGTAGGTAGCATGGAAACTGTGTATAGGACATGCGGGACAATCATCATTTTAATAGTATCCAGGCGACCCCACCAAGAGAGATAAAGGGGAGACCAACTAAGAAGGAGTGACTGAATTTTAGTAATTAATGCAGTAAACAAAAGTTTAATTGTGGTATTTAACGAATCAGAAAACCAAATACCCAGGTATTTAATTTTTGTGGGACTCCATGCGCAATTTGTGTCAGTGAACATAAATTGATAGCATGAGGGATTCAGGGTTAAAACTTCTGTCTTAGAGAAGTTTAATTTATAACCTGAAACACTGGAGTCCAGCCAAACATCCATGAATGGGGGGAGAGAAGTAATAGGGTTTGACATATAAATAAATATATCTTCTGCGTATGCTGATAACTTGGTTTCTATGGAATTATAAGTGAATCCAGTTCTATGAGCATTGAAACGGATGTGTTCAAGGAAGGGTTCAAGGCATAAAACAAATAAGAGGGGAGAAAGGGGACATTTTTGGCGCGTGCCTCTAGATAAGGAGAAAAATTTAGAAAAGTGATTATTTACAAAAATACTGGCCCTAGGACAAGAGAAACAACTTAAAATATGAAATTAAAGTCGGACCCAGGCTAAACCATTGAAGGGTCCTAAACATAAACTGCCAATTGATACGGTCAAAAGCCTTTTCAGCATCCAAAGACAGTGCTGCAAGAGGATATTTAGATTTCCTACCATAGGAAATAATATTTTCAAACATTCGAGCATTATCTGAGGCTAACCTGCCCTTCACAAATCCAACTTGGTCAGTTTTAACTAATAAAGGAACAATATTTTCAAGTCGTAAAGCAAGAATCTTGGCAAATATTTTACAGTCATAATTTATTAAGGTTTTTTAAAGAATTTAATAGCATTAGTTATTTCTTGAGCACTAACCTCTTTCTCCAATGAGGTAAATTCATCAGGTACAGAGGGTGGGGAAGGGAGACCCGAATAGAAGGTATCTAAATTCTGATTGGAGGGATTTGTGTCATCTGAATACAGTGAACGATAATATTCATGAAAAACATTAGCAATTCCTCATCAGACGATACCAATTTGTTAGTTGATTCATTTAAAATAGAACCCATGAGTTTTCATTCAGATTTAATTTTCAAATAGTTAGCTAGCATCTTACCCACTTTATTTTGGCCACTGTGAAATTTAGACTTTACTTTAAGGAGAATATTACATGCTTCGTTGTGGCAAGTTTATAAAGTTCAGCTTTGGCCTCGATCAATTCATGTAAATTGGTAGATGATTTGGATGTGAAATATGTATGTTCTAGAAGTTTAAGGTGCTGTAATGTAGTGTAGTTCCTATATTCCCAATAGGCTCTGCGCATTGGAATAATATAAACAGCAGTGTAGACGTAGGACTGAGGTCGACTAGGTCTCTACTGACTATATTAGACTTAAGGTTTGCCAGCTAGCTCAGAGGTCACTAGAAACTTTCTCGAATAAACGAGGAGGAGTTTAACCTCCCTGGATAGACAAGAAGGGATTAGCTTCTGACAACCATAAAACATGACAACTTTGCTCCCTCAGAATTAGAGTGTATCTCTAGAGTCGTGTGAAAACAATAGACAGCTATTTCACTCAGTCAAGTGTGCATACTTAGTTTTACCAGAGTGCAGAGAAAAGAGAGACGGGCGTTTTCAATAAAAGGTGTTATTTATTGAGCAGTCTTGTTTCTCATGCAAGAGAAATGAATTGCCACAATTGCAATACTCATAGTAAAGTAAAGTGCGTACAGTAAAAGGAGTATTATAAAATAATACTGTAAAAGTATTGATATGGTTTCTTAGCCATAAGATACTTTAAAATAGATAAAATATATACATACATATATACATTGACTAATGTACTCAACTGGTGCTTCTAAATACGCCTACCCCGGTGTACCTGACCTAAGCCTAATACGTGGAAAGGAGTAAGTAAGTAGCAGTTTAAGTTAAGTTGGTTTTGCCAAGAATCTGAATCAAGAATTCTCTTTAAGGGTTTAGTCAGCTCCGTACCTGGGTAATAGAAAGCAGGAGGTCTGGTATCTCTCTTTCAGGACTCGATATACCAGTAACCCGCGAGGGTATCTGGAAACACCGGAGCTGAATTTCTCGGCAGGAGAAAAGACAGCGTCTCTCTCAGGGGCGGCGTCCGTGGGCTCTCGCATCAGCTGGGCTCTCGGGCAAGTAGATAGCCGCTCTGCTCCAAACCACCGTGTGTTTGCTTAAGGCAGCGTTGGTATATTTATACCTGGAAGGTGCCGGGTTTGACGTAAGGTTGGACATAAGCCGTCAATAAAGATGTCACTAAGAACTGGCCGTTCTTACAGTGCTCACAGGAGTTCTAGGACAAAATCAAAACAAAAGCAATGGGGATTTCCCAGGTTGCTGGAGGTTTGGTTTGTTTAGAGAACTCGTTGTGCTTTCTAGGAGTCCGGGGAAGTAGCCTTGCTTAATGTGGACTGCATGGGCTACGACTAAATATGGATACGATTATTATGCCTTTATAAGGATATTATTTATTATAACCACATAAGGGCATAAATCAGGAATATCGAATTAGGGTCCTAGATAGAATTACAACACACACTCCACGATCTAATGTCCATCATTACTAAAACTAAGCAATAGTAAACATATAAAAGTGGATGTGTTTTTCCAACCCACCCCAAAATACATACTTTGCATTTGAAATGGTAAATACACGAAAATGATTATTGGTACTGTACGCTTTTCAAACAGTGTTATCATTCAGAAAAAAGGATTGCATATAATTATCAGCTGAATGATTTGCGAAAATTACACATGGAATGGCTCTTAATACAGAAGAGAAGGTCGAGACCATTCCATCACATAATAATACAAATGCTTGTACTTGTGCTAGAGGTTGAGGTAATATATTGTCTCTAGAGTTCCTAAAATAGAAGCTCTGTTCTCTAAGAATAGTTCTACTTTAAGCAGAGTACTTTGTGCCTAAAAAAGGTAAATATTTTGGAAGTGAGAAAAAATAATTTCGCTTTCAGGGGAAAAAACAGTTCCAAAAGTTTTCAGTAGCTTTTGTTTATCAAAGCTGAAGGCCGAATTCAGAGTTCAGGGAACGCTGTGTGCTCGTTGCTTAGAAAAGTTATTCTTTCTGTTCAGGGGAGAACATCATTTCAGACAGACTCTCAAAAAATTGGTCTACGGCTTCAGGTGAAAGTTCGACCAAGTTTGAAAATGCCGCAACAGTACAGTCGTGAGAATGATTGCTATCATCGATGTCAGGATCAGCAATGCTCACAGAAGGTCGTACCTGGGTGATGCTGCTCTCATCTCGTACTTCACTGCCACATAATCGTAGTGATGAAGTCTCAACGAATGCCGTCATCAGAATATGTAGCCGCTGGGGACAACACGATGCATGAGCCGTTACAGGACTTAGCAAAGTATCTGTATCCATTGGTACTGCTGATGGTAGTGTAAGACAGATGTCCAACATGCATTCTTCTCCGCATAGCATACATCGAAGCACAGGTAAGATGCAATTCTGCCAGATGGGTCTGAATGAAAGAAACCAGGTCATATTCAGATCTCTTAGCCGGGCTAATCCAAGGACTTTAGTTATGCGGTCCCGATAGCGTATAGCTAGGATCGTTTCTTCCATCGTTGCTGGAGTCTTGTCTGCGACTTGGCTTGCCATATCGGAGGAGAAGGATCAAAAATAAAATTCCTGCTACGAGTCCCAAAAGAAGTGGTAGGCCGCCCAAGACAGAATGGACAAAATTAGGAAAAATGCCCAGAACTGTTTTGAAGGGTGTTAACAGTCCCCAAAAAATTGTCTTAAATACATGTGGAATGCCACTGGTATCTGACATATTTAGGATTTGGCTTAGCATTTCTGTGAAATGCACAGGGCAATTTGTTGATAAAAGGCTATGTATCTCTGCTGTTGTCCTTGCAACTTGCAGATCATACGTTTCTTTTGATGACTGTTAGATCTGGGGGTCTCTAGTTGGCAGAGGTAGGTACCACTGTCCAAATAGGGACCCTTGCTTCTAGTCAGGGCAAGGAGATAACCCTCTGAGATAACCCCTGCTCACCCTCTAGGTAGCTTGGCCCGAGCAGTCTAGGCTAACCAGAGGCAATGCGTAAAGTATTTGTACCAACACTCACAGTAACACAGTGAAAACACCACAAACTGACTCCACAACAGTTTAGAAAAATAAAGGTATTTTTAATCTAAACTACACAAGACCAAAACGACAAAAATCCAACATACACAGTTCAAGAATATGGTTTCAAAAAGAGTTCTTAAGGTTGCGTTAAAATTCTTCAAGTTGCGGTAAAATAAACCACAGATGCGTGAAAAGTTCACAGTTGCGTCACGTTTACTCACAGTACCTTTAGTTGCAACAAAGTTCCAAAAGCAGAAGCTGGTGCGGTGGAAAACAAGCGATGCGTTGCTCCTGAGACCCTGGGGAGGCGATGCGACAGCCCCGCTGCAGCAGCGGGCGTGTTGCGACGAATCCGGTCTGTATGGGGAGGAAGGCCACTTGTATGGATTCCGGTGCGTAGGTTCCGTAGGAAGTCTGTTCTCGCAAAGGCACGATGCGACGATCTCGTAGGTGCTGCGACGATCTCCGGGGCGACGATGCGCGGTCCAGCGGCGATCCTTTCTCTCGCAGCTCCTCGATGCGATGATTCTGCGATGACACTCGCAGCGACGTGATGCGGTCCGCAAGCAAGCGGTGCGGCGTTCTCACCCAGCGACGACAGGCTCTGCGACGATACTCGCAGCGATGTTCGATTCTCCCGCACCGGTCTGGTGCGTCCCGCAAACGAAGGATGCGACGTCTCTGGCAGCAGCGTCAGGCGCTGCGACGATCTCGACCTCCGTAGCGGCGGGAAATTTCTCGCACTGTCGGGGATGCGCTCCGCAAGCGAGCGATGCGACACTTTTCAGATTCAAAAGTCACTCAAGCTTAGTTTCAAGCTTCCCAGCACAGGTCCAACCTCCAGAGGCCCCACAACTGGATCAAGCACTCTAGGAGGGACAGAACTCTCTCAGCAGAGTTCAGGGAAGCTGGGGGTGAAGTCCTTTTGTTCCTGGGACTTCAAAAAACAGGGAGCCAGCTCTTCTCAGGCCCTTGGAGATTCCTTCAAGACAGGGGACACAAGGGGCGCTAGAGGGCGCACTGCGGGATGGCTGGCTGAACTGTCAGCTCCGCCGGATGGACGCCACCATAACGACCCTTTCGCCCTTCTAAACCACCGACCCAGCTGAACTGCGGCCAGCTCCGCGTGTCGGAAGCTAAAGCCGTCAGAATGATCTGATTCTGACAGAGTTTGGTGAGCTGCACGGCGAGAAAACAGCGGAAACCCAAGACGCCGCCGGGGCACTGACAAGATGGCCGCGCCTGACGGCTGCTGCTCTGAAGCGACCAACTGACCAGCGGAGCGCTGAGGGTTGCTGCGGAGTGATCCCAGGCCGCGCCGCAGCGGCTGTAGGAGCAGCGAGGCGACAAAACAACGGAGGCCGGTAGATGCGGGGAAAAAAAACGGAGAAGTCCGGTGTGCGTTCCACTGCGCCCAAGATGGCGGCGGCGCTGGAACGCACGAGACCGGCGGTATCGGCGGCCCCTGGGACAGGCGGCATGGAGCCCCATCGGGAGCGGGAATAGCGACTGACGAGGTGAGCCAACCCAGCGCTAAGCGCCGCCTGACCAGACCAGCTGACCCCCCAGACCGGCGAGCTCCCTGCACAGTGCGCTCAACGGAGGTGCGTGGAGCTTCCCTTGAAGAAGTAGACGCTACCTCCCACACCCACAGCGAGAGAGTTCAGGGCCGGAGTGCGCCATTGGGTACTCACCACGTCTAAACTCTGACACCGGACCGGTATCGAGCAGCAACCCAATCAACGTCCCCTTACTGCCACACCCGGGGGTAAATGAGCAGACGCACCCAGAGGGGGGGGGCCCAGGCACCAGCGGGAAAGAGCACGCTAACGGCCGGCAGCCCAAACGCGGCCGCACAAACCTCGCCACTACCACTGCGGACTATGGGGAAGCCGGACAAACAACAGTCCAAGCTCCCCTTTGAAACAAGGAAGCAGCCCAAAACAATGTCGGCCACCCTTGAAACCGAAGGTGACGTTGAAATGGCGGAGGGGTCTGCCATGGAAGCGGTGCTTCGTGCAATCCAGCAGAGTCTGCAGGAAATGAATGGGAAATTGGACAGCGTGGTGCAGCGAGTGGACAGTATGGCGGCTAAAATAGAGAAGCACGACGAGCGCCTGGAGGAAGCAGAACAACGGATATCCAGGGTGGAAGACGACCATGCAACCACGTCGAAGGTATGCGGAGGACTGGAGAAAACGGTGGAGACCCTTCGAGCGAAGGTGGAGGACCAAGAAGCGAGGTCCAGGAGGAACAACATCCGAATTTCCGGCCTGCCGGAATCCACCAACACAGGGAGGATGGAAACGTACATAGAGTCCCTCCTAACAGAAATCTTTGGCGCCGACAAACTATCCTCAGTGTTCCTGATCGAGAGAGCGCACCGCTCCCTGGCGCCAGTTCCGAAACCGGGGGCCGCTCCACGAATGATCATAGCGCGTACGCTCAACTATAGGGACAGAGACACAGTCCTCCGACTCGCCAGAGAAATGGGAAAAATCACACACCAGGGTAACACGCTGGAATTCTACCCTGATCACACCATGGCGGTGCAGCAAGCACGGAAGGAATTTGCGCCGGTGAAGAAGAAACTACGTGACCTTGGTCTGGAATATGCCATGCTGTACCCGGCCAAACTTAAAATCACGAACCTGAGTAAACCGGTCATCTTGCAATCAGTACAGGCGGCGCACGAATTCATCAAACAGCAGGGGAAGCGAAGGAAGGAGCAGAACAGAGCGGAACCGACCAGCGATGTGGAATGAACGATAGGGTGGCATGGAAACCTTGATGAACACGAAAGCGGCCCAGGGACCAAGCAGAGGCGTATGGGTGGCGCACACTGACTCACCCCGGAACACTTGGCCTGGAGGTGTACTGCCACAGACCTTTCTTTTTGAACACTGAAGCAGCGGACCTGAGATGTCTGTCCTCGCAGTGAGTAATGGGGGACCATGGGACCACAGATGGTTGCACGACGAAGCATCATGAACAGGGGGCCAAGTGGCTCCAATGGTAGTAGCGTGTAGTAAGGGGGGTGCAGACGCTAGCCCTAGGTCCAACCCTCGTTGCTAGCACTGGAATGAACCGCAGCTACCGAATGTCCCTGAGGTATATCAAATCTTTGATGGGGGGAATTGTTCGATGGCGCCCGCCTACTGTTTGTTGGTATTTGGTGGGTGGAGGGTGAAAAAACTACACACACGACATAAAAAAGTCGACATGGGCGTCCGTCCACGTCCACTACGTGGATGGAGATGTGTGTACCTGGCGATACCCCCGAGCGGGGGCGCCCCAAAATGTGTTTTCAAGTTCAGATTAAGTTAGTTAAGGGATGGCTTTGGCACAGTTCGGGCGCTAAAGTGGGTGGGGGGGAAAAGGGGGAACTGGGTATGATTGAATCGTCGACTCTGTGTCTGAGAAGCATGGCAAACTCCAAGACCATACATGAGCGCACACTATGTAGTAGCGGCCTCACCGACCTGGCGGGGATCACGCATCGAACACTTCACTGTTTACTGCCTGTTTGGAGCCGTACACGGCTGCCGCACTTTGAGATAGAAGCCAAGATAAACACAAATGACTATGTCGAGAGTTAACACATTAACCCTGATCACGTGGAATGTAAGGGGACTGGGGAACCCGAGAAAGATAAGGCAGATGTTTGCTTATTTTGACAGATTGCAGGCGGATATAGTGTATCTACAGGAGACACACCAAGATGCTGCACACACATCCACACTAGGGACACGGTGGGCTGAATCAGTCACAAGCTCTAACTACTCAACGTACTCCAGAGGGGTTAGCATCCTCATACGTAGGGGAACACACTTTGACATTACGAATGTGACCAGGGACTCAGAGGGCAGGAGTGTGATGGTGGAGGGGAAGGTCAGGGGACAGAGACTCCTGTTACTAAACACGTATGGCCCTAATGTGGATGACCCGGGGTTTTACAGGAAAATCTGGCAGACACTCGCAGATACACATATAGACCACATACTATGGGGAGGTGATTTCAATGTCGCGCTACAGGATCAATTAGACCGAGCTGCACACACCACGGAACACCACAAAAATGCCAGACATATGCTGCGGGACGCAATAGAGGACCTCCAGCTGACAGACATTTGGAGGAAGAGTAACGCAGGGATCACCGCTGCTACACACGTTAATGCTGCAAACAACAGCTGGGCGCGACTAGATTATTGGCTTGGTACCAGAGAGATACTAACATGGGTTCGACACATCTCACATCCGCCCAGGACACTGTCAGATCACAATCCAGTTTTGCTAAAGATAGAGGTCCCTCATTATGAACCGCCGCCCTTCACTTGGCGTTTCAACGCGACAGCTCTGAAGGACCCACTGTATGCCACCACAATACATGAGGCAATAATAGATTACTTCGCTATAAACGGCCCGTCCACGGATGACCCCTGCCTCCTGTGGGAAGCGTTTAAGGCCACAATCAGGGGGGCATGCATTAGCACGTCATCAGGCATACTGAAGGACATCAGGCGGCAGCTGCGCATGCGCGAAACAGCGATACAGGAGCTGGAAGACAAATACACGCACACTGGAGACACTAAGGTGCTAGGAGACATACACACCCTTCTGACAGAACACAAACAGTTTGCATCGGATGAACTCAAATACGTCACTAAACGGGCGACGGCCAGACGCTACGGGGAAGGAGGTAGACCGGGTAGGGCACTGGCAGACAAGATATGCTCAGGGAGGGCCCCACAGAATATAACAGCCATCTGTAAGGACACGGGGGAAACGGTGAGCGACATCAAGGGGATTATAACAGAATTTATGTCACATTATGGTACACTTTACCAAGCGCGCCCTACGCCCACGCAGGGAGAATTGCTAGCATACATGGAGGATGTGGAGTTAGCCTGGCTGTCAGACGGGCACAGAGAGTACCTAGCACGTCCTGTCACGATCGAGGAGGTTACGGACACAATCAAGCGGCTGCCGAACAACAAAGCACCGGGGCCGGACGGGTACGTGGCAGAATTTTACAAAGAATATGTGGATCTGCTTGCACCACACTTGGTGAAGCTATACGGGGCGGCACACGCAGCCCAAACCCTACCGGGCTCCATGAGGGAAGCCTTACTCATTGCGCTCCTAAAGCCGGGTAAGGCGGAGGACAAATGTGACTCATACCGCCCATTGTCCCTCTTGAACGTGGACACAAAAATAATAGCCAGTCTACTGGCGGACAGACTGAAACCGCTCATGCCACTACTAATCAGGCCAGACCAATCTGGGTTCATACCTGACAGGGCCACCACACACAACACCCGCACACTCTTTGCGTTGGCCCATTACCTATCCCCAGACACGAAGGCAGTGGCAGTGCTACTTGATGCTGCCAAGGCATTTGACACAATCGGGTGGGCCTTCATACAGGCGGTCCTGGTGCGCATGGGTTTCCCCCCGTTGTTCCTGGGCTGGATTTCAATGCTGTATAACAATCTGTCGGCACGCATACGAATAAACAAACATGTCTCAGCACCCATCCCGATATGCAGAGGGACGAGGCAGGGCTGCCCGCTCTCGCCGATGCTCTTTGCATTGATCCTGGAGCCATTGGCATGTAAAATACGACAGCACCATCACTACTCAGCCATACAGATGCCGTCACGCCCCATCCACATATCGTTATACGCAGATGACATGGTGCTTTATGTCAAAAACCCGGCACAAAACCTGAATCCACTAATGAGGGAGTACATTAGGTTTGGGAACCACTCCGGTTTACAAATTAATTGGGATAAATCGCTCATTCTAGCCCTGACGGATAGCACGCACCCTATACCCCTGGACTACCCACTTGAATGGCAGGAGGAACCCACGAAATACTTAGGTGTGTGGTTCCACAGGGACCCAGAACTTGTTATACGCACCAATTATGGGCGAGCGATAGAGGACCTAGGGGACAAAATAAAAAGGTGGAATAAACTCCCGTTATCCCTGGCGGACAGGACTGCAATCGTGAAGATGGTGATACTGCCCAAATTTTTATATTTATTTAATAATATCCCAATAAAACCGCCGGCGGTAGTGTTTCGCAATATCAACTCCTTAGTTCTTAGTCTGCTGTGGGCCGGAAAACAAGCGCGACTGGAACTACGCACCATGACACTTCCGTATGCCCAGGGAGGTTTCAAGGTACCGGACCTCTATCTCTATTATCTGTGCGCCCAAGCGCAATTTGCACATTATTGGCATCACGAGGTACCCTTCCTGACGCATGTGGCGGTAGAGGCGGGAGATGCAGACCCGATACCACTGGTGAACATACTGTTACATAAACGCCCCAAGCTACATGACAGAGACATAAACACGGTGGATACCACCACGGAAGCATGGCGATTGATGGGCAAGGCAGCTAAGGCACTGCCACTGTATGCCCCTGCTCTGCCTTTGGCACACAACCCACATATCTCAGTGACACAGGAACAGGTGGGCATGGATTTGCTGCGGAGGGCGGGCATAGATACAATGGGTGATTTGTATCCCAATGGGGTCTTCCAAACGATAAATGAAATGCAATACATCAGCAACCCGTCCCTACTATTCACCTTTAACTATTATAGGCTCCAAAGAGCACTTAGGGAACACTATCCGACGCATCCGGAGGAGCCGACCCCGCTAGCACCCCTACAACTCCTTCTCACGACGCCTGCGGCATCGCACCTGGTATCTAAATTATACACTAGCTTACAGGGAGCGATAGGGGGCAACACAGACAAAGCTAGAGTTAGGTGGAGCGAGGGACTAGTGACACCCATCGAGGAGGAGGAATGGGCAGCAGCATGCAAGCTAACAGACGTGCTGACACCAAACGGTAACCTGAGAATCATACACTACAAATACCTCCACCAAGTGTATTATACACCGCAGAGACTGCAGAGATATGGGTTACAAGAGGATTCGAAGTGTAAAAGGTGTAAGCAGGAGGGGGCGGATTTCATGCACCTGGCATGGCATTGTAGCAAGGTGGCGAGATACTGGGTACGAGTGGTGCAAATGCTGAATGCCATGTTAGAATCTGCTTTACTATGTGATGCCAAGATGTGTCTCTTGGGTATTGAACCAACATTGAGAGCGACGAGGCGAAAGTTTTGTGCGGTAGCGTTGTTGCTGGCGAAAAGAAGGGTTTCAATGCACTGGAACAGTACAAAAGGGCCAGAGGTTAAGAATTGGTTAGAAGATATGGTGTACTGTCGCGACACTCTGAACACCTATGAGGAGGAACTGCCAGCCAGATCGAGACCCAAAGACTATTGGGAATACCTCAGAACCTACTTGCTGAAACGGGGCAGTGAAGAGGGAATGAACGCGAATGATTAGAAATACTACATGAAGTGTGATTAACGGGTGTACGAGAATACTGAGGTATGGGAAGGGAGGGAGGATGCTGTGACACAGAGTATACGTTTTTTTTTTTTTTTTTTTGATGGACACTCCGGGTTAATTTAGGGGTGACACCATCCAGTTTACAGTTGGGAGACTAAGTAACCAAAAAATGTGTGAACACTGGCAAGAATATACATAACTGGCGCACTGAATTGGAAAGTGTATATGATGACGATGTTAAACGCCGCCGGTCCTATGGATGTCGGCTGATGGGCTGTGTACATAACAGAGAGAGCCCGACTGGGCAAGAACAACTGTAGCCGGCCACCATTGGTTGTAGGCGACTCACTTGTAATGTATTTTCATATATGCTAAGTGCGAATAAACTTCTTACACCAAAAAAAAAAGAAAAAAAAAAAAAAAAAAAAGACAGGGGACACAGCACAGCAAAGTCCTTCCCCTCTCCTTGGCAGCAAAGCAACAGGTCAGTCCAGCAGAGCAACAGCAGGACAATCTTCCTTCTTCAGTTTCAGCTTTCTCCTTGGCAGAGGTTCCTTCTTGATTTCCAGGATGATCTAATTTTCTGTTGTCAGGGGTCCTGTACTTATACCCCTAAAGTCTTTGTTCTCTTGGTGCATGTGGGCCCTGAGCCTGGTCTAAACCAGTTCTGGGTGGATCCTGAGCACTTTGTTTTGCTGGCTGCATCTTTCCTTTCAGAGTGAGGGGCAGGGTCCTCAGCCACCCAGCAGGGGGGTGGAGCCAGCATTGTGGAAGGCAGGCACAGCCCTATTCAGCCCAGGTGCTAACTCCTCCCACTACTCCAGTTGCAACTGCAGTCATTCAGCCTAGTGCTGACTCATCCATCCTGCTGGGGAATTCCCCAGCCCCTGTCACTCACAAACCAGACAGTCAATACACAAACAGGCCCAGGCACACAGAAGGGTCAGACAAGAGAACAGCAACTTTCTAAAAGTGCTGTTCTCAAACACAGGATTTAAAAACAACCTTTCCTAAAAGATGTGTTATTAAATTCTGAGTTCAGGGATACTAGATACTTATGTCCTATCTTGTTCCTATGGGAAGAAATGCTGTTAACCACTGTAGCCAGCATTCCCCATGTTAATCTATGGAGCAAGATAGCCTTACAATAGTGAAAAACGAAAATGGCTGTAATTCACTACCAGAACATGTTACCTGCACCAGTACATGCTCTACCTTTCACATACACTGCACCCTGCCCAGGGGGGTACCTTGGGCCTTCCATAGGGGTGACTGATGTGCACAGAAAGGGAAGGGTTAGGCCTGGTCAGTGTGGACACTGACCAGGAGGACATGGCAGTTCTAAACTGCCCATAGGCACTGCAGTGTCAGGCCTGAGACACCATTTTAGAGCTACTCCTGTGGGTGGCACAATCAGTGCTGCAGGCCCACTAGTAGCATTCGTCATCACCAGCCCTGGCACACCCAGTGCACTTTACTAGGGACTTCATGGTGACACAAATATGCCAAACATGTATATCCAATCAGAATAACACTTTAAACAGAGAGCATATGCACTTTAGCACTGATCAGCAGTGGTAAAGTGCGCAGAGTCATATTGCCAACAGCCACGGGTCAGGAAAAATAAGGGAGGAAGAAGCAAAAAGTTTGAGGATGACCCTGCAAGAAGGGCCAGTTCCAACAATGACGTTAAGGGCACAGTTGTCTGTAAAAGAACAGACTTTATTCTGCTTAAAGTATCAATTCGAATAGAAGAGATATTCAAAGAAGGCCAAATTGTTGCCTCCGTATCTGGAGTGCTGTTTGGATACAATACTTGCATACATCAAGTGACCATGGAACTCACGCTGACGAGATAGGCTTTCGCTGGCACCATGCCACAACAGCTGTGGTCCACTATTAGAATATAGCTCCCGTTAGAAAGCCGTCTAAAGAATGGCTCTATTTGTGTTGCAGGTGTGCCGTGCCGGTGACATGAAAGGTTATTTGAAGTCCCTTCACAGGCCCCATGCAGGTTAATACCTTGACACAGAAGTATACCGCTTAGTGATCGTTTACAATTTTTACCACTAAGAAATACATTCTGTTTCTTTTCACTGTAACATGTGTGTGTATAAGGTAATTTCCATGATGACTTGATGTACCCTTTACCCAACGTTTCATACTGGCCCGCTGGTATATACTCCTGGCAGTATTTAAATTGGAAAGTCGTTATCGGAATTGTAATTATTCCGTGTATTATCCATTCAATGACAGGTCTTTCTGACATTGTCAATGGTAATCTCTCAAGTTTTTCAATGCTCAGAATTGTATAGTCTGCTCCTTTTTGTGCCAAACTGATTTGTTTATCAGTAAGGTTAAAGATAGAGAATAAAGACGTGTTGATTAAACGCCCTGGTACGTAGCCTGAACGCAGATTTTGCAACGTCCAGCCAAGCTGTACAATAGAACGTAATTGGGACTGACCGTGTTGGAACATTAGTAAGTCCTGCTCTATTATATCAATAGCAGATGATACAATACTGTCCAGTGAATATATTCTGGAGGACAGAGTCATTAACCCATTGTCCACAATAGAAAGTGATTTTTCCAAATTAATACGATCAATTTCTCGTATTTTTTCTGCTGTTTCAATTTGCATTACTTTCCAAGCTTCGTTGTACGCAGCGTATATACCGGCCGCTATGAAACGTTTTTGACGCTGTTTGCGTGGTCCCATTATGAAATCACGCAAGTCAGCACCGTCTTTAAGTAAAGTCAAGTGTTGCTTAATTTCAGCCAGTGTGGATTCTTGTAGCCACTCAAGGCATAGTTTGCCTACACTGTATGTTGTAACTATCCCTGGATGTTGTCTCTGGGAGTATCTAGGGTCTGGCCTGGTCATTTTTAACCCCTGTATTTTGTTCAGGAATCTATCTTGACCGTTATTTGTGTCTGTGGGCCAGATCAACCATTTTTTCCAATCAGGATGTGTTCTGTTTTGGTTAAAAATATGGGATACGTCTATCTCAACATCTGTAGTGCTATTACTGTCAGGTGTTGGCTTTGGAATAGATGGTTTGTTTAAATCTTTTATCTTGGCTAGGCCAAGACAAGTAGTCTGTTGAATGGTATCATTCAAGAATATTATTTGTTCTGGGATCATGCAGGCTCTAAATAATGCTTCTAAACCTTGGACCTGCCAATCTTTGGTACCCCAGATGGTTTTTGTTTCAATGTTGTTTTTCCAGAATTCAAAACCAAATTAATCATTTTTTCATAAAATGTTTCCGAATAGATCAATTTAGTATTTGTCAGCATTGTTTTTACCCCTGTCTTATTTAACAGTTTGAAATAAAACGTTTCTGCATCACTTGTGTTAAACCCTGAGAAGTATGGGAATTTCTCGTAAAATGTTTTCGAACTGCTTTTAGGTGGAGTTGCACAATGTTCCCATTGATTATAATTAAAAACATTTCTAGGTTGAGCAGATTTATGCAAATAGTGATGTGCAAAGTGATTATAACAATACATTTCTTCATAATTTGATGAACCCTGTAAGTAATCATGTTCTGTAAATTTCGCTGACATTACTAAATCTGACATATCATTAATACTTTCAAAATGCCAATCATCAGAGAATGTACTCGGTTTTACAAAGTCACTTAATGAAACCTTGAACTGATGTGGATATTTCAAGAGCTCAACCGGGGCCATAGATTTCATAATCCGTTTTGTCCCATGCTACCCCACCGGGTATTGGATTGGCTGTGACATTCACTGATGATAGTTCTCTTTTCTCGATGTGAGATGAAGTATGGGCGGATCTAGCGGATCTCGCGTACGCGAATTTGCGAATTTACGGATTCGCAATCCGCAAAAATACGCGAACTCTCGCGGATTTGCGGATTTTTACGTTTCTTGTGTTGGCGCGCGTTCGCGAGGATTTGTGGACCATTTCGCAATTGCGAACTTACTTTTCGGCTCGCAACGGCCGCGACTATGTTGTTTCTACGTCTGGTTTATCATCACAGGTTCACAGCACCCTCTGTTTCACCACTGCCACCCTCTGGTACACCCATGCCACCCTCTGGTACATCCTCACTGCCACCCATTAGGTTTGTTTATCACTGTATATTATTGGGGTGAAAAAAAGCAAGCACACCTGCCCTGCTTCAACTGCCATGAATTAATTTGGGGTTGATTAATGTGTCAGTGATTTTGAAACTTCCAGTCTGGCTGGCACCTGCTTCCTTCCTTATCTGTAATTTGCTTTCTGTTGCAGTGAAAGCAAGCACACCTGCCCTTCTTCAACTGCCATGAATTAATTTGGGGGTGATTAATGTGTCAGTAATTTTGAAACTTTCAGTCTGGCTGGCACCTGCTTCCTTCCTTATCTGTAATTTGCTTTCTGTTGCAGTGCAATTTTTTTTCACAGGACCTTTATGGTCTACTTGTAGCTATTCTATGAGCCTGCTGTTTGGGTCATAGCAGGGTCATAGAATAGTTGCAAATAGGCAACTGAACTCTGGAGGGGCCCCTCAGGAAGCCCTAGAGTGAATGGTTACTAATGTTAAGTTTGAACTTTTGCACCTGGTGATTGCTTTCAGTTTAGCAAAAATCGTTTTTCTGCAATTTCGCGCGATTCGCGGGGCGCGAATCCGTGCGAGATCGATTTCGGAAGCCGCGAATGCGTGCGAATACATAAATTTTTTTTTGCGGCGTGTATGTTCGCGTGATTTTTTGCATGTTCGCAAGGCGCTTGTAGTGATACGTTTGCGAACTTACCCACGCGGTCGTACACGGGCGCGGCCATCTTGTTTGCGTGACGTAATTCCGTTTCCGGCCGCTATGTGTAATCTCGCAAAGTGTGCTACTCGCTAGTACAATTTCGCGCGTGATCGCGAGGAAAATCTCGCGCGAACTTACCCACGCGGTCGTGAATGGGCGCGGCCATCTTGTTTCTCATTCATTGCTATGGTTCTGGGCATGCTTTCTGTATCCTCTCTGAATCTCTGCCATCCTTTGCTTGTTTGAAGTTTATTTGATCTATTTTACTTATTATCTATCCCTCTATTTTTCTAGCTCTATATTTTTGTGTTTTCTGCTACTTTTAGTTAATTTTAAACTACTTTTTTAAACTCTTTTCTTTTCTTCTTCACTATTCTATTTCTTCTTTATCATTTAACTTTATTTCTGCCCAGACCATGGTAAAGGGAGCCGGGAAGCACCCTGAGAAGGGGAAGGGTCCCGCACCCCGTGCCCGGCTCCCGTGCGGGTGTTTGAGGGGGGAGCAAGTGGTGCCACGGGAGATCTTTAGCGCGGAGGAGGTGGGCGCACTAATCTTCTACGTCCAGCGCCGCCTCCCCAAGACCATCCTGGGAGGCGGCAAGATCGCAACCGGCTATGGCATCCGGGAGCGCCGGAAGCGGTGGGAGAAGGTGTGCCGGGCCATGTTTAAGCTCTCTGGGGTCCGGCGCACCTATAACCAGGCCACCCACCGCTGGACGGATGTCATGGACCGGGAACGGGACTTGCTGGACGCGCTCGGCGTAGAGGTCCCCGGGCTTGGTGAGTAGTAGTAGCTATTCATCACTACTCTGTTTTATCCGGCTCTGTTATTTGCAAATCTTTGTTCTTTACCAAGAGCAATAATGCTGCCGATTACATTGTAGGTAAATTATATTTCAAAATCTTCTATGCATTTCAGGTGCACTGCTCTCCTTCTCAGTAGCCTTGCTTGCTACTATGCTTATTTGTTTTGTATTTTGTGTTCATTTCATTGGCCTGAGAAATTATGTATGAGTGTAGTGTAAAGATAAGAACTGCGTAATGCTAGACACTAAGGGTCATATTTTCAATTACCGGCGCATCCCTGAAAAGTAGCAGGGATGCGGCAGTAATTGTGCGCCATGCCACCACCACCCATTGGCCCAAAACATCACAGAAGCCTTACGCATCTGTGCCGTAAAGGCGGCACATTGCTGGAGTTGCGTGCCAACGATGGCGCAGCTCCAGCAATGCTCTGGGGTGCCCTATCTCCCCAATGCTGCATCAAGCCGTACGTCGGCTTCAAGCAGGCGCAGGGTTTGAGTCCCGCATCATTGTCCTAAAAGTGACTGGTTGACATCTTGTAGATTTCCCTCAGCCACTTTTAGGATTCGTTCCTGCGCAGGAACGCCCTCCCTTGCGCCGGAACGCCCCCTGATGGCGCAGGGCTTTACAACGTTTTTTTTTAATATATACGCCGCACCATGGCGACTCTTTTGTTCTGCCGCTGCGTCACAAAAGTCACGCAACAATGGAGGAAAATGAGCCGCAAGGGACTTCTAAATCAGCCCCAACAGACTGAAGTCCAGTCCTTCCTTTAGACACATGGCTATAAGAAGAAATAGTGGTGGTGGTCGGTGGATTGATAGTTTGAGTATTCACTGATCTGCAAGCAGGATGGACTTTGTCTGTCACTTCGCGTGCTGCGGACTGCTGCCTGCCAGGCCTAGGCAAACCTTTTTAGTAGTCTGTTTATTGAGTTACATAGGAACTTTCAAAGTCAACGGTCCGCAAATCAGGCAATACGAATAACGTAGTATACCACATGAGATAGACAACTATTCCACGGGATATATTGACCTATCTATTTGCTATTTCTCCAAAATATTTTGTTATTGTTCTTTTGAAATGTTTGGTTTGGTTGACAAATCTCATCCATGTTTTCTGGTCTTTCTTTCTTTCATGTTGTACATCAGCTCCCCCCAAGGGCAAGAGGACACAGGAGGAGGAGGAGGAGGGTGCTGTTCAGGAGGATGCAGGCCAGGATCGGGCAGGCGAGGGCTCCTTTGCTGGCCCCAGTAAGTTTTAATTTTAATATAGAGTACCTATTTTTTCCTAGCGTTCCTCATTCGATTTTTTCTAAATCGTCTTTGATCTTCTTGTAGACTGGATCTAAATTCTTATCCTGCCTCGACTATGACTCCCTGTGGTATTACTAGATTATTCTTATTAGTCTGTCTGTGTAGCTAACTAAGATTGCACATTTGGCAATTCCATTGGACTCCCATTCTAGTCAGCAATAGCTCTATGCACTGAGTGCAGTCCTCTGGGATTGTCCATAATGTCTTTTCAAGTCTTCTAAATGTTTATGCTTTGACAATTGCCAACAATAAAAAGGTGAATGACCACCAAGAAAGAATAAGATACTACTTTACTTTTGGTTTGTATAGGAGGACAATCCATTCTACTACTGTTGCAGGGACAAATCTGCACAAACCGAACTATGAACACTAAATAGTGCATTGTTTATCAATTATAATAGGCACAGGTAGACTTTCTTTCCACATACCTCAGTGATATCAGACTTTGAAGAACCCCCACTCTCCTTACTGACTAGATAGTGTGGCAGAGTCATTTAGCTCCCTAAGTCACCGATGATTGATCCCCAATGATCATTAGATTATCCTACGCATGACAAGAGTACGGAGTCACAGTCAAGAAGTGTCAGAGGCACTCATGCTTGCAAAAATTCCAAAACCTTTAGCTCATCCACTCTAGTCTGGAGGCCAAAAAACCACAGAGTCTATTTAAGTTTAAAAGCTTTATTAAAACTAAACACATTTATTAAAATCAACTTTGTCATAAAAGTAAACGTTTAACTGAAAATGGAAAAGTGCTTAGTGCTAACGATTAATTGGACACATTTCTTGTGGTCGAGCTGAGCTCTCACCTGGTTTGAACTTGAGCTTGACCCTGATCGTGTTCTTAGAAGTCAAGCTTCTGTTAGGAGAAAAAGTGTTGTGTGTTAAAAATAAAAAGCAAGCATTCATCAGTTGTGCCAAAAAGTGCAGGAAGACAACAGCCTTCCCTGGAAAAAGGGACATTTTTACTGTAGAGTATACAGTTACAAATTATTACATTGTATTTCTTTTTTTTTTAATTTCTTTATTCCTCCTAGACCAAATATTATATAGTAGTGAGTGGTGTATTCTAACATTCTTAAATGTACTTTGTAGGTGGAACATCTGGTGGCGGGGCCAGCGCGGAGGTGGTGGATGAGGAGGACAACACTTCTGGGGAGGAGGCGGTGCGAGTGCCGGACGACACCAATGTGCCTGTGAGGGTTCACACGGTGGTGGCGGGCAGAGGTAAGCTATATATTCCTTACTTATTGAGATTGAAGACTGCATAGTGTGCTTTCTGCACGGGTGTATTATAAATCAACCAGGTAGTAGCCTCCTCTAAATGTACTTCGACTTAGCTGTGAAGTTTTTGGCGAGAAGAATCCCAATAAGATCTGAGATGAACTTGATGGATGGGATGAACGAAAAGTGAAAGAAGGGTGTAAGTAAGTGTGGAAGGACGAGAAATTTATGATGGCTGGCAAAGAAGAATGATATGTGTTTGCTTGGTCCCCGTGGTGGCTGGGAAGGAAAGAATATGGTATGGTGCATGGCTGGGTCAATGATGAAGCATGGATGGGTGGAAGGACAACAGCCTGGGTGGGTGAAACAGAAACTGTATGTGTGCATATACTTTGAATGGATGGATGCCTGGAGCATGGTAATATCTGACTCTTAGATAGCACATGTGTATCTAGAGAGAGTAGATGGTCGCTGGATGAACTAATTGTTACCTTGAAGAGCATGTAACACCGCACCCGCACGTCCGTTCCAGTGTAGGGAAGGCAAGGAAAAGAAATTGTAAATTTGTCCAATACTACCATGAATAGTAGCAGTAGTTTGTATTGCACTGCAAGCACAGCATATATCCGGTTATTACGGTGGACACTCCGTACCTCTCTTAATAACTTTAGTTTAGTAGTAGTAGTATGTCATTCATGTGTGGGTGTATCACTGTTCACTCAATAATAAGCAAAGCACCTAAAGTCATCCCATATGTCATCAAATACATCCCATGTGAAGTGATAGATAATCTAATTATTTAGCTTCTTCATTTTCCTTTTCTAGTACTCATTTGCACTGTAGGGTGAAAGGTAAATTAATTAAGCAGTAGCCCTTGTAACAGAGTATTCTCAGTGCCACCCGTAATAGAAAAGTAATAGCTTCACCACCTGCATGTACTGGACCGGTACAGTAACGCAAGTCTGTCTCACTCATCATGGTGTGCGTCTGTTTTTCTCGGGTGCAAGTTCACTGCGCTGCCATTCTGCCAGCTTGCATAAGATAACGTACCAATTTTCCTAAACAAGAGAGAAGAAGAAGAATAAGACTGGTGTACTGTCATAGTCGACTGTAATGGAAGTCCATAGTGGTCGTAGAATTTGTTCATTAAACTACCACTAATGTTAGAGCAAGGATGCAGAAGTGGGAGGTTAGATAGATACTGTCCTCAATAGTTATGTACTGTGCTTTCAATTTGCTACTTGTACTGTGACACAACTTTCGGCTCAATCACTTTGTGTTATTAATGTGAAGGAGCATTGGTTACAGACTATGTCTTTCTTTCTTCATATAGTTGCTCCTTCCAAATCGACATCACGGAGGGAGCAGGCTCGAATGGCCCGGCAACGGAGGCTGGATGCCACTGTCGCCGAATATCGGCGGCTGGTGGCCCTGGAGGAGGAGGAGGACACGCAGTCGACCGGTGCAACCACAACATCCTCGACTGGGACAGCTGCATCCTCCTCCGTGACCCCACGGGCTGCCAGCCAGCGCAGTGCTCCAGCGGTACGGAGCCGGGCTAACAAAGCCAACCGCCACCGCCAAGCAGCAAAAAGACCAGCTGCCCCCCACAGGAGCTGCAAGGCACGCCAGCGCCGCCTAGGAGTCCGAATGTCCTACCTGGAGCAGGAGGTCCTTAGGTACAAGAACTTGGTGGAGGGCCTCCGCTTCGAACTTGCCACCCTCCGCAAGGAGTATAATGCCCTGGCCTCAAAATTCACCAGCACCCTCCAGTAGTGGAGTGTCCCTTGCCCTTTTTTTAGAGACTTTTGGGGGGTGGGATTTGGGAGTTGGGTTCTTTTTGGGACTTTTCAAAGACAATCGTTGGGGTTAGGGAGGGTCTTGAGGGAGATTATTTTGTTAGGGCTACATAAATATACTTTTTTGAACTTTATCTGACCATACCTGTTTTTTACTGCTTTTCAGTCTGGTGGGTGGGGGTGTAACAGTAAGTTTGTTTTCCTGAAGAGTCCTAGGACTTTAGTAGTACTACCGTCAATGTCTCGTCTAGTCCTAATACTCCATTATACTACCTCCCACCAAACGCTTATCTTACCTGTAATTTGTGTTAGAAATTAGAGCTAGGCCCAGGGCTGGCTCCACGTGAAATGGGGATTAAGGTTGGCAATCCTGGGCGGATGAAATTTCCTCATTGCGGTGGCACTAGTGGTGTGACACAGTGGCAGTTGCATGCCTATGGGAAAAAAGAAAACGAAACCTGGTTTGTCCTTACTGTAGCATTACAACGGTTACGGTACGATCGAGAATATAGCAGGTGACAGTAAACTAGAACAGTGCCACAATGTAGCCTAACAAATGGTAAAGTATTGCAAGTATAACTAGTACTTGCGTTGAATTTAGTTGACATTGGCTCCTACTACTACAAGAAATAGTACTGAAGATGAGTAAGTCTAGAAGATATCCTCGTATTCCTTCACCAGCCTGTTGCTATGACCTTATCCTCCCCAGCAAGTGTGTGGAATTATTGATGTCATTTAGTCAGACATCAAGCAAAACCACACAGCCCGGGGGAAGAGGGTTAGGGTTTGGAAAATGGATGGGAATGGGGGTTTCTTTTTGGGTAGGTTTTGTTGAGAGAAGAAAAAAAAAGCACAGCATGGACAAACAATAATTGAAGATAAAGAAATCTTTGGGTACAAAGCTAACCACATGCAGTCACACTCATAGAAGAAAACAATGGATACTGTATCTGTATTCTGTATGTTGTTGGAGTTGTCCTGTTGAATTTGGTAAGTAAGTTGCATGCAGCAAACAATTCCTCTTATTAGCGGCACTCCTCCATTCCAGCTGACGCTTCGTCCATCAATGTTGGTGACCACTGACAGAAGACACCCTGTCCACTGCCTGCCTGGCGGATGTCGACTGAAACCCGGCCTGTAATTATTGAACGGAAAACAGGAAGTGCTATTACAATACCACTGATAAATAAATATAAGGGATGTAAGCTGTGTGGTGCAAAAAGTCACACTTTGATTTCCCTAATAGACAGTACAATATTTTTGAAATTGCGTACTCTGTCTGAGTCACCTTTTTAAGGATAAATAAGTATGGCCAAAATATTATAGCGGATCTTTCCCCTCAAGGTAGGTGTACTGTAAACTGTGTTTTAGAACAAAATTTGACCTTCCCAGCAATGCTCCCACCAAGACCCTTACTAAAGCCAGTCGCAAATGTAGAAGACCCCCAATCAGATCTCAAAAAACGAGGCCTAGCAGAAAAATGGTGACAAAACGTACTTTGAAAGTAAAAGTAGGCCCAAATACACCCTTACCCACCGTGGATTGTATTCAAACCACTTGCAAGCAAGCAAAAGTATCCATAGCCAGCATCGCTCCAAGAGTGCTCTAAAACCCCAGAACTGAGTTGCAATAGAACACCCCGAAACACATGCAATCCTGCTGCTAGGGCTAACCCTAACGAACCCTAAGTTACAAAAAGTGGCAAAAGGTTTTGCCTTATGGATTTTGTCCAAAACACTTCTATCCGGTATTAGACCTTCCCAGGAATGCCCCAAGACCCGCCAACCCACCCGCAAAAAAGCACGCGACCACACCCCCAAACAGCAAAAAAGCAAAATCTCATACTTACAATATCTCTCGGCCTTCGGTCCAAACGCGCTTTGCAGCTAGGTCATCATCATAACTCCTGTTTTCCACCACGGATTTCCTGAAAAGCAAATGCAATCAAGATTAGACTGTCGCAGCAGTGCTGCGACAGAGACCCCGCAACCCACCCACAAACACCAGGAAGCCCCCCAAAACGCTACATTGAGCAAGATGTCAGAAGAAATAGCAAAAAAAAAGGCTTTTCCTTATGGATTTTGTCCAAAACACTTCTATCCGGTATTAGACCTTCCCAGGAATGCCCCAAGACCCGCCAACCCACCCGCAAAAAAGCACGCAACCACACCCCCAAACAGCAAAAAAGCAAAATTCTCATACTTACAATATCTCTCGGCCTTCGGTCCTAACGCGCTGTGCAGCTAGGTCATCATCATAACTCCTGTTTTCCACCACGGATTTCCTGAAAAGCAAATGCAATCAAGATTAGACTGTCGCAGCAGTGCTTCGACAGAGACCCTGCAACCCACCCACAAACACCAGGAAGCCCCCCAAAACGCTACATTGAGCAAGATGTCAGAAGAAATAGCGAAAAAAAGGCTTTTCCTTATGGATTTAGTCCAAAACACTTCTATCCGGTATTAGACCTTCCCAGGAATGCCCCAAGACCCGCCAACCCACCCGCAAAAAAGCACGCGACCACACCCCCAAACAGCAAAAAAGCGAAATTCTCATACTTACAATATCTCTCGGCCTTCGGTCCAAACGCGCTGTGCAGCTAGGTCATCATCATAACTCCTGTTTTCCACCACGGATTTCCTGAAAAGCAAATGCAATCAAGATTAGACTGTCGCAGCAGTGCTTCGACAGAGACCCCGCAACCCACCCACAAACACCAGGAAGCCCCCCAAAACGCTACATTGAGCAAGATGTCAGAAGAAATAGCGAAAAAAAGGCTTTTCCTTATGGATTTAGTCCAAAACACTTCTATCCGGTATTAGACCTTCCCAGGAATGCCCCAAGACCCGCCAACCCACCCGCAAAAAAGCACGCGACCACACCCCCAAACAGCAAAAAAGCAAAATCTCATACTTACAATATCTCTCGGCCTTCGGTCCAAACGCGCTGTGCAGCTAGGTCATCATCATAACTCCTGTTTTCCTCCACGGAATTCCTGAAAAGCAAATGCAATCAAGATTAGACTGTCGCAGCAGTGCTTCGACAGAGACCCTGCAACCCACCCACAAACACCAGGAAGCCCCCCAAAACGCTACATTGAGCAAGATGTCAGAAGAAATAGCGAAAAAAAGGCTTTTCCTTATGGATTTTGTCCAAAACACTTCTATCCGGTATTAGACCTTCCCAGGAATGCCCCAAGACCCGCCAACCCACCCGCAAAAAAGCACACGACAACACCCCCAAACAGCAAAAAAGAAAAATCTCATACTTACAATATCTCTCGGCCTTCGGTCCAAACGCGCTGTGCAGCTAGGTCATCATCATAACTCCTGTTTTCCACCGTGGATTTCCTGAAAAGCAAATGCAATCAACATTAGACTGTTGCAGCAGTGCTCCCAGACCCCAAAACTCACCCACAAACACCCGGAACCCCGCCAAAGAGCACCTCAAAGGCAAGCAAGTCAGCAAAAACGGCAAGAAATTTCCGCCTCATATTTGGTCCAAAACACTTTTATCCGTTATTAGAGCTTCACAGCAATGGGCCCAGAGCCGTCAACTCACCCGCAAAGAAGTAGAACACCCCCACAAGTGCTGAGTCTTTCTTCATTGGGCGTAATCCAGCCCTCTGCTTTGAGGGAAATCGGAGTCTGGAGGAGGAGGATAGAGGAGCATGTTCTTCAGAACTTGTGAACCTGAGGAATGTAGACTGCGGCACCTTCAAATCAATAAGCAAACAAGTGAAGACAGTTCTGCTGATGGGCTTGTTTTTGGGATTAGGTGATTAAAGTTTGAATTAAATTAACTGTGCAAAACAAAGAAAGACAGACACACAGGAATAAAAGTGAATAAGGACGAAAAAGAAAGTTATTGATTCATTGTCTCATTTTCTGGGCTCGGTGTCAGGGAATAAGAAGAAGATTTCGTCATCATACTCTGCGAATTCAGGCAGGATGAGGTCAGTGTCACCGAACAGAGAACAAATCCCCTCATCTACGTTGCCGTCCTCCTCGTCTTCGTGCGGCGTGCTTTCTCGTACTTTGTAATCTGGTGGTATGAGGTGCTGATTCATCTTGATCATTGTCAGCCGCTCCACATTTTTGGGAGAGAGGCGGCTCCGTTTGGGAGTTACAATGCCACCAGCAGCACTGAAAACACGTTCAGAAGACACACTTGCGAGTGGGCAAGACAAATAGTTTATAGCCAGGTTGGAGAGCTGTGGCCACAATTGTTTTTTCCCATGCCAATACTGCAATGGCTCATCATTAAGAAAGACCTCTGTTGAGTCATTCAGATAGTCCTGCACCATCGACTCAAGGTCAGCAACGGTTCCTCCACTTTGCTTACTTTTTGCTGTGCCTGTGACATTTTTTCGAGAACCATACCCAAGCAAAGTTAGCCAATCCTCTACAGCAGCCACTGTTACTGTTGTGTGTGGTGCAGATGATCCGGTTGCCGGTGTCTTTAACGGCTGAGAGGTCACTTGTGCCACAGCCACAGGTGCAGAAGTGGATTTTTTTGACTGGGGATGGCCTGCTGATGCTGATGCTGATGTACTGCCTTCTCCTTCAATATCCTGCCGTTCTTTTTCAAACCTCTTGGCTGACCAGGCTAGCCAATGTTTGTAGTTTTGAACATCTTCATCAGCAAAAGGAAAGAATGCTTGGCCTGCCAGCGCCTTTTTGTAGCGTGGATCCAGAATAGTAGCACAAATGTAATGCTGTTCTGACTTGATCTTTTTAAGACGTTTATCACCACGCAGGCGCTCTAATAATTTCTCCGACAAAATAAAAGGGTCTTTTTTTTCATCTTTTTCAAACTCAAAAGACACCGCCTTCAGTTGGTGCTCCAGCATGCACAACAATGGGATAGCTTTTCCCAAATTACAGTCCTCCTGGCTGACTGCACGTGTGAAGAACTCAAAAGGACGAAGCATGTCTGTCAGGCTTTTAACTATGTCCCATTGCGCCGCACCCTTCCGCAGGTCCTTCTGAGCTGTACCCTCTGTTAAGAAATAGTGATCGAGTACCGTATACTGCTCATACAGACGCTCAAGCATGTAGAAGGTTGAGTTCCAACGTGTTGCCACCTCCTGGATGAGTGCTTTCACTGGCATTCGACGTTGAAGTAGCAGGCTCCTCAGATGCTTCCGGGCCTTAAAAGAATGGCTGAAATGGTTGCACATTTTGCGGCAGGTGGCCATTACCTCGAACACTGTACTGTCTGTATCACTCAAGAATTTTTGAACTACCAGGTTGATACAGTGCGCCAAACACGGCACTCTGAAATAGTGACCCAGATCCATGGCCTTAACTACATTGGCGCCATTATCCGTGGAAACATAACCAATCTGGCGTTTTTTTGGGGCCAGCCAGTGAAAGACCTTTTTATTAAACTCGTCCAAAATGTTTTCTGCTGTGTGACTTTTCTCCAAGCCAAACATGGCTAGTGTTGCATGTTTCCGAGCAGCTTTAAAAACTTGGTCCGGGTCAACACCTGTGTTTAGCTTTGCTTTAACACCTGAAAAAGAGACCCAGTGTGCAGTGATGCACATGTAATCAGCGCCTGCGCCACTGGTCCACATGTCTGTTGTCAGATGTATAGTGTGAACAGCACTCTTCTGCAAAGCTGCCCCAATCGCCTCCAGCACATCTTCATGTAGTGCTGGAACCGCAACTCTGGCAAAATAGAACCGGCTAGGAACCTTCCATTTAGGGCAGAGCGTTGCCACTAATTCTAGAAAACCTACCGCTTCTACAAAAGAAAAAGGGAGAAGGTCCACAGCTAGCATTTTAGCCAGCTTAGTGTTATACAGACGCGTCAGTGGGTGGTTGCGTTCATATGGCGCGTCTGAAGAAAACATGGTTCTAATGTTGCCCTGGACCAAGCATTTACGGGATGATAATGACTTCGTTGACCCAATTATGCTCGCTGGTGAACTTTTGCGCGTTGGTGTCTCACTCACTGTGAGAAGTTGGCCTGATGTGCAGTGCTCACTATTCTAGTGATCACTATATATCAGTCCAAACAACCCTTATTGATGATTGGTTGTAAGTCAACCTTATAGACCAGCTATCCTAGTAGCATGGATACGAGCAGTCTAAGGCTAAGACTCTAGAGGGCGTGTTAAGCCAGCTGTTTTACCATCGCATTACCCCTTGAACACCCAGTGAAAGGACACCACACAAGTTGTTATGAAAATAAACAGTGTATTTATTTATAACAAGACTACCCTGGCTCTTTATGAGACAGGGAGCTAAGCACACAACAAAACTCTTACGAAAATACTTTTAAGTTAGCACGTTACACAAATGCCCGAGGGGCACGAAAAACCATATACGCTAAAAGTGGAATGCGAATTACTAGCAGGTAAGTAACAGTTCTAATAGGCTTTGGAATCGCTAGGACTGGACTAGGGAATCGTTAGATTACTACTAGGAGGCCTAGGGGACTCGGGTGCAGAGTGTGCACTCTCACGCGGGATGCGGGACAAAGTCTATGGAAGCTAGAATTCACAAAGTTAGTGTTCACGGGCGAACCCGACCTGGTAGGGAGAAAACGACAGTGGATCCTGACCCTTGGATAGTGAGGCTATGCTGGGACACCGGAGTGCCGAAGTTACCTAGCCCAGGGGCTGCAGCTGCATAGGTCTGAAAAGACGTCGGGGATCTCGTTGCCGGACCAGGAGCCTGGAAGGAAGAAGTTGCTGGCAGGCGACCAGTGAAGGAAAGTTCGATGGATCCAAGCCTGGATCAAGGAAGAAGAAAACCTGAAAGCAGAGGGGACCAAGTTCTTGAATCACTAGCCAGTGATTAAGTGGGCACCAGGATGGCACCGGGCGAAGTCACCGCAGTCAGGTGAGTGGGCGCTGCTGGGCTCTGCAGTCTCTCGGACCAGGAGGCGTTGTCGGCGACCAGGATGGAGGTGCGAGCTGTCCCACGAAGGATGAAGTCGTTGGCGTCGAAGTTACCCAGGATTGGGCAACAAGCCTTGGCTAATTCAAGCCCACGCGGTGGACTCAAAATGGCGTCTTGAGTGGACCAGGAGGGTCCGGGGTGCTCCTCTTCTGGAAGGGAGCAAGGGCCAGTCTGGAGCAACCAGACCAGCAGCAGAAATGTCGTCGGGCGTCGTCAGGAAGGCCACAAGCCAACGGGCTAGTAGCCAAACAACGCGGTGAGCAGCGGAAAGCAGAAGGGCCCCACGCAGATCGTGGAGATGCTGGGGGGCTGCACTTCGGAGCTGGAGCTGCTCAGAGTCGGGGCTTCTCGGACCCCAAAGCACTCACCAGTAGATTACTCGGCGGGCTTGCTGGAAAGAAGTCGTGCAGTCTTGCAGATGGCCGGTCCCTTGAGGTCTCGTCGCACCCACGGTTCTCAGCTGGGCTGTAGAGGTGGGTAGAGGTCAGAGGTGCCAGGGAAGCCGGTTCTCGTCGAGCTGGGCAGTCGGATTCCGGAGGAAGGACTTACAGCAGACCGCAGTGTTCTTGGATGGTGCCTGCGGATGCAGGGTGACTACTCCTTAGTCACAAGGGAGAAATCTTAGGAAGAAGTCTTGAGTTCCTTTCGCAGAAAGTAGTTTCAGGATTCAAAGATGATCTGATTTGGAAGGGGGCCAGTCTCTACCTTTATCCTGTAAAAAGGGGCTGGCACGCGACTAAGTCCTGCCCTATGGGTGGGACTAGGAGGGGGGTGGTTACACCCACTTCCTTGGCGGGCTTTTCCCCAGCACAGGGTCTGGAGTGACCCTGGAACTGGTTCCAGCCAGCCTATGCACAGTGAGCACCGGGGTGCCACGTGCAGTCACCTTCCTCTAAAGCCCTGCCTACCTACAATACACAAAACCCTGTCTGGGACGGTGCTGGCACCGCCCCTGGCAGGAAACCCTTTGTCCTCATCTCCTGCTCTGGGAGGACTCCCAGCAGCAGGAGGGCAGACTTGTGTCTCGGTGGCAGCATCCATTTTGTGGATGCTAAGGCTCTGTCTGACTTTTAACCGGGTTATAGGTTACAGGCATGTCGTGTCCCTCTAGAAGGGTGGAATGCTAACCCCGTCGCCAGAATTGGCGAGGGGTTAGTATTCCAATTCGTATGACACCTTACTCGACATGTTTTGATAAAGCGATACCAGAGTTGGCACATAACCGCGAGGATTATAATGCACTTAAGAGTATATGGTATGCGATATCATGGAAACGGCTAAGGGATGGATCCCGAAAGCCGCAGACAGGCTCAGCTCATGCTAGAGCACCATCTCACACGATTCCAAGCACTCTGCCTTCAGGATTGTTAAGGCCTGCTATAGGAGTGACTGATAGGAGATCTGTGTGTCCATTTTTAGGGTTAGATATAGGTATACTATATCTAAAGCAAAGGGTGAGTACACCACCTTGCCCCAGCTGTCGTGCAGCCAGTTGTGTCAGTTTTAGTTAGTCAATCCAGGGGTGGCATAATACATGCTTCAGCCCCTGGGAGACTCCTGGGTGCACCTCAGCCCTGGGTACAGGGACTTGGAGAGGGCCCAGTGCCAATTCAGTACCTGAGTACAATTTGGATAGAGAGAACAGCTAGGCTGTGGGTCTGATTAGCAGGCCCACAGCCAGGGAAAGTCGTAAACCAGTGCAGCAAAAAGCAAAAATCTGGGTGATCATAGGATTGCAGACCCTACTCTCCTACATGACCCCCCCCCAAACTTTGGGACAATAAGCTAACCTTGACCAGGTGAGTCTTCTTGCTCTAAGTGGAAATACCTGGAGAGCCCATCAGCATTGCTGTGATCAGTCCCAGGTCTATGCTCCACTGTAAAATCCATCCCCTGTAGGGAAATGGACCACCTAAGCAGTTTGGGGTTTTCACCCTTCATCTGATTTAGCCACAAGAGGGGCTTATGGTCTGTCTGAATGGTGAAGTGAGTGCCAAACAAGTAGGCCCTCAGCTTCTTCAGGGCCCAGACCACAGCAAAGGCCTCCCTCTCAATAGCTGACCAATTTTTCTCTCTGGGTGTCAACCTCCTACTAATGAAAGCAATAGGCTGATCATTACCATCAAAATTCAGTTGAGACAGAACAGCTCCCACACCCAACTCAGAAGCATCTGTTTGGACAATGAATGGCTTGGAGTAATCTGGACTCTTGAGGATAGGTGCTGTGCACATGGCCTGCTTTAGGTCATTGAATGCTTTCTGACAGCTTGCTGTCCACTGAACTTTCTTTGGCATCTTTTTGCTTGTCAGGTCATTAAGGGGGGTCACTATGGACCCATAATTTCTGACAAACTTCCTATAGTACCCAGTCAGGCCCAAGAAAGCTCGAACCTGAGTCTGGGTGATTGGAGGAGTCCAGTCCTTGATGGCCTGTATCTTACTCTCCAGTGGCTGAACCTGGCCTCCACCTACAAGGTGGCCCAGGTATACAACCTGTGACTGCCCTATCTGGCACTTTGTGGCCTTGATAGTGAGGCCTGCCTTTTGCAGGGCCTCTAACACTTTCCTCAGGTGGACCAGGTGATCCTCCCAGGTGGAGCTAAAGACAGCAATATCGTCAAGATAAGCTGCACAGAAGTCATCCAGCCCAGTGAGGACTTGATTCACCAACCTTTGGAAGGTGGCAGGTGCATTTTTCAGTCCAAAGGGCATTACCACAAATTGATAATGCCCTCCAGGGGTAGAAAATGCTGTCTTGGGTTTGGCTTCCTCAGCTAACCTGATTTGCCAATACCCAGCTGTCAAATCAAATGTGCTTAAGAAGTTGGCAGAAGCCAATCTATCTATAAGCTCATCTGCTCTTGGTATTGGGTGGGCATCAGTCTTAGTGACTGCATTGAGGCCTCTGTAGTCTACGCAAAACCTCATCTCTCTCTTACCACCCTGGGTGTGAGGCTTTGGCACTAGAACTACTGGGCTAGCCCAAGGGCTATCTGAGGGCTCAATGACTCCCAGTTCCAACATTTTCTGCACTTCAGTTTTGATGCAGTCTCTAACATGATCAGGCTGCCTGTAGATTTTACTCTTGACAGGCAGACTGTCTCCAGTGTCAACATCATGGGTATACCAATCAGTTTGGCTGGGTGTCAGAGAGAACATATGTCGAAAGGATTGCAGAACTTGCCTGCAATCCTGTTGCTGATGTTCAGTGAGGCTGCCACAAAAGACAACACCATCAACTGACCCATCATCAGGATTCTGAGTGAGCAGGTCTGGGAGAGGGTCACTCTCTTCCTCCTGTCACTCATCTGTGGCCATGAGCAAGCTCATGTCCTTCCTGTCAACATATGCCTTGAGCCTGTTAACATGGAGCACTCTGAGAGGGCTCCTGGGAGTTCCAAGGTCCACCAAGTAGGTAACCTCTCCCTTTTGCTCAATGATGGTGTGGGGCCCAGACCATTTGTCTTTCAGAGCTGCTGGGGCCACTGGCTCCAGCACCCACACCTTCTGTCCTGGCTGGTACACAGTCAGTACAGCCTTTTGGTCATGCCAAGCTTTTTGAAGTTCCTGGCTGGCCTCAAGGTTTTTAGATGCCTTCTCCATATACTCAGCCATCCTGGAGCGGAGACCAAGTACATAGTCCACTATGTTGGTTGCAGGCTTTTTGAGAGGTCTCTCCCATCCTTCCTTCACCAAACACAGGGGTCCTCTCACAGGATGCCCATACAGAAGCTCAAAAGGGCTGTAGCCAACCCCCTTCTGTGGGACCTCTCTGTAAGCAAACAAGAGGCAGGGGATCAGGACATCCCATCTTCTCCTAAGAGGTTCAGGTAGTCCATGAATCATCCCTTTCAGGGTCCTGTTGAATCTCTCAACAAGCCCATTGCATTGTGGATGATAGGGTGTGGTGAACTTGTAGTTCACACCACACTCTTTCCACATGGCAGTCAGATATCCTGACATGAAGTTTGTACCTCTGTCAGAAACGACCTCCTTAGGGAAACCCACTCTGGAGAACACTCCAACTAGGGCTCTTGCCACTACAGGGGCTGTAGTGGTCCTAAGGGGAATAGCCTCAGGATACCTGGTGGCATGGTCCACCACCACCAGTATAAACTTGTGTCCTGATGCTGTCTGGGGTTCCATTGGACCAACAATGTCAATCCCCACTCTTTCAAAGGGAACCCCCACCACAGGTAGTGGTATGAGGGGGGCCTTTGTTGTGCCACCTGACTTACCACTGGCTTGGCAAGTGACACATGAGCGACAAAACTCCTTGGTATTCTCATTCATATGGGGCCAGTGAAAGTGTGAGACAAGCCTGTCCCAAGTCTTTGTCTGACCTAAATGACCTGCAAGGGGAATCTCATGGGCCAAGGTGAGAAGGAAACCTCTCAGAGACAAGGGGATGACCAGCCTCCTGGTTGCACCAGGCTTGGGGTCTCTTGACTCAGAGTACAGGAGTCCATCTTCCCAGTATACCCTGTGGGCACCTGTGGCATTCCCTGCAGCCTCAGCAGCAGCCTGCTGTCTGAGGGGTTCAAGGGAAGGGCAGCTCAACTGTTCCTTCCCCAGGTCTGCTCTGGAGGGTCCCCCTGAGCCCAGAAACTCAACTTGATCAAGTTCAAGCTCTTTAGGCTCAGTTTCCCTCAGCTCTTCTAGATCAGCCTCCTCAGAGACTTGATCCTCAACCTGGGGCAAGGGGGAAGGCAAAGCCTTACCCTTACTGCTCTTCTTCTTGGGAGGTGTCTGGTCCATCATTTCAGGATCCAGCACCTGTTCAGTGGGGCATTTTCTGGCCTGTGACCTAGTCACAGCAAGCACATGTGCTGGCAAGCCTAACATCTCCATGTGAGTCCTCTGCTCCACTTCTGACCATTGTGATGACTCCAAATCATTGCCCAACAAACAATCAACTGGGAGGTCTGAACTGACTACAACTTTCTTTTGTCCCTTCACTCCACCCCAGGAGAAAGCTACAATTGCCACACTATGACTAGTAGTGACATTGCTGGCATTGGTCACCAGGAAATCAGTACCTGGCATGATCTGTCCAGGGTCCACAAAGTTAGGTGTCACCATGGTGACACTGGCACAAGTGTCCCTATAGGCCTGAGCCATTTTGCCATTAATCAAAGGTGTCTGCCTGTATTTGCCCAAAGTATTGGGACTTATTTCAGGGGACATATCCATATCCCCTGTACAGACAAGGACAGCCTGAGTGAGTGTGCCAACTAAGTTGTCAGACCCCTCAGTACCCAAGGTTAACCCAACTAATGCCTTGGGAGTGACACTACCACTACTGACTGTACTAGGGGGTGCAGTTGCTTTAGGAGCTGTAGTGGCAGGAGTTTGTCCTCCTCCTCTTTTGGTGCACTCACTAAACCAGTGAGATTTACTTTTGCAGTACTGGCACCACCTTTTTGACTGGCCTTCTTGAGTCTTCTTCTTCTGGGAAGCCTGACCCCCACCCTCTTTGGTTTGTTGGGGACCTGGTGAAGACTTCTGGTCATTTTGCTCATTCTTAACATTACCCTTCTGGTCTGCTTTCTTCTGACCACCCTGGTTCTGGTTCTGGTTCTGCTTGATCCTTGTCCTGACCCATTTGTCTGCCTTCTTTCCCAATTCTTGGGGAGAGGTCAGATCTGAATCAACAAGGTGCTGGTGCAGCAACTGGTTCTGACAATTGTTCAAAATTTGTTCTCTCATCATTAGATTATATAATCCTGTGTAATCTGTAACCTTGCTACCCAGCAACCAGCCCTCCAAAGCCTTAGTGGCACAATCCACAAAATCAGACCAGTCCTGAGACTGAGTTTTCTGGGTGTCTCTGAACAGCAACCTGTACTGCTCAGTGGTTAAACCAAACCCATCAACCAGTGTATTCTTCAGGACCTGGTAATTGTTAGCATCCTCCACTCTTGTAGTGAGGAGCTTATCTCTACCTTTACCATCAAAGGAGAGCCACAGTATAGCTGCCCACTGACTCTGGGGAATGTTCTGCACAGTGCAGGCCCTCTCCAGAGCAGCCATCCATTTCTGGATGTCATCCCCTTGCTTAAAGGGGGGCACTATTTTAGTCAGGTGTTTAGTATCTAAACCCTTCTCTCTATCTCTTGGGAGATTGCTGCCACCAGTGGGAGCTAGCCCACTCATCTGCTGCTCTCTTGCCAGGGCAAGCTTCTCTTTGGCCAGGGCAATTTCTTCCCTTTCAATCCTCAGTTCAGCTTGTCTCATCCTAGCCTCATGCTCCTTTCTCTGAGGGGAAGTAAATCTCCTCTGTGGAGGATTCCTTCTCCCCTGAGAAGAGGCATTAGAGTGCAGAGATCTATTGGAGTCCCTAGAAAGAGATCTATCTCTCCTAACTCCAAGGTTAGGCCCACTTCGGGTTAGTACTGGGGGGCCCCCAGATCCTAGCCCAAGTAAGTCTAAGTTGGTCCTAGTTAGCCTTCTGACTACCTCAAGACCCTTGTCTACCTCATCCCCAGAGAGTACCTCCTGATCCTCCTCCTCAACTGCTGAATCAGTGTTGTGGAGATCTGGATCCCCAGAGGTTCCCTCTAAGGCTGGCATGTTCTCATGTAACTGAGAAAGCTTTCTGGCATCATATGTCTCTAAGAGACCTATCAGAAAGGAAGTGGTGGGGTTAGACCCCTGCTTCAGTTTTCTGGAGACACAGATCTGTCTCATCTCATGAAAGCTGAGAGCTGCATATCTTGAAGTGACCTGTGGAGGGTCAACACTGACCAGGGGAGTCTCAGTAGAGTCCTCCTGAGTCGACATGCTTTTCTAGTGAGGTGTAAGTGGTGCACTTACCTACACTATATGTTTGCCTACTGATCCCTTGCTAGAGTTGTAGTTTAGGGTGTGCTAGGCCCTAGGAGCTACAACAGCTGGTTCAGTAGAACTCAGAGTATTCTAAGCTAAGTTATATGTACCTTTAGTACTTATGTGATCTTTCACAAGATATTCTTAGGATATGTGTGGTAAAACAACAGCAAGCTCAAATCCCAACCGCTGCTCACCAATGTGAGAAGTTGGCCTGATGTGCAGTGCTCACTATTCTAGTGATCACTATATATCAGTCCAAACAACCCTTATTGATGATTGGTTGTAAGTCAACCTTATAGACCAGCTATCCTAGTAGCATGGATACGAGCAGTCTAAGGCTAAGACTCTAGAGGGCGTGTTAAGCCAGCTGTTTTACCATCGCATTACCCCTTGAACACCCAGTGAAAGGACACCACACAAGTTGTTATGAAAATAAACAGTGTATTTATTTATAACAAGACTACCCTGGCTCTTTATGAGACAGGGAGCTAAGCACACAACAAAACTCTTACGAAAATACTTTTAAGTTAGCACGTTACACAAATGCCCGAGGGGCACGAAAAACCATATACGCTAAAAGTGGAATGCGAATTACTAGCAGGTAAGTAACAGTTCTAATAGGCTTTGGAATCGCTAGGACTGGACTAGGGAATCGTTAGATTACTACTAGGAGGCCTAGGGGACTCGGGTGCAGAGTGTGCACTCTCACGCGGGATGCGGGACAAAGTCTATGGAAGCTAGAATTCACAAAGTTAGTGTTCACGGGCGAACCCGACCTGGTAGGGAGAAAACGACAGTGGATCCTGACCCTTGGATAGTGAGGCTATGCTGGGACACCGGAGTGCCGAAGTTACCTAGCCCAGGGGCTGCAGCTGCATAGGTCTGAAAAGACGTCGGGGATCTCGTTGCCGGACCAGGAGCCTGGAAGGAAGAAGTTGCTGGCAGGCGACCAGTGAAGGAAAGTTCGATGGATCCAAGCCTGGATCAAGGAAGAAGAAAACCTGAAAGCAGAGGGGACCAAGTTCTTGAATCACTAGCCAGTGATTAAGTGGGCACCAGGATGGCACCGGGCGAAGTCACCGCAGTCAAGTGAGTGGGCGCTGCTGGGCTCTGCAGTCTCTCGGACCAGGAGGCGTTGTCGGCGACCAGGATGGAGGTGCGAGCTGTCCCACGAAGGATGAAGTCGTTGGCGTCGAAGTTACCCAGGATTGGGCAACAAGCCTTGGCTAATTCAAGCCCACGCGGTGGACTCAAAATGGCGTCTTGAGTGGACCAGGAGGGTCCGGGGTGCTCCTCTTCTGGAAGGGAGCAAGGGCCAGTCTGGAGCAACCAGACCAGCAGCAGAAATGTCGTCGGGCGTCGTCAGGAAGGCCACAAGCCAACGGGCTATTAGCCAAACAACGCGGTGAGCAGCGGAAAGCAGAAGGGCCCCACGCAGATCGTGGAGATGCTGGGGGGCTGCACTTCGGAGCTGGAGCTGCTCAGAGTCGGGGCTTCTCGGACCCCAAAGCACTCACCAGTAGATTACTCGGCGGGCTTGCTGGAAAGAAGTCGTGCAGTCTTGCAGATGGCCGGTCCCTTGAGGTCTCGTCGCACCCACGGTTCTCAGCTGGGCTGTAGAGGTGGGTAGAGGTCAGAGGTGCCAGGGAAGCCGGTTCTCGTCGAGCTGGGCAGTCGGATTCCGGAGGAAGGACTTACAGCAGACCGCAGTGTTCTTGGATGGTGCCTGCGGATGCAGGGTGACTACTCCTTAGTCACAAGGGAGAAATCTTAGGAAGAAGTCTTGAGTTCCTTTCGCAGAAAGTAGTTTCAGGATTCAAAGATGATCTGATTTGGAAGGGGGCCAGTCTCTACCTTTATCCTGTAAAAAGGGGCTGGCACGCGACTAAGTCCTGCCCTATGGGTGGGACTAGGAGGGGGGTGGTTACACCCACTTCCTTGGCGGGCTTTTCCCCAGCACAGGGTCTGGAGTGACCCTGGAACTGGTTCCAGCCAGCCTATGCACAGTGAGCACCGGGGTGCCACGTGCAGTCACCTTCCTCTAAAGCCCTGCCTACCTACAATACACAAAACCCTGTCTGGGACGGTGCTGGCACCGCCCCTGGCAGGAAACCCTTTGTCCTCATCTCCTGCTCTGGGAGGACTCCCAGCAGCAGGAGGGCAGACTTGTGTCTCGGTGGCAGCATCCATTTTGTGGATGCTAAGGCTCTGTCTGACTTTTAACCGGGTTATAGGTTACAGGCATGTCGTGTCCCTCTAGAAGGGTGGAATGCTAACCCCGTCGCCAGAATTGGCGAGGGGTTAGTATTCCAATTCGTATGACACCTTACTCGACATGTTTTGATAAAGCGATACCAGAGTTGGCACATAACCGCGAGGATTATAATGCACTTAAGAGTATATGGTATGCGATATCATGGAAACGGCTAAGGGATGGATCCCGAAAGCCGCAGACAGGCTCAGCTCATGCTAGAGCACCATCTCACACGATTCCAAGCACTCTGCCTTCAGGATTGTTAAGGCCTGCTATAGGAGTGACTGATAGGAGATCTGTGTGTCCATTTTTAGGGTTAGATATAGGTATACTATATCTAAAGCAAAGGGTGAGTACACCACCTTGCCCCAGCTGTCGTGCAGCCAGTTGTGTCAGTTTTAGTTAGTCAATCCAGGGGTGGCATAATACATGCTTCAGCCCCTGGGAGACTCCTGGGTGCACCTCAGCCCTGGGTACAGGAACTTGGAGAGGGCCCAGTGCCAATTCAGTACCTGAGTACAATTTGGATAGAGAGAACAGCTAGGCTGTGGGTCTGATTAGCAGGCCCACAGCCAGGGAAAGTCGTAAACCAGTGCAGCAAAAAGCAAAAATCTGGGTGATCATAGGATTGCAGACCCTACTCTCCTACACTCACTCCAACACTCTTAGTGTGCCTCACATTGGGTGTGCTGCTGACAGGGGTACTGGGTGTAAGTGAAGTGTTTGACACGTCTTCTTCCTCCTCGTCATCATCAGATGCAACATCAACGTTTTCTTGACTTCCAATTCGGGCTTCCTTGATCGCATCTAGGTGCGCAAACCATTTGCTGTCTCTCAAGATGACCTCTCTGGCCTCCGGTACCATAGTTGGTACCTGACTTACCACGACTAACTGCAACCTTACAAAGGGTACAAATGGCGAACTTTTCCCTTTTTGGGCCAACAGTAAAGAAGTCCCAAACTGGGGACTTGAAGTGTCTGTGGGGCCTGGAGGAGGCGGCGATACTGGTGGTGGTGGTCATGCTGCTAATGCCAGATGAAGTGGAGGATCTGGATTGCCCAACTTTTGTACGTTGTGCACTTTCACCGCCACTAATTAAGGTCGAGGTGGATGGAGGTCCCTTCTTGCCAGAAAGAAATATGGAAGCGGTACGAGTTGGTGTACTACTTAACTCCAATGATTGTGGTGGTGTTTCCACTGCCTCCTCATCGACAACATCATCATCATCACGCTCAGCAGCTTTTCGGGCTAGGGTCAAAATGTCTGTTTGCTGCATGCCCGCTGGGGCTGCAGTGACCTTTATGATGACTGGGTCGTTGTTGTCAGAGTCTTCATCAGCAGCAGTATCCGCCACTTCTTGTTGAGCCTCATCATCACACTCCATAAGTCTGAGACTTTGGACGAGCTTCCTTTTACGCTTAACTACCTTTGTCAGATCATGGTGTGCCTCACTCTCAGACGGCAGTGGTGCTGGTTCCCAATTTTGATCCATATCATCAGAAGGAGGTGTGCTTGAAGAAGATGTAGACACCACCCTTGATCTCTTCCTTGCTAGGGGTGTGGAAGACAATGAATGATCATCAGGAGGATTGTCTTCCTCAAATGATACCTCGCCTTGATTGTCGATTTCCTGATGTGCCCCTACTTCGGGAGGAACAACTATTGTGGGCACTTGTGACCCTCCATGCACCTCTGCTTGCGCATCTCCTTCCACATGTACTTGGGCTTGTACTTGCACATGTGATTGTTGTTGCGGCTGTGGTTGTTCAACACTCGTCAGATGAGCTACAACAACCTGTGTTGATTGAGGGACATTGCTGCTGCTTTCTTGCGATGAGCCAACATCACTGGTCGATGGTGATTGAAGAACTATACTGGCTGCCTCTGCAGCACTCAAGGGCTTGGACTTAAGTTGGCGTGGTGGTGGTGGTGGCACTGAGCCCAATGGAGCGGGGGTACTGCTTCCAGCTTGGTCCCCAGCAGATCCCGCTGCTGCTGCAGGCATACTTTTTTTTTTACTCCCAAAAAAAGGGGCGGGCGGCACACCAGTCTCCTTGGTAACTTGCTTCTTCTGCTCCTTACTGGCACCTTTCTTGCTAGAGGAGCTACGGGTAACTTTTTTTGGGGCCATCTTCTTCAGAGCAGGTCAGAACAGCAGGCAGCAGTTGCACGAGTTGCAGAGTTGTCTGTGTCCAGACGTGACGTCGCGTGACGTTATGCTGCACACACACACCGCTGCAGGACTTCTTCCTGGCACTGGTGGTTCTCTTGAGTCTTGTGCACCTAAAAGCAATGGAAGACAGAGGAACATCAGTTCAGTTATACACCCCAAAAAATCGACAAAACACAGAAAAATCAGCACAATCCCATGCCATCCATGATGTTTACATTGAAGACACCCCACAGAAAGAGTAGGGCCATGCAAGTATGCAACACTCTACCCCTGGGCATAATGGATGAAAAGTAGGCAAAATAAGTGCAGGCCTCAGACACTGCCTCTCTTCAAAATGGCCCCTTACACCCCAAGCCAGTCCACATCAACAGTACACCCCAAAAAAACAGAAAAACAGCCAAAAATCACCACAATCCAATGCCATCCAGGATGTTTACATTAAAGAGAGTGAGACCACACTACAGGCACACTCAGTCCTTGCACCACTACCCCTGGGCAAAAGGCCACACCAGCAGCCCCAAAAAAACGACAAAAACAACAAAAACAGCACAATCCCAGCCCATCCATGGCCTCAATGGTGTTGAAATTCAAGAAGACACCCCTCAGAAACACTAGGCCCATGCAACACTCACTACCCCTGGGCATAATGGATGAAAGGTAGGCAAAATAAGTGCAGGCCTCAGACACTGCCTCTCTTCAAAATGACCCCTTGCACCCCAAGCACATGTTGCCTGTACCAGCCAGCACTCAAGATGGCCACCACCACCACCCACATGGCCAGTCCACATCAACAGTACACCCCAAAAAAACAGAAAAACAGCCAAAAATCACCACAATCCAATGCCATCCAGGATGTTTACATTAAAGAGAGTGAGACCCCACAGGCACACTCAGTCCATGCATCACTACCCCTTGGCAAAAGGCCACACCAGCAGCCCAAAAAAACCGACAAAAAACACAAAAAACAGCACAATCCCAGCCCATCCATGGCCTCAATGGTGTTTAAATTCAAGAGGACACCCCACAGAAAGACTAGGCCCATGAAACACTCACCACCCCGGGTCAAAGGGCCCCACCAGCAGCCCCAAAAAACGACAAAAACGACAAAATTCAGCACAATCCCAGCCCATCCATGGCCTCAATGGTGTTTAAATTCAAGAAGACACCCCACAGAAAGACTAGGCCCATGCAACACTCACTACCCCTGGGCATAATGGATGAAAAGTAGGCAAAATAAGTGCAGGCCTCAGACACTGCCTCTCTTCAAAATGGCCCCTTACACCCCAAGCCAGTCCACATCAACAGTACACCCCAAAAAAACAGAAAAACAGCCAAAAATCACCACAATCCAATGCCATCCAGGATGTTTACATTAAAGAGAGTGAGACCACACTACAGGCACACTCAGTCCATGCACCACTACCCCTGGGCAAAAGGCCACACCAGCAGCCCCAAAAAAACGACAAAAACAACAAAAAACAGCACAATCCCAGCCCATCCATGGCCTCAATGGTGTTGAAATTCAAGAAGACACCCCTCAGAAACACTAGGCCCATGCAACACTCACTACCCCTGGGCATAATGGATGAAAGGTAGGCAAAATAAGTGCAGGCCTCAGACACTGCCTCTCTTCAAAATGGCCCCTTGCACCCCAAGCACATGTTGCCTGTACCAGCCAGCACTCAAGATGGCCACCACCACCACCCACATGGCCAGTCCACATGAACAGTACACCCCCAAAAAACAGAAATCCAGCCAGAAATCACCACAATCCAATGCCATCCATGATGTTTACATTAAAGAGAGTGAGACCACACCACAAGCACACTCAGTCCATGCACCACCACCCCTGGGCAAAAGGCCACACCAGCAGCCCCAAAAAAACGACAAAAAACAATAAAATAAGCACAATCCCAGCCCATCCATGGCCTCAATGGTGTTGAAATTCAAGAAGACACCCCTCAGAAACACTAGGCCCATGCAACACTCACTACCCCTGGGCATAATGGATGAAAGGTAGACAAAATAAGTGCAGGCCTCAGACACTGCCTCTCTTCAAAATGGCCCCTTGCACCCCAAGCACATGTTGCCTGTACCAGCCAGCACTCAAGATGGCCACCACCACCACCCACATGGCCAGTCCACATCAACAGTACACCCCAAAAAAACAGAAAACCAGCCAGAAATCACCACAATCCAATGCCATCCATGATGTTTACATTAAAGAGAGTGAGACCACACCACAAGCACACTCAGTCCATGCACCACCACCCCTGGGCAAAAGGCCACACCAGCAGCCCCAAAAAAACGACAAAAAACAATAAAATAAGCACAATCCCAGCCCATCCATGGCCTCAATGATGTTTAAATTCAAGAAGACACCCCACAGAAAGACTAGGCCCATGCAACACTCACCACCCCTGGGCAAAGGGCCCCACCAGCAGCCCCAAAAAAACGACAAAAACAACAAAAATCAGCACAATCCCAGCCCATCCATGGCCTCAATGGTGTTTAAATTCAACAAAACAGTTGTATCATGCACCCATAACCAACCCTGGTCCTACAGGATACTGTGGCTACCCACAATATAATTTATTTAATGTTCTGAAAAAGTTCCAAAATTGTAGTTGCAGCAACTGTAATGCCCCAAACAAACTTACTTGTGAAAGTTGATTTCTAATCCAAAAGTGATCCAAAGAAAGTCAAAAAGGCCTCAAATCCAAATATCCAGCAGCACCCACAAAAAGTAATCCTTCCAGCTCCAGATCCAAATGAAAGTGACCAGGAGATGGACAAAGCACTGGGAGGAGCCTGCTGGACAGGAACAGGAAGTTGGAGACTGTGGGGCACTTCCTTCCTCCCCCCCCCCCAAAATGGACTCCTTGCAAAACAAAAGGCCATGCAAATGTCAACCTGAGGAGTGATTCTGATAAAAATCATAATTTTCTGAAGGTTTATCCTGTTTGCTGGTGATTTTCTTGTGCAGAATTGCAAAATCTCTATTTCGCGAGTGCGAGATTGTTCCTTTCCGCCGCAACTACGTGTTCGCAATTGCGAACTCTCGCGAGGTGTGCTGTGCAAGGTGGCAAGCCGCGATTACGTATTCGCGGGCGCCAAACTCCCGCGGGATCACGCAGCAAGATCCAAAATGGCGCGGCACTCGCAAAATATGATCGAGAAAAACAACTCGGCAAACGCTTAATGACGGAAAGTGAACGCCGTGCACCACGCCGCGCGCCGCAACCAAGCAAAAAATCCGCCGCGAGCGGATTCACGGATTTTCGACAAATTCGCGAGAGTTCGCGGATTGCGAATTTGCCGAAAATCCGAATAATCCGCGATCGGAGCGGATTTTACGCCCATGCTTACTTGTGTGACTTTAGGACCAAGTTGATGTTCTGACTTGCTGTGTCCATTGTACTGTATTTTCCCTCAATGAATTTTCCCAAACAAAGAACTATGATGAGCCAAAGCAGGAGGAAAAGTACACCTAACACAATCCAAAATTCAATCCATGGAGAAATCAGGTAGGTTTCTTTGAGTTGAGGAAAGAGTTCAGTTATTTTGTCTTTAAAAGTTTTTATTGCTGGCGTTTCTTCCGGTTCGCTTGGATCTTCAGAAAAGTTATCGAAATTGATGAAGTAGCCAGATGCAGTTCTGTCAATTGTTGGAATTGCTTTCGAATTTTCAGTTGCTTTTGGATTTTTCTTTGTTTCACTAGCATAGTCTGAGGCTACATCGTTGTAGACTGGACCCCTCGCTCGCCGCCTTCAGCGAGCCGCTCCCCCAGCCACGCCCACTCTACCTGGCCACGCCCACTTTGGGCTTTAACAACAGGAGCTGACTACGAGCTCAATCAGTTTGGATTCTCCCCTGCCTTCCGCGGGAGCTATACTTCAAGCCCTGATTTTTAAAACTCGCTTGCCCTGTACAGCGCTCGCCTCGCGCTTTTTACTTACAACTCACCTTTCATTCAGGGACCTCTCCCTTGCCTGGTAGTTTTCCGCGCAGCCTAGGCAGACGCTGCAGCGGCCCCAGGACCCCTCGCTCGCCGCCTTCAGCGAGCCGCTCCCCCAGCCACGCCCACTCTACCTGGCCACGCCCTCAACGGCCCTATAAAACATGTGCTTCCCCCGTACGCGCAGCGGACGGGCGCAGCGGGCGCGCCGTCTGCGCGCCGAAGGCAAGCCCGTCTGCGCCCGTCCGCGACCGGCCGGGACCTGGGGCCATAGACTCTGCTCAATCCTTGACATACACCCCCACTCAATTAACTGCACTGATGACCCCCAGCCCTCTCTCTCCTTCACTGACACTTCGCCTCGACTCACTTGGTGTCCTCGCGGCCCCCTGCCCTGGTTCACTTCCCCTCTCCCCTCCCTTCACTTCCTCTCCTCCTGCTCAAGCGACTATTCTCCCCCCGTCTCCCTCCCCCTCCGTAGCCCCTGCTTTTCTGCTCAACACTCGGTCGGCAGTCAAGCACCAAATCGAACTTTCCAATTTTCTATCCACAGATTCCCCCGATTATCTTTTTCTCACCGAAACCTGGTTTACGACAGACTCACTTCCTGACCTCTTGGCTATTCTCCAAGACACCTACTATGCTCTCCGCATGGACCGCCCGGCGGGCAAAGCCGGTGGCGGTGTGGCAATGATCATTCGTTCAACGCTCAGATTCCAGCTCCTTGACCACCCTCCCATACCTCATGTGGACTTTCTGGTTGCTCGATCCATCAATCTTATTGATCCCCTCACTTTTGTGCTTGTTTACCGTCCTCCCCAGTCCATGCCTCAGTTTGTTCCCCTTCTCCAGGACCTCTTGGCCACCCTGGCAGTTAACAACTCGTCTGTAATTTTTCTTGGGGACTTCAATTACTGGCCCGATGATCCCAGAGAATGTTCTGCCTCCAAAGACTTCTCTGCCACTCTTCAGTCACTCAACTTTTCTCCTCACATCACTCTCCCTACCCACGACAAGGGCCATATTCTAGACCAACTTTGGTCATTGCGCCGCCAAATTTCCCTTCCCTCCATCCTTCCCTGCATCTGGTAGGATCATTTTATGATTTCTTTTAATATTTTTTCTGCTTCCCCTGTTAAAACTCCATTCACCAAGAATGTGTCAGTCCGCTGTTGGAGCAAGACGAACCTTGCTCTTCTTTCGTCTTCCCTGGCCTCTACAGCACCTGATTTGACGGATCTTCCCCTTGAATCCCAAGCTGATGCTATCAGCTCTTGGCTTTCTTCTTCCTGTGACATCGCTGCTCCCCTTAAGAAAGTCAAATCTGTTCGGCCTCACGATGCCAACAGATGGTTCACGAGCGAACTAAAAGACCTCAAACTTAGTCTCAGGCGCTCGGAGCGCCATTGGAGACGCAAATATTGCCCCTTGCTTCGCACTAAGTACAAACTGTTACTGAATAGCTACAAGAAAGCCATTGTGTCGGCCAAAACAGCTTACTTCTCAGAGAAGGTTTCTCTCTCTATTAATAAACCCCGCGAGATCTTCTCTCTGGTCAAGCAGCTTGCCACCTCCGACCGCACAAATATCAGTTCTGCCCCATCTCAGTCTTTCCGTCTAACTCTCAACAACTATTTTATTGACAAGATCACTGCCATCAAAAACAACATCTCCACAGTTTCTCAAATTCAAGCTACCTTCTCTCCTCCTCCGCCGCCTTTGCTGCTGGATCATTTTCCCCCTATCACCTCTGAACAATTTTCTCTTTTGCTTGCTAAAGTTAAGTCCGGCTCCCCAGCTGACTGTGCCCCGGCTCGGATCCTTCAAACTCTCTTCACCTCCTGTCCTGGACCCCCTCTCACTCTTCTCAATTCTTCCCTGGCTCTCGGTTCCGTCCCTTCCTCCTTTAAATCCGCTATTGTCCTCCCTATCATCAAGAAACCGGGTCTGGATCCTTCTTCACCCCCTAATTTTAGGCCCATCTCCCTTCTCCCTTACCTGGGAAAGATCTTGGAAAGACATGTTACCTCTTCTCTGTCCTCTCACATCGAGGAGCACTGCCTCTTAGCTTCCCATCAGGCGGGTTTCCGCCCCGGCCATTCCACCGAGACTGTTGTCACCGCCGTTCTGGATGAGCTCAAGGGTAAGGCGGACCTTGGCCTTCCCCAGGCGCTGGTGCTCCTTGACCTGTCGGCTGCGTTTGACACGGCCGACCACGCCATTCTTCTCGACCGTGTCAGCGCAGCCGGCATTAGAGGTGATGCACTCTCTTGGATAGCATCTTTCCTCCAGGGCAGAACCCAGGCAGTTCATCTTGCAGGATTCTCCGCTCCTCCCCGCCCTCTTGTGTGTGGAGTTCCTCAAGGTTCTTCTCTTCCCCTCTTCTCTTCAATCTTTATATCTACCCTCTCATTTTTTCTCTTCTGGAGCTGGGGGTCTCCGTGTACAATTACGCTGATGACCTTCAGCTCATGTTTGATCTGTCCACTCCTGACTCTCCCTCTTTTCTTAGTTCCACCCTAGTCTTCATTTCGGATTGGATGATCTCGAATCATCTCAAGCTGAATCCGGACAAGACGGAGCTTGTCCTCACGGGTGGTCCCTCCAACCCTTGGTCCCCTTCCCACTGGCCCCCCTCCTTTGGCCCCCCTCCCTCACCCGCTCCCTCAGTTCGCACCTTGGGCATTAAGCTTAGTAACGACCTCTCCATGCATGCCCAAATCAGCTCCGTTATTTCATCTTGCTTCTTGTCCCTCCGTCTCATCCGGAAAATCTCCCGCTTCTTTTCTACCACTGCCCTTAAATCGATCATCATGGCTCTCATCACCTCCCGTCTTGATTACGGGAACTGCCTTTATGTTGGTATCCCAGCTTTCGAATCACGACGGCTACAGGCAATCCAAAATCAAGCAGCCCGTCTCATTTTCCATCTCCCCAAATTTTCTCACATCACCCCTGTCCTCAAGTCCCTCCACTGGCTCCCGGTGCACTTCCGTTCCTTCTTCAAACTAGCCTGCTTAGCCTTTCTGGCCTACACCCACTCTGCCCCTTCCTTTATTGCTTCCTTAGTCACCCCCTACACCCCGACTCGCACTCTCCGCTCCTCATCTCATCTTCTCCTCAAAGTACCCTGTTTCCGCAAATCTCGAACCGGTGGTACCCGCTTCTCGGTTTTGGCCTCCCAGTTTTGGAACAGCCTTCCGTTGTCCATTCGGTCCATCCCCATCTATTCTTCCTTTCGTAAAGCTTTAAAAACTTTTCTTTTTTCCCAGGCCTTCCCGGTTTAGCCCCCTGGTAGCACTGTAGAATCTGACTCCCCCCCCCCCCCCCAGCGCCAGGAAGCCGCTTGGCCGCAGTGCGCTTTAGCAAGCATCTTTTCATTTCACTTTTCATTTCACTGGGGTTTCTTGACGAACTGTTGCAATTTGGGTTTCAAGAGGCACAAGATCCATGGCATTGTTGCATAGTCCTTTTTTATTCACTGCAGGTTTATCGAATGTGATTAGTCTCTCAGTTTGAACCTCTTGTATTGTAGCAAATTTTGGTACTCTGCTATTTCTTGGGAGTCCACTGGGCCTACTACTTATTATTGGCCACATGATTGTGGTTTTACCAGGTCGATGGATATAACTCGGTTCTCCTTTTTACCAGCAAGGGGCGGTAGTACAACTGATCTTGTTCCGCTGACAGCTAAGACAGGTACTGCTTTTCTGTAAGAAGGCCCAAATTCCTTCTTCACCGCGATCTTCTCTCTGACCAGATCCCCAATCTTTGGAATCCAGACAGGCCTTGCTGGGACAGGTGGTTTATCTTCAGTGGCTGTTGGCTGTTGTTTTAACTTTACGTTGCTCAGGCCTTTTCTTGTTTCATTTAAGTCCTGTAAAATAGCCAAATGGTCTTTGATATCAAAGCATTTTTCTTCTACCACTGAAGTCTGACTATCAAGGTCCTGAATATGCATTCTAGTCCCGAACAATAGTTCGTACGGACTGAAACCTTTTAGAGAATTTCTTGGCAGATTATTAAGACTACGTTGGACACTTGTTAAATGTTGGACCCACCCATCACCCGAACCTAATACCCTCGCCGTTATAGATTGCTTTATGTCCCGGTTTTTTCTTTCCACTACCGCATTTCCCTCAGGATGGAAGGGACAAGAGTACCGCAATTCAATGCCCATGCTGGTCATGGCCTCCTTATAAGCTCGAGAGCTAAAAGCAGGACCCTGGTCAAAATGTAGCACCGCAATTGCGTATGTGCCGATAAAGACTCGCAAATCTTTTATAACAGTTCTGGCGTCAGCCGAGCGCTGGGGCCACATCCAAATAAATCTCGTGCAGGAATCCACTGCGACCATGATGTATTTAAAGTTGCCATCCCCTTGTAAGGGACCACAGTGGTCCAGGTAAACACAAGCTAATGGTTTATCTGAGATTAGAAGGGGCGTCTGCGCTGGTCGTTTCACTGTTGATACTTTAATTCTTTGGCAAATCTCACATTCTAGAACATAGTTCTTAGTTTGTTTTCACATGCGCGGCCACCAATATCTCTGTTTTAATAACGATATTGTGGCGGAAACACCAGCATGTGCAGAAGCGAGCCCTTCGTGTGCCTCTATAATTAGTCCTAACCTGTGTTCCATGTTTGGAATTGCCCTAACCCCCACTCCAGGATTCGAGCAAAAGGAACATTATTAGCATCAGTTATGTATGAGTACTTTACTGGAAAGCCTTTCGGGAGTGTTTTTCTGTAATTTTTTACTGACGCACTGACAGCTTGCATCATATCGCTGTCTATTTTTGTTTTTGACCGGGTGATAGCAGCTACGGAAGCCGTTTGCACAGCTGCCTTTGCTGCTTCATCAGCCAATGGATTCCCCGCAACGTGAACGCCATCACGTTGATGACTCAGTGTATGTATCACGTGAGTCTTTTGTAGTTCTTTCTGTAAAAGAACTACTTGTTCCCAAAGCGTTTTATGCTTGATAGTGCCACCTTTTGCATCTTTGAAACCGTTTTGAACCCAGTTCTGCAAGTATTCATTATAAGACTGAACGCAGTAATATGAATCGCACACTATTAGTGTGGGGAATTCGCGATCAGCATTTTCAAGCGCCATCTTGAAAGATCTTATTTCAGCTCGTTGATTAGAGCATTTTCTGAGTGATTCAGTTTTCGTGACTATTGGTCTGAATTTACCAAAGCGCCAGTGACCTTTAACAATCGCGCACGCAGCGTGTAGGATTTTTTCTCTACATCGTGTTGTTGTGGAAATCTGTCCATGTAGATTACGCATTTGTACTGTTCGAGAGGCAGAATTGCGATTGGCAGAGGATATTCTTCTTCATATTCTATATTTTGTAATTTTTCCATGTTTGGGTCAAAATAGTATTTCACTTTGTCTGCAGCAAGAGAATTTTCCCATTGTATACTTTTTGGATCTAATGCCAGAGCAGTCAAATTGCGTGGGCTTGTTAATGCCTCAAAGGCTGATTCTGCTGTTAAAACAGTTATATGTCTGCCTTGGGCTTGGGCTCTTTCTTTTGCTACAGCTGTTTGAACCGCATTTACAATGTTTTCCGTAAGACTGAATGTCTTTTCAGCTTGTGTGTACAAATGTGATTTGTAAGCTATTGGTACCGTTTCTCCCTCATTAGAGGTCAGGTACGTGAATCCGCATCTTCCTGGGATGACTCGGATTACAAGGTTGCGTATGTTTTTGCGTGTTTGCAATTTTGTTTTAGCTATCATGTCTGTTTGCAATGATCTCAAAATTTCTGTGTGTTTCTGAGTCCAATTGATTGGTTTAAAATCAGGTTTTATTAATTCATAGAGAGGTTTTACCCTCTCTGCATAATTTAGAATGTATGTTCTTCCGAAATTCAGGAAACCTAGTATTGATTGTAAGTTCTTCAGTGTTTTAGGTGCTTGGAGTACAGCGCACTTCTCTAAGAAGTTGTCTGCTAGGCTTTTGCACTTGATTATTCATACCCTAAAAACCGGACTGTTAGATGGGCAATTCGTGACTTTTTAAAGTTGAATTTGTAGCCCTCAGCTGAAAACCCAAGTATTATGGTGTTTACTCTTTTCAAGTGCGTCTCCAGGTCATCATCTGTGAGATAGATGTCATCGACATAAGATAATGCTTCATCATCATATATTTGTAGTAACTCTGTTACTCTTGCTCAGAATAATCCTGGGCTATTCTTCAATCCCTGTGGGAGTCGACAGAAGTGTTTTTGCGACCCCATTATTGAGAACGCGGTCAAATACCTGCTCTCAGGTGCAATGTTTTGACAAAAGAATCCATTACAGATGTCTAATGTCGTTTTGTATTTTTTGCGCACGATGTTGTTCATTAGTGCTGCACTGTGTGAGTTTTGTACTGCAAATGTTTTGCAACATGAGTTAAGGTGTCTGTAGTCCAAAACTAGACGATATGAATCGTCTGGCTTGGAGACAGGAAACAAAGGATTTGAGAGGTGCATGTTTCAATCACCCCTTGGTATTCAAGTTGATCTAAGATCTCCCTGACTTGCTTTTTAGCTTCTTGCTTAATTGGGTACTGCCTTTGTGCAGTGGGTTGACATTTTAACTGGATTTTGTGAGGAGGAGAGTCCTCATCCCATCCTACATGATTTTTGTATAATGCAGGAGCTTGGGCTACTGCCCATTTTCTTGCATATGTATATTTTCTATGAATTGGAATATGATTTGGGAAGGCAGGTATAATCATTTCTTCGCCATGAGGGCACTCCCTGACAAACTCTGGTGGCCAGTCTTTCTCAGCTAAAAGGATGTCATAGCCTTTCGAAAGGTTATCTCAAAAGAGACCTCTTACTTTCCTAGTCTTATCTCCCTCTATACGTAATGTTATTTCGTATATTTTATGAGGTTTGCTAACTCTGGTATCTGCAGTTTCCACTTGAATGTATTCATTCGTGTCCACTGTCTCCAGAAGATTCATCAAGATCTTGCGAGCTATGATCACTTCTGCTGCGCTGTCTAGCATTGTCTGGGCCTACTCTCCATTTTTCAGTTGTGTCCTCAGTATCCTCGGCATGTTTAATTATTTTAATACTGGCTACCTTCTTTCTTGGAAATTGTAATTTTTTACATTGATGAGCAGGTTCCTTGTCTTTGGACTTGACGTGCTCTTCCCTGTGTTCTGACCGTCCTCTTCTTTCCGATTTCTGCGAGGAAGTCTGAAAAGATCGAGAGGGACGTGTATCAATATCTTGATATGTATCAGGTTTTTTTCAAATTATCCCTATTTCTAAGGTTGTATCTTTTCTCAGAGGGCTCCCTCTGGGGAGACTTGTTTCCTCGGTCAGGAGATCTTTCTCTTCGTTGAGGAGACCTTCCTCTGGACTGGAATCGTTTTTCTCTGGGAGTGGATTGTTTATTTCCATCCCAGCTCTTTTTTTGAGTGTTTATATTATTTTTACTAAACGTTTTTTCAGGATTTTCAGTTAGTTGGGGTTTTACTGGTTTCCCACCCAAACTATCTCTACCTAGTTCTTCATAAGATTTTTCTATGATTCTGGCAAGTTCAAATGGCTGTTCTGCTATATCTGTTTCTTTCAATTTCTGGCGGATTGCCACAGATGCTGCTTCTCCTTTTATGTTGCCTAATAATATAGCCGAGACCTGCTTGAAGTCTTTCAATAATTTCATACCCAGAGTTAAAGCAGGTTCTGGACCGTATTCATTTTGAATCTGTCTTAGTACATCTGGTATAACCGCCATGGACGGAACACCATGTGTTTTTGTGTAGATGGAAGCAAAGACTGTGCCCCAAGTGTCACAGTCCTCCACATGTGGTGCGATCCCCATTGGAAGACAGATAGTCAGAATTCTGTGTTTCTCAGTAGGTGTAGTATCAGGAAATACTGCCTCTATTTGAGTGATGTTTTGTGCTAACCAGAATGGAATTTGTTCCCGTTTTGTAGGTACTTTACCAAGACATGATTGTATGTTCTGTGGTGTAATTTTGTTTGTGTTCTCCTGATGAGGGGTCAGCTGTGGAATGTTAATTGCTGGTTGGACTGTTGAAGTCCGCATTACATATTGGACCAATTGTCTATGTATTTTAATTAGTATTTTTAGCTGGGCTAAAAGTTCCCGGTCTGACATTTTTTCGATGTCTGGATGTGGTGTGTAGCTGGCTAGAACCGGCCACGTTGCTCCTGGTCTACCTAGTGGACCGAGCCTGGTGATGTGATTATTATGTTTTAGGGCGCCTTTAAACCAGAGCATGTGCTCTTGGTAATTTAATGGGATTTCAACCTCCTCGAAGGGAGTGTATTCATCCGGAGGTTCCTCTATTTTGTAATAGTGGAAGTCGTGTGTCACAGCATTTGCTGCTGGAAAGTGTATCCATGAATAGAATACCTCTGTCTGCCGATATTCATGGGCCTCTACCACGAATATGACTGTACCACCTCGCGATGTCAGTCCATTTTCTATAAGTTTAATAGTTATAGTTCTTCTTTCGTTGACCGGAATGAGTATAACATTCGGGTCATTCTGTTGGATAGTTGTGTCATCCAACAACAGTTGAGACGCTGTAGCATCTCTTTCTTCGTCTCCGTCAGGCCTTTTACTGACAGAAAGTTTTTTGGTTGCAGACCAGGTTTCAAGGGAAACAAAGATTAGGTGCACAATATTTTGGAACACTGTATCCTTCAACGTTGATTAAACCAAAAACTATACATAGGATTCTCATCCTACTAAGTTCCGGTGGATTTTAACCTTTTACCCGCTCCAGACGTCTTTTGGAGTATTTCGGGAAAAAGGGGTCTGTGTGAAAAAGCACGACTGAGTTACTCTAACGTCTTGCGTTAGATTTATCGCCTCACCAAACGTTGGGCGCCATGTAGTGTAGTTCCGATATTCCCAATAGGCTCTGCGCATTGGAATAATATAAACAGCAGTGTAGACGTAGGACTGAGGTCGACTAGGTCTCTACTGACTATATTAGACTTAAGGTTTGCCAGCTAGCTCAGAGGTCACTAGAAACTTTCTCGAATAAACGAGGAGGAGTTTAACCTCCTTGGATAGACAAGAAGGGATTAGCTTCTGACAACCATAAAACATGACAACTTTGCTCCCTCAGAATAAGAGTGTATCTCTAGAGTCGTGTGAAAACAATAGACAGCTATTTCACTCAGTCAAGTGTGCATACTTAGTTTCACCAGAGTGCAGGGAAAAGAGAGACGGGCGTTTTCAATAAAAGGTGTTATTTATTGAGCAGTCTTCTTTCTCATGCAAGAGAAATGAATTGCCACAATTGCAATACTCATAGTAAAGTAAAGTGTGTACAGTAAAAGGAGTATTATGAAATAATACTGTAAAAGCATTGATATGGTTTCTTAGCCATAAGATACTTTAAAATAGATAAAATATATACACACATATATACATTGACTAACGTACTCAACTGGTGCTTCTAAATACGCCTACCCCGGTGTACCTGACCTAAGCCCAATACGTGGGAAGGAGTAAGTAAGTAGCAGTTTAAGTTAAGTTGGTTTTGCCAAGAATCTGAATCAAGAATTCTATTTAAGGGTTTAGTCAGCTCCGTACCTGGGTAATAGAAAGCAGGAGGTCTGGTATCTCTCTTTCAGGACTCGATATCCCAGTAACCCGCGAGGGTATCTGGAAACACCGGAGCTGGATTTCTCGGCAGGAGAACAGACAGCGTCTCTCTCAGTGCGTCAAAGGGGGGGGGCGGCGTCCGTGGGCTCTCGCATCAGCTGGGCTCTCGGGCAAGTAGATAGCCGCTCTGCTCCAAACCAACGTGTGCTTGCTTAAGGCAGCGTTGGTATATTTATACCTGGAAGGTACCGGGTTTGACGTAAGGTTGGACATAAGACGTAAATAAAGATGTCACTAAGAACTGCGCGTTCTTACAGTGTTCACAGGAGTTCTAGGACGAAATCAAAACAAAAGCAATGGGGATTTCCCAGGTTGCTGGAGGTTTGGTTTGTTTAGAGAACTCGTTGTGCTTTCTAGGAGTCCGGGGAAGTAGCCTTGCTTAATGTGGACTGCATGGGCTACGACTATATATGGATATGATTCTTATGCCTTTATAAGGATATTATTTATTATAACCACGTAAGGGCATAAATCAGGAATATCGAATTAGGGTCCTAGATAGAATTACAACAGTAACTGGTCAGTGTATTTTTTCCGAGTTGTTTTTTTTTTCTCAAAACATATGAAATAGTGAAGGCACGGAAAGAGGCCTTGAATGCATCCCAAGTATTAGAAATAGAGGTATCTAATGGATTGTTAATACAAAAGTATTCAGAAATAAACAAATTAGCCTTGTTAATAAAAGCATTATCAGATAATAAGAAATTACTAAGTTTCCATCGGCTGAATTTTGGGGAGCAATGTGAGAGGTCTAAAACAGTATGTACTGGAGCATGGTCAGAGATAAAAATAGCACCAATGTCAGAGGATTGAATAGAGGGAAGTAATGACTTACTAACCAAAATATAATCAATTCGAGAGCATGTCTGGTGAACGTTAGAAAAGAAAGTATATTCAAGTAAATCGGGGTTACAAGTTTTCCAAACATCTTACAAAGGACGAGAGGTAATGGCCGACTGAAATGCTTTGTGTGATTTATCAGGGTTAAATTTACACGTAGATAATCTATCAGAAAAGGGGTCAATCCATTGATTAAAATCACCAGCAATAACAATATTGGGACAATCAATGGAAGAAAATAAAATCCTAATGTAATTCCAAAACTTAGGGTCTGGTTTAACAGGGCCATAAATATTTAGTAATACCAATGTTTTGTTTTGTATAACAACCTATGCCATTACCCAACATCCATTTTCATCATTTTGTGGAGAGAGAATTTGTGCAGACAAAGCTTTATGAAACAGTATGGCAACACCCCCTTTTTACCAGAGGCAGCAGGAGAATAAACAACTTGACCCACCCATTACCTTTTCAATGTAAGTGATTCTGCTTCACTGCAATGCGTTTCTTGAAGAAAAGAAACCTGAGAGTTTAGTTTGGACAAATGAGATAGTACCTTTTGTCGTTTGACGGGATGTCCGAGACCACGAACGTTTCACGTAACAAACTTACACATGATGAAGGGATGGGAGGGTCATACACGTATAGATATGATACACATCAGGGATAAGGCTAAAAAGAAAGAAACTGCACACATGAGAAACAAAGAGAAAATACGCTACCAAAAATCAAATATCATAAATGAGCACATGCTACAAATTAAACAACAGCAATTGAGAGAGACAGAAAGAAGGAAACCAGAAAGAAGAGAAAATAGAGAAAAGGAATACAAATAGAAACAAAAGAAGATAGATCAAGGAACAGAGTCCGGATCTATGAAAAAGTGACAAAAACTCGTGCATGGAGCGTTACTGCGCAAACAAGAGATGAAGCGACAGGGAGAAAGATAAAAGCGATAGATTGACAAACAGCCATAATGAACAAGATATACCAAACAGGTAACAAGATTGCTAAGGATTATATGAAGCACCACCAGCTGAACCTGAAGAAATGCTCTGGAGGAATGACCTCAATTTAGTGGGGTCATCAAACGAACGTGTGGAACCCTCATGAGTAATTTTACATAAGCAAGGTTGAAGGATACCATAACGAATGTTCAATTGTCTCATTTGAGGATGAAGAGCCAAGAATTATTTTCTTCTGGCATTAGTAGCATTCGATAAGTCTTGCGATATGAAGATGTTGTGACCAGACCATTTGAGGTGACGTTTCGATTTAGCTGCTGAGAGGACTCGCATTAAATCAGTAAATTCCAAAAATAGCATAATAATTCCTCTAGGTTTGGAGGCATGAAGTTGAACACGTCCAAGTCTATGGGCACGTTGAATATTTAATGAAGGCTCTAGTGAAAGGTCCAAAAGTTCTGGTAAAAAGATTTTGAGGAAAAGAAGCATATCTGGACCGTCAAGATTTTCTGGCGGGCCATAAAGATGTAAATTATTGCGTCAATTATGATTTTCAAGGTCCTCTGTGTGGAGTTTTAGCAGTGAAGTTTCTGCTCCAAAACCGGAGTTTTTGTAGAAACGTCATGAAGATCACTGATGCGTTGCTACTTATCCAACCCTTTAGTTTCGATACTAATCCACCTATCCTCTATTTGTTGAAGTTTCTCATTAGTTGTGGGCATAAAGGATTCAAGACCTCTTACTTCATCGGATGGGGGAAGGGGGATCATTTTTTGCTCTCTTAGGTTTGGTTCCTGAAGACGAAGCTTTGACCGAGAGTGGAGCTTCATTCACTATCTTGAAACGATGAGGAGAGCAAGACACAATTTTTAATGAGGATTTCAATCTGCCCATATGATTAGACTCATCAATGAAGAGTGAGGCTCCAGAAAAAAAACGAAACAAATGAAAAAATAGATGTCACCCTCCATCAGCAATGTAGTAAGTACTATCTGGCAATAAATTCAAAGCGTTAAAGTAAATATTAAAACAGACGCCAGATTGCTGAGGCTAGGAGGGGTGACCAACACGGAGAAAAAAAATTCCTAGAGCTGGTTCAGCAAGGTACATCATGGGAAATGCAGCAGATAATTAAAACAATCTCTGCTCATAAACTTGTTAAAAAGGCGAAAGATAGAGGCAGCAGCAGTCATGAACAGTGAGAGAAGCAGCTTGTGAGGAGAGAGGCTGATATCAGGTGCTCATAATGCAGGCTGAGGGCATTAACATCAGAAGATATTATCAGGCAGTAGAATCCTTGACAGAGGAAATCAGGGCATCGTTTCTTTAAAAAGGAAAAAAAAAACGTACTGAAAAAACGTTGCCGAGCCTTGATGTGGTGAAACGCCGGTTTACCTGATGCTGTGTGAATCGGGCAGAGCAGACTAAATAGCGGCCGCCGCTCGCCTCGCTGAAAGGAAATTTGCCGTCGCTGCTACAAACACACTGGTGGCCCTAGAGGTGTCAGAGCAGCTGCAATCACTGCTCTGACCCTTCAGCCACACAAAACCATCTCCGCAACTGCTGCCGAGGAGCAAAACTGGACTATAATCAGAGTCTGAACTCCACGAACGCACGGAGCTCACGGAGGAGCCGCAATCTACAAGCGGCGTGAGACCACGCCCCGCATAAAACATAACACTTAACCTGCAAAACGTATTAGTCGTAAAACCCATGTTCAAACTTTCGTCTCCATGTTAACTTTTCACCACTGGGTTAAATTAATAACTTGGCTGCTTTCAGCAAATTCCATGCCAACCGGTAAGGTATATGCATAAATCACAACTATAGATCCCCCCCTCCCAGCCCTCCCACTCCCCCAAAAACTTTGTAACAAATGCATTGTGGGTGAAGGAGTATCACACGCTTAAAATGGGGATTTCTGATGCCATCGCCCGCTCTTTGGGGTGCGATTACCAGTGAATGTCGGGCAGCTTTGATCACATGTAAGTGCAGTCCTTTCCTGAGAGACTTCTTCTCTTGATGGGCAGGGTTCGCGGCTGGCTGGGGAAGGGTACTTGTTGGTTCAGATGAAGGCCCAAACCGTCTATACTCTAGCCTGGCTGTGCCCTGAACTCTTCTCTGTAGGCTACGCCAGGAAACAAGGCAGAAGATAAGCAATAGAACCGTGCATGTCTTTCCTGTCAGCTGTAGCAGAAGGGGTTGGCTTCCTTCCTCGTTGAACTGGCTGTTGCTAATTCAGCTTCCTGTCTAGGGCAGTGGTGCATGCATGTTTAACGTGTTCTGGTGAACGGATTGACGTACTTGTGCCAAACTATTGTTTCTTAGTCAAACAATATGCTCACGCTCCCCAGGTATCCACATGCAGCCCTGGTGGAGTCATACTGGAACGATTTCAGAGTGAATGAGAGCAATTAACATTACACCTCAGAAGTCATAGAGACTGAAAAATACAAGCTTCATTCGAAGGAAAAGTATAGCAAATGTATTCAGCAGGAGAGAGGTAAGGGTGTAAGTAGTAGCTGGTGGTCCATTTGGGAGCTCATAGGCAGAAAAATATTATGAAGCAGTGGTGTGGTGATACACTGTCATTTACAGTAAATATGTTTATATTGAAATGGCTACTGAATTTGCTCATGCATACAGTTTTACTCATTAGACGACGTAGGTCACGAGCGATGGTGTGTGGAAATCGGGTTTCAGAGAATACTTCTTTTGTGGATGACTAGGTTCATTGCAACAAGATAAAAGGTGGCAGTGCCAATTTTGCGCTGAGTCGATACAAAGTAATATGCTCAGAATTGCCCCAAGGATAAATAGGTAACGGCAACCAGGCGTCCCCAAGTTTGGAGAAGAATTACTCAAATAATAGTACAAACAAGATTTTATTCTGAGCAAATGTCCAATCCAAAAGTAAGTCCACCAATTTGTAGTTGTAATAACTTCTTTGCTTTATTCCAATGTTAGAAGTCCAGGTCAGTGTTGATACAGTAAATCTGATCAAAGATTGTAGCCAACACGTCGTTCGTCTGTTGACAGTATCCCACAGACTTCATCAGGTCTAATAAGTCATGGGTAGCATGAGTTCCAATATTGATATGACTAATAAATTCTCATCACACCTATATTCCAGCAGTTAATCCATAATATCAATATTCTCAACCAAGTCACGGCTGGGGTATCGTTGACCATTCAGGAGAGTGCTCCTCGTTGAACCACAGCCTATTGCCTATACTAAAGAAGGGGTGTAGCTGGCACTAAAGTGAAAGCGTGGTATGGTGCGTTTTAAAAACCAAAACAAATAAAAGGCATTGTCATTTACAATGCCAATAGCTCAAACTCATGTAAATGCAAGACCTATTGCATTACAAATGCTTGTTATGTTCAGTCCTCACTCCAAAATGCCTGTGTAATTTCTCTACACTCCAAGGGCAGAGTGGGACTGACACAAAGCCACTTTCTGTGTATTGTGATGAGATGAGCTCTGGTAGGCAGGAAGCTGTCTCTAGCTAGACCTTAAGAAGCAATGTATCATACCTGCCAACCTGAACAAAAATCTTACAGTGTATGGAGGGGCTCAGGCCTTGCAGGGGGCGAGGCCTATTGCCAAGAAGTACCTAAGAGGTGCTTTTGAACACCAACCCGCACCAAGCCCCCTCCTCCCCCCAAAAAAAGCTTGCTGAGGCTGGTGCTGATGTCCTAGTGTGTTTTCACACCCCTTAATGGACGTCTGCAGTTCAAAGCCTTGGAAAACAAGCTGGAAAACCACTATTTACAGTGATTTTCAGCTCATTTTCCTGTCACAGTGAGATATCGGCTCCTCACTGGGAGACCATGAGATGGTGTGTCACAAGTTGGCACAGTTTGAGTTGGCAGGTATGATGTTTGTAGGTGTGAATACAAGCAGTTTTTGCCATGGGGATGACTTTCTGCTTTCAGTTCATCAAAAATATGCAGTGGCAATTTCAGAGAGGTATTGGGTTCCCTTATTAAGCCACGAGCTTTCATGTGTTTTACATCGTTTTCCATTGCTTGGATTGGCTGTCCATCAAAACCTTGGCATTTCATGGATGGGTACATTGTCTTATTTGTTTCCCCAGTAGGTTATGTTGTTAGGTTAGATCTAGTGAGCACTTTTTCACATACTTACTTTGCAGATCCAAATAAAGTGCTACTTTATGGCTATTCTGTTTGGAAGTGCTTGGTTTTGGATGACTTCTGTCACAAAGACGGTGTGATTCACTTATCGCCTCTGTGCCTTCATTTGTTTTACTTTGCTGTTATGTTGGCTGTACTAGATTTACAGGTTTTTTTTCGTTCAAAGAGTAAAAACGTGGTGCACATAGGCTTTTCTACAGTCATAACGAAAATACAGGTCTGTTTCATAAGTAATTATTATGCAATATTTTTATCTGCCTTTCAAATAATCCTTTCAAAATGCAAACTTAATCTTCTGACTCCTTTCCTAATTTTGTATCGTATTTCTTTATTGGACTTTTCTTTTCCTAAGATAAAGCAGTGAAATCCTACAATACTTTCACTTTTTTCTATATTACACAAAAAAAATGACAGTGCTCCAAGTGTTACGAAAGAAGGGTTTTAATTATATCAGCTCCTATCGAAAAGGGAAGGGTGTTTTAAAGTGTGAAAGAAATACCAAGGCCACTCCGCAGCCCTCATCCTACTCGACCTATCAGCGGCATTCAACACCGTCTCCCACCACTCATTAGTTACCAGACTGCACGACTCCGGCATACAAGGAATAGCCCTGGACTGGATTCCATCGTTCCTCACCGGAAGAAGCCAGAGAATCAGACTACAGCCCTTCCTCTCCGATCCTACGACAATCACCTGCGGAGTCCCACAGGGGTCATCACTGAGCCCGACTCTCTTCAAAATCTACATGGTCCCCCTTGCAGCCATCGTCCGACAATACGTCCTCAACATCATATCCTACGCCGACACCCAGCTCATCCTCACCCGAGACCCCACCACTGCCAAACTCAACTTCCAGAAAAGAATACAAGACGTCGCCGACTGGATGATCAACAGCTGTCCGAAACTCAATGCCCAGAAGACAGAAGTCCTTGTCCTCAGAACCACCCCTTCAGCATGGAACAACACCTGGTGGCCGACTGCCCTCGGGAGCCCACCTACCCCCTCAGACCACGCCAAGAACTTGGGCATCATACTCGACTCCTCACTCACCATGAACCGACAGGTCAACGCCGTCACATTCAGCTGCTTCAACACACTCCGCATACTCTGCAAAACCTTCAAATTGATCCCCCCTGAGTCAAGAAAGACAGTCACCCACCCACGCACTCATCACTAACAGACTGGGCTATGGAAACGCACTCTATGCCGGTATCCACAAGTCCCTACTCCACAAACTCCAGACCATACAAAACACCGTAGCCAGACTCGTCCTCAGCATCCCCCGACAAGAACACATCAGCCAACACCTACGAAGACTCCACAGGCTCCCAGTGGAGAAAAGAGTCCCCTTCAAAATCCTCACTCACGCCTACAAATGCCTACACAACAACAGACCCAAATACCTCAATGACAGAATCAACTTCCACGTACCCAAAAGAAATCTCCGATCTTCCAACCTCACACTGGCCAAAACCCTGCGCACCCACGGGCCCAGAGCAGGTGGAAGATCCTTCTCCCATATTGCAGCCACGACCTGGAACGAGCAACCGGCAGACATCAGACACGCACCCTCCCTGAACAACTTCAGGAAGACTCTCAAGACCTGGCTCAATGGCTAAACAGGCCGGCGGTCCCTCCCCCCTCCAACCCCCCCCCCCTTAGAGCCTTGAGACCCCCCACAGGTGTGTAGCACGCTTACAATTCCCCTGATTGATTGAAATATGCCAGTCCCTAACACATCCATGCAACTTTATAAACCTGATGGTGTAATGTCAGCAATGATCCTAGAAATACTATTTCACAAAATCTATAGTTGTCTGGCTAATATGGGTATATCTGAAAGATTAGGAAGGGACAGGAGATAAATGAGGGAGGTAGTGACCGGATATAGAAGTAGAGACTTTGAAATAGTTATGTTAAGGCTTGTGCTTCTGGGCGCTTCAGAGTCCAGTGTCTCAGGCACATTGGCTATTGACTATGCAGTCAATAGTCCACCCTCGTGAGGTGGGCATTGATTGGGGAAAGTACAGCTGCTAGGTGTAGGGGAGAAGATCACATATCTTATTCCATTGGTGCTGATATGAGCTTGTTAATCTAATCTAACAGTTTGAGCTCAGGTCATGTGGGTTTCAGAGAGTCCCCATGCTAATTTTATAATTGACACTTAGTCTTAAAGAGCCTGATTCACAAAGGAAAGCTTGCAATTTGGTGCAAGTTTATGATTTTTTGCAATTCACAAAGGGATTTTTACAAGTAGTATCTTTACAACTGCGGAGTTGTACACTTACTCAAAACTGTTAGTACCTTTGTAAAGTAGGCCCGAAGTGTATAAGTGATCCTTTCATGCACCCAGGCATGGATCATTTGCTCACTGTGACTTAGGGTCCAAGCTGTACCTCTCTAACTAGGCCCAAATAGGACAAAACCTGCCTGTGATCCCTTCTTGAGGGTGCCTCGCCTGACAGTTTTAAGTGGACTGGTTCCATGAGGAGCAGAATCATTACTGATTTGAGTAAGGCAGGCTTCTGTCTAGACTGGCACAGTGTGGGAAAAATTATGGATTGGAATTCACGCCCAAGTGATTGCCAGTAGTTATACTATTTGTAATCATTCCTCCCATCACTGTTTGTGTGTTTGATGTAACACCCCTAGTGGCTAAGGATGTGGTTCCCTTGCTCACTGTGCTTGTGATCAAAGCTGTATCTCACTGTTGAGGCCTACATAAGCCCATACCTGATCATTGTATGCAAGCAACCAAGTAATGCGTATATATAGACTGCTTGGCGAAGACAGAAAAAGACTAAAGTTCAGAAACACAGTAATTTCCGCCTGTAGGTCTTCCACATTTCTAAGGACTACGTGCCATTATCTTGCTCAGAGGAGTCTCAGTATCAGGTTTCATTGAACAGCAGGATTCTACTTCACAGTGTATGGAGCATCAAGATGCTACTATCATACAGGACGATTTCAGAATGCATTAGTCTTGCAGTCACAATACTAGTTTTTATACCGTCATTTCATGTCAGACCAGTAACCTTCTAAACATGGCTAGTGGTATTTTAAAGTTTTATTTGGTGGACCTGGACTTAACTTTGTCAGAATGGTACTCATTGACTGGATATCGCTTGATAACTGATTCTTGCAGCTCGCTTTTCAGCACCAAAACCTCTGCTGCGGCTCCCCTATTGCTGCAGATCGAGGTTTACCAAGGTGGCCCTCCCAAAGGTGCTCAGCAAATCCTCAAGATCTTATGGCTCACAGAATTCCTTGGTTCTACTGAGATTCACATTCTAGCAGGTTCGAGAAGATCATATTTAATGTCACAATAGTACATTTGGGGACTAATGATCAGGATTTTGTTTTGTATGTGTCTTGGGAAAAAAATCTGCCAAAATGAAACCATGCTGCTTCTCATTGACAAAAGATGTGATTTTTCTTCGTTAACCTATATACTTTTCTATTGCTTGATAGTGCCCAAGAAGACAAGCCAGAATGGCTCTTGCATACTTGATTTTGAGAGGTTTCTGGTTCTTATCTTATGGCCTCTTTGAAGTTCCAAAGGAGGGAAGAGGGCTTTGGCCAATAGAATAGGGAGAAAGATTCCTTGAAAAGCCATGATATATGAGCTCTCAGCAATTTTGGAAATCCCAGATATCTTTACATTGTGCTTCTTCCTCCTGCCTTGTAAGCCCACAGTTTCTTGTTAAGTGCCCAAAGTTCTTGGGCTCATTCTGGTGATGTGGTAAGTTGGTAATGTTGATCTTTCGCTACTGGAAGCTGGCTGTTTATAGTAACTATTAAAATGAGATACATCATGTAAAGAGAAAAGGGGTCCTCTCATGAGTGGACAGGGGGCTTGCTATGGTAATCCTAAAATGCTGTATTAGGGAGTAGTGTGGTCGAGCAGCCTTCGGCTTAACACAGAGGAGTGTAAGACTTCTGTAAATACATACAATGATCAATAAATGAGACACACAAATCAAGAAGGAGATCCCTACCAATTTAAAAAATAACAAGTATGTTTCTGTAGTAGGGGATCTCTGTGTATAGTCATAATCTAGTGAATAGTCCCGCCCATGTGCGTGGACCCCGGCAATCAAAAATAATCTCTTAAGTTGTTAAAATCATGCAGAAACTGCAAAGACACTTAAGAGAGAATTTAAAGACAAATAATGCAGCCTATAACACAGGCTACACTGTCCAGTACTTCAACTAGAAATTCCACCAAATAACACCACACATAAGAAATCCAGCCCAGTTTCTACCAAGAGAAACTTGCCTCTACCCTTAAAAACACTCTGGAATGATAGAGAGGAAGGCATGGACAGACAAGCCCCATAGGCTGCCATTATGTGGCTTAAACAGGATACTGTGCCTTTAAGGAAACCTTCTAGAACCTTCTCCCAGTATCCCAGAATGCATAGCAGGTCCAACTGACTTCAGTTCTTTTTTCCGGCTCCTGCTTACAGGACCCTGGCATTGAGCTCTCCCTTGTTTCAAGGGTTTATTGCATATTTTGGCACTTTTGTGTTTTAAAAGTGTTGCAGTTTACTCTCTTGGTGTTCTCTTTCTCTTCTGTGTGCTGCTTCAGGTATTTTAGGGCTCTAAAATGCCTGGACTCTTTGTGAAGTGTCCAGCATGTGGGAGGAAAAAGGCCAAGGGTGATCCACATGAGGTCTGCATTGTCTGCCTCCCTGAAGATCATGTCCCTGAGGAGTGTGTCATCTGCCAGCAGTTTACCACTCGTACTCTGAAGGAAAGGGCGAGGATCAGGCTGTCTGGCCTTGAGGAGAGGCGTCTGCAGGCTGCAGGTGGGTCTGGGCAGTCCGGGAAGGTTCCCTCTGCCTCTGCTGAGGCCTCTGGGGGGCTCCCCAGGGGCAGGAAGTCCGGCAAGCGGTCCCGGTCTCCGTCGACGTCGATGGCATCGACGTCGACGTCGAGAGGGATGACGGCGGTGTGCTCCCCTTCTCCCCGGGGCTCCGGGTCGAGACGCCGTGACGACTCGACGTCGAAGGCACCGCTGACGAAGCCGCCGTTGACGTCATCATCACCGTCGACGTCGAGGTCTTCTTCCCGACGTCATGGACGGAGCAGGCATCGGCGCTCGCCGTCGAGGCGACACCGCCGGTCGCCGGCGAAGCACCGGTCGGCGTCGAGGGCCTCCTCGACGTCGAGAGCATCTAGACGGCGGCATCGACGCTCGTTGTCGAGGAAGGACCGTTCGACGTCGCGGAGGCGGCGTACGACGTCGCGGAGGAAGAGGTCGACGTCGAGGGATCGGCGTTCGACGCCGAGGAAGAAGAGGTCGACGTCGCGGAGGCGGTGTTCGACGCCGGAGTCCCGGAAGCGTCCTTCGACGCCTGAAAAGCGACGCTCGACGTCGAGCAGAAAGAGGTCGGCGTCTGGGAGTCGTTCAGTCTCTCCAAAGCGGCGCAAGAGGGATTCTAGTCCCCGAAGTCATGCTGCGTCCAGTGGGGGACGCAATAGGAAGCGATCACCAGCTGAAGGGGCGGGCTCTCAGCCCCCTTCGCCTAAGGGGTCACCGGGCTCGGTGTACTCTGCGGTGTACACTCCATCTCGGCCTCGGTCGACACCTCAGCCTAATCCTAAGGAGGTCCCTCCTCCTCCTCCTCTTCCTAAGGAGGATCCTCCGCCCCTGCCTCCACTTCCAGCGGACGACCCACCACCACCGGTCCCTCCGCATGGGCCCGCCCCGCAGCCGATAGTTCCTCCGCCGAGGTCCACTTCGCTGCCGTATTTGCCTGTACCTCCTAAGGGGACCCCAAAACCTGCACCCCAGGAGGCTCCAAGGAAGACCCCACCGCGGAAACCGGTGGGGCGGCCACGGACTGGCAGGTCTCGCTCTCGCTCTCGCTCTGGAAGGCGGGACAGATCGCGACACAGATCGTCCACGCGGTCGAGACGCCGCCATAGGAGGCGCGAATCTCGATCCCGCACAAGATCCTCTGGTTCCAGGGAGTATTCTCCTACCCTGTCGGGATCACCGGACACGAGGGTGTCCCCGATTGATGACCTGGTGGCGTTCCAGGATGTCCTCTTGAGAGGCGCTGCGAAGCTGGGCATACCCCTGACGGTGCCCACGCCTAAAACATCAGTGATATTTGAGACGTTGCACCAAAAACACCTGTCTCGCCCTCTCCTGCCTCTGGTTCCGGGCCTGGAGGAACCAGCTATGGACCTTTTCCTCACCCCCGCGGTGACGAAGGCGGCGCCATTGAGGTTGCTGAGGAAGTACCGGGCCCCGGATTCGGATCCGGCCTTTCTGAGAGCGGAACCCCCTCCGGACTCCGTAATTGTGACGGCGGCACGCAAACAACATGCCGCCACACCGTCGTCCACGGTTCCCCCGGATAAGGAGTCCAGGTGGATGGATTCGGCAGGGAGAAAGGTCTGTGGAACAGCCGCTACCTCCATGAAGGCTGCGAGTGCCACGGCGCTGTTGGGCCGATACGACCGCGCCCTCTGGGACTCCCTCGAGCGTTTTGCGGAGCACTTGCCTCGCGAGCAGCGTGCGGACTTTCAGGAAGTGCTGAGTGAAGGGATGCTGGTGGCCAACCAGATCATCAGCGCTGCAGCGGACTCTTCCCTGTTGGCTGCTCATGGGTTTTGCCATGGAATCAACCAAAGACGTCACGCCTGGCTCCGTCTTACGTCCCTGAAACCGGACGCACAGCAGAGGGTGGCCAACCTGCCGTTCTCCGGCAAGACTCTCTTTGGGAAGCATGCGGACGATGAGATGGCCCGCATGAAGGCGGAGGCCGAGACGCTCACGGCTGTGGGCCTCGAGAAGCCTAAGGAGGCGAAGAAGGCGTACCGCCCTTTCCAACGGCGGTTCGGTGGGCAAGGCCGTGGACGCGGCCAGGCTTCGGGACAATCGCAACAACAACAACAGTTCCGTAAGCCGTTCCAGAAGCGCCAGAGGGGCAGGGGAGGCCAGCAGTCTGCTCCGGCGCCCAAGGGCCAAGCTGGGTCTAGGCCCTAGGTACTTACTTCCCCCGGATCCGTTACCCACTCCGGTAGGGGGAAGCATTCAATCTTTTCTGGCAGAGTGGAGAAAAATTACTCAGGACAAGTGGGTGCTGAATATTGTTTGCAATGGATACAGTCTTCGGTTCACCAGCCCGCCTTCATCGATTCCTCCGGTCAGCTCGCGGTTTCAGCTGCTAGAGCTCCAGGTGGAGGCCGATACCCTGTTAAGGAAAAGGGCGATAGAAGACGTGCCTCTGTCCCAGAGAGGAAGAGGTCTGTACTCCCGGTTCTTCCTGGTTCGCAAGAAGGACAAGAACGAGTTCAGGCCCATTCTGGACTTGCGACAGGCAAACAAATGGATTCGCAGAGAAAAGTTTTGCATGCTGTCGTTGCATCAGATTTATCCTCAGTTGCAACAGGGAGACTGGCTCTGTGCTATAGACCTACAGGATGCTTACTTCCATGTGCCCATTGCACACAAACACAGGAAGTTCCTGCGGTTCCAAGTCGGCACCAATCATTATCAATACACAGTACTCCCATTCGGACTGAAGTCTGCGCCGAGAACGTTCTCGAAGTGCATGGCGGTGGTAGCAGCGCACCTGCGGAAGAACAAGGTGTTTGTCTACCCGTACCTGGACGATTGGTTGATCAAGGCATCCTCCTTCTCGGAAGCGCGAGCACACTTCCAGAAGACGTGCGTTCTCTTGAACAAGCTGGGGTTGCACATCAACATGGCCAAGTCTGTCCCGACTCCGGTCCAATGCATACAGTACTTGGGAGCCTCCATCAATACGCTGTCAGCAAGCGTGTCTCCTTCGGAAGAGCGACGATTATCTCTCCTTCGGAAGGTTCAGGCTCTTGTGACGACTCCATCTACAACAGTGAGGACGGTGTCTTCTCTACTGGGATCGATGGCCTCTTGTATCTTCCTGACGCCGCACGCACGACTGCACATGAGACCGCTGCAGGAGTGCTTGGAAGACCAGTGGGATCAGAGGAAAGGATCCTGGGACGACAGGATACGACTGTCTCTGCATGCTCTTCAGTCTCTGAAGTGGTGGTGTTCGGCGGGGAATCTCCTCAGGGGGGTTCCTTTTCACAAGGACATTCCCACGCAGACTGTCATGACGGATGCTTCTCTCCTGGGATGGGGAGCGCACTCCGGGACTCTACAGATTCAGGGAACGTGGTCGCCGGTGGAGGCCACGTATCACATCAACTTCCTGGAACTCAGAGCTGTTCACTTGGCACTGAAGGCCTTTCTTCTGTCCTTCCAGACCAGCTCTCTGCTTGTGCAAACGGACAACACTACCACGATGTACTACCTCAACAAGCAGGGGGGCTCGAGATCTCGCACTCTGTCGCAGGAGGCGCAGGCGATCTGGCACTGGCTCCTGGCCAGAGGACTGACGATAACGGCTACCCATCTGGCAGGTGTGCAGAATGTTCAGACAGACGCACTGAGCAGACTGATTCAGGAAAACCACGAATGGGTCATAAACGACGAAGTACTAGGAGACGTCTTCGCGAGGTGGGGAACCCCAGACATAGATCTGTTCGCCACCGCCGAAAACAACAAATGCCGAGACTTCGCCTCCAGGTACTACCAGCAGGGGACGCTGGGGAATGCGCTATGGATCAGCTGGTCGAACAGCTTTCTGTACGCTTTTCCACCCATTCCCCTGATTCCGGCGGTGCTCATCAAGCTGGCCCGGTCCAGGGCTCGGATGATACTCATTGCCCCGGAGTGGCCCAGGCAGTGGTGGTTCACGGACCTGCTTCACCGATCTCTCCTTCCTCACATTCGGTTGCCGTGCAGGCCGGACCTTCTCACGAAGTTCGGGGGGCGGATGTTACACCCCAGCCTCTCGTCTTTGAGTTTGGCGGCATGGCTCCTGAGATAGTGCAATATGGCCATCTGAATCTGCCCGAAGATTGCATGGTCATACCGAAGGAGTCTAAGAGGCCTTCCACTAGGACTTCTTATGCTTACAAGTGGAAGAGGTTTTGTATCTGGTGCCAGTCTAAGAACCATGACCCTACAACCTGCAAGGAAGATGTCATCCTTCCTTACCTTTTACATTTGGCGCAGTCTGGCCTTAATGTTCATTCCATTAAGGTTCATCTTGCTGCATTGACTGCCTACAGGAAATGCCCTTCACAGACTTCTTTTTTCCAGATCCCTGTGATCAAAGACTTTCTGGAAGGGTTGAAGAAGGTGTTCCCTCCTGTCAGACTTCCCTCGCCTTCATGGGAATTGAATGTGGTGCTGTCCAGATTGATGAAGGAGCCTTTTGAACCCATTCACAAGGCTTCGTTGCAGCACCTGTCCTGGAAGGCGGCGTTCCTCATGGCCATTACATCGGCCCGCAGGGTGAGTGAAATTCAGGCGTTGTGTTGTACTGAACCTTATACTGTATTTCATGCTGCTAAGGTTGTGATGCGTACTCACCCTAAATTTCTTCCCAAGGTTATTTCTGATTTTCATGTCAACCAGACCATAACTTTGCCTACGTTTTTTCAGAATCCTTCCTCTCCGGCGGAACGTTCTTTGCATTCCCTGGATGTGAGGAGGGTGTTGAAATTTTATCTGGATAAGACCAAAGATATTCGTAGGTCAGACCAGTTGTTTATCAATTATGGATCAGTCAGGACGGGTCTTGCTACCTCTAAGCAGTCCATTTCTAGGTGGATTGTGTCCTGCATACAATTGTGTTACCAAAAAGCTAATAAGACCTTAGGAGGTAAGCCTAAGGCTCATTCCACCAGGGGCAAAGCTGCCACGACAGCCTTGCTCCGTAATGTGCCGATTGCAGAAATCTGCAAGGCCGCCACTTTGAAGTCGGTTCATACCTTTGCTAAGCATTACTGCCTGGACTCTGATGCCAGGGCAGACGCTCAGGTTGGGCAGGCTTCGCTGCGGAATTTGTTCGCACAGTAGTGGCGTTCTGTTCTTTCTCCACCGCCGCTTTGGTGTGGGGATGGGCTTGCCATTCTATTCACTAGATTATGACTATACACAGAGATCCCCTACTACAGAAGGAGTAGTTTCTGTCCTGTAACTCCAGTTCTGTAGTAGGGGTATCTCTGTTATAGTCATAAGCGCCCGCCCTCCTCCCCGGTGGAGAATTGTTCATGTAAGTAATGCTACAGGTCTGGCGTTTTTACGCCTTCAAAAAGAACTGAAGTCAGTTGGACCTGCTATGCATTCTGGGATACTGGGAGAAGGTTCTAGAAGGTTTCCTTAAAGGCACAGTATCCTGTTTAAGCCACATAATGGCAGCCTATGGGGCTTGTCTGTCCATGCCTTCCTCTCTATCATTCCAGAGTGTTTTTAAGGGTAGAGGCAAGTTTCTCTTGGTAGAAACTGGGCTGGATTTCTTATGTGTGGTGTTATTTGGTGGAATTTCTAGTTGAAGTACTGGACAGTGTAGCCTGTGTTATAGGCTGCATTATTTGTCTTTAAATTCTCTCTTAAGTGTCTTTGCAGTTTCTGCATGATTTTGACAACTTAAGAGATTATTTTTGATTGCCGGGGTCCACGCACATGGGCGGGACTATTCACTAGATTATGACTATAACAGAGATACCCCTACTACAGAACTGGAGTTACAGGACAGAAACTACTCCTTATATATGTTTAGGCATTAGAAGAAAATCTTCCTCGTAAGTATGTTTTTAAATAGGAATATTTTTCAGTTCAAAAAGTCAACACAGTGCAATTTCTGAGTTCTGCAATGTTAACCTATAGGAGGAAAATCCTATGTGGTTTGTTTATTGGTTCTTGGCAATGACTTACAGGACCTTTTTCCAGGAGTTAAGGTGAGCAGTGGGCAAGGTCCAAGGCAGCACCAACAGTACACCACCAGCGACATTAGGGCAGCTGGGTGCATAGGTTCCAAACAGAGTTGGGTGCCCAATATTATTCAATGGAGAATGGTCGGGGTAAAAATGGGCTGCAGGTTTGGACTGGGGGACCAGTCTGTGGAAACCAATGAGTTGCTTTGGTTCTTGTGATGTTGGGGGACGTGGGGACACCTTTGGTCCTCTTCTCAGGATGGAGTGTCCGGGTGCAGACAGTCTTTAGGGTGTCGGGTTTCTCCCTCCAGCAAAACCAGCAGTTGGTGGGGCCTGCCAACAGAGGCTGCAGGCGACGTCGGGGAGTTCACAAGGAGTCACACCACAGTGGACTTGGTACCTTGAGGACCATGCTGACCCCGTTGGCCCACTTCAACACGGGCTGAGGGCGCAAGTACAGTGATTCTTGGCAGCGTCTGATTTTGTCAGGACCGGAGTCCACTTGGTCCTTCCCTTGCTGTCTGCAGGAAGCAGGGGACAGTTCCACTGTCCCTCAGGAGGTATTGGTTCCTGGGTGAAGGCAGGCAGGTCTCCCAGGCTTTGGGGACTCAGCAGCTGCTGGACAATCGACTTTTGATGCAATAGGTGAAGTCAGCAGGCAGGCTGGCAGGGTTGGTGCCAAGTGAGTTGCTAGGGTTTCTGTTCTTCCTGTGCGACTCCTCTCACTCATCTTCTTTCTTCAGGTTGTCAGGATCTATTTCTCTGGTACCTGGGGCTCCCCTAAATACTCAATTTAGGTACAATAGTGAAGGGTAGGATAGTAGCCAATGGACTACTGACCCTTCGGGTCATTACGCCCCCTATATGCCCACTTTCTGTGGGAAGTGGGCATAATCCTGTCCCAGAATTTCTTAGTATGCCACCACAAAAATTGCTACTTCTGAAAAAAAAATTCCACTGCAGTTTAGTCCACCTTATTGGTAGTAATGGCCTGGTGGTGGCACGCCTACCTGACTAGCCAATGTTCCCGCCTGTCCAGGCGCCAAGGGAGCACTGGACTGAGAGGGTTGGCTACCTCTCCTGTTAGGGGAGCCAGGTTTGCATTTCAAAGGCGGCAGCTCTTTGAATCTTGCTGGCCTAGGAAGGCTAATCAGAAGGTCATCCTGTGGGAGGGGGTGTTACACCCTCTTCCGAGGCTGGGTTTTGTTCTGGGCCTCCTGACAGCACTAGGACCTCACCTTAGGTCAGAACAGTGTCTCTGGTGACAGGCTAGCAGAAACCAGTCAGCAGCCAAACCAGAGGCTGGTAGGTTTTCAGGTGTCACCTTTAAGGTACCCTCTAGGTGCATGTATTGATAAATCCAACACTGGAATCAGTGTGGGTTTACAAATACAAGATTTGTGATGCCAAACATCCCTGTCTTCAGTGAAGACATCGTCGTTGAGCCACTGGTTTTCACCAGTGTCCAGGACATGTATTAAAATAGCTACCCTGATAACTTGCACTGGCAGTAATAGGACTGACCCACACAGGGGCAACTCTGCCCATGCAGGTATGCCCTCACATGTAATATTCAGCACCCTGCCTTAGGGCTGTCAGACCTGCTGTAGAGGTGACTTACAAATATTACTTTTAGTGTTAGGGGGACATGGCATACAGATGTGTGACATGTTGTGTTTTCACTTTTGCCTGCACCAAGACACGCGGCCTGCAATGGAAATGTTGCATGTGCTTGGTGAGGGGTCCCTTTGGATGGCACAATTCATGTTGCTGTCCTTCGGGATCCTCCTTAGCACCTCAGGTACTAGTTACCAGGGGTAGAATTTACTAGGGACTTACAGAGGGCCCTAAAGGTTTTGCCAATTGGGGGGAAACAATTGTACACTTTTGGGAAAGAGCTCTGGGACTGGGGAGCTGGTTAGCAGGAACCCAGTGCCCTTCCAGTCGAAATCACATCAGTTACCAGGCAAAAAGTAGGGGTGACCATGTCAATAAGTGGCACTTTCATACGCAAGCCCTCCCTAAAAATGTTGCAATATCTTCTCATCTATATTTATGTTGCTATACTTCCCTGTACTGCTGTTATGGTCACCTTGTTTGATATGAGGTCTGTTGTGATCATTTCCTTGGTGATGTGGGTCCTTGGTCTTTTCTGAGTCTACCTGACACCGCTTCTACTAGAATCATGCTTTCTGCTATGACAAGGGGCCCACAGATGACTGATGCTGCTGGTAGTGCCCCCACTGTTGGGGCCCTTGAGTGTCCTGAATCGAGCCTCTGCAGCTCTCTGGTCTTCAGACAGAGTAAACTGCACTGACCAAGTCCAGAGGCTATTCAAACAGACTGGAGCTGTGTCCTATCCTTGGTGGTGTTAGGGTAAGTGAAGTAAGATTTCATCAATAACACATGGTTAGGTTCTGCATGTGACGGTGATGTCTTGTGGGTGGTCTCAATGTCTTATCTTGTCCTGAAACCCAAGGATTTTGCAATTTGTCTGATTCTATGTGGGGGTGAGATGAAGGGTTGGTGGCAACCAGGGGTGCAACTAGAGCCAAATTCGTGGGAGGCTAATACTTCCAGCAATGGGGCAGGACAAGAATTTCCAGAAGTGGAGTACGAGGTATCCTCATAGCCAATATGAGAATAACAAGTGACAAACTATGCAATTTTTAAACATATTGGACAAACGTGATATTGTGAAAAGCATGTTTTTGTAGATTTGACAATGTTCCTAGGCTACTCACAGTGATCTTTGAAAAACAGATTACACTGTTGCCAATCTACTCACAGTGATCTTTGAAAAACAGTCTGAGTGCATTGATAATTAAAACCAGCTTCTATAAAGTTGAATCCAAAGCACTTAAGACATGTTGTCAAAAAGTTATTTCAAGACAACACTCTTTTTGACAATTTCCTGATTTATTCTGTGCAGGACAATGTGCTTGTGAAATATTTATAATTGAAAGTCCAGAAATATGCTCCTGCTCCGTAAATGACTGAAGGCATAATTTAGTTTACCCAATTGGATGTTGCCTAATATTCAAAGTTGAAGCTTCCCATACGTACAGGTCTCAAAGTGTTAGACTTAGTGGCAGTGCCTAATTTGAGCCAGTAGTTGCAGGTGGAACCCACATGGAGTAATTTTCGGGGTCCTGCAGTAATTCTTCCTCATCAGACTTTGCTCCAGAACAAGAGAGAGAAAAGCACAAAAGGGAGAAAGGAATTATGACAAAACGAGAAAGCAAAAATTAAATAGAACCTGCAAGAGAGAGATAAGGGGGCACGGAGTTCCTGGTGGTAAATGAAATTGACACACAGTAGAATCAAGCCTTGGCAGTGTTGGTATTCAGCTCTCCTGACATTTGAACTTGCCGGGCACAGGATCCTGAACAAAACTTTGGGCCCCAGCCTTTATGATTTTATGAATTAAGGACTGCTTTTTGGGTTACCACACATGACTTTGGGGTAGGTAGCTGGTATACCATAGATTTAATTCCCTAAATACCATTCCTTCCTCCGAAGTTGTGTGCCAATGAGTTGGTAATATTACTTCATGTATATGTACTGTCACACACCTGTGCGGCACTAAAAAAAAAAAAAGACAATGGTTATTGTTAGCACGCCACATTGAACTGTTCCCATATATGTAAACATATCGAGCCACATTCAGTAGGAATGCACCAGGCTGTTTAAGACAAGCTGCCAGAAAAGTTGATTAGTAGTGAGTATTATGGGCAGAGGTGCCATTCCCAATTGCAGAGGCCTAGCTGACTATAGATACAAAGTTATTTTTTAATAAGATTTGTCCAATTCCAAGTCTAAGAGATTGACAGAATCAAAGGCAAGGGAGAGGTCAAGTAATAGGTGTGCCGGTACTCCATTTGAATCCATTCCAGTGTTTAAATCAATCTGTGTGGAAGTTAGTGCTGCTTTTATGCCACAGCCATACCAGAATCTGTTTTGATAATTTAAGAGAAGGTTACCTTCTTTAATTAATGTAGTTATTTGTCTTGACGCTGAGCTTTCAATCTATTTGCCTGTACACAGTTTGTTATTGTCTGGTAGTTAGAAGGAGACCTTGTTTGAAAGCCTTTTTGTTTGTTTTAGGGAGTTGTTTTGAGAAGACACCTTTATCCTAGGAGTTGTTGATAGTTCTGGCTAGATCAGTTGCAGAGCTATTAATGAGGATATTGTTGCATATATGAGCAGAACATATTTCTACCAGTGATGGTGCTGTCCTACATGCTTTTGAAGCTTTATTGAAGTCCTCTGTGATCCGGAGGTTAAAGGTTAGTTAACTCGTGGTTCTTTTCATAATTTGTTTTCTAGTGAACAGTGCAGCAGTATTGGAATTGTGATTGAGCATTGGAAAGGGATGGAGGGGGTCTAAAATCATTTAGAGGTTTGAAGTAATGCAGGTGTGCCAGGCACACAGCAAGGGAAAGTCCAGAGGCCGTTGACTGTATTGCCAAGGCATCTGGATTTCCTAAGGTACTGCCACTTCAGTTACTGTGGTTAAAGGATCCTTTTACCCGTTAACTCTTCCAGTGGGTTTGTCATCTAGAGGCCCATCGTCACCTCCCCCGTTCAGATTGCCTGTCTCATGTTTGGGTCTCTTGACCAGGGTCGGTCTACTCTTCAGGCCACAGGTCATCTCTACAGGACATAGGGCAGGTTCCTCTAAACCAAGACATGCATCAGGTAGTATGGCTTCAGTCAGCAGCTTTCTCGGCTACCTACTCATAATTCTAATGCATAGTCCGACAGAAAACCTGTGCACTACCTAGTTCTATGGAGTCACTGTCATTCACTTACTAAGATTTCAGTGAGAGTCCAAGGCACAGTGGGTGCATATAGGAACTGTGTAAGATTATTGGCAATAAATGCATGAGAGGAAATAAATGGAAACTACAATTTTGATTAAAACTGATAGAGTTGAAAAAAACAATACACTGTTTTTGAATAATGAGTTATGTCATGGCAACCCATGACATAACTTCATGCAGTAGTCTAGAAAAATTAAGATACTTGGTATAATACTGTGATGTGTGTTTTTTTTTCACAGTAGTAACACTATTGTAAACAAACTAATCTACCCTTTAAAAATTAATATCACAACATCCATATGATCTTGCTTGACTGCTTTGGCAAACATGTTTTTTTATCCAGTAGCACTTTGCATCTTGGGATTTTCAGACCCAACATACAATGTAAAAAAAACACACATGCTCCATAATGAAGCATTGTGGTGAATGGAAAGCCAAGAATGGCTGTAGGTTTCACACAGTACAATGGGCAACTATGCAAAAAGTTTGTAAACAAGTTTCTCTCTATGATTTTTGGCCTAATTTTTTGAACGAATCAAAAGCTATGCACTGAAATGGTGAATGCGCAAAGATTCCATGTCATGTGCAGATGTTAGAATTCAAGTGATAAATGTAAAACATTCAAACTCATCAAAATACTGAAGCCTGCTAAAAATGGACTGCCCACCACAGTGACAAGTCCAAGGGGCTATTGGACAAATACTATAGCATCATTTGCAAGCCTTTGGTCACTCTATGTAGTAACAGCAACTGAACGTGCCTGAACTGAGAAGATGAACAGAAAACCTCAATGGTAGCTCCTGTGTTCCCATGCAGAGCCGAAGCTTTGGTGTGCTTTTACGAGCCTCAGCCACTCATCTGAATTATTGTTGAAATGTGAGCCCAAGTGTCCTAAAGAAACTGGTGCTGGTGCCCACAGTCTCGGACAGTTCTTGTAAATATGGGCCCCTTTCAAACATTACTCTGCATGAAAGGGGCATTCCATGGGTGTTGCTGCGGGTGTTCCCACGCAACATCCATGGAACCTGAGACATTCCCAGATTAAGAAAGTTTTGTAAAGCTGGGAATGCATCAGAATCCTATGCCTCCCCATGGGAGGTGTAGGTATGGTGCAAAGAGGAGAAATGCTTTTTTCTCATATTTCTTTCTGCAGCACGCATAGAAAGAGGAAAATGCCATCAATTATTGATTTTGTGCAGGAAGGTGCCCCTTTCTACACACAAAAAAAATCCCCACAACTCAGGCACCGTTGCAACAATACTCAAGGGTGCCTGCACTGGCGCATGGCAGCCAACTGTGAGCCAGTGCAGGGGAAATCACTCAAATGCATTGTATTGTTGTTTAAATTACGTATCCCTGTGCTTTTACAATGACGCAGCTCAGCGCATCTAAATGGCTTGCGACAGAGCACCATTTTACTTTGTAAATGAGGCCCCTAGTTTTGTAGAAAGAACAGATATTTTGTAGGTGCCTTGTAGCCTTTAGGTCTTGCCTGTGAAAGAGTATGTGCTACTTGCGCATGCACTCCAGCTTGCAAGACATATGTTATATAGCAAGGGGCTTTACCAATGCTTGTTATGTGTGCAGCATAAGAGGTGAGCTCATATAAATGTTGGGTGATTGTGAACAGTGTGAGTGAATGCAGCATGAGTTTTGCGAGTGTAGGGTGAAAGGTGTGCCGATGTGACTGCAGGGTGAGCTACATGAGTGTAAGGTGATAGAAAGGCCCATGTGGGTGCCGGGTGAGAGGAGTGCACACAGAATGTGAGGAATGAGTGAAGGGTGAGTGGTGTGAGCGGTGTGAAGGCAGAGTGAGTTATGTGCCTGTGTGTGTACTGTGGGAACAGTGCACCTGTGTGATTGCAAGGTGAGCGCAAGAGTGAAAGGTAAGCTGTGATAGTGAGCGCATGGTGAGAGAAGTTAGTGCAGGGTGAGTGGTGTGTCCCTGTGAGTTATGGCAGACAATTGTGACTGTGTGCAAGAAGCGTGAGCTGTGTGAGTGATGAGTGAATGCAGTGCCTGTGTGAATGCAGGCTGAGCAGTGGGACTGTGAGTGCAGGGTGAGAGAAGAAAGTGCAGGGTGTGTGGTGTGAGTTCAGGTTGAGAGGTGAGCCTGTTTGAGTGGTGTGAGTGCACAGTGAGTATTAAGCTCATTTGAGTGAAGGATGAGTTGTGTTAGTGACCAGAGTGCCCATGTAAGTGCAGGATGAGAAATTTGCCTGTGAAAGTAGGGTGAAAGGAGTTATTGCAGGGTGAGTGATGTTAGTGCAGGGTGAGGGATGTGCCCATTTGAGTTTGGGTGTTGGTGAAAGTGCAGAGGTGGGTGGTGAGACTGCAAGGTGAGCAGTAAGAGTGACAGTTGTGTGGAATATCATGTGAGTGCAGAGTAAACAACGTGTGCATGGTGAACGACATGAGTGCATGGTGAGTGGTGTAAGTACAGTGTGATTGCTCTGCGTGCAGGGTGAGTGGTGAGACTGCAGGGTGAGAGTGACAGGTGAGTGGAGTGTCATGTGAGTGCAGGCTGAGAGGTCTGCTCCTGTGGGTGCAGGGTTAAGAGGAGGGTGAATGGTGTGAGTGCATGGTGATCGTTGGAAATACAGTGGGATCGCAGTGAGTGCACGGTGAGCATTGAGAATGATGGGTTAGTTGTCTGAATACAAGTCAGGCACTTTGAGAAACTCAGCATATTTGTTATCCCTGGTATCGAGTGGGGTCTCGGATATAATTTGTATTATGGCATTCATCAATGATGGTGCCCTATGAGCATTACGTGCACTGTGGCTACTGGCCCAAATTTTGGTGCAGATACAATGGGGCGTGCAGGTACAATGGGGCGTCAGTGGCACCACCATTGGCTTTGTTGTGGCTCCCATGTTTTCTATTCTTCAGTGTGACATTCCCTATTATCAGTGGGCTAGAGTAATAGAGAGTCTGGGGATAGGGAGCGCCGGTCTCTGGTGCCCGACCAGTCGCTCTCCTACTCCAGACCATGTGACTGTTTCAGGTCAGTCTCCTCTCCTCCCAAAGTGATGCCCAAAATGTAGGATACAGTTGAATAGTCAGTCAGATCACGCGGAACCTTAGAATGGAATGGTCATCATACTCATGGCTTTGTCTTCCAATTCCTTTTTATACTGTGTACTGTTATGGCAAAGCGTAATCTGCTAGTGGGGTCTTGTTATACCTGCTGCTCAGCCAGTGTGACTGTGGTGAGAGAATGTTGGATGAGTGAGAATGTCAGTTGGAGCATGGGCTGAGCAGCAGGAAGGCTGCTCCTGGTGGGGCTCCACGCTGTAACATCTGATCTTAAATAAATCTCCATGGAAACTACTTGGAACCGGACTATCTTTTGTTCACTACAAGTCTACACAGTTAAGGAGCCATACTCCCGACTTCTGTATGGCTGTTGCTTGAAATGTCTATACATTATGGAATTTTCATCCTAGGAAAGCAAGAGGCAACACTTACCCAAGGTCACACATCTATTTACTAACGCCTCCTCTACAAAAGGTGAAACCTAAAACCTTTTGGCTGAGCCAATGTTCATTTTTCATGTCAATATACGTTCTACATTGCTCAAGAAGTTATATCTTTTTAGGGCAGAGTTGGAGACTGTGCTGAAATCATCAGAGAGGGTAGTAAAGTGCCGAAAAGCTCTTTAGTTCTAATTGAAGTCAGTAGAACTCACTTCGACACAGTTTTTTTTTTTTTATTCTACGTTTTCATCACTTTATTTGAAGTTCGGTAATGTGCTCTTTCCTGTCCTTCACAGAAAATCACCGAACACGAATGGCTCTCCTCGCTGCAATCGTGGTAACGTTTGTGCTGATAGTGACAGCGGCCGCAGCAGTACTCTGTGAGTGCAGAGCCTCATTTTTCATATTATAGCAACGGCGTGCTCCTTTCTGCAGCTGATCACCTCAAAATGAATTGATCCTGAGATTTCGTAATTTTGTCAGTGAAACCTGTGCATCTGATTATTTCACCTATTGTGTCCCTTTTTAACTAGCAGGCAAAACATTTCTAAAAATAAATGTATCTTTTTATTTTTCAGGTTGCAAAAGGAACCCTTCAACAGCGCAGGCAGGAGTCTCTAAAGTAAGGCATGCCTTCTTGAAGAGCGTAATGTCACTTGCATTACATATACATTTTTCTTTATGTGTTGTTAAAGTACATGTCCTACAGTTCCTGTTGTATACCATTTAGAAACATTGAAGTATGTGCACGGATCTTGGCACGTGTTATTAGAATGGCACTGAATCATCGAGAACTACTAAAATATCAAATACAATTATCAAATGGGTAAAACAATAAGGGCCAGATGTAGGTGGCCAAATAGCGAGCGCTAATGCTGAAATTGAGATCACTATTTGGCTGCGAGCAATTTAGGCGAGTTTAAACCCACTGGCAAAATAAGGAATCGCAATTTTGCTCTTGAATTTAAGGAATTGGAAATTGCGATTTCCTAAATGCAATGTAAGTAGCACAAAAGAAAGTGCACTTTAGCCTTAAGGAATCGCTAATTACCACCAACTTCAAGTTGGTGGTAATTAGCGATTTCCTTTAAAAAAGCACTTGTTCGAGGCACATGAGCTGCAGATTGTACACTTAGCATTAGATCGCCACCTGGTGTTGGGCTCAGATGATTGCAGGTTGTTGTCTTGGAAGAAGTCTTTGTAGTCACGAGATAGGTGACTCCTCCCTTGGACAATACTGCGCATGGGCATCGGCTCCATCCTTAGATTGTTTTTTCTTCCACTGGGTTCGGATTAAAGTTTCTCCGCTCCGGCTAGCAAAACACTTTTTCAAGCACATCGAAGCGCAAAACTTCCTCAAACTTCAAAAAACTACCCTTGACATCGACTACAATAGTTTAGACGCCATCAGTTCCATTCCGGTCATCCACGCGGGCCGTTGGGCCTATCGACGCCTTGCGGCCTACACCTCATGGACAGAACTCCGTTCAAAAGATGCCCGGTATGTCGTGCAACGTTTCCACATAGCGATCACCACGAGGTCTGCAACGTCTGTCTATCGCCAGAACACGACAAATCGACCTGCACAGCTTGTGCATCCTTCCGATCAAAGAAAACCATCCGGGATCAGAGGGCCCGTCGACACGAAATGAGGAGATCAGCTCCGGAACCGGAAGATATCTTCGATGAAGAGGTCCTGCTCGTTCCCGAAGAAGATTCACCTGATCTCCAGATCGTATCAGAGGCAGACAACTCAGATGACTCCATTCCATCGGGTCAGTGCATGAGTACTACTGCCCTTGCACCACATACAGTCCCAAACCGAAGGCAAAGGTCAGCACTCCGCCAGCTGGGCCCAGTCAAGACCGAACACCCGGTTCGAAAGCCCCGCCTTCGAGCCCGGCTCAGAATAAAACAACTAAGCCTTCTAGTGCCTCGGCACCGAGCAAGCCGCACGTGCCGATTCCACCTCTTCCATCGGCACCAAAACCCAAAGCTAGCTTGGCACCGAAACTAAAGGATGGCTCGGCACTGAAACAGAAAGACCTCTCAGCACCGAAGCCTAAAGAAGAATCGGAACCGAAAGAAGTACCGGCTCCGAAGCCGTCCACTTCTAAACCTAAAAGTGTGAAGCTATCATCCGACGCCTCGAAGCCGACGACACCAGCTCCCACACCGAAAACACCTTCTTCAGTGCCGAAGCCCGCAAGGCCCGATTCCGATGTGCCCGAAGCCCTTGAACCTGCCTACTAAGCCGAAAACAAAACCTTCGGCACCGAAAACTATGCCAAAGGACGTTTCAACACCACCCAAGTCTAAAGACACAAAACAACGTCGGCTACAACCGAAAAAATCGACGCCCAAGAAGGTTGTACATGAGGAGGAACTTTTCTTGCCAGATCCTCGACAAAAGAAGATCTACATCGACCCAAAAACAGGCCATGTAGAAGCTACACCTCACAAGAAGAGATCAGCAGATGCACCGCCCACACCTGTGGTTCCTGCCAAGAAAAAGGACTGTGCAACATTCCCTATGGACTTTTGCTTTCCTACACCTCCTCCTTCTCCTCCTGTTCCTCCTCACATATCACCTCAAATCTCTCCAGCACATTCCCCACTTTTATCATCACATTCACCTCAACAGGATGATGATGAATATAGTCTGGGTGGAGGGGATGATACAGATGAGCCTTTCCCATACCACGTGGATGACGTTATATGGGACTTGCCAAACCCACAAAATGCGCATGACATTCCTGACCCGCAGTTATACCCTTCAAAACCTTACCCTCCATAGGATAACATTGGTTTTGGTCATATATTAAACAGAGCTGCTGCTTACCACAAAGTCACCACGTATTCTGATGAGACTGAGGAGGATTTTCTCTTAGATACCTTTGAACAGTCTCAACGGTCTGTTCAAATTCTTCCCATGATTAAAGGGGTCATCAAACTTGCTCCGGAAGTTTTTAAAGACCCGGTACGCACTAGAATTTTGAACCCCAGAATTGAGAAAAAGTATAGGCCTGCACCCACAGATCCAGTCTACATTAAAGGACTCCTACCATTAGATTCTTTAGACGTGTCCAATGCTAGGAAACAGGCAATTTCTCAAACTTCTGACAAAGAATCCAAAGTAATTGATGCGTCCGGTAAAAGAATAGTTGCACAAGCCACTAACATATGGCGTATAGCTAATACACAAGCCCTCCTCTCTCGTTACGATAGGGCTCATTATGATCAATTAGAAAAACTACTTAAGCATCTACCAGATCAGTATAAAGCTCAGGCAACTGACCTCATACAAGAAGGTAAGTTAATTTCAAATGCCTCAATAAAATGTGCACAAGATGCTGCAGACACCGCATCTAGAGCTGTGAATACCAGTGTCATACTTAGGAGACATGCGTGGCTACGCATTTCCGGGTTTAAACAGGAAGTGTAAACTACCATTTTAAACCAACCATTTAATCAGAACCAATTATTTGGCCCAGATGTGGACACTGCACTTGAAAAGATGAAGAAAGATACGGACACCGCCAAGTCTATGGGGGCTTTACAGTCCACACCAGTTAGAGGTTCCTTTCGTTGCTCCTTCTACAGAGGGGGCTCCAAACAAACTGGAGCAGACACCACAACATCTTTCAAATCTCATACACAAACATCCTCTAACAAGGGATGTTTTAGAGGAGGATACAGAGGCAATAATAACAAAGGAAGAGGTCGCGGTAACAACAACAATCGATCCCCTTCCGCCACAAGACAGTGACTTCCCTCTGCTCCCCCAACAGCATTCCACTCCTGTAGGGGGCAGATTAACACAGTTCCTGCCTGTCTGGAACTCCATCACAACAGACAAGTGGGTGAGTCAGATTATCCAACATGGCTACTGCCTAGAACTTACAACAACCCCTCCACACATACCTCCCAGGCAGCGTCCAATGTCTACAGACCACCTGACTCTGCTCCAACAAGAAGTTCTGTCACTTTTACAAAAGGATGCCATTCAATTAGTTCCTTTAGAAGAACAGGGAACAGGGGTATACTCGCTGTATTTTCTAATTCCCAAAAAGGGCGGGACACTAAGACCAATTCTCGACCTCAGGCCCCTCAATTAGTACATACAATCAGATCATTTTCATATGATCACTCTGCAACAAGTGCTCCCACTACTGCAACAAGGCGATTTCCTTTCAACACTAGACCTAAAGGACGCCTACTTTCACATTCCTATACACCCTGCTCACAGTAAGTACCTAAGGTTTGTAATACAAGGACAACACTATCAGTTCAAAGTTCTTCCATTTGGGGTAACAACAGCACCACGCGTGCTTAGCAGTAGTAGCAGCACATCTCAGAAGGCAGCAAATACATGTCTTCCCTTATCTGGACGACTGGCTCATAAAAGCCAAGTCATTCAATCAATGTGTCCAACACGCACATCAAACAATTCAAACGTTGCACAACTTGGGGTTCACGACCAACTACACCAAGACGCACCTGCAGCCTTCTCATGTACACCAGTATCTAGGGGCTACAATAAACACATCTACAGCTCTAGCGTATTCCAGTCCAGCAAGGATACAGAGCATGCAAGCCTTAGTCACAGTCTTCCAACAACAATAATCTCTGCAAGCCAGAGTGTCCATGAGACTAATAGGTATGATGGCATCTTGCATCTTCATAGTACCACACGCAAGATTGCAAATGCCCCCTTCACAAGAGTGCCTAGCACACCAGTAGAACCTGGCTCAAGGTCAACTAACAGACCTGGTGTTGGTGGACAGCCACACGCATCGCTCTTTGCAGTGGTGGAACACTAAAAACTTGACAAGGGGGTGGCCGTTCCTCGAACCTGTTCCACAGTTAGTGCTCACAACAGATGCATCTCTCACAGGATGGGGAGCCCATCTCTTACAACATACAACTCAAGGTCAATGGAACAATAAAATAAAACTGTTCCATATCAACCATCTAGAGCTGCTAGCCATATTCTTAGCAGAATGGGGGTTGGGAGCACACTGCCTCACAGTCCCAGCACAGTTCGCCCCTTTGCATCCTGGTAAATGCAGTACACAGTTTTAACTTCCTTCAAAATTAGCTGGAGTTTTTCACCAAAGTTGGTGGAGACATTGCGTTATATCTCTAGACTCGTGTTTCTGGGTTGAGCCCGTCTTCAGTAGAGAGCATCAGTATTAGAGAGCAAAGAAACATCATCTGGGGTTGCTGGAAATGCTGCTAAGTTTCTCTCAGGTCACAGTACCACTCAAAGGCACACAGGTGCATCTCCAAAGCTCGTCAGCTTGCTGGCTCAAGGAAGCCTTTTGAAGAGAATCGGGGTTGGGAGCACACTGCCTTACAGTCCCAGCACAGTTCGCCCCTTTGCATCCTGGTAAATGCAGTCCACAGTTCAAACTTCCTTCAAAATTAGCTGGAGTTTTTCACCGAAGTTGGTGCAGACATTGCTGTATATCTCTAGACATGTGTTTCTGGGTTGAGCCCATCTTCAGTAGAGAGCAGCAGTATTCTAGAGCCACGAAAATCATCTGGGGTTGCTGGAAATGCTGCCAAGTTTCTCTCATGTCACAGTACCACTCAAAGGCACACAGGTGCATCTCCAAAGCTCGTCAGCTTGCTGGCGCAAGGGAGCCTTTTGAACAGAATGGGTGTTGGGAGGACACTGCCTCACAGTCCCAGCACAGTTCGCCCCTTTGCATCCTGGTAAATGCAGTACACAGTTCAAACTTCCTTCAAAATTAGCTGGAGTTTTTCACCAAAGTTGGTGCAGACATTGCTGTATATCTCTAGACATGTGTTTCTGGGTTGAGCCCGTCTTCAGTAGAGAGCAGCAGTATTAGAGAGCAAAGAAAAATCTTCTGGGGTTGCTGGAAATGCTGCCAAGTTTCTCTCAGGTCACAGTACCAGTCAAAGGCACACAGGTGCATCTCCAAAGCTCGTCAGCTTGCTGGCTCAAGGGAGCCTTTTGAACAGAATGGGGGTTGGGAGCGCACTGCCTCACAGTCCCAGCACAGTTCGCCCCTTTGCATCCTAGTAAAGGCAGTACACAGTTCAAACTTCCTTCAAAATTAGCTGGAGTTTTTCTGTGAGGCAATGTGCTCCCAACCCCCTTTCTGTTTAATAGGCTCCCTTGAGCTAGCAAGCTGACGAGCTTTGGAGATGCACCTGTGTGCCTGTGAGTGGTACTGTAACCTGAGAGGAACTTGGCAGCATTTCCAGCAACCCCAGATGATTTTTCTTTGATCTCTAATACTGCTGCTCTCTACTGAAGACGGGCTCAACCCAGAAACACGTGTCTAGAGATATACAGCAATGTCTGCATCAACTTTGGTGAAAAACTCCAGCTAATTTTGAAGTAAGTTTGAACTGTGTACTGCATTTACCAGGATGCAAAGGGGTGAACTGTGCTGGGACTGTGAGGCAGTGTGCTCCCAACGCCCTTTCCATATTCTTAGCACTCAAGACTTTTCAACTACAAGTACAAAACAAAGCTGTCTTAATCCGGACGGACAATATGACAGCCATGTACTATATACAAAAACAGGGTGGGGGGACACTCTCTGCAACTGTCCCAGCTCGCTCTGCAACTGTCCCAGCTCGCACAGAACATGTGGAGGTGGGCCATTCCTCAAATATACATCTTCTGGCAGAACACCTTCCAGGAGTTCACAATCAGATAGCAGATCTGTTAAATCGGCAGTCACAACAGATGCACGAATGGGAACTACATCCACAAGTTCTTCAGCCATTCTTCCAGAGGTGGGGTCATCCACACATAGATCTGTTTGCCACCCACGAAAATGCAAAATGCCCAACCTTCGCCACCAGGTTTCCACACCCATTGTCCAAGGGGAATGCAATATGGATGAACTGGTCAGGCAGATTTGCATACGCTTTTCCGCCTCTCCCACTGATTCCATTAGTAGTGCGCAAGCTCAGACAACAGTCTCTCAAACTCATCCTGGTAGCTCCCACATGGGCACGCCAACCGTGGTTCACCACACTGCTGGATCTCTCTCTGGTTCCACATCAAAAGTTACAGCTCACACCCTCCCTGTTAACACAAAACCATGGATAAATCAGACACCCAGACCCAAAACAACTGAATTTAGCGATCTGGCTCCTGAAGTCTTAGAGTTTGGTTATCTAAATCTACCACCAGACTGTATGAACATCATTAAAGAGGCTAGGAAACCCACTACCAGAGCGTGTTATGCCTCTAAATGGAAAAGATTCACAATATATTGCAGAAACAATCAAATTAATCCCCTGGATGCTTCCATCCAGAATATCATTTGTTACCTTTTACATCTACAAAGGTCTAACTTAGCATATTCTTCCATACGCCTGCACCTTGCAGCAATTGCAGCGTATTTACAAAACAGACAGCATCTGTCTCTATTCAGAGTGCCTGCAATCAAAGCATTCATGGAAGGATTAAAAAGAATAATCCCACCCAGGTTGCCACCTTCTCCTGTGTGGAACCTTAATATTGTCCTTACAAGACTCATGGGTTCGAGCCTCTACATGAATGTGAACTGCAATCCCTAACATGGAAAACAGCTTTCCTTGTTGCTATTACCTCTCTTAGAAGAGTAAGTGAGATACAAGCTTTCACTATACAAGAACCATTTTTTCAAATACATCCTCACAAAGTGGTTCTTAGATCTAATCCAACATTTCTTCCAACGGTCATCACTTCTTTTCACTTAAATCAATCCGTAGAGTTACCTGTGTTTTTCCAAAACCCAGACTCTGTAGCAGAAAGGGCTTTACACACTCTAAATGTTAAAATAGCTCTTCTATACTATATAGATAGAACTTAATCTTTTAGAAAAACAAAACAACTGTTTGTATCTTTCTCTCCTCCACACAAAGGCAATCCCATCTCTAAAGGTGGGATCGCAAGGTGGATTGTAAAGTGTATACAAATATGCTATCTGAAGGCTAAACGTACATTAACAGTTCCTCCTAGAGCGCACTCCACTCGCAAGCTAGGAGCTTCTATGGCTTTCTTAGGAAACATACCCCTAGAGGACATATGCAAGGCAGCAACATGGTCTACACCACACACCTTCACTAAACACTATTGTGTTGATGTGCAAGCCAAGCAGCAAGCTGCAGTAGGCCAGGCTGTCCTTAAAACTCTCTTTCAAACCACTGCAACGGATACAAGCGACCACCGCTAGGGGAGACACTGCTGTACAATCAATGCTAAGTGTACAATCTGCAACTCATATGCCTCGAACGGAAAATGCTACTTACCAGTATGCATCTGTTCTTGGCATGTAGAGCTGCAGAGTTGTACACGCCCACCCGCCTCCCCGGGACTTGTATCCATTCCAGTTTTCATCTTACTTAGATGCACATGCATGGACATCCTTTTTTCTTTACTTATACTAACTCCATCATTTCCCATCATGGCGAAAAACACCATCATTTCCCATCATGGCGAAAAACAATCTAAGGATGGAGCCGATGCCCATGCGCAGTATTGTCCAAGGGAGGAGTCACCTATCTCGTGACTACAAAGACTTCTTCCAAGACAACAACCTGCAATCATCCGAGCCCAACACCAGGTGGCGATCTAATGCTAAGTGTACAACTCTGCAGCTCTACATGCCAAGAACAGATGCATACTGGTAAGTAGCATTTTCCTTTTGCTTTTTTTAAAGTGCCACGTGGCACACATTCATGCCCTCACGTTACTATGTAAACATGTGTTTATATAGTAACGTGTGCAAAGCTAATAGGTCCTGTGTCATGCACAGTTAGGCTAACATAGGGAAAACTACAATGGGCCATGTATGGAACACATGACACACTCCCCTTGGTCAGGAAGGTAGCACGTAAAAGGTAAGAGAACGAAAATATAGGCAAACTCAAAGACCTCACCAAGATTATAATTAATATCGGGCTCCAGCAATTGAACATTTGGAAAAAGGGGGAATAAGTAGGTGCATGTCGGAGGAATTCAGTATGTAATCAGCCATAGTAGAAGCAAAGGACTCCATGATGGGGTCCGACTCCATATAGATGGATATATCTATGGCCCAGTTAATACGTTCCAAAGAACAGACATGATCTTCAGCTCCAACCAGTGCAGACACTGTCACCAGGCAACGTGCATTGACTTCAACGAAACTCTCACCTAGCAATCACTGTGCCGATACATAGGAACTCCTGTTGGCCATTTGCTCCAAAGTAGGATTTTGCCGAGGTTGCTCACCCAAGGAACAGTCCTGATAATGGTCCATCAGGAGACGCATCAACAGTTCAAGATCCAGGGGAGGGAGAGTCTGTTGAGCCAGGCGTATGTCTAGTGCCCATTGAAAGAGTCACCAGGTGCAATAAAATACAGGTTGCACGCAGGTAAGGTGAGCACAGTGGAAAGTTGGACACCCATCCACCCCAGCACTTCCAAAACCAGTAGGTCTTGTCTCTAAAAGAGCGAGTTATTGGCCTTTCCAGTATTTGTTTACAATCACACACATGCTCATCCATCAAGTGCATGTGCACTCATTGCCGGCAATCTCGGAATGGATTTTCTTTAATAGATCTCTATTTAAAATATCCATTCCAGGATGTCTACTTATAATGTATGTAGTGTGATGGATGGGCATGTGTGTGTCATGACATGTGCTTCATGACTGAAGACGCAGTTTTTGAATTATCATTCTAACATAGCAGGTAGCTATGTTAGAACGTTAAATTAAAATGAAAAAAAGTTGAAACAAGTAAGTGCGAAATGCAGAAAAGTGAGAGAGTAGCCCAGCAGCACTTTACTGCTGCTGGAGCCTGGAAAAGAAATTGAAAATAGAAAAAGAAATATCTCAACATGGGGAGCAGGATGGGTGTGTGATAAAAAGAGAGTGTGACAGGTATGACAAAAAAATACTAATGTTATCAAGGGGAGGTGGGCAGTGTAGTGGGGGAGAGAACTAGGCAACACATGCACTCCCATGGACTGCTAAATTAAAAAAATAAAGAATCCTCATGAGTATCCGGTGGAAGGATAAGGCACATCCAGTCAGTGATACTAATATACTCCTGGGCGGAAAAAAACACAATAATGGAGAGGACGTTCATTGATTCAGGAGCTGATATAGGTAAACCCATTCAATAATGTGCAAAAGACTGACCCAAAGTTCAGAGTACCTACAGCTTACTGATGCGGCCTGTAGCCAAAACCAAAAAAGTACAGTACAGAACCTCCAGCCATCAATATATCAAAATTGATTTTCAAAGGGTACATTTAGTCATTGTGATCAGGAACTCTATCACTGACATCATCGAGCGTGACTGGCTTGGTGGTAAATCCTACCAGGTAAGGAAAGCCCCCAGAAGCACATTCTGTGGTAAAAATTTACAAATCTCCATAGAGTTGGAAGATCGGCTTCTGTGAACATTCGATCACTTTATGCACCCTCATCACTGATAAGTGGGATGGTCTAACATCATGAACCAGTACAACAATGGATTGGCCTCAGTTTGTGTGAATAATTGGCCTTTTTCTGCATTGTGGTAATTACAGCCCTATTAGTATCCGGATAATTAGTGTGGCACTTTCACCGCCAACATCATTCCCTGTCAAACCTTATAGGAGGTCTTATCTGTATAATATATTAATTTCCCTTTAAAGCTTCATCAAATTGGCAAACACCAATTTTGGTTAGGAAGATAGTCGTCCAGCTTATAGCACAATTCCAACACAGCCTTGTATTGAACAAGCCAATATGTGCTTCAAGGTAACCCTCTTTGTCAAGGCTCAAATCCAAATCATTATATCGTGACTTTGGTAGTCATTAAAAAATATATAAATCCAGTTCGAGGCATGTGGGCTGCTAAATTCATATCTAGTGCATAGATCGCCGCCTAGTGTTGGGTCCGGATGATTGCACATTGTTGTCCTGGAAGAGTCTTCGAAGTATCACGAGATAGGTGGCTCCTCCCCTGTACTACAGTGCGCATGGGCATCGGCTCCATCCCCAGATTGTTTTTTTCCGCCATTGGGTTCGGATGTGATTTCGACGCCTCCTTGTCGGAATCGAACACTTACTTCCTTAAGGCCAAAAGGCCTTCGATACTCGCGTCGGTATTGTTGCGAACGGTCCCGAGCATCGTCCGACTCTTCGCGTCGGACTTCTGGGGAGTTGCTACTCTTCGGACATCGAGGCCCTGTACTCGCAGCGAGACACCGACGACATCATCATGGAACGGAGTCCGTTCAAGCGCTGCCCCGTGTGTGGGTCCAAGTACCCACACATCGACGTGCATCCAGTTTGTAATAAATGTCTCTCGCCGGATCACGACGAGGACAACTGCATGGCCTGCTCCAAATTCAGGTCAAAGAAAACTCTCAAGCATCGGCGCGCGGCGCGCCTCGAGGCCTTGCACGCAGCACCGGCACCCGACGACATATTCGACGACCCCGCAGAAGACGGCCGAAGCCATCATCTTCAAATTTCACCGCCATCAACAGAGGTCGAGGCCGATCCAGACGAATACATCGAAGGACAGAGCCAAGACCTTGACTACGTCGATGAGGTAGGGGACGACGAAGAAGTCTTTGGGGCCGCGGAAGATAGCTCAGGGGATGAGCTATGCCCCGAAAGTTACTCGACTCAGGCTCAGGTCACGGGATCGCCACTCGGCCTTACCCACGACCCTGCAGCGATATCCCCAGCCCCGCCTTCGGGCCCGGCCACGGATACACCGGAGGAGCCGTTGTTGCGCGTATCGAAACTGAAACCGCAACCAGTACAGTCGACAACATCTAAGATGGCCGACGTCACGCCTAAACCGAAACCGAAACCTACGGTCTCAACAACATCTAAGATGGCCGAAGACACGTCCAAAACGAAACCGAAACAAACGGCTCCGTCTTCGACTCTGTCGCCCTTAGGCCCTACAAAGCCGAAGAAGGCCGTCGAGTCACCGGCGCCACACGCGGTGGCCAAGGACACGTCCTCGAAGAAGGTAGTCCATCACGTCTCGACAGCTGGAGCGTCAACCTCCAAACAGACGGTCGAAGCGAAGACCACTACAGGCCAAGATCCGAAAGCCGGAGCCAGTACTCCTCGGCACAAAGACACCGGATCTGCATCGACGGCGTCGGCGCCTAAGAAAGCTGAAGGGCAGCGAACCGTTGGAGTCGAGGATTCATCGGTGCCTTCTTCTGCCACGCCGAAGGCCTCCAAAGCGGACGAACATGAAGCATCGGTCGTCAAACCCTCGGCTTCATTTACTAAACAGGTCACCGAGTCGCTCAAGAGGATTCGGGAGAAAGCCCTGCCGTCGACAAAGACTGCGCCATCGGATCCGAAACCGATGGAGCCACCTGCCAAAAAGGCGACGAAACTTATCTACACACTACCGCCAAAGGTGCCACCAAAGGCGTTTGCACCCCAAACGGTGCCGAAGACCTCGGGGACTTCGGAACATTCCACGTCCAGTGCTATTTTGCCTCGGCAAACAGCATCTGAAGACGACTGTGAGCATTATATCGATGCCACACAGGGAAAATGACACTTTATAAGAGAAAGATCAGTTCCCAGCCACTGGAGTCATTTGTAATTCCACTGAAAAAGAAAAGGCAAACACAGGACATACCTGCCCTTGTTGAACCTCTGCAACCTCCCCCAAGGAGGAGTCCAACACCTTCCCCCAACCAATAAGGGGGTGAGGATGATGACCAAGATGAACAATACAACTTCCCTACTGGCAATGACCCTGATGTGAATCAGGACTCGTATGACGACGCGGGGGACCAGGGAAGTCATCAGGTGGTGCAGGACCCACAAGGTTTTGGGGCACGTACATCACCAACTGAGGATTCAGCAGCTTTCAATGCTTTAATTGAGAGGGCAGCTGGAAATCATAATGTAGATATGCATGCTGACCCAGTGGAAGAGGATTTCCTGTTTGACACTTTCTCTGTCTCCGAAAGAACAGTCAAAACACTTCCTATGTTGAAAGGTGTCCTTAAACATGCGCCAGAGATCTTTAAAGAACCTACAAGAGCGAGAGTGGTAAACCCACGTATTGAAAAAAAATACAGGCCTGCGCCTGGGGACCCTGCCTATATTCGGGGACAATTGCCTCTGGATTCGTTGGTGGTCGCAAATGCCCGCAAGAGGGCAAACTCCCAAACAACTGGTGAAGCTCCTCCCCCAGACAAGGAGTCGAAAGTGCTTGAGGCATCTGGCAAGAGGGTGGCTGCGCAGGCTGCTAATGTATGGCGTATCGCAAACACACAGGCACTGTTAGCGCGTTACGATAGGGTGCATTACGACACCCTAGAACAGCTCCTTCAACATCTGCCTGATGAGTATAAAGAAGCTGGAGAAATGCTCATACAAGAGGGAAAGCTTATATCAAACGCTGCAATAAAATGCGCACTTGATGTAGCGGACACAGCGGCTAGGGGAATTAACACTAGCGTCATGCTAAGGCGCCAAGCCTGGCTTCGTATATCTGGATTTAAGCCTGACATCCAAACTACAATCCTCAACCAGCCAGTCAATCCTGACAGACTGTTTGGTCCAGATGTAGACACCACACTTGAAAAGATTAAAAAGGACAACGAGACTGCTAAGTCCATGGGGGCACTTCAATCACAACAGTTCAGGGGCAACACTTTTCGTCGCTCAGGTGCGCGTAGTGTTACCAGAGGACACATGGGACAACAAACACAATTCACGAAAGGTGGTGCGCAATCCTCGTACCCCAAGCAAGGTAGAGGGGGTTACCGAGGTAACAGTGCCAAGGGCAGAGGCAGAGGGAACACCAACTCCCGTTCCTCTGCCGCAAACAAACAGTGACTCCCTGTCACTGCCCCCCGACCATCCAACACCTGTCGGGGGAAGACTCCAGCAGTTCCTGCCGGTTTGGTCGTCCATCGCCACGGACAGGTGGGTGAGAAAACTAATCCAGTACGGGTATTGCTTAGAGTTAACATCCACTCCTCCCAACATTCCCCCAAGGCACCGTCCTATGTCGGCAGAGCACTTGCACTTATTGCAGCAGGAAGTGCTAGTAATCCTGCAAAAAGGAGCAATCGAACTCGTGCCAGTGGAGGAGGAAGGAACAGGGGTCTATCCCCTGTACTTCCTCATCCCAAAAAAGGACGGATCCCTCAGACCCATTCTGGATCTACGCCCTCTCAACATGTATATACTGTCAGAACATTTCCACATGCTGACACTGCAACAGATACTTCCCCTTCTAAACCAAGGGGACTTCCTAGCAACCTTAGACCTCAAAGATGCTTATTTCCACATCCCACTCCACCCGTCCCACAGAAAATACCTCAGGTTTACCATTCACAACAAGCACTATCAGTTCAAAGTGCTGCCCTTCGGAGTGACTACTGCCCCCAGAGTGTTTACGAAGTGTCTGGCGGCGGTGGCGGCGCACCTCAGGAGACAGAACATACATGTATACCCGTACCTCGACGACTGGCTCGTACAAGCAAAGTCGGAAACACAGTGCGCCTCACACATGTCCCGCACTATTCAACTCCTTCACAGTCTGGGGTTCTCGCTGAATTACCCAAAGTCGCACCTTCAACCAGCCCATGTGCGGCAGTATCTGGGCGCGACAATAAACACCCTGACGGCTATGGCTCAGCCAAACGCAGTCAGAATCAACAGCATTCAGTCACTGATCCAAAGATTCAGACCGCAACACTCCCTGCCAGCGAGAGTGTTCATGCAGTTGATAGGCATGATGGCCTCCTGCATCTTCATAGTCCCGCACGCAAGGTTGCACATGCGCCCCCTCCAAGAATGCCTAGCAAATCAATGGACACAGGCTCAGGGTCAACTGACGGACCTAGTGTTGGTGACCGGTCGAGCATACAACTCTCTGCATTGGTGGAATCCACACAACCTTTGCAAGGGACGACCGTTCCAAGAGCCTGTGCCACAGATTGTCCTAACAACGGACGCATCTCTCCAGGGGTGGGGAGCGCATGTGCTCCACTACACGGTGCAGGGACTGTGGTCAACCCAGCAACAACGATTGCACATCAACTACCTAGAATTGATGGCAATCTTCATGGCGCTCAAGTCCTTCAAAGTACATTTGTGCAACAAGGTCGTGTTGATCCGGACGGACAACATGACAGCCATGTACTACATCCAAAAGCAGGGAGGTACTCACTCGCCACAGCTGTCTCATCTGGCTCAGAGCATGTGGAAGTGGGCCATTCAGAGGAACATCTTCCTCATGGCAGAACACCTCCCGGGCAAGGACAATCAGATGGCGGATCTGCTCAGCAGGTACAGCCATCAAATGCACGAGTGGGAGATACATCCATCGGTGCTCCACCCGTACTTCCAGCAGTGGGGTCATCCAAAGATAGACCTATTTGCCACAAAAGAAAACGCAAAATGCCAAAGCTTTGCCGCCAGGTTCCCTCACCCGGAATCGCAAGGGAATGCGATATGGATGAACTGGTCAGGCAAATTTGCGTACGCTTTTCCCCCAGCGCCTCTCATTCCGCTGGTGGCAAAAAAGCTAAAGCAACACTCGATGACTCTCATCCTGGTTGCTCCAACATGGGCACGCCAACCATGGTACACCACGTTTCTAGAACTTTCCGTGGTACCGCATCAAATGCTACATCTCACATCCCGGCTCTTGACGCAGAACCATGGCGACATTCAGCATCTAGATCCGCAACAGCTCAATCTGGCGATCTGGCTCCTGAGGTCTTAGAATTTGGCTACCTCAACCTGCCTCCAGAATGCATGGACATCAGTCGGGAGGCAAGAAAGCCCACAACCAGGGCTTGCTATGCGGCAAAATGGAAGCGGTTTGTCATCTACTGTACTAACAACAATATCACCCCGCTAGATGCATCCATTCCTAACATCATCTGCTATTTGTTACATCTTTACAAATGCAATCTGGCTTACGCTTCCATTCGGATACATTTATCCGCCATAGCGGCTTATCTCCAAAATAGGCAGCACCTCTCCGTTTTCAGGGTGCCTGCCATTAAAGCCTTCCTGGAGGGACTGAAGCGAGTCATTCCTCCGAGAACACCACCAGCTCCGGTGTGGAACCTCAATGTGGTCCTCACGCGGCTGATGGGTCCACCCTTCGAGCCACTGCACTCCTGCGAAATTCAATTTCTAACATAGAAAGTGGCTTTCCTCATTGCTATTACATCGCTTAGGCGCGTTAGTGAGCTGCAGGCGCTCACAATCTAAGAGCCTTTCATCCAAATACATTCAAACAGGGTGGTGCTACGCACTAACCCCAAATTCCTTCCTAAGGTGGTGTCACAGTTTCATATCAATCAAACTATTGACCTACCCGCATTCTTCCAAAACCCACAAACGGTAGCTGAGCGAATGCTCCATACACTGGACGTTAGGAGGGCGTTGATGTACTACATTGACAGAACACAACACTTCAGGAAAACACAACAACTTTTTGTTGCCTTCTCAGCACAGCACAAAGGCAACCCCATTTCCAAAGTGGGAATAGCCAGATGGATTGTTAAGTGCATCCAAATCTGTTATCAAAAAGCTAAGCGCACTTTAACAATACCCCCAAGGGCGCACTCCACACGCAAGTTGGGGGCGTCCATGGCTTTCCTAGAGAACATTCCTTTAGAGGACATTTGCAGAGCAGCCACATGGGTCACACCGCACACGTTTACCAAACATTACTGTGTGGACGTGCATTCCAAGCAGCAAGCAGCTGTAGGGCAGGCTGTTCTCAAGACACTTTTTCAAGCTTCTGCAGCTGGCACGGGCAACCGCCCTTAATGGGGGGACTGCTATGTATTCTATGCACTAGATATGAATTTAGCAGCCCACATGCCTCGAACTGAATATGCTACTTACCAGTATGCATCTGTTCTTGGCAAGTAGGGCTGCTAACATTCATATCGCCCTCCCTCCTCCCCGGTGCCCGTAGCGGCTGCAGACACTATCTTGCATTCATCATTAGCATGGACATCCTTTACACTATTTCACTCCATCTCTGCCACAATGGCTAAAAACAATCTGGGGATGGAGCCGATGCCCATGCGCACTGTAGTCCAGGGGAGGAGCCACCTATCTCGTGATACTTCGAAGACTCTTCCAGGACAACAATGTGCAATCATCCGGACCCAACACTAGGCGGCGATCTATGCACTAGATATGAATGTTAGCAGCCCTACATGCCAAGAACAGATGCATACTGGTAAGTAGCATATTCAATTAATGTAATCTTAAATCAACAATTGTTTTATCCTCAAGATTTATGTCTTCAGTTTGAACTTTCATTGCTTCTATTTTACTGTCTTATGTCTTGCATTTATACTCCCCTCCTTCCACCCTACACAATGTGACATCAGGAGACAGAGTAAAACCCCTCTTGTTACAAATGGTCCTCTCACTGCCATATGGCAGGTGATCTGAACACATAGTCAGCTCAGCTAGTGGAACCCTGTCAGTGACTTACATGGTATTTTTACTTTATTAAACCTACCTGGCACTTGGCAGAAGTGCTGTTTCTATACCATATACATGTGCACTATGATATGTATCTGGGATGTCGTTTACAGTGGTGTGACTGTCTTAGTACCACTTTTGCAACACTAGTCTGTGGTTTCTATGTGAACATGTGTGCTAAAAAACATTGATTGTATAAAATAGAAGTATAAAAACCAACCAACAATGCCTGTGCTGTCTTGTACCATGAGCTAAAACCTGTTAGGTTAAGGCACGCTGTATAAATGTGAGAAATAGAAAAAAAAATACAATTTATCATTTTCTCATTTTGTTCTTTTCAGGAAAGAGTTCCTCTATGGAATGGTAAGAAACAGTGATTATTCAATGGTGTCACATATTTTCCAAGTATGTATTGTATTCATATTATTAAAATATACCAATATCACTGAAGGTAAACCAAAAGTGACTATTTATTCAAAACCTTATGCATCAAGAGTATTTGTCATGAGTTCTACATTAGGTGGTACCACATTCACATAGGGCAATTATCGCAAGACAAATGCTCCAATGTCTGGGTTAGCTAAGGAGTAAGCTTCTTTCACATGCTAGGATAAGAGAGGTACATCATGGACAGGAGCAGGAAAACTCTCATACAGTCAAACATGCAAGTACACTCTCTTGCTCTTTTGATCTCTGTGTCTGCATCCACCCCTTTACTGAAAAGCCATTGCACATAGAGCACAGATACAGGGTCACTTGGGAAAACTAAGTAGCTAGTGAATCGTGCCACCACAGCAGTTCCTTCAGGGGAATGGCACTGCCTGCATGTCTCAGCCATAAGAGGGCTCAGAAGACATACAGCAGGCAGAGGGCAGAATAGGTATGTTGTTATTATAGCACTTTATTGATTAATCTTTGAAAGGTAGTAGGGGCTCCATGAAGCACAAAAGGTAGGACAGTGAATTGAAACAGTCCGTAAGGGGTTGAAAAAGCACCATTTCTTTAAAAGGTTTATATGATACGTTTGTTGGGTTTTGGGAACATTTGTAGGCAGGAGGTCGTTTTCCCTACTCGGTTAATGATTTTGTAGGGTCCCTTCCATTCAATCTTAATTTTTGTATTGGATGTGGGTAAGAGAACTAGCACCTAATTGTTTACTTAAATACTGTTGACATTTTTTTCCCTTTTCATAAATGTATTTTTGTCTATTCTGGTTTCTCTCTAAGTTAGAGTGAGATAGGTCTCAGAATTTCCCTATCCTTGATCTTAGCTGTTGGGCATATTCCAGGAAATCATGGGCTTTGTCTCCTGTATCTCTTTTCTGCACTTCTTTTGTCATCTCCATAAGACTATGAGGTTGTCTCCCATATAGCAATTGAAAAGAGGTTAAACCCAGGCTTCTTTGTACTGACCCTCGTATAACAAAAAGAGCCATACCAAGTATTGTATGCCAGTTATTCCCTTCCCCTGTGAGCATCTTCTTTCAGGTAAGTTTCAAGGTACCTTTGTAATGCTTGACTAATCTGCCTGTTTGTGGTTGATAAACAGACGTTTTTGTGTGGGAAAGATTATGGATTTTACACACTTCTTTTATAAGATGGATACAAAGTGGGTCACTTGGTCTGTAAGTATTTCTTTAGAGTAGCCTATTCTCGAAAATACTTCAATCAGGACCTGGGCAATGTGTTCGAGGCATGTGGGCTGCTGAATTCATATCTATAGCATAGATCGCCGCCTAGTGTTGGGTCCGGATGATTGCACATTGTTGTCCTGGAAGAGTCTTCGAAGTATCACGAGATAGGTGGCTCCTCCCCAGGACTACAGTGCGCATGGGCATCGGCTCCATCCCCAGATTGTTTTTTTCTGCCATTGGGTTCGGATGCATATTTGATCACTCAAGATCGGAATCGATAGAAACTTTCCTTTAGGCCCGAAGGCCTTTCCTTAGCGTCGGTATTGTCTTGCGTTCGGTGCCCAGCTCTGTTCCGACTCAGTTCCCGAGTCGGACTTCCAGAGGAGTCGCGAGGCTCTTCGGTGCTCGAGGCCCAGTCTACGCAACCAGACTTTCGACTACACATCATGGAACGGAGCCCGTTCAAGAAATGTCCCGTGTGCGGATCTAAGTATCCCCACATCGACGTCCACCCGGTGTGCAACAAGTGCCTGTCGCCGGATCACGATGAAGCCAACTGTATGGCTTGTTCCCGTTTTCGCTCGAAGAAGACGATTCGACTTCGGCGCGTGGCGCGCCAGGAAGCCCAGTGGTCAGCACCTGCACCGGTGGACATTTTCGAGGGGGAAGAAGCGGACGAGCAGGAAGTTCGAGAGCCGCTTTCTACTCCGGCTGAGGAGATCGACTACACCTACGACGCGGACGTCGAAGTAATCGATGCAGAAGAAGTCGTCGACGAGGTAGGAGACGACAATGAGGCCTATGGAGCCACAGAAGATAGCTCAGGCGAAGAGCTATGCCCCGATCGAACAATCACTGAGGCTCAGGTCGAGGGATCGCCACATGGCCTTACCCAAGACCTTACAACTGGATCCACGGTCTCGCCTACGGGCCCGACTACGAACACTTCTGCTGAGCCACCATTGGTGAAATCGAAACCGAAAGTGAAAGCTTCGGTCTCGACGAAACAGAAAGTGATTGAGACGCCATCGAAACAGAAGACGTCTGTCGCTCCGGTCGCCTCCTCGTCTTCCGACATGTCGGGGCAGCCGAAGCCGAAGAAGGTTGTCGATCCGGTTAAAGCGCCCAAGGGCATCGAACCGAAGTCGCTCAAGGGCGTTGAGGCCAAATCGCTCAAGGGCGTCGAGCCGATGACTGGGGCACCGACGCCGACTGTCAAGGCCGCTGACCCGCAACCGTCGGCACCGAAGGCCGTCGTCACGGCCGGAGGACACAGCGCTCCTAAAGAGGCACTTCCTACGCATCGACCGGAGAAGGCCAAAAGTTCTGCGCTCGAGTCGGCACATGCTGGTAGACCGAGGACGCCTGTCGGGTCGACGCAACCGTCCGCCTCCTTCACGAAGCAGGTGTCGGACTCCTTACAACGCATCAGGAGCAAGGCTTCCGGGGTCGATCCGAAGGATTCTTCCACCCTCAAACCCGCTGCCGTGAAGCAGAAGTCCTCGGCGCCAATCCAGTTCACTCTACCACCGAAAGTGGCGCCGAAGGCGTTCGCACCAAGAACGGTCGACGACGCTTCCGTCAAGGTGTCCACGAGCTCGAAGCCTCCACAGCCGGTGGTGAGCTTGAAGCATCGACTTCCCCAGATGGAGGAGCAGTCAGAACACTTTATCGACGCCGACACCGGTAAACTTTCACTCTACAAAAGAAAGATCACGCCGGCTCAGCCTATGGAGTCCTACATCATTCCCTTGAAGCGCAAAAAGCCTTCTACGGATTCCCCAGTTCTGGTGGAGCCGCTTGATCCACGTCCTCAGGCCATAGCTCCATCCTCACCCACTTATTCAGATGTGGAGGCTGGGGAGGGGGATGATCAGGAGTACAACTTCCCTGCCAACACTGATACTGAGGATCAACAGGACTCATGGGCAGATGCGGGGGACCCTGATGATCCGCACACTGTGCAGGACACTCAAGTGTATAATGTCAAAACCTCCCCTACTGAGGATTCTGCGGCATTCAATGCTCTCATTGAAAGGGCGGCTACAAATCATGACGTCCAGCTGCATGCTGACCCTGTTGAGGTGGACTTCCTCTTTGATACCTTTTCCACCTCTGAAAAGACTGTCAAGACTCTTCCAATGCTAAAGGGGGTTCTGACACATGCTGCAGACATTTTTAAGGAACCCACACGTGCCTGAGTTATAAACCCCAGGATCGAGAAAAAGTATAAGCCGGCACCTGGCGACCCTACCTACATCAAGGGCCAGTTGCCATTGGACTCTTTGGTCATTTCTAATGGCCGGAAGAGGGCGAATTCTCAAACTACTGGTGATGCTCCTCCCCCTGACAAGGAATCAAAAGTGCTAGAAGCATCAGGGAAGAGGGTGGCGGCTCAAGCGGCCAATATCTGGCGTATTTCAAACACTCAGGCACTCCTGGCCAGATATGACAGGGCACACTATGATACACTTGAGACCCTGTTACAGCACTTGCCCGATGAGTATAAGGAGGCAGCGGAGATGCTCATTCAGGAAGGAAAGCTCATCTCGAATGCCTCTATTAAGTGTGCACTGGACGCAGCAGACACCGCGGCCAGGGCAATTAACACGAGTGTGATGCTGCGGCGTCAGGCCTGGCTCAGGATCTCCGGGTTCAAACCGGAGATACAAACCACCATCCTCAATCAGCCTGTAAACCCTGATCGCCTATTTGGACCTGAGGTGGATACCACCCTGGAAAAAATAAAGAAAGACACCGAGACTGCAAAGTCCATGGGGGCTCTCCAGTCCCAGCAGTTCAGGGGTAGTACTTTTCGTCACTCAAGCAATAGAGGTGTTTCCAGAGGCCAGATGCCCCAGCAAACACAGTACAATAAAAGTGGGGCGCAGACCTCTTACAACAAGCAGAGTAGAGGCGGCTATCGTGGCAACAGCACCAAGGGCAGAGGTCGTGGAAACAACAACTCCCGATCCTCCGCCGCCAACAAACAGTGACGCCTTGTCACTGCCCCCCGACCATACAACACCTGTCGGGGGAGACTCCAACGGTTCCTGCCAGTCTGGAAATCCATCACCACAGACAGGTGGGTCAGAAAACTTATCCAGTACGGTTATTGTCTGGAGTTAACGTCCACTCCACCCAACATCCCACCAAGGCACCGTCCTATGTCAACAGAGCATTTGCAATTATTGCAGCAGGAGGTGCTCGTCATGCTGCAAAAAGGGGCAATAGAGCTCGTGCCGGTGGAGGACAGGGGCTCCGGAGTGTACTCCCTGTACTTCCTGATCCCGAAAAAGGACGGGTCCCTCAGACCCATACTGGATCTCAGAACCCTAAATCAGTACATTCTCTCAGAACACTTTCACATGCTCACGCTGCAGCAGGTTCTTCCATTGCTCACTCAGGGAGACTTCCTCGCAACACTGGATCTCAAGGATGCATATTTTCACATTCCACTACATCCATCACACAGAAAATACCTCAGATTCACCATTCAGAATCAGCATTATCAATTCAAGGTCCTCCCTTTCGGGGTGACCACTGCGCCCAGGGTCTTCACAAAATGCCTGGCGACAGTGGCTGTGCACCTCAGGAGGCAGAACGTTCACGTCTACCCTTATCTGGACGACTGGCTTGTCCAAGCAAAGTCGGCCCAGCAGTGCGCTTCCAACATGTCCTATACCATTCACCTTCTTCACACTCTGGGATTCTCACTGAACTATCCGAAGTCGCACCTTCAGCCGGCCCAGGTGCGACAGTATCTGGGCGCGACACTAGATACTCTGGCAGCCACGGCTCAGCCAAATTCTGTGAGGGTCAACAGCATTCAGTCGCTGATCCAGAAGTTCAGACCGCAACACTCGTTTCCGGCACGAGTGTTCATGCAGTTGATAGGCATGATGGCCTCCTGCATTTTCATAGTCCCGCATGCCAGACTACATATGCGTCCGCTTCAGGAGTGCTTAGCACATCAGTGGAATCAGGCTCAAGGACAGTTGAAAGACCTAGTGTTGGTGACCGGTCGGGCATACAACTCTCTGCATTGGTGGACTCCACACAACCTTTGCAAGGGCCGACCGTTCCAAGAGCCTGTGCCACAGATTATTCTGACAACGGACGCATCTCTCCAGGGATGGGGAGCTCATGTACTCCACTACACGGTGCAGGGTATATGGACAACGCAGCAACAGAAGATGCACATCAACTACCTAGAACTGATGGCAATCTTCATGGCGATGAAGGCATTCAAAGTACATCTGTGCAACAAAGTCGTGTTGATCCGGACGGACAACATGACAGCCATGTACTATATTCAAAAGCAGGGAGGTACACACTCTCCACAGTTGTCTCATCTAGCTCAGAGCATGTGGAAGTGGGCCATTCAGAGGAACATCTTCCTCATGGCGGAACACCTCCCGGGCAAGGACAATCAGATGGCGGATCTGCTCAGCAGGTACAGCCACCAAATGCACGAGTGGGAGATACATCCATCAGTACTCCGCCCGTACTTTCAGCAGTGGGGTCATCCGACGATAGACCTATTCGCCACAAGGGAAAACGCAAAATGCCAAAGCTTTGCCGCCAGGTTCCCGCACCCACAGTCGCAGGGCAATGCAATATGGATGAACTGGTCAGGCAGATTTGCGTACGCTTTTCCCCCAGCACCTCTCATACCGCTGGTGGCAAGAAAGCTAAAGCAACACTCGATGACACTCATCCTGGTTGCTCCAACGTGGGCACGCCAACCATGGTACACCACGTTTCTAGAACTTTCCGTGGTACCGCATCAAAGGCTACACCTCACACCCCAGCTTTTGACGCAGAGCCATGGCGACATTCAGCACCCAGATCCGCAACAGCTCAACCTGGCGATCTGGCTCCTGAGGTCTTAGAATTTGGCTACCTTAACTTACCTCCTGACTGCATGGATATCATACGGGAGGCAAGGAAGCCCACCACCAGGGCATGCTACGCGGCCAAATGGATGCGGTTTGTCATTTACTGTGCAGAACACAACATCAACCCGCTTGATGCTTCTACTCAAAACATAATTTGTTATTTGTTACATCTGTACAAATGCAATCTGGCGTACGCTTCCATTCGGATACACTTATCCACCATAGCGGCTTATCTCCAAAACAGGCAGCATCTCTCCGTTTTCAGAGTGCCTGCCATTAAAGCCTTTCTGGAAGGTCTGAAACGGGTCATTCCTCCCAGAACCCCGCCAGCTCCTGTATGGAACCTGAATGTGGTCCTCACCAGACTGATGGGCCCACCTTTTGAGCCTCTACATTCATGCGAGATTCAGCTCTTAACATGGAAAGTGGCTTTCCTAATAGCCATAACATCCCTGCGACGTGTTAGTGAGCTCCAGGCGCTCACTGTACAGGAGCCATTCATACAGATTCACTCAAACAGGGTGGTGCTGCGCACTAACCCTAAATTTCTTCCTAAGGTGGTTTCACAGTTCCATGTCAATCAGACTATTGAACTGCCTGTGTTCTTTCAAAATCCTGAAACAGTGGCTGAAAGAATGCTCCACACTCTTGACGTCAAACGAGCTTTGATGTACTACATCGATAGGACCAAAGATTTTAGGAAGACAAACCAACTCTTTGTTGCCTTTTCTGCCCAACACAAAGGCAACCCCATTTCCAAAGCAGGTATAGCCAGGTGGATCGTTAAGTGTATTCAAATTTGCTATCTCAAAGCTAAGCGCACTTTAACGGTCCCCCCCAGAGCCCACTCCACCCGCAAGTTGGGGGTCTCCATGGCTTTCCTTGGTAACATCCCTTTGGAAGACATTTGTAGGGCAGCCACATGGTCTACCCCACACACATTTACTAAACACTACTGTGTAGATGTGCACTCCAAGCAGCAAGCAGCTGTAGGGCAGGCTGTTCTAAAAACACTTTTTCAAACGTCTGCAGCTGGCACAGGCGGCCACCGATAATGGAGGGACTGCTATATATTCTATGCTATAGAAATGAATTCAGCAGCCCACATGCCTCAAACTGAATATGCTACTTACCAGTATGCATCTGTTCTTGGCATGTAGGGCTGCTGACGTTCATATCGCCCGCCCTCCTCCCCGGCGCCTGTAGCGGCTGCAGAATTTACACTTACTCTTAGCATGGTCATCGCTCACACTGTTACACTCCATCTTCACCACAATGGCTAAAAACAATCTGGGGATGGAGTCGATGCCCATGCGCACTGTAGTCCAGGGGAGGAGCCACCTATCTCGTGATACTTTGAAGACTCTTCCAGGACAACAATGTGCAATCATCCGGACCCAACACTAGGCGGCGATCTATGCTATAGATATGAATGTCAGCAGCCCTACATGCCAAGAACAGATGCATACTGGTAAGTAGCATATTCATTTTGGTGGTAGGTGCTTTCCAAGAACACCTTCTGGGTGGAATAATTTACTCCGACAAAGACATATTGGTTGCCTTTGCATCGATTTCTGGAGTGGGCCAATAAGATCCATTCCAGTACGTTCAAAAGGTTTTCCAATAATAGAGAGGCGAATAGGAGGTGATTTATAAGGATTCTTCCTTTGGCACATGTCACATTCTCGACAGTATTTTTTTTTTTTTTATTGCTGCGTAAATGCCAGGCCCAGTACTGTCTGAGTGATTTTCTGAGTCCTGGTGTATCAGGCGAGCAGGTAGGAATGGGGAAAAAGCATACTCTGTTCCCTGAAATCATATGGTACTAATAACGGAGGTTTGTCGCCGATTTTACCTAACCTATATAACAATCTTTTTTTGATGATAAATTGAGGGTATACAGGACTGCTATTTACCTCATTTGCACATGCCTCCCTCCAGGCATTTTGTAAGGTCACATCATTTCCTTGGGTATGGTGGAAGTCTCTGTCTAACTCCTAGGGTTTAGAGGCAAGTAAAATGTTGTGGAAAGAGACTTCTTTTGGGGATTTCCTTACCTGTATCTTTAATAGCTCTTGGGTCTCCCCTTGTTGTTAATATGATTTCCTTACCTGTCCAATGGCCTTAAGGTTATTAAGAAACATGTCTAGGAAGTTGGGATTCTCTGTACCCAAGATTGAATCTTCAGATAGGCTCTGAAGGACACCAACTTCTTCATCTATTTTCTCTTTCCTCAAGGTTGTTACAGTTATAAGGGCTACAGGATAAGTCTTCAATGTCCCAATGCACACAGCGTATCCAAAACGCCCTCTCTGGACAGATTTGAGATGACTGTACTAAATTGCTCTTTCTCATGGATTGTCTACATCCTGAGTCCAGCAGTGCAGTTACCCATTTACCAATAATTCGTAGACTTACATAGAAACAATGCCAACATTCTTGTGTATTCAAAATAGAGAGGGGGACACAATTAACTTCCATCGGTTGTGGGACAAAATCGTCAATGTAGCCATACTCCCCACAGTCGAAACAATGGGGTACTCCGTACAGGGCAACTTCTGGTTTCGTGTTTCTGGTTATAGTTCCTTCTAGGGCACATTTTTGGGCTTTTGTCTCGTTTTTTCTAACCCCAAGTAGGTTGCAATGACATCTCTTCGGATTCCATGTGGATAAACAAGGTTCTGCTCTTGAGGAGATTTTGGCCATTTCAACAGTTTCTCCCACTGTGAGGTGTGTATGTTGTCAAAGCCACTTTTGGGTTGCGACTGGCAGAGCTTCCAAGTATTGTTCAAGGTATATCTGATTTATTTCTTCTTTAGTATTTTCTCTGGGTTTTAAACATTAATCCACTGTCATCTTTAGCTTAAAGAAAATCGTTTTGGGATTGTCTCCAAGAGCTCCCTTTTCTTTACAAAATTTCACCCGATACGATTCGGCATCCATGCCCATTATCTAGAATATTGGTCTTAATATCATCAAAGGGAGTGTTTTCCTGAGCGCTGGCAAATTGATATGCGGCCTGAGCTTCTCCTGTTAACAAAGGGACCAAGAAAAAAGGCAATTTCTTGGAGGCCAAGCACAAGCCATTGTCGCACTCTCAAAGGTTGATAAAAACTCATCTAGGTCCTCTCCGGGTACGTACTTTTGTGGTGCTATGTTTGTCCCTATGCTACTCATGATTCGAGTTCCTGAAAGGCTAGAAGTAAGCTGAAACTGATCCCCTGCAACTTTGTGTAAACTTTCCACGTGAGTCTTCATGGCATCCCTAAAAAGGTCTTGGCGGAGGACATCTGCCTCTCGAGGGCCCATTCCAGGTTCCGTTGGCCCTGGACCAGTTGTTGTATTACTGCATCCATTTCTATCAACGAAGGGTTGCACACATTCTCCATCATGTGCAGCACTTAATACACATGACATGTTGTCTATTCTTTTTATTATATGCTTTATTTCAGAAAAAAAGGGTCTTCCAATAACATCTGCTCATCCTCTTAGGTGTGGCGGAATCTGTTGCGTCAGATCTCTTTCGTCTTCAATCCCTAGTAAGCGAACCGCCTCCAGCGTTTCCTCACTCATGGTCCACCACCCCGCCGTAGCATCAGTCCTCCGAGAAGCCAGCTCCGCTCCCACTAGCTCAGTAAATCTCGTTGCCAGTTCCGGATCTCCTCTGCTTTTTGTTCCGTCTTCTGTCTTAAAAGGACTGTGCCCCTTTCCTATTGGCTGTTCCACCTCTCACTTCCTGTTGTCCAACAAAGGGGAGGAAGTCAATAATGTCCCCACTAGTTTTGCCTGACTTCCTTCTACGAACTGTAGGGAAAGAGAGGGGTGAGGAGGTAAGGGGTCGTTGAGCACTACATGACACCGAATCTGTCGCTATCCTCCTTCTCACTGGTGTCCACCTGACACCATGTCAAATGTGAGAGGATGTAAGGGTGTACTAATTTGAAAGCTAAGTTTCTTAGCACCTTGTTTTCTGATATAGTCATCTCCTGGGTGTTATAAAAGCCCCAAACTGTGCCGTAAAGGGCAGCTCCCAATGCTTTGTCTTCGAAGATCTGCAAAGCTGGTGCTGTAGGTTTGGTAAATGAAATACGGTGTTCCTTGAGGATGGCACCCACTATTCATCTGTGTTTTATGGTCATTTTGTCTACATGGGGCTTCCACATCATTATACAGTCAGCTTGATGTCTAAGATATCAAACAATTCCACCTTTTCGAAATGCTCAACCCATAGGACAAGCCTCCCCTTGTAGTTCTTGTGCTGGTTGAGTGTCAGAAATTTAGGCTTTGCTGTGTTGATCTATAATCCGTGGCTGCGGCAAAACTCATCAAAGCGGATCAACAAGTGATGAAGTCCGCTGGGGGTTTTGGAGATCAGCAGTGTCATCAGCGAAAAGTAAAATGGGTGTTTTTACACTAGCTAGGGAAGGCGCATTAGAAGGATACTGGGATAGAAAGTGTACCTTGTTACTAAGATAAAGGGAAAACAATGTAGGGGCTTGGACATAGCCCTGCCGGACTCCTTCACTAATAGGAATTCGGTCAATGAGCTGTCCCTGTGTGCCCCAACACATTTTAGTATAATTGCCATCATGCAATTGAATAACTAATGACAAAATATCAGGGGGCATTCCGATTTCCTGGAGAATGTGTCATAGCTTTTGGCGGGGAATGAGGTCAAAGGCAGAATTAATATTGACAAAGGCAACATACAAGTTGCCTCTGCCGATGAGTATTATCTTCCGGTACAGAAGTAAAAAATTAAAAACCTGGCCTATGGTACTCGTTTTTCTGCTTAAACCAGCTTGAAAAGGTGTTGGGATATCATTATCGTAAATCCAGTCCTGAATTTTATTCAGAGATAGACGACAGAAAACCTTTTGAATGTAATTATTAAACTGAATAGATTACTAGATTATTAGATTTAATAGTTTAATTTACTGGAACATTTAGATCGCCTTCTTTATAGATTAGAATTACTTCAGCTACATTCCATGAATCTGGGCTCCTTTTTCAGTGGCATTAAAAAGCACCATTATGTGTATTGATCAGTTTTCTTCGTTGTGTATAAAAATGTCCACGGGTACGCCATCGGGCTCAGGAGCCCTCCCCCTTGTACTGGCATTAAGGGAGGCATTTATATCTTGTAATTCAAACAATGGTGCTGCATGACTTGGGGGTTAACCTAATGGAGGAAACTCGTCAATAGAGGCACTGGAATCATTTGGTGTATACATTCAAACCAGACTAGTGGTAAGGTATAGTATACTGGTTGGGACATAGATGCGTTGTTTCCCCATTTGACCGAAGATACAAATTTAGTGGTGTCTTTGCAGAGCAAGCCTCCAGTAGATCCCGCCACCTCTTGTTATCCCAGTTCTGCTTGGCTTTAGATAAACTTAGCTTAAAAGCTTTCCTAGAAGACTGGTTACAGGCAATTTCCTTAAAGTTGATGGGCAATGCAAAGTGTTTTTTAGATTTTATGCAATCCTTGTTAAATCAAGAGCTGCGCTTGTGAAAGCACCTTGAGGAATGGGGCATAAGGGCCATAAGATATGACAAAATGTGATTAAAGAATTTTTTGTGCTGGTCCCCCATTTCAAGGGCGTCGATTTCCCCACTGGGGCAAGAATTCAACTTGGCAATGACAACTTACAAGTCAGAGCTAAAGGCAGGCAGGGTATTAGGGTGGGCGGAGACTTGGTGCCATTTGAGGCATGGCATATCATTAGTTCAGTGTTGCCAGAAAGGTGAGGCAGGAGAGTGTCTGGTAAATGGCTACCACAGATTGCTAGCAAGCTAAGACACAGAGGATTGTGGTCACTCTGCATCCTCTCAGCAACTATTAGCATGCGAGCAGTATATAATCAATGCGGCACATTTGGTTAAAAAGATTATAGTCATGTACCTCATACTCCCCATAGTGACAAGTGAATCAGACTAAAAAACAGACCCGTGTGTGGTTATGAATTAACAAACACCCGTGAATCATTTTAGCACCTCAAATCAAGAAAAAAAACAGACAACACTTTATTAGGATTCAAAAACAACGGAGGCATGAGACCTCAACTATATGTCACTACACTTATTTCACAAAAACCTAAATATAAGATGCAGGATCTTAGGGCCCGATGTAGGTCGCCAAATACCGGTCGGTAACGGCCGATTTCAGCCGTTACCGACCGGTATTTGAAGATGGAGATGTAGGGGCATGTTGAGATACAGAATCGGTCATTTTACCGATTCTGTAAAATACAGAATCGGTAAAATTACCGATTCTGTATTTTGACATGTAGGTAGCACTGCAATCAGTGCTACAGGGGTCTAAGAATTCGTTATTTACCACCAACTAGAAGTTGGTGGTAAATAATAAAAAAAAACCTTTAAAAAGCATTTTTTTTTTGCTTTTTCAACAGTGCCATGTTGCAGACATACATGCCCTAAGGGCATGTATGTCTGCAACATGTGCACCCATGCACAATTGAGGGGTGCAACAGGGTGTCAAAGTGACTCCCTGCCACCCTTCAATGTTTCCCTCAATTACCAAATCGGTATTTACCGATTCGGTAATTGACATTCATTCCTATGGGCCTACAGGCCCATAGGAATGAATGGCAATTACCCAATCATACCGATTCTGTAATGAAATCGGTAAAATTACCTAAATCCCGATTGCCAGTTCTTAAATACCGTATCGGTATGATTCGGTATTTAAGAATCGGTAATCTGGAATTACCTACATTGGGCCCATAATGTTTATTACTCAAAAGTACTCAAATCCCAGTACTTACTTACAGAAAATGGCCGCTGTACATCTAAATCAAAATCTTCTCCTTCGAATGTTTAACGCGAAACCATTTAGTCTCAGTATTCCAAAGGTTCCTAAGTGTCAGTGGCAGCCTGAAAAGATATGTATACGAGGCTGCTCAGTTGAATTCTTATCAACTCCTAATGTGCGACACTCTTACACTACTATTGTTCCCACCAACGTACCTGGGATTGTGTTCTTAACACTTCGATCGTATACCTGAGCAATGATATTATATACACGGAACCAATCGTTCCGTTTCTGACAACCGGTCCCTGCAGTACGGGGAAACCTGTAAGTTAGGAAATTACCAATCAATTATTATGCCCCACTATCTGGTATAAATTCGTAGTCAAACTTTCAGCCTTGTAAACCCCGGCATACCTGTAACCGCTAATCTTCGGCGTCCCACAGAATCCAGTGACACGATAATCTCGTGAGAGTTCAAGATTAAGAACATCTTTTGAAAATAGAGAAGGTGACTACATTCCTCTCTCCATGGCGGCGCCATCATGAAACGGCAGATTCACATCACACTATATGATGAAAGCTCACCTTCTCCCAGTAAGATCCACATTTCTCCCGTAATAAAACCCAATATCGGTTCAACAAAAGTTTGTCAAGCAACGGTTTCAGTGTGCAACACACACAACAAAGGAGGACGCTATACTTTTTTCAGAATAAAAACTACGCTGTTCTAGAATGGTGATTTCTCCAATCAATGATATATTATAACCTAGGTTTCCATATATACGACCTCAATGACTCCTCTATCAAAAGCGATTCAGTAAACCTCAATTACTCAGTCCAAGGTCTTACAGCAATCAAATTCCCAACAGAATATCGACGACATCTCAGTATGGCTACTACACCAATGGATATGTTAGAACCGAAGTTTCCCAACGATACCCCCTTATTACTCCTCCATCACTAACGATCCCAATAACTAAAGTCGCTTAGACAATGGTCTCGCGCGCTCCTAATATCTCAACATTCAATATTAGTAATATATACTTTACATATTGAATGCTTAAAAGAGATAGAAACTCAAAATACACCCCATGCCAGACCACTTTCATATGGTCACACTACAACAGGTTCTACCGTTGCTAAAGAAAGGCGACTTCCTTGCCACATTAGAGGCCAGATGTAGGAGCCCAAATACCGGTCGGTAACGCCCGATTTCGGCCGTTACCGACCACTATTTGGGTTTTGCAATGTAGGGGGCTTAAAATTACAGAAACGGTATATTTATCGATTCGGTAAAATTACCGATTTGGTAAATTACCGAATGGGAAAATATACAGATTCTGTAATTCTAGATGTAGCTAGCACTTCGAAGAGTGCCACAGGCCCTTAAGAGTCGGTATTTTACCACACAATTCTATTGTGTGGTAAAATACCGAATTCAGGTGTGCATGCACATCTGTGCATGCACACCTGTGCCATGTGACACACAGACATGCCCTTAGGGCATGCATGTGTGCCACATGTCACACAAGCCTGTACTTGGGGTGCTAGAGGGTGTCAAAGTGACACCCCCTGCACCCTTGCAGGATTCGGTATTTACCGATTCGGTAAATACCGAATCGGTATTGCCCATTGATTCCTATGGGCTTCAAGGCCCATAGGAATCAATGGGCAATACTGATTCGGTATTTACCGAATCGGTAAATACCGAATCTTACAGAATCGGTAATTGTTATTTAAAAATGACCTACATCTGCATCCTTCTAATTTACCGATTCATAAATACCGAATCGGTAAAATTCGGTATTTATGAATCGGTAAATTAGAATTACCTACATCTAGCCCTAGATCTCAAGGACGCCTACTTCCACTTTCACTTCCATCAATCGCACAGAAAGTACCTACGGTTCATACTAGAAGGTCCACCAATTCAAGGTACTCCCTTTCGGAGTAACTACAGTACCTCGAGTGTTCACAAAGTGTCTAGCAGTAGTAGCAGCACACTTAAGAAGGGACAACATTCATGTCTTCCCTTATCTGGACGACTGGTTAATAAAATCCAAGTCATACAACCAATGTGTACAGCACACGCATCAAACAATATGCCTGTTACACAAACTGGGATTTACAGTAAATCAAAAGAAGTCACATCTCCAGCCGTCCCTGTCGCAGCAGTATCTAGGTGCCACAATAGATACCTCCAAGGCAATAGCGTACCCCAACCCAACAAGAATACAAACTATGCAGGATCTTATCAAAAGATTCCAGCCACAACACTCACTACCAGCTCGAGTGTTCATGCAACTAATTGGAATAATGGCATCTTGCATTTTCATAGTACCATACGCAAGACTACAAATGCGCCCCATATAAGAGTGCTTGGCAAGTCAGTGGAATCAGGCTCAGCAACAAATAACAGTCTGGTGGTGGTAGAAGACCGGACATATCGCTCTCTGCAATGGTGGAACACCAAAAACCTTTCCATGGGCCGGCCGTTTATAGAACCGGTTCCACAAATTATACTAACCACAGACGCATCTCTCACAGGATGGGGAGTGCATTTACAAAGACACACAGTACAGGGTACATGGACACTGCAACAAAAACTACTCCACATAAATCATCTGGAGTTACTAGCGATTTTTCTAGCTCTAAAATCGTTTCAGCATTACCTATCGAACAAAGCTGTACTAGTCCGGACGGACAATATGACAGCAATGTATTACATTCAAAAACAAGGAGGAACACACTCCCTACAGCTCTCCCGGCTGGCGCAGAGCATATGGAAGTGGGCCATTCCTCAGAAAAATTTTCTGTTAGCAGAACATCTACCAGGAGTTCACAATCAAGTTGCAGATCTGTTAAGTCGTCAGAGACAACAGATACACGAATGGGAACTTCATCATCTAGTTCTTTAGCCATTTTTTCAAAAGTGGGGTCAACCAGATATAGATCTGTTTGCTACACACCACAACTCCAAATACCCAAGCTTCGCCGCCAGTTATCCACACCCATTATCCAAAGGCAATGCGGTATGGATGAACTGGTCAAACAAATTTGCGTACGCTTTTCCACCTCTCCCACTAATTCCATTAGTGGTACGCAAGCTACAGAAACATTCTCACACATTGATTCTCATAGCACCAACGTGGGCAACACAACCCTGGTACACCTCGCTACTAGAGCTCTCAGTAGTACCACATCACAAATTAAAACTCTCCCCACATCTACTGACACAGAACCATGGAGAGATTATGCATCCAGGCCCAATGCAGCTCAATCTAGCGATTTGGCTCCTGAGGTCTTAGAATTTGGATATCTAAATTTACCACCTGATTGCATGAATGTCATAAAAGAAGCAAGACGTCCTACCACTATAGCATGCTATGCAGCAAAGTGGAAAAGGTTTGTTGTATATTGCACAAATAACAACATCAACCCCTTAGATGTTTCCATACAAATCATCATATGCTACCTGTTACTTCTGCAAAGATCTGACTTAGCGTACTCCTCAATCAGGTTACATCTTGCTGCTATAGCAGCATATCTTCAAAACAGACAACATTTGTCATTGTTTAGAGTACCTGCAATCAAAGCGTTTATGGAAGGACTCAAAAGAATAATTCCTCCCAGAATACCACCCACTCCAGTATGGAATTTAAATATTGTTCTCACAAGACTTATGGGTCCTCCTTTCGAACCATTACATAAGTGTGAATTACAGTTCCTTACTTGGAAAGTTGCTCTTTTAGTAGCTGTTACCTCACTCAGAAGAGTAAGTGAGATCCAGGCATTAACAATTCAAGAACCATTTATACAACTTCATCACAATAAAGTGGTTCTTAAAACAAATCCAGAGTTTCTGACAAAGGTTATTTCACCTTTCCACCTCAACCAATCTATTGAGTTGCCAGTATTTTTTCCTCAACCGCAAACAGTTGCAGAAAGAGCTCTACATACATTAGATGTAAAAAGAGCGCTTCTCTACTACATTGATAGGACAAAACCATTTCGTAAAACTAAATAACTGTTTGTGTCCTTTTCTCCTCCACATAAGCACATAAGGGCAATCCTATTTCAAAATCAGGCATTGCAAGATGGATTGTTAAGTGCATTCAAATTTGTTTCCAAAAAGCAAAACACACTCTATCCATTCCCCCAGGGTTCATTCTACCCGTAAATTAGGGGCATCTATGGCATTCCTAGGAAATATACCATTAGATGACATCCGTAGAGCAGCTACATGGTCTAATCCGCACACATTTACAAAACACTACTGTGTAGATGTGCAGACAAAACAACAAGCAAGTGTGGGCCAGGCTGTACTCAAAACATTATTTCAAACTACTGCAACAGATGCGGGTGGTCACCGCTAAGGGAGAAACTGCTGTGCAATCTATGCAATAGTGTGTGGTCTGCAGCCCATATGCCTCGAACGGAAAATGCTACTTACCAGTATGCATTTGTTCTTGGCATGTAGGGTTGCAGAACCACACACGCCCACCCGCCTGCATGTATCTGTTGCAGTATTATCTTATTTAGGTACACAACAAATGGTGATCTTTATCTGTACTCATACAACTCCATCATTTGCCCAATGGCGAAAACAATCTGACGATGGAGTTGATGCCAATGCGCACTACGATCTAAGGGAGGAGTCATCCAACAGACAAAGGGCCAGATGTAGGTCGGTCGGTAACGGCCGAAAATCGGTATTTTCGGCCGTTACCGACCGGTAAGTAAGAATTGGTTTGTAGGGGCATATTTTTACAGAATCGGTAAATTTACCGATTCGGTAAATTTACCGATTCTGTAAAATACCGAATCGGTATTTTTTACCGATTCGGTATATCCAAATGTAGGTGGCACTCCTGAGAGTGCCACAGGCCTTACAGATTCGGTATTTTACCACACAATCCAATTGTGTGGTAAAATACCGAATCCAGGTGTGCATGCACATGTGTGCATGCACACCCTAGCCATGTGACAGACAGACATGCCCTAATGTGTGCCACATGGCTCACATGCCCGTCTTTGGGGTGCTAGAGGGTGTCAAAGTGACACCCCCTGCACCCTTGCTAAAATCGGTATTACCGATTCTGTAATTACAGAATCGGTATTGCCCATTGATTCCTATGGGCTTCAAGGTCCATAGGAATCAATGGGCAATACCGATTCGGTATTTACAGAATCGGTAAATACCGAATCTTAAAGATTCGGTATTTACAGATTCTGTAATACCTACATCTCCCCCCTTCATATTTACCGACTCTTAAATACCGAATCGGTAAAATTCGGTATTTAAGAGTCGGTAAATATGAATTACCTACATCTGGCCCAATGACTCTTCCAATACAACAACAAAGTGTAATCATCAGGGCCCACCACCAGATGGTGATCTAATGCAATAGTGTGTGGTTCTGCAGCCCTACATGCCAAGAACAGATGCATACTGGTAAGAAGCATTTTCCTTTCCTTTTATCGGATTTAGTGATACATAAGAATAAATTGTATATTGAATGGCGTATATAAAGTTCATTACCCAGTAAAACAGCAGTTGTTCATAATATTTTTAATATGTGTGTATCTGCATACACTACCTTTCCCTAATTTCGGTATGAGGAATTTCAAAAGTAAGTTCCTCAAATTTACAGCAAACGTTTGAATGTGGGAAATTATCATTACATTCAAACCGGCTCAATTCTTCTCTTAAACAAATGTGTAAAGCCATACAACGCAGGGTCTAATGCTGCATATATCTGTGTGTGACCTTATGGTCACAGTTTTAAATCCCAACCTGGGTTTACTCAGCTTGTCATCCTCCGATGTAGATAAAACAAGTACCATTGAGTTTGGAAACAATGGGGCATATTAGCAAGAACCTCTTTAAAATGATCGCAGTTTTAGCGGCAGGAAACTGCCGCTAAAACGGCGACAATGGGCTTGCTAATATGCGTTATAGGATTCCAATAGAAGCCCAGGTTAGATGTGCAGGACATCTCATTCTCTCATTCATCCCAAACCTCATGCCACTACTATGATCCCCAAAATAACACTTTCGACACTCTTCCCTACTCCCCCCTCCTTGCATCATCTTATACCTCTTTTTACTATTCTCATCACCCAAAACAAGCCTTTTTTAACCCTCCCTCTGACTCTTCCTCCCTCCACCTCCCTTTAGTAGTCACCCTCCACCTCCCCTTTTCTCATCCCAAGCCTCCTCCTACTTTTATGAGCTCCAAAACAAATAAACAAAAATACAAACAAAAAAACCAATTATAAATCCTTCCCTCCTATCCCTCCAATATCCTTTGAAATCCAAATAACAGACTATACTAATTCACAACCAATCCTTTATGGGTTCCGTAGTAGTCAAGTCAATTCAAATATTCTTATAGAGCGCACTTATCACTGGAAGGTCTCAAGGTGCTTGCAGCAGAACAAACAGCGACAAAAGACCACAACTCCTGACCTGGCCAAGTAATTATTTATGAAGGTGTTTACTTAGGAAAAAGCCAAGTTTTAAGATGTTTACAGAAACATTTATGATCCACTATGGATACAAGATGTGATGGCAGTTTGTTCCATAGCATGGGAGCAAGATAAGAAAAAGAGTGACAGCCATTACGAGATGTACGTGCACGCGGCTGAACCAAATATGATTTGGTGCCAGACCTTAACAATCTCTTTGGTATATACCATTGGAGCTTTTTTGCTAAATACTTAGGGCCGGTATCGTACATTGTCTTATGGGTAAGTCTTGGAATTTTGAAATGGCTTCTTAGACGCACTGGGAGCCAGTGAAGATTTTTAAGGTTAGGGGCAGCTGGAGATCTGGGGGGAAGGTCAAGGACCAATCTGGCTGCAGTAATCTGAAGGATCTGAAGCTTGGAAAGATCTTCATTTGATGCTGTGAGCAGGGCATTTCCGTAATCAAGACGGCTGATGACTAGAACCTGCACCAGCGGTTTCCTTGCTTCAGTGGGAATCCACTTAAAGATTTTACGGAGATTGCGCATAATCCCATAGCAGATACCTAGGACCTGATTGACATGGGTTTTCATTGAAAAAGTCCAGTCGATTGTAATTCATAGGTTTCGTACTGCTGACTTAGGAGAGGGACATGAGCCTAATTCCTAAGGCCACCAATCTTGTGACCAGAATTCCTCTGCTTTACCAAAAAGAATAATTTTGATTTTGTTGCCATTCAATTGTAGCTTGTTACTACTCATCCAGTTATTTATATTGATCATACAACTTTTGAAGCGTGAACGTGTGCCAACGTAATCAGAGCCACAGGTGACAAGTAGTTGTGTATCGTCGGCATACGACACAGTCTCAAAACCATACGATCTGATGATATGAGCTAATGGAGTTAAATACAAATTAAACAGCATTGGGCTGAGTATAGAGCCCTGTGACAGGACGACTGCATGAGACTAATGACTCAACATGAACGGTGGTAAAACGGTCTGTTAGACAGCTCTGGAACCAGTCCAGAGCCTTCCCTCTGATACCCACCTCCCACAGTCGATGTTTCAAGATACTGTGGGAGATGGTATTGAATGCCGCGGACAAATCAAGGAGAACCAAAATTGCTGGTTCCCCTCTGTCCAATGTGAGCCTAATGTTGTCAACAATCTCAAGCACTGCAGTCTCCGTGCCATGGGCAGCACGGAAGCCGGACTGTGACGGGTCCAAGAGACCGTAGTTCTCTATGTAAGCAGTGAACCGTTTGTTGATTAAATGCTCCAATACCCTCCCAAAGTAAGGTAGCAGGGAAATGGGACGATAATGAGCTGGTAGGGAAGGATCAGCTGATGGTTTTTTAAGAATTGGCTTGACTTGCGCATGTTTCCACCTAATCGGTACATTGGCTTGCTCTAATAACATGTTGAAAATTTCGGTTAAAGAATTAGCAAGAAGCGGCGTAATCTTAGTGCAGGCGCGGGGAGAAAATGGGTCTGCTGGGGAACCCGATTTAATTTTACTTAGGCCTTCAAGTACTTCATCAATGGTTACGGGTTCAAATTCCATTAACCGTGGCGCATCATTGATTTCCTCAAAAGAGGATATCGTGGGTGGGTTCCTGCTTTGCAGAGATTGGCATGGATCAATAGGTGGGAAGGTAGGCATAGATGGATTTGATTTAATTATCAAAGAAGGCAAACACAGAGTCTACCCACTCTTGAGTCAGAACAAACAAAGACTGCTTGACCGAAGGAGATGTAAACTATCTAGCGTGCTACTCGCCGAAAAAGCACTTCAGCACCTCATCAAGGATAGCAAGAGATATATAAATGCAAACCTTTTTACCTCTTCTACCCCTTCGCTATCCTTCTCAATCCAAATAACTGACTAACATATCCACCACTCAAATTACTTTCATATTTTCACCATACTAATTCACAACTAATCCTTTAATGGACTACCCGAAAAAGCACTTTGACGTCTCATCAGAGGTAGTAAGCACTGTATAAATGCAATTACAATACAGTACAATACAATGTGGCATCATTAGCCAAGAAGCAGATTATTGTTGTTTTTTTATAAATGATCAAGAATGGCATGTGTATCAATGTGTGTGGCAAACTGTTAGCTGGCCAGGGATCCAATGACTTTTCAAAGAACAAAATGAGGGCGCTGGACCTATGGCTTGCAGAGTTGGTGTTGCCTAGACTGGACTTCATGAGGGTGGTGTGATGTAAATCATCGTTGAGCAGAACACAGCTAAGTCACCAATTGGCATGTCATATATAACTTGCAAGCATAAGGTGTATTTGGTTCTTTAGAACCAGGAAGAGAATGTGTCCACTTTTTTATATATTGACTTGAAATTGTTTACAATTATTTTAGGAAGCTAATGGGCTAGATAGTTTGGGGGGAGGGGGGCCTGAAAGCATTGTTTTCAGCCCTTATTTTAAATCCCCTCCATACATTATGAGTATGGAAAGTGGGTGAGGTCAATAAACAGAGTGCAACAAATTCCCTACGGTCAATGAAATAAAATACCATAATATGTGTCACTGTGTGCAGGGATATGTGGTCTTAAATTGGACCATGTGCAAAAGTTGGGAAATTGAATTGTATGTCGTTTTTATCGTTTAATAAACATTCCTGACCTTCAATGTCGAAATCATTGCCTTATTATTTACCAGAATCAATGTGAATTGTGAAAGTGCAGCTTAGCATGGTACCATGATGTGGGCATAGTTCCCAAGGTAGATCACAGGTCAACACAGATGTAAACAACTTGAATTCTAACAGCCATAAATAAATTATAATAATATTGATTTACTAGCGATAAACTAGCATATGCAAAGCACCGTTCTCATTGTGTAAGCACTTGTAACATTGACTTTCTGCTGGGTAAAAAATAAATGTACTTAATCCTCTCTTCCTTTTTTAGGTCAATCAGTGAATTTACCAAAAACATATCCAGGTATGTTTTGCACTTTTAATGAATCTCATAAGTTATTTGATGCACCGCAAATTTGCCACAACTTAGTGACATCTTTACATTGTGGTTCATGTTGAATATTGTGTCCCTGTTTAATGATTTACTGATATATTTCTTCGGCTGTTCGATTATGTGATATTGTTGGTGAATGACTTTTTTTAAATTTTTATTTTTTAAATAAGTACCTCTGGGCTTACCGTCTATTGGGACAGGGGACAGGGGGCTGTTATGAATGTATTTATGACCCGTTCCTCAAATGCTGCTATCTTGTGTTATACCACCAACTATAATCTCGATGTTCTGACAGTGAATTTGCTATTGTTCTATAACATATTACTTATGTTTTTAATCTGTTTCAAATGTTCTGTTGATGTATTCTTTTATGGCTTGTAGTTAGCCGAATAAAGATATTTTGACTGACTGACTGTGTCCCTAGAACATTGCATATTTTAAACATGCTGCTTCCCTATTTTCACATTCAGTATTCAGCTTGTGTATATATGTTTTTGTATATCCAGCCATCTCACACTCTACTTATCCTCTTTCAGTCTAATTATTCAGCTGCAATCTGGCTTTCATGAGCTTCACTCTACAGCAACAGCCCTCTTCGATGCCTCCAACAATTTTACCTTCTTACAACTCTTTACTGTCTTTTAAGTGGGTTGACCACCCAACCTTGTTGATAACTTCCTTCCTCTCTTCATCATGAGTATTGAACTGGAATGTTTCTCATCCAATTTGGCATATTATTCCTGGGCATCCAGTGCTCCTCTTGGTTTTTTACCACTGAACTTTTCTATGCTGATGCACTCCAGAACTCTATCATCGGACCTCTTTCTTCTGCTACCACCTTTCTCAGTGACATCATCTCCTTTGGCTTCAACTTCAATCTAGGTGCGAATGACGCTATACATCTGATGTACATGCAAATTAAGAAATTGTGGAATAAAGAGCTAATAATAATTTGAAGACTTGTGGTGCTGTCGGGTTACACTGCTGTGAGATCTTGGTTTCAGAGATAAGACGGGTTGCTGGATCTGGGCTGCAGGTGCAGTAACTAGCATCTGAGCTCAGCAAAGTGGGCTGAGGATATGTATATGATTCGAATGGGAGTTACCCTCAGTCACCAAAGTAGACGGTCATGCACCATACATAACCAGATGGGTGTGGTTTGTCATGCTCTTTTGGTGTCCTGTGATGCAATTGCAGATGTCAGCTGTGCTGCACCCTCTTTTAGCTGAATTGCCGCTTTTGTCTGTGTGCAGGCGTCTCTGTGCCTGCATTAGATCTTGCTCCTTGACCTCTTTGCATTTGGAAATCTCTAGTTCTTGCTCCACATGATTTTACTCCCTCTTGGTCTGTCCCCAGGTATTAGAATGGGTAGGTTTCACTTTTGAGCAGATTACACTAGCGTGAATGTAGAATCCTAGACTGATAAGGAGTCACCAACACAGATTGATGACAAAATCTAGCGTCAGTTTTTCAGTATCTCCATCTTGTGCCTACATCAGCAACAACAACAACACTTCTCTCATCCTCTGTGTGACTAGTGCAACCATTTATAGCCTTATCAACTTTGATCACGCCAATATGTCGTTTCACGGATGGCCTGATTTTGAATTTTTGGATATGTACTTTCATGATGGCAACATGATTGAAAATCGTGAATAATATTTGCTACGCTGCATGCTTGAATTGGAATGGAGGTGAAAGAAGTATAGTTTGACATAGAACAACATGTGACTGCAGTTACCACAGTTAATAACACAGGTCTTGGTTTAGCCCAAAGATAACCGCCGCTGCCGTTGACCTAGCAAACTTATGGTCAGTACATTTTAATGAACTCTCCTGCAGCTCACCTTGCGTAAATAAGTGTAGCTCTCTTCAAGGTACTTGAATTTCTTGCATGGTGTACTCTTTGTGCTGATCACTATTGGAATCAATGCCAGCCAAGCGACTCGGTGATCACCTTGTAACCATTTATTCCAGTTGATGTTTATTGCAATGGAGAGGGTGAGTGTGTTGCTTTTGCACTAATGTTACTTTGTTTGAATGCACAATTCGCGTTTAAAGTAAGGCTGCAAAGTTATTGGCCCCAACTGTGAAACTACAGGACACCAAACTAATTTCTGCTGGTTACTTCTAACGGCAGATTCCTCAACTTTTGAATATCCCCAGGTCCCAAACTAGGTATAGAGAATGCTTTAACAATGCTCCCTTCCTTCGATCGGTGGCCGATGTGATTCTATAGTGAATCCATACTACTGTGGAAGAGATGGAAAAGAGCAACACTTCTGCATAATAACATCAATTCCTTTCCTGTCGCACCTTTCAGTGAGGATCCGGAGCTCTGACTCAACTCTGTCGGTCTTCTGATGCCATCATACTTTTCTCATTTAGAGTGCCAGGGACAATATCTCCCTGAAACTGATCAGATTCATGAAGTGCTGCCGCTGTAGGGAGCAGATGTCGGTCATGGACTGGTGTGGCATGAGCCAATGGTGCTTGGGCTCCGGGCAAGACTCAAACGTATTCAATAAATGTGCCCTCATGCACCCAAAGGCGATGCGGTACCGAGTGGTGTAACTACATCACTTAATACAAGAAGATGTTATGGTTTTTGCAGAAGTTCCACTCCAAGTTACATGCCACTTGCTGTTCGTGGAGTCTGTTCCAAAGAAAGTCCCATTCCTGCTTGAAGTCTTTCAGATAAGCTGAAATGGAATGCACCATAAGCAGAATACATCTAAGTGAGACTCTACCCTGTCCAGCCACTCAAAAGTAGATGAGAAGTGCAAGGTCGTCAGTTGAAAGGACTTATAAGCACTTACAGACTCTGACTGGGTCCTGCCGTAGATCATGCTTTAAATCACTGATTTCGAAGTAGCCATGTTGCAGCTCTTTCAGACACTTCAGCGCACCCTCTAGTGTACCTTTGGGACCCATGGAGCATTGAGAGGCTCCTGCGCCTATTACAGAGTCTACACTCTAGCCCTATGGCTCATACCAGTACCTTCCATCCCAGTGCTGATACTCACTTCATGAGGACCCTATTTGGATGCCACTTTGTAACCTTGAATCAATGTTGAACCCTTTGTAGGCATATGTTGTGCTACTTGATTATGAAAGCACAACCAGTGAATTTGCAACCAGACTTTAATCCTCTACCACTGTCTCAATGCCAGCACTGTCAGAAAATAACTCTAAAGCGGTTCTGAGTATGCAAAATGTTTCCCATGACACTGATGTTAATGAGGAGGCAGGCAACCTACTTGCTTCTCTGTTTACTGACGATAGGTTATACATTGATTTACAAAATACTAGGGCGCTGGATACATCTCCAGAGACTGTGCTAGACTCGCTATGTAGGCTGCCAACAGAAGAAGGTGCCTCCTTCACAGTACTTATGTGAAACGCAGTGGAAGTCCTAAATTTACAGTTGCCTACTGTTCAAACAAGGTAATTTTATGTTCGAGGCATGTGAGCTGTAGATCACGCTTTGCATACTCCTGACATCTATTGTAGGGTCCAGAAGTTGGCATTTTGTTTTTCTTCGAAGAAGTCTTTCCAGTCACGAGGTAGGTGACTCCTCCTTCCAATAATAGTGAGGATGGGTATCGACTCCATTGTTAGATTGTATTTTTTCCGCCATCTGTTTCGGACATGAATTGCTGCGCTTCGGTTCGACACCGTTTCTCGGGTTCCCCTCGGTGCGCAATCCACTTACCCTTGACAGTATTGTTATTCGATCCGGTTTTCCATTCTCCACGTATCGTAATGTTCAAAAAAATCTTTTTCGATCGGAAACTTTGTGGAAGGACGATGGGCCTAGCCACGTTGGTCCAGCTCGCAGTCTATGGAACGGACTTCATTTAAATTCTGTCCTTTGTGCCACGCCAAGTTCCCGCGCACCGACTCTCATGAAGTGTGCAACTTGTGCCTCGCCCTGGAGCACGACGAACAAGACTGTAATGCGTACAGACCCTTCCGATCCAAGAAGACGCTCCATGACCCCTGGGTTCTATATCACGAAATGCAACAACAACACAGCCGTTCCGCTCCAGATCTTTTTGGAGAAGATTCCGAACATGATGTCTTCGACGCCCAAGGAGCCGAGGAAGAAGGAGAACACATTTCCGTTTCAGAAGCCGACTCCGACATGGACGAAGACATCCCCCAGGGTCAGTGTATCGTGAATACCGATCCTCACCTGCCCCAAACTCTGCCTCTGCCCAAGAAAAATGCTCTTGTCCCTCCTCTGCATTCGGGTCAAGGTCGGCACCGAGACCATGTTTCGAACGTACCGCCTTTGGGCCCGGCACCGAGACCGAAACACGTTTTGGTAACAATTCCTTCGCTACCGAAACCAAAATCATCTTCGGATACTAACACTTTGACGCCCAAAACATCGGCTCAAAAAATATTGGCATCGAAACAAAAAACCTCTACTACTCCATCAAAGGTGCATTGTTTCAACGTCCCGCCTTCAAACCAAAACAAAAGGAACTGGTCAGCAATCCCAATAAATAAATAATTTTTAAATTTTATTTCTGGTTTTAAGACCCAAACATCTCAATTTTAAGGACAAAACTGTCTTTTTTTTTATTATTGTATCGTACTATATAACTTGAAAATGTTTGTATATTGGAAGTATTGTAAGATTTTAAATAATCAAACAATAAAGAATTTACTGGTCAGCAATCCCAAAACTGGACATATTCATGCACAATTGCCATTAAAACCCAAATCAGAACGGAGGACAACCACCACATTCCTCTTAAGAGAAAACATGTTGGTACTAATCCCTCTCCTCCTCCTCTATCACCTCCTTCCCCACCTAACCCAAATTCAATAATAACACCCACAAATTCACGACAATCACCTGACAACCAAGATGATTGGGATGGGGTAGACGATAATAGTCCTGATCCATGGGACGAATATAATACAGAGCCAAACGCAGATAACAAACCAGATTTATACCCTACAAAACCCTCTCCACCTGATGATAATGTATGCTACATAGAATTAATAAGTAGGGCTGCTGAATATCATTGAGTTCAGCTTCATGAAGAGTCACTTGAGGAGGATTTTCTCTTTGAAACACTAAGCTGTTCCCAGAGATCAACTCATACACTGCCTATGCTTAAGGGCATGCAAAAACATGCGGACGACATTTTTGAAGATCCCGTTTGCTGAAGAATTCTTACACCAAGGGTAGATAAGTATAAATCTGCACCAACAGATCGGGTTTATATCAAGGGTCAATTGCCAATGGATTCCCTAGTGGTTTCTATTGCCAGTAAACGGGCAAACTCACAAACCTCGGAAGATGCCCCTCCTCCAGACAAGGAATATAAACTAATAGATGCCTTGGAAAAAGGAGTAGCTGCACAGGCAGTCAATCACTGGTGTATTGCCAATACCCAGGCTCTCTTAGCTAGATAAGACAGAGCGCACGATTTAATTGGAACAATTGCTCCAATTTCTACCTAATGAACATAAGGCTAAGTCACACGACCTTTTTCCGTAAGAGAAACTATTTTCAAACGCTTCTATTAGATGCAACTGACACTACCGCTTGTGCAATCAACCCCAGTGTCTTGCTAAAAAGGCACGCCTGGCTTAGAATTTTGGGATTTAAACCCAAACTCCAGGCTTCTATCTTAAATTTACCTTTTGATAAAGAGTATCTCGTTGGTCCTGTGGTAGACACTTCCTTAGAGAAGATGAAGAAGGACACTGGTATTGCAAAATCTATGGGAGCCCTACAGTCCCCATCCAATCAGGGTTCTTTACATCGTTCCTTCTACAGGGGGGCTCAAAAGCATATCTACAGACAACACCTTAACATCATATAGAGGCAACAGTCAGTCACCCTCTTCAAGATGTTACTTTTGAGGCGGATTTAGAGGCAATAATGGCAAAGGAAGAGGTAAAGATTCCACACCCGGCACCTTCCCCTCAACAAACAAACAGTGATTGCCTCCTCTTCCCCCCAATCATTCCACACCTGTCTGGGCATGTCACTCTCAATTCCTCCCCATCTGGCATAAAATAACTTCAGACAGATGGGTCCTAGAAATGATCTAATCTGGTTATTGCCTGGAGCTTACCAACAATCCCACAAACATTCCTCCACGTTCACACAAAATGTCACCAGAGGGTAAATAAGTATAAATCTGCACCAACAGATCCGGTTTATATCAACGGTCAATTACCATTAGATTCCCTAGTGGTTTCTAATGCCCATAAATGGGCAAACTAACAAACCTCGGTGGATGCCCCTCCTCCAGACAAGGAATCTAAACTAATAAATGCCTCGGAAAAAAGAGTAGCTGTACAGGCAGCCAATCACTGGCGTATTGTGAATACCCAGGCTCTCTTAGCTAGATAAGATAGAGCGCACTATGATGAATTGAAACAATTGCTCCAAGTTCTACCTGATGACCATAAGGCTAAGTCACACAACCTAATTCAGGAAGAGAAACTAATTTCGAACACTTCTATTAGATGCGCTTTAGATGCGGCTGACAGTGCCGCTCGTGCAATCAACACTAGTGTCTTGCTAAGAAGGCACGCCTGGCTTAGAATTTCAGGGTTCAAACCCGAAGTCCAGGCTTCTATCCTAAATCTACCTTTTCATAAAGAGCATCTCTTTAGTCCTGTGGTAGACATTTTCTGAGAGAAGATGGAGAAGAACACAGACGTTGTAAAATCTATGGGAGCCCTACAGTCCCCATCCAATTGGTGTTCTTTTGTTTTGCTCCTTCTACAGGGGGGCTCAAACGAATGTCTACAGACAACACCTCAACATCGTATAGAGGCAACAGTCAGTCACCCTCTTCAAGAGGTTAGTTTTGAGGTAGATTTAGAGGCAATAATGGCAAGGGAAGAGGTAAAGGTTCCACACCCCGTACGCCTCCCTCAACAAAGAAACAGAGACTTTCATCCTCTTCCTCCGAACCTTCCACTCCTGTCGGGGATGTCTCTCTCAATTCCTCCCCCTCTGGCATAAAATAACTTCAGACAGATGGCTCCTAGGAATGATCCCAAACATTCCTCCACATTCACACAAAATGTCACCAGAGCATCTACACCTCCTCAAGCAGGAGGTTCACTCTCTTTTGCAAAGGGGAGATATAGAGCCCGTACCTTTACAATATCAAACATCCGGCATGTACTCTGTATACTTTCTAATACCCAAAAAGGACTGCTATCTCAGGCCTATGTTGGACCTAAGAGAGTTAAATCAATATATTCTCTCAGATCACTTTCACATGGTGACAGTTCAACAAGTGCTCCCACTCCTACAGCAAGGCAAGTTTATGTCTACTCTAGATTTAAAGGACGCATATTTCCATATTCTTATACATCCTGCTCATCGCAAATATCTCAGGTTTGTGGTAGCGGTACAACACTACCAGTTCAAAGTGCTTACATTTGGAGTCCCCACTGCTCCCAGAGTATTCACCAAATGCCTGGCAGTAGTCGCTACTCACCTGCGAAGATAACATATTCATGTCTTATCATACTTGGACGATTGGCTGAGCAAAGCCAGTTCTTACCCAAAGTGTCTCCAGTACACTCAAATAACAGTTATGTTACTGCACGATCTCGGGTTCACAGTAAATGTGTTGAAGTCCCATCTCCAACCCTCCAACATGCAAACATACTTAGAAGCCACTCTCAATACTCAAAAAACTCTAGCCTGTCCCAATGCAGCCAGAATCTGCAATATTCAGGCTCTAATTTAAAAGTTTCAGCCCAACCAATCATTACCAGCCCGAGTATATATTTGCAACTACTGGGAATGATGGCGTCTTGCATCATAATAGTTTTCCAGGCAATAATTCAGGAATGCTTAGCACGTCTGTGGAATCAGTCTCAGGGTTAATTGTCAGATCTAGTGTTGGTAGATGGCCGCACCCATCGCTCTCTACAGTGATGGAATCAACAAAACCTATCTAAAGGGTGACCTTCATCGTCCCAGTTCCACAGACAGTGCTAACAACATACACATCGCTCACTGTTTGGGGAGCTCATCTCCGGACTCACACGATTCAAGGTTTGTGGAGTCAAAAGCAAAAGCAACTTCATATAAATCATCATGAGCTGCTAGCTGTATTTCTAGCGCTCAAAGCCTTTCAGACTTACCTTGCACGCAAAACTATCCTGATACACACCAACAACATGACAGCCATGTATTACATACAGAAATAGGGGAGGGGCACACACTATTCAGCTGTCAAGCCTTGCACAAGCCATTTGGAGGTAGGCCATACAAGTTCTCCTCCCATTCTTTCAAATGTGGGATTTTCAACAGATAGGTCTGTTTGCAACACACCAAAATGCAAAATGTCCAAACTTCGCCTCCAGGTATCCACACCCATTGTCCATAGGCAATGCACTATGGATGAACTGGTCTGGGATATTTGCCTACGCTTTTCCGCTTCCCACACTCATTCAACTGGTGGTTCAGAAGCTCAGACAAACATCCCTCACACTGACACTAGTAGCCCCCACATGGACACGTCAACCTTGGTTCACTACCCTGTTGGTGCTCTCAGTAGTTTTTTATCAAAAACTACATCTCACATCCAGTGTCCTCACACAGAGTCATGGAGAGATAAGACATCCCGATCCCAAAGTTCTCAACATAGCGATCTGGCACCTCAAATCATAGAGTTTGGCTATCAAGGGGTTGCTACACGGCTAAATGGCAGCAGATTGTTATATATTGTAATAACAACCATATTAAACCGCTAGATGCTTCCATTCAAAATATCATTTGGTAATTATTACATTTACAGCAGTCAGGATTAGCTTACACATCCATACGCTTACATCTCGCTACAATAGCTGCTTACCTTCAAAATAAGGAAGGACTCAAAGAAGTTATTCCACCAAGACTTCCACCTGCTCCAGTGCGGAATCTTAACATTGTCCTCACCAGACTAATGGGTCCACCCTTCGAGCCATTGCATAAATGTGAACTGCAATTTCTCACTTGGAAAATTGCTTTCCTCATTGCTATTACATCACTGAGGAGAGTGGGTGAGCTTGAGACACTAACCATAGAGGAACCATTATGTCAAGTCCACCAAAACAAAGTGGTCCTTCACACTCAACCCAAATTCCTACCCAAAGTTATATCTGCCTTTCACATCAATCAATCCGTTGAGTTGCCTGTGTTCTTTCCTCAACCAGATTCAGTGTCTGAACACGCTCTACACACATTAGATGTTAAACAAGCATTATTGGATTACATAGATAGAACAAAACCATTTTGTAAAACTAAACAGCTCTTTGTGGCTTTTGCCCCACCACACAAAGACAATCCTATTGCTAAATCTTGTATTGTTCGTGGATAGTTAAATGTATTCAAACATGCTATGCAAAAGAAAAGAGGACTTTACCAATACCCTCTAGCGCGCATTCCACCAGCAAACTAGGGACTACTATGACTTTCTTAGGAAACATCTCCATAGCCGGCATCTGTAAAGCTGCAACATGGCCTACACCGCACACATTCACCAAGCACCATTGTGTAGATTTGTTAGCGAGACAACAAGCTAATGTAGGCCAGGCAGTACTTAGAACACTCTTTCAGACAACTGCAACAGCTACAGGTTAGCCACCGCTTTGGGATAGTACGGCTGTATAGTCTATGCAAAGCATGGGATCTACAGCTCACAAGCCTCGAACAGATAATGTTACCTACCCAGTAAGCATATGTTCTTGGCATGTAGAGCTGTAGATTCACTGCGCCCACCCCCCTCGCCGGGTCACTATACCTGTTGCAGTTCTCTCTTACTTTATATACACACACATGGACATCTCTATTCTGCTCTTACTAACTCCATTCTCTCCCTCTGCAGGAAAACAATCTAACAATGGTGTCGATGCCCATGCGCACTATCACCGAAAGGAGTAGTCACCTACCTTATGACTGGAAAGACTTCTTCGAAGATAAACAAAGTGCAAACATCCGAACCCAACACAAGATGGCAGGAGTATGCAAAGCATGTGAATCTACAGCTCTACATGCCAAGAACAGATGCTTTCTGGTTAAGTAACATTATCCATACTGAGATTCTTTAGACATGTCCCACCTGTTCACGGCCACTATTGCCATTCAACTAGACTTTTACAGATACTCTAATGGGTACTTGGTCCAAGCTGTGATTTGTCCCTCTGGTCATTCGACCTGTTGCCAGGTGACATAGACCAGACTCTGTTGATCCTGATCTTCTACCCTTGAAAGGTTGTGGATGCTGCTGTCAACGAGTAAGGGCACTCGTAATGCCTTCCTGACCAATCTTCGTGTAGAAAGTCAAAGCGTATGGATGGCTCCAGAAAGAGAATTGTCTTTTGACTAGTTTAACCTTAGGATCCTTGAAAGCACTGTGCTTTCTGGACAGGTACACACATTCTTTATGGGGCATGGTCAGCGTGATCTTGCCAGCTGTCCTAGACATCAGGGCCTCGCTAACACAAGCAATTTGTGACGACCAGGACCTGTCAAAGTTTGCCTTACTGGCTGGTTTGCACATGACAAACTGTCTTGGAAGAGCAATTGGGACCAGCGTATTGCTTAAACCCCACACCTGGTTGCAATCAGTTGGGTTTTTCAGGGGATGTTAAAGCGCTCCTTTCGAACTTGCCCTTTGTTGACTAAATTGTTTAGGAAGAAGGCTGATTCTGTTGTGAGCTATTGAAGGATAGTCAAGCCACAGCAATGATACTATGAGTTCTTGCCCCCCACCATCAGCAGTTCCGCTTTAAGTACAGGAAGTTTAGCGGTTTTTCCCATGGGCCTAGTATACAGACAACTGCAGCCTTCCTAACCTGTGCAGCAACAACAGGCCTAGTTGCTTTCTTGGCATGGCTGCCATGCCACTTCATCTTTCCCTTGCAGATCCATTCTCAGCCAGTAGGTGGCAGGATACAACATTTACTTCCCAGCTAAATATCTATAATGTAGAACAGATGAGTCTTGCAAATCATTCACAGAGGCTACACCCTATCTTTCAGTTTTTCTCCATCCTGTTACCCCCTATGTAAGAACGACTCTAAGCAGGCCATTCCTTAATCATGCTGCAGGAGGTCGCTCTGCTGAAGGCCCAGGGTGCCATTGAGTGGATTTTAGTTAAAAAAGGAGCTATAGGGGTTCTATATGGATCAGGTCAACCCCCCACTCAATGTATTAAACATAATGTGACCTCATCCTACTTCAAGAACAGTTTGGCTTGGATTTCTACGTGTCTTTAGCTCCCACAATTTTGTATGCTATGTTGGCAGTTATTCATATACTATCTACCACCGCGAATCCCTGTTCTATTTTTTGTTGTGTTCCCTGCATGTGCAACCCAGTGTGTGGTGCGACATAAATTCTAAAGAATGAAAAGAAATGAAAAATAGGAGTGAACAGGTATGGAGTGCCTCACGGAAGTAACACCGTGGGAGTCCACTGGTAGGTTCTCACCAGTGGGCTCAGGTTCTCATCATTAGCACAACCATACCAAAACATAACAACCAAAGATATTGTGCAGATATAGTGAAAGGGTAATAAAACCACTGGTGAAGATAATGGTAATGTGAGCGCTAGGATGCATCTCCCTAGTGCTTGTAAAATCTGACCCCTAATAAGGTGGAACCTGATGCTCTGGAACCTCGATATTAGATTTAAAAGCGAGCTAAACCTACACTGGCTATTTTGCTACCAACCTTCATCACCCTTCTCAATTCTGCCCAACCAGTTACATGGTTGGCCCTGAAGTCCCAGTATTTGAACAGAAAGTCTTGGAGGACATTAGGAACCTGGAACACTCACACATAGGTCACACATATACCAACATGAGTAAGATAGACTGGGAACAGAACAAAAATTAGAACAGGGATTCCCAGTGCTAGATGGTATATGAATAACTGCCAACATAGCACACAAAATTGTGGAAGCTAAACACACGTAGAAATCCAAGCCAAACTGTTCTTGAAGTAGGATCAGGTCACTTTGTGCCATTGAGTGGATGCCAACTTTAGAGAGATAAAATGGGTAATGTACACACTACTTCCTCATACTAAATTACAGATACCTCAGGCTTACACTGGAGGACCGCCCACTAAATGCCTTTATTCAGAAAGGCAAATTCAGAATACTCATCCTGTCTCAGATTATTTCTGCTGCTGATTCAGGTGATTGAATCGTGTCCTTGGACTTGTTAGACATATATATTGATACACCAGTCATGCAGTCCCACGGGTGCTATCTGCAGCTCTCGGTGGGGTCTGAACACTTCCAGTTTACTGTGCTCTTCTTCAGCCTAACTTTGGCCTCTCTGATGGGCATCATGAATCTGCAGAGCGTGCCTAGGTTTGATCTGTTTACCAGCAGCAAGAACGCACAATGTCAAAACTACTCCGCACCAGAGTTTTGTCTGGGAGATGCATTCAGACTGCAAAGGAGCACAGGTCTTTTGCATGCTTTCCGCCACTCCCACTCCATCTTCGAGTTATGAGAAAGGGTCAGAGAATATGGAACTCAGAGCTCCTTAACATGAGCAGTTGCCTTCCATTCTGGCTTCCAATTTTGAAGGACCTCGTCTCAGCAACAGGGGGGTCCCTCACTTGAACTATTGCAACCTATATCTCTGTGCATGGAGATTTAGCGACTGTAGTTAAATACATTTGAACTGCCATCCACAGTAGTAGATGGTATCCTTGCAACAAGCTTTGATTAAATCCATCTACGTTATGTGCTGGGAGAAATTTGTTGCCTGGTGTGGCACTCACTCCATGCAGGCTAAATATTTGGTTGTGTTGTTTGTTTGTTTTATCATTGGCCCATCAATGCCTGGCACAGGCGTAGTTATAGGTTATCTGCTTTTCAGGTTTGCTGTGTTTACCCAATCAATCTTGTCTATTTAAATCACTTGATGTGCTGCATCTTTCCAAAGTTCTGACTCCCATGTTTCCCCCATAATCATTTGTCATGCCCCAGTCGGTTGTGAGCTTAGTGTTAATGATTCTTACGTGAATGTCTTTGGAATCAATGCACAGCTGCTTGCTACGAAAACTGATACTTTTTAGACCTGGCATCCTTGGCATGGTTTTCCCTCTTAACGCTTTGCCTACAACCCTCCTGTTTTGCTGGCTTAATTTTTTATGGCTTTAGAACTCTGCACACTTTACCACTGCTAATCAGTGTTAAAGGGCTTGTGCTCTTGCCCTAAATCATGGTAGAATTGGCGTGTACCCAAGTGGCATATTTAATTTACTAGTAAAGTGGTACTGCCTGTGTCTGGGGACTGTAAATGAAATGCTACTAGGGTGAAATGCTACTAATAGACCTGCAGCACTGATTGTGCCACTCATTTAAGTAGCCCTTTAAACATATCTCAGGTCTGCATTGCAGCCGGTGTGCAGTTTTAAACTGCCATGTCGACCTTGCAAAATAAACCTTTTGTCAGGCCTAAACTTTCCTTTATTATATATATAAGTAATCCCAGGGTAGGCCCTAGACAGCAGAGAGGGCAGGATACATTGTATTTCAAAAGTTGGAAATGTACGTTTAAGTTTTACATATCCTGGCAGTGAAAAACTCTTACATTTGTTTTCCACTACTGCAGGCCTACTTCTCCCGTTGAATAACATTGGAGTTACCTTATTACATTTAATAAGCTGTAACTTTCAAATGGGAACCGGTTAACTAGTTCATTTTTTGTGTCTTTTGAATTGTAATGAAAAAATCCTCCCTTATGGCGGTCAGATTTTAAATGACATTTTCTTGTTTCAGTCATTTAGTGCCTGCGGCCTCTATCTGGGTCACGTGACTGGGTGTTGCTGACATTTGGGCTTTGTGAACACCTCCTAAACAGCCACACACAGTAGAGAGCTTAGTTATGCCCGGATTGGCCATCACTGGCAGGATGGGAGCGCAGAGCTGGACACAGCCCTAGTTGCACTTGAATAGGCTTTGTCCTTCCTCCACACAAAGGGCTACATACTCCCGATAGTTAGTGTGGAGCCAGGGTAGGGGAGATAGGTAACCTGTACACTTCAAAGGGAAACCTCTAGAAGCATCTCCCACTTCAAACGAAGACCCCATTTTAAATATTGGACCTCAGACACCAACTCTTCAGTACACATCTAGACCTGTGGAGTCTCTGCCAGGATGAAGGGCTGCTGTGCTGCTGAAAGGGCTGCCACTCTGCTGGATTGCTGGATTGCTGCCTGGTCAGAGGGATTGAACCTACACCTGAACCCAGGGTTCCCAGAGTGAGTCCAAGGGCTAGTTTGCTGGCCTCCTGTTCAAAGCCACAGGGACATAACAGGCTCACAATCACATTATTCAGCACAGAGTTCCAGCTGGATCAAGCCCCGGCCCCCAAGTGGTGCTCCTCAGGCTCTGGACCCTTTGCTGGGCCTCATAGAGTTTGTGGGCCAGTTAGTGCCAAAACCTAGTCACTCGCACAGCACGGCAACGCAAAGTTCCATCAGCCCGACCCTTTGCGCTACAGCATCAACCTCTTGTAGGGACTGACACTGCGAAGCTCTGGTTTGACAATTTGCTATGACAGCAGTCTCTTTGCGCTACAGCTACACATTCACAATGCCTGACCTGCTCTTCGCACTACATCGATGACTATTTGCAACGCTTACCTGCTCTTTGCGCTGCACTGAGAAGGTAACTTTTCAGATGGTCTAACCTGGTCCGTTTATCCAACCTGCACTGCATCGTTTGCATTTGCATCATTTAGTGGAGTGGTGTGGCTCACTGGTTAGAGGCGGCAGACCCGTAAGCAGAGAACGGCCCGGGACCAGGGTTCAATTCCTGACGCGTCAGGGTCGTGGACCAGGGTCAAAACGGACTTGATAATTCTCGCCTCGGTGCCTACTCTAACCAGGGAACACACTCGGCAACTCTGGGCATTAAGCTTGCCTCATCTCTACTACGGCCCCCCACAGACGCCGGGGATGCCTGGTTTCACCTTGGAGATACCCAGAAAGGGACCATCTCACAGGGAAAACTAGGACGGGTTCCCCAGCGGTCTTCAGCGCCAGGATACTCCATGGAGTCGCAGTGCGCTTTACAAGTACACCCACATTTACATTTACATTTACATCGTGGTCGCCTACATTTATGACTTTCTCCCGGTCTTGCTTGACAAGATTTCCAGGAGTGGTGCTTTGGGATTTTTAGTGCTATTTTCACTTAAAGCTTTAAAAATGCATGCCTCTGGTTGCATTGCTCTGTTTTTTTGTTGTTTTAGTCTTGATTGATTTATTAAATTTGCTCGATCTTTCTTAAGTGATGTGGGATTTTTCTTGCGTGGTGTTTCCACTTTATCGCTGTTTGAAGTGCTGCATAAATACTATACACATTGCCTCTAGTTAAGCCTGACTTCTCTGCGCCAATCTACCAGAGGGTTGAGCACAGGGTAATTTGTGGTATGCTTGTGCCTTTTCCTGACAAGGATTGTAGTTGCTGCATGAGTAGGATTTCACCCCCCCCCCCTGCCCCCACCAACCTATAGCCCAATTTCTCTCAAGGCTCACAATGGATTTCCAGATTCCATCACTTCTGCACGCCATTTGAGTGAACCACAGGCACTCTTGGTTCAAGAAACCTTAAGCCTTTCTTCCTGGACAAAATGGTGCTGAAGACCACTGAATCCTTTTTTCCTGACTTTTCACCCAGCCAGTTTATCAGTCTGCTAAGGATTTTTTCTCCATTTTGCTTTTTGAAAGAGGATAGGCTCCATCAAGTTTTTTCTAAAAGGGATCTAGGCTTCTACATTGATTGCACAGAGGATGTCAGGGTTTAAACCCTGTCCCAAATGGTATATAAAGATATTCTTGCTGGAGTCCCATGACATCTGAGTGGGGTAGGTTGGTGCTAGAAATGACCTCTTGGCCTGCGATTCCTGTTCTTTAATGCTTTCCAAGGCCATCAGTGAGTGGGCGGCTTAGATCTAAAAGGATGCACTAACGCACTCCCGTTCTTCTTCAGGTAAAGTGCCCACCAAGGAACGATTTCCAAAAAGGTAATCACTCAAAAAACACAATTGGAAGAAGAAATCCTCTTGTTCCTCCAGGAAATGGTTCAGCTATGTAGACTGTTTCGAGTCAGGTGCTGTTTTTAAATGATAGGCTGTTTCTCATTGGAGCTGTTTCAAATGCAAGAGTTATGAACGATGAAGCCTGAATTTCTGACTCCATCGGCTGACGCTGCCAAGGTCAAGTCTTCCAGCTTGCCATGCTAGATCTTTTCTAGATGTCTCTGTTACTTCTGGGTACCTCCAATTGGTGGACCCAGTATTGCAGGTCTGGTGACTTATACAGCGTTTTGACTCAGCGCCTCCATCAGCCTGATTCATGTACGGGCCGTTTTGCGTGTCCCTAATAGCGATCAATAGCGACTCGCTATTGAGGAAACGCAAAACGGCATTCATGTACTTTTCTGAGAAAAAATAGCGACTCGCATGCGGGCGCTAAAGCCGTTAGCGACCCACCAAAAACGCAGAATAATCGCTATTTCCGGCTACCTGCGATCGGGATTGCGACTCGCAATCCCGATCGCACGAGATTGCGCTCGCAATCCCGATTGCACGGGATTGCGAGTCGCATTCTCGCGGGATCAGGAAAACGGGAAGACGCATTCCGAGCACCGTGATGACATCACAACCAGGAAGCTGCCAAATCCCACCCCCAAACACCACAGTGACGCTAACAGTCGACTGTCCACGACGGAAAGCTGCCACCAACCCGCCGTTTGCGCATCCCGACCCCGCCGAAATAGCGACCGCTATGGCAGAGGACCCGCAGGCAGGACCCAGCAACAGCGCTGGCCGAAAGCGCAAATTGAAATTTTCGGAACAGGAGCTGGAGAACCTCATAGAGGGTGTGGTGGCCAACCACGACCAGCTGTTTGGTGCAAACTCCCGGAGGGTCCCGGAGCAGGAGAAGAGGAGGATCTGGGTGGGGATTGCGGCAAGTGTGAACTCTGTGGGAGTTGCGGACAGGTCCCTTGAGGAATTAAAAAAGCGGTGGTACGACCTCCGAGGGCGTGCCAAGGAGAGGGTTGCGGAGCGCCTTGGTGAGGCATCAGGCACCGGAGGAGGTGGCCCGACTGTCCCACCCAACACCCCCCTGGAGGACCGGGTAGAGGACACGTTGGAGAGGGAGGCGTGTGTTGGCGTCACCCCTCTGGACTCCTCCCGCCCCACCCAAGACACCCAAGGTAAGTGGCATGCGACTGCGACCCTGTCCCTATGACCGCCCATGACCAAATAGGCTCACTCATTGGCCCTTAGTCATGCCGTGCATCAGGAAATGCCCTGAAGCATTGTGGGAGACGTAGTATGTCCACAATGTAGTACTACCACAATGCGGCCCGAAAGGTTCCAAAGTGCGCAAATACACAGCCACCCAGGGAATGACACCCAGCAGCGGCTACTATGCCCTGGAAACTGCCGGATGCCAGGAGGTGCAGGCTGCACAATACCTGCACATGTGTGGGCACAGAATTGTTTCGCCTTGTTGGGTGCTGCATGATGGGGTCGAGTTCTTGTATCAGCCAGGTGATCATTTCCCCATTCAGCCTGTATTTGGCATAAATCTGTTCTCTGGTTTGCCCCAGCAAGGTGACCCGCTGCCGGTAAATCCGTGCCTGCCTCATGCGTCTCCTCCATGCTGCTCGCTGTAGCCTTCGCCGCCTCACCACCATGTACATCCCAGGCATTGTGGAACGCCTATTGCTGCTGCTGAATGTCCTTATGTGTGATTGGTCAGGCCTGGACCTGTTGGTGATTGGCTAACAGTTTTTCAAAATTTGGTTAATCATGGCTTTTATGGTTACCACCTGCTTTGAGTTGTCCTTAAATTGCGCCGCGCTAATGTGCGATTTAGCGATTTTTCGCTAATGTATTTCTTTCATGAATGCCGATTGAGACAGTATTGCGTTTCGCTATTCAATTCGCAGATTCCGTGGTTGGTCGCTATTTCATTTTCGCTAATGCTCGACTTCCCGGAGTCTGCGACTTTTACAGCGTAATCGCTATTCCGCTCGCTATTATTTTTTAGCGATTTCGCTATTTCGTACATGAATGCCGATTCCATGTTTTGCACCCGCAATTGCGTTTTCGCTGCCATTGCGGGCGCTATTTCGCTTCATGAATCAGGCTGTATATGCTTTATTCTCGGTGCCTCCAAATAAGTAAATGCCCTCCAAGTCATCATCCTCAATGTGTTAGGATCTTACTACAACACAAGCGTCGACATTGAAAGCCGCTCTTGGTGCTAACTTTGAAACCTTCTGTCAGCTGGCAGCATCTGAATGACATGACAAAGTTTAAAACTGCTATGATGATGAGCCCCTTTCAAGGACCCAATGCGGTAAATTTTCAGGTCCAAATCTGAGGTGCTTGTCATGACTGAAGAAGATCACAGAATACAGAGGACAGCAACTGAGAACCAGGTTCTCTCTTAGAGCACTGATGCTGGCATCTACGTGGATTTACGAGATGTAGGTTATTTGGACACCTCTCCAGAAGGCAAAATTCCTAATGTGTTTTTTTTTTTTTAGAGGATTTTATTTTCTTTCACTTCGGTAGTAAGAAAAGCAGCAGAAGCATAATAGCTTACCTTTCCCTTTGGCAAAGTCCAAATTAGCTTTTTATGTAATATAATATATTAGGTTTATAAGCATTACATCTAAAACTAAATGATCATGGGGGGGCGTGGCCAAGCCGGCAACCAAGATCGCCGCTCGGCTTTGAAGCTCCATACGGCTCTCCAATATCCTGGCGTGCTCCTGTGTCCAGCGCCGACATCGAGATGCGAGCACGGGGTAAATAGAAGCTTACAACGACGCAGACCCGTCCGGTCGAAGAACGGAGTAGCCTGATGCCTGGAGATGACGGCAGGGGCCCTGTGATGAGGCGCCCCCCCGCACGCAAGATCGATGCACGTCTCTGGCCAGATGCCTGAGGCCGCAACGGCTCAGAGCGTCCAGGTCAGCGTGGATCCCTGGTGAGTGCCGCCTCGTCCCCCCGCAGTGAAGACCTCCCGCAGCTACTCTTCACCTCTGCCGCTGGCCGGGAGATACTTCGGTACCGGCATAGCAGCGTTTCACTGCCAATCGCACAGGACATGCAGGGGGAAGGGCACGCAATGAACACAGCGTGCACTGCCATCCTATATCAGGGCCGCTACCCGGTATAGGCCCACAGAGCGTTGAACAGCGCAATTTTTATACTGAGGCCTGCAGTGTAAGATTCTACTGAAACATTGTCGGATCACCACGCTTGTCACTGCGGATCGACAGGCAGCAATTACATCCCCATTGACGGCTGGCCCACACGGAGAGCTCGTATCAGGGCGCCTCATAACACGGACACCTCTATAACCTGCAGTACAATTCGCACATTAAGGACACTGGTTCCCTCCGGAAGTTTGGGACCGGTCTCCCCTCAGCGGCCTTTACACTTGAGGCACTTGGAACATAGACGGTTGTATTGCAGGGTTCCCCTCTGCAGCCAGTGAGCTAGCACGTGAGACGATGTGCCTCCTCGCTCTACATAGACACAACGCTCCTACAGGCAGGCCTCGGCCCCTCAAGTCTTGTCGCTGGGGACTTTGGGTCACCGCCTGATCGCAATCCCAAGAACACATCTCAGACCTTGCTGGGCACGGCGGTTGCACCTTGGAAGGCATGGGCCGCAAGGACCCAAAACAGAACGCTTCCTTTCGAGAAACTCACTGATAGCTCTGTCGCGCAAACCTCCACCATGGCAGAAGCTGCACAAGGTTTGACTCTGGGAGAAGGATCCCCGGACTCAGCAATCTCATTACTTCAAGAGATGCGTTCCAACTTCAAGGCGCTAGACAGTCGCTTTGACTCCCTCGACGCCACCATCGCAAGCCTTGGCACCAAAGTACAAGCGCACGATAGAAGGTTGAATGTTGCAGAGGCCCGAATATCGGACATTGAGGATGGTACAGTACAGTCAGTTAAACGTCTGGAATGAGCAGAGCACATTTTAAAAGAAGTGGCCATTAAAAATGAGGATTTGGAAGCGCGCAGCCGCCGAAACAACGTGTGAATTCTTGGTGACCCTGAGTCAACCCCCACAGGCCGCACGGATCTGTTTATCAAAACTTTGCTATTGGGACTGTTCGGTAAGGAGTCTCTCACCCCTGGCTTTGTCATAGAGAGTATTTTTGGGAACAATGGTCCTTAGGTAAATTATACACAGAAAGGATAACATATAGATCTTGATGTGTACTATAGACTTTCAATGTCCAGCCGGACTGAGAATTTTAATGAGTTATAAATTGAAGGAATTTTATACATACACAAAGCGACACATGTAATGAACGGGACACAATCCTGCATCCAACATGGGGAAAAGTTACAGAGAAAACATACAACGCAAAAGGCATAAAGGGTTTTTCAGGCAACAAAGGAGCAATGGTTGCTTGGTGTGGTCATAGAGTCAAGTAAGCTAACCATCAACAGTAACCACAACTTTTATCGAATTCAAACAGAAGTGGTACTGATTATTGTCGATGACGTTTCGATCCCAATCTCCTATGATACAGGGATCATCATCAGGACTATGTATTAAAGTGCCTGGTGCTTAACACAATGCCTCTTGTAAGAATAAGTTTCAGAGACTGCAGAAGGGTGGTGGGACGCTGATGGTCACTGAGTAGATCTTGGCTCGATATTTCCCATGGTGGGGACATTGGGTATCTACTCCATTAATCGGAGGATGTGGTTCTCGGAGCGTGTGCGCAAAACATCAACTTGCTCCAAGGGGCTCAATCAGCCGTACACGGGGTCGCGTGTAGTTCACTTGCATGATGGCATAGAAAGGGCACATAGATCACTTGGCCCTCGTCCAAATCCTGGTCTTCCTCCCAGGCCTATCGTGGCGCATGTTATGAACGTCAGGGACAGAGACACGATCCTTCGCTTGGTGAGAGAAAAGGGTGACGTGGAATGGCAAGGTTTCAAATTACACCTCAAAGAAAGGGAGGTTCCCCTGTCATGTATGTCAGGGAGGTGGTATTTTAATGTTTGAATTATGTTTTAGAATGTGACCCAGTTGGGAGACTAACAATACATTTTGTATACTTTTATAAATTGTTTGTAGCAGTGCCAGTCACTTTTGTGTACCTTAGTAACTAGATTTTATTGAGTTATGTAGTTTGCCTTGCAAAATCCCCACTAGTTAAGGAAGACAAAACTTAACACCTCCCCTTAGTTTTCCTTCAGCGATCCTAGTCTGCTACAACCATAACAGGGACTTTTCTGTGATTGAAGGTTTCCAATTATCCTTCTATCCAGACTTCACTGCCGTGGTGCAGGATGCTAGGCAGAAATTCTACAGCGTCAAGGCCGCCCTGAGAACCCTGAACTTACATTATGGTATGCTATATCCTGCTCGACTGAAGGTAGATGTGGATGGCAGGACCCGAATATTTGATAATCTGTCGGAGGCACAGGAGTTCTGCAAGATGTATAAACAGAGGAACAATCCCACAAACAGGCCAAGTCCATGCCTTCACCCCCACACAGCGGCTCAGATGCAAGCGCGGAACTGTTCTCGAGTGCTGGCACGGGATGATCAGTTAATTTCTTTGACACTCTTTTATGTTTCGCTCTGCAGGAACACGTCACATCATTTTGTAATGTTATTACAGTTATTGGAGTCCAGCCGGAGCGTTGCTGCCCCCGTGTTATATCCTTTTTTTATGGTTCGGTTCATTTTGGGGTATTGTTCTTTGGGAATGTCATTTTTGTGTAAAGTATTTTTGTACTCCACTGTCACTTTCAATTGGGGTTTGGCCCTTCCCCAGTTGGTGTCCGGCTGGGTGGTGGGTGGGTTATTTCATTCATGAGTCAGTTCTTACAGGCTTGTTCACAGCGTCATGGACTGTTCACTGCTGTTTATAGTCACTAGTTTGCACCACTGAGATCGTCATTCCATCCAGATGACCAGGTTCGGTAATGTGGAGGGTCCATTATGCCTCACTCTACTCTCATGGAATGTTCGGGGCTTGAATGACAATACAAAGCGACAACAGATCATACACTATTTAACGAGGCACATGGTAGATGTTGCACTCTTACAAGAAACCCACCTGCCAAAGATTGACAAGGCAAACTTTGGGTCTAGCTGGGGAGCAAATAGATATTTTGCAAATTATAGTAAGGGCCAGCCATTTTAATTCATAATAGGGTGCCTTTTTGCATGAGTTCCGTTCACCAGGACAGTGATGGACGCTATTTAACAGTTTCTGGAAATCCTGTCTAGCAGGAAAGAGACATTTCTTTGCATAAATGTCCCCTGACGTTTTCCATGCCCCGTCCTCGCATCTAGACAAGCTGGACTCACAGACGCTGATAGTGGGCGGAGACTTTAATTTATTGCCTGACCCTGTCATGGACAGCACATCCAGGGCACAGGACACTAAACCCCGAGCTCGCCGTGCACTCAAGGAGCTATGTGATAGGTTCTCGCTATTAGATGTCTGGCGGAAACGCAACCCAAACACGACAGAATGCACACATTATTCAGGGCAACACAACACCTGGACTAGGATAGACTTTTGGTTACTCTTTCCGGACATCTATGGCAAGTGCGCCCAGATGGAAACTCTTCCTAGGACCTATTCGGATCATTCTCCGATTAAATTACAGTTACAGTTACCCCGTCCGGAGGGATTTGAACGCCAATGGTAGTTCCCTAACCGCGCACGACAGGATGAAGTTTTCAGGGCAGAAATACAAGAGGCAATTGTAGATTATTTTGACTTAAACACTGGCTCAGTAAATTCATGGGCAGTACTGTGAGAGAGTTTCAAAGCGGTCCTCAGGTGCACATGCATAGCAAAACACGCAGGCGTCCTCACAGATCTACGAAACACACTATTCAGACTGGAGCGGGATCTCAAAACACTAGATGAGACATCAACACAACACAACACACATCTCCTACATATGAACAGAGACGGTTGGTGTTTTTGGAGGATTACAGGGACACAGCAGGCAGCAACATTTTATTTTGGGGAAAATACCAGACTGCTAGACGGTACAGTGAGTGGAAGAGGCCCGGAAGGGCCCTTGCACAGTTATTGCATCCACCTTACCACAAAACATACATCACTGAGCTACTGTCCCCCGACTCACACACCTACACCACCACAAAAGACATCAGAGTAGCTTCCAGAGGTTCTTCTCCAATTTTTACAAGTCTACTCTCGGAGAAGATAAAGAAGCACAAGAGGCCTACCTAGACGAAGTTGCGTTAGTATTCCTGGAAAAATATATGCAGGACTTCTTAGCTGAACCTATTTCTGTAGCGGATGTGCCGCTTGCCATCGACTCCATTCGTGGCTCTTCGGCTCCCGGGTGAGACGGATTCACAGGAGAATTTTACAAAACATTCAAAGACATACTGGCCCCTAAACTTATTGAAGTATACGCAGAGGCCCTTGAAAGGCAGATTCTTCCCCCTACTCTACGCGAGGCGATCATAATCCTTCTCCCCAAGCCTGGCAAGGACCCTACGCAATGTAGCTCATATCGTCCGCTATCCCTGCTAAATTTAGATTTCAAAATATTAGCAAAGGTCATCTCCATTAAGTTATCTCAACAAATGAAATTCATTATCTCCCCAGTTCAATCCGCATTTGTACATCACCGCTCCACCTCCCTGAATCTCCGCATGTTGTTTTCGGTCCTCCACAGGATTGACCCTGAGACACCTGCATCCGTCATCCTACTGGATACGGAGAAGGCCTTTGTGTCCTTGGAATGGTCCTTTTTCCTCTCCATATTGCGCCGCATGGGCATGCCCATGGGCTTTATTGCCACAACAGCCCTTTTATATAATACACCGACTGCCCGGCTGCGGTTGAATGGCTCTCTTTCTAATCCCTTTCAGCTAACGTGAGGAAGTAGGCAGGGCTGTCCACTGTCCCCTTTATTGTTCATTCTGGCTATGGACCCCCTCATACATCATTTCCATGAAAAACATCTCCATAGGGGATTACAATTCAATACTGCACCTTTATTGGTATCATTGTATGCCAACGACACTATTTTGTATGTTAGACACCCCCAGGATAATTTAACGGAGCTGATTAGAGATAATATTCGATTTGGCAGTTTTTCAGGGCGGGGAATAAATTGGCATAAATCGGTCATCTTTCCACTGACACCCAGTACAAAACCATGGGAACTGGAGTTTCCCCTTGAATGGTGTACGGAATTGGTAAACACTTATGCATCCACATCCACCTGGACACTGCCCAAATACTCAGTATTACTATGGCAGGGCTATAAACGCAAAACCAAAGGGGATGATGGACGGAGTGTTAAACATTGCAAGCACTCACCCCCAGTCAACTGATCGGGGTTTAATCCATCATCATTCTTTAGCTCACTCCGCCACCCCAGTTCAGACATGGCCATATGCAAATCAGCCTGACCCTGTGCCTCATGGGAACAGTCCAGCCCGAACTGCCAAGCCATGTCTTCCCTGGACCGGAAACTAGCATCCTGGGACCGGTTTCTGGCTAATCAGCAGTCATCAGCCAGGCTAGCTTGAATCCAGTGGCAAAGTGAGCAAGTGACCCACGTCTGAGCATACCTTGCCAACTTAGAGCAAAACCAAAGGGCTAAAAACGCACTTGACACTCAGATAGAAAAATGGTTGAAATTACCCTTGTCAATAGAAGGCAGCGTGGCCATTATAAAAATGGTTGTCCTACCCACATTTTTATATTTTTTTAAGAACATACCGAATCCCCTCACCAATAACTTTTTTAACACACTTTGCTCGCTTCTTAGTAGGCATGTTTGGAGGGGTGAACAGACACGGGTACGATGGGCAGTCCTCAAGTTGCCATATGAGAGAGGGGGTTATAGTGTGCCAGACTTTCAGCTCTATTATTTGGTGGTACAGTGTAGTTATGCATATCCCTGGTATCACCCTGACGCCCGTATCCCCTATTTGAGACCAGAGTCAGATCTGGTGTTACCCGGGCACCTCTCGGCGGTACTACCTGTGGGCTTTCCCAGAGACCCTGTCGATATTCAGACTGTATCCTCCACGAGCTGGGCATGGCATAAACTTTGTCGAATCACTGGAATGGAGAAGCTTTACTCCTCCGCACAACCTGTCGTTAATCCTCGACTGATTCCCATTACATCCGAACGACTGGTGCAGCGAACTCTGACACAGTTTGACCTGACTAAACTGGGAGATTTATACCCGGACGCCCATATTTTCTCTCCGACAGAAGACACACGCTTTGCGCAGCGGTCTTTTTGGACAAATTTGTATGATGACGCATCTTCTCCGCACTGCTCTCCACCTTCCCAACATTCCCATGAGAGCCGATCTCGTTCCTTCCACTAACGCTACTCATAGATAAAGAAGATAACACACACCTGATATCCAAGCTTTACAGGGTTAGTGACTCACTGAAGCCGTTACAAGACATTAAAAGTCGCAGAGACTGGGAACAGGACCTGGGAATTACTATCACAGACAAACAATGGGCCCACTGCTGCTCGCATATTGTAATGTGAACAGTGAGCTTTATGCAGACATGTTGCCCAGTACGTCTTGCCCTAAGGACTTCTGGGGGCCATTCAAGACATATGTCGAGACTCTTAGACAAGAAAATGAATCGCAGCTGAAGCAGGGAAATGTCCCAGCGGGAGTGGGGTGATAATGTCTGAATAATTGGTTTACATGTTTTAGCACCTTCGCTGCGGCGGCAATTCCGCCACAGCGCTGGGGGGGAGGGGGTGCCGCGCAGCGCTCCCATGCTCGTGACGGAACCACTCCGTCACGAGCCTCGGGAGTGCTGTGCTTGTGACGGAACGGTTCCGTCACGTCCCCGCCCGCTCAATAGAACGTTCCGCGCAGGCACAAAATCAGCGCCCGCAGGCACGACGAGCGGGCTGTGACGGAACCGCTCCGTCACCAGCACAGCACGACCGAGGCTGGTAACAGAGCGGTTCCGTCACCAGCATGGAAGAGGTTAACAGCAAATACGCCACGTTGAGAAACTGGGCTGGGCAGTGGAAGCGGGAGATATGACTGTTGGAGGTGAATTATCACTAATGTTCATAACCATGAGTTGGGTCGGGTCACGGACCCTATTATGACATGTTATTGTTAATGCCACTGGTCTTATTATTTGGTGTTTTGTCAAACATATTATTGACACTGTAGACGCTAACTCTATGGACTGCTGTATTTACATGCATATTTGATTCTTTGTTTTGATGGAAATGCAAAATAAAGCAAAAAAGAAAAAAGAAAGCTAAATGATCCTGGATTGCAAGCATTGATTCACAGTCCCTTTCAGTCAATGATTGGGTTTTCCAACTTGGTTACATACAATTAAATGTTCCTGAATTACTTCTACTAGAGTTCAGTGACATTGATATATGTTACCCATTCCTCTTTAATTCAACATTGCATGGAATAATCGTCACTCAAATCCTAAGCCTTTTTTTCATTGTGGCTTGATATCTGATGGGTCTGTGGCCCGCTTTAACAGTTCAGCCCATTCAGAGAGGTACTCAATCACCTTTTCGTTGTCTTATGTTACTTTATGTATTATTCTTTCAGTCGGCCATTCATCACTTCTCTCATCCTCCCCTCACACCTTGGTGCATTTTCTTTCACCCAGTGAATCACAATTCTGCATTTCACTATTACTGTTCTTCTGACACAAACATATAATTCAGTTTTAATCTTTCCTGTCAGGTGAAATACCTTGCAGACACTGTTGAATATTGTCTTCTTGTGCTGTAGATTTTGTTTTATACAGGGCTGATACCACTGCCTCCTGAATTTCTGTGTAGCTGGTAAATCCCACACCACATGTGTAAATGCTGCCTCCATTCTTCCACATCTAGGGCTTAATCCTGGTATATTTTGGCAAGTTTTTGTTGTGTGAAGTAAGTTTTGTGTAGGTAATGAAACCGAGTTAGTTTAAATCCAGTGTTAGCGGATATCTGTTTCTCCTGTCTACAGGTTTTTTTCCCTTCTCCTTGCATCAATTCTCCTGGGCTTTCTACTGACCAATAGTACTCACTGGCTCTGATTGCTTCTTCTTGTGTTGTACTTTCTAACTGGGGAATAAGGTTGGTGACCAATTTCCCACATCCAGCGGAATCAAGGATTTTTGTCAGTGTATCTGTGCCTTTGGGGCATCTGGAATGTCGTCCAAGTTTCTTGTACCATATGCATCAACTCCACATACTGTAAATACTGTCTTCCACCAACCCGCAGGCCTCTAATGCCTATAATCTATTGTTAATCTAGAAGTCACCAATCATCTCACGTCTGCCCCTCCGTCACTCTGCCACAAACATTTTGCTGCTCATATGTTTAAAGTTTTTAACTATTGACTGCGGCACATCTAGTGTGAATGATGGCCGTCACAGGACCTTATGAAGTAATTTTTTCTCATACATTGGCTACCTGATGGCCCATTTAGGAGTAATCTCTTGTGATAACATTTTCCTGCAGTGTACTGTACGGAAGTGAACCCAACAGTAGGTTGTTTTCCGAGTTTGGCTCGGCTCGTTTGCAGACCAGCTGGTTGTGCTGCAGCTGTGTTGCCAAATATTATAGTAACATGTTCTGCCAGCCCCAGTCACCCCAGCTCCCAGTCCATATTTAGTATTTCAAGAGTAACTCCGCTCAATTTACCTTCCCATTCTAGTGCACTCTTAAACTAATCTAGGGCCGGATGTACAAAACCTGTTAGCGGTGTCTATAACCTTAACATTTGCTACGTTTATGGGATTGCAACTGCTAAAAAGTCTTGTTTTATATACTAAACCCATTTTAAAAAGTGTAGGTGTCCTTTCAAAATTGAGATTTGGTGCCATATTTATCAATGGTTTTCAGCACGAATTCTGGTTGAAAAGTTACTGACTCCCAAGTTGTAGTGGGGGCCGCTGTCAACTCTCACTGAAACATTTTGGAAACAAGAACTTTCATCTTTAAAGCGGGGTATAATGGTTTGCTGACCTTTTCAGTCTATATTACCTGTGATTGTGGTTAACCGTAGTGAATCACAAATTGCAACCTTTACAATTAATACTAATTAGGCAGTTCAGTTTCTGACCCCCTACGATTCTGTATTTTGTTAATTGATCTATTAATACATAGGTCAGTTCGCAAAAATAAGATAATGGTCACAAAAAGAACAGTCGCAATTTACAACCTATTTTTGTGACGAGCGTCTTTGTACATCTGGCCCCTGGCTTTGGAAGGCATAAAGACATGACGGCTAAAAGAACATGTTGGCCAATGACATACAGCTTGTAATAGGCAATGGGAGTACATTCTGGAATTTTGTAGATTTGCGAAAGCCACTCAGACCTCTCCCCATATTTAGACGTGTATTGAGCAGTTTAGGGTTCCAGTTGACTCTAATGCCTAAGTGTCTGAGACTTACAAATTGACATTGTATATTTAACCTTGGTAAGGCAGACGACTCCGCTTATCTGAGTGCTCGCACTGGAAATTATTTGGATGTGTCCCAGTTAGTTTACAATCTAGATGCTGCCCCAAATTTATCAAGCCTTGCATGAAGACTAGAATGGAGCACTGGGGCTCCTCTATGTATACCAAGGAGACATCAGCTGACACAAACACTGTATGCATGTTGCTCCATATCTTGTGGCCCTGTTTGACCAGCCCTGCTCATAATCTACACACCATCAACTTCATCACTAGGGTGAATAGTAATGAAGAATGAGGACAGCCTTGTTAATAACGTTTTCCAGCGTTCAGTTGTCAGAGGTGATTTCACAAGTATGCATTCTGGCGGTTGGTTGGGTGTGTAATGAATCTGACCCAAGTCAAGAATTTTTGCCCATGCCTATTTTGCCCATTACCACCCACATGTTGCCCCAGCTGACTGCATCAAATGCATGTTCACTTTCAAGCGCCACCCAGGCACCAGGCACCACAAATAGCGCTTATGAATCCATATTATGTGCCCCCTGTCTCAGATTCTGCATTGTATTCTCCCTGGCATAAATCAACACTGCTCTGTGTGCAATAATCTATCAACAACCCTCAGTGGCAGAGGAGGAGCTTAGCGCGCACCAAAGATGGTCGCGTGAGCTCAGAGCTCCCGGACCTTCGCCACCTCCATCGACTATCCTGCAACTAATCCTGATTTGGACGACGGGCTTTTGTGGTCGAGACCCTGCTGATCACTTATCCGTTTGCGAATTTCGATTTGGTCTCCGGGAACCGAAGATATGGATTTTTGAATATTTGCGGCCTGCTCCATGGCACTGCCCCGGGCTTGCCTACTCTGCCAGCCGGGTAGTAATTGAATAACAACGGCCTGCGCTAACCTCCCTTGCCCGGTCTTCTACTTTCGGTTTCGATTCTGACGATCCTACGTCATTGACCTTGCCTTGGTCGCCCTGGTTGCTTGCTTCACTCAACTATTCGCAACATCGCTCGGAGATCCGGACTTTCTTGCTCTTTGCCTAGTGATTGGTCCTCACTTTATTCTCTGAGCTTCTGCGGGCACATCGAGTGTAGCCATTTTCACTAAGTCTCAGAATACCCTCCGGGACACACGACCTAAGATGGCCACCAAGCCTGAAGCAGAGAGGCGCAAGACCAGACCGGCAGCTCGAGGAGGTTCTGTCCAATACAACGTCATGGACCGATATACCCTCACTAAGAGCTCTCCGAGCGGAATGGCTAAACCCCCGGCCGGCATTGAGGACGAATCCCTGCTGGGTGATGACCCGTCGTTGAAAGACGTCATGTGCGCCATTGCTGGGATGAAGGCCGCGATGGGACAACAGTATGAGGCCCTAACCCACAAGCTGGACACTGTTGCCATAGATGTCAATCTGATCAGGGCGGATCTTGCAAAAACCAACGAAAAGGTCAAGTCTCTCGACCTGAAGACTACTAGTCTTATCACCGACGTCTCTGACCTACAGACGGAGGTCGGTAATCTGAGATCCGCCCGTGACTATCTCTCCCGTCGCTTGGACGATTTTGAGGGCCGAGCACGACGGAACAACGTCCGACTGGTCGGTGTCCCGGAGAAGACGGAATCGTCAGCTGTGGACCTACTGGTGGAGGACCTTGTCCTAAATCATTTAGCGCCCAAGGGCCTGAGCAAGTTTTTTGCAGTAGAACGGGCCCACCGTGTCCCGGGTGGCCCGCCCAAGCTGGGTGCCTCTCCGCGCCCCATCATTGCGCGGATTTTCAACTTTCGTGACAGAGATGTGATACTGCAGGCTTCCCGCACATCAGGCCCCACGGAATATGAGAACGCCGCGGTCAGCTTTTACCCGGACTTCACCCAACAAGTCCAGAAGCAGCGGCTGGGATTTCAAGGAGTGAAGAAGAGACTGAGAGACAGGGACATGAAATATGCCATGCTTTTCCCGGCTCGATTGCGTATCGTCCACGACGATAGAACATTTTTCTTTGACCATCCTGAAGCGGCTAATGACTGGTTGGACTCGCTGCCTACGGGACGAGGGCGATTTGAACAATCGGAACCTTACGGTGGAGCGGAGGGCGGCCCGACGGAGCAGGAATAGGGAGCGACATCGGCCCCCGGACCAACGTTTTGACTTTCGGCAGTGGTTCGATGCTATACTGATAATGATTGCTACTCCATTGTCTTACTGGGGTGTGGGTGAGGGGCGGGTGAGACTTCCTCCTCTGGGGTTCTTTTCGTAGATTAGTTGTATGTTAGGGCGACAGGCACGCTGCGAGTTGGGGTGGCTTTTGAGTCTAACGCAGGGGTGCGGGGTGGGGGGTATGATGTTGTTCTGGGGGGTTGAGAAGTTCAGGGATGTGTTTCTTTGTTTTTTTCAAGGCATAATGCTGATTATCTTCTGTGTTGTGGTGTCGCGGCTGGTGTGGGGGGGGACTTGGGGTGGACTCTGGGATGGAGGGTAGGGGACTACGGATACTGTGTTGGAACGTAAATGGTCTGGGAGACAGAATTAAACGGGGAGTGGTCTTGCAGTTACTGAGACGCTTGTCCCCTGATGTGGTTTTGCTTCAGGAAACGCACTTGCTGGGTAATACGTGTCACGCCATGAATAGGCGTGGCTATCGTCTCATTGCACACTCAGGTTTCACTTCTGGCTCCAGAGGGGTGGGCATTCTAATCCGGACCTCCCTCCCCCTCGCTGTTGACGACATTATACTTGATGATAGAGGGCGGTACGCCGCCATTGTGGGGCGTTGGGAGGGTAGGGTGGTTACATTATTTTCTGTTTACATACCCCCAGGTCTTCAAACTCCGACCTATGCAGATCTGGGAAGAGTGATTCTGGGAGTCCCCGAGGGTTTGCTTGTAGTCGGGGGAGACTTTAATTCAGTAGTATCTGGGATGTGTGATCGTTACCCTCCCCGAGTTCTCGCTAACTTCCAATCCTGGCTTGGGGACTTCATGGAGGCGCTGGGGCTGACCGATTGTTGGCGCTTACATCATCCTGGGCAACAACAGTATACCTTTCACTCTGGGGCCCACGGCAGCCTTTCGAGATTGGATTATGTTTTGATGCCCTCCTCCCAGACTTCCCGTATAGGGGAGGTGAAACATCTTGCCAGGGGTATTTCGGATCATTCCCCACTGTGGTTGGTTGTGAACGCACATGGGGGATCGGAGGGTCGAGTGGCCCCGATCAACCCATGGTACCTCCGTGATCCTAAGATTAGAGCGGAACTACTTAAGACAATTGATCAATACTTTGCCGAAAATGTGGGGTCGGTATCCTCTTCTGTCTCCTTGTGGGAGGCGTACAAAACTGTAATTCGGGGGCAGGCCCTCTCGTCGATTGGCAATGTTAAGAGATGTAGACGAGAGGAGGTTGTTCGTCTTGAGACTGAAATTACCGTTCTTGAGGGAGAGTTTGATGCTGGGGTCTCCCCTGAGAGGCTTCATCTGTTGGACCTAAAACAACATGAGTACAGAGCTCTGGTGACTGATGCAGCGAAGGAGATGAGTCGTGAACAGCAGGGACGTCTGTATGATGTGGGAGATAAGGCTGGGAAGTTGCTTGCTTGGTTGGATAGGAGAGAATGCGCGAGTCGAGTGGTTCCTGTTATAGTTGACGCGAATGGTGAAAGTATCACGGACCCTGCTGGGATTGTTGAGAGGTTCGCCGATTATTTTCGGATAGTGTACTCCCCTGTGTCCGATAGACCGGAGCAGGACTCCCACATGCTTTTACGCGATATTTCGCTACCATGCTTGTCTGATTCTGAGAGGGACCTGCTGGAAGCTCCGCCCACGGCGGATGAAGTTGCGACCGCTATCCGTTCGATCCGCTCTGGGAAGGCCTCGGGCCCTAATGGACTCCCTATAGAACTCTACAAGCTCCGTCCGGATGTGCGGCACCATATATGCGATCTATGTTTTTGGAATCACTGGCGGAAGGGTTTCTTCCTCCTGACCAGAGATTGGCTTCCATAGTGGTTATTCATAAAGAGGGTAAGCCACGTGACCGCTGCGAATCATACAGGCCTATTTCCCTAATAAATGCTGAACCCAAGATCCTGGCCAAAGTTCTTGCTAATCGTCTGGTGGCTGTTATAGGCGATCTGGTTCATCCGGACCAGTCCGGATTTATACCACATCGCAATACGGCACTTAATCTTCGGCGCTTGCATGGAGTCCTCGCGCGAGCGGGGACATTGAGAGAGTCGGCCATCTTGGCGTCTTTGGACGCCACCATGGCGTTTGACACGATTGAATGGCCCTATCTTTGGGCGGTCCTTTCCAAATTCGGGTTTGGGCCCACCTTTATCCGTTGGGTTCGATTGCTTTATGCTGATCCCTTAGCCCAGGTAGTGGTGAATGGACGTGTCTCGGCCTCCTTTGCTCTCGGTAGAGGTACGCGCCAGGGCTGTCCTCTGTCCCCACTCTTGTTTGCCCTTGCTTTAGAGCCACTGGCGGCTTGGCTGCGATGGGAACCATCCATGAAGGGCATTCGATGGTCTCCGGAATTTGAAGACCGTGTATCTCTGTATGCAGATGATATCCTTTTGTACCTCACATCGCCCCGAAAGTCGTTAATCGTCCTTTTCGACGTTTTGACTTCTTTCCGTAAAAATTCCGGCTTAGTTATAAATTGGTCTAAATCTTGCGTTTATGTTCTCTCCGGTGATACTCCTCTCCTGCCCCGTGATTGTCCTATTCCGGTGGTACTAGATGGTTTCAAATATCTGGGAATCTTTGTCACCTTGGACCCCACACTTCGGTATGAGCGCAATCTGCTGCCCCCTCTCAGACGCCTTCGGGCGGATGTCGGGACTTGGAGCAGACTCCCCCTTTCTCCCTTGGGACGAGCTGCGTTGTTTAAGATGATGTCGCTCCCCCGATTCCTTTATGCGCTTCAAAACACGCTTGATGTAGTGCCAGCGGAATATTTTTGTGAGATTGAGAGTCTACAGCGGCAATTGTTATGGGGGGGCCGTCCTCGCATCGCCCTCTCGAAGCTTACACTCCCTTGGTACGATGGCGGCATCGCTCTCCCGGACATTTGTCGCTATTACTGGGCCTCTCAATTGGGGGCCATCAACCATGGCACCTACACTCCCCCACTAAACCCGGCTTTTGCGATGGACAGATGGTTGCTACCCGGTGGGGACTACAATAGGGCTCTATATGCGAAATCAGCTGGCGAAACTCTTACGGGCCCCACCAAAACAGCAGTGCAGGTGTGGCGTAGAGCTACGGCGGCCACGGGATGGGCCGACAGGCCGACCCGGGCTACCCCACTATATGCTTCGGATAAACTGGGCTCCCTTTGGCAATCGAAGGGATTTGACCGGTGGGACATGATCGGGATCAGTAGGGTAGATGACGTATGGATCAAGGGCAGGGTCAAGACGTTTGAGGAATTGAAAGTTGATTATGGGCTGAATGATAAGGAATTCTTCAGATATGCGCAAGTCCGGCATGCGGTCTTGTCTGTTTTTCCACTAGGCTCGGACGTGCCGGAGGCATCCCCGCTCGAGGATCGGATTCTGGATGGTCACGTTCCTGATAGCACGATCTCGCTAATTTATAAAAAGTTGATCAATACCAGGACTGATCTACTAGATAGTCTTCGAGGGTTGTGGACCAGAGATGGTCTAGAACTCGATGATGAGGACTGGCAGTCCGCTATTTCTTCCCCGAAGGAAGTGCCTATCCCGGCACGTCTTCGGTTCGTCCAACTGAAAATCTTGCATAGGGTGTATGTGACTGGCCCACGTCTGGTTCGAATGGGATTTTCGATGGATGGATTGTGCAGGCGCGGATGCGGTATGGTGGCTACGTTCCTTCATATTATCTGGGAATGCCCTGCTGTGATACGTTATTGGAACCGCGTGTATGAAGTAATGAGTGAGGTCACGGGAGTGCGATTAATGCCTGAAGCGCGAAGATGCTTGTTGAATGTCTGGGAGCCGAATGACTACAATCAAGCGCAGCTCCGCTGGGCGACCTTGGGCAACATGGTAGCCAAGCGTGATATTGCCCAATTGTGGGGCGCTCAGAAGCCTCCGACACTTCTGGGGTGGACACAAAACATGGATTGGTGCATGTTTCGAGAAAAAACGGTGTATGTTTCCCGTGGCAAACCAGGCAAGTGGGGGAACGTGTGGACCCAATGGAACGCATACCGTGGAGATATATGTACTCCCCCAATGTCGGAATTTGATGCTGATTTGTCTTCCTCCCAACCTGACGTTTCCTCCGCAGGAATATAGTTGTTTTGTATATATTTTGGTCTCCTTCCCCCCCCTCTCCTCCCCCCCCAATTATTGATTGCACTACCGATTGATTCCTCTATGTACCCCCCCCACGGACCACGTGCTGACACGTTTTAATGTACTGCCTTGTTTTGTATTGTTCTTTTGTTTTCTTGTTTTAAAATCAATAAAAAGTTTTCAAAAAAAAAAAAAAAAAAAACCTCAGTGGCTTGTTGGCTCATGCCTGCTCAAAATCTTAATATTTGCATTAAGCATCAAGAGTGGGCGGTAGGATGGCATCTCTGTATGCTCTCTGTCCACCTTAGGAATTAAAGTGATCAATGCTTACCTCATAGGTGCTGTAAGCGACTCGCTTACCTCGCTTTCTAATACACTTCCAATAATTTGTCTACCATGGTACCAGTAACCTTTTGCTACATATTTCTTGAGATGTCATCTCTTTCTGGAGCCTTAACATTTGCATCTCTTTTATCACATCTAATATTCCTACCTAGTATGTGGGGTCTCTAGATGTTCCTTCTGTTCACTTAGTTTGTATATATGTATGTAAGGGATTTGTAAAGCGCTGGAATCACCTCCACAGTGGTATCTCTGCGCTACCATAGAGAGGGTGCAAGACAGACATAGATCATTCCCGGAATAATTCCGTCTTCAGGAGTTTCCTGAAGCGAAAAAGACTAGGGCATTTGCGCAAGTCCTCCGGCAAGGTGTTCCAGTATTTCGGGGCAAGGTAGGCGACAGTTTTGCCTCCTGTTCATATTTTTCTGTAGCAGGGGACCACTAGCAACCCTTTACCTTCCGATCTGAGTCGACGATTCGGACAGTATACTTTAAACCTGTCCGCCAGGTAGCTAGGGCTCGTACCATAAAGAGCTTTATAGGCGAGGCAACAAAGCTTGAATTTAATTCTCTGGCGGATAGGGAGCCAGTGGAGTTGTTTCAACAATGGCCCTGGGGAGGTGTGAGGCATCTTTTTGAGAGCCAGTCATGCAGCACCATTCTGTAAAATCTGTAATCTGCTGAGAAGAGATTTGTTAGCTGATGCTAGTAAAGCATTGCAATAATCCAGGCGGCCAATGATCAAAGCCTGAATCACAGTTCTAAGTAAAGAAAGAGGCAGCCACAGGAACACTCTACGCAAAAGGCTCAGGGTATGGTAGCAGGTCCCTGCAGTAGTCATGATTTGATACTTCATTGATAGCAATACATTCAAACGGACCCCTAGATTTTTTGTCACTGTAGTAAGAGAAGGGGCAGGGCCAAACACTGCAGGCCACCACCACTAGCATGCCCTTTTCAAAACGCTGATCGATAAACTCTGTGTCCTTATCAAAGGACAGGAGTAGTTGCGTATCATCAGTGTAGGAAAACGGAGTAAAACCGTACTCCCTGATGATCTTGGCCAGTGGGGCCACATAGATATTAAATAAGGTAGGACTGAAACAAGAGCACCGGGGCACCACCTTGGTAAGCTTCAGGGTTTGGGATCGGAAGGGACCCAGATTGATGGTCTGGCTGTGCTGGTCATAGAAGCTGACAAGCCAATTCAGTGCCTGTCCCTGCAGACCAGCCTCTCTCAGTTGAAAAATCATTTTCTGATGAGAGACCGTATCGAAGGCTTCTGTCAGATCCAACAAGACCAGCAGCACTGCTTTGTTATTAGCCAAAGCCATTTTAATATGGTCAGTGACCCCAATAAGGGTTGTCTCTGTGGAGCGATTGGGTCTAAACCCAGACTGGGAAGGGCCAAGAATGCCTTGGGAATATAGGTAACCCATTAACTGAGTGTTGACATAACTCTCCGCCATTGTAGTCATAAGTGGAAGGAGTGAGATGGGGCTATAATTAGAGAGCACTTCGACAGGCAACTGAGCTTTCTTCTTAATTGTTAGTTAGGTTTGATTGGTTATGCTGCTCAACTATTGTTTGTTCATCCACTCTGTATGGTTGCTTATAAACATTCAATAACTTGGCCATGAATTAGTCATTAATTGTTGTTTGAGTCACAAGTTCCTCACCTGTGTGTCTGTGAAATGGGGGCTTTTTAATGCTACACATGCGTCCTTTTCCAACATAGTATAGGGTTCTTCCGTTTGTCTTTTTACCTTTGTCCGATGCATTATCTTGCCGGGGGCTTTCACCAATGCCCTTTCCAAATTTTTAGTGCCCAATACTTATCTTTCAATTCACACTTAAGTTGCATGTTTGTACCATAGATCTGGGAAATGCACTGCCACTTTAATGCAACCTTAAAGGTCCCCCACTCAGTGGCTTCACTACTTGCCGTTCACTCATTTTATATTGCACAAAAGTCTAATCTGTTAGGGCTTTTGTCCTGAGCCTCCAGAAGAGTAGACATGTTATGTCCTGCAAAAGTGTAATAGAACTCAGTAACAGGGAATGATCTGAGATGAACCGTATCTCACATTTTGGCAGATTGTGAAAAACACTATTCAGTCTTTGATCAAGAATTATTAGCCATGAAACTTGCCTGCACTAAATGGAGACACTATTTAGTTCCCGTTGAACCCTTTGAAATCAGAACTTACCATTGCAATTTCCAGTGCCTCTGGAATTTCCAATGTAGAAACAGTCGTCAAGCCAGATGGGTCTGCTTCTTCAGTCAGTATGATTACTTATATTCCTTTTTTTTTTTTTAACTGGTCTCATCAAACCTTTATAGCCTCAGTTTCATAATTCAAAAAAAGTTCCCCAAGTTTTTTCCTTCTTTATCAAAGTCTTAGGACCTCTAAGTCTTGCTAATGAAAGTTCCATTACATTTGTTTCGTTTAACAAAGTCCACCATTCAATCACTTTCGGAGGATCTTTAGAAATCCAGGTTCTAGCTATTACTAGTCTAGCACAGGCATATATTATAGTTAACAAATCTTTATACTGGCAGTAAACATCTTGTATGTCTAGTAGTATCAGATGCGCCGAGAGCGATGGTGTAGCTATTTGCTTCTTAGTCAGAACATCAGTTATCCCCTTCCAGAACGAAGTGAGTTCTGGACAGTAAAAAAGCATATGCTCAATGCCTGCTGCATCCATATGACATTTGGGACATTTTGTACTGTCAGTTGATGGATTTCCTGATGCCCAACTAGAGATCCTTTGAGGAGTATAATATAGCTGTGTGATAGTTTTATAAAACTGCAGCCTCAGATTAGAAGATTGCACTACCCGGTTTATTTGGCTTAATGAAGATGAAATTTGTGAGGAATTAATGTTTATTGCCAATCTTGTTGACCATTTGGCCGCTATTTTCTCGCTATCATCCTGTTTACCTGAACTCAAAAGTCCATATCCAATGCTTATAAGTGATTTTATTTTATCTGAGCATAGACATACTAATGTGTCTGAGTGGGCCACTTCTTCAATTTTCATTTTATAAAGTAAAAAATCTCGTATTTGAATGTATTTAAAATACATACCGTCGTTTAGTCCAAATATAAGTTTTAATGCATCAAAGTCTAGTAGGCCACCTGGGCCATATAAATCGCCTAAAGAATGAATACCATGTCTGGCCCAAAGATTCCCTATCCCATCTGAGAAAATAACAGGTAGTCCTGGGTTGCCCCATATTCTGAGTTCAGCATTGTAAAAAGAGATCTTGTCTATGGTCATAATTTGATCCCAGATTTCTTTTATATGTCTGCAAGTCTTGAATTTTACTCTTTTAAAGTAATTAGGATCGTGGGCACGAAATAAAAATTGATTACAAGTAAGTCCCAGCATGAACTGATGGCAAAATATCGAACTCTCATTTTTCAACAAGCTACGTATGCGACGGAAAAAAGTGGCAAAAAAATATATTCTAAAATCGGGGAACGCTAGACCCCCCTTTTCAATTGGTAGCTCCAAAAGTTTCATAGATCTACGTGCTTTTTTGTAACCCCACACGAAACTACTGCAAATACCTTCCAATTTTTTAAAAAAGAGTATATTAGGTTGCAAAGGGATAGATCTAAACAAATATAATATCTTGGGCAAGATCTTCATTTTTATTAGGTTTATGCGCCCCACTAAGCTAAGCGGGATCTTGTGCCATTTTCTTAAAGTTAGAATGATTTCCTTTAGCAATGGATCATAATTCAATGATATTACCCTATCAATATTGGCTGCTAGCTTAATACCTAGATACGTCGCACTATGACATAAACCTGAGATCGGCTCCGTAGGTTTGTAATTAGCTATAACCTGCGTCTTGCCTACATTTAATTTGTATCCTGCCACGTCTCCAAAATTACCAGCTTCTTTTATTATTGCTGGAATAGCTCTAACTAGGTCAGTTGTATATACCGCTATGTCATCTGCGAAGGCAGTTATTTTTAAGTTCTTCCCGCCATGTTGCATTGGGGTAACGTTGTCTTGAGCAATCAATGCATTTAAAAATGGCTCCAGTGAGAGTGCAAAGAGCAAGGGTGATAAAGGGCAGCCCTGCCTTGTGCCCCTCTCTATCACAAAGTTTACCGATTCAATTCCCCCATAGCTAATCTTAGCCATTGGGTTATCATACAGCGATTGTACCCAATCTAGATATTGTCCCTGGATACCAATCTTTTTCAACACCTCCCACAAATACACCCACCCCACTCGATCAAATGCCTTTTCTGCATCTAACATAACCATTCCGAGTGGGGTGAGAGTAACCGAGGCTACGTCAAATGCAGTAATTGCCATTTTAACATGGGCCGTGGTGTCTCTCCCCATCACGAACCCATGCTGTTGAATATTTACTAGATCCGGCATAATAGGGACTAAACGATTTGCTAAAATTTTTGCAAAGATTTTTGCATCAGAGTTGATCAAGGAAATCGGCCGATAAGAGCCACATTCTTCCGGGGGTTTATTTTTCTTAAGGAAAAAACTATTTTAGCTATTTTCCAAGAAGTGGGGGCCATTCTTGACTCCGTTATGGAATCTATTACTAATTCTAGAAGTGGAAGTAGTTCCTGTGAGCATATTTTATACAGCTCCATAGGTAAGCAGTCCTCACCAGCAGCTTTCCCCAAAGGTAAGGCTGAAATAGCCTTGTTTATTTCAATTAGTGTTATTTTAGAGTTAAGTTGTGTAACTGCTTCAATATCTCTTTGTATGGGCATGTATTTATTCAGATATTGGTGTATTTTATCCTTGGTAGGAATATTGTCTAATGTGTATAAGTTTCTATAATGTTTAGTGAATTGGTCTAGAATTTGTTCTGGCTGATCGTATTTACGCATATCAGAACCTTTAATTGTTTTAATCTGTGTTCTAGCTTTCTTGTCGGCTACCTTATATGCTAGCACTTTACCAATTCTGTCTCCCCCTTCATATTGAGCCAATTTGTATTTATGAATTTTTACACTATATCTTTCCCTTAAGATCTTCTTAGCAGCTGAATGTAGTTTTAGCAGCTCCATTCTTAGCTCTTCAATATTTGTTTTTCCTTTTAAGGTAGCCTCTGCTAGTTGATGTTCAGTTAGCAAAATATTAGAGGTAGTCAACTTCGTGTCTCTACGAATTTCAGCATTTTTCCTTAAAACATATTGCTGGGCAAAGCCCCTCATGCTACACTTACAAGCATCCCAAACTACCTTGATCACAGCCGTATTGACATTTAACTCTATAAATTCATTAATATGGTCTTTTAGTAATTGAACAAATTGAACAGCTGTCAGTATATACCTTGGAAATGTAAAGTGTCTAGCTACCCGCCTCTGGTCGCTAATTTCAAATTCTAATAGTATCGGGTTATGATCTGATGTAACCCTCGGGCCTAGTTCAATATTACAGTTCGCGAGAATTTGATCCGTTGCCCACACCATATCTATTCTTGAACAAGTTCTATGAGGCGCCGAATAGTATGTGTATCCTGCTACATTAGGATATTTCGAGCGCCATATATCTTTTAGATTATGCAGTCTGCCAAGCTCCAAAATTGCAGCTCTGACCTTGCGCATCCTCCTGGAAGTACCTTGTCCAGTAGAATCTATTTTATAATCCATTACACAGTTAAAATCCCCCATGACCAATACCTCCCCCTCCCACTCAAATAAATCTATGCTTAACTGTTCATACAGCTTAGGATCATCTATATTGGGTTCATATACCGAACACAAAACAAGTTTTTTAGAGCCCCATTGGACTTGAACAATGGCCCACCTACCCTGTGCGTCTGATGCAGATTTGATTATTTCAATCCCTAGTTGTTTCTGTTTTAAAATTGCCACCCCCCTAATAGAAGCGCCCAAGGTTGAGCAAACCACTAGCTCATATCCCATTTGAGACAACAATTTTCTGTCATGATATCCAATATGTGTTTCTGACATAAACGTAAAATGGGGTTTGTACATATCTACTTCCTCTTGTACCAATCTTCTCTTCTTTTTGCTGTTGAGACCAGCTACATTCCACACAAGAAATCTAATCGTAAACATTTCTTATGTTCAGATATTTAGTTTTTCTCTGTACACAAAAGTTTTCAGATATATATAGCCTACTTTTACCAAAATTGACCATCCTTACTTCTTGCAAGAATTTTTTTTCCCCTTTTGTTAACCCACCCTTTACTACAAATCTCCCCCACCTACCCACCCCAGAGTCCCTAAAGGGGGAGCTCCCCTCTATTCCCTGCTGCCGCTGAAGTGGCAGCACTGCGAAGTGGCATACACAGGGGCATCTCCTGCCCCCCACCAAAATTAAGTCTTCACTTTATTAAAGAGTAAAAAAAATAAAAATAAACACAATAAACCAGAGACAAATTATATAGAAATTATATAGAAAAGTTGAGCAAAAGATCATTGCATTACGTTCCTTTATACTTTCATTTGTTTATTCAAATTTTATTATTATTAATTCAAAACAGACTATATAAAACCTGACTAGAACAGAGTATATTGCCTATTGAGTATTGAACCTCCTAGCTACAGACCATCTTTTCATTTCCCCCTTTCAAGTGCTAAATTTTTCTAGAGCCAGAGCTGCCTCTGCTTGATCGATAAAGAAATATGACTGCCCTTTTCTAATCACCTGAAGGCGGGCTGGCTCCTGCAAATAAACCACACATCCAACAGCTTTAAAGGGATCAATCAGCTTACGGAGCTCCCAGCGTCTGTCCATAGTACCTTTGCTCAAATCCGAGCGTACAAAAAAAGTAATATTATCCATAGTGACCGGTTTGTTGGGTTTAGCTTTAAGAGACACTGCTTGCCGCAACAGAAAATTACCAAAATAAATCAAAAGAGGTCTGGGAAATTTGCTATCTTTGTTCTTTTAGAAGAGGGGCAGCCTATGGACTCGTTGCAATTGGGAATCCCAGTCCCAGTCCGATAGATCACCAAATGCTTTTTGAAATAGATTAACTACATAAGATCTAGGGTCGGCCCCCTCTGCCCCCTCCGGGATCCCAAAGAGTCTAAGGTTCTGCCTTCGTGCCCCGTTCTCCAAATATTCCACCTTAGCTTCAAGTTTGGATATTCGTGTTGCATGAGAGTCAGTTAGCATTTCAAATCGAGTAGCCCCTTCTTCCACTCCCACAACTCTTTGTTTGAGTTCTTCCATATCATGTGCTACCCCGTCTAGTTTTTCACACACTTCACCCATAAACGCCTGCAATTTGATGTTATCCTCTCTTAGTTGCAAGAAGTGTTGTTGACCTTCTTGCCTTTGGGCCATAAGAGTCTGCATAATCAAGTCGATTGAGGAGATATTTAAATGATCTCCTCTGCCTGTTTCCTGACACTTTGTTTGTTCCCGTGTAGGATATGGTGTTGCGCTAGGATCTGGGTTTTCAGCCACAGAGTTGACGAGGGAAAAACTGCTGTCAATGTTCGCAATGTCTTTGTTTAATCCAGCCGATGCAATCGCGACTCTATTATCTAATGCTGTCTCCATTGATACAGTACTGTAATTTAGGGTGTCTGCTTGTGAGCTGGGAGGGTTATTAATTACTGGATCGTTAGAAACATCTACAGAAACAGTAGGGAGTTCGATATTAATCTCTGTAGCAGTTGCTAAGTCTAAGCCACTAACTCCAGTACTCGTTTGTGGTAGATTTAAATCAATATTTATTTCATCTGTCTCTGGGGTTAGTGAAGCCGATTTTCCTAATCTCAAAGATATCATTTTGCCCCCTACATTCAAATCCTCTTCAGGGCTCCCTCCTGATATCCTCAAAGCCATATTTTTAACGCCACCTTTTGCTTGAATCCATTTTCTTAAAGGACTGTCGTCTATATTCGCCTTTCGCCCAGCTTTTGTTACAAGGGGATCTTTAAATATAGATATATTAGCAGTTTTCTTCAATTTTGTCTTTGCTTTCTTTTTGGCTTTCCTTGACCCAAGTAATTTAGTAGTGTTTGATCTGTTATGTGTAAATTCCAGTTCACTTTCCTCCTCATCCGATACTTCTTCATATTCAACATTTATACTTTCATCTGCCAGCTCGACTTCATCAGTAGAAGTAACTTCTGTACCATTATTTTCAGATGATAGATCGTGAACATGTTTCTCAACCTCCAGCCCAGTCATAGCTGGATCTAGTACTTGTCGGATGGCTTTCTTTGTGCCTGCAACATTTATATTATCCCTTAAGATAGCAGAATCAAGATTGTCTGAGGCCAGAGTTATAGTCGTTGCAGGGTCATTATGCTGCTTACTTATTTCCTCTTCTACCTTGTCTACCTTGTCTGACCCCCTTTTATTTTCATGGCCAATTATATTATTAGTAGTATCCCCAGTGGCAAGGGCAGAAGCGACTTCAGTATTAGACTCGACATCAGGTTCATGTATGTTAATTACCTGTATGTCCTTTTCGAGAGCTTTCAGTGAATTATTATCCTCTTTTTGTTGATTTTCTAGCGTTAAAGTGGTTGAATTACATGTTATTGTTTCTTGTTCCTTACTATTTGGCTCTATCACTCTCCCTTGATTTGTGTTCGTATTGTCCTGCTATTCCATGCAGTTAGCCCTTGTTTTACTGTTACAGCCCTTCTCAATGTCCTGCATGGAAGGACGGGTCATTTGTTTAGCAGCCAGCTGAGTACCTCCATGCATATTTGTGCCTTTAATCGCTACATCTGCAACCACAGCCGCTTTGGTATTACAGTCGATTGGGGAGCCCATCGTTACCTTAAAATTAGTTGCAGAAGTCGTGTTGGAGACGTCCGCTTTCGCCCCTTCCCTGTCCGATTGGAGCGGGTGTTTAATTTTGGCGCCATCATGCCGGGTTTCCGCTTCAACTTCAATTCGGACGCTGACCTCAGGGTCCGGTCTTCAGCTGAGTTTCCGTACAGCTGAGCCGCAAATGTGCTGAGACCCGCCCAGCTGATCCCGCGGGCTCACAGCAGATAGATTTGTACGAGCCTCCACGCCGGCAGGGTCCGTCCCCTCAATCGGCTGAAAATCTGCAACATCAGAGTCCGCACAGATCAGTGCAAAGTGTGGCGTTTTCAGCGTCCTTAGTGTTTACGAAGTTCTACCGGTCAGCACAGTGTAGGATAGTGACTTCTCGTATATTTTCGAGCATTTCGTCCATTTCGTCCACAAACCTCACATAAAGCATATGCGTTTTTCCTTTCTTTTCCCCGCTCTGCCTTTGAAGTAATTCAGAATCGTTCTTCTACTCAAGATTCTGTGGTGGTGGACAGGAGCGACCCGTGCTGCCTCCTTCACCTGGTGGTATCAGCCCGCCATCTTGACTCCCGATGATTACTTATATTCCAAGCGCCAAAAACATCTTGGCTGAATCATTATCCCGAAGATATCCAGATAACCCTTTGATCTTCAAACAAAATTTGATACAACCTCTTCAAGCAAACGGGTTAGCTCAGTCCTTCTTTGAGAGAGTCAGAACCAGCACTTCACAAATTAAGATTAAAGAAATGAAGGCTTGATCTCTAACCAAGAAAATAAGACTATATTTTATGCTTGGCGGTCTCTGTAAATCGACGGGGGTCTTGCAGCACTTGTCCCTACCTGCGCCCTGGTGCAGGCGGCATCACGGAATCCCGGTGGGCTTGCTGGTGTTCTCTTCCCCCCCCCTCCCGCCGCCGCAGATCCATCCATAGCGGCCGCAGTGCGGAGGTGGGGACTACATACCCCAGGCTGCATAGCGGCAAAGCGGCGGAAACGGCCAAGGACACTTCCGCGCACGGAGGCGCATTTAACCCGAGGAAAACCCCGGCAGAGCGGGCGGTCTCTGTAAATCGACGGGGGTCTTGCAGCACTTGTCCCTACCTGCGCCCTGGTGCAGGCGGCGTCACGGAATCCCGGTGGGCTTGCTGGTGTTCTCTTCCCCCCCTCCCGCCGCCGCAGATCCATCCATAGCGGCCGCAGTGCGGAGGTGGGGACTACATACCCCAGGCTGCATAGCGGCAAAGCGGCGGAAACGGCCAAGGACACTTCCGCGCACGGAGGCGCATTTAACCCGAGGAAAACCCCGGCAGAGCGGGCGGTCTCTGTAAATCGACGGGGGTCTTGCAGCACTTGTCCCTACCTGCGCCCTGGTGCAGTCGGCATCACGGAATCCCGGTGGGCTTGCTGGTGTTCTCTTCCCCCCCTCCCGCCGCCGCAGATCCATCCATAGCAGCCGCAGGGCGGAGGTGGGGACTACATACCCCAGGCTGCAAAGCGGCGGAAACGGCCAAGGACACTTCCGCGCACGGAGGCGCATTTAACCCGAGGAAAACCCCGGCAGAGCGGGCGGTCTCTGTAAATCGACGGGGGTCTTGCAGCACATGTCCGTACCTGCGCCCTGGTGCAGGCGGCATCACGGAATCCCGGTGGGCTTGCTGGTGTTCTCTTCCCCCCCTCCCGCCGCCGCAGATCCATCCATAGCGGCCGCAGTGCGGAGGTGGGGACTACATACCCCAGGCTGCATAGCGGCAAAGCGGCGGAAACGGCCAAGGACACTTCCGCGCACGGAGGCGCATTTAACCCGAGGAAAACCCCCGCGACGCGGGACCGCGCGCGGGACCAGCCGGGCTGAGCCCGGGCAGAGGGCGGGCCGTCCGTGGCCGTCAGGGGCCGGAGGAGGACGGGACGGGCCACCTCCCTTGGTTCCCTGACTACTTAAGGTACAACGAACTCCTTTTCCATTACTTAATGACCTCTCATGAACGGGTAAAGACTTTAACTTTGCATACATCTTGTCAAGAATGATGCAAAAGGAGGCATTAAAAAATTCTTTTTTCCTGCTGGGCTCGGGAAAGGGGACTGGGGAAAAAACTCTGAGACTGAATACCCCTTCCCCTCCAAGAAAAATAGACACTGACGTATCCTCCTATTTTTTAGATAGTACGCTATCTCCCCCTTTAACCTCTGGAATCCCGCAAACCATGTCTTATTGGGAGGAATTAAATGCGTTGTGTGGTATCAAGTTCGCTCCAGTAGCATCCCCTTCCCCTGTACAAAATTTTTGTAGCGATAACCCATTTGGCACACTGTGCGAACCACCTCCACCACTCAATGAGGCCAACTCTCAAGTTGCTGTTCAGCCACAGGGTCCAAGTATCAAAAGGAAAATCGACGGGGCAACCGAATGCAAAATACAGAACCTTTCTGGTGGTGTTGGTCCTACATCGCCCGTCATGAACTCCGCCGTACTTAAGGGGGGTGATGAATGTATGAATGCCCAAGTACAATTGCCCCAGTTGCCACTATTAGTTCAGTTTGAGCAAATGCTAAAATCCATAATAGCACCCCTCATAGAAAAAATAAATATCTTGGGGGATAGGCTGACAAATTTAGAGACAACCATGAAAACCAACTCCGTACCTCCCATAAAGACAGCAACATTCAAGCATCCCAACCTACCGACTGCATCCAAAGCCCCTATGCCAATTAACATCAGGAAAAATACCTTAACTGAAAGTGTAAACTCCAAAACACCACCCCAAACTGCTTTTAAAATTCCCCCCAAATTTGTATCTACAAACTTCCCTCTGGCTGGAGTGGAGCAAAATAGAGTAACGCGCATTCATTTACCCCCGGAAGCCGCCCCTTTTGTGCTTGTTCTTTCGGGAGTACCGGCACCCTCTCCTGGGAATCCCGAAAGACACAGGGACCTTCTGAACAAAGTCATATTTTGGCTAAATAAAAACAGATCCCTTCCACCCAATCATGACGGTGGAATTCTGGGTGTCAGAAGGGTGGGCTGGTTGGGGTCCCTACCTAAAGAAATCCCCGGGGACCTAATTCTGGTGAAGTTTAGGAATCGGAACATTGTCCCCCAGTTACGACTCTCCCAGCCCAAAGATGGAGACGGCCCCATTTCCATCTGGGACCTGCACGATTTCTATCCAAGTATCCCACATACTTCTCCACTTGGATTAATGACAGCATACCAACATATGATGGGAACTGGATTTCGTGCTCTTACTGGTAGTAGCTCTCCTGCTCGCTATAGATTTGACTCCGTGTACAAACATTGGAATTCCTGAAGTGACAAGCCTAAGCACTAATCTAGACTGTAAATGTTAATTTAATGTATAGCGCATTGTAATTATTGAATTGTTCCAATAGGCCAGGCACATGTTCCTTTTAACCTGTAGCCACAAATGCTGCTATTAGTCTGATGTTTACAATGAGAGAGCCCGATATCTGCTTTTATACTGCGACATATATTTTAAGATGTTATTTTAAACTGTACCAACAGTTAAAATTGTATTCCATTGATTAATGAATTGTATAGATTTTTTTAACAATGTTTTATATGTGCTTTTATGGTTTGTTTTGTCTGAACCGAATAAAGCTTATTGAAACTGAAACTCTAACCAAGAAAATAAGACTATATTTTATGCTTCATGCCTTATTGATATCATCTAAAGGGTTAAGGTTATAAGTTCTCCAGACGTGCCATGACTCCTCGACTGCAGGCCTTAGCAGGTCAAAACTACATTAGATCTCATTCTCCAATCTTTTTGGCAGCCTAGAGTTTGGACAGATGTGGAGTAGTAAGTGACCGCTTGCCTAGTTTGTGCCAAAAAAGAACCACTACATAATAAAACGTTTGGGTATCTCTTGCCATTACTAGCTCATTCTGAACTGTGATATACCAGATATACCATCTCCAATGATTTTATTTTAAGTCTTCCACCTTCTGAGGGTTATAGTGTGATAATGGTCACTGTGGATGCTTTTTCCAAGATGGCTTATTCTTTTACAAACTAAGCACTGACCACCAGCCACCAATATACTTCAGCATACAAAGAACTTCTACCTCTTCCATAGATACTTTACATTTTTAATCCTCTTCAACACACCTCCAAATGGTTAAGTAACTGCACTCATTACTACTCATCTTCCTCATAATCCACACCATATTTAGCATCTTCTTGGGATAATCCTCCAAAAATCCTGGCTAGACTATGTGGCCTTTGGTCATGAACGATTCCACCAGGGATTTGGAATCAGTACAGAAAACACACGATTTGCCCAATAAATACTGTCCCTAGTATCTTTCTGCCCCTGACTGACCAAATCTCATTAAAAACACATCTTGAATGATGGGATAGAACCCAGGAAAGACAAACCTGCCTGACAATTTCCCTTTCCCTCCTTCAACAATGACAATAATGGGCTTCTCTTATGTATCAATTGGTTATTCTTTAAAAGTCAATAGTAAGTCATAAAGCACATTTTCAGCCTGTAGGTTCTTTCGTATGTTTGTAACGCTGTTGCGATGATGACCTTTTAAAATGGACACAGTATCCGAGCAATATCCTTCTTTAAATTAGTAATCTTGATTCTTAAATACAGACATAGTTTTCTTTTTTCTTCGTCTTCCAAATCCCTAGTATCTCAAGAGGGCTTCATTTGAACCCAATGTCAGAAACCGGTCCAGGGAAGCTTGATTCCGGTCCAGGGAAGACATGGCTTGGCAGTTCGGGCTGGACTGTTCCCATGAGGCACAGGGTCAGACTGATTTGCATATGGCCATGTCTGAACTGGGGTGGCGGAGTGAGCTAAAGAACAGTGATGGATTAAACCCAGATCAGTTGACTGGGGGTGAGTGTTTGTATTGTCAACGCTCCGTCCATCACCACCTTTGGTTTTTCATTTGAACCCAAACATCCCTGTGTCTGATTATGCAATCTTTGGGTATGATAATGCTGATTCAGCATGACTAATTTGCATAAATCCTCCCAATCAGATTTAAAGCAGGGTTTTTGGTCTTACTTTGTTAACCAACGCTTTTAACGTTTAGGTTCATTCAACTGTTTTAGATGGGGTGGATGGTAAGGAATGTATTTCATTTGCATCATACCATATTTTATGTAAAGGCATTTTAACACTCCCTGAACCTAGTAGTAGCCCCACTATTCACTGAACAATGAAACACATCACATATCAGTCTTTTATTTGTCTAAATGTCTCTGCATTTACTGTTATATACGATATTATTGTGAACTAAAATACTTGCAGTTGTTCTAAAAGTTGTTTTCTGTTTTTGTAGATGTTGATCTTACACCACACTTTGCAAGCATAGCAGAAAACCTGGACTTTGACACCACGCTATCATTTGTCAGGAAAAATGGTATAACGGAACCAATTATAGAAGGAATAAGAATGGATAACTTTTCGCAAACAAATGAACAAAAAATACAGTTGGTGAGGAAGTGGTACGAAATGCATGGAAAACCGGGGGCCTTTGCTACACTGATCACGACCCTAGTTAACATTCAACGCCGATCATCTGCAGAAAAGATTTTTCAACAAATAACAGAGGCTAGCAATTAGGAACATTGGACCAACATCATCTGGAGGTTGTTCCCCGTGTAAGGAGGGTGCTTGCTGGAAGGCGCTCCTTCCGCACAGTGGCAGCCAAACTCAGGAATTCTCTTCCAATACATATCTGCTGCATCAACAATTACCTGGCATTTCATAAGGCTATTAAAACCCACCTCTTCTCTCCACTATAGGCCCTGCTTTTGTTAGTAGCCTCCTAATTTCTGTTGTTAGCGTTGGGACGCCCCTTTGCCGAGGCAGCTGTGCGCTTTATAAAAAAGTATAACATAACATAACATTTCATGCTTCTAATGACTACAGCAACAGGGAGGAAGAATGACACGTGGTATATGTTAAGACTTTATAGACTGCCTACAAACACTTTGAGGTGGCACCTGTGGAGCTTCAAACATATTCTTGTACAAGCTGATGAATTTTGTATTCCCTTCAGTGTCTACCCGAGATGATGTGTAAGTTGTATCTGTGGCTTAGTTTATATCTATGAAATGGCACTTTTAAGGTTTGACATATATGGCACTTGTGCTGTTCATGGCTAACATATTGTAACTTATATTTGCTGTAAGGGTCATTGGTTCAGCCTCTTTCAGCCACTTGAATTAGACCACAGGAGTATTTTAGGCTTTTCGTTTTTTTTACTGTCACTTGGGCTGTGTGCTTCCGCCACTATTGGCATGCTCGAGGGACTATTGCACATCTGAAATTAGCCAGCGAGACGCCCAACAGCTCTGGCCTGGGAGAGCACTGAAAAAAGCTTCCGACACATGCCTTTATGAATTTACTTCATGTTTTCTTCATCCCTTTCTTATCTGTTGTTCCTCTGCCTATGTTTTGATGTAAACATAATAGAAAAGCTTTGTCAAAGTCAGTAGGTCTGTCGTTAATGAGCTAACATGCATAATATAAGATTGCATAAATGTGGTATCTAGATATTAACATCTTAAAGTCATGACCTGTTGATCTTGCAGTGTTTCTTATCAGTAACATCGATTTCCCCCCCCCCCCAGAGGCTTTTGTCTGTGGTTGCTCCCCAGTACTGCTTGATAAACAAGCATAGGCAAATGCATTAGGTTTGACATTTGTAAGAAGTGCAAGCACCTGATTCACACATCATACAAACGTGATACCTATTGGCTTTGCCAGTGCTTGCTTAGGTCTCTAGTGTTTTGTTCTTCTGAAGGGCCGTATTTTCTCTAGTATATATATTTTAAAAAAACAAGTACTAATATTTTCCATTTTCAATCCTATGATAGTGTTTCCTTTTAAATATGAAATATTAAGGCTCTTAGATTAAAAAGAAAAATGAATAAATTCCAAACTTTGGATTAGCAGATCTTAATTATAAAGATAATACCTTGCTTTTATATTGTGCTTCACACCAACGTCCTTGCCATCTCCAAGTAACTCAAATCACAGGAGCTAATACCTCAGTTTAAGGGCACTAGCATTTATCTCACAAGGATAAAGTTCTGGTTTAGCCTTATTGTACTAATTTCATGCCCTGCATCTCACACCACGAGTCAGCAACAGGCGCTTAACTCGCTGATTCCGTTTGGCTGCAAACAGGTGAATCTCAAAATATTTAGGTCAAGAATATTGATCTACCCACAGATATCTGCTCCAAATTTAGAACTATCAGCATATACTCAAGGTAAGCATACACAGGGTAGTTTAGATTTACTGTTCTTAACTCCATATCTACTTACCTTGATGATATGTTGGCAGAGGATATTGTGGAGTTGACAGAAGAAAAGGTTGGTATTTAAACGTTTATACCCCGCAAACAGAACTACAGAAATACATTGAAATTCAGTGATCAATTGTGCTAATTCTGTTAGCAGTACTGTCAAATGTGAAATCTTCCTTCCATTAAAAATGTAATTGAACCACCAACTTTAGGATTATCGCAATAAATTAATTAAGCAACTTTCAGGATACACTTTTGTTCAAAATATAATTGTTTTTTTTTTAGTTTAACTAATTAAAATTATAAAAAAAAGCTCTTCAGATCTGTTGACATAACTGTGTATGGAAATTAATTCTGTAAAATTTGAAGACCTTTGAGGTATCTGAATAGAGCCATGCCAATATGTAATTGATTCGTAGAGCCACCAGAAATCAAATTATTTCACATTGTCATCCAGCTCTAAATCAAGCCCTTACTCTTTAGCGATTTTGCTATTTGACATTATGTTAATTTAATATATTGGCTACAACGTCACAAGCATCACAGTGAAGAAAGTAACATTGTCAATGTTTCTTTCTTTGTTTAAAACGTGTCATATTTCGAAACACCTGTTATCAGTAGTAGACAGGGTTGGAACCCGTATATAACAGGATATTGTTGTTGAGTAACGGAAATGTTTTTCATCTCGGGGTTCTGAAAGGTATCATAGACAAGCTGAGCTGAGCCTCACTTGTGTGGATTTTTGATGCCCCTCACAACTCAGAGAGCAAAAGTATCCCTGTTTTTCACAGTTATTCATATTTAATACTGTAAGGTATGGCTCTGAGCACCACTCGTGTGCATACCAGATTCTAAATCCAGTTGTGCCATGCTATGAAATAGCAACAGTGGGAAATAAAAGTTATTTCCCACTGGTTGGTCACAAAGGAATTCCAGGGTGCTATGTGAGGGCTCTAACAAAGCCTATCAGTGCAGCACCCACTCCTGCTCTGATGGAGAGCAGAGTACAGCTTTAACACGAGAGGAGAAGGACGTTGTATACAAATACATTATAGCCAAGCCAACTTGTATTGCTTAAATAGGCTAATTTATGTACATGATTGGCTCTGCCAGTGCTTGTTATTGCTGTGGGAAACATCCTTTCCACTGTCTATCAGTTAGGAATGATAGCAACATGTTGGTGGCATTATCTTCTTTTTAAGCCCCTGTATGGATCAGTCAGTAGCTAAAAGTTGGGAAGTTAACTTTGAATAAGTCAAAGGTATGGCACAGCATTTCACCGTGGTAAAACTCTTGAACTAGAAAGTTAAATTATTTTAAAATTGTCAAATTATTTAGCAGATATAGGATTAAATGAAAAGTGTTACATCGTCATATTTACATGGAAACACCAGTGTTAGTGGAATCAGGTTTTGCATACAATGCATAAAACAAAATGAACACAGGCTTTCACGAAGAACAGAGTGGATAACTGTGTTGTAATGTACTGAGTTGGTTATACCATCACTGCCGGCTTTTGTGTTGGTAGTACATCTTAGTCTGATAATTCTGGGATTAACTATTAGAAACAACTGGCATCTGCCTATCACTAGTTCATGTGCTCTCTTGCAGCAACAAATGCAATGTTGGGATTACTGGCAATTTAAATCGCAATATTGCACAGTCTATGGTGTTACCATTACAGCGCCCTCTAATAGTGGAGCAATGTTTAATGGTTCGGTGTAGCAAAAAAATATCCTTTAACCAGATTATCCAACATTTTGTACCTTTCTGTGCCATTTCTACCATGATCAAATAGAGTCTTGCTGTCTTTATAATCATTTGGACACTGCACCTTGGCCCACATGATGAGTATATCCAAAGCTACCTCTTTACTGTTGCCAAAAGTCTTTATTGCAGTTATTTTCTGATATTATGCCCTCCTTGTATTTGACCACCCTCACTTATGCTCCATTTGTGTCCAGTACATCTTTGTGTTAATGTATCCAGTAAATGTTGGCTTTAATGTCCTTCTGCACTCCCCTTCTTAAAGTTCTCTATTTATATTATGATTCACTTTTCAATTTCAATGACTCATGATGTGCCTATTAGCCTTTTCGTCTTAATTCAGATGCGCCTATGAACAAATGTTTTTGTCCACCTGATTTTAATGTAATTTATTATATTTGCTGAATGTTAAACACTTCTCTTCTTTTGGTAACTGTTTAAAGAAAGTTCATAGAGGAGTCTATGTTCACAACATGTGTTGGTTTACAGAGTAAAATATTTATTACCTAGAATTTTTTATGGCAAATGTGACAGCTGTTTAGGTGACTAGGCAATATAGAGCTTTGTAGAATATATTAGAGCTCCAATGTACTATGTTGACCAAAATACGTTTTTATGCCCATTACAAAAATATATTTAATGTAAAAAGTTGTACTCGTGTTTTATTACTTAAATACTAACAATATTATGTTTTATTTCAAACCAATTAACTGCTTTGCTACGGGAGCTGTGTTCGGACTGAGTTAATTGTTTGTACAGAAATAATAATAGGTAATATTGACACAAAATAGCTTGAAAAAGTGTACATTTGAAGTCAATTTAGAACTTTTATTTTTAAATTCTCAAATAGTTTTAGCAGCATATTTGGGTGTCTGCAAATGTCACATAAATCCATGAGTATTGGCATGCCTAAGTATTTCTGCAAATGCAACACTGTACATCGCCACATACTGAAATGTAGCCTACAAGGACACAAGCACACGAAAACTTTCTTTTTTGCTTCTCCAAGAGGAAAATGTATTACTATGTAGAACCCCATGTCCTTTCGCATTCCTATCCTGAAAATGCATTTACACCTGTTATAAACCAGGGTTTTGAGGGTGATTCACCTCCAAATGTTTGTTAAATGCTTCAAACCTGCGAGGTTAGTTGCTGGTGGATCCTAACAGAAGCACCCATAACGTTTCTATTGAATCTAGATATCCACACCCAAGAAATCTCCCATACTGTGAATCAACAGTGCATTTTACTCTTGCAAATTCATTTATGTGCTTTATTTGCACAAATGAGTTAGATGCACGTATAGGTTTATATGGCAAACCCATAAGAATGTAATGAAAAAAACACATGCAACACATTTTCCAGGGGAAAAGTGCACCAAACTGCTTTGAAAAAATCTGTTTTTGTGAGGAAATCTTGACGTGGGCGGATCTGATATTTCTTTTTCAGTTCATCAGTCTTTTAATAGTCTTTCCATTGTTTTTTGTCTTCATGTACACGCAACAGATAACCAAAACGAAACAGATAGTAAGTCATCATTACACACTACTGTTATCATTTCAGTGCAAATCGCACTTGAGGAATCAGTTGTTTTAGCACTTCTTTTACATTAAATCCAATAGTAACAATGCATTAACCACTGGCAACTATTTGCAGGATGTATGGGGTGCTTTTAAATATGTACCTAATGTATTTAATGAATGGTTAATTTGAAGTATTTGTTGATAATTCAACAAATATTGTTTAGTTAACTTATTATGGAGGCTTTATCACTGAAACACTTCTCTAAAAAGCATGTTAATCTTTATTCCAGGCAAATTTCTATCTTTTCTACCTACTAATGACTAGGCAGATTAGTAATCCTCTCCGTGTTGTGCACAACTTGCCTCTCTCCTTTCATCTCAATTTTAAATTTGTCTCATCCTTTTCAACGTCTCTGAATCTCTGATCATTTTAGGACTTTTCCATCTCAACTGGTGTGAGCAGGTGGTCTGTAAAGTCTTTATTGTCCTAAAGATATATATGTGTGTCTGTGTGTGTAGGCACGCATGTGCAGCGCAGCGAGGGAATGGCATCAGCCCTCATAGAAATGGTTTAACCTGTGTGAGAAAAACGAACACTAGCCATGTGAGGATGACTTTTTAAATGTTTTAATATAGAACTTTTGTCCTACTTTCTTCAGTATCCAAGTTGATATAGAGAACTGTGTGTTTGTATGTGCGTGTGCGTCTGTTGATATACAAAGCTCATCTCCATTTACATGTCTGAAAGTGAACATTTTTGGCGATTCGTCTTTTGACAGTATAAATCCTGGAGTACAGGCAGGCAATGCATCAGATTCTGTGGATCCTTTAGAATATCCTACATTGTTTACTATTATTTGGAAGAGATTATATTTCTAGCCAAAACAACATGGGTTGCTAATGAGTATTTTATTCTTTAGTAGGGGCCCGATTCACAGAACTAACTTAAGACAAAATCCTAAACTTACTACTATTTTGGTATTCACAGAAGGCACTTACAGATTTTGGTATTCACAGAAGGCACTTACTCATTTCGGTATTCACAGAAGTTAGGAGTCCTAACTTTAGGACTCCTAAACTGAGAAAAATCCTAACTTTAGACCCTCCCCCGCGGGGCTAATTCCCCTGCTGTGCTGGGGGCGGGGGAGCGCGCAGCGCCGCGGTGCTCATGGCGAGCTCGGCTCATCATGCAGCACTGTGGCATTGTGCTCATGATGAGCTGAGCTCGTCACGACCACGCCCCTTCCAATGGAACGCCCAGCACAGCAGAGGAATTATCCCCGCGTGGGCGAGGCGCAACGGTCGTGACGAGCTCAGCTCGTCATGAGCACAGCGCGACCGTGCCTCTTGACGAGCTCAGCTCGTCATGAGCACGGAACGGATTAAGACTTTCGGTATTCACAGAAGGCATTTAGGAGTGCCTTCTGTGAATACCTAAATGGTAGTAAGTTTAGGATTTTGTCTTAAGTTAGTTCTGTGAATCGGGCCCTAGTAGTTGAACTTAAGATCTTTGTTGGTAGATTAATCTCAACCAAAAGACCACATCATCCAAACTCTAGATATACATTGTGTGACACAGTCTTAAATAGTTATGATGTTCTATGTAAAAAAGCATTCAGAAATAATACTGCAGATATTTGCTTCAAAGTTTTTAAGTATTTTTGAGGGTGGCAGAAAGATTTACACCCGCTTATAGGCAATTGTTTCCAATTTCCATGTTCAAGGTAGCCTTCACCCAAGGCCGTGTCCAAGCACCCCCCGAACCATGTGGGCACCCTAACCCTGACCGTGCACAGTCTTTGCTGTTTGCTGCTTGGGTTGGGCATAGAACCTGAGTGCAATCGGGGAACAGCGTTTACAACGCAACTTTTACAACGAAGTACCTTTACGACACAACCATTACAACGCAACTTTTACAACGACTTGCGCTGGGGGGCGCTCTAGGATAGGGAATAGTTTTAATTTACTATCCAACACCTTCCCTACTATCCACGCGGTCTGGAGTTGGAATAGTAAATTAAACTATTCACTATCCAGCACCCCCCTATGCAAGTCGTTGTAACGACTTGCGTTGTAAAACCTGCGTCGTAAAGGCATGCGTTGAAAAAGCATGCGTTGTAACGACGTACATCTGGTGCAATCACCCTCCATGGGCACCCAACCACCCACCATCCAAGGCCCTGCTCAATCTTCCTGGGGCACCCAACCAGCAACAGACATCCACCCTACATTTTCTTTGTAATTCATTTTCCTAGTTCCTCAGGAGTCACTCGGGACACTTGAGGGAGTCTCATGGGATAGTAACAACCCAAATGATTTTTTTATTTGTCCCCTAGAGAAGGGCCCATCCCTGTGGACCCCCCCCCCCCAAACAAGGGCCAGGGGATCAAGGTACCCATACCCTGCACCTATACTATACTTTTTAATCATTTTCAGGACATGGGAACCGATGCCCCGTGTCCTGTAATAGTGCCTGCAACATTTCCTCTGTTGTTGTGTCCCGACCAACAGAAAGCCTATCCCATGAGACTGATCTCGGTCCTGCAGGAGTGAAATGAACAATGGGTGAAAAATCCCACTTGGCCAATCACAGTACTTTATTTTTCTGTCCTGCTGCACTTCCAAGGGACTTCTGAGGGACCAACTTTCAATATATTTTATTTTTTAACCTTAATTTCTCCAAAACTATTGAACATTTTAACAACCAGGTCACCAGGCTCTCTGGTTAAAATTCCGTTCATCTGTTATGAAGGTGATCCGTCATGCGGGGCCCAAGAAAAACAGGGGGCCCAAAAAGCAATTTCCCCATGCAATTTCCATAGAGAATTTTAGACAGTGACACAGTCAAAATGTCAGAACGAAATAACACTAAATTAGGCAGAAAGCTATATCTGTACACAGAAAAGCTGTTTTTTTCTGATTTGGTGTAAACCCATTCAGTAGTATTTGAATAATTGATGTTACAAATTTATAGATATTTGGATGGTTGGGTATGCAAAACTCTTGCAGATATTCCCGCAGCCCAATACCTAAAATAAAGGAGCGATCTGATTGTCCATAAGGGCCTTTTTACCTCTCGGCCATCTTGCTCTTGCAGAAGCAGGAGGCTCTTGTGAGTCCGGCGAGAGCACTTGCTCTGATTGACTGGCTTCAACAAAAATAGTAATGTTGCAGCCATGATTACAGGACTCAGGGACTCGGTCCTGAAAAGTAAAAATAATTAAGGTATAATGAGGCAGGGTGGGGATACCCTAAGCCCCTCGCTCTTGTATGGGATGTCCATGAGGGAACCCCCACCCCTACTTTCGCCTCCAGGTAGAATTTTAAAAATTAAAAATAAGTCTATGGTGCACAATCCTGCAGAAGTCTCGTGGGAGTCAACATGGTCTCCTGTGCCCCGGAAAGAGTCTTTGGGGAGCACAGTTGGAAACACTGAGTGAATCTTGTGAGAGTTCTGAGGGATCAAAAAAATAATATGAAAAACAAAGACCGTGGACAGTGGAAGGGATGGCCACCAGTGGCGACTTGGGGGCAGGGCCTGACCACATGCCAGACCCTATGGCAAACCCCACGCAGTGCACAGCCATAGTCTAACCGTGGCGGGGGTTCACACAGTTATATATGGTGATAAAATCTTACTTTTGCTGAAAAAACAAAGGTTAAAGTGATGTAGTTTAATATTGTAATATCTTACTTTACATAAAAAAAAAATTGTAATTTACTGAAAAAAACAAAGGTTAAAGTGGTGCTATAGTTAGGTGAAAATGTCAGTTAAAACGTAATGGTTTAAACTAAAAAAAAAGAAATTCACCAGTTATAGTTCGCCAAAGAAACTCTAGCCTGCGCCCTTGCCATGCACTGCTTATGACTTCACATATTACATCACTCATGATATGTTCTATGACCTCATTGATGAGAACACTGTGCATGGCAGGGATGCGTTGTTTCCTCTGACTGTGGTTTTGCAAGTCTGAATCTACAATATTGATAATATTTATATATCAACAGATATATAGGGCCTCATTACAATATCTTGCGGACGGACCATGAACAGCTATCGCGGCGGTCTGGAGACCCCCAGACCTGCAGTTGGCGTTCCGACCACCCAATTGTGGTGCAACTGCCGCGTTAGTGGTCGGAAAGTGCTCATTTACACGGCAGCCTGTGCTGAGACCCAGTAAAAGGGCAGCAGTACAATCTGCAGTGTAAATGAGCACTTTGTGCACATCCATGCACTGTGTGTCATGCACCATGTGGGGCATTGCACACAGTGAATGAAATGTGGCAGTCGGACCAAAGGACTGACAACCCAACATCTTAAGCATGCTCATAGTTAGGGTCAGTTTAGAGAACTGATTTTAAACTTCTTAGGAACAAAGCACATGTTGGGAAGAAGTTATTTTTTTCTTTTGCATTGATAATTGGCTATAAATACAACTATAAAGTTAACCTGATGTTAAAATGAGGACAAATTGACTGTTTTGATATTTGAAGAGTAAATTAATACTTACTGCAAACGCTTGGAGTGGTGTGCTGATAGAACTTTATTATGGTATATCAACTTGGTTGAGACTTAGTCAAGGATAGGAGCTGTGCAGAGGTGCACCCTTATATTTTGGGGTGGCTATTGACTTACGGCCAGAGGTAATCTTCATCTTCACCAAATTGTTGCAGCCAATGAGTTATAAGAAGAAATATTTCCACTTCCGCATGGTCAGGATATTTGGAATTTGCACTGGATTTTGGTTGTTAAACACCATTTAATTTGGGAGGATTACTGTAATCCCTAAATAATCAGATTTCTTTACTGATCTGTGATCATAAAGATCAATCCTATGAATCCCACCTTTCATTAGGATCTACATGTTGAGACATTTAGCAATTGATCTAGGATATTTTCTAGAGATATTATGCTGAGTGCTTGATAGCTTGTAATGCCTAGCCTACACTGGTGGTAAACATTGCCCTGTTATTGGCAAACATTATTATCTTAATAGCCACCCTAGTAGTTACTACTGGTAACGTAGTAGGGGATTAGCTGTCAACAGGATATGCGGTACCCGCTAGTACAGGAGAAAGTTGGTAGCTATAGGACCTTTTCTTAAGTCTGGGAAAGATTGAACACTTAAAGCTGGAGTTTGTAACCAGTCTTCCATGAGCTATGTACAAAGCTTTCACCCATTAAATTAAGATGGAATGAAATGCAACCGTGGACATTACACCCAATTGTTATCACCACTCACCCTAAGTTTTTGCTTTTTTTTTTTGAGCATCCATTAGTGTGACACCCCAGAGTTGGTGGGATTCCTAAACTGTGCCGCTAGGCAGCTGCAGTGTTTTACGGGTAGGTATAGCCTATAACCTTGATGGCAGAGAAAACAATTTAAGATGCAAGTATGTTTGACAAATTTGTTGAAAATAATCCATGAATAAATCATTCCTTTTACGTTGAGCAATGTATGGGTTGAAAGAGGCACTCATCAGGTCATCCTTTAATTTTGATCAAGTCCTTTGTTCTATGTTTTATTTATGTATGCCTGTGTACTGAACTCTAAATTGACTGCAAGGATGGGGCAATGCCTACTAGCCCTGGACCTTTACCACTGAGAAGATATTTTGTTGTATCAATAAATTCCATCCATGTAAGAGAGCTCTTAAGTCCTTTGGCATCATCCGGCTTGCTCAAAAGAGTAATGGAAAATGTATCCACATACTTGCTTATGTCCTGATCACCATCACTCCTTTACTTCCTCATTTAAAATACTGCATAGTATTTCTGACAGGTTGCACCATGTCACTCTTTGAAGGCTCTTTCTCCCCTGCCACTATTTGACTAGATTGAATAGTTCACATCTGGCCACTTTTTCCTAAAGATGTTGTGTAGCTGCTCGTTTTAGGACAGAAAAACCTATCTGGACCTTGATAAAGGACATCATAGTAGTAATGCTGGGCACGACTCCTAACAACAGCTGCAGAATGTGGTGAACAGCCCATAGTGGTGATCAGCCCATAGTGCTTCATGTGTTGAACAGCGTGCTCTTAGAATAGGCAAAAGTTGACCCACACAGTACATCCTTTAATGTGTGCATACGTAACTTGGGGGAAGCTGATCCCTTGTTTTTGAACAAGTCCTTAAACTGCTTGTTAGGTACCATAGTTTCTAAATTGGGCCAAAGATCCAAGTTGAATAGCTGATTGGGTGGGAGGCGTGTATGTCTATAGCGGGCTGTAGCTAATGCGCTACTGTATCCTGCCAATGAGTGTGCAGCAGTGTACCACTGCTGACTGGTGCCTGGAAAGAGTATGACCCTAATGTAGAGGGTTGCCTTGCATTTGATTACAGAGAAATATTAAAAGTGGTATCACCACCCTGCCTAAACTCTTTTACCTGTCTTAAGTATGCTATGCCTCTTTTAAATAGATAAGGAAAATACTTGATTCTCGCTTTTTGATTCCTGTGGTGCCTAGTGCTGTTGTTCAATAACAGGCCAAAGACTGAGAGATTTGAATGGCAGCGGATTGTAATGGATCTTTGGTGGAATTGGATTTAGTTATTCTGTGACAGCTCGAACAAGACAGAGTAGGATGCAGATGATGGTGGTGTGGCTGCCTCCTCTAATACCTTGTTATACTAAACATTCTTACCGATTTGCCAACAGTTGGTGATTTTCAAGGGAAGAGCAGGGATAAAGCGGTGCTGGTCTAATTGATGATGTTGCTGGGCTTTCTTAAAACATCTCTGTTAAGTCAGGTTAGAGGTAAGCAGAAGAGGAAACATGTCCACATACACCAAAGAATGAGCTCACTCACCATACTTATTGTATAGGACAGTACCCTTGTAGAAGCCAAAGCCTCAAACAAAGACTGTTCACTGTAGAGATGGTCCACAGGAAGTAAGGTGCTCCAGTGTTGAAGCTGTTAATAGCCACCATATTGCCCCTTACATAACTGTCTCATGACTAACATTTGCTATTCAATCTATTCTGTCCTTTTACGAAAGCATACTACTTTTCACCATAGGCATACTCTTCCATCCCCTTGCCACCATCACTTCTGCTCCATGTTGAGTCAGTAGATGTGTGTTCTTTCCACTACATCTTTTCCCCTACTCATTGTTATTTATTCATAGGTTTGGTGCATTCGGAAATCCAGAGCCGTGTTTTTCATGGCATCTGGAGAAGCGAGAGCGGAGACACGGAGACAGAAGCTGCGGTGCGGTCTCCCTGTAGAAGCTGAAATAAAAAATAATAAATGATTCCACACATACGACTTGCTGTCAGCACATAAGATAGCAAAGTTTATTGGAGACCAACAAACAGCAAATTAACATGCAGCACGGAGACATCAGCAAAGTCACTGAATGTCCAAAGAGGTGACGTGTCTGACAGTTTTTATAGGCCCAAACCGCAAAGGATGCAACATCATAACATACGTAGCACAAATTAAGCATAGTTCATTTGACCAATTAGCAAGGGCCTGAACAGTTGTATACCATATAAGGTCCGAACCATACTGTTGCTGACCACGTGACCCAAGTGCGCAGCTTCTGGGACTTTCCACTGTCATGTAAGATATAAGTCTGGTGCTTTTCCAGTTAATAATTGCAACATAATAGTAATGACCAGAAACATATTGCGAAATGGGCTATGCTGAAATGTACGTGTACATGCCTAAGCGAGCATCTTCCATTGCCACGTATCTCGTTTTCGAGCAAGCCTTGCGTTACTAAAGCTGTTTCTCTGAAGCTAGGGAAAAGTGCAAGCATCTCGTGCAGTGTTTATTATGTCAACTTAACAGGGCCTAGAAGCTTACTGCATTTGGTATCATAGAGAAAATGGCTTCTACATCCCTTTCCCTGCCTTGCCTGCTAGCCTGCCTTGCCGCAACGAGGAGCGGAGGAGGGAGAAGCGAGAGTGGAGACAGAAGCAGTGTAGTGATGTGCGGTGCGGTCTCCCTTGCCTTGCCTGCCCTGCCGCTACGTGGAAAAAGCGGCGGCAAAACCTGTGAGTCGGAAAGGCTGGGAGGTCCGTGTGGGGCGTGAGGAGGTGTCGCGACTCCATCACTACCCTCACTGCCGCCGCAAGTGGCTACATGCTCGCTTGCTGGAGTGTTGCTGGCGCTATCACCGCGAGAAGCTCGGGGGAGAGACTGGTGAGAACTCAGAGGGTGGTGTGCTGCTACCACCATCTACCACCAGCAACTACAGCAGCTCAACTAAAGCCAATGCCATGCCACAACACCATGACCCCGTCACGGAGCTGCAGCTGTGAGTTGAGCCTCCTGGGAAAGCCTGGGAAAAGGCAGTGGCGCATCTTTCTGAACCAGGCTCACACCACACCCTACACCACTCCTATATTGCGGTCTGCCAAGGGTGTGCTGGGGGTCAGGTGAGCTGTGTGTCCTTAGGAGGTTGAAGTAGGGGAAGAAGTGGCTTGAGTGAGGGGACCCATGAGACACCCAGGAGAAACGCAGCATCCGCCCCACTTGCCGTGACTTGGGGCAGCTGACCACGCCAGTACCGGAGGCCGGTTTGGTACTTGGCTGGTTCCCGGCTGAGCCCGGTTGGAGTCAGCTGAGCCGGTGCGGGTTCAGCGCGGTGTGGCGCTGGGTCTGTGCTGTGCCTACTTGGGTCTGCCTGTTTGGGTCTGTCACCAAAAGGATAAAGAGGTGAAAGTTGATAAAGAGCCGCAGAGTTCCCGAAAGGCGGCGCGCAGGCTTATATACTTACCGGTTTGGTTGACTGCCCAGCTCAACTCACACCAACCAAAAATGTAGGAATGTGATCAGGCAGGGTGAGAAAGGCTCTGGGAGAGAAAGCAGTCACACTAAAAGGCCTCGTCAAAGGGAAAAAAGGCGACAAACCAGCGACTGCAAAAGGGGGAACTTCTACAATAAAGAGCCCGCTAATCTCTCCTATTGCATCTATGTTCAAAAAATCATTATTAAATAAAAAAAAGATGCAAAATTTAAAATCTCAATATTGAAAGGGTCCCGGTTCATCTCTCTGCGCTAAACCAGGAGAAACGTCAGGTCTGATGACGCCTTTGGCTCTGCAAAAAATATCACAAGAGGTGAATCAAAAGGGGGGGGGAATTCAAATCAAGAATCCACCTTAAAACAGAAATCCTAAATCAAAAGCTCATTGAGTCACTAGACTTAAGCAAACAATTAGAGGAAGTAGGACTTCGAGACAAAGAAAAAAATCTGGAAGGAATACTTCCTTCATGTAACACCCTTTTAACAACAGTAACAGTGCATGCAAAAGGAAGTGAGACCATTGATACTAGCATCAATTTAGAACATCAACACTGCGATCCACTACCAGCCTCAATTATAACCTACAGTAAATTTACTCCCTACAGCACAGCAACAACGCAAAAACCTGGTATCCCGATTAGAACAAGCAATGATCTCGCACACACAGCTGAGCATGGACAAGAAGCTAGCCAATATGATTTGCACTTGCACTTAAACACAGATGAATTAGCACATCTGGTCAAGACATGACCAAGCACTAACTAACTTGGAGGACTCAAGTGAGAGTAACTACACAGGAGACAAAACCGGAAGTCGACGGGAATGGAAATGAGGGCGAGGAGTTGATCACCCCAAGGGAGAGCAAACCGGTGGAAGACTTACATGTGGAAACCGGTGAGGCCCAGGGGCAGGAAGAAAGAAACAAACCGTTCCAAGTCCAAGCCGCACGAAAGGAAAAGACCAAACCTCACACCATGGAACTAAAACTAAACCAACTACAGTGGATAAACCTGGAGAAATACCAGAAAGAGGGACAAGAAACATCGGAAATAATAAAAATGGACAAACAGAATTAAGTTAATCAATACTACAGGCACTGCAAATGTCAACAGCAATGCTGATAATGCAGTCAGATAAACTGTATGCAGATAGACTTAATGAATATCACTGCATCATACATAGCGGTAATAAATACAAAACTTGAAGATTTACCAAAGTTAATAAAAAGGGTACAATCAGTTCTCTCACCACCGGAATCGAGTTGTACATGTGGACCTATAATAGATAAATTAGGTTTCTTACCAAAAATAATGGAACAGATACTATGTTTAAACAAGCGCTTGGTCTTACCGGCGGAGAACTTAGAGCCCACGAACATATCAATAATAGAGGTAAATATCATTCAAAACAAAGCACAGGCATTAGTAAGAATAAACCAAGATCAAAAGAAAGAACTACAAATTTCCACTATTGAGATCGAGGGAGTGCTGCAAACTAATCAGAGCGTCATAACGGAGCAACCAGGAAAACTGAGGCCACAATATAGAAGGCAAAAAAAGAAGGAAAGAAAGGCAAGAAACAGGGCAAACAAATCTAACATCCATGAAGTTAAAAAAGTATAACCCATCTTCGTCACAACAACAGCAGATGAAACTTAAAAGGAACATCCTCCAGAACCAACACAGGGTAATGACACAAGAAATGTAAACAATGTTTGTAAAGAAACTAAGGATACAATTTAGGACTCAGTGGAAGCCCCCACAAGGGAAACCGAGAATTGCTCACAAGAAACACCTAAGTCAAAACTCAGAACAAGAGTATGGAGGACAAAGGTACCAGAATAGGCAAAACAACCAACGACCAGGTAGATCATCAGCTAATATGGTCCCCTGAATATGAAATGCAGGGAAACTGGGATACTTTAAACAGAGGCAATATCTTGAAGTTCTTTGCTGAAATTCAGGAACTAAAACATATAAAATCATCAGATCTTGCAGCAGTGCAATTTCTCCCAGGAGAAATTAACACAACAAAAGAACGAACATTAACAACATGGCCGACACCGGAGTTAGCACAGCTGATACTAAGCAGCTCTGAACGATTCTCTGCCTGGGGCATTCAATTAAAAGAACCAGTAAGACCACGTTATCCAATCCCATTGAAATAAATTGAACAGCAAGACACAAAAAGGGTAATAAATCACAAGAAACCTGCTGCACAGGTATATTCAATTCTACTTTATGCAAAAGGCAGGAGTGATACAGCCCAGACCCCGTTTGTATCAATAAAAGGAACGCATGGGGAGAGTGACCTTAATCAAGATCAATAGAACTGGCTACCCGGAATATTGAACAATCAAAGTGTCTGACATAAGGGAGCTATGGTTCCCACTTCTGAAATAAATACAATACACATGTTATCTTAGAATATAGCAGGAGACTGCTTGATGAAGCCCTCCCACTTAAGGAGTGAGAAGATTGTGACATTATAGCCCTGCAAGAAACTTTGTCGCTGGAAGATATTCCAATAGTAGGTTATGCCCATTATACAGTAGCTGCGGAAAATGCAAGTACTATGGCAGGGCAGTAGGAGGATTGACCGTGTATGTATCGACAGCCCTAAAAATATCAACAGAACAGTTGAAATCTCCGGATCCCAGCATACAAATCGTAAAATTCTCAGATCAAAACTTAAGTACAGGTAAGACGATACTGCTAATTAACTACTACATAAAACCAAAGGCTCAAATAAAAAAGGAGAAAAATGCCCTTTTAATTAAAACAATATCAAGACTACGCTGTGATGAGCCGACCTGGAATTTAATAGTAACAGGTGATTTTAACTTGAATTTTATATTCACGCCAGACAAAGACGAAATGCTACCAGCAGATAACTCATTTTGGTGTGTGCCACAGCAGCATAATACAGGGATTTATCATATGGACTGCATTGGTCGGCAACTAGTCACAGATAATGAATTCCAAGGTATGCGGGTCCTTAATGGAAGAAACAATGAAGATTGCCCTCCAGGAAAAACATACTACGGTCCAAGGGCGCACTCAACGTTAGACTTCACACTCTTAACCTTTCCTTTACTACCAACATTAGCTCGCTTCTACATAGAGTTTACCCCCTTGAGTGATCACTCAATACAGCACGTCATCTTCAATCAAAACACACCAAGACATCAACCTACTAATGCTCCAGATGGAGAAATTACCTCAATCAATTTAAAACGTTTGAAATGGACGAATACGAATAAAATAGACTTGTTTTTAACAATAAAGGGTCTTTTGGCCGAACTAACATTAGAACCCATTAACAGAATACAAGCTTGGTCGCAATTGCTAAACAAATTAGCAAAAACTATGAACGTTTCAGAAATTGGGGTCAAAACACATGACCAGACAAAAAATCTACCAAAAGATCTGCAAATGTTAAAGAAAGAACTAAGAAAAGCTCAAAGGAAATTGCGACAGGACAAATCCAAGGGCGTATGCTGGAAAGTATTTCAACAAATGAGAATACAATTCAAAAAAAGAATATGGGAATTTAAAAAGGAGAAAGCCGAGAGTTTCTGGTCTAAACTAATTTACAATTTAAGACACTCAAATCTTAACAAATTTTGGCAGACAATAAACTACTTCTCTAGACCTCAAAACATCTTAACGTCGCATATACAAGCGCAGCAGTGGGTTAACTTCCTCAGGGATAAATTTAAAGAAGAACGACTCCACGACATAGACAATTTCCAGTTATCGACCGTGAAGCAGACTAACGAGAATGAATTGAAATCACAGACTAATCAATCAATGTACACAACAGAAGAAATAACAAACATAATAAAGAAAGGCAGAAGCGACGGTGCTCTCGGCCCGAATGGCATTCCCCAGGCAACTTTTAAATACGACTGAGTATTGGAGCTCAATCCTAGGGAAACGCTACACTGATGTAGAACTTAGCAATCAAATCCCAGAAACTTGGCAGGGATCAATCATTACCCCTATTTACAAAGGAGGAGACAGATCAAATCAAAAACATTATAGGCTTATTGCCTTACAGGATGTCGAAGCCAAATATTTTGCTTCATTAATCCTTTAAGACCTAGCCGATTGGTCTAGAGAATGTAACCTAATACAAAAAAAAACGGATTTAGGAAGGGTATTGGAACTATTACAAATATTCTGTCAATTTCAATGATTGCTGCAAGATGCAAAAATAGAAAGCAAGATCTTCATCTTTGTTACACCGACTTAAAAGCCGCCTTTGACAGCGTAGATCGGAAACTCATGTGGTCTAAATTAAAATCCTGGGGTATACCAGGTAGAATATTGAAGGGTCTCTGTTTTACACAGATACCTGGGTATGCATGGAGCTAGAATATCCAGAAAAATGTATGCCAACACGTGTCTGATGCAGGGGTGTTTACTGGCCCGCACCTTTTTAATTTATTCATCTAAGACCTTTCAAGTCAGCTAGATGAAATTAACTCACTCACCGAAGCTGGAAAAACTACAATTATCCCACCTTGCCTATGCAGATGATATTGTTCTTTTAAGCTTGACTAAGGTAGTCTTGACAGGACTACTAAACAAACTCTCCGAATTTCTGTCAGTAAATAGGTTGGAATAAAATTTTTCAAAAACTAAATCAATGCTTATTACAAATCTAACAGCCTCGACTCAACATATTAGATTAAAGGGCAATCCACTGGAGAAAGTATTGTGCTAGAAATATTTGGGATTCTATATCGACGATAAATAATCGTTACGCGATCAGAAAAAATATATGACACAGCGAGCAGGGGCACTAACATTCACCCTTAAAACGCTTGCAAAGAAACTGGAGGGACCCTCTTTGAAACCATTATTCATGATAATTGCAGCCAAAGGACTGCCAACACTCATACGCCAGTGCTGCAATGCACGAGAAGGACTCAGAAACCCTAAACAAACCAATGGCGCGCATTTATAAAAAGGTTCTTCAACTCCCGAAAACTGCTTCACCAGCGCAGATGCTCCTGGAGTTCGGGCTCATGAACTAAACACTGGGCAGAATATACACATACATTAAAGTATGGTACCAAATAAAACAAAATGTAGAGGAAAACAGTCTTAACGAAGCTCTGCGGCAGGAAATGGAACAACATAAACACTCGCCAGCATACACATTTTTTGAATATGCATTAAAGGCTACCTGAACAAGTTTGCTGTGGAATAAACAAATGTCCTACCAAACATTCAAATTAACACTGAACAAGGCTGCAAAGTTCTACTCGCTACTGGTTGATAAAGACCTTTTTTCAACAAGAAGTCATTCATGGACAGTGATCGACACTTATAAAACACTGAAACAAGCGGCCTATTTGGACTCCACTTACTCCATTTATGTAAAGAGGAAATTAATAACATTAAGGTTTGGACAGTTCCCCACTCTTGCGGAAGCCCCTCATTGGAAATTGAAGGAAAATGAAAATTGCCGGCATTGTGGCTATAAAAAGGAAGATCTGATTCATCTTGTATGTCATTGCAAGAAACTGCAACCAGCACGAACCACAATATTACGGCAAGCATTTCTGGATAGAGGCATAAAGTCGTCCAGAACAGCTATCATAAGTGGACTGGACTCCACTGACCCCCAAATGAACTGTAAACTGATTACATTTTTACGTACTTACGAACAAGTACTCAAAGCTAAATATGAACAATGATAAAACATGAAATATATTTTATAATTACATACATTTTAAGATGTTTTTAGAGGTATGTAACTTTTATGCGATTTTCTCTTTTTTTTAAATTAGTGTTTGTAATATTGTTATGGTTTTAATTAACTGAACAATAAATAAATAAATCAAATCAAACCATATTCATAGTTAGATTCACTCTTGCAATTTCTGAAGGCCCTGCAGTTGCTTACTCCTTTCATGTTTGTGGAGACCCTATTGTGGATGTTTTTCTAAAGTTCAGATGTAATGGAATTGCTATTACTTGCTGAATGTTAAGGATTTCTCTGTCTTGACTGTAATTATTCAGAGATAGCTCACAGAACAAGTTTTAAAAATGAATATTGTTACCCAGCAAAACATGTATTGCATTACATACATATTTACTGTCAGTGTTAATAGTGTATCAACTAAAATGTAGTTGATAATATTGGACTCAAAGGTGTATATTTACTGATGTTTTATGTAGGCGGTTACATGGAGCACCAAGGCCCAGCTACTTACTATACATTCAACATGCCTGCAAGTGTAGCACAAAATTGTGGACATAATTCAAGTGTCTGCATAGATATAAGTAAGTATAGTTACTCCAAAGTGGTGAGTTGCATGACACACTTAGGGAAGCAGTGTGTGCTTAACTGGCTGAGTGACATTGCCACATATAGGTTTGCGCATAGGTTTTATTCTTTCACTGAGCATAAATAGGAAAGGATAACAAAGGTATGTAGACGCAGTGGTTAGGTTTTACTCGTTTATTGAGCAAAAATAGTAAAGGAAAACACAGGTTAGGTAGAAGCAGTGAAAGAAAATGTCCCTTTGCACAAATGCACCAAATTACCGTAAGTTTGTATTTTTTAGACTTGTATTTTAGACTTGTAGAGCGCCTTATCACCCCGGGGTCTCTAAGCGCTTGACAGGGGAGTGAATACTGGCAGGAGGAAAACAGACTAGATATTACCCCATGCCTCTTGGAAAAGCACGGTTTTTAGCTTTTTCCTAAAAGGCAGGAGTCTGGTTTCTTTGCGCAGATTTTCAGGCAGTTGGTTCCAGGCTTTAGGCATTGTGTGGGAAAATGTCCGACCACCGATAGTGGATCGTTTGATCCTAGGACAGATCAATAGAGCGGCGTTGGCTGAGCGTAAGTTCCTGTTGGAGGCATATGGGACAAGGCGTTTTTTGATGTATTTCGGGGCTTACCCATATAAGGCTTTTTGCGTAATGCATAGGCCTTTGAACTTGGCTTGTTGATTTACTGGCAACCAGTGTAGCTCCCGAAGAAGAGGGGTGGCTGGTGTCCTTCTTGGTTTATTGTAAATAAGTCTGGCCGCGTCATTCATGACGATCTGAAGTCTCTTGGTGAGTTTTTTCGGGATGCCGAAATACATGGCATTGCCATAATCCAGTCGGGCCAGAATTAAGGCTGACACTGCTCTTCTGAGGGTGTCTGCCTTTAAGATGGGAGCTAGCTTGCGCAGTTGTCTCAGGAGGCCTACACAGGTGCCCACCACCGCCGAGACCTGGGCTGACATAGTAAGATTTGTGTCGATGATTATGCCCAGGCTTTTTACTGCTGTTGCCGGTATTGGGGGGTTACCTAATTCTGAGGGCCAAAGGAGGTCGCACCAGGGGCTAGATGAAGTTGTGATAGGAAGAACCTCCGTCTTATCCGGGTTGATTTTTAAAAAGTTTGCCGTCATCCAATTGACGGTAAATTTTAGAATATTCTTCAGTTTTTGATCAGCCATAGGGGAATTGCCTATCTGAATGATGATCTGGGTGTCGTCAGCATAATTATATATATTACAGTCCATCTGATTCAGCGATGAAATGAGAGGCTGCAGATACGTGTTAAACATCAAGGGGGACAAGGCAGAGCCCTGCGGGACACCGCATGTAATTTTAGCAGCCTCTGACACCAGGTCATTCAGTTGTACTTTCTGGACCCGTCCACCAAGGAACGAGGTCAGCCAGGCGTGGGCCGTGCCCTTGATGCCAAACTCCCCCAACCGCGACAGAAGGAGGTCATGATTGACCGTATCAAATGCCGCGGAGAGGTCGAGTAGCACCAGGGCGCAGGGATCTTTATTATCTGTTTTAAGGCGTAGGTCATCTAGCACTGATAGCATGACTAGTTCCGTGCTGTTGTGGGCTCTAAACCCAGCTTGGTTGGGTTCGAGTAGTGCATTACTCTCGAGGTGGTGCGAGAGGGTAGACAGCACGTGATGTTCCAGTATTTTAGCTAAAAAAGGCAGTTGAGATATGGGCCTGTAATTCTTTAGAATCTTGGTGTCGGCACCGGCCCTTTTTAGCAGGGGGATCAGTCTCGCCTCTTTAAGAATAGAGGGGACTAGTCCCGAGGTAAGGGAACTATTTAGGAGTGACAAAATATCCTCCTCCAGCCCTGGCCATGCTTGTTTAAATATCTGCGGGGGGCAAGGGTCCGCCGGAGAACCAGATTTAACTTGGTTCATCACTTTTGTCAGAGAGTCCTTGGTGAATAGGGGTAGGGAGGTTAAAGGCTCAGTGATTGTGGGCGGGACAGGTATCGGAGTTACCGGGCAGTCAAATCTGGGGGTGCTTTCGATTTCTATCAGAAGGTCGGATATCTTTGAGGTAAAGAAGGATTGAAATTTATGGCAATCTTCTTGCGTAAAAGAGGGCGGTTGTTCCTTCTTTTTCCTCAGTTCAGTGAGAACTTGGAAAATTTCCTTCTGGGGGTTAGGTGCTGTGGCAATTCTGCTCTCGTAGAACTCACTTTTTCTAGTTCTGATGGCTTGTTTATACAAGGCGAGCTTTTCCTTATATAGAGTTTGGCAGTTAAGATCATACCCCTTTCGCCAGGCTCTCTCGCACTGTCGCAGGGCACGTTTTAGGAGTCTCAAATCGTCATTGAACCAGGGGGCGCTTTTGCCTGTTTCCCTGATTTTTATCTTACGTGCTGGGGCAACCACCTCTATTGCAGATTCCAATTTTTGCGATAGCTTTTGACTAGCCTTCTCTAGGTCATCTTCAGGTAGTCTGTCTAAGTGGGAAGGTTGCTGTAAAGTTGATAGCAAAATATCCGGATTAATGCAGTTCCATCTTCTCACTACCCGCCATTTGTCGGATGAGATGTTTTCTTGTTTTGGAAAAGCTAGGATACCCTGTAAAAGGTAGTGATCTGACCAAATGCAAGGCAAAGAAGTGACTGGGCACAGGGCAGGAACAGAAGTCCATATCAGGTCCAAAGTATGGCCCTCTAAGTGTGTTGGGCCTGTCACAATCTCGGTTAATTCTAGTGCGGTCATTGCGTCTTCGAGCTGTTTGGACGTGATGTCTCTAATGGGCTCCTCCCAGTGGAGATTAAAATCGCCCATCACCACGAGACCCTCATATCTCGTACGGAGGTCGTGGACCAGACCCAAGAAAGGTTCTAGAAATGTTGGGGGGGTTTTAGGCGGGCGGTATACAATGATTATCGTGAGGCAATTGGTTGGAGAGCAGAGCTTGACGCCTAGGATGTCTGCTCCCTCAATGCATTCAGCACAGATAGTTTCTGCTTTGAAGGCATTTTTATATAGCAGCGCTACTCCCCCCCCTTTTCTGCCATCTTTTCTGTTATGAGAGATAGCACCAAAGTTGGGTGGGAGGGCGGCCACTAGGTCGGGCACAGAGGAGTCGTCCAGCCATGTCTCCGTAACTCCTAGAATATCTATGTTCCCCTCCTGAAGCAGGGAGAATACCTCTAAATTGTGTTTTTGGAGCGACCGAGTGTTCAGCAAGCTGACACTCAATGACGTTACCGCAGCTCTCCTACTTCTCTGATCGAGTTTTTTTTTGGCTGGTTCAGCTGCGGGCTTCAGGATGTTCTCCCGCCTCAGAATCTGCTGTGTATGTAGGCTAATGGAGTAGGCAGCGCTATTAAGCGCAATTAGGTTTTCCTTGGAATAACACGGCACTGAGCCGAGGGTCATGGCCCCTGGTCCCGGCCGGTCGCGGACGGGCGCAGACGGGCTTGCCTTTGGCGCGCCTTCGGCGCCCCGCCGGCGCCCCCGCTGCGCCCGTCCGCTGCACTGCCTGTATGAGGGTTCCATTTTTGCCCACGAGGGCGGGAGGGTGGGCGTGGCTAAGCGCTTGCTTCTTAGCCCCCCAGCCTTCTCCTCATCTAAGATGGCCGCCGCTAGTAGTCCTACCTCGAGGTCAGTGACCTGGGAGCAGGGATAGCTTCAGATAGAAAAAACAGGTAGATTTTGAAGAGCAGGACCCGGCTTTCCGCCTCAGGACACTGCAGAAAAGAGCGATTTAGGCAGAGGGTAGGTGCTGTGCAAAGTAGCAATAATCACAGTGCAAAACACGCAGGTTTAAAAAAATGCAACAGGTATTTTTTAAAATTGTTAAAAGGAACAAACGCTTTCGCGCACAAAACGTAGCACTCACTCACTCGCAATCAGTGAGGAGAATGAAGGAATCAGTTCTTTTATGCCCACGAGGGCGGGAGGGTGGGCGTGGCTAAGCGCTTGCTTCTTAGCCCCCCAGCCTTCTCCTCATCTAAGATGGCCGCCGCTAGTAGTCCTACCTCGAGGTCAGTGACCTGGGAGCAGGGATAGCTTCAGATAGAAAAAACAGGTAGATTTTGAAGAGCAGGACCCGCCTTTCCGCCTCAGGACACTGCAGAAAAGAGCGATTTAGGCAGAAGGTAGGTGCTGTGCAAAGTAGCAATAATCACAGTGCAAAACACGCAGGTTTAAAAAAATGCAACAGGTATTTTTAAAAATTGTTAAAAGGAACAAACGCTTTCGCGCACAAAACGTAGCACTCACTCACTCGCAATCAGTGAGGAGAATGAAGGAATCAGTTCTTTTATGCCCACGAGGGCGGGAGGGTGGGCGTGGCTAAGCGCTTGCTTCTTAGCTCCCCAGCCTTCTCCTCATCTAAGATTGCCGCCGCTAGTAGTCCTACCTCGAGGTCAGTGACCTGGGAGCAGGGATAGCTTCAGATAGAAAAAACAGGTAGATTTTGAAGAGCAGGACCCGGCTTTCCGCCTCAGGACACTGCAGAGAGCGATTTAGGCAGAGGGTAGGTGCTGTGCAAAGTAGCAATAATCACAGTGCAAAACACGCAGGTTTAAAAAAAATGCAACAGGTATTTTTAAAAATTGTTAAAAGGAACAAACGCTTTCGCGCACAAAACGTAGCACTCACTCACTCGCAATCAGTGAGGAGAATGAAGGAATCAGTTCTTTTATGCCCACGAGGGCGGGAGGGTGGGCGTGGCTAAGCGCTTGCTTCTTAGCCCCCCAGCCTTCTCCTCATCTAAGATGGCCGCCGCTAGTAGTCCTACCTCGAGGTCAGTGACCTGGGAGCAGGGATAGCTTCAGATTGAAAAAACAGGTAGATTTTGAAGAGCAGGACCCGGCTTTCCGCCTCAGGACACTGCAGAAGAGAGCGATTTAGGCAGAGGGTAGGTGCTGTGCAAAGTAGCAATAATCACAGTGCAAAACACGCAGGTTTAAAAAAATGCAACAGGTAAGTTTACCTTTTCATTAACAATTTGAAGTCTTGCTCAGTCAGGCGCTTGAGTAAGCTCCATTTTCTTCAATCAGACTTTGCAGGACTCTCGTTTTTTATCATCATTTGGGCATGTTTTTGGCTTTGAATGCCTACTGATATTTTTTATCCATACCCAGTCTACTGTCTGGTTTTCCACTACTAGGTGCACCTAAATTACACATATTGCTCCTACATTTATGTCCATATAATTCAAAGCACTCTGTGGCCACCATTGAATGCTTTACAAACCTCCAAATAAAATAAAATAATATATGAACATTTTGTTTTTTCACTCCATCAGTGTTTGGTAAACAACCTTTACCCTGCAGGCAGAACCACAACTTGCCTTTACTCTGCAGTCACTAACCCGATTGCGCCATTACCATGTGTTCCTTTACCACACAAGTGGTCACAACAACTTGCTTTAGGGGGTGCGTGGTCGGATTGGTGTTGGATTTTAAGTCCTTACTAATACACGGACTGGAGGTGGAATAGTAATTTATACTATCCAAAGTCCAGCACTCCCCTAAGGCAAGTCATTGTAATGACTTTCGTGGTAAAGGAACGCGTGGTAACATCGCAGTCGGGATAGTGACTGCAGAGTAAAGGCATTCGCAGTAAATGCATGCTGGGTTTCATCATATATCCTCATTGTTTAGGATCATTTTTTTTGTTATTTAACAAATACAAATAACACCAAAGAGCTGCATGATACAAACCATGCGATGGAGCCATGAATCAACCATTTAAGGTCTTGCTTCAGTACCCATCCTACCCTGGTAGAGAGTTATATCATAAATAATGTCTGATGGCGGCAAGCAACGAACTGGACTCCAAAGTGACGATTGGGTGAGAGCCTTTAATAAAAGTATGAATAGCAATGGGGCAACAGCAAAAATACTCCCACCGCCCAGCTCAACAGCTCAATCGCTTGTTCAACTTTACCTGACCATTACAGAATGCCTGACTTCATGAATACTAGAACGTTCAAAATACTACGACTAATTTTACACCACATATGTTACACACAAATGTTACTCGCAGTAATGGGTAGGATGCCCGCAAACCGTGAATGAATGCCATTCTGGATACCTCAGAAAATAACACAGCTAGAAGCAGTATTCCCAAATACTAGCCCTTATGAAAAACACAGAATGCTAACAATCTGCTTACCCATGGGGATCACACCACAACTAGAGGACTGTACCACGTAGGGTACAGTTTTCGCTGCCATATATACCAGAACTCATGGTATATATGGAACTCATGGTATCCCGTCATTAGCAGTAGTACCAGACGTATTAAGACAAATACAAAATGACTATGGTGCAGAGCCTGCTCTAAACTTGGGGATTAAATTACCAGGTAACTATGCCCAGTTATCAGCGATAATACTGGCAAATATTAAAGGGGAAGCAGCATCAGTGGCCAACGCCTAAGTGAGTTCAGTCCTTTACAACAGGAGCAGGAACTACCCAAAACAAGTGAAACTGCGTATGCAGAATTAGGCAGGGACAGTTTGGATGGGAAAGCGTTATAACCACAACTCGTGGGGAGCTCCGAGAAGGAGACTTTCAAGCAGACACCTACTTCTTCTAAAAAGAAGTGGGACAATAACAAAAACCAAAATGTTAAAGCAAACATATCTCAGTCCAGAGGCAGGTCTCCTCCACAGGAGCCCTCCGAAAGGAGGTGATAGCGCGCTGGACCACTAGCTCAATTTCAACATACTCACCTGAGCCCATAAACATACACACTTTGAACCAGCGGTCCTGCTTTTTATTACTATATATCAGTACTTTGAGTCCTTTTAGGACTTATACCTGTAAACCATGACTTACCAATCCTTGTCACTTATACTATAAGTCCTAGGGATCGAATAGGGAGTTACAATAAACAGGCAGTATTTAAACACATTTACCTTTCCTGTAATAACCACAGACTCGGGGAAAGTTTTAAAAGCTTTATCTATGCAATATTTTCTGAGTCAAAAGGGCCACAATACCGGGACCATGAATTTTACAAGCAAGAATTTAATCAATAGGACATAAAGTTTGTAAGAAATCACAGTAACACCTTTAAACATCCGTACCTGGGAAGGGTGAGAAAGGGAAATAGCACAACGACATACCACATGGATTATACTTGCCTAGAATGGTGCAAGGACCAATCCTGGCCACAGGCTGGGGCAAAAGACAAGGGCTCATGACTAATCAGGTACCCACAGGACAGGACAGGTGCAGATCATTACAAGGGACCTCCGCTAAGTGCAACGCCAGTGTCACACCCCTCTCCCTCAGAAAGCCAATTAGTGCCCCGACTGGGCAATCGATAATTTCCCCAAACACCTCGATTCTTCTGACAGAGTGCTCCGCCAGCACCTCTGCTCTCTATCTCCTATAGAATGCGTTGGGTCAGTGACAGGCCAGCTATTCGGACAAGTCGGACAATTTCTCTATCTAAGCCTAACTTAGATATACCATTTTCCCGGGCAATGTACCACCCCTAATAGTTGCAAATCTATGTGTTCCCCTTCAGTGATTGATCAGAAAGACAAGGAGAGGTCATCACACCATACTAAGATGAGGTCATTTCAATTGACTTGTATATTATCAAATCTCCACCCACAATTTATTTTCCCATGACTTTATTCCGCCTACCAATATTATTTCATTTTAGCATACAATGTTGTAACAAATTGCAGATCTTCTTCCTTTTCCTAGGTCATGGGGTGATGTTCCAGGTGCATCGCGGATAAGACAATCCTTGGCACGTTTTCAATGCGACAGCTCGAGGTCTTTCAGTTCTCCCATGCACTGTGTATATTCAAAATGGCGTTTCAAGTCATCCCTCAGGCCCAAATACGAGCTATTAACAAAGTCAAAGAGAAACATATTAGAATACAACAATAAATGATTGCACTGTATACCACTTATCTCTGCTCTAACCCCATTACTTTATTTTAACTTTTGCATTAATAGTTAAGCAGAACAAACAAGCTTAATATAAGCAGCAGCATAAGCATTAGCATGTGAGGTTTGAAGCAGCCATCTTTGGCACTAGTGCGCAGAAGCAAAGATTTCCCACCAAAGGCAGAGATACGTCACACCACGTAGATGTAGCGGACGCATGCGCAGTAAAGTTCCTACGACTTCGGCGGCCATATTAAGACACTCGGGTTACGGTTAGTAAAAGCACATAGACGAGCTTCCCCTAAATACTAAATATGTTGTGTAATGCAAATATTAATAGACAAAACATGTTGATCAATATATTATAAGTTATTTCGAGAGTGTGGAATACAAGCAAGTTTCGGTATGTGGGAATAGGGATAACATTAGGAAACCTGACGGGTATCAGGATACTGATACACGTTCCTCTTGTTCCTTTCAGCGTTCATCGAAAAACTCTGAGAGGGAAGGACAGACAGACAGACAGACAGACAAGAAGAGCGTACAAAGTCCAGAGACAAGCAGAACGCTCAAGACTCTACTTCCAAAAATGAATATAAAGCCAAACCAAAATCATGGTTCAAAAAGAAGAAGGTTGCACGTCTAAAGATCAGACATGCCCAGAATTCTGAGGACTAGACAACTGAAGGGAGAATGGGCTCGGAAGATGCTAGACAGTGCAGCAGAAGTATCAATAGCTCGCCAGAACCTGATGGAATTTCTGGTGACAACAGACTTGAATGATTATATCACCAATGGGAACTTGCCCAACACCGCCGAAAAGCAGTTAAAAAACTTTTGTACTAAAATGTCTTTATTTTTCAGGGTTTAACACATCATACCCAGCCTCATATTAATATACGGTTGCACCAACACCAGCACAGAAAAATATGTTGACAAATGCTAAACAGATCTTTTCTGCTGCCTTTGTTGCCCAGTTGTCTGAACAAGGTTTCGACTTATGGAAAGACACCATAGAACTCAAATCTGTCTGGGGTACTAGAGAATGGCAAGTCCAGGGTCAGAGGCACTATTTAGAGCTTGCTTGATTCCTCAACAAATAATGTCTTTGAATGAAACAGTGCAACAAACAACCTGTTTTGGATTAGCCAGGAATAAGGATTTGAATACACCTTGGTTGCCTGAACCATCACATGCTGAGGGTAACATAATATCACAAAAAGAGATTACACGTGATGACATCATGCAATACAGTAGATCAGACCCCGATTGGAATGCATGGTTGGTTGTGCCCAGAGACACCAATAACTGTCAAGAAAGATTATTGGGTAAAACTGAAGAATTTGGTATTAATAGGCCAGATCCATGATATGTGCAAGGACAACATCCAGGGGTGGTGACATCATACAGTGTTGGGAAGTTATGCCTCGATTGGCTACAAACCTCAACACTCACACAGGTGAAACAACAGTTATCCTTACTCACAGGGGATGTGGACCTGCAGGATTTCTTATTAGATCCTAGGAAACCACGTCAAAAACTTTTCTTATATGCTGTCTATAATGAAGTATGGAAAATCTCTCACAAGAGGCCGCAGAAAGATTATGAGAAATCGATCGTCTACATCTAGAGAAAGTTTTATCAGTGGTCCATAATGGGTTAACAACCTTAACATCTAGGATATATTCACTGGGCAACATTGTATCTTCTGCTGTCGATGTACTAGAACAAAACTTGTCCATACTACAACACGGGCAATTGCAATTACGTTCTATTATGTTAAGCTGAACGCTGCAATCACTGCGCGCAGGCTATGTGCCGTGGCGTTTTATAAACAGCAGGTCTCTGTTTTCCTCATACAATCTGACAGAGAAACAGATAGAAATAGCACTGTGGGGAGCAAAATATACAATGCTGTGGTTGAAAAACTGGACAGATTAACATTTACAGTGGCAGAATCACCATACACAGAATGATTAATTCATGGCTACATAACTCTCCCGGTCACAACTTTTCAATTCCATTATTGCCTAGAACAAATGCAGCCAGGCAGATATGAAACAAGCATTGGCATAGCCAATAGGTCTTGCGTTTGGGATCTTATAAGTGTTTAGCCATGCAACAGTTGATGTTGCTGCACTAAGGATATTGTGCTGCATAACTAAATACTTATAAGGTCCCAAAAGCGAGACCTATTGGCTATGCCAATGCTTGTTTTTTTAGAAGATTAATTAATTACCTACGGCCGGTGAGACAGCTAATTCTGTGTCTAGTCCGAAGGTAACACTTTATGTATGAGAAACATAATAGAAGTGTTAAAAAAAAAACGCCAATTAGACCATTAATATAGTAGGGAAGAAAAAATTCAGTTTAAACAAACATGCACAGCCATGCAAATCATTAGCACGGAGTGGTGAGCTGCAACTGCTCTCAAGATGAGAGTGCAGGCAAGAAAAATAGGCCTGCTCACTGCTGACTGGGTAGCAACATACAGAAATAATTAGGGCTATGTGGGGGGTATCTGTTGGCCCTGGTGCACTGCATCCGCTGCACTATTAATGACTACTTCTCTGATCTTGACCGCATTCCAAATAATAAGGGAAGGGGGCACATACTCACTACACATGTACACACAAGGCAAAGAGATTAGAGAGAAGAGCAAAGATACATTCTTGAACAGATTCCAGATCAAGCAAAAGTGCAATGCTACTTTAAAATCAATGTTGCTACTGACACTGACATATACAATGAGTCACAGATGCGAAGCAGTCTTCAATCACTAAAAATGTTGGTCTTGGAAAACAGAATCTTCGGCGGAAAATGTTCATTACTTCTCCAGCTGTTCAAAAACTAATGAACAAAAAAGGCAGTAGATTGATATGTGGATGGTTTGGTCAATGGAGGGAGTCAGCTGTTCTTCCTCGCAAGTGGAGCTACCTATCCGTTTGAGTGGGCTGTATTACACTTCTTGGCCGTGATTTCTGTATTGCACGGTACAGTACCACCTGACCAGGCGGTACCGTGGGATGCGCAGAGAGGAGTTGTATGCTTCAGCAATGGGTACTCCCACCCTAGGTGCAAGCTAGTCAGCTCGGCCTACCAGGCTGAACCATGTTTGAATGGGGAAGAGACTCATGTATAGGCAACATGCCTCTGTTGTAAGGGGAATTAGCCTCACAGGCCTATACGAAGAAGGAAAAAAGTACCAGATTTAGATCCCACTGGTGTGGCTAGATGTTGATTTTTGGGCAAGATTCCTAGAAGCACTGTCTGCTCGGGTTGGGGGTAGGACGCTTTCAGTAACAAGACCACAGATAAGGTTATGAAGCGACAGCATTTCAATCCTTACATTTGACGGTAAAATGATTTCTCAGGGAGTAAAAGGCGATTGCTAATAAGAGTATTTTTTAGTGGGTAAAAAATTATAACTATATATATTTTTTCTTTTTTAACCAAGGGTATGTGATGTTTGGATAGAGTTTTGCATATCATTTACCTCCTCCCTTTCTCTTTAGAGTATTCAGAAGTGCGTTGCTCACATGCTTCTGCCTGCACCCTCATATGGAACGCACAGCCAGAATGAATGAGGTGGGTGAAGAATAGGTCAGAGGGAGCCTCTTATCACTGGACAAGGATGGGATTTCCTTTCAGAGGTCCTCACAACTCATGATCAGCGACGTTTATCAGGAGCAGGGCCAGCCGGGTGTACTTAGTTTTAGTACACAGATTATGTCGCTCTCTTTTCCCGTCTAGTACAAAATTTGTGCATAAAATTCACTAAAAACAATAGGGCAGCACGGATATTTTCACCACAGTGTCGAATGGTACACTCCCTAGCTCTGACGTGCACCGATGGTCAGGCATTGCTGATTGTCCGAATTCTAGTGGCCAACAACACCGGTCACAGAGTATCACCGTAAGACATGGTGCTTTGGTAAGATGTTTGGTGGTGATGTCAGAAACGGGCATCCGTTTTTTAAACAAATGACATACACACATCTTGTCGATGCCAGATACACAAAATGCCATAGCTTAGATGATTCCGCTGACGGAGCTCCTCACAAGACAATATAAGCACATCACAAAGTACAAACGCATTGGGCATCCCTTTATGAGAAGTAGAATTGGAGGATACACTGAAGCATAAAAGCAGCTGCTGATAACTTAGTCAACTTTAAACGGGAAATAAATGCTGCTGTCAACCTTGCCTTCAGACGAACATAATTAGATGTGAGGAAGTGCTTAATTTAATGTCTAGTTAACAAGTTACACACTGATTCTTCCTTTACTGCCCTTTTTCAACTTCAAAAAGGGACTCCTACCGAAATGCACACCCAGAGTGACCGTTAACACTTCTGGAACACTGATCTAATCTTAAAAGATAGCGCATGTTTCCTTCTCAAATACAGCACTGGGACAGCGCGCCTGCTTCTACGAAAGTGAAAGCGGGTATGGCGCGTGATAATTAAAAAACACATATTGCCCTGCGCGCCTGTAGACGCTGAGGGAGATGGGGTGGGGGGAGTGCGGCCGAGAGCACACACAGCGTTTCCCTTGCGGGAGCGAGCAGGGGCACCATCCAAAGCTCGCTCCCCCACGGGAATCGCCAAACGTGCACACGTTGCATTCAAAGCAATGCAATGCATGCATGTTTTTGCCTGAAAAACAGTATCGATTGCTAAAGGTCTTTTTCCTATGCAGCGCATGCGCGCTGCGTAGGCGAGACCTAAAAATGGGTAAGGAATTCATCAAGGAATCTTGGAAATTGCCATACAGATTTCGATGCCGGAGTGGGGAAAAATAAGTATTTCTTAGCGGTACTAACTGCGAGAATACCTTAAGTGGATCACTTATATGCCAGGATATAATGGTTCATGGGCCTGTAATGGTTCAATAGCAAATTTGTCTTGTCACTTATAGGGTGACCCCAGCTGCCGTGATAACTCCAGTATTCAAACTACTTTCGAATGGTAGTTACTTAATGCTGAACGATCAAGGTTGCTGTGGGTTGCTTCCGAGCATTGCATATCTGGTAACTGTAAGTTCCAGGGTTACTTGCTGTATGCATTATTGTTTCCCCCAACACATACAGTCAAGGAGGCGCCGCTATGTCCTACATTAAAAAATTCATTAATATGGTTTGATACTTTGAGCAGAATGAAAGCCATTCTTACACAGAAATATGTGCCCTTAACCTCCCCTCGAGAGACTTTTGATCTCCAAGTAGCAAGGTCTTCAGCAGAGATGCAGGTTTTTACACTGGAATTACCTTATTACATTTTATAAGTGCATTTTCCAAATGGGAATAGGTGACCCCTTTATGTTTGTAGTCTCTCGAATCACAATTTAAAAGTCTAACTCATGGTTAAGTCAGATTTTAAATTACAATTCTGAAAATGCCACTTTTACAAAGTTAGCATTTTTCTGCCCTAACCATGTGGTGCCTGCAGCCTGTCTTGGGTCACATGACTGGGTGAAGGTGACATTTGGGCTTTGTGTATTCCCCCTAGAAAAGCCCCACACAGTGAGGAGCTAAGGTGTGACTGAATGAGCCATCACTGGCAGGATGAGAGGGAGGAGCTTGGCCCAGACCCACTTACACTTGAATAGGCTGTGTCCTGTCTCCTGGCAAATAGATGCATACTCCCTGTAGTAAGTCTGGAGCCAGCGGCAGGAAGGCAACACCTGTGTACTTTAAAAGCATGCCTCTAGGAGCTTCTCACTTCAAAGGCATATTTGGACCTGCATCCCTTGAACCCAGAACCCTGAGGGATCCTCAATGATGACGCAAGCCTTCGCATTGCAGCCTTGCTACATTTCAAAACGGATATATCGCTTCAACTGCATGACACATGTTTGATGCAGTTCCTCGCAAAGATTTCTGATGGGTCACCCCCAAACTTTTTACCTTTCTCCCCCTACCTTTTGCTGAATTTGTTTTTGTTGGCTTTAGGTCTCAGGGCACTTTACCACTGCTAACCAGTGCTAAAGTGTATGTGCTGTCTCCGGTTTAGCCAATTTGGTGGCTGTTATGTACCCATAGCCGAGAGCTCCGCGTTGGCCAGCACAATATCCTACAGTAATCCGCCCCATCCAAAGTTAAACCTTTGCCATGAGACAGCCGGAGCCCTCAGTGCAGCATACTACCGCTGAATGATCCAGCTTCCTTGCACCCGAGGGACTTCTATGCTGGGAAATGGTGCTGCTGAAATAAGGGGACTGCTGCGTGGCCTAACTGTGAGGTGAGCGAGGCGTAGCTGGAGGCAGCATGACTATATGCTTGGAACTGCCCGACAGGGCTCCCAGGGTTGCCTAAGATGCCCAATTCCCGTCTTCTCTGCTGCGCTCCCTGGGAGTATTGCTGCACTCAGTGCACAACCCATCGCATTGCAGCTCTTGAGCTGGCTGCAACATAGACATGCCACATGGATCCCCTGAGAACTATGCTGAAAGTGTGATTGGGCCCCTGCAATAGTGACTGACTTGCATACCTGCGGTCCTGCAGGAGCACCATGAGTATCTCCATTTTGAAGGCACAGCCCGACTCGTCTGCTGCTCCTGCTGCTCTGCCATGTCTGCTGCTTTCTCCCAAGGACAATACTTCTCATCTCCCAGAGTCCACACAAGGTGAGCGCAGGAATAGCAGCATACCATGACGCCATCAGGCACCTACTTTGTTTCACCACTTTGTCTCCCCACGCAATTGGCAATATCTGAGTAGGAACTGCGCATCCAGCAATGCCCCCGCTGTGAGGTGTGTAATTCACAAGCGAGGCCCTCACACCACACTGGCTAATTAAATAATTGTACCTGCATGCTCCCTACAAAGGCCTACATCTACAGTGTCATCTGCAACAGCGTAAGGGACAATGCAGGAACATGTGGGCTGCAGCTTTTAATGCTTGACTGACTTTTCTGACAACAGTGAGAAAAGCAGCTGTAATGCACTCGGTAAACTGATTCAATGAACTAAACAATTACACGATGAGTTTCAGGATAAACAACAGTATAGCGAGCACCAGGTGAAAGGCCCTGCAAGCCTTTGATACATACAATTGAAAAGTTTCCAGACAGTGCACTGGGCTTTCTAGATAGAGGTCTGGAAACTTTTCAATGACTGACTTTTCTACCATTTTAAACCCAAACAGTGGTAAAGACTTGGCTACCCATTTCCCTTCTTTCTAGCCTCTCTAACGCTCAGAAGGGACACCATTGTTTATGAGCATAGATTGCTTTGACCTGAATAATCACTGAGAGACGGAAGGCTTGGAGAATAGCTACTACTGGGGAAAACCATCTGACAATTTTCTGCATGTGACCGCTGCGGGTGTTGCCCAACAGTTCACATGCACTGTACCCTGGAATGATCCGTCATGAAGGTGAAGCCTAAAATACATACATTCTTGTTGCATGACCCAATGCCACCGTCTTCTTCCACAGACCGCACTACAGAGGCCCTGACACACTTAAAGAGCAGACTTCAGGTGCACTCCACCCAATTTGAAAAGGTTCTACAAACTATACTGGAGACCAAAACGTCCTTGGAAAGCTGGATAGACACTATTTCTTTGGATGTTAATCTGCTCTGTGTGGACGAACGCAAACTGACGGATCACAAGACGAGAAAGAATCTTCACTTACCACATTGCACCCCACACTGCCAGAGATACAAACGCAGATTAAGCTGCAGAGTGCTGAAATGGCTTCACCTCATCGGAGGGTGGAGGACACCAAAGGAAGGTCTAGACATATCAACATCCACCTACTGGGCTTCCTCTTTGTAGAACTTTGGTTGATCAACACTTTACTAGTAGCCAAGTTCCCCAAGTTCTTTTCTGTAGAAAGGGCATGCAGGATACACGGTAGACCACCTGCTCCTGGTTCCCCACCACGTCCCGTCATTGCCCGACTTCTCAATTTTGCTCCAACAATTTCAAGCGAAAAGCTTCTGGCAATATGAAGGCACCTCAATCACTGCATATTCTGATTTTGCGGCAGAAGTACATCGGCTCCACACATCCTAGGGTAGAGTCAAACAGCGACTCTGGGACCTGAACTATACATACGAGCTGCTATTCCCAGCGAAGCTGCACCTGGTGAACGGTGAGAAAGCCCATGTTTTTGATACACAAGAGGATGTTTACCTGGCTCCACGTGAAAGTCCTGGCTCAAACCCTATCAGAGGAATCTATTAATGGGGACTGGGTGACACCTTGCCCCCTGCCGTCGTAAACGCAAGACTACCAAAGCGAAGCCGACGCAGGATCAAGTAGTGGTCGAGCATGCCCAAGCGGTGCTAAAATCTTTAAACTCTTAAATTCTCTTGCAAGTGGATCAAACATCATATTCTGGATCTGACATGGGGGCCTCAGAGTTCTCACTAAACGCACTTGAGCAGGGTGCTGTGATCACTCGCCGTCTGCTGACTACCTTTGACATTCATTAGCGTTCGCTACAGGGACACGCATTGGTACTTGAAACCTGTAATAATTACTATCCTCCCCAAAGGTCAGCATCTAATTCATGCTTAGTTTGGATGGTCAATCCCGTCATGCAAGGCCTTTGACACAAACTATCCGATCGAGTCTTCCACACCTGACAGAGAATCCAAAATTGACCTGTTTACCTCATTAACATGTTTCTTTACTTATTGGTTTGTGGTTGTGGGCATGTGGCTGGGGACTTTCCAGTGGACCAACCTGGAGATGGGTGTTTGGTTGCTCTGTTGTTGGTTTAAGTTGACAGCAACTCGTTCGGAATCTTTGCACATGGTGGTAAATAAATGGGGCACTCATACACAGGGTGACACAATGCATATGAACACCACGTCCTAAATGACACACACATGGCATAACACCGTTAGACACTTTTCCATGCTCATCAATACTACACACTGACATAAGACATGTTTTACGCGAAATGTACGGGACATGGCTACCCCAACTAAAAGGAATTAAATACATATTGCTTTATTTCAGGAGACACAACTCACCAACACAGAACTACACAAGGTACAAACAAAATGACGAGCCAGGTGTAAGGCACAGCCTCTTCAGCATTCACTCTGGGAGTAATTATATGGATTGGCCCAGGGATTCCGTATGAAGCGCACAGACTTGTGGTTGACAAAGGGGGCAGATACGTTGTCATTGGGGGCCACTTAGATGGGACCCGCTCTCTTTGGGTTTATACGCCCCAAACTCGAATCAATCTGAATTCCTCAAAACCCTCACTCCAGTCTTGTTCAGAGACCCCCAGACACCTAGTTTATGAGGGGGGGGGACTTTAATTGTGCACTAGACGTGGACTGTAATTGCTCACTCCCCCAGTGCACAATATAACATGTATTGGGACAACACAACAGTTCAACACGTGGTTAAAACATGGCAGCTGCACGACTTCTGGTGCATGAGGCAACCGAATGACCAGGAATACTCTTTCTATTCCCCAGTACATGACTTTCACACTAGACTAGACCTAATATTATGCCCTGAACTATTAGGGACACAGGTAAACTGATCAGAATACTTGACTTTTCAAGAAAGATGGAAGGTGCACTCGTGTGGAGTCAATAAAGCAATCAGAGATCTGTTCCAAGGTTACTTCTTTTATGTAGAAAATCTTAAAAACTGGCACACTGCCAACGCGTTTCGTACTCAAGTTGCCAGAGGGAACTTCATCAGGGCTCATAAATAACCAGCTGGTTGGTAGTTTTCAGAAGTATGTATGGTAAGTAGGGGCTTCAGAAGCACATATAGTCTCAGTAGTAGTATGTCTATACGAAAATCCAGCACCCAAGAGTTATAGGGTATCAAGTATCCCGAGTTCTGTATTGGAAATATAAGAAAGTCCCAGTCACCACCGTCCCATCAGGGGAACTATTGTCTATGCTGTCCTGGTATATATATACTATAAAGTGGCATGGTCACATTCGTAATGGCATGATAACCAGCAAGAATATGATCAGAATACTTGGCCTGCACGTGGTTTGACCAGTGCCCACTCCAGGTGGCGCACCAATAGAGCAGGCCACACCCATGCTTCCCTACCTGGCACCTACAATCGGATGCTTTTGCCTTACCTCCCCCCCATTTCACGAAGATACTTCAACATGCATTGCGCACTATTTCGAACACAATAAAGGGCCCACATCATCCAGGGCAGTAGAGTGGGATGCAGATAAGGTGGTAGTACGCGGCCATTGAATGGGCGCCGCATCGGGAGTCTGTCACACATTGCAAAATTAACTGACAACCCTACGTTCATTGGAGGAGAAGGTAGTCACCCATGTGGACAAAATCGAGCAACTTAGGAGCCTGTGCAAGCAGTACAGAGAGGCAAAACCCCGACTGAGTAAACATGACTACAGACGCTGGCTGGCTTCTTTGCATGCAGAGGGTGGTCACTTGGGCAAATTGCTATCATGTTTCACCCTATAGGGGCCATCCGTAAAAGTGATGGGTTGATTGTCAACACACAGGCCAAAATCAAATTAGTATTTAAAGAACACTAACACACACTGTATGAAGCCACGGATGAGTCTGCATCCGGCCAGATATCTGGGTTCCTACGGGGATAGCCTTTGACTCAACTGTCTCCCTTCCACAGACCTGAACCCGATGAATCTCTTCAATTGGAGGATATTAAATTAGCGATAGCAAAAATTGTGAGAAAAAAAATCCTGAGCTCAGATGGATTACCCATCGAGTAATATTGTATTTATTTGGCACTGATCGCTTAACATTTGCTGGAGGTATTCTGCGAAACACTTCTGGCTGGCCGTTTACCTTACCTGATTAAGGTCCTTTCCCAGCCCAGGTGCGATCCGCTAAATGTACGTTCTTACCGCTGCCTATCCCTCCTCAACCTCGACTGCAAGATATTAGGAAAGGTTATAACAAAAGGCTTCTCCCCTTTATAACCACACTAATACACCCCAACCCTTCAGGTTTCATACCTGTGCGTAGCACCTTCCTCATCAGACGTCTGTTGAGGTTTGTGCGGGACACACAACAATGGCACACAGCAAAGTAGCAGTATCGCTAGACAGAGAAAAGGCCTTCGATACCTTAAGTTGGACCTTTCTTTTGACAAAACTAGAACTTATGGGATTCAGGCCTCGATTCCTTGGCTGGGTGAGTACATTGTACTCATGACTAATTGCCACAATTAAAATCTATCACTGGATATCAGACAGCTTGCCCTTTCAGAGGGGCACTTGCCAAGGATGCCCACTTTCACCCCTCCTTTTCGTTATGGCCATGGAACCCCTGGCTTGGCATCTACGCCAACATGTGTGGGGGATCTCTAAAATTGACATGCATCATATTGTGTCCCTATATGCTGATGATGCCCTGATCTTTCTGCATGAGGTTAAGATATCACTTCCAACCATAAAGCAAGTACTAGGCGACTTTGGTTCGATTTCAGAACTGTGAGCCAATTGGTCCAAATCCTGCTTACTCCCCATCGCCTGATTCCCGAACCCCTCAGGGTTGATACACCTATGCACCGACTTCAATGGTGTTACAACACCTTCAAATAGTTTGGTATTAATATATACCGCTCAGAAGCGGCCCTCAAAGAGGGTAATGTGAACCGAGGAGTATGTGCTTACAGAGTGGGATCCCTCCAATTCTGACGATCATTGCCTCTCTCTCCACTGCAACATGTAGCTATATCTATAATGTTCATATTACCTAGACCGCTGTACTTCTTTGTGGGACTCCCGCGGATGCTCCCCAAAACCTTCTTCCAGGATGTTGGAAAGTGGGTTATTGGTAGGGGCAAATGTAGGTCTGCCACTGGCAATAAGGCCACTAACACATGATAGGACTCAGCATAGGTCTTAGAAAATTATTCCTTTGCTCGACCCTTAGTAACGTGGCTGCGAGCAGACAGGCTTAACTTCAAAGACAGGTATGTAAAGCATTCAAAAACACCATTTCAGTAAATAATTAAGACACAACACAAAATAAAAATCAAACACCAATTTATAAAAATAGGTAATATTTTTATCTTTTAAATGATACCAAAACGAAAATAATCCACTGTAGGGAACCAGAGATATGAATTTCTGAAGATTAGTCACTTTCTAGTGCTTAGAAACCAACAGTGCCCCTTTAAGTCATTTTGTTTTCTCTGTCAGGGACACACCTTTATAATTTGTTCTGAAGAATTCTCACCACTGTAGTGGGACGCCTTCTTCAGCAAGCGGGGTCCAGTTAGAACACCTTCCTGGCGTTCTGCTTGCGGGTCCCAAAGTATCCAACACACAATCCAAGTATCTGGAATCTCCAAGAGGGTCCTTGAAAGTGTGAAACTTCAATTCCGCAATCCACTTGAACAAAACCCTTACAAATCCACTGGTACTCCAGGCTGTGAATTCTTTGTGGGGCTGTCCAGGTGAGCTCTGTTAACCTGTAGCTTGCAGGGAGTCCACTCTTATTCCTTAGGCAGAGAGGTAATCCACAGGGCTGTAGTTTCAGATGGTGCAGCCTTCATAGGTCAGGCCTTAGAGTACCTTGCACAGCAAAAAAACTTTCCAGCAGGGCACTTCTTGCTTCATTCAGTTTCAAAGTGGTACAAAAGGGGGGGTGGTGATGGACGGAGCTTTTGAAACAATCAAACACTCACACCCAGTCAACAGATCTGGGTTTAATCCATCACAGTTCTTTAGCCCACTCTGCCACCCCAGTTCAGACATGGCCATATGCAAATCAGTCTGACCCTGTGCCTCATGGGAACAGTCCAGCCCGAACTGCCAAGCCATGCCTTCCCTGGACCGGAAACAAGCTTCCGAGGACCGGTTTCTGGCATTTCAGCCGTCTTCAGCCCGGCTTGCTTGAATCCAGTGGCAAAGTGAGCAAGGGACTCACGTCTGAGCATATCCTGCCAACTTATGGCGAACAAAGTGGTACAAAAGGGGGTGGTGATGGACGGAGCATCTGAAACAATCAAACACTCACACCCAGTCAACAGATCTGGGTTTAATCCATCACCGTTCTTTAGCCCACTCTGCCACCCCAGTTCAGACATGGCCATATGCAAATCAGTCTGACCCTGTGCCTCATGGGAACAGTCCAGCCGAACTGCCAAGCCATGCCCTCCCTGGACCGGAAACAAGCTTCCGAGGACCGGTTTCTGACATTTCAGCCGTCTTCAGCCCGGCCTGCTTGAATCCAGTGGCAAAGTGAGCAAGGGACTCACGTCTGAGCATACCCTGCCAACTTATGGCGAACAAAGTGGTACAAAAGGGGGGGTGGTGATGGACGGAGCATCTGAAACAATCAAACACTCACACCCAGTCAACAGATCTGGGTTTAATCCATCACCGTTCTTTAGCCCACTCTGCCACCCCAGTTCAGACATGGCCATATGCAAATCAGTCTGACCCTGTGCCTCATGGGAACAGTCCAGCCCAAACTGCCAAGCCATGCCTTCCCTGGACCGGAAACAAGCTTCCGAGGACCGGTTTCTGGCATTTCAGTCGTCTTCAGCCCGGCTTGCTTGAATCCAGTGGCAAAGTGAGCAAGGGACTCACGTCTGAGCATACCCTGCCAACTTATGGCGAACAAAGTGGTACAAAAGGGGGTGGTGATGGACGGAGCATCTAAAACAATCAAACACTCACACCCAGTCAACGGTGATGGATTAAACCCAGATCTGTTGACTGGGTGTGAGTGTTTGATTGGTTCAGATGCTCCGTCCATCACCACCCCCCTTTTGTACCACTTCATTCAGTTTCAAGCAGCATATCTGCAGGGCTCTGCCCCTCTCAGATACTTATTCAAAATTATCTGGGTCAAGCACCAAGTCACTGCTGACCAATGAGAGCAGGGCAACTCCTCATAGTTATGACCACATCCTGTAGAGTGTGGGTGGCATTAGTTTGTCCCAGAGTGCATCATTCTTCCAAATCCATAATGGCTGATTTTCCAGCAAGGAGGTAAGAGCTGTCTAAACACACCCCCTGGGATTGCTTATTTCCATGGACTCTCCCCCTACCATCTGCACATACCTTCCTTAAGCCTAGCCCTGACTCTGGGTCAAGACTGTCCGAGTGGACTAAAACCCAGGCCTCCCCTCTACCTTTGAAGAGCATAGTTTACGACGCCACCTCCTGGCCTGGCATTCCTATAGACCAGCCCACTGCCCTCCCAGCAGAGTGATTAACCGTAGGGGTTCCTTATCAACTCTTCAAAGCAGCCTGGCTAATCCACTTAACTCTGACCAATCAGGGCAGACCACTGGAAGGCTGAATTTGGACTTACAAACAAGAAAGTCTTATAACTTCTTGTATGTACACTTTAGGAGAAATTCAACAATATGATATTGTTGGATTTACTACTACCATTCTGGGAAGTCTTTCAATGGTACGGCTAGTCCTCTCCTATCAATATTTATTAATCAATAACTTTCTACCATGTTAACCTATGGAGCATGGGGTTTGCAATGGGAAAAGTGACAGGGGCCACTTTTGTAGCACCATGGCTTATAAAACCATATTTTATAAGTATTTCCCTAATTTCTACAGGACCCCCACCCCCTGTGCAGCTAGGGGAGACTTCAGGGGTTCTGAATCTGCAGAAATCATGCAGATTATCCTTACCCAATTCTTCTAGCATCAAAGTCGAATTTGAGCAGCTCTTTAAGACAATGTGGGGAGTGAAATGTAAAATTTCACTTTACCCAGGCATATAAAACTCATTTTATAAGGGTGCTCCTTATAGAAAACTGACCCCCACCCCAGGGATACCTAGGGGTGACCCTGGGGGTCCCTAATATGCAATAACATGGTAGGTTTTTCATTTTTAATGCCCTCTACCCCCAAAGTCGAGTTTGAGCACAATTTAAGGTTTAAAAGCTGGCCTGGCCACCAGGGATGCTTTTAAACTGACCTCAGGCTTCAGCACTGCACACATGCTAGTGCAGAAAATCTGCTGGCCTCTAAACTGCCATGCCCCAGGATACTGGAGACTTCTAGGTAGTTTCAATCTCCTGCCCTATTACATACTAGAGGCTTATGGGGTAGGTCATGCCAATTACAGGGGTACCCCACCATACCATAGTGTACCCTAGTGTAGGTTGGGTGTCTAACTGTATTCTAATGTGTTCCTTTTAGCTTGGCACTGGCACTGGGCCTGGTTAAACAGAGCCCAGGGTCAGTCAGAGTCAGTTACCACCAGATCCAGTCAGCAAAAAGTTGGGGGGTGCCCGGGGCACAGGATGACTTTGCAACACAGGAACTATAAGGTTTACTTCTAGAATTAATATGGGGACCGGCAGAAGACAAGTGGCACTGGCTATCGCACATCTGCCATTACTGGAGGGAGGTTTGGGAGATAGCAATTTCAAACTATACTACGCCGCAGCACAACTACAAAGTATGATGCACTGGCTGGATGAGAACATCATCCCTAAGCAAAAGATGGTTCGCGACTCCCTAAGTCTATTTGGCATCTACAACTGGCTCATGGACCATGACTGCCAATCCACTGGGTGAAGCGCGCCAGATGTCCATTTATCGTGCATGCGGGTGGTGCTATGTGCGTGTCGTGAGCAACTGAGCTCCGTCCTCATCACTGATTCCGTTTGTACAGTTACTACCTGCTCATCAGGTGCCTACTAACCATGATTTATCGGCCTGAAGTGAGGCGGGTATTGTCCATTTATGTGCTCTTTACAATAATGGGACACTTATGTCCTTTCAAGATCTTAGAGATGAGTACAGAATAGATGCTGGTCACTTTCTGACCCATGATGCCATCAGAATACTTGTGCAAACCATTTTGGGGCAGTAGAAGTGGAACTGACTCCATCACCCGTCTTGCCTATGCTCCACCCATGCGGGAACGTAAAACGTGCCATCTCTACATTATACACTGCGTTGCTCATCACCATGATGAATGACAAAGTGCTCTCAACCACTCATGGCTATGGTGTGGTCCAGAACACTGTGACATATGAAGGAAATGTCTAGTAACCCATAATTCCAATACACACAATTTAATTATACATATCACACTTATCAATCCCCTCACCGCATCAACCATATGTTTCCCAATACAGACCCGAAATGCCCCCGCTGCCAATTATCATATAATGGTTTTTACCACATGGTGCTGGAGTCCCCCACCAACACATTGCACTTGTTAGAAATCAGGATCATACTCAGAATGGGAGTAGGAAATTGGTATACCTATATCCTTAACATAGAAGCCAACAAAGTCCGGCCACCATGAGAGAATTCTCCCATTGCCCTCAAACCTCTTTAGTTAATGGCAGAGTGATATAAATGCCTCTACAAGTCCCTGCTCCCGATGCTTTATCGGGGGAACTTGCACCCTGTCTCCATAATCTGTTACCAGGCCTTCTCACCACTGTACTGTGATGATCATTTTCAAGTGTTTTGCCAACTTTGTGTATTCATATATGACTTCTGCCGTCCAATCTAACATTTATATCAGGCAATATTTCCCTTTGTTGACACATTTCAAAACAATTAAAAGCTGGAAATAAAAGTGCATGTGCTCGCTCCCTGAAAAATGGTAACATTAGCTTATCCACAATTGGCATATTGAATGTAATTTTAAGTAACTAGTAAAGTGCACTTCATGCGCCGAGGGCAATGTAAATGACATGCTACTAGTGGGCCTGCAGCACTGATTGTGCCACACACTTAAGTAACCCTTTTAAAACATGTCTCAGGGCTGTCATTGAAGAGCCTATGTGTGCAGTTTCAACTGTCATGTTGACCTGGAAAGTTAACCCACTTGCCATGCCTAAATCTTCAATTTTAATACATATAAGTAGGGGTGGGTGGTTAGCTCCGCTTCGCGGGTGGAGGGCGCTGACTTTTGCCATTCCATGCTCCGCTGGCGAACTCGGAGTTTGGCAAAAATGTCCGATACAGCCTCATGACAGAGTTTGCCCCTACCGCCCATCCCTAATAATTGTTGGGGTCGCACGTTGAGCAAGCAGACAATGGGTGTAAGTAACCTGCAGGAAACTACTGGCATGGTAGGCAGAATCTAACACCCAGAGAGGAGCTGGGGGAGGCAGACACTGCTAACATGCAGCTCTTCAGTCAAAAGTCTGAACCGATCCATTCAGAAAGGAAGAGGGCCTTACACCACCACTCTCTTCCTTTTAGTAGCCCCTCTCTGAAGAATGCTGGGAATCCTGACAAATTAGTGAAGAATGAAGACCCGTGGAGCGACCACTGCTTTCCTAGATTAGTAATCTGTGGCTCGGCCTTGGGTGAATTTTCTGGCTTCCTCGCCTTTCTGCCTGACTGGCCTCTTCTACCCATGTTCTAACCATGTTGAGGATGTGCCTGTCCCACATGTGCTGCTCCTTGTGCTGTCTAGCTCTGACCATGCTGTGTCCATTCAGCACTGGTAGTGCAAGAGGGGGGCACCCTGCGGCTTGGTCATGCTTCACTGTTGCTGACAAATACATTTTATGCAAGCGACTGAAACTGAACTGATCGGGAAAAAACATTGAGCCAGGCCGGTTACTGCAATGGTTTGTTTGGGAGGTCTTCCCCCAAGGAATTTTTAAAAACTGAGGATGGTTGTGAACATTGGGCATTTTATAGTACATTATCTTATACTATCTTCCTCCTTTCCCTCTCCTCCCCCTTTCATCTGGTCCCGCTCCACCTCCTTCCTCTGACATAATATTTGTGAGTACTTCTCTCACCCCTCTTTTTTTCTAATCCATCCTTCCAGCTGCCCTTGCCATCTTCCTCCCAGGATAGGGTGAATATGTGATTTAAAAATACAAGTTATGAATCTCCCCAGATTATTTGGAATTGTTTATTTTGCTACCCCAAAGTTATCTGCTTATACGGTTACAGACACCACATTCGTCAGAGCCATGCCAATAACACTGTGCATTTATAACTTCTGTTATTTTACAATAACGCAGAGCCTGCGTTTCCGTTAGCGGCACCTGCATTAACCAGCCGCATGCTAAACAACGGAAGAGTTACATCTGTTCATCCTTTTATTTATGAATAATCCCATGCTGTTATTTGTTAGCCCCTACACGAACTTTCCTACTGACGCAGAAATAATGTACGGGGCAGTCCCTTCGCTACTGTGAACAGGCAGTGGTGAGTAATGGACATAGAAAACACAATTACTGGTGTGCATTGTGATTGCTGCTCTCTGCGGTATGTTTCAGGATGTATATACCGTATTGTATTCTGGGCTGACTGCAACGAATAGGCTCGCATATCTTAACCCTGTCCCTAACAGCCACACGAAGGTGCGTCCTAAATGGGTTTTGAGGTCTTGAGGTGTGGGATTACACACGTGTACCCTCAGTGGAGGTGGACACCCTTACTTTAAAGACAGCTTGGCAGGTCTTTACCTATCAAGTGCAGCCACTAACCTGCATTTTTATTGTTTCTATGAATATATCCCAATGTGTTTGAGTGGCACTGATTTTACAACCGCTGGTCACTGTTTTACATAATTAGGCCCACATATTTTTTGATGACAAAACTCACATGCCAGAAACTGGATATCATGGTGGGCAGAACAAAACTTAGTGGACTCACACAGAGTTTTTATGTGACTTCATGAATTCTGTGAACTACAACTCCGCCAGTCCAGTTCTGGGCCCTTGGAAGTTGGTTTTCTGTCTGTTTTCCTGCATATTCCATGTATTTGTTGCTTTGCTCCGGTCAGAAACAACGTATTCGCCTTCAACGCCGGTGCATTGCCGCTTCGAGAACTCCACGGGGATCTATGACGTTACAACGCATACTTTTACAACGCATGCCTTTACAACGAAATTTTTACAACGCAAAAACTATTACAACGCATGTATTTACAACACATGTTTTTACAACGCAGGTACCTTTACAACGCATACCATTACAACGTAAGTATTGGTAAGTATATATTAATTTTTTAAATGTAAATTAATTGAAATTAATATAATTTAATTTAATTTAATTTCATTTAATTTCATTTAATTAATTTCATTTAAATTTAATTTTACTTTATTTTTACCCTGTACCCCTGTACCCCAAAAACCCAAAACTGACCCTGAACCCTAAAAATACCCTTTTACCCAAAAACCCAAAACTGACCCTGAACCCTAAAAATACCCCTTTACCCAAAAACCCCAAACTGACCCTGAACCCTAAAAATACCCCTTTACCCAAAAACCCAAAACTGTCCCTGAACCCTAAAAATACCCCTGTACCCAAAAACCCAAACCTGACCCTGAACCCTAAAAATACCCCTTTACCCAAAAACCCAAAACTGACCCTGAACCCTAAAAATACCCCTGTACCCAAAAACCCAAAACTGACCCTGAACCCTAAAAATACCCCTTTACCCAAAAAACCCAAAACTGACCCTGAACCCTAAAAATACCCCTTTACCCAAAAACCCCAAACTGACCCTGAACCCTAAAAATACCCCTGTACCCAAAAACCCAAAACTGACCCTGAACCCTAAAAATACCCCTTTACCCAAAAACCCAAAACTGACCCTGAACCCTAAAAATACCCCTTTACCCAAAAACCCAAAACTGACCCTGAACCCTAAAAATACCCCTTTACCCAAAAACCCAAAACTGACCCTGACCCCTAAAAATACCCCTTAAAAAAACCCAAACATATAACATTTTGAATATAATTATATACTTACCAATACTTACGTTGTAATGGTATGCGTTGAAAAGGTACCTACGTTGTAAAAACATGCGTTGTAAATACATGCGTTGTAATAGTTTTTGCGTTGTAAAAGTTTCGTTGTAATGGTAGTGCGTTGTAAAAGTTGCGTTGTAAAGGTTGTTTCCCACTCCACGGTGCCAACAGCGCAGCTTGACAATGACCCTGTGCCTTCATCGCCACGGTTCGACACGATGCATCTCTGAACTGCACAGCTCTTAACTGACACATCACCTACAATCCTTCTAATTGACAACGACGCATAAACTACGACCGCTCCTCGCAGTTGCTCTTCAACGTTGACGCTTTTTTCTGGGAAGGTACTGTTTCAGAGGGACCTGCGTGGCTTCTTTATCCAATCCTTGCTCTATGGTTGTCAGCTTGACTTTTCAAATTTGACCCGGTCCAGCACGACTACATAGCCCTGGTTGGCGTTTTTTTACTCTAAACACTATCATTCAAGATATTATTTAAAAATTCATAATTCTACTTATTGGATTTTTGTCGGTTTGCTCTTGTTTTGTTCACTTAAATTAAGCTCTATTGTTCTAACCTGGTGTGGATTCATTTTTCCCCGGTGTTTTCATTATTTTACTGTTTTAAGTGCTGCACAAATACTTTACACATTGCCTCTTAAACTAAGCCTGACCACTCTGTGCCAAACTACCTCTGGGTAAGTACAGGTTAATTTAGGGTGTGTATTTGACTTGCCCTGACTGGGATTGTGGTTCCTGCTTGGAAATGGTGCATACCTCTGCCAAACAGAAACCCAGTATGCAACAGGGATTAACTGGGTCCCTATAACAGGCCTGACTCCATCGCGATCTACCTGAACCTGTGACTTTGTACTAGTCCGGCGTGACTAGATAGTCACAGTTGCCGCTTTGAGCCTTTTGGTGCTATTTTTACTCAAATCTTTCAAATTGAATATCTCACCTTCTACTGTTTCGATTTTTGTCGTTTTGTCTTGTTTTTATTTATTACAAGGCATTCTATATGTCTAACATTGTGTGGGACCATTTTTATAATGTGTTTTTCACTTTCTTACTGTTCGAAGTGTTGCACAAATACTTTACACATTGCCTCCAAGTTAAACTTGACTGCTCTTTGCCCAGACGTGGGTCCCTTGCTCACTTTGCCACTGGATTCAAGCTAGCCAGGCTGATGACGGATGATTAGCCAGAAACCGGTCCCAGAATGCTTCCCATGAGGCACAGGGCAGACTGATTTGCATATGGCCATGTCTGAACTGGGGTGGCGGAGTGAGCTAAATAATGATGATGGATTAAATCCAGATCAGTTGACTGGGGGTGAGTGCTTGCAATGTTCAACACTCCGTCCATCATCCCCTTTGGTTTTGCTCTTTGCCAAGCTACCAGAGGGTCGAGCACAGGTTAAGCTTGTGCCTCACCCTGACAAGGGTTGTGGTTGCTGCTTAACCATGGCTCACACTCCAATCAACCCAATTTCTCACATTATATCTCTTGGTTATGCCTGTCCAGGATAGCTGTTTTGGGATGCCTCCTGTTACACCTGGCTTTTACAGCGGGTTTATCCCCAGATTTTGTGCTTATTGGCCTTCTGTTTCTGACTTGTTTTTATTGGTTTTATGACTCTGGGCACTTTACCACTGCTGATCAGTGCTAAAGTACATCCACATGTTTTAAGAGTCTGATAACAGATACTTTTTCGTCATTGTCAAATCTCACCGACTATAACTTTGCCCAAACAAATTCTCTTGGGTGTGCACATACTTTGTCTTAACGCCAGTCAGGCGGACTATTTCTGACTGGGTCGCGTGTATTTACCGTCCTGGAAGTAGACGGTGCATTTCATGCTTTTGGTGCCCAGATTATAACAGGAGAAGCGGGGACTGATAGCATTCGCTACAATCCGCCCTTTGTGTTGTTGACTTATGAGCCAGGACCAGGAACCCTCTGCAATTTTGGGAATATCGGAGCTAAAGGAAATGGTATCAGAGCTCTGTGACTACATTATATAAGCCTTGAGGAAGTCACGGTGGTGACGAAACGCGCGTTGGCTGTTTCTCTTTCAACTTGACTAAGAGGTGGGAATATGTATACATCACAGAAACTACAGAAATCATCTTTTGGGAATGTTTAAACCTTGGTTATGATACTAATGAGGAAGAAATACTTTTCTTTGATATTTACTAGCGAATAAACATTTGTAAAAAATGAATAAAATCTGCCTCTACATAAGATTCCTTTAATAGAAAGCTTCACTCATCATCGTGGTGTTGTTTTAGCTCTAAAAACTGACCAGTAAAACTGGAAATACGAATGATTAGAGTGCCGGGATACTTGCTTTGTGTATAAAAGCGAAAGGTCTTCGCCCGATTCTTTAGAGTTAAGATGTTACCATACCACCCATCACCACAAAAAGTGCTGTGTGTATACATTTGGTTTCGAAGAAGTCATTAGTTACCATTAATAATTTCAAAATCACTATCGATTTCTCGATTTGTTTTCCTTATCACAAAATGGGCGCATTCCCCTGTGGCACTATAAGACTCAATCCATTTTTAGGTCGAGCAGACGTACTCTCAATGCGTGAGCATTGAGAGTGTCTGTCTCGACAACTATTGTTGCCGCTTTTTGGGAATGTGGACACCTATCTGGCACGAGCGTTTCCCTTGCAGTTTTCACCGCGGGAGCGCGCTCGTCTGCCCCGCGCATGCGCAGAGTAACTCACAGCCATTTTTTTTAATTTTTTTTATTTTTTTTTATTTTTTCAGCCCCGAACCGAATCAGGTATCAGAGCGCTTTACATATAGGCAGCCCCCACCCCTCTGCATGCACGCACACACAGGCGAGCGCATGCACACACATACAGGCACACGGCACACAGACACTCGCTCACACACACACCCCCCTCCCCCACAGTCACACACACGCACTCCAAGACACATACACACACGCACGCACGCACACACACACACACACAGCCCGCCACTCGCGCGCGCGCACACATGCTCCCCCCTCGCCCCGCTCAGCAACCCACTCACCGGCTTCCTTCGTGCGGCGGCTCTCCTCAGCTGCAGGGCCCGGCAGCAGGACTCTTCTTCCCTCCTTCGGCACCGGGGCGCAGGGTAGGCTCCTGCCTGCTCCGGTGCTCCCCTCCAAACACGGCTCCAATCGCGGCTCTTCCGGTTGTCGCGCCGGCCTGCCTCACTTCCTGGTCGCAGGCCGGCAGAGTGACGGCGGTGATTTGCGGTACTTATTTATTTAGTTATTTATGCATTTTTATTAGCGCGGACTTTACCCGAAGGCGGTATTAATTTATTTATGTATTTATGCATTTTTTTTGTACTAATCAGTATGTATGGATCGTGACTTTAATTTTGTAAGATTCACCAGATAACAATGATGTGTCAGAGCGTTTGACTTTGACAATGCTTCTTTGTTTACTCACTGCCTCCTTCAGCAGCGCCTTGGTTTTGTCTGGGCTGATTCCTCGCCAGCTGTTCAGCATCCAGGCAGACATTTGGGGCAGACAGTCTCTAGCCAGCGAGGCCGGAGAAGCCATTAAGCGTAATTCTCTTAATTGGGTTCGTGCATGACACACAATGTGCACCTTTGCAACGGGTCCATTGAAACTGAATACATTCTAAAGCAATCACGAGAAGACACAAAGTAACCCGCCATTATGTAAGGAGCCTTTCCATGCCCCCAGAGCGCTTAAACAATAATACATTGAATAATAAAAAAAATAACGCTGTATTCTTTGTCGGAACCAACAGTTCAGCCTAACAAAATTCCTACAAGATTGCAGACAGGGAGAAATACAGCTGTAGGTGGTTGGACAATTGCGCTAACTCCCTAGGGGGTTCTTTGCATGCAACTTTATCTTGAAAACAAAACAGCAGCCACAGAGCTCCCAAGATTCCGAGTTTGTGATTTTATAATGGGATACACCAAACTACAGGTCCCAGAATGCAAAGCAATAACCTGGACTGCATGGGAATTCGAGAGTTCTGCATACATTCTCTGCCCCCCCCCGCTCCCCATGTGCACCATATTGTTTGTGCATATTTAGAGCCAACAATCTTGACACAGCCTTGATTTTAGTTTTTTTCTAAGACCAGAACAGTATAGCTCACCACATGCAGTGAGTCATGTGTGACTGAGCAGAATCAGGTTTTTCGGCCAACAGCAGTGAGCACGGTGGGACTTTTGGGCCTATGGTTGTAAAGGGTATGTTAAACATGTGTAATACTGTTGACCGAAACATAACAGTTCTGATATGACGCGTGTTTGTTTCTTATAATACCCCTAACTACAAGAAACACCAAGAATTGCCACGCAAACATCCAACAACATAGTTGCCAAGTTTCCTAGGTGTGACTAGTTACTTAAATACCAAGACACAAACCTCACATGAACAATGTGTTTCCAAAACGTTTCAGCAGTAATCCTGTTTTTATTTGGACAATGTCAGTCTGTGCCATTTAAATTTGAATGCTGTTTACTTTTTTAAGAATCAACAAACCTCACGTGAACGGTGCGGTCTCAAAACACATTGGCGCTAATCGAGTTTCAGAAATTGTGAGGAACTTTATAGTTAATGCTGTGTCTGTTGATATATTTTGCTTTCTACATTTTAATTAGGTTCCCTGTTTTTTATATCCAGTATATAAGTATATTGCTCTCTCATTACGCTGCCCCCTCACACACTGTGCCCCCTCACACACTGCCCCCTCACACACTGTGCCCCCTCACACACTGTGCCCCCTCACACACTGTGCCCCCTCACACACTGTGCCCCCTTACACACTGTGCCCCCTCACACACTGCCCACTCACACACTGCCCACTCACACACTGCCCACTTACACACTGCCCACTCACACACTGCCCACTCACTGCGCACTCACACATTGTGCACTCACACTAGTTTAGGCCACACACACACACTGTACCCTCACACACCCCGCACCCTCACACACTCTCATTACACTGCACCCTCACACACTGCCCCCACGCACTGCCCCCTCAGACACTGCCCCCTCAGACACTGCCCCCACACACACTGCCCCCACACACACTGTCCCTTCACACACTGCCCCCTCAGACACTGCCCCCTCAGACACTGCCCCCTCAGACACTGCCCCCTCAGACAGACTACTCACATACTGCCCCCTCACGCACTGCCCCCTCACACAGACACAACCCCCTACACACACAAACACACAACCACGCACGCAAAACCCCACACACACGCAAACCCCGCCCACACACACGCAAAACCCCCCACACACGCAAACCCCCCCACACACACACGCAAAACCCCACACACACATGCACACACACACACAACCCCACACACACAACCCCACACACACAACCCCACACACACAATCCCACACACACAACCCCACACACACAACCCCACACACACACAACCCCACACACACACAACCCCACACACACACAACCCCACACACACACAACCCCACACACACACAACCCCACACGCGCACACAACCCCACACGCGCACACAACGCCACACACGCACACAACCCCACACACGCACACAACCCCACACACGCACACAACCCCACACACGCACACAACCCCACATGCACACAACCACACACGCACACAACCACACGCACACAACCACACGCACACAACCACACACGCACACAACCACACACGCACACAACCACACTCGCACACCACCACACACGCACACAACCACACACGCACACAACCACACACGCACACACGCACACAACCACACATGCACACAACCACACGCGCACACAACCACAAACGCACACAACCACACACGCACACACCCACACATGCACACACACACACACACACAAACACACACACACAACCACAACCAGACACAATCACACACCAGGATAGCAAAACATAGCATAGCAAAACAAAACATAGCATGGCATAACAAACATAGCATTGCATAACAAAACAAGACCTAGCATAACAAAGCATAGTTTAACAAAACACAACAAAACATAGAATAACAAAACATAGCATAGAATAACAAAGCATAGCATAGCAAAACATAATAAAACAGCACCACTCAGCACCACTCAGCACCACCACAGCATCACTCCGCACCACCACAGCATCACTCAGCACCACCACAGCATCACTCAGCACCACACTCGGCGCCACCCCAGCATCACTCGGCGCCACCCCAGCATCGCTCAGGGCCACCCCAGCATCACTCAGGGCCACCCCAGCATCACCCAGCGCCACCCCAGCGCCACTCAGCGCCACTCCAGCATCACCACATCATCACTCAGCGCTACCCCAGCATCACTCAGCACCTACACATTATCAATCAGCACCACCACAGCAGCACCCCCACACACCACCACACACCACCACAGCATCACTCAGCACCACTCGGCACCACCACATTATCACTCAGCACCATCACAGCACCACTCAGCACCACCACAGCACTACCACAGCACCACCACATTATCACTCAGCACCACCACGGCACCACTCTGCAGCACCACAGCACCACTCTGCAGCACCACAGCACCACTCTGCAGCACCACAGCACCACTCTGCAGCACCACAGCAACACTCTGCAGCACCACAGCATCACTCTGCAGCACCACAGCATCACTCTGCAGCACCACAGCATCACTCTGCAGAACCACAGCATCACTCTGCAGCACCACAGCATCACTCTGCAGCACCACAGCATCACAGCATCACTCTGCAGCACCACAGCATCACTCTGCAGCACCACAGCAGCATCACTCTGCAGCACCACAGCATCACCCTGCAGCACCACAGCATCACTCAGCACCACTCCAGCACCACCACATTATCACTCAGCACCACCACAGCGCCACTCCAGCACCACTCTGCACCACCGCATTATCACTCAGCACCACCACAGCGCCACCACAGCACCACTCAGCACCACTCAGCACCACCACAGCACCACTCAGCACCACCACAGCACCACCACATTATCACTCAGCACCACCACATTATCACTCAGCACCACCACATTATCACTCAGCACCACCACATTATCACTCAGCACCACCACATTATCACTCAGCACCACCACATTCTCACTCAGCACCACCACATTCTCACTCTGCAGCACCACAGCATTACTCTGCAGCACCACAGCATCACTCAGCGCTACTCCAGCACCACTCAGCACCACCACATTATCACTCAGCACCACCACATTATCACTCAGCACCACCACATTATCACTCAGCACCACCACATTATCACTCAGCACCACCACATTCTCACTCAGCACCACCACATTATCACTCTGCAGCACCACAGCATTACTCTGCAGCACCACAGCATCACTCAGCGCCACTCCAGCACCACTCAGCACCACCACATTATCACTCCGCACCACCACAGCGCCACCACAGCGCCACTCGGCACCACTCAGCACCACTCAGCCCCACCACAGCACCACCACATTATCACTCCGCACCACCACATTATCACTCCGCACCACCACATTATCACTCCGCACCACCACAGCATCGCTCTGCAGCACCACAGCATCGCTCTGCAGCACCACAGCATCGCTCTGCAGCACCACAGCATCGCTCTGCAGCACCACAGCATCACCCAGCGCAACCCCAGCAACACTTAGCGCCACCACATCACCATCCGCGCCATCACAGCATCAATCTGTGCAACCATTTAACAACAACTGGTTCAAATATGTTCTCTCAATGTTTCACGCTTTAATACAAATGTCACAAAAAGATGGTAATATTTCACCTCTGTTCTTGGATTTTCATCACAATAAAATACACTGAACATAATCTTCACAAAAGTTATTTACAAAGTTTAAGCTATTTCCATTATAAATTACAATCACTTTTATTTAAGTATTAATTATTTAAAAAAATTAAAAGCCATTGTTATTTATAATATCAATACATCTAAGTCACGTAAATACAAAACATGTTGCATTACAAATGCTATAGGTGTCACATTTGTGAAAGTTATAACTATTGGCATTGTAAATGACAAAGCTATTAATTTAGCTATTTTGAAAACCAACACATAAATAAAAGAATTGTCATTTACAAGACCAATAGCTCAAACTTTCATAATGCGAGACCTATTGCATTGCAAATGCTTGTTGTCATGGTAAAATAAAAGAAAACATTATTCATATTACGTAGTTACATTTAGGTTTCATCAAATCATATCAAAGTTTAAAAACATAAAGCTTTAATCTGCAGCACCACCTAAATGCAAAGTCCTCAATAGCCATAAGATGGCAGTGTTCAATAAAGAAACTAACAATACCTATTAAATTTCATTTGCGATTTCAAAAACAAAATCGAATGTACGTTGCATCTATATTTCCTTGTTGGAACTAAACTGCTATGTAAAACAGCCCATGGGTAAAATCGTGTGTTTAACAGAGACGGACAGAGAACTCAATGAGACAAGACTCGTACTCATCCAAAAATACTGTACAATAAATTTCGAAGTCAAGTATAAAAGTGGGGGAGAGCAAGATTGACACACTTATTGACAAAGAAAAAAGGTCTGGGTTTTAATGTGCTGGCGAGTGCCGTCAAGCACATTGTAGTCAGCAAGAGCAGCCAAAGATGACTATGGGGCATATTATCAAGGGGGGGGCGATAGGAAATTATCGCCGCTTTAGCGGCCGTTTTCGGCCGCTAATCTGCGATAATTCTATCGCCCTATTAGCAAGCTGTCGCTAACAGCAGTTAGCGACAGCTTGTAGGCAATAGCGAGTGGTTTCGGGCCCGCTTTGCATGTCAGTGATATTTATCGCTAATGACATGCAAAGTGGGCGTACCCAACCTGTTAGCAACTGAAAGCAGTCGCTAACATCGCTATCGCCTATTACCAACACAGGCGTAGCGATGGAAATATTCGCGCTAAGCGCGAATATCTCCAAAAACTAACACCTGCTCAGACGCGTTCTTAGCCATTATATCCAAATGGGAGGTGGATATGATGGCTAAGACCCTGTTAGCGATAATGCATGAATATCGCTGTATTCTCAGCGATATTCACGGATTTTGCCGCTATTGCCGGGAATTTTATCGCTTTTGAGATAAACGTTGCTAATAGCACGTTATCTCAACAATAAAATCCAGTGATGCGCGGCGAGAAAAAATTTGCCGCTAAGCCTACTTAGCGATAAATATCGCTATTTGTTGATAATATGCCCCTATATTTGTTAAATAGTCCTTTCTGCAGTTCAATGCAAGCTATTGAGTGGAGGCAGAACTCAATCAAAGCCAATACCATAAGATGAGAGATGAATGCATGGATGTCATTTAGGGGTCTCTAGAGGTCGCAGCTGCGACCCCTGTGCCCCTTGTGACCTCTGGCACTGTCTTTGCAACCCCTGGCCTCAGAGGTGGCAAGGTCAGTGCCAGGAATAAGGTGACAGCTCGTCCTCACAGAGGTTAATAGGGGCTCCACTCGATTTGTTTTCATTAATTTTGTATGACACTAATAGTGGATAATATTTCATTAGTAACTATTAGCGTAACAAAACGTGGAGCACACTTAGGTGGAACATGACCTTCCCTGGGAGCTGAGGTGAGTAACAAAATGCTTTTAAATGTCTATTGCGTGTGTGCTCTCGGGCGAGAGTGTGTTTTCGTGAAAAGGAGTGTATATAAATGTGAGTGAATGTGAAGGTCAAAGGGCGTGTGATTTCACCTCTGCTACCCCTGGTATTTTGGTGAGCTGACGTCCATGGATGAATGCTCCACTGGGATGAGCCAAGAAGTGATTACAATGACTCAAGACAAGCTGAACTAAAAGACTGTTGGCGGCTGAAAACGGAAAGTTATGGAAAGCTGATTGAAAGTCTTCACTATGGTGATTTAAGACAAGCCGAACTAAAAGACTGTTGGCGGCTGAAAACGGAAAGTTATGGAAAGCTGATTGAAAGTGTTTACCGAAGCTAAAGTACGCTTCAATGCATCTCTGCCTTCCTTTCTACTACTGACGGGACGCTATGCTGCAGGGAGTGACTCAATGTTGCTACTTTAAGGGAAACCCCGACAAGCATTCAAACCCTCTTGGATCATTATCGAGTGCCACGGCTCTCCCGCACAGCGCGTTAAGAAATTTTCAGCGCACACTGACCGGGCTTCAGTGGTTGTGTCGGGCGGCGCAGCTGTCACACCAGAAAGCAGAGCTTGTATTCTGTGGTCTCGTCTGCCGGGTGCGGCCGCGCTCACAGAGAAGGACGCGGAGGATAACGAGAGCAGCGATGCCGCCACCAAAAAATGCCTCGGCAGCCGCAGCCAGAGCGCGGGTTGCGAAGGCAACCAAGGTACTCCGCAAGGAAGCAGAGCGGCAACAACGCGAAGGCCTATTGGATGGGGGTGATTCTGACAGTGCACCGGCCAAAGCATTGAGATCAAAGAAGCAACAGCAACAAACAACGCTGCCTGCGTGTAACACTCCAAGACAAGAAGTCCTCGCTTCAAGAAGAAAGCTAAGCACCGCTGGGGGGAGGTCAGTACTTGATTTATTAATTAAGAAACAATTGGGCCATGTTAGCTTCCAGCCTGAGTTTGAGAATTAATCACCGACACCGTCATCACTGACATCCGTTCCTCTGAATGGAGATCATAATCACATATTAGACGAAAAACCCCCAGCCCATACCATGTCACAGCCTCAGTCAAATGGCGTTTTGAGTTCAAACAATGGAATACCTGAAGCAGCCATTATTCAGCCCACACTTGACGATACATCCACCACTGAGGGGTTGGAAACTAATATGAACCAAACGGAGGAGGGGCACGCTATGTCATTTACCGGCCCAGGTGGAAATATCTTGGGAGTACAGACTGAACTCGCAGAACTGACTCTGGAAACAGCGTTAATTAAAAACCAAATTATATCTAAAACACCGACCCGACACACAGCCCCTACTGAAGAGCTAATGGTTAGATCTCCACACATCCACTCTGAGCAGACTGCAATTAATGAAGTTGCTTCCGAGCTAATACCAAATGCAACCCTGACTCTAAACGCTCAAAATGCTCAGATCCTGGAGGGTGAGAAAGATCTTAGTGAATTCTACTCCTTCTCTGATGAAACTGGAGAGGTTGGGGCTGACGTTGCAGGAGAATGGTCAGAGAGCTATGAATCCACGGAGGCAGAGGAAGAAGAGGAGGAAGAGGAGGTATCGGAATCTCACCCGTACTCTTCAGAAGATAGCTACGGGGAAGGGAGGCATAATGTCAACACCGTTAAAGCTAAGGCTAAGTCTAAGTCTAAGTCTAAGTCTAAAGTAGCACTTAGAGTCACGCAAGATAATCCACGTCAACTTGATAGCTATCAAGCTACTACCCCTGCTACTACGGAGATACCTCCCACCGCAGTTGAAACTATCTTGCAAGCAATAGCAGCTCACAGAGAAGAGACTGCACTTGACAGCAAAAGGTCCCAGGCAGCTCTGCGTAAAATGCAAGGGGTTGTCAAGAAGCTCACCAAAACCTGTAACCATATAGGTGAAAGAGTCACAGAAATGGAGGCTAGGGTGATGTCGGCTGAAAAGGACTCCTCTGAGAACTCTCAGAAAATCAAGCTTCAAGAAGCAGAGCTGATGGATATTAAATGGAAACTCGAGGACCATGAACACAGGCAGTGACGCAATAACCTGCGCATTTTAGGTGTGCCGGAGAAATTTGAAGGGGCGAACATACGAGTCTTCATTATTAAACTGCTTAGTGAGTCTATGCCTGAAATTCAAGGTTGGAACTGGGACATGGAAATTCAACGGGCTCATCGAGTCCCGTTTAACCCACCTCCTAAGCCAGGGGTGTACCCCCGTGCCATCTTAGTATATTTCGGGAACTTCTTGCTACGCCAGGCGATAGCAGAGAAAGCCAGACCAGATCATAAAATATCTTTTAGTGATTTTTCATTCTTTTCAAGGCCCGATTTTTGCCACGCTACCGAGGAAAGACGATGGCGACTACGCCTATTGATCAAACCATTTCAAGAAAAGGGAGCTCTGGCATTTTTGAATAATCCTGCAAGACTAAAAATTATTCATGGTGGTCAGACAAAGTTTTTTCAGTCCGAAATAAAAGTAAAATCTTATCTTGATGAGATATCTTAGATACAGTTTAGAGATCAATAGACGCATTTGGTATAGGCTTAAGAAACAATAACAACTACAATAACAATTTATTATGAATGGTCTGTATTATGTATGTATCTGATGATATTTTTGTAATAATTGATGGGCCGATTCACTGAGAACTATATTGATGTCTGACAGACTACAGAAGTTTATAGAAATGAATTAGCCAACGACATGGACATGACTTAATTGTCTTTTCTGTTTTTTTTCCTTTTTTTTGCTTGTTTTTTCTTTTTCTTTTTATTACTATCACGTGTATTACTCTTTGATATTGATTTGTTGTTATTGTCAAAGCGGAAGCTCAGTAGAGGTGCAGCAACTTCATCACACAGACTCTGGTGGAGTCTGAATGCCTACATAAGGGGGAGAGGGGTAGAGGGGGTAATTTTTGGGGGGGTTTTGGGGAGGGATTCTTGGGGTAATGGAAAGGGGGGAGTGTGGGGAAGGGGGGGTAAAAATAAAAAATAAACCAGGTCTACTAGCAAGAGTTTGTATAATTTTTGAAACATCAGGAGAGGAGGTACAACAGGACAAAATGTATCACTGGAACAAAATTATCAGGCAACCTTACTACATTAACAATGGGTAAACTTACTATTCAATCCTGGAATGTAGGAGGACTCTTATCCAGAGATAAGCGTATTAGACTGGGGGAATTAATGAAACTAAATCCTGTAGATATTTTATGCATCCAGGAGACACACATTCCTTGGAGTAAAAGAGCCCTATTAAGCCTCAAGGGATATAACCTGCTGATAACAACATCTCAATCTTCAACTATAAGGGGTGTTGCTATTTTTGCAAAATCCAGTCTTGGACAGGGAATACGTCACCTATCTGATGCACATAGAAGGTGGGCCATTGTCAAATTGGCTAACGGGATTACTATATGCTCCATTTATGGATCAAATCATGATGACCCCGCAATATTCCAAACCTTGGAGATAGAATTAGCAACGTGGCAAGGCCCGTTAATTCTTTGCGGTGATTTCAACATCTCACTTATACCTTTAGTCTCGGTGCAAATGCAAATGCCAAAACAGAAATATCTGGGTAGGAAACCAAGGGTATATCGTGCTGTTAAAAGTCTGGTTTATAGTTTGGGCTTAACTGATATTTGGACACAGAACAACCCCACTGATCATGGTTACACATACTTTTCTCACCCTCATCAGAAGCATGTCCGGATAGATTATATCTTTACTTCCCAGGATCTAGTACCTTATTCACATATAAATAAACCACCTAAAATAATCTCGGATCATAATCCTCTAATTTTGCTAACTACTTATGATATCAATCCCACTCAAAAGAACTCTTGGTCCTTCGATAGGAAGCTACTTTCTAACAATGAATATATTAATCACATTAAAATCTGGACTGATTAATTTTTTAATATGAATCGTTTTAGTGCGCCGAGGAATATTGTGTGGAATACCTATAAAGCTGCACTAAGGGGCGAGACCATTAGCTTCCAAAACAAAAATAGAAAAATCCTTAAAAAAGAATACGAATTGAAAATCGCAGCCCTAGCTAAAGCCGAGGAAGAACACACTACCAAGATTATACATAAACAAGAAGCTACGTACTCGATGATACAGGTAACAGTGTTGAAATCCGAACTAAATACTAAACTCAGCCAGAAAGCTGCCCAAACATATCAAACGCATAGGAAACATGTTTATGAAAGCGGGGAGAAAGTTGGTAGGCAATTGGCACTTTCTACACGCCAGAAAAATGTCAGGAACAATATCTCCTCAATAGTAGAAAATGGTCAGACTTTTTCCCATGCGATTGATATTAATTATCAATTCCAAAAGTACTATCAAAATCTTTACTCAGATGAATCCCCAGCTTTGGAAAAGGATATAATAAATTATTTGGATAATTTTCTTAGTAACTCGGAGGCTATGAAGCTATTAGACGATGCCACCAAGGAAGAACTTTACAAAGAAATTACATTTGCAGAGGTCAGTACTGCATTATCATTATTATCATCTGGTAAAGCAGCAGGCCCTGATAAACTACCGATTGATCTGTTTAAGGTTCTTGCCCACCAATTGTGTCCTATTTTATATGATTTGTTCCTTGGGGTCCAATATAATGGTATTCCACCAACCTCTTGGGATGAGGCTACTATAATCGTTTTCCCAAAGAAGGGAAAATCACCCGAACAGCTAACTTTGTATCGTCCCATATCCCTGATTAATTCGGATTCCAAATTATATTCAAAGGTCTTGGCACTCAGACTTAGCAGGGTCGTTGAGCATCTTGTCTCCCCGTGGCAACATGGCTTTATACCTGGCAAAGGAACCACGGAACACACCCGTAGGGCAATCGCCTTATTTGATGCCAAAGTTGCCACGGGGGGACAAATGTCGATGATCCTGCTTGACGCAGAAAAAGCCTTTGACCGCGTTTCATGGGAATTTCTTTGGGAAATTATGAAACGCAATAATTTCGGCTCCACATTTATCCAATCAATTAGATCAATGTATTTTCGCCCCAAAGCAAAAATCTTAGCAGCAGGGTCGTTATCAGGGCATATTAACATCGCCAGAGGCACTAGGCAGGGATGTCCTTGCTCACCCCTGCTTTTTGCTTTATATATTAACCCCCTTATTTTGAAATTATTAGAAAGCAACATTATCAAACCTGTTATTAGTCATCACTTTGAAACTAAAGTATTGGCCTATGCCGATGATATCGCGGTCACTACATCTAACCCGATTGAGGCTATTCGTGAAATAGAGAAACTAACTACTGAATTCGGACGCTGCTCGGGCTATTCTCTCAACAAAGGGAAAACGATTATTTTGTGTACCGATAATACCATCTGTCTGGATCAACGAAGAGCTAAAAAAGCCATGTATCTGGATGTTGTTCTGTGCACAAATATTAAACTATTACCAAAAGCCAATTTTGATCCGTTAGTGGCTAAAATTAAGAATGATTTCGAAAGGGTTAATAGCCTCCATCTTTCTATCATAGGAAGAGCAAATTATGTAAAAATTAACACGCTACCTAGATGCCTCTACGTATTCCGAGCCATCCCGTTAGCCATTGATCAAGAAATGTTAGTATTGATCAATTCACTTATATCGAAATTCATATGGCAAAATGGGAAGACTCGGAGATCACTTGCACTTTTATCACTCCCGCTGGACAGAGGCGGTCTTACTGTACCCAATATAATCTTATATCATTGGGCAGCCTTTTTAAAACAACTTACTCCCATGATCAGTGACTATAGCTTAGAGAGCTTAGAAGGCTTTGAAGAAATACCCTCAATATATGAGCTTCTCGTAGGACAGGAGGCTAAGGGCTTACTTCTCCGGAAGACCGAGGCAAGAAATTATAAGGATTTTAAGGGAGAAGTAATGACTAGTGCACGAAGAATTTGGAATAAAGTGGCCAAATATATTCATATCGGGAAGATCAACCGATATACGCCGCTTTGGCGCTCTAATCTTATTCAAGGTCAGGATTTCGTTTTGGTTGCGAAGAAATGGGACAAGTTGGGAATCAGAACAATTGGTGAGTTTCTAGTAAATGGTTTTGATACTACTTTCTTTGATTTGAAAGCTAAATTTAATCTACCAAATGGTGACTTCTTAAAATTTGCACAGGTATTTGCTACATTGAAAGCCAAAGAGTCTCTAATTTCTCTTCATAATATTGAAATTTTGGATGCAATACCTAGAATAAACACCAGGATTGGAACTTTGTACAATATTCTCTTGAATAAGCAAAAAGATGATCTTGAAAAAATTGAAAATAAATGGGTTACAAAATCAAACAATTCTAATGTAGATATCGACAGAGTGCTAGAATTGGGCCAGAAGTTACTTATGGCTAGTAATCTTAAAGCGCAACTATATAAAACTATATTCGATCTTTATTTTACTCCTGCTAAACTATTTTCGTGGGGTAAACGTGAGAATGATTTATGCCCTAGATGCACGCAAGGACCAGCAACCCTCACTCATATGTTTTATAATTGTCCTGAATTGATGCTGATCAAAAATATGTTATTATCCTTTTGGGAAGAAATATTTAGTCATAAAATACCAGAATCAGAAACTTTGTTTTTACTAGGGCATGATTATTCTTTAAATTTAGCTAAACCAGAAGAAAATGTAATCTTTATAGGTACAGCAGTATTAAGATTAATTCTATCTGCCCGCTGGAAAGAGGCAGACCCACCTAGTTTCCAGATGTGGCTAGCGCGTTTCCTAGCGGTTTATAGGTTTGAAACCGCTATATTTGAAACAAGAGGAGTAAAGGCTAGGGCGCGCGGAGAAGCTCTCTGGCGTCCAATTGTCAATTGGAAAGCGGTCATTATTCCCAGTGGTATTGGTTGATCGAAAATGTATGTACTTATAATTACTGTTCTAAGCATATTGCGATGTATGTGAATGTTTATTTTGCTTAATTTTAAAAAATATTTAAAAAAAAAAAGAACCAGTGTGTCTGCGCTAAAGTCTTGGGTGCGTGGAGGTGTCATGTACATTTCCTTCCTAACCTGGGCGAATGTTGGGAGAACCCAGGGGAGCAGTATAACGTGCAATGCCATTTGCCCTATCTGGGAATTGGTTTGTAGCAATTAAGGACCGCTTTCCTCTGTGGTTTATGTTTCTATAAGGTTTATAATTTAGTTATAATATCTTGGATCTGCCCTATTCAAAATGATAACTGTCTCTGAGTTGGTATACATCCTCCAAAATACCCCATCTATTGTTCTTAACGAATTCTTTGTTAAAAACATTATGAATCTTAGATAGTTGGGACAAAGAAAGAGGAAGAGGAAAAAACAAGGAGAAATAAAGATATTTCTCCTTGTTGCGCCTATCCTGGGAAGGCGTAAGGTTTTAGTGCATCCCTAGGTTTACATGGTCTTGTAAATCTGGGGATGTGTCAAAATCCATTGGTGTTGCGTGGAAACACCCACTGCAACACCCATGGAACACCACCCTAGAGAAGAGTAAGGAAACACAGCAATATGATTTGGTGGTTTGCGCTGTTGTTGAGCCGCAAAAAGTGGTGTAATTGTGGTCCACGGGGCTCGTAAATATGCCCATTGATCTGAGGCAAAGCCTCACCCAGAATTTTACAGAAAACTCTGTGCATAAGCCTCTGTGATAGGAAAGCAATGCTTCCCCATATCTGTAACCACTACTGAGTGTTGTAGCTAGCTAGCCCTCACAAATAAACAGCTAAGAACCAATAAATGTGTGATGTGAAATTACTTATCTATGCGTGAGAGGTAGGCGAGACAACAAACTAACAGGGTGAGCCAGAGCCAAACCAAGGGTCTGGCTTGGATCTTAGATTACATGCATGACCTGAGCCCTGAAAATATTCACTATGTTAATTATACAACAAACATAATGTAAAATGTGATAAAGTTTCTACAAAATGTATGTATTTCTTTAGCATTCTGGTTTCACTTTGTATAAATCAGCCAATAAATGGGTATCTACTATCTATTTGTCTTTACTTATGCTTAGGCTTTGTTTTTCAGCAAATTGTTTTGCACAAACTCTGCCTGAAAGGCATTGGAGCGCTTTACATGAGCACCAGTTTCATTACAAAAGGTCACATGCATTGTTTATAGGCATGGGGAGTAAAAGTGATTTGCTCAGAATCACAGGATGTTGAGCCAATGCCAAACCTCAAACTTGGTTCCCCAAATCCACAGTCTGCAGCTCTGACCGTAACACCACATTCGGGGTACAGAAAGTTCAGCTCGTTATGGGCTTGAGGTTCCAATAGGATCTTGACCTGAGCCGAGGCTTGAGGCTCAAACCTGTCTCGAGCTTTCAGTGGCTCACCGACCTCTACTGTGCATGTTCTATGGAAGGATAACAATCTCTAAATCACTGGAACCATGGCAGCTGCGATATGGGTATGGATCTGAGGTGAACTTGAGTGGGTGAGGAAATGCAAGGGTGGATCTCCCCTATTGGCTGCTTCAGGGAGTACTGCTGTGTTGTGTTTTAAGCTCTGAGTGAATTTTCCCGATTCATGCCCTTATATAGGTACAATTCACGATGCCCTTATATAGGCATATAAATCAAGCCCTTATTTAGGCATAGCCCATGCTAACCAAATACAGGCATGGCTACTTCCACCCGTACCAAACGTTACAACAACTTCTTGGAAAACCAGCTTAAGCAGTCAGGGACTTCCCCTTGCTTGAATATTGATTTGTCCAAGAACTCATGTACTTTAGAAAGGACTAATATTCTATAGTGGTTCTTTCCTGACGCTCATATTGCCGACTTTACGTCAAACTATGGCATTCCTAAACACCTTCAAGGCATAAATATACCTTCACTTGCTCTAGTAAGATACGGTGGTTCGGAGAAGTTCGAAGACCAACTTGCCCGACGCAGCTCTCTACAGCAAGTGCCGAAGGAAGCCGACTCTCCAGCTGACGCACTGATCAGGAAGCTGCCTTTCTCCTGCCGAGAATCCTGCTTCAGTGTTTCCGGCTCCCCTTGTGGGGTGTTTGGCAATCGAGTCCCGAGAAAGAGATACCAGACCTCCTTCATTCTAAACCAAGGTATGGAGCTGATTAGAACCTAGAGAAACCTTTGGTAGATTCTTGGTAAAAAAAATTAAATCTATGCTACACAATACTTACTTCTTCCCTCGTACTAGACTTAGGTTAGGTACATTGGGGTAGGCGTATTTTAGAAGCACCAGTTGAGTATTTTAGTCAATGTTATTTATGTATGTATTTTTATATGGCTTAGATACCATACAATGCTCTTACAGTATTATTTCATATTACTGTTTACGTTATACGCATTATACTTTGCAGTCTACATAACGATTGTAGCAGTTCACTTCTGTTGCATGAGAAAGAAGACTGCTCAATAAACCCTTTTTATTGAAAACGCTTGTCTCTCTATTTCTCTGCAACTCTGTTGAAACGAAGCATGCACAATTGACTGAGTGAAATACTTATCTATTGTTTCCGCGACTCTGAGAGATATATTCTTATTCTTGGGAAACAAAGTTGTCATGTTTATGCGATTGTCAGAAACTAATCCCTTCTTGTGTACTCGAGAAAGTTTCTAGTGACCTCTGAGTTAGCTGACACACCCACAATTAAGTTTAGTATATTCGATAAAGATCTAGTTGACCTCAGTCCGATGTCTAATCTATAGGATATATTATTCCAATGCACAGAGCCTATTGGGAATATAGGAACTACACTACAGAACAACAAAATGGAGGAGTTTAGGAAATGGGTTTCAAGATAACCTGTTATACTGACAGTGATGAGACGATCGAAGATTATAACTAATACTCCCTGTTTTCCATTTTTACTGATTTTTACAGCTAAATACAGACAGAAAAACATTTATTTTCCTGTCAGCATTTATTTTTGAATGTTGATAAAAACGGAAATGAGGTTGTTTTTTCCATGATTCTAAATGCTGTCAGCCACAACTGGCAAACTAATTAAAAGCTCTGCAGACTGACAATTAAAGGGGTTACAAATAATTACAATTAGTAATGAGGCCTAAACAGCAGTAGATGTGAATAGGGTTGATACAGAATGTGCATGTTTTTATAAAGATTAATTATTTTATCACCTGTGGTTGTTCAGAGCACTGAAACCTGTCAGGCATTCAAGTATGAGTGTTCATTTATCAGTTAAATATATATGGAAATATACTAGATTCAGCTTAAGTTTTTTAATAAAACACAAAATAAATATGGATAAATACAGATAAAATTAGTAAAAAGTAAATGTGGAAAAATGCAGAGAGAAATGCGAAAAAAATAAATACCATGAAACCAGAAGCCCTAATTATGATCCTAGTTGGCTCTCTGTCTTGCTTGGTAGGAAAAGGAGAGTCAGGGGGAAAGGAAGTGAACAAAACATGGGAAAATAGGTTGAAATCTTCAGGATACTATCCAACAGCCCTTGTTATGAGTAAATGCAAAGGGTTCTGCCAGCCATAGGCAGTGGCGTGTTCGAAAGAAATGTATAGCAATATACAGAATCATTGCACCTTTCTATAACAGGATTTGCATCGATAGGTATAATTTAGAAACCTACCAGCAGTTCAAACAGGAAGTAAGATGACTGGGTACACCATTTTGAGTCCATATTTACCTGCACCACGTTAAATGCATACCCGAAATTGGAAGGCAGTAATAAAACATTGTCCCCGTTTACGATGTGTGAGGTTGAGAAAGGCATCTCCGGCCTGACCTGTAATAAGGCTCCAGTCCCGGACGGCTTGCCCCCAGATCTCTTTAAATCAATTCAACCTCTCTGGACCCCAGTCCTCACGGCAGTGCTGGAAGGATGCCCAGAATCATGGGGTACTTCCATTGTCAGTCATACATGTTGTTCGTCATAAGTTTGTTCAAATTTATGTTAAATGTGTTTCTTTAAGAAACTTCACGCGCTAGCACTTGTAAAAATAGAGATAATGTCTCACACCAATGTGCCAATATGCAATTTTCTTTCATCACTCCCAAGACCAAATAATATTATTATTCACTATTTAAATAAAACGATAATTCTAAACCACAGGGGCACATTGTAGCCACGCTTGGTATAAACATGAGGTAACAGGCATGCCATCCACTTCGTCATGTGCATGATGTATAAAGCCTACATTGGAGAGCGCGCCTATTCTTCACGAATGTTTGATGTTATAAGCACATGGCAACTGTAAATCTTACCTCCACAGGTACTCCAGACCTTGGAATTGTGAGTAAAAACAATCCACTACACTAACAGCACACTTTAGGGTGTGTGCTGATATTCATTCACCTGTGACCAACTACTTTTTAGGTCACACACTTTTTGGTCCTGACGAAAGCCCTCTTAACTACTCAAAGGGCTGAAACTAGTAGACCTAATAATTTGCAAAGAGATACGGAGGTACCTAAAACCTCAAGCTGATCCCCCAAATATGTTTTACTCATGTCTTAGGGCCCTTCCATTAAAACTTTTAAAAGGGTTTCCCTATAGACATTTTTATCAGATAACTTGCACTTCACATAGCACTTCACTGTATTCACACAAACAACCTGCTCCATTGTAACTCGGGCGTTGAAGCACAGCTGGGTTGCGCTAGGTAATCCAGCTGGGCCCCGATGATGAAGCATGCCACCTACCAGGTAGGTGGGTGAGGGGTTTCCTAAAACATCATGCAGTTGTTTGCGCTCTTCTAGATCTTCCTATTCCCTAGGTTCTTGTCAGAAACACTGACTGTGCGACCTTGCAGAGGACTTGTCTACTGTGTTTACAAACAAATTACTTTGGGAAGAGGACAGATTCACTTTTTCCTTACTCTCTTAGTGTTTAAGAATAAAATATTTAAAATCCTGCTTTAACAACCTTGGAGGACTGGATCTCTTTTTAAACTCTGAACCGATTACCATCGAGGATGTGGCCTATGTTAATAAAACCTTTTCCCTATGGCAAACATTTAACAGAGAAGGGGCAGAACTGCTTAAACCTAGTGTTCATAACTTCATGTTACTTAAAACCGCCCCCTCACTGGAACCTTATCTAACATGGCCTATTTCATCTCCTGAGCGGTTTCTGTTAACCAGATTCAGGTTTAACCTTTACCACCTTCTATTTGCTGTCCCAAAGGGAAGTCATAAAGGGCAGGTCTTGCCGCCCTGTGGCTGCGATGTTTCATCTCCGCAGGACCTAATGCACTTTATGTTCTTTTGCCATTATTATGATGTTCCCCGTAGACTCTTTTTAAAACCTCTTTTTAAAAAAATGAATTTCACCCAGGTTCGTCCGGCTCTTTGCTTCCTGCAAATGTTGAGCCCAGAAAGCACTTTATTTGTGGTTGTTTTTTTTAAAAATGCATTGAGACTGAGAAAAAGCCTCCCAAACTAAAAGAACCTTGTACCGTAGTCATGGTATCAACTAAATTTTAGACTTATGTTTGCACTTCTGGGATGCAAGCTTTTTTTTTTTTTTTAATTTCAATAGGTTTTTATTGGTTGTTTCAGCAGTAACAAACAATGAGTAGAACCAGTAGTACAATTTTGTATAGAAATCCACGATATACAAGTGCTGTACGGTATACTACAACAATAGTCAATGACAATTCAAGAGTACAATAACCAATATCTCGCTGAATGGATGCAAGCTTTTTAACTTGTTTTGTATTAATATACGAAGGAATTGTTTTATTACTTGCACAAGTTTAACGTGCATATTTTTAATCATATAATTGTCCTTTTTATTGTTGAAATATCGCTTTTATGGTTTGCTATTTGTAAAACCGAATAAAGTATTTTGACTATGACTATGAAGTAAGATTGCTACCCCAGAGGAAACCAAAAATATACTCCAGGGAAGGGACCATCTGAAACTTTCACAGCGAAGGAGAAAGGCACAAGTGAGGAGCTGCTGGAAAAAAGGCCACCACTAGAAGGGTTGATCCCATGATGTGTAAGGGAACCTATAGGGGGTTACCAAAAGAAATGCAAGGGACCCAGGGATGGTGAGCTGACAGAGACATTTTAAGGCCTAGACCAAGTGGGCAATTGCCCAGAGCCACCACCTGGTAAAGTGAGCGGACAGTAAAAATTCCTGCCACCATAATATTGCTCATAAAAAAAGCTTCTTTTTTATTTCCCATCCGAGCATGCTCAACAGAAACCTATGGCCACATTTACTAGGGATTTGAACTGGGGATACATGATGCAAAGTGGGGCAAACAGTGCAAAATCTTGGAATGGTATTTACATTTGAGGGCTAAAGTTCTTTTGTGCTGAAAAGGTGCCATTTTCTCGGCACAAATAACACTTTCCATCATAGAAGCATCACTTGGATGATGAAAACCCTCTTTTATTAAACATTTTAGTCAGACCTAGCTTTGTGCCATACGATAATGCCTTCTTGTAGCAGGCAGAGCCATGGACATTTTTCAAAATGTCTGCAAACATTCCACACTTTGCAGCAGCCACGAGCCATCTATGGCAATATGATGCTGTTTTTTCCACTACCAGTTTTTGGTTGTGTTTATTTTCCCGGTGCATATTCTGGTTTTATTCTTTGTGTCTGCAATGAACATGGAAAAACAAGGCACTAAGGAGTTAAGCGGTTTGTGGGAAGGGCAATAGTGTGACTACGTATTACAACTAATACAGTACCCTCTGCAGTAGATTAGGAGGATAGTGCAAGAGACCTCGGTGTTCCATAAGAAAACTCGAACTGTGTGTCATGAAACTCCTCTCTGGGACATGGGATTATGCAATCCCTGTCTAAATTACCGATTATAAGGATATTATGTCAGACCAACTGCAATACCTTCTCACCTTTGAGAATTGAAGTCACAATGCCTGCTACCAGCAGCTGAGGGGAAAGGCATGTCAGGTCATGGAGCTTAATTAAAGCAGCTGTTTAAAGAACGAAAAACACAATGTTACTTTTCTTTCTTGTGCTCTGTCTTTCTAGCTGTACTAGAAAGGAGACGGTTGGTGGCTTTTCTCCGGTTTTCCGTGTCATTTTTCTCTCTTTACTTCACCTCAGCTCATCTCTCTTAAGTCTATCCCTTAACTTCCGTCTCTCCATCTTTAATTCTCTCAGTACCTTTATCCTTTCCATCTCACTCTCTCAACCTCACCTTGGTCTACCTCACCTCTCTCTCAACATACCCAAAGTATCTCGCTCAACATCTTTTGCTCTCTCATGATCTTGCTCATTTCTCCATAACTCTCTCCCTATATCTGCATCTATCAATCTAAACCCCCTCTATGTACCCCAACTTTTTATTTACCACATCTCTTTCTGTCTACCTTACAGCACTGTTTCCATTTGACCTCCTTGTACCTCTTCTCCATCTAGTTCACTTCTCATGCCTCATTTCAATCTTTACATCACCTATCTCCCTCTTCATGTCAATGATACCTCATCTCTCTCTAACCCTCTATCTCATTCATTTCTCTATCTCACACCTCCCTCACTAGCTCACATCGCTCATTGCTCTCCACCACTACCTAACCTCCAAATTTACCCTACCATTAGTATATTACCTCACCACATCTCTGCACCTCCTCTTTCTCTCATTCTACCCCTGTTCCTTTTCTTTCATCTCTTTAAACATCACACTCTTTTCTGACTTCTGTCATTTCTCTATCTCATTTTCCCTATCATGAATTCCCTTGTCTCTTCCTCGCTCTGCTTCATTCTCTATTTCTCTATCAACCTCGTTCTTTGTAGATCTATCTCACTATGACTTCATCTTCTTTTTTCTCACAAGAGTCGAGGGCTGTATAAGCCTCGCCTCTCTTTTTCAAATTCTTGTGTCTTTCATCTTCCTCTTCGCTCTACACTACATTTGTCCTTCTGCCCTTCACCCTGCACTCTGCATTACTCTCTTCCTCGTAACTCTCTTTACCTGCCCCATTTTTCTGTACCTCTTCTCATTTTGTCTATTCTCTATCTTTCATCTCTGTTTTTCCTCAACCCTCTCTGTCTACATCTCTTCCTTGCAGCATTTACTGCTCTAATTCACCTTTTTCTACGTTACCTTCCTCTCTACTTCACCCCTTGGGGAACTATATGCCTCTCCTCTCTCTACATTCCTTTCTCCATGTCTCTAACTCTCTACCACACTTTAAAACTTTACATTTTTCTCTACCTCTCCTTCTCCACCTAGCTCTTCCTCGTGCTACCTCTCCTAATGTTTCCTGTTGGGAACCTCAGCTTTCTTTATTTATTTAACTTCTCTCCCTGCCTGGGGCGCTAGGTGGCGCACTAGCGAATGGTAGCCTCTGTGTAAGGCTCCCGCTGTCCGGCGAACATTTTCCTATACAATATCCTCTTTAAGGCACTACTGGACGCTGCGCTCATGGGATATTGTTCTGCATGCCTTCCGACACATTCTGGCCAAGTTTGGTGCGGAACGGCGTTGATCTGGGCTGAGGGGGAGCTGGGTTGCCTACAGCGGCCGGGTCCCGGGGGAGCGTGACATCGAGGAGGTCGGCTGCACCGGCTACGCAAGTCCGGGGATTACTTTGCGGCCTGGGGCACTGAGTGGCGCGAGAATCACGGCCCTACCCTCGGCCGCCTGCATTGCGGCGCCCGACCGCGAAGATAACATCGGGATCGGAGGACCGCGGAGCGGAGGAGTGTGCCCCGCGGGGGGACCTGAGACGAGTCTGAGCTCCAATATCCTGACGGTGCGGGGAGACGTGCTAAGGCCCCTTCGGCTATCATCCCGTACCGCATGAGGTGCCGGCGTGCGGGGAGACCCGGGAACCAGGTTTGAGAGGGTGCTGTGTCGGCGCTTCTTGGCGACTTTCCCCATTTAGAATATTGACTCTTGATTTTTCTTTGAAAGTCCCGCGCTTTTGCAGTGCGTTAGCAGGGATAGACTCTCCTGCTTGGCGGGAAGCGTCTGGGGCTAAATGTAACGCCAGCTATATCGGACCATACAGCGCCAGCGGACAGCTACCTTTGGAGAAGCCACTGTGGAGGTGTTGGTGGTGCGGAAGGTACCGGATTGCCCTTTATGCCTGGCTGCTGCGGGCGGAGTTCCACGGGGTCGGAATCGGGGTGCCCGGGGATTTTCTATGTGCCCGTGGCCGCCATCCTGGGTGTTTCTCCTCTAGAACTGAGAGGAAAGGATAGCGCTCAGAGCTTACCCCGGCACGCACCAACATCCTGGAATTGCCAAGCACTCTGTATGGGTGAGTGAGCTGCACATTGGATTTGACGGATTGTGCAGCGTAGTTGCACAGGCCAAGTGACGTGCCGGGTTCCCTGTACATCATATCACTAGGAGAGACTACCCATACTCATTTTTCTCAGTGTATAGCGCCGCTATCAGATTGCTGGCTGGCGCTTAGCTGGGAGATCGGGCACCCAGTGGGACGCAAGAATGGGGAAGCCGGACACGAGACAACCGAAGCTAACCTTTGACTCCACCAAAAAAACGAGTCAAGCTGGAGGGCCTCGCAATAGTCCAGCTGGGGCGGATGATGTGCGTGGAGAATCCTCGGACGCGACAGCGAACCTACAAGCAGTTTTGAGCGAAATGCGGCAAGGATTTGCTACGATTGCTGACAAAGTAGATGGAATATCGTCGCGTATGGATGCAGTAGTACATAAATTGGATGCCCACGAAATCCGGCTGAAGGAAGCGGAACAACGTATATCAGACTCGGAAGATATTACTACGAGACACGCAACGCAGCTCTCCAGGATGGATAACCTGCTGTGGGTTATTGCGGCTAAGAACGAGGAGTTGGAGGCGAGAAGTAGACGCAATAACGTACGCATAGTGGGTATTCCGGAGACGACCAATGTAGGCATGATGGAGGAATACGTTGAGAAGATGCTGTTGGCGGCAATTGGTGCAGAGGTATTTTCTTCGCAATTCATCGTGGAGAGGGCGCACCTGTCACTGGCCCCTAAGCCGAAGCCAGGGGCGCCTCCTAGACCTATCATCGCCCGGCTGCTAAACTATAGGGACAGAGACGCGGCATTGCGAGCGGCCCGAAGTTCCAAGACGCTCTCGTATGACAGCAATTCCTTTACCATATACCCGGACTTCACGCCACTGGTGCAAGAGGAGCGGAGAAAGTTTCTGTCTGTGAAGGCCAAATTGCGTGATATGAAAATGGACTATGCACTACTTTACCCGGCTAAGTTGAGAGTCACGTACCAGGGTCGACAAAAATTCTTCTCAAACCCCCAACAAGTTGAGGATTTTATCAAACAATATAAGCGAGCTAACAGAAATGCTGACAGAGTGGAGGAAGAACCGGATCCACTGCACGACGAGATGGACCCTGGTGAACAGTGAGTGGCCGAACAATAAACAATTGTCATACTAGAGACTCTTGACCAATGTAGGGGGGACAGATAATGTGGGATGGGGACTGCTGCCCGGAGAAAGGACGACACTACGATGAAGGTTTTTACCTTGTCCCCCACTAGTATGAGCATTAGGTGACACGAGTATCAATGTGGTCTTAATAATATGTGTCTTCTTCATATTCTGTTATTCTATTGTTTAATACTGGTGTTATTTGCTGGTAAAGCACCAGAGGTGCCTTAGATTATGCCGCCGGACACCCCTCAGGGTCACCGAGTCAAGCTCCAAGTCACATTGTGGTCTTGACGAAAATGAGGGGGAGACGTGTGGCCACCTAGACATGAATCCCAACGGGCAATACCCAAGAAGTTTATTTGAGATTTGGGCATACACTGGCCCTAGTTTTGGGGGCAATTGTGGGTGGGGAGGGGAGGGCACTTGGCTGGCAGGTTGGGGTTTGCTTCAGTGGGAGGGGGAGGAGCTATAATGCTAATGGAAGGGGGTAGGGACAGAAGTTTGTTGTGGGGGGAGGGTGGTTTGGGGCAATTGTTGGTTCTTTTTCCGCCGAGGAGGGTGGGGTGGGGAGTTCATTGGAGTACTGTTCTACAACCTAATGGAAATGTGTTGATATGGGTGCTGTGGCTCGTTGTGATTAGACCGAGGGAACATGTGACACTTGACATGCTCTGCTTTGGCTGGCAATTTAAGAAGGGTGGGGTTGAATAGACATGGCGAGTGAAGATCGCTTAGCTAGACTCTCGGTACTATCCTGGAATGTGAGGGGACTTAATGATGCTCGGAAGGGCAGGAGGGTGGTGGCTTATCTGGAGCAGCATCATATACAAATTGCAATGTTGCAAGAAACACACTTGAGCCCCCGCACAGCTTATTCCTTTGCTAGTAAGTGGGCAGCGATTAGAAGTTTCTCTTCATACTCAGCATATTCCAGGGGTACTGCAATATTGATCAGAAAGACAGTGCCGTTTGTGAAATTTGGCGAATACACGGACACGGAGGGGCGATTTGTTATATTATGGGGTAGACTAGGTACTGATACGATTACAATGGTGAATTGTTATGGCCCTAATGTGGATTCGCCTGAGTTTTTCACGCAGTTATGGGGTAAAATACTAAACACGGGCTCCATGCACATTCTATGGGGCGGAGACTTCAATGTTACAATGACCCCAGGGTTAGATAGATCAGACGGGAGCCCCCAATATAATAGACGTGCCAGGGATGCATTGGCTGGGATCATTGAGGAAGGGGGACTTATTGATAGTTGGAGATTTGTGCATGCCGGGATCCGGGAGGGCACACACTTTACAACGAATACCAACACATGGGCTAGACTGGACTACTGCCTTCTGTCTAGGGGACTGGGGCTTAATCTGGGCAGAGTGGCTCATTTACCACGGTCCTATTCTGACCATTGCCCGGTGCTGGTGCAGGTGTCAGTGCCGGGATTCAATAGGACCACACCGAAGTGGCGTATGCAGCCCACTGCACTTTTGGATGAAATGTTTAAAAAGAAGTTAGGGGAGGAAATCTCAGAGTTTTTTCCTCGTAATCGAGGGTCGGTGGAAAGTGTTGAGGTTATCTGGGAGGTGTTTAAAGTGACAATCAGGGGGTATTACATAGCAAAAAGCTTTGGGGTACTTAGAGACATTAGAGGAACGCTGGATAAACTGGAAAGAGAACTAGAGGAGCTGGAATTCAAGTTGACTAGGGAACGAATAGGCCCCATACATAAGGAATTCAGGGACAAGCTCACACAGTATGAGGAGGAGGCAGATAGGGAGGCTAGGTTCAGAGGCAAACATTGGCAGGCACGACGATACTGTGAGGGTGAACGGCCAGGCCGTGTACTGGCGGAAATCACTAGGAAACCTCGGGGCATTATGCACGTCCTAGAAATACACACTCCGGAGGGTGGTATATGCCGGGATTCGAAGGGTATTCTAGGCCTTTTTGCAACTAACTACGAAACGTTATATACAACGCACCAAGCTGGGGAGTTACACTTTGGGAGTTTCCTTGACGATGTAGCGCTGTGCTGGCTGAGTGATACGCACAGGCAATTCCTTGGAGCTCCACTGGAGCTTGATGAAATACGAGATGCAATTTTGTCCCTTAGTAATGGCAAAGCCGCTGGGTCGGATGGACTTCCGGCGGAATTTTATAAATGCTATATTGATATCATGGCTCCGGTTTTAAAGGAGGTCTTTGAAGAATCATTGGAAGTAGGAATGTTGCCGAGGTCAATGAGAGAAGTTGTAATCACCTCTCTGTTAAAGCCTAATTAGGAGCCCGCTGATTGCGACTCGTACAGGCCGCTCTCTTTAATAAATTGTGACGCCAAGATACTGGCGAAAGTCCTGGCAACTAAGCTTTCCCTTCTTATGACCAAGATAGTTCTACCGGACCAAGCTGGATTTGTCCCGGGACGGTCCACGTCTAGCAACTTACGCACTCTTTTCTCTCTGACTCAGACAATAGCGCCTGACCTCCCTGTCGCTGCAGTATTTCTTGATGCGACAAAAGCATTTGATTCAGTTGAATGGAGCTACCTGTTTGCTGTTCTGGGCAGGATGGGATTCCCTCCAATATTTATGGCATGGGTTAAACTGCTCTATACGGATCCGACGGCGAGAGTGCTCATAAATGGGGAGCTTTCGGGCCCGATTTCCCTCACCAGAGGTACCAGACAGGGGTCCCCATTATCCCCGCTACTATTCGCGATTGCGATTGAGCCCTTGGCATGTCGTATCCGGCAGCTGCACAAACAAAGCGCCTTCAAATGTTTCCAACGTCAAATAAATGTATCGCTCTATGCTGATGATTTAACGCTATATGTGGTGGACCCACAGACTAACCTCAACTCACTGCTCAGGGAATTTCTGACCTTTGGCCGGCTGTCTGGTATACAAATCAACTGGAAGAAGTCACAGTTTTTTCCCCTGACTCCTGCTGTGACTAGGTTTGCACTGGACTATCCACTGGAGTGGTGTGACTCTGATCTTCGATATTTAGGGATCCAGATATCGACTGATAAGGATGAGACGCTACGACTCAATTATGGCACCGCCATCACTAAACTGACGGAGGATGTTACACGGTGGATATCTCTACCATTTACCATGGCTGGCAGGGCGTCACTGATCAAGATGGTGATATGCCTCGTTTCTTATATCTGTTTCAGCACATCCCATATTACCCAGGTGATTTCTTTTTTAAAACGCTGCGTTCGGAATTGTTGCGTTTGTTTTGGGCAGGCAAGCAACCGAGATTGGCATGGTCGGTCATCACACAGCCTTATCTTAGCAGAGGATTTGATGTCCCGGACTTTCCACTTTATTACCTGAGCGCTCAAGCACAATTTGCCTACAATTGGTTTAAGCCCACACCGTTCATGCCACAGCTAGCTGTGGAGGAATGGATTGCCCGTCCTCTCCCATTGACAGGCATTATTCATGGCCCAGTTACTATAATTGAGACACCGGCTACCACGGTGACATGCACGATCGACGCATGGCAGGGCATATTGCACCATTTGCCAGTCACCCTCCTATACGCCCCAGCGGTGCCACTGGTGTATCATCCAGGTCTCTCCCTATTACAGGAGAGAGGATTCCAAATGCTATGTACTAAACTGAAAATCCTTACTTGGGGGGATATGTTTGAGAATGGGCAGTTCAAAACGCGTGAACGGTTGTTTCACGGATTCCAACCTACTCCGCTAGACATATTTTATTATGTTCGGCTACGGCAAGGATTGCGGACCGTTCTCCTGCAATTCCCTAAGGAACCAGACACGGTTCTTCCATTACAGTGTCTGCTTGCATCTCCGAATGGTAAGCATTTGGTGTCTTATCTGTACCGTATTTAACAACAAGGGGTGGTGATGGACAGAGTTTCTGAATTAAGCAGAATACTCTCACCCAGTCAAGAGATCAGGGCTGGATCCAACACCATTTTTTAGCTCACTGCACCATCCCAGTTCAGAACCTGGCTATATGCAAATTAGTCTGTTCCTGTCCCAGTGCATGATGGGAACAGGGCAAACCAAACTACCAAGCCAATTCTTACACTGGGAAGGAAACAAGCTTCCGGGGACCGGTTTCTGGCATTTCAGCCGTCGTCGGCCCGGCTTGCTTGAATCCTGATGGTGCAATGAGCAAGGGACTCACATCTGAGTATACCCTTCCACGCTTAGGGTGGACAAAATATTTAACAACAAGGGGTGGTGATGGACAGAGTTTCTGAATTAAGTAGAATACTCTCACCCAGTCAAGAGATCAGGGCTGGATCCAACGCCGTTTTTTAGCTCACTGCACCATCCCAGTTCAGAACCTGGCTATATGCAAATTAGTCTGTTCCTGTCCCAGTGCATGATGGGAACAGGGCAAACCAAACTACCAAGCCAATTCTTACACTGGGAAGGAAACAAGCTTCCGGGGACCGGTTTCTGGCATTTCAGCCGTCGTCGGCCCGGCTTGCTTGAATCCTGATGGTGCAATGAGCAAGGGACTCACATCTGAGTATACCCTTCCACGCTTAGGGTGGACAAGCCGGGCCGACGACGCCTGAAATGGCAGAAACCGGTCCCCGGAAGCTTGTCTCCTTTCTGGTGAAGAATTGGCTTGGTAGTTTGGTCTGCCCTGTTCCCATGATGCACTGGGCCAGGGACAGACTAATTTGCATATAGCCAGGTTCTGAGCTGGGATGGGGGGATTTCTGTATCGTTATCTGTACCGTAGCATCCGAGGACAGTGTGAGAGGAGAGAATGTAGGGCCCTTCAGCACTGGAGCGCTGATATTGGTAGGGACATAACTGAGGCACAATGGTCATATTGCTGTGAGCTCACTTCTAAAGTATCGGCCAGTTGCAGACTGCAAATTATTCATTATAAGTTTCTGCAGAGAATGTACTATACGCCGGAAAAAAAGATGAGGTTTCACCTACTGGATAATGATAGATGCGAAAGGTGTAAATCTGAGGGCGCAGGTTTCATACACCTAGAGTGGACATGTCTGAGGGTGTTTGATTACTGGGCACAAGTTCATGCAGCACTTCAAACGATGGTAGGAGTTAGGATCGGTCGAGACCCCCTTATAATGCTCCTGGGATATACTATGCAGATACCTAAGATACACAGGAGATTTGTGGACATTGCACTTCTGCTGGCAAAGCGGAGGGTGGCGTGCAGATGGGGACGTGGCAGAGCCCTGAAATTTAAGGAATGGTTAACTGATTTATTACACTGTCAGGAGCAGAACATGATATATGCAGATACACAACCACTGCAAAGTAGAACCAGGGACATTTGGGATACACTCAGGGAATACTTGCTAGCCACTGCTGGTTCCTCTGCTGATATGATGCAGGATGTTGGGGATGCAGCAATGGATGTAGGTGAAGAGGGTTTATGAGGCACTGTTTTTTCTTTTTGCTGTACATCAGATGTAGTGAGCTCACACCGGAGATCGAAAGGATAGGATCAAGGAAATGCTGATGAGATGAGACTTTGTGATGATTACATAGGGTTGTGCAAGTGCTACAGATTTAGGGGTCTGAGGGGACTTGCCTGTGTGGTCCAGAAGTGTCAATAGATATTAGAGGGCATGTGGCCCACTAGTGCACTCCCAGTATGCAGCAAGGGTGCTGACCCGGACAATCTCCGATTGGGATTTGTAATGTTCCTGGGCTTGAACATCCCCCCCGGACTTGCTGTCCTTATTGATATAACTTTGCCATGGCAGGATGGATATCATGATTGCCTGTACCTATTGTTCAGCATGTTCCAAACAGAGATGAAGCTTATAGGGGAAAAAATAAGAGTACGGATAACCACACCCAGAACTTCCATTTCTAGTTCCTTCAGCCCACACCGACAAGGGGAATACAAAAACACCATTTCACGGACCTTGCACGCCAGTGTATCACATTACAGTGGTGAGTTTTATTATCTGCTGCACTCTGCCGCCGGCCTCCGGGTTGTCGGCACGTTGGCTGTGTATATATGAGAGACTAAATGGTGCGTGTTATCATTTGCAGCCGGCCCGATGGGTTGTGGGCGGTATGCTGTGTACATTTAAGTTGATGCAATAAAGGTCTTTGAAAATTAAAAAAAAAAAAAACTTCTCTCCCTGCTTCAGTGGAGGAACATGGCGGCAGTAGCTAAACTGCCGCGGTACTCCGCTCTAAGCTCTTGCGGAGCGCTTGAATACTTTGGCGAAAATGAGGATTCCTTGAGATTTTTTTGTAACTTTGTAATGTAAGGGTGAGCTATTAGCAGTTTGTACTCTTAAATCGCACCAAATTGCACCAAAAGAGGAATAAAGAGGAAAACCTTTTCTCCGGACGAGCCGTTGGCCCGGCCTCTCCTCGTTCTTCATGTGTTTTCAGAGGGGCGTGTTCCAGGTTGTCTCAACGATCGTCGGAGCTCTCTCGCGAAGCTCTGAAGCAGGTCAGCCTGTGCAGCGGACACGGACGCCAGCGGTATTGTGGAGGTGGTGTCGAGCCACCCTGGAGCTCCGTCGGGGGAGGCGGCTGCGGTCCCTTCGCAGAGACCTTTGCTCTATAAGTGCGGCGAGGGAGGGGGGCGAGACCGCACGGAAAGACACTGCAGCACCGGCGGCGACTCTTTTGGTATTTACGACGGCTGCAGCAGAAGCAGGAAATTCGGGTCCGTCGGAGTCAGCAGCAAAGAAGGTGAAGGGGCGACAAGGAGGGGTGAAGTCAGTTGACAGTAAATGTGAGAAGGCACTAGAAGAGATATTTGAAGAGGGGTTAGACCCAGTCGCAGGTCCAAGTATAGAACAGAGACATAGCGGTTTGGTTAAAAACCTACGTTCTTCTACTGTTAGAAGCCAGTATTTAAACCAAGATAAGCTTTCCACGAACCTACATTCATCAACCACTAATAAGGGTCATAGAGGGGATAAAGCTAATAAGTATAAGAACTCATCTGAAAAAAGGGGGAGAAAGACCAATTGGAAAAAAGGGGGAGCGAGTGGGCCCCCAATTTCTGGAAAGCAGGCTGGAGTCAGATACTATTGCAGTGAGACCTTAACTGATTAAGTCAAATAGTACTAACAACAGTAACAGTGCCAGTAAAACATAATTTAAAACTTCTTCCTACCTCTCCTCTGAGGCGAAGCCTAAACGAGCAAAAAAATCTAAGATAGCAAAAACAATTCTAGATTCAGGCTCTAAGATAACGCCTTCATTGCGATCTTATTTTAAGGTCATTCCTCAGGTTTTGAGTCTGGCGCATAGCAATCCCTCTGTAGTCTGTAAATCTCTGGGTATAACCCCGAATATAGCTACACCTGGTAGTCAGGCTTCCTTAGATTCTAGTTCACAAAGTATGGAGGCAGAGGCCCGTAATGAAGATCAACCTTGCGAGAAGGGGTCTGTATCTACTGATACTATTTTGATAGATGTTAGTTCAGCTATCTTGTCTACAGATACATTAGCAGAGCAGGGTATTGAGAATGACAATAGTCTTAGTGGTTCCCTAGCTCTTTGCGAGGCTGCAACAACTCCTATGGTATCAATACGTTCTACAGAAACAGAAGTCTGTAGTTTCCCAGGTGAGCATATAAGTCGGGAGGTTGATACAAGCCCGGAGTCAGAAGAGTCAGAGCATCAACAACTTGAGTCCCTCCCAAATGTAAATCAAAATATTCAACTGCAAACCGCCTATAATCCCCCTCCTAGCTCTGACATCCCTCTTGGACCACCTGCCTTTGCCACAAATATACCCCCAGATCTCACACTCTCCTCAATAACATCTATGTTTTCTAATCTATCGGCTGACATTAAACGGGGATTCGAGGAGTCATCAAAAATCCAGAGAGAGATCAGGACATACTGTGAATCGTTAGACAGCAAGATAGATGGGCTTTTTGCAAGAACTGGGGTGCTGGAAGAAACAACAGCTGCAATGTCTCTTGAATTGGAAAGTGCTAAGGAGGATATAGCTAAACTCAAAAGAGAGGACATCGCTCTAGCTGCCAAAATGGAATTCCTGGAAAATAATGCGAGGCGTTGTAATATTGTATTTTAAATGTACCTGAAGGAAGCGAAGGATCTGTCATTAAGTCCTATATTATCCAACTCCTTAAAAGATCTCTCAATCTAACCCATACAGAGGAGGAACTGAATATGGACATCCAGCGGGTTCACAGGGACCCCTTCAGGCGAAATCTACAGTGGACGAAGCCCCGGAAGATACTAGTTAACTTTCATACTTTCCAATTGAAGGATCATATCCTCAACTTAGCCCTTAAACAAAAATCCCTATCTGGAGGAGACTTCACTTTTCAAATAAGATCTGATCTCTCAAGGGTAACCCTGGATAGGCAGTGGGAACTGGGCAGGAGAATGGAGGCATTCAGGAATCTGGGTGCGTCAGTGCAGTTGAGCTTTCCTGCAGCTTTTAAGATTATGTTTAATAATAAAATGTTTAACATCCGTACAGTTCAGGCAGCAGATGAGCTATTGATGAGTCTCGGTACTCCCAAGGGTTGAGGCCGGGCCAGGTCAGGATTTGGTTGGAGATTGGGGCATGTCCACTTTTTTCTGCTTTTGGGCTTGAGTATTGAGTCTGTATATTATAACCTTATCTTGATCTTCCCCAGTTTTCTGTTTTTCTCACTCTTAGAAGTTCATAAAAGAAAAGAAAAAAAAACAAAAAAGGAAATAAAGAAGAAAGGAGAGGAAGGGAAAAGAGGAAAGAAAAAAAGAAAAAAGGAAAGAAAAGATAAAAACCCTAAAAAAAAAAACATTTATATTTTTTAGCAGGGCTACAATACAATAAGAAATTCAATATCAACAATGTATAAAAAAAAAAATCATAAAACTTAAACATTTCATTCCTTGAGGAATTTACTCCTGATTTTCGAGACCAGCCATAATAAGTTAAACTATAGCCAGATTTATTTAGTCCTCAATACTACAACTAATAACGCTTCGTGGGGGCTTACAATGGGTTAGGGGTACCACTAACCGGACGTGTTCCTGTGGACAAACAAGGGTTCCTCAAGGGAGGGTGGGCGGGTTCCACGTGGGTGAGGGTTAGGGTAAAAAAGTATAAAATGTTTCTCATCTCTGAATTGGGTGTTGACAATTTTATTTTTAAAAAATGGACAGAATACATATCTCAGATATATACTAAGAGCTGCAAGCTTGTAAGATCTCGCCTCACTAGATATATCAGCCATGAGTACTATTAAGATTCTCTCCTGAAATGTTAATGGCCTGCGCACCAAACCTAGATCTAACACGATACTACAATTTATACGTGATTTTGATGCGCAGGTCATTATACTCCAGGAGACACATCTGGTTGAGGCTGAAGTACTCAACTTGGTCAATAAAAACAGTTGGATAGATCTATCTGTTACCACTTCTCAAGCAATTAACACTAGAGGGGTTACCATTCTTTTAAAAAAACAATTACTACTAGACTCATAGAGCAGAAAGTAGATCCCACAGGTAGGTGGGATATTGCAACTGTTGTGATAGGTGGCTCACGCCTAACGATAGTTGGGTACTATGGGCCTAACCGGGATGACCCCTCTGCCTTGGTATCATTATTCTCTGAGCTTTTGCACTTTCCAGAACCTGTCATAATAGCAGGAGATTTTAATATTGTACTCGACCCCTTGTTAGACAAGACTACCTCTAGTCGGCAATATACCTTGTCTAAATCCAGAGATTTTTTACTCAAAGCCATGTCTCAATACGGTTTTATAGACATTTGGAGAGTAAGGTCGGGACAGAAAACTGGTTTTTCTTTTCGAAACTACAAATATTGTCATAGATCCAGGATCGATTTCTATTTAGTAAGTAGAGCTTTGCTTAATTTAGCAAAGAGTGTTACCTACCTACCATCCCATCTGTCGGATCATTCGGCGGTTCTTTTAGATCTTGAAGTACTGATTCAACCTCCAATCAGGTCATGGTCTATTGATAAGTCTTTCCTTACATCTCCAGATGACTTGGAGTACATTAGAGCAGAAACGCAAGAATTTTTTCTAGTTAACATCGTTTCTGCGAGTTTAAGTACTGTATGGGACGCTTTTAAATGTTCCTTGCGAGGGGTTATTAAGAACAAAATTACGTTCCGAAAGAGGCAGTGCACCCAAGAGGTTGCATCCATTGAGGCTAACTTCTTGCTAGCCCAGGCTGAACTAGAAACTTCCAACAATGCTCCTGATTCTGTTACATTTGCTAAACAGGAGGAGCTGCTGAAACTTAAAGGGCATCTAGCTTCAGTACTCAATCTACGCATTTTTCAAAGGTGGGAAGCAAGTAAACTTGCCCATTTCGAATTTGGAGAGGGGGCAGGAAAATTACTTGCTTGGAAAACCAGAACCGATGGGACTCGTAATAATATAGGGTCGATAAAAACTAGTTCCGGTAGTGTAACTTGGGACTTAGAAATAAGATCAGCCTTTAAAGGTTTCTTTCAGACTATATACCAGGAGGACAATAACATCTCCTCTGAAAATATAAAGAAGTGGCTGAGTAACATTTCACTGCCATCACTTTCCTCAGAACAAAGGGCCTTTTTAGATCAGGCAATAACGGAAGAAGAGGTAGTAATTGCTATACATAATAGCAAAAGCGGTAAGGCGGCGGGGCCAGACGGTTTGCCCGCTGAGATTTATAAACACCTTGAGGGAGATATCGCTCCTTTTCTTACCGTACTATTTAATCAAATTCTGCTGGATGGTGATCTACCGCCCGTATCCTGGAATAAAGCATTGATTACACTAATTTTGAAACCAGGCAAGGTCTCTTCCGACTGCGGCTCTTACCGCCCTATTTCAATACTCAATACTGACTACAAGATCTTCACGTCACTCTTGGCTAAGAGGTTGGATCAGGTTGCTCCCTCAGTCCTACATTCCAACCAAAAGGGCTTTGTTAAAGGTCGCCAGCTCTTTGAGCTGACGTACGACTTGATAGGACCAATCGATATAGCAACTAGCTCCTTATTACCCTTGGCTATTCTCACGCTGGACGCTACCAAGACCTTCAACAGGGTTAACTGGTTGTATCTGTCGGTGTCAGGGCTCCACGAATTTCCAATTCTTGTCTCTATGTCGACTTGCACAGGAACAGAAGATGCTTGCTTTCGAACTCCCCCTCTCCAATCAGTCGGAGCTAGATTAGAATCATAACTCCAAGCAATCAGAAAAAGGGAAGGGGAAAAGTGGAGAAAATAACCATAAGAAAAGAAAGGCACAGAAGAGACTGGTCCGGGTCCCTCGATACTCCAGTGAATCCTTCTCTGACTTTATCAGCCAAACTAGGTTCCTGTGAATACTAAGCACATACAAATATTTTAGCCTATAAACCTTAACTCTGTTCTACCTGCTTCTATTGATAACTAAACCTACATACCCATGGGACTGCATAGACCTGTAGCTCTTCTTTCTACTGTGAGGTTTCTTTATCTGGAGTTGCCTTTGTGTTCAGTCTCACTAAAATGAAATGACTCAGTTAATATTCCACTCTAGCTATTCTCTTAGAATATGTGTTTTTAAGACTATAAACCTACCACGCTATGCAACTCTGTGTCTTTTATTCTTCCTCTTGTGTTATATGTTGGCTTGTGAATACCTCATCAGTACTGTATTCCGCTATCCTTATAATGTGTTCTGTTCTTGTCTTTCTTCTTCTTTTAGGACTGCTGCTTTCCTGCTCGAGTTATTCGCCTCACTAGATTCAGGTAAGCTTTTCTTTCCTTTTAACTTCAAGTAATTGCCAAAATTGCTTTTAAACGAACTATTTACATTTCTCTGAAGAACGTATTTTATTTCTTGTTGCTGTGTCTTGAAACACCTGCTTCTATAACTCTACTGTTATCTCTTCGAATTGTAATTGTCACAGGCTGTAAGCGTTATACAATTTCAGCCAAAAACAGTCTAGATTTAATTGTCACTTAGCTCTGTGAAAGCCGTTTTCCTCAACGTGAAGACCGCTTGCTCTGCTCCTGAAGCGGCGACGCGTTGTCTTGACTGAGTCTCTCTGAATGTCTCTTTTCTGCCAGCTGCTGGTCTCCTACGTGGCAATATCTGCAGGAAACTATTATACTGAGTTGATACTAGGAATATATCTCCTTTGCTAATTTTCTGACCGAGCCGGATTCTGCTGCCAGCTTCCTGACCTTGTCTCCTTGCCTGGAAGCGGACAGACAGCGCCAGGGGTCTTCTCGCCTGCCCGCCTCCCGCCGCCTAACTCCTTCTTCCAACGCGGAGTAGGGCCGCCGAGTGGAGCGTGGGCGGGCACCAGGAAAAACCACAACTCCCAGCAGCCCCAGCGGGGCAAACTACAGCGTTTTGGCGCCAGGAGGCGCTCAAATAGAGCGTCGCCCCTGACAAGTGGGGGAACCTTTGCTAATTTTCTGACCGAGCCGGATTCTGCTGCCAGCTTCCTGACCTTGTCTCCTTGCCTGGAAGCGGACAGACAGCGCCAGGGGTCTTCTCGCCTGCCCGCCTCCCGCCGCCTAACTCCTTCTTCCAACGCGGAGTAGGGCCGCCGAGTGGAGCGTGGGCGGGCACCAGGAAAAACCACAACTCCCAGCAGCCCCAGCGGGGCAAACTACAGCGTTTTGGCGCCAGGAGGCGCTCAAATAGAGCGTCGCCCCTGACAAGTGGGGGAACCTTTGCTAATTTTCTGACCGAGCCGGATTCTGCTGCCAGCTTCCTGACCTTGTCTCCTTGCCTGGAAGCGGACAGACAGCACCAGGGGTCTTCTCGCCTGCCCGCCTCCCGCCGCCTAACTCCTTCTTCCAACGCGGAGTAGGGCCGCCGAGTGGAGCGTGGGCGGGCACCAGGAAAAACCACAACTCCCAGCAGCCCCAGCGGGGCAAACTACAGCGTTTTGGCGCCAGGAGGCGCTCAAATAGAGCGTCGCCCCTGACAAGTGGGGGAACCTTTGCTAATTTTCTGACCGAGCCAGATTCTGCTGTCAGCTTCCTGACCTTGTCTCCTTGCCTGGAAGCGGACAGACAGCGCCAGGGGTCTTCTCGCCTGCCCGCCTCCCGCCGCCTAACTCCTTCTTCCAACGCGGAGTAGGGCCGCCGAGTGGAGCGTGGGCGGGCACCAGGAAAAACCACAACTCCCAGCAGCCCCAGCGGGGCAAACTACAGCGTTTTGGCGCCAGGAGGCGCTCAAATAGAGCGTCGCCCCCGTCTCGCGGGACGCGAGCGGGACGCCGGGCGAAGCCCGGGCCAAGGGCGGGCCCGTTTCAGCCCGTTCCAGACTGTGAGAGACTGGACTGGGCCACGGTATTTGCGTTTTTCTCTTGACCATTTGTTTCGTAGTCTCTCCTTGTTAATAATTGCGGTAAACTATATTTCCACCCTTGTTTACTGCGAGCTCAGTCTCTTTGCTCCATTAATACTGTTTAGTCTGAAACGCATAGCGCTCGATCATGAATAGAGCCACCAGGAAGAGAAAGACAGAAAAAACTACTGATAAAACTACTGATATAACTGGTCCCATTGACTTATTCTTAAACAAGACCAATGCAGTTATCGATAATACCATTCAATTGATAGAACGAAGGGTGTCACATGAATTGGAGGTTGCTAGAAGAAGATCCTCAATGGGTCCCCTTGCTTCAGCACTAACTCCAATTCATAAAGGGCCGATCATTCCTTTGTTGAATCAAGTAAGTGCACTAGTTCACACAGTCCCAAACACCGTGGACTTGTCTGCAACACAATTGTCATCAGGGTCTGATTCGGTGGATGACTTAGAAAAAACACCGGATTTACAACTCTTACACAACCAAGTCACAGCTTTGGAACCTAATTCAACGGGTGAAAGGGAGGGCGCCATACCTAAGAGGCTAAGTAGCGGGTTGATCATACAGGAGATTACATCTGCTCCACCAAATATTGTTAATCCTTGCAACCCGAATAAGAATAGTAATACTATTATAGTCCAGCAAATCCATCCTTCCACCGATAGAGTGGTTCTTAATACGCTTTTACAGAATACTGAACCACCGGGGAATCTAGATGCAATAGGCGCTGTAGGTGGTACACATAAACCATGTACCACATGTGTGTCACTGCATGATTTTCTCACAAATAGCTTGGGGGAATTGTTAAAATACCATCTGCAACCCTTGGAAAAAAGTATAAGGATTATTGAAAAACAACTTGCAAAACTAAATACTCCTGCATTTATTCAGAAGTCACTGGGCACCCTAGATATGGGGGAGGGGAAACCTAAAGAGCCAACTAAATCGGCACAACCGCTCACTCTACCAGCGGCGTGTCCAAAGTCCCTTGCACAAGACAGAGAAGCAAACCCCAAGACAAATAAGAGTGCCAGCGCAAACTCACAAAATACACCTAAACCCCCGACTGTAGAGGGGAAGGGTCAATCTGATATTATCAGCGGTAATGTGCAACCCACCCCGGCCCTTGTGGCCTTAAATACCCAGTTAGCTAATTTTAAGGAGACCTTACATACATCACAAAAAACCCAGCCTCCCCAACCTCAGGGAAAAGAGAGAAAGGGCACTAGGTTCAGGCGCCCGTTTCATCTGTTGTCCTAACAGGGGTGCCAGAATTGACAGATGGTTCGGACGAGCCCCCGTGGTCTTTGAGGAACAAAGTTCTGCAATGGTTAAGCCAAAACAGACCTCTCCAGTCATTTCACCACAGCAGAATAAATTCTGTGAGAAGAGTGTACTGGATTGGGGATACGAAAAAAAGTCTACAGGGTGACTGTGTTATAGTCAACTGCGACGATCCTGCCATGGTTGACTATATTTCTTCTTGGCCAGCGCTCGAAAAAAGGGGGGGGATTGACGTACAGCGTCTTTCCTTCTTCTATCCACCTTTAAACATCCCCAATTATGCTGACTCAACTGGCTGGGACGAAGTGCAAGACTGGCCTTGGACGCAGGTGGGGCACTCCAATAGAAACAGGAATAGCAATAATTATTGGACCAGAGGCTGGGATTCTCGCCCCTGGTACCATAGTAGAGGAAACCCAAATCCTGATTTCTGGAGAGGGGCTCCTACAAGGAACAGATACGACTGTTTAGATATGGTCGATTGACCAATAAAGGTCATTTCCGGGGTATCAGTAACCTCAACCCCCTCAATTAAGATCCATGACGTCCTTACCCATGTAGAAAGCACAAATCCCGTGGCGATAGAGAGTTCACAAGATCATGCTACGGGGGGCGGAAACTTGTCAGGCCTACACCAAACAGAACAACCTAGTATGCCATCAAAGGAGCGTGGACTTGGGACCACAGCTGAAACTACCTTTATGTATGTACACCAAAGTACAGCAGATAATATCCTAACTCATAATGAGATTGGAATTCTGCCCGTGGGTATTGTCCCATTAACTAGTCAGGAAGAATCGAGCCTACGTAATGAGGGAAAAAGTTTGCTAAAAATAACATCCTGGAATATTGCCGGGCTGGCTAAAAAAGCGCGGGACCTGTTATTCCTAACTTTCATGGAAAGGCAGGACATAATCTGCCTGCAGGAGTGCTGGGATTTAGAGGAGACCCATATTGAGGGTTTTAGTACTTTCTATGTCCCTTCGATTCAGGGCACCCGAGGCAGAGGCTCGGGGGGACTGTGCATTTTCACCTCTAATCTCTGTAATATAGAAAAGAGTACATATGAGGCTAGAGGACCGAAGGCAGGGGTAGGGAGCCTACTACAAGGTCTGTTTATTAAATTAAATGGGCGTTCTTTCTTTTTGATAAACATCTATAATAATGCGCCAAAAGTGGAGGTCAAAATCTTAATAGCAGAGTTGGACTCACTGCTAAAGAGAGGTGGGCAGGGGGCAGACTGCCTCCTCATAGCAGGGGATTTTAATTGCCACTTATGCCCCTATAGTCAAACAAAAAATTGTGGCATCTTTGACTTAAGGGGGGATCCGACCACGCACTTCGAACACTCCATAGTGGGCAACCTGCTAAATCAACTTATGCACGATTGGGATTTGGCCTTCGCCAATGAACTTTGCGAGCCATCTGTAGCATTTCAGACAACCTTCTCTGGCCGCGGGGCAGGCACTGTAATCGACTTTATTTTAGTCTCGAACAGGAATCAGGGCTGGGTGGTGGGTTTTGATACGGAGGATTTAGCAATAAGCGATCATTTTCCTATCAGCACTTCCCTTAGCCTAGGGAATTTGGGAACCCAAAAAACAAGTACGATGAATATACTTCATGGTCGCTCAGTGGCATTGGCCAGAAAAAACGGCTACGCCATAAAATGGGCAAAAATTGATCCCACAAACTTCCTGAAAGACTTGGTTCAGAAAGAAATGAGCCAGTTTGCCATCTGCTTAGAATCAAGCACCAACCCCGAGCAAATAATACAGGCGTATGACGGGATTACCGCCACAATAAACGCCAAGTTAATCAAAAAACAAAAGTTAGGGGAGGCAAAAAGATTACATGGCTGGTTCAATCGAGCCTGCACTAAAGCACACAAAACCCTTTTACAGGCCTTAAAGACAGTCCCAAGGGATAGCGGCCGAGTTAAGGAGGCTAGGCAAGTATACAAGCAGACCCTACGAACTAGACAGATAGACCTCAAAAATGCAGCTTGGGAAGCCCTGATAAAGGCAAGCGCCCTAAGGGATAATACAATGTTCTGGAAAGAAATCAATGCCCCCTTCTTCTCAGATAGGAAGGAAGACTCCTTGGAAATAGGTATACCAGAAGATACCTGGGTTAACTACTTCACTTCCCTCTATAAGAAAGAATCACTTGCATCGATCTCACAAGATGAGTTGGAGGCGGGGCGAGAGGTTCTTCCACCGCTTCATAGAAATTTCCTACTAAAAGTAATGTTTACCCCTGCAGAAGTGGAACAAGCGATCTGCCAGAGTGCTAGTCTAAAGGCCCCTGGACCTGATGGAGTTCCCATTGATTTATTTAAGGGGAACGTGGATCTCTGGGCCCCCCTACTAGCAAATGTTATGAACGCTTACACTAATTTAGGTTTCCCCAACACATGGCATGAAGCAATAGTCATCCCAATATTTAAAAAAGGGGACAGACAAGACCCAAAATGCTATCGTCCCATCTCCCTGCTAGACAACCTAATGAAAGTAGCAGGGAGGGTCCTCTTAACTAAATTACAAGCCTGGTCTGAGAGTAAGGGGATACTCTCAAAATTCCAATATGGATTTAAGTCCGGTTTGGGAACCGTAGAGCAGGGTTTAAACCTGTCCCTCATAATGAACAAACATATTGGAGCAAAAAAAGGGAATCTTTTCCTAACATTCGTCGATTTAACATCGGCGTTCGATTGCTTAGATCATGGAATGTTGTGGAAAACCCTGGCCACAATGGGGATAGATAAAAACATTTTAAGTTTTATTCAGGAGTTGTACAGAGACGCAGGCGCCACGGTGAGATTTGGCAAAAATGGCGAGCAAACCAGAAAATTTCCCATAGCAAAGGGTGTTCGCCAAGGCTGCATACTCGCGCCATTTCTATTCAACTTATATATTAACGAGGTAGCAGTATCGTTGATTGCTCTGGAGGTGGACTACCCTAAGATAAATGGTCTCTCAGTCCCACTATTGCTATACGCTGATGATGCGGTGATTATGGCCCGCACTCAGCGGGGACTCCAAAAGGCGCTAATGGGTTTTGCAACCTTCATGAGCTCTAGAGGCCTAAAAATAAATGTGGGGAAAACTTTTACGATGTCTTGTACCACCAGTAAAAAAGTTCCTGACTGCAAAACCTTCGTTAATGATTCAAAGATAGCTATGTCTAAAACGTTTTCTTATTTGGGCATTATTTTTAATAATAGGGGGACATGGTCCTCAGCGATCACCTCCCGGAACCTGGCCTTTGCACGCTCGATAGGGGCAGTTAAACAATTTGCAAAAAAACTCGGCGGGAAACCGGTAGACACACTACTTAAGATCTATGCAGCAAAATGTGTGTCTACTGCGGTTTATGGGGCGGGGATCTGGGGACTTGCGGATTGCTCACAAATACAAAGGGTGGAAAATGCTTTTCTGAGGTATCTTTTAGCAGTCCCGCGTTCCACATCCACCACCATATGCCACAATGAACTTGATAGACCCCATATCAGTGATTTGATAAAGATAGCGCCAGTCATGTTATGGTACAAGATTTGGACATGCGAGGACACGACTTTCAATAGGGAAGTAATTTATGATTGCTTGGAGCAAGCCGAGGGCTCCAAGCAGCCATGGTTGGCCTATGTTAAGAAATTTCTGAATTCCATCGACCAACCAGAGTTATTTTCAAATCCAACATCATGTGCCCTAATTTCAAAAAAAGCATTAAAAAAGTCATGCCTTGGATTACTGGAGGAGAGGAGATACTATCTGGATGGGCACAAGTCTACTATCGTAGCCCATCGTCAGATCCTCCATGATCATGGCCTTCATCCTTATTTGGCGCCAAATTTCTCATGTTATCACAGAATGCTCTTAGCACGAATGAGGACGGAATCTTTCTTTAGGCTAACAACGTTCCCTGTGCCAAATGATTGGTCCGGGAAACTGATAAAATGCCCGTGTGATGGAGTAGCCACCCAGTCTAACATACACTGTATCCTCTTCTGTCAGTATTATCAGTGGGGGAGGAAAAAATACCTGTTACCACTGTTAAAGTCATGGGGTTTGAGAAGTTGTAAATCTGCCCTTCATAGATTGTACTTGCTTCAAGATGAGCTTACCATTGTAGTGGTGATAAAATTTTTGTCGTTTATTATAAAATGTAGAGGAACCATGAGAAATGATTAGGAGTATGAGGGTTTGTATGAGTATTATTTTGTGCCTAATAACATCATATAATACATAAATATGTTCATATTTACCTCAACTGTTCCATCAACTTAATGAATTCACCTTCCTATCAAATGAATTTTATGCAAAGTTTTTAATGGCTTTTAAGATTAGATTAATTGATAAGTGTAATGAAGTGCATATTTTTATAGTGTTTTTTAAACCACCAAGTTTTTATTGTTGTGTTTTGATTGTATTTTGTATTTATGCCTGCTTTTATGGTGTTTGCCAACCACCGAATAAAGCTATCTTTGAATTGAATTGAAATATATCTCTTTACCACTCTGGAATTCTGAAAATAACATTTCTCTAACAAACGTTTCTACTCTGACAGGATTTATCTAACTGACTCGGGCTGAATTCTCGGTGAAGTGCGCAGCTCTGATAGAGCGCGCGCCTCACCTGAACTCCGTTCTGGAATGTTCAGAAAACTAGACTGGCAACTTAGGCTGGCAGTTGTCCTGCTCGCCCGCCATCTTGGAATTACGTGAATTCCACGCCTTGGACCAGGAAGGAGCCAAACTCCAGTCCTGTTTCCTCATTTTGAGAACTCTTGCTGACCGTTCATTAGGAAGGATCCTGACAGTACCCCCCACCAAGGAAGGCCCTCCCGGTCCGGGTTTGGTTGGGTTTCGCTGATGGAAAAGTCTTACTAACCTAGGTGCATGTACATCTGACTCTAACTCCCAAGAGCGTTCCTCTGGCCCATAGCCCTTCCAATCCACCAAATAATACAGTTTACTCTTCACCCTTTTTGAATCTAAAATGTCCTTAACTTCAAATTCTACTCCAGCTTCCAACTGAACAGGTGGTGGAGCACTCTCTCGTCTTAATCCTGGAACTGCCTTTTTTAACAAAGAAACATGGAAGACTGGGTGAACCTTGAGTTTTGTAGGTAGTGTCAGTTTTTAGGTCACTGGATTAATTTGTGCTTCAATAGGATAAGGACCAATGAATCGAGGCTGGAACTTTCGATTTCCTTTCAAGCGTAAGTTCTTTGTGTTTAACCAAACCTCCTCCCCTATCTCTAGGTGAGGGGAATCTCTCCTTTTTCTATCTGCATATTTCTTATACTTAATCTTTGCCTGTTCTAAATTTTCTGATGCTGCATTGTGTACCTGACTCAAATGTGTCACCAAATCCTGAACTGCTGGAACTGGAAGCGAAACATCCAGCATGGTAACATTTGGATGTTTGCCATAGTTCAAATAAAACGGGGAGTAACCAGTGGACACATTTTGTGGCGTTGTTATGAGTGAACTCAGCAGCCCACAAATAGTCCAACCATTCCCCACCCTGTTTTAAGGTAAATAGCCGCAAGTACTGCTCCACCTCTTGGTTTACTCGTTCTGTTTGTCCATCCGTTTCCGGATTGAAACTGGTGGAAAAACGTGTCTCAACTCCAAGTGCCTTCATGAAGATTCTCCAGAAATGAGACACAAATTGGGTTCCTCGGTCTGATATAATAACCTTAGGAATTCCATGCAACCGCACAACCTGAGCACTAAAATGAGTTGCTAACTGTTTCGCCGTTGGAATCCCTTTCATGGCTACAAAATGTGTCATTTTGGTGTATGCATCGACTATTACTAAAATAGTATTGAAACCTTGACAGGAAGGAAGATCTGTTATTAAGTCTAAGGTGATTGTGTGCCAAGGATAGGGAGGAGTAGGTAAGGGTTGTAAAAATCCTTTGGGTGCCTGTCGTTCTGACTTCCCCAGCGCACATATCTCACAAGTTTTCACATATCGCTCTATGTCTTTGTTCATTTGTGGCCACCAATAACTTCTTTTCACTAAATCCATCGTCTTCTGCTCTCCCTTGTGTCCTGCCAACAAATGATCATGACATTCCTTCATGACTTGGTTCTGCAGTGTAGACGTTGGCAAATACAAAGCTCCTGAGTGATAAGGTAGACCATCTACTACTTCTCTATTATCTTCCTGCTGCGTCCACTCCAACATCTTTGCTGGTGACAAGGCTCGAGATATCTGTTCTTTCACACTCAGAGTTTCAACAACGCCTATGATTTTGGTATCTGGAATGATGGCTTGTGTCTTAATTTGATCTTTTTTTTCTCCTGTTCCCATACGGGACAAAGCGTCCGCCTTGCCATTCTGCGCTCCTGGCCTGTATGTGATGACAAAATCATAGTCAGCAAAGTATAATGACCAACGAAGCTGTCTCGGGGTTAGTGTTCTAGCTGACTTTAAGAATTTTAAGTTTCAATGGTCGTGTAAACTGTTACAACATGATGAGCTCCCATCAAATAATGTCTCCATTCCTTGAAGGCATCCTTTATTGCCAACAGTTCTTTTTCCGTAATTGTGTAATTGATTTCTGCTGGTGACAACTTTCTTGAACGATAGGCAACCGGATGCAATTGACCTGTCTCCTTATTTCTCTGAGACAAAGCTCCACCCACTGCCAAATCTGAGGCATCTGTCTCTACATAAAAGGGTTCTGATGGGTCTGCGTGAAGAAGAATTGGAGCTGACGTGAATTCTTCCTTCAATGCCTTGAATGCTGTCTCTGCATCTGCTGTCCACTGAAATTTTACTCCTTTTCTCAATAGTTGTGTGAGAGGCAGAATTCGTCGAGAAAATTCACTGATAAATCTTCGATAAAAATTGGCGAAGCCAATAAATGCCTGTACTTCTTTCACACTGGTTGGAGACTTCCACTCCAAGACGGCCTGAATTTTTCGCTGATCCATGAGTATTCCAGCTGGCGAGATGACAAACCCCAAGAATTCCACTTCTGTCACGTCAAAAGCACACTTCTCTAGTTTGACGAACAGCTTATTTTCTCTCAGCTTCTGTAATATTCTTCTCACTTGACTCTGATGTTCCTGGGTGTTGACGGAGTATATCAAGATGTCGTCTATATACACTATTGCACATAGATCTATAAACTCACTAAGGACATCGTTTATGAAATGCTGGAATGCAGCGGGGGCGTTGCACAACCCATAAGGCATCACTTGATATTCAAATAATCCAAAGCGAGTTCTAAAGGCAGTTTTCCACTCATCGCCGGCTCTTACTCGAATGAGATGATAGGCCCCCCTCAAATCCAGTTTGGTGAATATCTGGGCTCCTTTCACCTGGTCCAACAAAACTGAGATGAGAGGGAGTGGGTACCTATTTTTCTTAGTTATCCGATTGATTGCGCAATAGTCTATGCAAGTTCTTAACTCACCCTCTTCCTTCTTAGGCACGAAAAACAAAGGCGAAGATACCGGAGATTGGGAGGGGCGAATGAATCCGTTAGCCAAATACTTGTTGATGTATTCCTTTAAATGATTATGCTCCTTCTCAGTTAAAGCATAAACTCGGCTACAAGGCATATTTGCTCCTGGTTCAAATTCTATTTTACAATCGTATACTCTATGGGGAGGTAGTTGTTCAGCTTCCTGCTCATCAAACACATCTTCAAAATCTTGATATTGCGATGGTATAGACTGTGTGTTGATTACGCACACAACTGCATTCGCTGAACACAAGGCCTGAGCTGGATTGTCTTGATCTTTTTTCTTTTGGTCTCCAAAGCAATGATTCTTCAATAATCCGAAGTCATTTCTATAGTTATTGCTGCCCAATCGATGGTCGGGTTATGCTCTGTGAGCCAAGGAAGTCCTAGGATTAGCTGGAATTGAGGAGCGTCAATTAGATTAAACTGGATTTCTTCTTAATGTCCATCTTCTCTCATCAAACGCACCATTTCGGTATGACTCACTATGGGCCCAGAAGATAGGTTTGTTCCATCGATGGCTCTAACTGGTTCACTTTTCTCCTTGAGTATTGCCTTCAATCCTATTTTGGCAGCAAACTTTTGATCGCAAAAGTTCCCTGTTGCCCCTGAATCCACCATCACCGTCACTCCCTTCTTAACCTCCTGACGGAATTGAATCGTCATGGATTGAATTAGATGCGGGGAGGATGACTGCAGCATATTGGCCAGTTGATGCTCTTGTGGAGTTGGATTTTGACTTGCATCCACCTGTACAACTCCTTCTACAGGTGGTGCAACTAGTTTTCCTTCGGCTTGTACGATCCTTTGGGTTTCTTTGGGCAATTCCTCACAAAATGTCCGCCGGAACCACAATACATACATAAATTACTGGCTTGTCTCTTCTCTTTTTCTTCCTTGGTAAGCGGACCTCTTATTGCCCCTATCTGCATGGGTTCTTGGTTGTTGGACCCTTCCGCAACTCTACCTACGTCAGTTCTTGCCCTGTCAAAACGGGGCACGGTGCTTCGAAATTCTCGCTTCCTTTCTCCTCGCCTTTCACCTTGCCGGAAATCCAACTCCAGGACCAAATCTATGAGAGCTGAAATCTCTGTGGGTCGGTTGGGAATCTGTGTCAGCCCATCTTTTAATTCATCCCTCAGGCCACGATAAAAAATTGCTGTTCTTTTGCTTTCCGGCCAATCTGTTTCCATTATCAACTTATTAAAGTGGGCCAAATACGCCACCAAATCTCGATTTCCCTGTTTTAATTCCAGTAGCTCATTATCTACAGCCTGAGAGATTCGCCTTCGATCAAAGATGCGCAAGAATTCTTTTTTAAATTCATCATAATTCTGCAGGAGAGGGTCATCTCGAGTCACTATGGGCATTGACCAGGCTGCTGCATCTCCGCTCAAGTAAGACAAGATGAATGCCACTTTAGATTGTGCGTCGGGGAAGATAGAAGGACGACACATGAAATGCAGGGAGCATTGCGTGATGAACACTTGTGCTTTCTGTGGGTCCCCACTAAATCTCTCTGGTGCAGCTAAGGGAATGACTGGTGACAAAGAGTGTATCACCTGTGTAGTTAACCTATTGACATCCCCAGCGGATGTGGTAGGAGTTTCCCTATTTCCTAGAGGTGGTTGTCTAATCCTCTGCGCTAACTCAGCTGTTTCCTTTCTGGCATTTATCACCTCCTGCCTCAAACCCCGATTCTCTTCTTTAACTGTCACTAACTCTTTTTGGATAGCATCCAATACCGCCCCTAAGGTCTGCAAATTAACCCCCTCAACCATTCTGTTCGGGTGCAAATTTACAACATTGGCACTTCACTCTGTCAGGGCTCCACGAATTTCCAATTCTTGTCTCTATGTCGACTTGCACAGGAACAGAAGATGCTTGCTTTCCAACTCCCTCTCTCCAATCAGTCGGAGCTATATTAGAATCATAACTCCAAGCAATCAGAAAAAGGGAAGGGGAAAAGTGGAGAAAATAACCATAAGAAAAGAAAGGCACAGAAGAGACTGGTCCGGGTCCCTCGATACTCCAGCGAATCCTTCTCTGACTTTATCAGCCAAACTAGGTTCCTGTGAATACTAAGCACATACAAATATTTTAGCCTATAAACCTTAACTCTGTTCTACCTGCTTCTATCGATAACTAAACCTACATACCCATGGGACTGCATAGACCTGTAGCTCTTCTTTCTACTGTGAGGTTTCTTTATCTGGAGTTGCCTTTGTGTTCAGTCTCACTAAAATGAAATGACTCAGTTAATATTCCACTCTAGCTATTCTCTTAGAATATGTGTTTTTAAGACTATAAACCTACCACGCTATGCAACTCTGTGTCTTTTATTCTTCCTCTTGTGTTATATGTTGGCTTGTGAATACCTCATCAGTACTGTATTCCGCTATCCTTATAATGTGTTCTGTTCTTGTCTTTCTTCTTCTTTTAGGACTGCTGCTTTCCTGCTCGAGTTATTCGCCTCACTAGATTCAGGTAAGCTTTTCTTTCCTTTTAACTTCAAGTAATTGCCTAAATTGCTTTTAAACGAACTATTTACATTTCTCTGAAGAACGTATTTTATTTCTTGTTGCTGTGTCTTGAAACACCTGCTTCTATAACGCTACTGTTATCTCTTCGAATTGTAATTGTCACAGGCTGTAAGCGTTATACAATTTCAGCCAAAAACAGTCTAGATTTAATTTTCACTTAGCTCTGTGAAAGCCGTTTTCCTCAACGTGAAGACCGCTTGCTCTGCTCCTGAAGCGGCGACGCGTTGTCTTGACTGAGTCTCTCTGAATGTCTCTTTTCTGCCAGCTGCTGGTCTCCTACGTGGCAATATCTGCAGGAAACTATTATACTGAGTTGATACTAGGAATATATCTCTTTACCACTCTGGAATTCTGAAAATAACATTTCTCTAACAAACGTTTCTACTCTGACAGGATTTATCTAACTGACTCGGGCTGAATTCTCGGTGAAGTGCGCAGCTCTGATAGAGCGCGCGCCTCACCTGAACTCCGTTCTGGAATGTTCAGAAAACTAGACTGGCAACTTAGGCTGGCAGTTGTCCTACTCGCCCGCCATCTTGGAATTCCGTGAATTCCACGCCTTGGACCAGGAAGGAGCCAAACTCCAGTCCTGTTTCCTCATTTTGAGAACTCTTGCTGACCGTTCATTAGGAAGGATCCTGACAGTCGGATGCCTTGGAGAAATTCGGCGTGGGTAGGACTTTTTGCAGAGCGGTGGAACTTCTATACTCTAATCCATCTGCTTCAGTTTTGGTTAATGGCGGTTTGTCAGATCCATTTACTATTACAAGGGGCACACGACAGGGTTGCCCTCTATCGCCCCTGCTTTTTGATCTCTATATTGAGCCGTTTGCTCAAAAAATCCGGGAGGACAATAACATCATACCTTTTAAATATGGAGACTGGGAAAAAAAGGTGTCCCTGTATGCCGACGATATTATGATTATGACTTCTGATATCAGCACTGCATTTCCGGCAGCCATAAAGCTAGCATTGGAATTCGGTAACATCTCTGGGTATGAAGTAAACGCCGCCAAGACAGAGGTTATGGAGTGGAATAGTGTAACAACTGGGCTTCCTGTGCAACTTTGTGGTAACATGAGATATTTAGGTATAAGAATCGTTAAGGATATTAACCTGATCGCTTCTACAAACTTTACCCTAGTTGCTAAAGAGTGTAGGAAACTAATGGGCTCTTGGGGTCATCTCCCATTGACACTTCTGGGTCGTTCAAATGTAGTCAAAATGACCATTTTACCTAAGTTGACTTTTATCTTTAACAGTATACCATTATATTTTGAAACTTCACTAATAGCGAAGATGCAGAGTGATATCTCTTCATTTATTTGGAAGAACAAATGTGTAAGAATAGCCTGGAAGAAATTAAGGCGTGGCAGGGAGAAGGGTGGTTTGGCAGGCCCGGACCTCCAGATTTACGCCTGGGCCTTTCAGATGACACATGCCCGAATGTTGCTAAAAACTCCATCAGACCAAGACATTGGGTTGATGTTTACAACATTATTACAGTGTGCAGGGCTAGGGCAGATGGGGTTTCTTTTCAAGTTTGGAGACCCAAATTTTTCAAGAAGATCAAATTGAAGGTGTTGCTGGGCCTTGCAAAAACTTGGTACAATCTTAGAGTTACTACTAAAATAGGATACTACTCAAATAGATCTCCTATATGGGATCTCCCTGCTCCTCCTGGTTGGGTTAACGATGTACTGATGAATCCATTAATAGACGCCGGAATCTCAACATGGGGTGACCTGTTTCTGGAAAGGGACATGCTTTCCTGGGAACACCTAGCAAGCAAGGTGGGCCCTAATTTCTCCAGATTGAAGTTTTTACAAACTTCAAGTTGGGCGCAAGCACAAACAACTGGAGCTCCTTGTCGCCCCCAACTGCCCATAGGAGGAAGTAGTCAATTGGAATCTTCTCTACTTGATAAAACACCGGCACCTAAGGAGGTTTCCTTTTTCTACAACCTAATTTTAGAGGAGATAGATGGGGAATTCCATCTTCCAGACCAACTATGGGGCTCCCTGTTGCCTTCTTTCAATTTTCATGAACTATGGCTAGCCTCCTGTAACGTTCTCTGGGACATAGTCAAACCAGCTTGGCTTTCCAGAAACCACCTATATACCCTTCATAGGGCTTACTACTCTCCCCAGAGACTGTCTAAATTTTCAACAGGGGGACCGGTGGTGTGTGCCCGGTGCGGCCTAGTGGAGGCCTCGGATGCACACATGTTTTACGACTGTCCACACTTAACATCTTATTGGCATTCAATAGGCAACAAACTAACATCTTCAATAGGCTCCACTGTGGTTATAGATATCCGGCTAGTAATATTCGGAGTAGTAGACCAGAAGCGAAGTTCAACTAATAACCTTTTGTTCTGCTCTATGTTGGTGGCCCGACGAGAAATCTGCAAGCGATGGAAAGAGGCTTCTCCTCCGACGTTACATGATTGGTGTTCTTCCATGCTACAAATATCAAAAATGGATCTTTCCAGGGCCGGTAAACCAGATAAAAGCGCTTTTTGGCAGAAACTCAATTGGTCTCAATAGTTTGAGCTGAGGTTCCCCCCCCCCAGTTCCAATGATTACGAAGCCATGATACACTTTTTCTGCTATAACATCTTCGTCCTCTTCCTAGGCGAATTGGTGATAAAAGCAATGGTGGTAACTGGCGAATGGTAAATATCTGTCTAAAATGATACAAGGTGTAAAGATCGAATGGGTGAACGACATAGCTGAAGGGTTTTGGCGGATCCGTACATCGAATATACCCCTACCAGTCTTTGACTGACACAGCATGTCAGACTCACCATATGCCACTCTTCCCTGTCCATTGGTTCGACAGATTAGTGCCATGGTGAAAAAAAAAACTTCTCTCCCTGCCTCATGTATCTTTCTACATCTCTATCTCTACCCCTTCTCGCTCCATTTCACATTTCAGGGTATACTGTTCTGTACATGTCCCTGTACCTCTTGTATATCCTTCCCCTTTCCACTTCTTTTATAATTTGCATATTTGCATATGGCTGGGTCCAAACTGGACTGGCATGGTGAGCAAAAAACGATGGATGTAGGCATAGATCTCTGTACTGGTATGAATGTATGACATTGTTCTGCATTCTGTCCATCAATTGTTCTTTTTACATTTGTCACCCCAAGTGGGAAGGGTATGCCCAGACGTGGGTCCCGTGCATGCCACTGGATTCAAGCTATCCTGGCTGATGAGAGCTGAAAGCCCGAAACCGGTCCTAGGATGCTTGTTTCCAGTCCCGGGAGGACCTGGCCTGGTAGTTCGGGCTAGACTGTTTCAATTGGGTGCAGGGTCAAGACTGATTTGCATATGGCTTGGTCCAACCTGGAATGGCATGGTGAGCAAACAAACAATGGATTTAGGCCCAGATTGCTGTACTGGGGTGAATGTATGACATTGTTCTGCATTATGTCCATCAATTGTTCTTTTTACTTTTAGAAAGTTGCCATTTTCTTACCTTAGCTATTTGGTGCCTACAGCCTATCTATGGGTCACATGACTGGGTGTAGATGGCAATTGGGCATTGTGTATTCCTTCTAGACAGCCACACACAATGGGGAGCTTAGGTGTGACAGAATGGGCCATCACTGGCATGATGGAAGGGGAACTCGGCCCAGTTTCACTTACACTTGATTAGAATGTGTCCTGTCTCGACATAAAGGGCTGCATGCCCCCAGTAGTTAGTCTGGAGCCCGGAAGGCTGGGCACCTGCCACTTTAAATGCAGAGCTGGGTGTATATATTTACCGATCTCAGACACGACCAATTCAGTACACTTCTGGACCTGTGGATACTCTGCCAGGAAGAAGAACTGTGGGGCTACTACATGGACCTCTACTCTGCTGGACTGCTGCTTTGAAGGAACTGCTGCCCTGCTGTGCTGAATTGCTGCCTGATGCCCTCTTGCCTGGGCCTTCATCTCTTGAACCCAGACCCTAGAGTTACTCCAATGACTGGTTGGCTTGCCTCCTGATCTGAAGCCTCTGGGACACAACTGGCACCCAACAACCTTGCACCTGTATCTGGACTCTTCCACCTGTGAGCATACCCTGCCAAGTGGTTCCACCCCAGTGCTGGACCCTTGGAAGTGGAGTTGAGGTGCACTGCCAGCCTCTGTGGATCCAGCGGAACCAACTCATCTCCTCTACTGTGCAACGCAACCCGGAGCAGAACCAATGAATCTCCACTACTGCATGGATTGGGCCCATTGCAAAGACCTGTATCACTGCTGCAGCCCATCGGAATTGCCACTGCGTGATGCAGTCTCAGCACGACCCTCGCATACCTCGTCGAGAGCAGTCTCATTGACAGACTTTGCATTGCAGTCTCACAGCTCTTTGGATCTGGTGCATTGCCCTGACTGTGCGTTGCATCGTGAAAGCCAGACTTCGTATCACAAGCCCTGTCAACAGGATCCTTGGTGACGATGCAGGCCTTCGCATCACAGCCTCACCACATCTTTGAAAAATATGCATTGCTTCAGCTGCACGACGCATATTCAACGTGGATCCTTGCAACGCTCTGCAAAGCAGGATTTAAGGTACTCTGTTCAGCAGACCTAACTGAGTCCCTGTAGCCGGCTCACACTCCATCGCGATCGGCCTCAACTTGGTACTTTGTCTCTGTCCAGCACAACAAGAAATCCACAGTTGGGGATTTGTGCATTTTTGGTGCTATTATTACTCAAATCTTTAACATTTAACATCTCCAGATCTACTGATTGGATATTTGTCATTTTGGTCTTGTTTTATTTATTAAAGAAGGTTCTATTCTTTTCTATTTTTGTGTGGGATACTGTTTGTGTGGTGTTTTCACTTTATTACTGTTTGGAGTGTTGCACTAATACTTAACACATTACCTCTAAGTTAACCCTTATTGCTCTGTGCCAAGCTACCAACGTGTTGAGCACTGTGTAACTTAGGGTTGGCTTGTGCCTCACTCTGACAAGGATTGTGGTTGCTGCTTGACCAGGGCTCACACCCCAGTCAACCACCAACCCAAATTCTCATGATTCCTGAGTGAATTATGGAGTGATACAGATAATAATGTGTTTGATTGAATGGATGCTCACCCAAAAAATGAGAAATTAGTTTTTTTTTCACATGTGTTATGGTGCGACTATGTGGGCACTTGATTGCTTGGAGACCAACACAATAACATAAAAAAAATACTTTGCAAGATGTAGCTATTCTTGCAATACTCTAATTCACATTTTACATTAGTTGAGGGGGGGGCCCAAGCTGCAGAGCGCCCCCTTAGCACAATACTCAAGCACAAGAGCTCCGATTAAATCCGGAGTGGGGGACCCTCCGTGTACTTGGCAGGGGGGCCCCATCAACCTTTGTTACACCACTGTTGGTGCCCCTAAACATTGGCAGGCTAAGGTGGAATGTGATGTGACTATTGCATGCTATTGTAGTATCCTGATGTTATGCATTGCTTCTTCCATGTTTCCCTGTCCCTGGCTGCTCAGTGAATGTTCTGAATGGAATGTTTGGCGTGTGGGCTATGAGTGGAATGCTTGGGTGACTGAATGAAAGATGACAGTTGATGGATGGGGCTCAGAAGCTAGCAGGCTGCTCCCGGTGGGGTTTGATATGACCTATACCTGGACTTATTCTACCTGTTTACCTTCTTACATTATAGCTGAATAAACCTAAGTTGACATCATCTCTCCAGTGTGGTCTTCTGATTACTATAGATATATGGCATGCTTTATTTGTGGCTGAACGCAAAACAGCATGAGCCACAATATAACTCTAAAAACAGAGGGGCATATTCTCAAGTAGCTATCGCCGAGTTAAAGGCACTTTATCGCAGCCAAAGTCAGGATAAACTTATCTCCCCATTCACAAGCTGGTGCCAACAGCACATAGCATCGGTTTACCTGCGATAGCCGCCGCAAAAAACATCGCAACATATGACCCTGCAACTACCACTAATGAGATGCAGAGTAGGCGTTCCAGAGCAAAAAGCCGCAACAACACCACTCCGCAACATTCTCAATGACCAGCCAGATCAGCGATTAGATCACTAAACATGCAATAAGGCGTGTTAGCAGCAGGAAATTAACACCTGCTCTGACCTGGTGTAAAGTCAGACCACAGTCTGCACCACTTACGGGAGCCAAGGCCAGAGCCACACCTGAAGAACAACAGATGCAATGGAGTCACTGAACATGTGGGACAGACACCCAAGAGGGCCACAACACCCACCGCCACCACACCCAGGACCCCCCCAAACCCCCAAAGCCCCTCCAGACTAACACTGAAGCAGCGCAGACAAAGACAGCGACCCCAGAAAATGCAAAAATCTCACAGACCCAACACCGGAGAATGTCATTGCCCACTACAGGCTTAAAGGGACCAACCACATCTGCATCCTGACCACCATTGGCCACCGGGTGACGGTACCAACAAAGCGGACAACCAATATACCATGTCAGACAAAGATGCTGGCCGTGATGCACCTGTTGGCCTCTGGTACCCACCAACCAACAACCTCCTGAGTCAGCGGAGCCACACAGCCAGGCCAATCCAAGTCCCTCACAATGGTTATGGATGACACCATCAGCTAGGTACCCCACTATCTATACATCCCACACACTTCGCAGGAACAGCCGGAGACCAAGCAATGCGTTTACACCACAGCTGGATACCCGCATGTATCGGGGGGCGCAATTGACTGAACACATGTTCCACTTGTGCCCCCTGGCAACTCTGCACACAATAAGCGCACATATCCCACCAATGTGCAGGCACTAGTGGACCACCGGGGAATGTCCGCCAACATCGCCGCCAACGTCGCCGCCAACCACCCAGGCAGTGTGTATGATTCATACACCTCCGACAGTCCATCATCAACCTGTGCCATCAGGATGGCACCCACAGTAATGCACTGCTCGTTGGCCAATACCAAATGCACATACCACACACCTCAACTCCACAATCATGCAACTCACAACACAGGAAATGCACACGGCACAAGCTCACATACAACATGCACACCCACCTGACACGACAGAACAACTCACTGTGGGAACCTGTGCCAGCCATGTACATTTGTCATCAACGGCATTGCACCTCAGTCACATAATAGGAGGATGTCTGAAGAGGTGGGGACCATGCATGTGCGAAGGAGGCAAGTGACCCATAAATGAGAATGTACACAATGCCAAGTTTGGCGTGGATGTGGTGGGCAAACTACAGTATACAGACCACACAGACCCCGCTGATGTATGGAGTGTAGTGGACAGTGGACGCAACCATGTCACCTCAGCTAGTGGGGAAGATCGCTGGACTGTAGCTTGTTAAGTTCCCCCCGTAAGCATGAGCGGATTGGGCTGGCCCGGCATATGCCAGGACAGTGTAGGGGTGTGAATAAAAGGCACGTAACCCTTGGCATGGTCCTTTTCTGGAATACCCAATGTCTCTGGCATGGTGGTGCCTCTCACCCCGCCACAAGGCCGACGCCGTCTCCGTGAGCGGAATTGCCTGCTATACTGTGCGCCTGCTGTACCCCAGGCCGCATGGTCCCCGAAACAGTCCTGCCCGCCCCTGCGCACCCAGGGCTCAATGCCGACCTGCTGACTCTGGTGTGTGTCCAAGAGGGCCCACCACATGCCAGTGCTCTCTCCTCGCCTGAGGCCCGTGACCCTGGCAACCTGCAACGACCGTCACGGCCTCCGCGAGCAAGGAGCGCAGGACTAATTTCTCATTTACATACTCTACCGGCTGACACAGCGGACTAGTAGGTCACACATTTGGAACTGAATCTTGATTATACCATGGCAGAGGACGATGTTTATGGCTGACTGGAAATCACTATACTCCCTTCGATGTGGTGCCACCAAGTCTGTGCTCAGCATCACAACCACACTTGCATGACTACTGCACACTACCTACACTGCGCTCGAGTAGGACACAGAATTGGAACTGGGCAAAGGCTGAGTGCATATCAATGCACACAAGGAGAGGCGTAAGAGGATGACGTGCTGCATATGCGAGGAGAAAAGGATCATCGTTACGGAGGTGATCAGACACTACCAACAACTGCCCTGGTGTCACTAACTCTGTGCATCACGAGCCTACGACACGTGGCTGTTGGCCACTGCTGATCGCTGCCTCCAGCCTACACTGCAGTCCAGTAGGTCACGGAGTCGTGATTTAGCAATAGCAGAATTGATATCTGTGTACCAGCATCATTGCAGACTGCATAGCCTCAGCCCCTGTGCCACTAAGTCTGCTCCCCGACAATCATGCACACTCTCTGGTTGAACTTTGGTGATGTCTGAGTCTATGGACTGACAATGAGGCTTTCGCTTTCCACTCCCCCATTTGCTGTTTCCGGATAAGATCAAACCGTGCATCATGCCCTGGAGGACCTCTTCCACTGTCCCCCCCTACCCTCAGTCACATTCCCCTGGAGCTCAACGTGGACCCACTCAGTCCACGTGGCCCTACCTCAGTGGACCACAAGTCACCGTCCATGGCGAAGTGCCTGTGCCGGCCGCTGTGCATCCGGGGCCACTAACTCTGTGCTGATAAAGTCCAGGACCCCTTCTTCTGAGATGTTGGATTGCCTCCGAGGCGATGTTTTTGGAGTCATCAACGTCATGTGTCTGTGGCCCTGCTATGTCCGCTGCCTCCAGCCACAAATGCACCCCACCAGGGCTCACACATCACATCGAGTACAGACCGGCTTGGATGTGTCATAACTTTAGGAGGCACAGGCCACCATCAACAGGACCACCTCCAACCGCCATCTGCCAGAGTCAAAATAGTGGTACTGACAGACTAACGGAGTTGCTCGCACTTGTCGTGGATGCCATACTCTGCCTGTTATCCTGCTCAGCACACCAGGTGCCACTAACTCAGTGCACCACAACCCATGATCCATCACTGATTGAGTGTTGTGCTGTGGAGTTGTTGCGCAGCAATGTGACCTCAGGCAGTGTGGGGGACCTGGGACGTTGATGTGGAATATGATGTAGGTCTAACACACGCCACTGCGTCTGCATCAGGAGTTTCCCGATGGGAAACAACACCAGACACTTTCCTCACATGAGTGCTCTCAGCTCTAGTGCCCCTACCTTAGTGCACTGCAACTCACGGACACTTCTGTTTGTATGTTAGGTGACCTCTGTACTTGCTCTGTCTCCCTCCATGTTGCTCAGCAGTTGACTCTGTTATGCAGGTTAATATGTTTCCGTTGCACTGGTATCCATTGTTCAGGTTGTAGCCAGCACCAAACACTGTGGGGGCTGGCTTACACACATCCCATGCACATCCAGCACAGACGTCACTGTACATGTGGCTCTGCCAATAAAGGGGCCGGGCGCACGTGCCCGTAGCCAATTCAGCATGATATCTGAGTGTGTCCCTGTGGTCTTGTTATATGCATGAGGGCCCAGGTCACTACCACATTACTATGTGCTGTATACAACAGATGCAACCATTTAATCGCAGACAGCAGGTTGGAGCGTGGAGATGTAGCTTTGTCGATAACCACTCAAGGCGTCAGGGGAGTGAACTGGGCCGTCGTACGCAGAGCCAACGTGGGTGTGTGAGTGATGTTTGTGTGCCCCTGGGCGTGGGTACGTACTCGGTATGTGCATCTGCATGTGTCAATGGTAGTGTGGGTCTCCTCTGTAGGGTGTAGGTGGTACCTGAAGGATCATGGACACCCACGTCTGTGATCTAGTTTGCCATCCATTGGTTCGGACCCCACCCACACCTGTTCAGTGACCTCCTTTTGGCGTTCTGACACCTGGCATTTGTAAAGCGCAAACCATCACCTGTTAGGGTCTCTAGGCGCTGGGGGCCGTCAGGACGATTAAGCAAGCTATTGCCCAGAGTCACATGGTGCTGGGCTATTCTGCCGCCGGTCCCGGGGATCGAACCGTGATCCCCAGATTCTGGAGTGGGTTGCCTTGTGTGGCTCTGTGAAGTGTTGTGAGCCAGCCGGGCTTGCCGGTGCTTCCTCCTTTGTAGTCTCTTTCCTCTGTGTAGCTTGGGTGCCCTGGTCCTGGTGGTGGGTTGCATGGGATGTCCATGGGCTGTTGTTGGGTGTTGGTGTCGAAGCTGTGGTGGTCCTCTCCGGCATCACTGATGTGTGGTCTTCTCAGCTATGCTGGAGGTGTTGTGTGTCCATCTGCAATGTGAATGGGAAATGCAAGGTGTCATTGTGATGACATATATGTTGGCGCATTGTTCTTGTTTACATGCAGATTGTCAGACAATGTACATTGTGACTGTGAGGGGCAGGATTTGGATGCGGGAACGTGTACATTTGGACTCCATGATGTATATGTGGTTGTATGCGTACATTTTCATTTTACAGTTTCCAGCTCCGTCAGATGTAGGAGGCCTGTTTCTTCGCGTGTGCTGACCCAGTTGTGTCCTCTTTTATACAGAGTCATGTTTGCGCATTGTTCCACATTGTCATCACTGTGGGTGTGCTGTTGCTATGTGTGTGTGTTGGAGTGTGCTACGGGGAATATGGCCATAATCCTGGGTCATTGTGGGTGTGCAGTATGCTACACCTCGTTGTCAATGTGTGCCATTGTGCCCATCTCCCCCCGTCCCCCCAGTCCCTGGTGGTTACTCACCTTGTTGATGTTGTGTGAAGTCCCCCCGAGCTGTGTCCGGACTCCCGACTCCTTGCACTGTCTCCACACTGATGACTGTGGCCTCCGTTTCCTCCAGCTCCTCCTGGGGCGCAGGACTTCTGCCTCCTGTCGCCATTGCTGCCTTCCTGTTAGCAGTGGCTTTGTGCCTATTTTAGATTTTCACATCATGCCAGCGCCTCTTGGGCTCCTCGATTGGCCTCCTCAACACTCCAACTGCATTCCCAGTAGTCTAATTGGGGGTCATTTGATGGTAGTGTTCTGTCTTCTCTGTGACGATGATCTGGTTTGCCTGTGGACTGCACCCGGTCTTCCTCTCCCTATTCTCCCTGGCCTTCCCCGACCCCGTTGTTCCTTGCTGGTGGTCTGTGGGGGTTGTGGGGTTTGCGTACGGCTCTGCGCTCAGTCAGGGGGCATCCAGGTTCCTACGCACTTTGGATTGTTTCTGGTGTGTTGTATTTGTAACTTTTTTTGTGCATTTTCCCGCCAGATGTGTGGCATTTGCAGGCGTGGCATTGATTTTAACGCAGACATTTGCCGTGTTATCAGGAGAGTATTGAATGGTACCGCCGTGTTGAGAATGCTTGGTTAACACGGCGTAATTTTCCCGCGACAGACTGCGATGTTGAAAGTTGTGTTAAGTAACTTTTGCGATGGTTATCACACGTTCTTGAGAATATGCCCCAGAGTTTTCTTGAAATTACTTTTCTGGTACTTGATTCTCACATGTTGTAGGTATGCGACATGCATGAATCATGAAATCTCGAAGGGTTGTTTTCCACGCTAACCTTATTTACATTTAGGATGGAGGCCACAATTCACATAATTGCACCAAAATTAAAGCATAGATACAACTTACAATGAAACATATGATTTTGTATTGTTTATTTCAAAACATATTCCAAAAGTGAGTTTTGTTTGAAAGAAAAAGTACGAAATATTGCATCCTTTTACAATACCAAGTATATGAATATGTATTTGGCTGAAGTAGCTCCATTTTAGCTGGCTTGACAATGGAAATTTCATCCATAGACCTGTGCCTCTTTTAAAAGTGTATTGGTATAATTCCATTCTTGCAGGCTAGAGGCAGGCTTCCTTTCTGTGTGGCTTGGCCAAATGGCAATTTTATCAATTATCTAGGAGGCTGGAACACAGAAGAATGTCTTTCAAATGTATGATTGATTTGTCAACAGGAAGTGAGATAGTTGTTTTAACGCATCATAAAGGTAAGTACAGCTTGTTGATCCCACACTTTGTTTCGGTAAGTAAGTAAACACAGAAACTGGCTTTACAATTTATGTTATGTCCTAATATCATAATTATGTGAGTAGAAAAATTCTAAAAGCAGGCTTCCAACACTTGTGTATTTAAAACATATGCACTGGCTGAATTAAAAAAGTCCTACAGGTTTGGAGGTTATCCGGACTAGGTGTTTTTGGGTAGCCTTAGCATACTTTATGGTGTCTCTGGAACTTGTAGATTCTATAGAGTCTTTACCTTCCTGCAAGCCACATTGGGCTTTGTTCTAAGTGATTCCAGGTCCAGATTTACCACCAATAGCAATGTTTACACAGAATATCAAAACGCTGATAGCTCTAAGTGCAATTTGAATTTTACAGTATCAGACTCTCCTTTATTGTGTTTGTCTTTCAAAATGTGCTCTCTTCTCATTTTTACTGCTCTGTTTCGGGGCACCTTATCCCCGAAGCTTCCCTTTTAAAATTATCAATTTCTTTCTCAGATTCCTGATTAAAATCTTAATTATCACAGGAATGTGTAATCATTTTCGAGTTTTCTCCACAGGGGATGTTATCTCTGTGCTAGAGGGGCTGTACAGAACCTCACATGGAAAATACTATTTACTGCAGTGCTCTAGGGACTATTTTCTGTCTCTTACAGCTTAACATTCAAACATATAATCATCTTTTGATCATATTCAATTTGGAGGTGAAATAATTCTCATTTAAGTAAACATGCTATTCACATTCTGCCTTTGAATTGGGAAAGCTAGTTCATTAACATGAACATTAATTCTATTAGTTGAATGGGCAGTAATAAATATAAAACGTAATACAGAAAAGATACACTTTTGAAATGTGCTGATTTGAAATAGGCAGTCATAGTTACCTGTGTAGGCCATAAAAAAGCTATGAAACAAATTTTCTTTAACTAGAAGCAAGCTTAATATTTCCTAAATGTGCACAATGTGATTTAAGAGATCGGCCTTAAATTAACATGCTTAGAAATTATTGTCATAACTGCAGAATATTCCAGTTTAATAATGTATTATTTATATAAGCAACATGTTATTCTTAAATGTCATGAACTTCCAATTTTTCTTATGTTTCATATAACGTTTTGCCTTTTGGTTAGTATTTCATTGTTCGCAGTGAAAGAAATTGAGATGTAGAAGGTCGATCTGTGTATTAAGTTACATTCTAGAATTAGGGAGGATAGTTCAGGTGGGGAATCTGTTGTCCGGGCGACCACCATATCCCCTCAGGGCCCAACCATTGTATTTGGAACGGCTAAAGGGGTGGCCTCGGCGGATGTTCTTGCTGCACACGCTGAGGCTTCCAATGGGGGAGTTTGTAACCCGGGGATGGCCACAGCGAATGTAGCAGAACACCTATCCATGCCAAAGGTTGGTATTCTCCCTGCTAAGAAGCATGTGCGTTCCGAGGTTCTTGGCAGAAATGGCCCTGTCAACTTAAGAAACTCTGGCCCTAGCAAAGGCCCTGAGCTAGCCCAACAAAGAAGAATCAGCTCTAACCCTCCATCAGCTATCCAGCCCGATGTTTCCCATCCTAAAGAGGCCCTTAGAATACCACCCGTGAACTTACCACCAGACTGTCTGCCATATGTTGCCAGCCTTACTAATGTTCCACCTCTGAAGGCAGATCAGCAGGAATCCTACCAAATGCTAAAAAACAAAACCATGCACTGGTTAAGGACAAATAGACCTCTCCCTAAGGATATAGACGGTCTGATTCTAGGCGTTAGAAGAGTAGGGTGGGTTGGCTACGGGCACAAGCATTTTGAGGGAGATTGTGTGGTGGTCAATTTTAAGGACGTTAGGGTTGCCCAAACAATTTGTAATCAGAATCTGGGGTACGGTGGGGCAGGTATTGGGGTAGCAGATTTGACCTACTTCTACCCGAGAACTGTAGGCCACAGTTCCGGTATCAATTGGGGTGGGGGATGGAGCTACAATTTTACTCCCAATGAGAATCGTTTTACTCCTCCTGAGTATCGCTTTACCCCTCTGCCACATCAGCCAGTTGTATGGTCAGGGCATTATGGGAGGATGCCAGGTTACTGAAATGATATTTTCCCAGGGGTGGTTCCCTTGCTCCCGACCCCGGTGTTAGAGCCCTATGTTTTAGGCCTGAGTAATGCCAGTCGCCCATCTTCACCAGTGGTACGCAGCCCCCTAGTTCAGGATCTCAATCTGGTTGTTGGGACCCAACAAGGAGCAAGTGCGCCTTGGTCATTCCCAGAGAGGGAGAGGGTATTTAGCCCTAAACCCTGCACGGAGCCTGCTGTGGCGGATCCAGATTCGTGGATTCTCAGCTGGAATGTTGCGGGTATCTCGAGGAAGCTGGCTCTACCCGATTGGAACACCCTTGTGGAAGGCTACTCTATTTGTATTTTCCAAGAGACCTGGAGTAGGGAGCCATGCCCCAAGGTGGGCTACTCTTCCTTTTTTGTACCAGCAGTGTCCCCCCCTTCGGGGAAGGACCGCCCCTCAGGTGGTCTCCTTATATGGGTTGCTATTTCACTTGGCCGTCAAGTTACTCAGTATGTATCAAATTCACCTGATCTACTGTGTATATCAATCAAGGGACCGCGGAGAGGGTTGATCTTGGACATTTTTAATATTTACACTAGGGGCACGAAGGGAGGGTCGCATTCACTCATATTATCAGGGTTGGAATCTTTGCTTAGGCAGCGTCCCAAGAGCTCTCATGTCCTGGTCGCGGGGGACCTAAATTGCACGTTTGAGCCCCTTGGGTTGGAGGACACCTTGGGAACCGCCGACGAAGATATTAGGAGAGGGATACCAGTTCTAACTATACCTCCCATTAGGAGGTGGTCTCAAGTGGTGATTCAAATTAACTCCCTAAATATGGAATTTGGCCTTAGGGCTATTAATGGAAGGATGATATCAGACCCCTCTGGAGCCCATACTTATAATAGGGCCAACCACACGTCCAGGATAGATTATATTCTCCTTGATATAAAACTTTGGAGCTTCTTGCAGGATATGGAGGTACTTCCTTCTGTTGAGAGTGATCACAATCTCCTCTCTCTTGCTCTCTGTCCATTGTGGATTGTGACCCAGGGGATGCATATGTCTCATTTAACACCTATCCTTCAGGAGGTACATCCTTCCAATTGCGGCAGACGATTGAAATGGAGTAAGCTTATCATAGATGAAGAGAAAGTGTTAGCCATTGGGGCACTTTTAGATATAGCTCAGTCCAAATTGGACTTGTTGACTCCTTTGTCTGGGGAAATCACAGCACTTTTTTGTGACACTACTAAGGCCTTGAGCGACCTTTTCATTTCCCCAAGTAAGCCCTCCCCAACTGGCAAGAGCAAGAAGTTGCTCAATCCGCCGGGTTGGTATACCAAAAAATGTAGGGGGAAGAAAAATGCTTTGATAGATGCTGTTAAAAGCAAATCCCAGGCTGCAATTAAATTGGCTAGGAAAGAGTACTCCCAGACTATTACTGCAGCTAAGAGAGAATGGGAGGACAGGTTCTGGGCAGATCTTAAGGAGGCAAGTACGGGTAGGGATGTCAGAGGCTTCTGGAACCTTATAAGATCTACGGATAGGCCAGATAGCACTCTGATGACGTGCAATATCCCTGCCCAGGACTGGTTTAACCATTTCTCGTCCCTCTATACCCCTATCGAGGTGGCTTCCAATACCTCCTTCTCTCTGGCTGCCAGCATAGGGGATGCAGAGGGTGTTCCCTTTGCGGTTAGCGAGGTGGAAGGTGTAATTGAATCATTGGTGCTTTTAAAAGCAGCAGGGCCAGACGGGTTACCAGGCGACTTGCTACGGGCAAGCCCAAAGGAGTGGGGGAAGCTGGTTTCATCATTGCTCAATGCCATTAATAGCGGTGCGCCCGTTCCTGAATCCTGGAAGGGGGATGAGGTTGTCCCGATATTCAAAAAGGGGTGTCGGGACAACCCAGCCAACTACAGGCCAATTAGTTTCATTGACTCTTCCCAAAAAGTGGCAGGGAAGGTGATTTTGGGAAGGGTGCTCCAGTGGGTGGACGACAATAACATCCTTTCGGATCTCCAAGCTGGATTCCGCTCTGGAACCGGGACTATTGAACAGACCTTCAGACTGGCCCTCTTGTACTGGAAGGTGGTGGTGCTGGGCAAAGGCAGCCTGTATTTGGCCTTTATAGACCTTAAGACTGCCTTTGACCTGGTACCTAGGGAGGAGCTGTGGAAGGTTTTGGCGGAACTGGGGTTGCCCCCGTATATCCTATCCCTCCTTGTGAGACTCCACGCGGGAAATTCTGCGCAGGTGCGATGGGGCACGAATGGCGAAAAAACTGATAGGATCCCTGTGGGAAGGGGCGTCCGTCAGGGATGTGTGCTAGCTCTCACTCTGTTCTCTCTTTATGTGAACGGAGTGGTGGAGCATTTGTCAAGAAATCCCTCGGACGCTCCTTCCCTGGCTGGCAAACGGATCCCAACACTGCTTTTTGCAGACGACACCCTCCTTATTTCAAAGTCCCCTATGGTCCTTCAGAGCCTCCTGAGTAGCTTTCAGGAGTTTTTTTCATTGAGAGGATTGGTAATCAACACTGACAAAACCAAGTATTTGATTATGAATCCGGCTAAAAAACCTGGGCGACCTCCGGCTCTGAATTCTGTACCATTGGAGAGGGTGTCTGAATTTGACTATCTGGGCATCCGTCTTAACGATTCACTTAGTTGGAACCCTCATTTCCAAAAAATGCTCCTCAATCACAAAAGAGTGGGTGGAGTATTACTTAAGGAACAACGTTTCTCCACAAGCAAACCTATAGCCCCGGTTATGGAGATATATAAAGTTAGAGGGGTTAGTGCTGCCCTCTATGGGGCGGAGTTGTGGGGTACTTGCAACCTGGACGTACTGGCAAAATCGGAGAGCAAATTCTTGAAAGATCTGATGGCTCTTCCGATGAGCACTCCTACACTACCCGTGCCATTGAATCTAGGTTGCAGATCGATCAAGGACCAAGCGCAACTACGCCCCTTGCTTCTTTGGGCTCGGTTGTGGCGGACACCCGAATTAGCCTCCTATGCAGAAGCCTTATCGGAGGTTATGGCTATGGAAGGTTGGTCCAGGATTAAATGATTGAGGGATGTAAAATGGCTACTAGCGGAATTAGGACTAGGTGAGGCGTGGGTACTGAGAACTGCCCCACCCAAAGCCACGATTAAGAAATTGTATTGGAACTGGGTCTCCTCTAAACTGCTTTCAGACCCATGTCACTGTAAATCCACCATAGCCTTTGTAAGGATAAAAGATGTGGTGGTTTATGAACCTTACTTAGACATGATTTCAATCCCTTTAGACCGTGCTTTATATTTTAAATTTAGAGTGGGGACCCTACCACTTGGTGAACTAGTTGCCCAATGGAAATCCTCTTGTAAGCTTTCCCCTTTTTGTGTGCGTTGTCCCACCCGTGTAGGGTCGGTAGCCCACTTTCTTTTTGAATGTCGAGATTACTATGCACCCAGGAGGCGCTGGCTTAAACCTTTATGCAGACTTTTAGGTACCCGCTTGCACAAAGTGGCGTTACGTATTTTAATGTCCGACACATCCACTTTGATTGTTTGTGCTGTGTCAAAATTTTAAAGTGGGCATGGTTGATTCGTGCAAGAAGGTTTTCCCTATCAATTTAATTCTTGTTTTAATTGTTCTTAACACTCTCTTCCCTCTTTCCTTTTTGTGTAATGAGGAAACAATTGTCAAAATGTTGTGTTTTATACTTGTTTTAGCTTTTATGATATTTTTATATCAAAATAAAGCCTATCAATCAATCAATCAGTTTAAAGACTAATGGGAACCAAGTCTAATGTTTCACAGAATGTATCTACGCAAGACTGTTTAGCTAATCTTGTAATAAATAGTATAGGCAGTATGTATTTTCTTGGGAACGGATGACCTCAACCTGCTTACCGAATACTGCCATACTATTGCTACATAAAGGAAGAAGCCCTGATACAATGTTTTCAACATGTTTTATTGACTTTTTTAGTGTGTGTTCCCAGTCAGTTATTAGAGGATTGGAAAAGAGAATTGCGCCCAGACACTTGATGGTTGTGGCTACGGTAGCTACTGCTTTCCCTCTCTGCCTTGCCTTTGCTATTTAATATTTGACAGATTGCTACTGCAACTGCATACTGATTTACTTGGATTTATTAAGACTTGGCTGAGTCTTATGTACTAGTCTTTATGTGAAATTCTGCAACTCTGATTTGGCTTTGAAGCTTTATGCTCCTCTGATCTCACTCTTTTCTTTGAAATTGAACTCTTCATTGGTTCATGAAGTCTAAAACACTGACCGTGATCTTTAGACTAGTGAATGTATTCTTTTTATGGAACACCTTTAATGCAAAATATATTTGATGCTTTGTTCTAACCATTCTTTTGATGAGATTTCTGTAAACTTATGTGATTTGTGGACTAACTGACACAAAGACGAAATCACTAACATAACTTTGCTAATCTCTTAAAGAGAATAAAGGTATTGGAAAAATTATCCCAACTCTCATCATTGACTGAACTTAAAACTATAAACACTATAAAAAATATAAGTTTGAGATGTCTGATTTGCCACCAAATACATCATTCCAAGATCCACCCCAAGAAGAAAAAATGATTTAGTGCAGGTGATGGTAGATTTGTGGTAGCTCTATCATAGAGTTTACTATTTGAGGACCCTGACCGTGGCAGAGTAATAGTTTAATGTTTGGAGCGTGGAGCTATAATTAATTCCCCAAGTTAGAATAAAATGACTAATCCTGGAGTCCAAGACCCAGAGCTTGAGGAGCTGACAAGGTCTGATTTTCGAAGGGGGTTGCTGTTTGGAGGTATGAGTATTAATAGGCTGATGCCAATTGTAATTGTGTTTACCTATGTATTATTGAGTTGAGAGTAAAAGATGTTTACTGTTTCTATGTGTCAGAATAAAAGTTCAGACTCGGCATAGTCTAAGATCCTGGAATAATAAAAGATTGAGACACGTGTAACAGACACCTGAATAAGCCTTCGTTGAATGTTGTTTCTTATTTGCAGATATTTTGTGGTGTGGAGTGTGAGGTACAACCATCTACACAACTGAAAGACTAATAATCTGTTGTGGTCAAATATTGAAACTTTCCCTGCGTTGAGTTGAAGAACGCCGAGGATCTTTGAAGCTCTCTCCTTTGGTTTTCTGCCCCGTGGTCCCGTGGGCTTTGCTACCGCCTCCCCTCCCTGCCGCCACCGCTTCGCGGGTGCTGTTTCATCTGGCTGGAGGTGTGTCAGCAGTGGAGCGGTTGGGCTGACTGCACACAGGTGGTGGTAAAATTGCACTGCAGGGACTCGCTCTCCCAGGAGTCCCTGCACGGCCCTAGTCACCTGGCCTGCGCACCCTGTGAGCCCCGCCCCTGGACCGCCATATCCTCTATTTCTTTAGACCGGCTCCACGTTCCGCGGGACGAGAGCGGGACGCCCGGACGAAGCCCGGACAAAGGGCGGACAGTCTTAGACAGTCGGAGACAGGCCGTGACTGGACTGGGCACGACATACTGCCCGTGCTGATATTAGGATACTCCCTTAAAGTAAGACATATTGTGTATGATCATCATCTTACTGAGGAATCTTAGGAGCGATTGATCCAACCAGCCTAGTGGTTCGTCCTTCAGATACAGATCTAGTAACATCAGGGACCAGTGGAAATGCTACTATGGCTCCAGGACAGGTTTATTGTAGCAGAATAAGGGAGGCAAAATTAATTTCATGGAACATCGCAGGAATAAAAAAAATGTACCCGACCCAGCTTGGCATCAATACCTTGATAATGGGGATCCTATTTTGTTCCAAGAAACCTGGGGGGTAGAAAACTTTCATAAACTTGGCTATAGGTCCATTTTTATCCCAGCTGTAAACACACATGGGGGTAGACCCTCTGGGGGCTTGATGACATTTATTTATTTATTTATTTTTATTTTTTTTATTTTATTGAACTTATATTGCGCACAGCTACCCGCAATGGGTTTCCCGGCGCCAGGGACAGACTAGAGAAGAAAACAAGCGATGGCTGAGGATAAAAACAGAATAAGAGAATTAAAACAAAAAAGTCTTTAATTTTTTACGAAAAACAGAAAGACTAGTTTCTGTTTTTAACGCCAACGGGAGAGCATTCCACATCTTGGGTCCCAGATATGCGAATGAACGACCTCCCATTTTTGTCAGTCGAATCCTAGGAATCACAAGATTATTGTTGTTGGATGACCTAAGAGAGCGGCCAGGCTGATATGGCTGGACGAGATTGGACAAATAGCTGGGAGCAAAACCCTGACGAATCTTAAATAAAAAGCACAGAGTTTTAAAGGCCACACAATCAGAAATTGTTAGCCAATGGAGGTCACGCAGAGCTTGCATTGCGGACGTTCTCCGTGGAACATTGCGCAGCAGGCGCGCAGCTGAGTTCTGTACAACCTGGAGTTTGTTGATTGTAGCTTTATCTGCTCCTAAATAGAGCACATTGCCATAGTCGATACGAGACATCACAAGAGCCTGACCGACAATTCTTCGGGTGGACTCAGGCAACATCCATATGATCTTCTGCAACCAGCGTAGAGTATTAAAGCAGATTGCAGCGACCTTTGTTGCCTGCTGCCTCATTGAAAGATTGTCGTCAATCAGGACACCGAGGTTGCGGGCGACAGACACGGGGATAGGCAGCGGGCCCATATCACTGGGCCAGTGTCTAGAGCCCCACAGATCTTTATGTTTACCCAGTATAATCACCTCGGTCTTGTCTCCGTTGAGCTTTAGCAGATGTGCTTGCATCCAAGCTGCAACACGAGAAAGGCCAATTTTGAGGGCAGAAATGTCCTGAGTCCTGCTGCTAGACAAAGAGAACACTATCTGCGTATCGTCTGCATATGAATATATAGACAAACCGGCGTCCTCAACGATAGATGCAAGTGGTCTGATGTAAATATTGAACAACAGAGGGCTCAATATAGACCCTTGAGGGACGCCGTAGGCAGAGGAATATACCGCAGATTCAGCTTTGTTCGAGAAAACCTGAAAAGTGCGCTCATTAAGAAATGAGGCCACCTAGGCAAGCGCTGGTCCAGCAACACCGAGGGAGCAGAGAGACTCCAGTAAGATGGAGTGGGACACGGTATCGAAAGCAGCGCTTAAATCAAGAAGAATAAGCGCAAAGGTCTCACCGCTATCGATACCGTGTCGGAGTCGCTCAGTCACCCCAAGGAGTGCGGATTCGGTGGAATAGTTAGCGCGAAAGCCTGATTGGGATGGATGGAGTTATCCCACGTTTTCAACAAACTCAGTAAGCTGGGTGTTAACATGACGCTCCAATATTTTGGAGCAGGCTGGCAGCAGGGATATAGGCCTGAAGTTAGCAAGATTTGTGATGTCAGCACCTGATTTTTTGAGCAGGGGAACGACCATGGCATGTTTCCAGTCTTGTTCAACCCGGGATTCAATGAGAGAGATGTTAAGTAATCTCATTAAGAATCGACGAGGTTCAAGGTCAAGTTGTTTCAATATCTTCATAGGGACGGGGTCCCTCGGAGAGCCTGACCTGATGCTTTTCAGACAAGACAGGAAGGAAGAATCATTAAATAAAGTCCAGTTGTAGATGAACTCAGCGGGGGAAACAAAGGCATTGCAAGAAAAACTGGATTGAGAAGAGTCATTATGAGGTAAAAGGGAGGACAAAGATTGGTAAATGCCCTCAACCTTAGATATAAAAAAGTCTGCAATGGCATTGCATTGTATACCATCCAAAGCCGGCAGCTCCTGTAAGTTTCTTAACAGTAGCAAAAAGAGTCCGAGGACAATTTTGCACTGAGGTGATTGTAGAGGCGATGTAAGAGGCCTTGGCACGTTTACAGTTTGCATGGTAAACTTTTAATTCTTCTTTATAAATCACTTTGGAGGGAGCGGAGTAAAACATCCTCCATTTCCTCTCTAGGACTTTACATTTAGCACGTTGAATTTTAAGCTCATCCGAGTACCAAGGTGCTGGTGGACGCAAGGATCTGCATTTACTGCTAGACTGAGGAAGAAGAGCCGACACTGCATCTGTCAGCCAACCAGAAATAGGAGCATTTAAGTTCTGCTCAGAGTTGATAGAGGATGGAATAGTCTCAGTCAGACGCAGATTAAAAGCGGCTACATCAAGCCTGTCCCAGCGATAGGATGATTTAATTTCCTCCACATAAACACTGGCCGAGTATAGACCAGGTGGTAACTCGAAGTATACCGCATAATGATCAGACCAGACGAGCGGACGCGCCAGGTGAGTGCAATTGAGTGAGAGAGTGGAAATAATAGGATCCAGAAGATGTCCGGCAAGATGAGTAGCTCCAGAATTACAAAGTTTGAGGTTAAAAACCTCGAGATCAGAGAGAAAATATTTGTTAAGGGGATTGTTAACATCATCTAGATAGATGTTTAGATCGCCAAGAATGGTGAAGTTTTTCGATTTTAGTAGTGTTGCTGAGAGGCAATCAACGAGTGAGGTGATCCATGACGCAGCATTTCCTGGCGGCCGATAAATTAGCAGACCGGAAAGCGTCATTTGAGGATTAATCATGAGTTTGAACAATGCTGCCTCACTACCTGGAAGATGTAAGGGTTCCAGTTTACATTGGTAGGTAGATTTAAAGATGATTGAAATTCCACAACCTTTACCTGAGGGTCTATCCTGATGCAACACCACATAGTTAGGTGGAATGGCTGCGGCTATATCAGGACCCGAGCTAGCATGTATCCAGGTCTCGGTTAAAAACAGAGCATCAGGAGATTCCTTAGTAATAAAATCGAAGATGTTTGATTTGTTCTTAGGGAGCGATCTACAATTTAAACTCCAGAAATGGAGCGAAGGAAGGGAGGTGGAATGACCCTTAGTAGACTTCCTATTTCCCCTATAGTGTTTAACACTCTGTTGTGCTTTGGAGAGCTGCATTTTGCCAGTAGAAAAACCACAACCAGCACATAAGAAATAGTGACGGGGTAAGGTACATAAGATACAGGAAGTGGGGATACAGGGTCGCAGGGCCAGAATCACAATGGGGACTACTTTTAAACAAATAGATTCAAATAGCCCCGATATTCTGATCATAGAACTGAAAAAGCCAAAAAATGGGTCACTTTATGTGATCAATATATACAACAGGCCGCATAACCCATCTAGGGAATCAGAAGTAATAATACAGCTATGTAAAATCATTTCGGACCTAGGCCACAAATCTATGTTGATTATCTGTGGCTATTTTAATAGGAATTGTGAGCGGATATTGGGCTTGGAAGACATTTACAGGGATGAGGATAGTACTAATAACATCCCCTATGTTGATGCAAATCACAAAGTAGCCTGCACAACTAGTGCCCTACAAGTACTGAGTATGACACTGGAATATGGATTACGCGCATGTAACGGACGCTTGCCCTCTGACTGTCCTAGTCAGCCAACGTTCACTAGAGGGGGCTGTTCAAGCCACCTAGACTATATTTTAGTCTCCTTGGCCCTATGGCCAACGCTGGTGGACATAATGGTGGATAAGCGATCATTTTCCACTTTCCTTGACTGCTCAGAATTTACTCTTTGCCTCATCTAATATTAGGGATAGCAAAGATCCCAAACCATCACCTGAACCTATAGAATCAAATAATAGTAGGTCCTTGAGGTGGCCCGTAGTCTTGGGCAACGGGGGAATCATTAAACAGATTTACCAACTTTTTGTCAAACACATGACCCCGCTAGCTGATACTGATACTGATAACTCCCCTATGATAGAAACCCATGGTGAATTAATTACCCAACTTGGTGAAATTCTAACAAAAGCTATAAAAAAGTTAGGTATAATAAAGCTTGCCGAAGTGCTAAAACAGATCTTATTAAAGCAGTGAAGGGGAATCAACTAGATGTTGTTAGAGCTAAAAGGACTTATTACAAAAAAAATGTCCAATTAGCTAGGAAAGAGTGGGATGAAAGACTATGGTCAGATTTACTCGAGGCTTGTAAGTCAAATGACCAGACTTCCTTTTGGAGCCTCATTGCAAGAGGCACCAAAGGAGCTACAGAGTCAAAAGATAGATTCCTTGAGGAAAGTACCTGGGTTAAACATTTCTCCCTGCTTTACTCTTGTGAAGTAGATGAGGAAGATTGGGCAATAAAACAAATTAAGCTAGCCCCTTATGATAGCCCTTTAACATTTAGCTTGAATGACGCCATCTTAGCAATCAAGGCGGTGAAATCAGGCAAAGCTCCAGGTCCTGATAGAATACCCGGGGCACCCTATATTAACTTGCTTACAAATAAAATAGCACGGGGGCTCCAATCCTGGAGACCTGGAAGGGTGCAGAAATCGTTACCATTTTTAAGAAAGGCGATAGGTCTAATCCTTCACACTATCGACCAATTAGCTTGATCGATGTTCTGCAAAAAAATGTTGCCGGTCAAATTCTTAGTCGGCTTAATGCATGGGTCGAGGACCATTTTATTCTTACAAAGTACCAGACTGGCTATAGAGCGAAAATCAGTACAGTGGACCAGGTTTTTAGGTTTTTATGCATACTTTGGAAATACATTAACATAAAGAGCTCCCACATATATGTGGCCTTCGTTGATCTAAAAGCTGCTTTTGACCTTGTCCCCAGGGGGAAATTATGGCAAACGCTAAATGATATGGGTGCCCCTGGGAAAATTCTTCAACAGCTGATTAGATTACATGAAACAAATTATGCAAGAGTGAGATGGGGGCCCAATGGGGAGCTAAGTGAGAAAATAGATATAGTGAAAGGTGTTAGGCAAGGATGCGTTATGGCGCCAACCCTATTTTCTCTTTATGTTAATGACATCCCAGACACCCTCTTGGGCTGCGAGCATGACTCTTCCAAGCTGTGTGGTCAAGCCGTTCCGGCATTATTATTCGCGGATGATACGATTTTAATTTCCCAAACCCCTAAGGGACTTCAGAACCTTCTTAACAAATTTAGGTTGTATTGCCAGGATAAGAAACTTGAAATCAATTCTTCGAAAACTAAAATAATGACAATCAACCCACATAAAGGTTTTAACAAAATTTTCACTATAAATAATGAACAAATTGAGGAAGTCCAAAGTTTTAAATACCTGGGTATCACCTTAGACAGCAAAACAACTTGGAAACCACAATTATAAATTTCAAAGATCAGACTAGTCCAGAATCAAGGCCCTATTTTAAGGAAACATAGAAATAGTCATTTTAAGTCAATCTCGCCAGCAATTAGTTTGTTTAAGTACAAAGCGCAATCGGCTTCTCTTTATGGGGCAGAACTGTGGGGACATATTTCGAAAAGCACCTTTTTAGTTCCAGAAAACAATTTTATTAGACAGCTCTTAGGTGTACCTGGTTCTACTCCCCTTATCCGTCTTTTATGGGACCACAACTTTCGCCGTTCTGATGACCATGCCCTTTTACGCCCTCTGTTATACTGGGTTCGTCTGTGGTCCACTGACGAGCTAATTGACTACAGAGAGGCATTAAAAGAGATAATGTCTATAAAAAACTCCACGCATTTAGCATGGTTGGCTTACATTGAAAAGTGGTTCACAAAATTGGGGTTAAGTAGCTTTTGGTCAGACCCGGATTCAATCACACATAGTTAAAAAAAACTGCTTAAGAATAGATATTGGGAATATAAAAGAGATTCCCTATTGGAAAATTCCAAACTGGGGACACTGACACTTAAGTTTTTTGAACTAAAAATAGATATGAAATTAGAAAGTTTCATGGATGAAATCTACCCGCCTATGGCCAAATCATTATATCTAAAATTTCGTTACAGTATCCTTCAATTAAAATATAGGACCTCTAAATGGCACTGTAACAAAGGCCCAGGGGGTAGTACTGTCTCTGACCTATGCGAACTATGTGAAATGGGCTTGAGGGAAGATGAGGCTCACATGCTATTTATATGCCCTGCTTACTTACATGCAAGAAAAAAATGGCTAAAACCAATATGTCAACGTCTGGGCCTCCGCCATATCAAAGATGGCGAAAGAGTCTTTAAAGGAGACACTTCACGACCAATAGTATTTAGCTTGAGCCATTTCCTCCTATCGGTAGCGATAGTTAGAAAGAGAAATGGCTACCAAATGTAAATAGATAGTTGGTATTTACGAAGAACAGCTACTGAAATGTACTCTGATTTGCACTTTATATTGTACTCAAACCAACTATTACAATTGTAATGTATCCTGAAATAGGTGTGTTATATGTAATGATAAATACAACTAGATTGATAATTATTAGTGGGGTGTGAAATGGAATATTATTGTCCAAATTTAGGATAGCGACAAGGGGAACTGGTCTGACAGTAGTGTTTAGTGTTGTGCTTCTTTTTAACCCTGGTGCCTTGTTTTATAGAGCTATGTATTAACTTATTAAATTATTTAATTTTATTATTAACTGTTCCGCGATTCATGGATGTTAATCTTACTATGAGGTACTGTTGCTGATAGTGATTCCTCCTTAATTATAATTTTCCTTGGGCGGTCAAATATTGTCAAATATTGTACTAGATTATGTAAGAAATGTAATGTATTATTTTAAACTGTTTCTTTTAAGGTTGTTAACCGAAATAAAGAATAAATGATGATGATGATGATGATTGATGTTAGTAGAACATAATTGCACAAACAGGGGAAGCTGCATTGATTAGGATGATTTCACGCTGGTCGAAATTTCACTTGCAAATGAGAATTTGTGGTTGTATGATAAAAGTCGAAAGGTATAAAACCCTTAATGTTCCAGTTGTTGAATTAATACTGTTTTGCTTTAGAAAAAGCAAACTAGAATTGATATATGGCTTGTTTTGTTAAAAGGTTTTTGTGGTTTGTGTAAGTACAGGTGAAGTTGTAAAGGACTGTGAACTGCTGCAGGGAACGAGAATGGTCAGTTGCTGTGCTTTCGCACTGAGATTGATTGGTGACGTCAAGGTGCCACGCTGTAACAGGTCAGCGATTTTGTGAATTCCGCATTGAGGTTTATAAACAAGATTTGTGATAAATAACAATTGAGACATTCTTGGAAGGAAAAAATGTGACATTTACAGAACAGAATCATAACATCAAACTGTGAATTTTTTATTTTATGAATCTTTTGAAAACATGACATTTTTTAAAGGATTTATTGGTTTTGTGAGAGGAGATGATACAGCTCCGATCCTGAATGGTGAAGAGGTTCCTCCTTAGGGTATGCCTGCACATTTTATGTTAACTGAAGTGGAATTAGATACATGGTTTTGGCTTTGTCAATGGTGCAGTATTACTAAGAAAGAGGGTCCATTGAGATTTCCAAAATATGGGAGTTTTAACATAACGCTAATTTTGACCTTTTGATTCTGTGGTTCCTGCTGCTGCTGGCGCATTCCAGCTCCTAACGCCATACCTCGCGGAACTCGCTCCTCGGGTCCCGCAGCGCCGTGAGTGTCTTTCCTGGACCTGGGACTACACCTGTGGGTGCGTGTACGTGTGCAGGGCTGCGAGCGTCGGGACCGGGACTCCATATCCCAGGAGTCCTGGTAAACCCGAGCCTGTGTCACCTGGCCGTTCTCCCTGCTCGCCCCGCCCCACCGACAACTTTAAAAGCCTTTGCCTGCCATACGGACCTGGGACGCTAATTTTGACCTTTTAATTCTGTGGTTCCTGCTGCTGCTGGCGCATTCCAGCTCCTAACGCCATACCTCGCGGAACTCGCTCCCTGGGTCCCGCAGCGCCGTGAGTGGCTTTCCTGGACCTGGGACTACACCTGTGGGTGCGTGTACATGTGCAGGGCTGCGAGCGTCGGGACCGGGACTCCATATCCCAGGAGTCCTGGTAAACCCGAGCCTGTCTCACCTGGGCGCTCTCCCTGCTCGCCCCGCCCCACCAATTAACTGTCTGCCTATAATTGCAACTAACTCTTCCCGTGGCGCGGGAGCGCGCGGGAACGCGCGGGAGCGTCCCGGGAGAAGCCCGGGACAAGGGCGGGACCGTCTGTGGCCGTCAGGGGCCGAAGGAGGCCGGGCTGGGCCTGGTCCCTAACATCCATATACTGCCTACTGTTGTTTCAGGTCAGTCGGTCTCCGGGGTACCTCACATGTTATAGCCACCCATAGTTATGTCAAGTTCTTTACCTTCGTGTGTCGGGGTCTCGATCCTTGGGCCTATTGATAAATATTTTGCGAAGGCAAATAAGGAAATTGCTAAAGAACTCCTACTAGCGGAGAAACGTGCTGAGCGTCGTCGCTCTATCGAACAACTAAAAAAGAAACCAATGACTACCCCACTAGATCTAATTAATTCCCAAGAATCGGGCAGTAATGGTAGGTTGGACTTAGATGTCGACTTATTCAGTACTGACCATATCCCCAGTATTTTTTGTGATAACAACTCTACTCTTGCTCACTCTGTTATCAATAGTGACGAAAACACAAACAGCCCTCCCATTGTCTCCACCAGTCTTATTGACTTAAATACTCCAGTTGCCCCGGACACAGTTCTACAACTTCATTCAACTTTCTTCAATCACCCAATTGAAACTGTAGCATCCACTGAGACAATTCGGGAACATATCAAAAGCAAGACTAAAATTAAGCCCACGAATCCACAAAGGGTATTTCGCTCTCCTCCAAGGAAAAAAAGGAGAAAAGGCGGGGTAAAAAGAAAAGGTTGTAATTCCCTGAACTCCCCACTTACTACAGTGAAAATGCAAACCATATTAACCGTTCCACCTGTGAGTGAGGTCTCACCAGGTACCCACTCCTCACCATCCCTCCCCGAAGAATTATTACCAATGTCCAAAAAAGAGTTAATAGAACTCCTCGAACAGCTATTAAAATGTTATATGCTCCCACTTATGGAGAGAGTTAGGATTTTGGGGGAGAAAATGGATCACTTTTTAGCAGCTGCTGATCCGAACATAAATCCCGACACTGCAAACTCTAAAGACCAGTCCCGATCGAAATGCCAGCCCAGCAAAAATACTTTGATCCCAAGTAGACCCCAAAATAAAAATCACAGAAATGTAACTCCTAAGAACACAAGTGCTCCCCTAATCTCTTCCAAGCTAACGACAGTACATAAGCCAACTAAAGAGAAGACACTCTTGGTCCCGAATAAACCGATTCCTCTTATGAAAAAGCCCACTATGTTCCCAGGGGTAGCGAAAGCAAATATTGTAACCCAAAGAGCTAACCCAAATCATAGGTCTACTGTGGAGTTACCTCCAGAGTCGGCAAACTTTGTGATTTTATTAACCGGTGTTCCCCCGATTTCAAGTGGAAATTTTGAACACAATGCTAATCTGAAAAATAAAGTTATCTTTTGGTTAAGAACAAATAGACCCCTCCCTGCTCACTTAAACGAATATATAATCTCGGTACGAAGATGCAATTGGGTGGGCCTTCGTCCGAAAGATATTGATGGAGACATTGTGATTGTAAATTTTAAGGATCACAGAGTTGTCTCACATATAAGTGACTGGTATCCAGGAAGCAATGAAGGAGGTGTTTCAACTAGAAATCTAAGCTATTTTTATCCAGAGGCTCTGCTTAGACCCCCTTCTTATTCCAGACCTAGTAGAAATACTTATCCTCCAAAATTGGCCAATTGTACACCTTTTTTTTCCCGCCCTACCAATAACCTTAATATTCCTTTCCCCCTTCCTCAACATCGACATCCTCCTAGTCACCTCCCCATACCAAATAATCACTCCAACTACACCAATTACAATGAGTACTGGAACATCCCGCTGCAAAACCTGTATGAACCATATTCGGGGTTGGATTTTAATGATTGACTTGTTGCTCCGCTCCCCGATCAAGTTGTTAATCAAGATTGTACGGGTATTCTTGCTACCCCAGACAAAGTTCCCCCGTATGATGAAGCATTGAATGAAAAGCCACCTCATTGTGGGAATGGGAAGTTTGATCACCCTGGTCGGGTTTGGGATGTGGGATTGGAAACAGATGAGGTTGATATACAGGATGTATTGACGTTAGAGGATTGAAATAAGGTAATTGGCCTTCATGGAGGAATTTCAATCACCGCAGAAGGTTCATTAGGGGAATTAGATGGTGAGGGCCACCCCGGCATAAATCAGGTAGATGGCTGTGCAAATAACTCTTTCTTGGAAGAGAGTAGTAGGGGGCACACCGCCTCTATTGTAAATGAATCAGCTGTTCAGGCACATGCTCTTAAAATAGTCTCCTGGAACATTGCGGGGTTGAAAGGGAAACTGGATGGGGCTGAATGGGGTGATTTTATAGAGCAATATGATATCCTAATATTTCAAGAAAGTTGGTCAACTGAGGCAGTTTGTCGTTTAGGATATCTACATTTTTTCAAACCAGCTCTTAAGGGGACAAAGGGACGACCGTCAGGTGGGCTGGTTGTTTGGATTAGACAATCGCTCTGCTACAGGTCCCTCATGTTGTTTACCCCAAATGCTGACATTATGGGAATAAAACTTAGTAGAGAACACTATGAGGACCTGTTTATAGTTAATATTTATGCAAGGGGACTACCAGGAGGAAAGAGCCCTGCAATAATAGAGGACCTAGAGATCCTAATGAATACGATTGGCAGAGATAAGTGTGTAACAGTGGCAGGGGATTTTAACTGTATGTTTGAACCACTGTCCTGCTTGGAAGATGGTTGTTACGGAGAGGTAGATGAGTTATGGAATATCCCCAACCTTGCCATATCACCAGTTAAAAGGGCTACTGAGGCCGTATTACAGTGGCTTGGTTTGTGTTTGGAGTGCCGCAAACGGAAGGACAAAATCCGATTTAGCAGGAAAAGCTACTTTTGATAATGGCTATAGTTCTAGTCGGATTGATTATTTTTTAATTAAAATGGAGTTTTGGACACTACTAGGGGACATGGAAATCATTGGGAGACCAGAAAGTGATCATAATCCCTTGGCAATCAAACTGAAAATTGATGGTGATTTGTTTAGAAATTGACATTTTTTAAAGGATTTATTGGTTTTGTGAGAGGAGATGATACAGCTCCGATCCTGAAAGGTGAAGAGGCACATCCTTAGGGTATGCCTGCACATTTTATGTTAACTGAAGTGGAATTAGATACATGGTTTTGGCTTTGTCAATGGTGCAGTATTACTGAGAATGAGGGTCCATTGAGATTTCCAAAATATGGGAGTTTTAACATAAGAATTATTGGCAAATTAAGGGGATATTATGTGAGATGAAGCCACCACCTAGCCCAACACAATTTGAAGCTTTAAGCATGTGGGAAAAGGCTGAAAGAGGCCAAGAGAGAGAAAAATACCAGAAAAGGACAAAGATAGTAATGCATAACTATGCAGATGCCCGATGGGATGAGGAACAGTGTAGTTGAGGGAAATCCATAGTCGAAAGCATCACGTTATATCCAGCAATGTGCCAGAAAAAGAGAAGAAGAAAAATACTAAAAAAAAGGCAAGGAGGGAAAAGAGGTTGAAAATGAGACGATGTCCCAGCATTGATCCAGCGTAGAATGTTTCCAATCCCAAAAGTATCTCTAAACTCCTGAGGACAGAGCCCCAGTAGTTATACCCACAATGTCCTTTAAAGATAAGACCAGTTAAAAAGGCATCCATTGAAATGCACATGTCCCCTCCAAATGTATTCCTGTCTGCCATCCTACCCTGGTAGGCTTGATCATGATCATTAGTGGGGCTTAATATGCAGGTGCCAATTCCAACCCCCATCCATCCCAGGAAGCAGGAAGCCCCCTTAGAGCCAGAGGTCTGCAGTTACCCTTGAGCGTCCCTTATTTATGGCACTCTATCAGGAATGCACAGATGTAGCTGTCCCCCCAGCACCCAGATGTGGTATGGAGGCAGGTTGACAGGCACACAGAGAGCCATGAGCATAGAAATGCCCACTTTCCCAAAGTCATATTTCTACATTAGTAATGTTATTATTAATCCATTGATACTAAACACAATACTGCTACTCTTCTACAATGAGGAAATGCAGCTCAATAGCCTTTTCACAGATCAATACGAGAAGCAGGCCTCACTGTACTGAACACACCATCCAATGTTATTCACTACTGGAGCATTTAGCGCACATGTACTCATGCCCTATCTCTTTCTTACACTGCTCCCTGCCCCCAGGGAGTATTCCAATGTAGTGAGAGATATGCAGAACTTGGCAAGTTGCTTTTAAATGACAAGCTGATTAACAGCAAGCTGCACACACAGGCCCCATTGTGGCAAAGATGTAGTACATTTGAAGAGCTACCTCCATGGGTGGCACAACCAGTGCTGCAGGCCCACTTAGTAGCATTTGAGGTACATACTATACTCTCTGTAGATGTCTTACCACTGGACAAGAGGCTTACAGCTAACTTAAATCTGTCAATCATGTATACACCAATCATCAGCATGCATATGACAAGCACAGCGCTTTGGCACTGCATGACAGGGGTAAAGTGCTCAAAGTCCTAAGCCAGCAAAACAAGGTCCAAACAAGAGGTCAGAGGCCAAAAAAGTCAGGGGAGACCACGCCAACAGATGCCAGGTGTAACAGCTGACCCTTAAAATATTCCTGTCCCCTGAAGTGATTTAACTCATTAACGCATGAAGCGCTGGAGGAGTGTGAACATTTGGAAAGCTCTTGGGGGTGGAAGTAAGTCAGCTTCAGAGAGTTAGTGGGTTATTTCATAATTCAATGAGAAGAAAGGTTCAGAAGAGATAGAAGTATTTGGGAGGAATGGTTGACTGGAAATTTGGCAAGTCTCCTGAGAGAGGCCAAATCAAACTGTGGGACATAAGATGTGTGAAGGGAAGAGGATGGACACTGTTGCAAGAAGTAAATACTTAAGATATGTATTGGCAGGTACTGAGAACCGTCCAGGCTGACAGCATCCAAGGCATACACAAGACTCGACCAGCATCACCACAGTGTGCTTCCCCATTCGAGGCACTGGTAGGCTGTTCCCCCTGGTTGTATGTTGTTACTGCGCATTCCGTTGCAAAGCATGCCTTTTCCACGCATGCGTTACAACGGAATGCTTTTTGAACGCATAACCTTTACCACGAATATTCCTTTACCACGCATACCTTTACAACGATTTTCGCTGTAAATGTATGCATGGTAAGGGAATACTCTTGGTAAAGGTTTTACCCCTTACGTGACACGCCATCCCCAATCCTTCTTATATTTACCCCTGCCCTTAACCCTCAATCCTTTTATATATATTTTTTTATAATACTAAAATTCCCCTTACCTCTTCACGTCGTCTCCTCTCCATCTTCCGCGGTGACGACCTACGTCGTAAACAGGAACCGGAAGTTTCTTTCCGTTTCCTCTTAAACGACGATGATTGCCTGTACGTGACTTGAGGTGAGTTTTTATTTTTTGGGGGGGAGACCCCCCCCCAAGCCCCCTTTTATTCCCCACGTTTTTTTTGTGGGGGGAGACCTCCCCAAGCCCCCTTTTTCTCATTTTTCCCTTTACCACACATGCCTTTACTACGTATCTCGTAGTAAAGGTATGCGTGGTAAAGACTTTCGTGGTAACCACGCATGCGTTGTAATGCATGCGTGGTTAATGCTTTCGTGGAAACTGCTGCATTGTAGTGGCTGTATCCCGTTCCCCCTCATTAAATGGAATGGCCTGAAAGAGATTAAACATTGCTGCAACTCTGGGGAACGAAGCATTGGTAAGTGTACTCTTTGGCTTCTGCCATCTTCCCCATATATACAAGTTATTAAAGACTAAGCAAGGAGCAGAAAAGATCAGGGACGAAAACGTAAAAATTAATCACGTTAATCCACGGGTACAAGTAACCAGTAACAAACAGGAACAATCTGCTTCACAGACTGACAAGGGGCAGTACTAGTTAGCAGTCCTAATGCAGGACAGGGGCCTAACAAGGAAATTAATCAGCGTGTGCACTTGGGCTCCTTATAGTGCATCGAAGCTATGCACCATTAGAATTCAAATGGGAAACTTGCTAAACAACTGATGAAATCCTTGAGAAACTCACCTAAGCTTTCTTATAAATGCACATTTGAAGCGTCTTCACATGTTTTTCGATATTTATTGTGTACTTCGTAATCAGGGATGCAAAGTACAATTTAACTTAATTTAAAGTAAGTATTTGAAAGCTTCGATTGTACCTTCAAATATATTTGTGTAGTTGTTTTTCCTACACTGTTCATTCAAAAACTAAACCTGGTAAATTCGTGTTTTGTGGGGGCGGTAGGTAAAGGAACTCCCTATGTTTATATGACCCAGAGAAGAGGCGGCCCAACACCACAATTGCAAACTCAAAGTGGAAAAATAGCAGGAACAGAGAAGGGAGCCAGAGACTCATGAACAGCACGACCAAAGGAAAGGAAATGCATCAGTAGAGCCCTCATCACGAGCCAAGTTTCACCAGGGGCACCAGGTGCAGACTCCAGAAACAGCTGAGGAAAGGACATGAGGCAGCGACCAACACAGAGCCGAGGATTAAATATAAATAACACTGGGCTTATTTATGAGCCCTTGCGTCACTTTTGTGCCGCTGGTGTGTCTCTTTTTGTGACCCACCAGTGGAGTAAAAAGTGGGCCTTTTTGTGCCATATTTACAAAGTGACGAATCTAGGTAGATGCCTCATGGCAGGCATAAGACTGATGCAGGCACTATTAACATGGGACTTGCCCATGTGTAATGACCCATTGCTGAATTTGTGTCACTTTTGTGATACACTCCAGCAAAGCGTCATTTTTGCGCCTACAGATACGTCAGAAATACTGACCTATCTGTAACTCCTTGCGACATGATGCGTCATACAGTAAATATGATGCATCATTGGTGTCGCAGGGAGGGCGCAGTGAAAAGTGACGCATCGCTGTTTTCACGCAGCGATGCGTCACTTTTCATATGTGAGGCCCAGAATCTTATTTTCAAGTATCTAGGCCCTACTCAATGCAGTGCTTTATGGATTAACAATGTGGTTATAGGGGGAGGAGCCGCGCCAGCGACCAAGATGGCCGCTTGAGCATCGGCTCCGCCGGCCGCCACATCCTGCTCGCCTATCCGGCAAATTATCCTGTACCCCGTCCCCACTGTCTTGTGGGGGAACGTCACCTGAGTCGCTAGGTGAAATTTGGGCTCGATTGGTCGTTCCCACGTCCGAATATCGTCGACGCAAGAATTGGGGCCTGTGACGTTGGGGACCGGGACCCCGAGTGTGCCACCGTCCGGAGTGCAGTGCGACAACATCGGCTGCCGAGACCGGAAGTGGCCGGCCGGACCTTTATCTGCTGTTCCCGGCTGGCGGTCGGAGCGTCCCTGCCCTTTCTGCAATACCCTACGGACAATCGCTGCAAGACCCTTCTCCGCTCGACTGAGGAGTGGTGGGTTTCTCCTGCTTTTGCGGTCGAGATGGCGGCGCGAGACCTCGAAAAGACCCTACCGAAGGCCCAGAGATCGAACCGTCAAGTCCAATCGAACCGTATTGATAAATACGCAGTCTCAAGGGGATCCCCGTCCGATGTGAAACGCTCCCCGGCTGGGGGCCCCGATGGGGATCCAGGCGGCGATGATCCGACTATGAAGGAACTGATGGCGGCCATCAGGGAGGTTCAATCCTCCTTGGGGACAATAGACACAAAGTTGGACACGGTCACTATCGAGGTGGGCCTTGTCAGGGCAGACCTCACCCAAACATCCGAGAAGGTCAAGGACCTGGAGATAAAGACGGGAAGCCTCATCGAGGATGTTTCGGAACTACAGAGGGTGGGGTCCGATCTCAAGGTGGCCCACAACCAATTTGATCGGAAGCTCGACAAATATGAAGGTCGGGCACGCCGGAACAACATTCGCATCCTTGGGGTTCCGGAGCGATCTGAAGGGGCCACCCCGGACCTCTTTGTCGAGGAGTTCGTCCTGCAACACCTCAAACCCAAGGGCCTGAGCAAGTTTTTTACTGTGTAAAGGGCTCACAGGGTGCCCGGTGGCCGCCCGAACACCGGGGCGCTTCCGCGTCCCATCATTGCCCGTGTCCTGAACTTCCGAGATAGGGACGCCATCCTACAGTTCGCAAGATCATCGGGCCCGCTGGCCTATGAAAACGCATCCTTGCTGTTCTTTCCTGACTTTACTCGGATGGTGCACAGGAAGAGACAGGGTTTTATGTCCATAAAAAGGAGACTTCGAGATCGAGACATGAAGTACTCGATGATGTACCCTGCCCGTCTCCGAACAGAACATGGTGGCAAGACTTGGTTTTTTTACTCCCCGGAGATAGCGGCGGACTGGCTGGATCGACTTGGGGACCCGGGTCCCGAGGGCCATACGCAAACGGAGGACGAAGAATGATGAACTAAATGACTCGAGCAGCTTCCAGTTACCATTATTGGCGTAGAGGGTTGACGGGGGGTTTGTTATTCTTTATCCTCACCCCTCCGTAAACCTATATTTTTAATTCGTACTTTATTATTTGAGGGGGGGACATGGTTGGTGGGAGGTGGTGGGGGCTGGCGACCTGTCGTAGGGTCCTCCTCCGTTTTCTACTTTTAGATCCTAGTTAGTGGGGGCGACAGGCACACTGCGAGTTGGGGATGTGTACACGTCACATGCAGGGGTGCAGGGTGGGGGGAGTTCCATTCAGGGGTTGGGGGGTTGGGATGTTGTTTTGTTTGTGGTTTGTGACCGGTCCATGCAGTGGGACCCTTCGAAACATTCTTGCTTTTTGATGACTAATGGCTTCATCTAGACAGGGCCTGGGATTCTCGGTCCTTAGCTGGAACGTCAATGGCCTGGGTGATAAGATAAAGCGCACTGCTGTGAATCAATTTATTAGGCGGCGATCGCCGGATGTTGTTCTGCTGCAGGAGACCCACCTGATGGGGAAACGCTGTATGGCTTTGCACAGGGGAGGCTATAAACTGGTAGCGCATGCTGGTTTTACTTCGGGCTCCAGGGGGGTGGGCATTCTGGTTAAAAACTCATTCCCACTTACGATCCAGTGTACTTGGTCTGATAATCGAGGGCGCTATGTAGGAGTTTCTGGTGTTTGGGAGGGAAGAACGGTTTAGTTTCTCTCTGTCTATGTCCCCCCGTCCCTGCAGACCGACACGTTTGGCGACTTGGGCCGGGTGTTTCTTGCTTAGCCTATGGGCCTTATGGTGATTGGTGGTGATTTCAACGCGGTTATGGACGGGGAGCTGGACAGGCTTCCCTCCCGTGCGCTGTTGCCCTCCCGCAGATGGCTGCCTGACTTCCTGTCGGCGTCTGGTTTAATTGATGGCTTGCGACTGCGACACCCGGGTGCTGTGGAATACACACACGCATCCGCGGCGCACCGTTCCCTCTCTCGAATTGATTATGTATTATTGCCGGCGGCCCAGGCAGCCGCGGTTGGTGAAGTGACACATTTTGTGCGAGGGGTCTCTGACCACTCGCCAGTATGGCTGCGTTTATGTGTAGGACGAAGTGACGTGGGTAGGATTGTTCCCATCCCCGCTTGGCGCCTGTGGGACCCGGTTGTGAAGAAGGAACTGGCGTGTGTAACTACTAGTTATTTCAGCGAGAATGAGGGCTCGGTTGTTTCTAGTTGCTCCTTGTGGGAGGCGTATAAGACAGTCGTCAGGGGAGAGGTTCTCTCCCTTGTTGCTGAGCAGAAAAGGAAGAGGAGGGCTGAGCTGGACAGGGTGGAGGCGGAGCTTCTGATCTTGGAGACTGCTGTCTCCTCCGGGGGCGACCCGTGGGCGGATCACCGCCTCGGGTTGCTCCGGGATGAATACAAAACTTTGACTCGAGATACGGCTAGGGCGCAGCTTGACACCACTCAGGACAGGATTTACGAGCACGGGGACAAGGCCGGGAAATTGATCGCTTGGCTAGAGAAGGGTGACTGGGGCTCTAGGCTGGTCCCGGAGCTGCAGGTTGCTGGCTCCACGGTCACATCGGACCCCCAGCTGATAGTAGAAGAGTTTGCTCGTTACTATGCGGAGATTTACACCTCTCCGGGTGCGTTTTCTGAAGCCGATAACTCATATATGTTGCGCGATATTATTTTGCCGGTATTGTCGGATGACGATAGGAGGTATCTGGATTCTCCCCTTACCAATGACGAGGTAGCAATCAGAGGTGTTCATTCTGGTAGGGCCTCCGGCCCTAATGGACTTCCAATCGAACTATTTAAACCTTACGCTGATAGATTAGCCCTGTATTTGAAGGGTATGTTCACGGAAAGCTTGGAGTGAGGTCAGCTGCCTTACGACCAGCGGATTGCTAATATAGTCGTCATTCATAAGGAGGGCAAGCCTCGATTGGACTGCTCTTCGCATCGTCCGATTTCGCTGTTGAATGTAGAGCCTAAGGTGTTAGCAAAATTACTCGCTACGCGCCTCGTGAAGGTCATCTCCGCCTCTGTCCATCCTGACCAATCTGGCTTTATGCCCAGAAGGAACACTGCTCTCAATCTCAGGCACCTACATGGTGTTCTGGCCAGCGCGTCTCGAATCCATGAGCCTGCGATTTTGCTGTCCCTGGACGCCACTATGGCTTTTGATCGTGCGGAATGGCCCTATCTCTTTGCGGTGTTGGCTAAACTTGGATTCGGTCCCGGCTTCATCGGCTGGATCCGCCTCCTATATTCTGTCCCCTTGTCGCGCGTCGTCGTGAATAATCACAAATCCGGCGATTTTACTCTTGGGCGTGGATGCCCCCTTTCGCCGTTGTTGTTTACGCTGGCACTGGAGCCCCTTGCGGCCTGGGTGCGCTGGGACCGCTCCATAAAGGGGTTGCGCTGGACCCCGGAGTGGGAAGATAAGATCTCGCTTTACGCGGACGACATCCTCTTGTATTTGACTTCCCCCCGGGCTTCATTGATAGTGTTCATGGACATCCTTGCCATCTTCAGCAGATACTCTGGCTTCTTGATCAATTGGTCGAAGTCGGTTTTGTTTGTACTGAGCGGGGATCCACCCAGGGTGCCAGCGAACTGTCCCGTAAGGGTGGAGTCGACTAGCTGTCGTTACCTAAGGATTCATATCTCTCTAGATCCCGCAGTGCGCCATCGCTTAAATTTGTTGCCCCCCCTAGCCAGGCTCCGGGCGGACACGGCTCGGTGGAAGGCATTGCCTCTCTGTATGCTGGGTCGCGCTACCCTTTTTAAAATGATGGCCCTTCCGCGCTTCTTGTATGCTCTTCAAAACTCTTTTGACCCGGTGCCCCCCTCATACTTCCGCGAGATTGAGTCACTGCAGCGCGGCCTTCTGTGGGAGGGAAGACCGCGCATAGCTCTTTCCAAATTGATGTTGCCCTGGTATGATGATGGAATCGGCTTGCCGAATGTTCGCAAATATTATTGGGCGTCGCAGCTGGCTCCCATCAACCACGCGATTTATGGGTCCCCGGCTCACCCGGGTTACGCAATGGACCGCGGTCAGTTGCCGGGGGGTGAGTTCACCCGTGTTTTGTATGCGCGGCGCGGCCGTTTCCCGTTGAGGGGGCCCACCTTGTGCTCCACGAGAGTGTGGCACGAGGCCAATGGTGCCCTTCACTGGGCTGGACGTCTGACCTTGTCCACGCCACTGTGGAGCTCTGAAAAGCTAGGGATGCTCTGGAAGGCAAAGGGGTTTGACAGGTGGGACCTGATAGGCATTTCACAGATCCGGGATATACAGGGCAAGGATAGGATACTTACTTTTGAGGAGCTACAGGCCAAGTACCAGTTGTGTGACGCCGAGCGGTTTCGATACCTTCAGATTAGCCACGCATTTGGCGTGGCGGTGCCCGACGGAGAGACACTTCCGGTGGCCTCCCCGCTGGAGGATCGCCTGCTTGATGGCCTCTTACATACCAAAGCGATCTCCCTCACATACCGTAAATTGATTAACCATACGGACGACCCGCTGGTGCGCCTTCGCGAGCACTGGGTCGCCGATGGTCTCGTCCTGGATGATGAAGATTGGAGGGAGGCGGTGGCATCCCCTAGGGAGGTGGCGGTCCCGATGAGGCTTCGCTTGGTACAGCTTCGGATCTTACATCGATCGTATGTAACGGGCCTTGGCCTGCAGAGGATGGGACTGACTGGATCGCCTGAGTGCCGCAGGGGATGTGGGCTGCCGGGGTCATTTATGCACATTCTTTGGGAATGCCGGGAGGTCCGGGAGTTCTGGAACCGTATACATGCAAAAATGAGTGAGGTGTGGGAGATGAGAGTTGATCCGGAGGCGCGGCGATGTTTGCTGAATGTGTGGGAACCCACGGACCTGCCGACTCATGGTAGGGTGTGGGTGACCCTTGCGTGCGCAATAGCTAAACGCAACATCGCACAGCTCTGGGGGGCGGCTCGGGCACCCAGGGTCGGGAAATGGATGGAAGATCTTGATTGGTGTATGTTTCGTGAAAAGTCTGTGTATTTCTCTAGGGGGCGACCTCGCAAATGGGTCAAGATATGGAGTGCGTGGAATTCATACCGTGGAAATATTTGTGAACCCCCCGCACTGGAGCCGATAATTGTGGACCTTGAGAGTTCTTAGGCCTGTTTTTCTATCATTTGTTTTAAGTGATTAACTTTTTCTTGTCCATAGCATTGATCTCATTTTCAAGGTTTTCTATCTCCTCTTGTAACTTCTCACGCTTATCCCTAGCATGGCGAATTAAAATTTGCATCATCACTTGTGATGCGTTTTCAAGGTTCGATTCCCAATCATTTAGGAGGTTATCTTGTAAATCCTCGAAAGTTGGAAAAATTAATATTCTTAAGCCACGAGGTACTTTCTTGTTCGTTAGATATTGTTGTAAAGTAACCCCATGCCACCAACGGGATAATTCTTGTTTCTTTAGCCTCTCCAATCTTAGAAACAATGTTTTCAGACTGGATGTGGATACTGGTTGTTGAGCGCCTCCTGGCTTACTGGCGCTAACATTAAAGAGGTTGAGGGACATTTCCTCTCTTCCATCCAGAAAACGTGCCATTTTCTATTCTAAAAGGTAATTCAGTGATTTGTGATGGGTGTTAAACAGTCAATTTACAAACATAAAAAACCAAAATGAACAGGACAACCTGACCAGGGTTCAGCACAACCAAAACATTAATAACAGTCAAAGTGATTTTGGTGCAGCACACTTCCCGTGCCCGTTGTCCACAGGCACAAATCCGGTCAGCAAGTTATGAACAAAAGGCGGAAGGCACACTCATTGAGGAATTACACAGATGCTTTAAGTCCGAGAGTTTTTTCTTCTTTATTTAGGTAATTTTACCCAATACACATACACAGCCAATGCGTTTCGTTACTCGTCGTAACTTCGTCAGGGCTGAAAACAATCATGACAAGATAAAAATTACATTCCAGACTTTACAAACCAAAAATAGCATAAAGCAAATATAGAAAAATATATACAAAAAACGTGTGAAAGACAATGCAAGACGGAAGACATCACAGGCGTATGTTTAAGAGCATGTTACAATCACAAAACATATAGATATCATAATACAAGCTCACAAACACCAAAATTGTCCAAAATTAAATGAATACAAATATAACACATTGCACCTACTCATCCACTTAGACATAAATATTGTTAAAAGAAAACTATTTTATACATTTTGTAGTGTAGTTCCTATTATCCCAATAGGCTCTGCGCATTGGAATAATATCTTCAATAGTATAGACCTAGGGCAGAGGTTAACTAGGTCTTCTACCGACGATATTAGACTTAAAGTTTTGTGTTTGCCAGCTAGCTCAGAGTTCACTAGAAACTTTCTCGAATAGGCAAGGAGGATCTGAACCTCCCTGGATAGACAAGAAGGGATTTAGTTTCTGACAACCATAGAACATGACAACTTTGCTCTCCCCTAATCAAGAGTGTATCTCTAGAGTCGTGTGAAAACAAAAGACAACTTATTTTACTCAGTCAGTTCAGTGCATTCTTAGTTTCACCAGATTGTAGAGAAAGGAAGAGATGGGCGTGTTCAATAAAAGATGTTATTTATTGATCAGTCTCTTTTCTCGTACAAGAGAAATGGATCGCTATTATTGCAATACTTATAGTTAAGTAAAGTGCATACAGTAAAGACAGAATTATAAAATAATACTGTAAAAGCATTGATATGGTTTCTAAGCCATATGATATTTAAAATGGATAAAATATATACATACATACATACATTGACTAATCGTACTCAACTGGTGCTTCTAACCACGCCTACCCCAGTGTACCTGACCTAAGCCTAATACGTGGGCGGGAGTAGATAAGTAGCAGTTTAAGTTAAGTTTGTTTTGCCAAGGGACTGACTCAAGAATTCTCTGCAAGGGGTTATTCAGTTCTGTACCTGGAATCTAGAAGGTTTGAGGGCTGGTATCTCTTATCCCAGGTCTTGATATTCCAGCTGCCTGCGAGGGCTGCTTGGAAACGCCGGAGCTGGATTTCTCGGCAGGAGAAAAGCAGCGTCTCTCTCTCAGCGCGTCAGGAAGGAGGGGCAGCGTCTGTGGGCTTCGCTCTCAGCTGGGCTCCTCGGCAAGTCTCGCTGCTCCAATCTCGTCACCAACGCTTGTGTTTGCTTAAGGCAATGTCGGTAATATTTATACCTGAAAGGTGCCGAGATTGACGTAAGGATGGACATAAATACGTCAATAAGGATGTCATACGAACTGATCGTTAGCACATTCTTTACTGAAGTTCTCGGTGAAATCAAAACAATGGCTGCGGGGATTTCCCAGGTCGCTGTAGGTTTGATTTGTTTTGAGAACTCCGTATGCCTATCAGGGGGCTGGAGGAATATCGCTTGCCTAATTAGATGGCATGCGTTATGACCTAATCAGATAACGCGCGTCTGTGCCGTGGTGTGGCTTAATCAGATAACGGGTTTTTGCACCGTTGAATGGCTGCTAGTTACTTAATAACCAGACAAGGGTCAGGAATAGGGGGATCGATACAGTACCCATAGGAAATACATCACACCCACTCCACGTAATCTATGTCCATATTTACAAATCTAGGCATAGTAAAAAAACTAGTAGTGTATGTGTATACCGTACCACCCCAAAATACAATCATATGTATTTCGAAAACTGGAAATATGAAATACACGAAAAAGATGCGAATAGTTACTATATGCACTCAAGCAATGAAAAATCTGTTACGCATATTTCTAAATCAGCATAAATGAAAACGCGAAATTTACACATGAAATGGCTCTTAATACAGAAGAAAAATTGCGAGACCATTCCATCACAAAGCATAAAATACTTATGAACATGCTAGAGGGTAGCTAAAGTCTCTAGAGTATCTAATAATAGAAATTTAGTTCTCTAAGAATAGTTCTACCTTAAGCAGAAGATAAGTGTCCCAAAATTTTGTAAATATTTCGGATTGGAAAAAAATTTGTTCTCGCTGTCTGAAAAACTGATGAGAAAAAATTCCCATATCGCTTTTTAAAGTTTGAAGGCCAAATTCAGGATGTGAGGAACGCCGTGTGCTAGCTTGCTCAAAGTCATTCTTTCTGCTCGGGTGAAAACATCATATCATTTAGACTGTTGAAAAAACTGTCAACAGTTTCTTGCGAAAGTTCCACTAACTCGGAAAAAGTTGTTACCATGCATTCTTGAGCATGATTGCCTTCATTGATGTTATGACCAGCATAGCTGACAGAAGGTTGTACCTGATCGATGCTGCTTTCATCTTGTACTTCACTACCCCTTAATCGTAGTGGTGAAGCCTCCACGAATGCCGTCATCAGGATTGGTAGCCGCTGGGGACAGCACAATGCATGAGTCGTTACCGGACCCAACAATGTTTCTGCGTCCATTGGCACATCCGATTGTAGTGTCAGACAGGTGTCCAACACGCATTCTTCGCCGCATAGCAAGCACCTTAATACAGGCATAACACAACGTTGCCACAAGGGTCTAAATGAAAGAAACCAAGTCATGTTGAGGTCTCTCAGCCGGGCTAGTCCAAGGACTTTAGTTATGCGGTCCCTGTAGCGCATGGCTAGTATCGTTTCTTCCATCGTCGCTGGTGTCTTGTCTGTGACACGGTTTGCCATAGCGAAGCAACAGGATCAAAAATAGGATGCCTGCCACTAGTCCCAATAGGAGAGGAAGTCCGCCAAAAATGGAATGGACAAAATCAGGAAAAATACCCAGGATGGCTTTGAATGGTGTTAAAGCTCCTGAAAACACTGTCTTAAATACACTTGAGACACCACTGGTATCAGAAATATTTAAGATTTCGTTCAGTACTTCTGCGAAATGTATGGGGGAATTAGTTGATAACAATGAATGAATCTCTGCCGTTGTCCTTGCAACTTGGAGATCATACGTTTCTTTAGATGACGTTAGCCTGGTCGGCGTCTGTAGGAGCACTGTCTTCATTCTGCTTAAAGTGTCCATTCGAATAGAAGCAATTTTCAAGCTGGGCCATAACCTACCTCCCTGTCTGGAAAATCGTTAGGGAACAATACACGTTCACAGCACATGACCTTCTTAGTCACAGTTATGAGATAAGGTTTTCCGGGCAGCAAACTACAACATCTGCGATCTACTATTAGAATGTAACTCCCATTCGAGAGCCTCCTAAAGAATGGTTCTATTTGTGTTGCAGGTGTGCCTAGCTGGTAACATGAAAGGTTATTTGAAGTCCCTTCACAGGCTCCATGCAAACTAATACCCTGACACAGAAGTGTACCGCTTAGTGACCTTGCACAATTATTGCCACTAAGAAACACTTTCTGGCCTTTATTACTGACACATGCGTGTGTATAGGGCAAGTTCCATGTTGACTTAATGTACCCTTTACCCAACCTTTCATACTGGCCTGCCTGTATATATTTTTGGCAGTATTGAAACCTGAAAGTTGATATCGGAATATTAATTATCCCATGTATTAACCATTCAATGACAGGTCGTTCTGACATTGTCAATGGCAATCTCTCGAGTTTCTCAATGCTCAGGATTGTATAATCAGCACCCTTTTGTGCCATACTGATTTGTTTATCAGTAAGGTTAAAGATATTAAATATTGACGTTGTGTTGATTAAACGCCAAGGCACATAGCCTGAACGCAGATTTTGTAACGTCCAGCCAAGCTGTACAATAGAACGCAATTGCGACTGACCGTGTTGTAACATCAGTAAGTCTTACGATATTATATCGATTGCTGAAGACACAATGCTGTCCAGAGAATATATTCTGGAGGACAGAGTCATTAACCCATTGTCCACCATAGAAAGTGATTTTTCCAAATTAATATGGTCAATTTCCCGTATTTTCTCTGCTGTCTCAATTTGAGCTTCTTTCCAGGCTTCGTTATATGCTGCATATATAGAGGCCGCTATGAAACGTTTTTGACGCTGTTTGCGTGGTCCCTTAATGAAATCACGCAATTCAGTACCTTCTGTAAGTAAAGTTAGGTGTTGCTTAATTTCTGCCAGTGTGGATGTTTGTAGCCATTGAAGGCAGAGCTTGCCCACACTGTAGGTGGTTACTATCCCTGGATGTTGTCTTTGGGAATATCTAGGGTCTGGCCTGGTCAATGTGAACCCATGTATTTTGTTCAGGAATCTGTTTTGACAGTTATTTGTATCTGTGGGCCAGATCAACCATTGTTTCCATTCAGGATGTGTTCTGTTTTGGTTTAATATATGGTTTACGTCTATCTCAACATCTATAGAGCTATTACTGTTCACTGTTTGCTTTGGAATAGACGGTTTGTTTAAATCTTTGATTTTGGCTAAGCCAAGACAGGCAGTTTGTTGAATAGTGTCATTCAAAAATATAATTTGTTCTGGGATCATGCAGGCTCTAAACAATGATTCTATACCTTGTACTTGCCAATCTCTTGTACCCCAAATAGTTTTTGCTTCAATATTATTGTTCCAGAAATCAAAACCAAATGTATTCATTTGCTCAAAAAATGAATCTGAATATATCAATTTTGTGTTTGTAAGCATGGTCTTCATACCTGTCTTATTTGACAATTTGAAATAAAATGTTTCTGCTTTACTTGTGTTAAACCCTGAAAAGTATGAATATTTATCATAAAATGTTTTCGAGCTACCTTTTGGAGGAGTAGCACAATGTTCTCATTGGTTGTAATTTAAAACATTTCTAGGTTGTGCAGATTTATGTAGATAATGGTTACCATAGTGGTTGTAGCAGAACATCTGATCATAATTAGACGAACCCTGCAAATAATCATGTTCTGTAAATTTAGCAGACATCACTAGGTCAGACATCATATCATTAATACTTTCAAAGTCCCAATCATCAGCAAATGTGCTTGGTTTTACAAAGTCACTCAATGAGATCTTGAATTGGTGTGGATACTTCAGGATTTCAACCGGACCATAGATTTCATAATCAGTATTGTCCCATGCTACCCCGCCGGGTATAGGGTTGGCTGTGAAGTTGACTGAAGAAAGTTCTCTTTTCTCGACGTGTGAAGATGTGTGTGGTTTAAGGACCAAGTTGATTTTCTGGCTTGCTGTGTCCATTGTTGCATATTTTCCCTCAATGAAATGTCCCAAGCATAGTACCATGATGAGCCAAAGTATGAGGATAAATGCACCTAATGCCACCCAAATTTCAATCCATGGAGAAATCAGATAGGTTTCTTTCAGTTGTTGAAAAAGTTCCTTAGCTTTATCTTTAAAAGTTTTTGTTGATGGCTGTTTCTCAGATTCACTCAGCTCTTCAGAGAAATCATCGAAGTTGATGAAGTAGCCGGATGCTGTTATGTCAATTGTTCCAATTGCTTCTGGATTACTTTTTGCTTTTGGAGTTTGCTTTGTTTCATCAGCATAGTCATGTGTTACTTCATTGTAGATCGGTGTGTCTTGGCTAAATGTTTTTATTTGGGTTTTAAGAGGTTTAAGTTCCATTGCTTTGTTGCATAGTCCTTGTTGATTTACTGTAGAGTTTTCGAATGTGATTAGACTCTCAGTTTGAACCTCTGTATTCGTAGCAAACTTTGGTGTTCTACTACTTCTTTGGAGTCCACTTGGCCTACTGTTTGTTATCGGCCACATGATTGTGGTTTTACAAAGTCGATGGATACAACTCGGTTCTCCTTTTTACCAGCAAGGGGCGGTAGTACTACTGATCTTGTCCCGTTGACAGACAAGACAGGAACTGCTTTTCTGTAAGAAGGCCCAAATTCCTTCTTTACCGCGATCTTTTCTCTGACTAGATCCCCGACTTTTGGAATCCAGACAGGCCTTGCTGGGACAGGTGGTTTCTCTTCAGTGGTTGTTGGCTGCTGTTTCTACTTTATGTTGCTCAGGTCTTTCCTTGTTTCATTTAAGTCCTGTAAAATAGCCAAACGATCTTTGATATCAAAGCATTTATCTTTAACCGCTGAAGTCTGACTATCAAGATCTTGGATCATCATTCTAGTCCCGAACAATAGTTTGTACGGACTGAATCCTTTCAGAGAATTTCTTGGCAGGTTATTTAGACTACGTTGGACACTTATTAAATGTTTGACCCACCCAGCTCCCGAACCTAATACCTTTTCCGTTATAGATAGCTTTATGCCTTGGTTTTTTCTTTACACCATCCCGTATCCCTCAGGAAGGAAGTGAGAAGAGTCCCGCTATGCAATGCTTATTTGGCCATGCTTCCCCATAAGCTTGAGGGCTAAAGGGAAAATATTAGTCAAAACGTAGCATGCTCCTAGCGTATATGCCATTATAGACTCGCAAATCTTTTTATAACAGTCCAGACGTCAGCCGAGTGCTGGGGTCTACATTATAAGTGAAAATTAGTCTTTTTATGTTAATATGACACTTTTTATCATGATGGGTACTTTCTTATTGTTGTTGTTTATCTGGAGCGAAATGCCATGGCAATAGTCCTCCTCGCTCGCCACTGCGATCTCTGTTACAGTCTGGGCAGTTTTTTGCAAAGATGTGATGATGCAGACTCATGCCTGGCCACCAGTACACTGATTGTAATTCTTCTAGGGAATCTTTTAGCTTGAGGTGTCTAAGACCCTCGCCCATATGTGCGTCTGCGATTAATAAGCCTCTCCTGTCCATGTTTGGAATTACTCTGTCCCCCACTCCAGGGATTCGAGCAAAAGGGACGGAGTTTGCATCTATTATGTATGTATAGTTGAGTGGGTAATTGATCGGTAGCGCTGAGTGTTAGACCTGACACCTTTAGGCGTGGTTCTTCCCCCATCGTTTTGCCTCTGACTCATGTGTTTTGATGCTGTGCTGGATTTCGTTTTTGCTGATTAAGATGCTTTGGACACTCTGCCACTGCTGATCAGTGTCAGAGTGTAAGTGCTCCCTCTGTAAATTGTGATATTGATTGGCATATTTGTATCACCACGAAGTCCCTAGTAAAGTGCACTGTGTGTGCCAGGGCTGGTGATGACAAATGCTACTAGTGGGCCTGCAGCGCAGATTGCGCCACCCACATGAGTAGCTTTAAAATGGTGACTCAGGCCTGCCAGCGCAGAGCCTGTGTGCAGTCAGTGACTGCCATGTCAGCCTGGCCAGTGTCCCCACTGGCTAGGCCTAACCCTTCCCTGTCTGTGCACATCAGTCACCCCTATGGAAGGCTCAAGGTACCCCCCTGGGCAGGGTGCAGTGTATGGATAAGGTAGAGCATGTACTAGTGCAGGTAATATGCTCTGGTAGTGGGCTGCAGCCATTTTATGCGCTCACTGCTGTAAGGCTATCTTCTCCATAGAGTAACATGGAGGAGGCTGGGCCCAAGTGATACCAGCCTATCTTCCCATAGGAACAAGATGGGACATAAGTGAAAGATATCCCTGAACTCAGAATTTAATGACACATCTTTTAGTGAAGGGTGTTTTTAAATCCTGTGTTGGAGAATAGCCCTTTTAGAAAGTGGCTGTTCTCTTGTCTAAACCTTTCTGTGTGCCTGGGTTTGTGGAATGCCTGCCCGGTCTGGATGTGACAGGGGGGGCTGCAGAGCCCCAGAGGAGAGGGTCGGAGCCAGCCCGGGGATGAAAGGGCACATCTGCCTGCCTGGGAGGTGGGAGGAAGGAATGCCTGATAAGTACTGGGCTGTGTCAAGGCCTACCTCCCCCATGTTAGCTCCCTCCTGGTGGTCAACTGACACCTCTGGCCCTGAAGCTGACAGGAAGAAGAAAACCAGAGACACCTCAGTGCTCCGCAACCCCCAGAACTGGTTTAGACTGGACCAAGGGCCTCCATGCACAAAGACTTCAAAGGACTTCAAAGACATTGAGGGGTATAAGGAAAGGACCCCTGACTACAGAAGTTTAGATTCTGAAATTCTGCAAGCAAGAAGGAACCTTTGCTGGAAGGAGGACAGCTAGAGAACTAAAGGAAGACTGCCTTGCTGTGTGCTCTAAGGGCTGACCTGTTCTACTGTCCAACTGGAAGCTAAGGAGGAGAAAGGGACTTTGCTGTGTGCTGTGACCCTGCCTACTTGAAACTGCCAAGACTCTGCTGTGTGCTGTGTCTACAACTGAATCTCCAAGGGCCTGAGAAGAGCTGGCCTCCAGTTGGGAACCCAGGGCTAAAGGTTCCTAAAACTGTCCCAGAAAACAGCTGCAAAATCGTGCTGTTGTGACCCGAGACGCGTGGTGCTTGACTGCGGAGCGTGAGGAGGGGATCGGTGTGCTCATCGGCACATTACCCGTGAGCGTCGGAGGCTTGTGGAGCCTCCCCTCGTGAAATCCGCTCCAAGGTGGTGGGGAGGTCGAGAGGGGGGTCTAATCGTGCCCAGCGCCCTTGAAAACCCCTTGCCGCCAATTCACCACCGCGGCCCGGGGCCAGGAAACCCCCCCGTAACTTGCTCCGAGGTCCAGGAGCTGCCGCGTCGAAGAACGAAGCCGCCGCGCTCCCATTGGTGGAGGGAGCCGAGCCCCCTCACTAACGCCGCGACGGGATTGGCCCGTGCGGCGCAGCGTCATCAGCAGGATCGGGCCGTGATTGGCCCGTGGAGCGTCGCGTCATCGGCGAGGCCGCGCTGCCATTGGTTGGCGGCCTCGCGCTCAGAGGGGCTTGTCTGAAGAGCCAACGGGATTGGCTGCCTGGGTCGAGGCGGCTGGAAGCGCCGAAGAACCTCCGTGATCACCGCCGGGCCGCGAGGAAGTGACCTGACCCCGCCGAGGGACTTTGAGGCGTCCCGCACCCCTGGCCAGCCGTCCCCCCACAAGGTGAGCCTCACCGCCTCCCCCGCCGCTCGTTGGATTGTCGAGAGCGGGCGGGAGAGGAAAAGGGACCGGCCGGGGCGGGGATGCGTGCACTCTGCACGGCCTGGTGCGCCGGAGGTTAGAGAAGGCGCGAGGCTGCACCTGGGACGAGAAAGAGTCCCGGAGCCTTGCGCAGAAGCGCATTGACAGCGCTTGAAGCCCCTAGGTGGGAGCACAAGGGGGGCATTGTGTTTATCGCTCGTTTTTAGGGCTGAATGAATAGGCATCAGGGGCAGTATTTTTGAGTTCCTGATTTGAGAGACTTGAGACTATCTTTGTTGGGACATAAGAACTTCCTATTTACAAGTACCATCCTAAAGATTAAGTGCAACCCTTAAGATTGAATGCAACATTTTTCTAAAGAAGTGATTATCATGCAACTGCTTTAATTACTTGCTGAAACTAGATAAAGCTATATATTTTTATAAAATATACTTACCTGTGTGGTCTCAGTTTGTGGTGGATTGGGGATTATTGTTGTGTTAAGTGCAAATGTTATCCACATTGCCTCTGTTTAGCCTAGACTGCTCGCGCCATGCTACCTAGAGGGTGAGCAGGGGTTATCTCAGAGGGCTATTCCGTCACCCTGACTGGAAGTGAGGGTCCCTACTTGGGCTAAGGTACTTACCTCTGCCAACTGCAGACTCCCGGTTCTAACACTGAGCAGTCGCCTTTTGATGATGTTCTCACCGCCAGCACTGTTTCACCGTCAATGTATTTTACTGTACGCTTTTTTGTAGCTACGGAAGCCGATTTAGTTGCAACCGCTGTGGCTGTCTCAGCCAATGAATTCCCTGCAACGTGAACGCCATCACGCCGATGACTCACTGAATGTATCACGTGAGTTTTTGGTAGTTTTTTCTTTAAAAGAACTACTTGTTCCCAAAGCGCTTTCTGCTTTATTGTGGCACCTGTGTCATCTTTGTAACCATTCTGAATCCATTTCTGTAAATCGTTATTGTATGATTTGACGCAGTAATGCGAATCGCACACTATAAGTGTCGGGAATTCGCGATCGGCATTATCTAGCGCCATTTTTAACGCTATAATTTCAGTTTGTTGTTCTGAATTATTCTCCACTGAGTGTGTTTTTGTCAATAGAGGTCTTAGTTTACCTCCGCGCCACACTTCTTTTGTAACTTCACATGTGTGGTTGTATGCTTGTTCTCCCCAAACTGAGGGTTGAGCATGGCCGTCTGTATAAATTATACAGGCGTACTGTCGTAAGGGCAGAATGTCGATTGGCAGAGGGTATGTTTTTTCATAATCTAGATATTTTAATTCTTTCAATTCTGGATCAAAATAGTAGTATACTTTCTCTGTAGTAATTGAGTTTACCCATTGTATCCACTCTGGATTCAATGCTGTGGTTGGTAAATTACATGGGGTTGTTAATGCCTCAAAGGCTGATTCTGCTGTTCTGACTGTGATACGTCTACCGTCAGCATTGTCTTTTTCTCTTGCTATAGCCGTTTGGACTGCATTGACAATGTTTTCTTTTACACTGAACTTCTTTTCAGCTTCTGTGTACAAGTGTGATTTGTATGCAATTGGTACCTTTTCTCCCTCATTAGAGGTCAGGTATGTGAATCCGCATCTTCCTGGGATGACTCGAATCACAAGGTTGCGTGTGTTATCACGTGTTTGTAATTTTGTTTTAACTAACATGTCTGTTTGTAAAGATCTCAAAATTTCTGTGTGTTTTTGAGTCCAGTTGATTCTTTTAAAATCTGGTTTTATTAAATCATAGAGAGGTTTAACTCTCTCTGCATAATTTATAATGTAAGTTCTTCCGAAATTCAGGAAGCCTAGAATTGATTGTAAGTTTTTAAATGTTTTAGGTGCTTGGATTACAGCACATTTCTCTAGGAAATTGTCAGCCATGCTTTTGCCTTCACTTGATAGTTCATATCTTAAAGATAGGACTGTTAGATGGGCAATTCTTGACTTTTTAAAGTTGAATTTGTAACCCTCTGCTGCGAACCCAAGTATTATGGTGTTCACTCGCTTCAAGTGAGTATCCAAGTCATCATCTGTTAGATAGATGTCGTCGACATAAGATAATGCCTCGTCATCATATGTTTGTAGTAACTCTGTTACTCTCGCTGAGAATAACCCTGGGCTGTTCTTGTGCCCCTGGGGTAAACAACAGAATTTTTTTTGCGAGCCATTTACTGAGAACGCCGTCAAATATATGCTCTCTGGTGCTATATTTTGACAAAAGAATCCATTAGAGATGTCTAACGTTGTTTTGTACTTTTTGCGCACTATGTCATTCATTAGTGCAGCACTATGCGAGTTTTGTACTGCAAAGGTTTTGCAACATGAGTTAAGATGTCTGTAATCCAAAACAAGACGATATGAACTGTCTGGTTTGGAAACAGGAAACAAAGGATGATTCATTTGTGAGGTGCAGGTTCCAATCACCCCCTGGTATTCAAGTTGATCTAGGATCTCTTTTACCTGTTTTTTAGCTTCTTGCTTAATTGGGTACTGCCTCTGTGCAGTAGGTTGTGATTTTAACTGGATTTTGTGTGGAGGAGAGTCTTCATCCCATCCCACATGATTTTTATATAAGGCAGGTGCTTGAGCTACTGCCCACTTTCTTGCAAGTGTATATTTTTTATGAATTGGAATATGATTTGAGAAGGCAGGCATAATTATTTCTTCGCCATGTGGGCACTCCCTGACAAACTCGGTGGCCAGTCTCGTTCAGCTAGAAGGATGTCATAGCCCTTGGAGAGATTATCCCAAAATAGACCCCTTATTTTTCTAGTCTTATCCCCCTCTATACGCAATGTTATTTCATATATTTTATGAGGTTTGCTAACTCTGGTATCTGCAGTTTCCACTTGAATGTATTCATTCGTGTCCACTGTCTCCAGATGATTCATAAGGACTCACTTCTGCTGCGCTGTCTAGCATTGTCTGAGCCCATTCTCCGTTTTTCAGCTGTGTCCTCAGTATTCTCGGCATGATTTATTACTTTAATACTGGCTACCTTCTTCTTTGGAAATTGTAATTTTTTATTTTGATGAGCAGGTTCATTGTCTTTGGACTTGACGTGCTCTTCCCTGTGTTCTGATCGTCCTCTTCTTTCCGATTTCTTCGAGGAAGTCTGAAAAGATTGAGAGGGACGTGTATCAATATCTTGATATTTATCAGGTTTTTTTATATTATCCCTATTTCTAAGGTTGTATCTTTTCACAGAGGGCTCCCTCAGGGGAGACTTGCGTCCTTGGTCCGGAAATCTTTCTCTCCGCCGAGGAGACCTTCCTCTGGACTGGAATCTTTTTTCTTTAGGATTGGATTGTTTATTTCCATCCCAGCTCTTTTTTTGAGTGTTTAGATTATTTATAATAAATACCTTTTCAGGACTTTCAATTAGTTGGGGTTTCACCGGTATTTCACCCGAGCTATCTCTTCCTAGTTCCTCATAGGATTTTTCTATGATTCTGGCAATTTCAAATGGTTGGTCTGCTATATTTGTCTCTTTCAACCTCTGGTGGATCGCCACATTTGCTGCTTCTCCCTTTATATTGGCTAATAATATTGCCGAGACCTGCTTGAAGTCTTTTAGTAATTTCATACCAAGAGTTAAAGCAGGTTCTGGACCGTATTCATCTTGAATTTGTTTTAGCACATCTGGTATTACTGACATGGATGGAACACCATGTGCTTTTATGTAAACAGAAGCAAAGACTGTACCCCAAGTGTCACAGTCCTCCACATGTGGTGCGATTCCCATTGGAAGACAGATAGTCAGAATCCTGTGTTTCTCAACAGAGGTGGTATCCGGAAACACCGCCTCTATTTGAGTGATTTTTTGTGCTAACCAGAATGGAATTTGTTCCCATTTTGCGGGTACTTTACCTAGACAGGACTGTATGTTCTGTGGTGTAATTTTATTTGTGTTCCCCTGAGTAGGGGTCAGCTGTGGAATTTTAATTGCTGGTTGGACTGTTGAAGTCCGCATTACATATTGGACTAATTGTCAATGTATTTTAATTAGTTGTTTTAGCTGTGCTAAAAGATCTGGTGCAGGCATTTCTTCAATGTCTGGATGTGGTGTGTATCCGGCTAGGACCGGCCACGTTGCTCCTAGTCTACCTAGTGGACCGAGCCTGGTGATGTGATTATTATGTTTTAGGGCGCCATTAAATAAGAGCAGGTGCTCTTGGTATTTGAGTGGTATTTCCACCTCCTCGAAAGGAGTGTACTCATTCGGAGGTTCCTCTATTTTGTAATAGTGGAAGTCCTTTGTTACAGCGTTTGCTGCTGGAACGTTTATCCATGAATAGAATACCTCTGTCTGCCGATATTCGTGTGCCTCAATTACGAATATGACTGTACCACCTCTCGGTGTCAGTCCATTTTCTATAAGTTTTAAAGTTATAGTTTTTCTTATGTTGACCGGGATTAGCATTGCGCCCGGTCTTGCAGTAGGAGACTATTGTCAGCGGCTAGGAGTTCAGCTGCTACTCTAGCTGTCTCCCTTCCTTCTTCACTGTCTGACATTTTACTGACAGGAAGGTTATTTTATTTATTTGCAGATCAGGTTACTATGGAAAGAAAGATTAGATGCACAATATTTTGGAACAGTGTATCCTTCAACGTTGAATAAACCAAGAACCATACATAGGAGTCTCCTCCTACGAAGGTTGGCGGATATAACCTTTCACCCACTCCAGACGTCTTTGGAGTATTATGGGGAAAAGGGTCTGAGTGAAAAAGCACGACTGAGTTACTCTAATGCCTTACGTTAGATTTATCGCCTATCCAAACCGTTGGGCGCCATGTAGTGTAGTTCCTATTATCCCAATAGGCTCTGCGCATTGGAATAATATCTTCAATAGTATAGACCTAGGGCAGAGGTTAACTAGGTCTTCTACCGACGATATTAGACTTAAAGTTTTGTATTTGCCAGCTAGCTCAGAGTTCACTAGAAACTTTCTCGAATAGGCAAGGAGGATCTGAACCTCCCTGGATAGACAAGAAGGGATTTAGTTTCTGACAACCATAGAACATGACAACTTTGCTCTCCCCTAATCAAGAGTGTATCTCTAGAGTCGTGTGAAAACAAAAGACAACTTATTTTACTCAGTCAGTTCAGTGCATTCTTAGTTTCACCAGATTGTAGAGAAAGGAAGAGATGGGCGTGTTCAATAAAAGATGTTATTTATTGATTAGTCTCTTTTCTCGTACAAGAGAAATGGATCGCTATTATTGCAATACTTATAGTTAAGTAAAGTGCATACAGTAAAGACAGAATTATAAAATAATACTGTAAAAGCATTGATATGGTTTCTAAGCCATATGATATTTAAAATGGATAAAATATATACATACATACATACATTGACTAATCGTACTCAACTGATGCTTCTAACCACGCCTACCCCAGTGTACCTGACCTAAGCCTAATACGTGGGCGGGAGTAGATAAGTAGCAGTTTAAGTTAAGTTTGTTTTGCCACGGGACTGACTCAAGAATTCTCTGCAAGGGGTTATTCAGTTCTGTACCTGGAATCTAGAAGGTTTGAGGGCGGGTATCTCTTATCCCAGGTCTTGATATTCCAGCTGCCTGCGAGGGCTGCTTGGAAACGCCGGAGCTGGATTTCTCGGCAGGAGAAAAGCAGCGTCTCTCTCTCAGCGCGTCAGGAAGGAGGGGCAGCGTCTATGGGCTTCGCTCTCAGCTGGGCTCCTCGGCAAGTCTCGCTGCTCCAATCTCGTCACCACCGCGTGTGTTTGCTTAAGGCAATGTCGGTAATATTTATACCTGAAAGGTGCCGAGATTGACGTAAGGATGGACATAAATACGTCAATAAGGATGTCATACAAACTGATCGTTAGCACATTCTTTACTGAAGTTCTCTGTGAAATCAAAACAATGGCTGCGGGGATTTCCCAGGTCGCTGTAGGTTTGATTTGTTTTGAGAACTCCGTATGCCTATCAGGGGGCTGGAGGAATATCGCTTGCCTAATTAGATGGCATGCGTTATGACTTAATCAGATAACGCGCGTCTGTGCCGTGGTGTGGCTTAATCAGATAACGGGTTTTTGCACCGTTGAATGGCTGCTAGTTACTTATTAACCAGACAAGGGTCAGGAATAGGGGGATCGATACAGTACCCATAGGAAATACATCACAATTTCTATTTACAAGCCATGCGCAACAAAAGCATCTAGAGGTTCGAAGATAAAGATATTGATAACAAAAGAGGGAGAAAAGAGAAAAACGAAAAAAGCCTATAAGGTATAGGCCCAAAGATAACAACTAGCCTTAGAACAAAATCCTAATAACAGTGACTAGAACGGTATAAGCATCCAATAAATCCAAATATATGATGCACACGCAATCCTAGAAGAATGGAAAGAGGGGGGTGTCATGACAGCATTCTAGCAATAAGGGCCCAGTATAAATGACTACTCACCATGTGCTCTACTGTTTATGTTCAAACTGGGAGCCAGTTGTAATTGAAAAAGGACATATTTGAGAATTTGCAATTCCACAAAATTGGGAAGTGCTGTAAACAAAAAAACAGTAAAATAATAAATATGTTACAACAACCATATTTGAAAATATAATAAGTTCCACCATCAGGCATATTTCATCAAGAGAGAGATAGTAGTGTGTGTTTTAGTCATGGTGACATATTGGTACAGCGCGATACCAGCGAGTTAGCCAATTACTGTCACAACTGATCAGAACACAGTAGACCATAAAACAGGCCACTCACCCTGTGCTCTCTTGCAGAAGTTAAGCCAGAGAGCTTATCGTCTAAGCGACACTTACACGGAAGAAAAATTCACAGGTCCACAAGTTGTAGGAGACACTACAATTGAAATGCCAGAACAAATAGCACATTTTAGAATCCAAGACCTAGACATATGGGCTAGCCTAAGCTAAAAGATACAAAGTATAGTAACGATATAGACGAGGATCATCGGCCCATTATCATAGTTGATCCTGACGCAATAAAGACATTTGTGAAGACCACTTACCAAATGCTCTAGTTGATAAGGATAAATCAGAGAGCTGACAATGATGGGCGTGATCATGGAAGGAAAATACCCAGTCCACAACCAAGAGAGAGGGAAGCACTGCAATCAAAATTCCAAGGTAAGCGGAAAAAACATTGGAGCCCAGAAGATGAATGGCAGGCTAACCTAGTTTCTGTGACCACAGTCTAAAGACAAAAGTATGAAGTAAATAATTAATTAATTAGCAAGCGGGCCATATTATAATATTATAGTTCTAGCTGTTATCTAAAGAGCAGAAAAGGCCAGCCGGAGAGGCGTACCATCTCAACAAATTATTATAACGTGCAGGTTGTAAATATATATATATATAGATGTCTAAAACACGAAGGCCCGATGGGTGGTTCAGAAAAATAGGGATAGCGCAATGCTTTACCTGGAACAAAAGCGGTCTGCTAAATGAGTAGTGGAAAGCGACCTCTGAAGAGTGTGTATCACCTCCTATTTTAAAAGAAAAGCTTAGTGCCAAACAACATAAAGGCCAACTAGAGTGTCACAATAGGACAAAAGCCCCCAGTGTCTTACCTAGCACTTCCGAAATTCCCCAAGATAAATAGATGCGAAGTGGAGTCTTTAAGTCATATGTGTTGCCTCCTATATAGGAAAGGATGCTGTAGGGGAAAGAAAAGCCCCATAATTATGGCATCTACAGCGCTTTTGCCATGACGATAACATGACTACCAAAAGTGTTCTGTATTATGATTTAAACAGGCACATGCACATATGAAACCGAATATTTATACGGTCATGGCAAAAAGCAGATGCAAGTTAGTGATGCAACACAAGTTTAAATTATCACCGCCACCCAAGATAACCACAGTGCTGGTAAGCTCCGGATAATACCGAAACATATATCATGTCTCCCACTTCCAACTGACACAAACCTTGGCCTGCGTCTAAATCCAAACAGCAGCCACGAGGACCTTTATGGTTCTGTTAGAGACATAAAATGCAAAGAAATATCAAATTAAGTACCCGATACATCGGCAGTTGTTATAAGGGGTAACGGGCAGCTACACGTTATGAGCAAAACGCTGAAATGAAGTGTGCATTCTGTCCGTGCACAACATACAATACCAAAGTGCCGTGAATGCTACTTCAAACTAATTAAATAACCCTAATACAAGGTAATGGCATATTGCGCGCAACTTACTGGATGAAGCATTCAAGCCTTATGTGTATAGCATATGATCACAGGATGTCGTAAGGTCTGATATTACGGCGATATACATTACAATCATCTCATCTCGGATACGAAGTCAAATAACCGTGGTCCCCAAGGCTTCCATTGTGACGGTACTTAGATTAGTAAAACTCAGAGTCACGAAATGATGAAAGCAGGGTGACCCCACGATCTAAATCAAACATTAATAGACGCATGAAGCAATGTGCAGATAGCACTTACCCTGGTCAAGAGTAGCGACCTCCCGGCATGGTAACACGGGTCAGTAGATCCAAAAGAAAAGCCCGTATGCATTACACCCATTTTAAAGTCCATTGCTTCCCGCGTCAACGTCAATGTAAGTAAGCGGGTGTGACGAGACGGAATGTAACAGTAAACACCAATAACGGACAACACTTCTAAAACCGAGATGCTCTCAATATCGGAGACCCGGCGGCCATATTGGCGTGGCTAAAGCGAAATGTCAAAGATCTATCAATCTCGAAAAAACACGAAGAGACCAAAAATGAAAAAGAGAACCGAAACCATGGCGAAAAATGCACATAAATTATGCACTAGTAATCCCATCTGGCAAACAAAGGTCATGTGTCAAAGACCCAACTGTGAACAGTCATCCCCTAATAATCCCGTACATCGGTCGGCAGTTGACCAAAAGGCATATGTCCGCAGCCAATCCATAAATATGTGGGGAAAATACCCAAAACGTCCAGTATACATAAAAAAGCACATATGAGAAAAGCACATTTTAAAGGATAGCAACAATTACACCAGGCAAACACCCACGAATACCTATTGTTACCCTAAAACGTGACAAATAAATACAACAAAAAAGCCTCACCAGGTATATTGTAATATACTGGCTTAACTCAGAACAACCGTGCCCTGAAGGGAATTTTGTCATGGTAGAATCATAGCTACTTGACACCCGGACTGCATAAGATAATATGTAGAAAGAAAAAACACCCCTCTTTGAAGTGTTGAGTTTGGACGAAAAACAGACACAATTATATTAACACAAATAACAATTTTTTGATTGTTTGACAGTGGTCTATACACAAGAAAACAGTTCAAACATGTACATGGACACAGAAGTACCCCAATCCATGCATTCTCATAAGAAGTAATGAAGCTCCTTATCGGTGTTGTGTCCTTTTAAAGTGGCCTGTAAACGGCAAATCCATTTTGCCTCTTTCTGGCGCACAAGTAGTTCCCGATTTCCACCCCGTTCACCACATGGGACATGCTCAATGCCATTGAACCATAGTTCCCTATTATTTGGATGAACCTCATTATAGTGGGAGCAGAGGGGATGAAGGCTGTCATTGTATATGATTACCCTGCGGTGTTCCTGAAGGCGCACCTTCAGAGGGCGTATCGTGCTGCCTACATAAATTGTACCACATTGGCATCCAATTATATAAATTGCAAGTGTAGTGTTGCAATTTATAAACTGCTGGATGTCATTTTTCCTTTGGGTGTTATAGGAGAAATCAGTGGTTTTATTACGGCCATATGGGCACATATTGCACAAGCCACAAATGAAAAAACCTTTGGGTTTCGCTGGTAGCCACATAGATACAATCAATTTATCATGTATATAGCTAGGACACAGTGTTTCACGTAGGGTCCTTCCTCTTCGAATTATCATAGTGGGGATAGTATTAATGCTGTGTTTTAAGCCAAGTACCTCTAATAGGAAACCTCAGTTCTTTTTCATGACGCCTCTTAATTTGTCACTATTAGCATTATACTGAGTGACCAGGCTCACGGATCTACGGACAGGGCCATTGACATCTTTATGTGGTTTCTCTCTAAGTGTCTCATTCCTAGTAAGTCATCTAGTTTTTGTAACGGCCTTGGACACAGTTTTTGGCGAATACCCTCTCTTCAGAAACCTTTGTTCGCAGTCCATAAGGTTTTGATGGTATGACTCATCTTGGCTGCAGTTTCTATGGATCCTGGTCATTTCCCCATAGGTGATATTGTTGATCACTGATCGAGAATGGGCACTAGTAGCATGGAGCACACTGTTACACGCTGTTTCTTTTCTGAACAGTGTTCTCTTAATGACATCATTGTGAACATAAAACTGGATATCTAAGAAATTAATCCTGTCTCTATTATGTTCCATCGTGAACCTCACATTGTACTCATTAGAGTTTAAATATAGAAAGTATTGTTCAAGTTGTTCACTGGTTCCTGACCATAAACATATTATGTCATCGATATATCTCCCCCAGTACACGATATAATCGGTCCAGGGGGAGGCGTGCCGACTCCAGGCATGCTCCCTCTCAAACCAGCCCATGAATAGGCAGGCGTAAGAGGGAGCAAACCTGGAACCCATTGCTGTGCCAAGGATCTGTTGATACCAGCACTTGTTGTGCAGAAGTTGTTATCCAAGATTAATGAGATCATTTCAATGATCATTTCATTTGCGTCAAACAAACTGACACTCTCCTTATCCAAGAAAGAGCGTACTGCTCTTATTCCAAAATCCCTTATGATACAGGTGTATAACCCTACAACATCAAAGGTTACAAACATGAGTTCTTCACACCACTGGAAGTCTTTTACCTTAACCAAAATGTCTTTGCTGTCTTTAATGAATGAGGGGAGGTTCACCTCGAATTTTTGAAGTTTCGTGTCCACATATTGAGAGATCTTTTCAGTAGGGGAGCCAACACCAGAAACAATCGGGCGGCCTGGTGGAAAATTGCCCCCCTTGTGTACCTTAGGTAGTACATTGATACAGGGATAGGTGGGACAATGAACCCTAAGCTAATGGAATTCATCTTCTGATAATAATCCGATCTCTCTCCATTCACTCAATTTGAGGTTAATCAAAGACTGTACATTCGGCATCGGGTTAGACTTCAATTTTTGATAACAACTGTTGTCACTCAGTTGCCGATCTATTTCTTGCATATAATCAGTGTAATTCATGACCACAACATTACCGCCTTTGTCCGCCTCTCTAATAACAATGGTGGTGTCTTCTTTTAACCTGGCTAATGCCTTTCTTTCTTTGGCGGTAATGTTGTGGCCACGAAATTGATCGTGATCTTTTGCTGCGTCCATTTTGTACAGATCTTTAGTCACCTGTTCATAAAAGATGTCAATATTTTTATGATAGTTGGTTATCGGTAAGAACTTAGATCTTGGTTTTAAACCACTTTCAATGCCTGGCATCTGCTCAATATCCAATTCATTAAGTAATGCCGGTATATTGGGAGTTATATCATCTTCAATACTGAATAGTAATTGAACATGTTTCATTTCCTCAACACTCAATGGGTTTCTACCTTCCGTGCTGTTAACATTGTTAAACTTTTCAGGGTGTTGACAGAAAAAATCCCGTAATTTCAGCTTCCGTACAAATTTAAACATGTCAATATGAACAGATGTGTCATCCCCACTTTGGGTAGGACAAAAATTCAACCCCTTAGACAATACTGAAATTTCGGCAACGTCAAGTATTTTATTAGAAAGATTAATGATTTTCAAATCATGTTGGCATTCACATTGTCACTTGGGATTAAATCAACTGTTTGAGCAACCATCACTTGTTCACTTTGCTAACTGTACCTCGGCCCTTGCCTGTAGCGCCCCTTACTCCTCCTGCCCCCCCTGCGGGTTTTGTTTGGTCCTTCTTTAGTTGGATTCTGCTGCTTATCCTTAACTTTGCTAGCTCCTTCTGGAAAGAAGAAGCTCCTTCCGCTAAAGGGGTTTCTGGTGTTATTTTAGAAGCTACACTGATAAGTGAAGATGTTTAAACACTTTCTATGGAAGATGTTTCATCATTGCTTTCCTTCTCCTCTCTTTGTCTCTTTTCATCATCATTATTCTGTAGGTTATCGAATTTTTTGGCGAAAGTGTAGACTCGCCCATCTCGATAGTCTCTATCATCTCTTCTAACCTGTTTCAGTTTTTTGTCCTTAAGGTAGATTATATAGTCGTCCATCACCTGTTTCAAGATGGCAACATTTTTAGTGATTATCACTTTCTTGTCCATAGCATTGGTCTCATTTTCAAGGTTTTCTATCTCCTCTTGTAACTTCTCACCCTTATCCCTAGCATGGTGAATTAAAATTTGCATCATCACTTGTGATGCGTTTTCAAGGTTCGATTCCTAATCATTTAGGAGGTTATCTTGTAAATCCTCGAAAGTTGGAAAAATTAATATTCTCAAGCCACGGGGTACTTTCTTGTTCGTTAGATATTGTTGTAAAGTAACCCCATCCCACCAACGGGATTATTCTTGTTTCTTTAGCCTCTCCAATCTTAGAAACAATGTTTTCAGACTGGATGTGGCTACTGGTTGTTGAGCGCCTCCTGGCTTACTGGCGCTAACAATAAAGAGGTTGAGGGACATTTCCTCTCTTCCATCCAGAAAACGTGCCATTTTCTATTCTAAAAGGTAATTTAGTGATTTGTGATGGGTGCTAAACAGTCAATTTACAAACATAAAAAACCAAAATGAACAGGACAACCTGACCAGGGTTCAGTACAACCAAAACATTAATAACAGTCAAAGTGATTTTGGTGCAGCACACTTCCCGTGCCCGTTGTCCACAGGCACAAACCGGTCAGCAAGTTATGAACAAAAGGCGGAAGGCACACTCATTGAGGAATTACACAGATGCTTTAAGTCCGAGAGTTTTTTCTTCTTTATTTAGGTAATTTTACCCAATACACATACACAGCCAACGCGTTTCGTTACTCGTCGTAACTTCGTCAGGGCTGAAAGCAATCATGACAAGATACAAATTACATTCCAGACTTTACAAACCAAAAATAGTATAAAGCAAATATAGAAAAATATATACAAAAAACATGTGAAAAACAATGCAAGACGGAAGACATCAGAGGCGTATGTTTAAAAGCATGTTACAATCACAAAACATATAGATATCATAATACAAGCTCACAAACACCAAAATTGACCAAAATTAAATGAATACAAATATAACACATTGCACCTACTCATCCACTTAGACATAAATATTATTAAAAGAAAACGTTTTTATACATTTCTATTTACAACCCATGCGCAACGAAAACATCTAGAGGTTTGAAGATAAAGATATTGATAACAAAAGAGGGAGAAAAGAGAAAAAAGAAAAAAGCGTATAACGTATAGGCCCAAAGATAACAACTAATAATGCCTTAGAACAAAATCCTAATAACAGTGACTAGAACGGTGTAAGCATCCAATAAATCCAAACATATGATGCACATGCAATCCTAGAAGAATGGAAAGAGGGGGGCGTCTTGACAGCATTCTAGCGATAAGGGCCCAGTATAAATGACCACTCACCATGTGCTCTACTGTTTATGTTCAAACTGAGAGCTGGTTGTAGTTGAAAAAGGACGTATTTGAGAATTTGCAATTCCACAAAATTGGGAAGTGCTGTGAACAAAAAAACAGTAAAAAAATAAACATGTTAGAACAACCATATTTAAAAAAAAAATAAGTCTCACCATCAGGCATATTTCATCAAGTGAGAAATAGTAGTGTGTGTTTTAGTCATGGTGACATATTGGTACAGCGTGATACCAGCGAGTTGGCCAATTACTGTCACAACTGATCAGAACACAGTAGACCATAAAACAGGCCACTCACCCTGTGCTCTCTTGCAGAAGTTAAGCCAGAGAGCTGATCGTCTAAGCGACACATTCACGGAAGAAAGATTCACAGGTCCACAAGTTGTAGGAGACACTACAATTAAAATGCCAGAACAAATAGCACATTTTAGAATCCAAGACCTAGACATATGGGCTAGCCTAATCTAAAAGTCACAAAGTATAGTAACGATATGGAGCAGGATCATCGGCGCATTATCATAGTTGATCCTGACGCAATAAAGACGTTAGTGAAGGCCACTTACCAAATGCTCTACTTGATAAGGATAAATCAGAGAGCTGACAATGATGGGCGTGATCATGGAAGGAAAATACCCAGTCCACAACCAAGAGAGAGGGAAGTTCAAGTTCAAGTTCTGGCATTTGTATAGCGCACTACTCACCCAGAGGGTCTCAAGGCGCTTGGGGAAGGGGATCATTATTTGTCGAATAGCCAGGTTTTAAGTTCTTTTCTGAAGGAGATGTGGTTCTGAGTAAGGCGGAGGTGAGTGGGGAGTGAGTTCCAGGTCTTGGCAGCCAGGAAGGAGAAGGATCTGCCACCCATGGTGGATTTTCGGATGCGCGGGACTGCGGCGAGGGCTTGATTGGACGATCTTAGTTGGCGGGTGGGTTTGTAGAAGGATAGTCGAGTGTTGAGGCATTCGGGTCCTAGATTGTAGAGGGCCTTGTGTGCGTGGGTGAGAAGGCGGAAAGTAATTCTTTTGTTGACGGGAAGCCAGTGGAGGTTTTTTAGATGTCCGGTGATGTGGTCTTGGCGTGGGATGTCTAATATGAGTCTCGCTGACGCGTTTTGGATGCGTTGGAGTTTTTTCTGTAATTTTGCTGTGATTCCGGCGTATAGAGTGTTACCATAATCCAGTCGACTCGTGACCAGTGCGTGGGTGACAGTCTTTCTTGTCTCGAGGGGGATCCAGTGGAATATCTTTTTGAGAATGCGAAGTAAGTTGAAGCAGGAGGACGAGACTGCGTTGACTTGTCTGGACATCGAGAGCGAGGAGTCTAGGATGAAGCCAAGGTTACGTGCATGGTCTGTGGGTGTGGGTGCTGTGCCCAGAGCGGAAGGCCACCAAGAGTCGTCCCAGGCTGAGGGGGAAGATCCTAGGATAAGCACCTCTGTTTTGTCTGAGTTGAGTTTTATGCGGCTATGTTTCATCCATACGGCTACTTCTTTCATGCCTTCGTGAAGATTGGTTTTGGCGGTGTTGGGGTATTTGGTGAGGGAAAGGATTAACTGGGTGTCGTCGGCGTAAGAGATGATGTTGAGGTTGTGTTGACGCGCGATGGAGGCGGGAGGACTCATGTAGACGTTGAAGAGGGTGGGACTGAGTGAGGATCCTTGAGGTACGCCACAGATGACTTCGGTGGCCTCTGAGTAGAATGGGGGAAGTCGGACTCTTTGAGTTCTCCCAGCGAGGAATGAGATGATCCAGTCCAAGGCATTTCCTTGTATGCCGATGTTGCTGAGGCGATGTATAAGGGTGCTGTGGCAGACTGTGTCGAAAGCGGCGGATAGGTCGAGTAGGATGAGGGCCACTGTTTCTCCGTTGTCCAGGAGTGTTCGGATGTCGTCGGTCGCTGCAATGAGGGCGGTTTCGGTGCTGTGTTTGGTTCGAAACCCGGATTGAGATGGATCGAGGGAGTTGTTGTATTCAAGGAAGGTGGCGAGCTGGCTGTTGACGGCTTTCTCAATGACTTTGGCCGGGAATGGGAGGAGGGATATGGGTCGGTAGTTTTTAAGTTCAGAGGGGTCTGCTGTGGGTTTCTTCAGAAGGGCGCTGAGTTCGGCATGTTTCCAGCATTCTGGAAAGGTGGCAGAGTTGAACGAGCAGTTGATGACATCACGGAGATGAGGTGCGATGATGGAGTCAGCTTTGTTGAAGATGTGGTGGGGGCAGGGGTCGGTTGGTGAGCCAGAGTGGATTGAGTTCATTAGGCGAATGGTGTCTTCAGTGGTGATTGGGTTCCAGGTGCTAAGTTTGTTAGTTGGTGGCGTAGGATCTGAGGGGGGTGGGGAGGGTTGATCGCTGGGAGTATTCTCGAAGCTGTTGTGGATGTTGGCAATTTTGTTGTAGAAGAAGGAGGATAACGCGTCGCAGAGGTCTTGGGAGGGAGTGATGTCGTTAGATGCTGCGGTGGGGTTGGTGAATTCTTTGACGATGTTGAAGAGTTCCTTGCTGTTGTGAGTGTTGTTGTCGAGACGATCCTTGAATGCTGATTTCTTGGCGGATCGAATCAGTTGGTGGTGTTTGCGGGTGGCTGTCTTGAGGGTGGCCATGTTGTTGGAGGTTGGGTTTTTTCTCCATATCTTCTCCAGGGTGCGGCATAGCTTCTTGGATTTTTTGAGGTCATCATTGAACCATGGAGCCTTTTTGCTGGCTGATTTGATCTGGTGCTTTTTCAGGGGTGCTAATTCGTCAGCACTGTCGGTAATCCATTGCCTGAGATTGGTGGCCGCTTGGTTTGGGTCCAATGAGAGGGTGGGAGGGTTTTGGTTGAGTGATGTGAGGAGTTGGTCGGGGGTTATTATGTTCCAGTTTCTCCGAGGAATAGGTTGTGGATGGTTGTGGGTCAGGGTGGTTTTGTAGCTGAAGTGAATACAGCTGTGATCCGTCCAGTGGAGAGTAGAGGTGCGATTGACGGAGATATGCTTGCTGGAGGTGAAGATAGGGTCGAGCGTGTGTCCGGCTGTGTGGGTGGGGGTGTCAACAAGTTGTTTGAGTCCGAGATTGGCCATGTTGTCCAGAAGTGTGGTGGTGTTGCTGTCGTGTTTGTTTTCAAGGTGGTAGTTGAGGTCTCCTAGAAGAATGTAGTTCTCGGAGGTGAGGGCGTGTGGGCTGACGAAATCCGTGATGTCATCGCTGAATTGAGTGCGGGTACCTGGAGGCCTGTAGATGAGGGTTCCTCTAAGTGTGGTCCTGGGGTCGGTGTGGATCTGAAAGTGGAGATGTTCGGCGGTTGCAAGATTGTCGTCGGAGCTGGTCGTGATTTTGATGGTGTTCCTGTGGACGATGGCGATGCCTCCTCCTGTCTGATTGGTGCGGTCATTTCGGATAATCTTGTAAGCGTCCGGTATGACTATGGCGATGTCGGGTGCTGATGATGTGTTCATCCATGTTTCTGTAAGGAAGGCGACGTCAAGTGACGCAGTGTCTAGTAGGTCCCAGATTTCTGGTGCGTGTCTGTGGACCGAGCTGGTATTAAGCAGGATGCACTTCAGGCGGTTAGGGTCGGAGCTGTGTGTGGAGGAAGTGGGTTTGGTCAGGGTCCTGAGGCAGTTGAACTTGCAGGAGAGGCAGGTGAATGGGCCGTGAGTACGTCCTGGAGTAGCTTCGCAGCATAGTGGCGTACGTCCGGGGTTGAGGGCGAGGAGAGTAGCGGCATCATATGTGAGTCTAGTGGGATTGGAGCGGTGGGGACCAGGGGGTCTGGCGCTGGGCGCGGTCCAGGCGCGGACGGGCGTAGACGGGCTTACCTTTGGCGCACCTTCGGCGCGACTGGGGCGCGACCGCTGCGCATGAACGCTGCGCGAAACCTTAACTGTCATAAAAAGGATAGTGGGGGGGAGGGGTGAGGGAGGAGCAGCTGGGAGGCGGGTGCGTGCTGGGGAGCCTCGCTACGAGGCACAACAAACAAAATGGCCGTGTAATATAAACAAACAGCTAACCAGGCGGGCAGTCTGAGCTACGATGCAGTTAACAATACAGCTAATCAATTGAGCAAATGCGAGCGCACAATAATAGTAGACAATTCAGCAAGTCAATTGAGCAAATGCGAGCGCACAATTAATAGTAAACAATTCAGCAAGTCAATTGAGCAAATGCGATCGCGCAATTAATAGTAAACAATTCAACAAGTCAATTGAGCAAATGCGAGCGCGCAATTAATAGTTCTATAATCAGGAAAATGCGAAGCAGTCACACTGTGATACCAGGCAGCCAGAGCGAGCGCTGCGAAGTGCGGTCAGGGAGCGTGGGGGAGCGACCTCTTCTCACGAGGATAAGGAGGTCACAGAGCTATGGACACCGAAGCAGCCTGAAGGCAGTCCGTGGGAGGGAGGAGCATCTGGGAGGCGGGTGCGTGCTGGGGAGCCTTGCTACGAGGCACAACAAACAAAATGGCCGTGTAATATAAACAAACAGCTAACCAGGCGGGCAGTCCAAGCTACGATGCAGTTAACAATACAGCAAATCAATTGAGCAAATGCGAGCGCACAATAATAGTAGACAATTCAGCAAGTCAATTGAGCAAATGCGAGCGCACAATTAATAGTAAACAATTCAGCAAGTCAATTGAGCAAATGCGATCGCGCAATTAATAGTAAACAATTCAACAAGTCAATTGAGCAAATGCGAGCGTGCAATTAATAGTTCTATAATCAGGAAAATGCGAAGCAGTCACACTGCGATACCAGGCAGCCAGAGCGAGCGCTGCGAAGTGCGGTCAGGGAGCGTGGGGGAGCGACCTCTTCTCACGAGGATAAGGAGGTCACAGAGCTATGGACACCGAAGCAGCCTGAAGGCAGTCCGTGGGAGGGAGGAGCAGCTGGGAGGCGGGTGCGTGCTGGGGAGCCTCGCTACGAGGCACAACAAACAAAATGGCCGTGTAATATAAACAAACAGCTTACCAGGCGGGCAGTCCGTGCTACGATGCTGTTAACAATACAGCAAATCAATTGAGCAAATGCGAGCGCACAATAATAGTAGACAAATCAGCAAGTCAATTGAGCAAATGCGAGCGCACAATTAATAGTAAACAATTCAGCAAGTCAATTGAGCAAATGCGATCGCGCAATTAATAGTAAACAATTCAACAAGTCAATTGAGCAAATGCGAGCGCGCAATTAATAGTTTTATAATCAGGAAAATGCGAAGCAGTCACACTGCGATACCAGGCAGCCAGAGCGAGCGCTGCGAAGTGCGGTCAGGGAGCGTGGGGGACCGACCTCTTCTCACGAGGATAAGGAGGTCAACTTATCAAAATTCCAATCAAAATTCCAAGGTAAGAGGAACAAACATTGGAGCCCATAAGATGAATGGCAGGCTGACCTAGTTTCTGTGACCACAATCTAAAGACAAAAGTATAAAGTAAATAATTAATTAATCAGCAAGCGGGCCATATTATAATATTATAGTTATAGCTGTTATCTAAAGAGCAGAAAAGGCCAGCCGGATAGGAGTACCATCTCAATAAATTATTATAACGTGCAGGTTGTAAATACACAAGTTGCTAGATGTCTAAAACACGAAGGCCCGATGGGTGGTTCATAAAAATAGGGATAGCGCGATGCTTTACCTGGAACAAAAGCAGTCTGCTGAATGAGTAGTGGAAAGCGACCTCTGAAGAGTGTGTATCACCTCCTATTTTAAAAGAAAAGCTTAGTGCCAAACAACATAAAGGCCAACCAGAGTGTCACAATAGGACAAAAGCCCCCAGTGTCTTACCTAGCACTTCCGAAATTCCCCAAGATAAATAGATGCGAAGTGGAGTCTTTAAGTCATATGTTTTGCCTCCTATATAGGAAAGGATGCTGTAGGGGAAAGAAAAGCCCCATCATTATGGCATCTACAGCGCATTTGCCATGACGATAACATGACTACCAAAAGTGTTCTGTATTATGATTTAAACAGGCACATGCACATATAAAACCGAATATTTACACGGTCATAGCAAAAAGCAGCTGCAAGTTAGTGGTGCAACACAAGTTTAAATTATCACGGCCACCCGAGATAACCACAGTGCTGGTAAGCTCTGGATAATACCGAAACATATATCATGTCTCCCACTTCCAACTGACACAAACCTTGGCCTGCGTCTAAATCCAAACAGCAGCCAAGAGGACCTTTATGGTTCTGTTAGAGACATAAAAATGCAAAGAAATATCAAATTAAGTACCCGATACATCAGCAGTTGTTATAAGGGGTAACGGGCAGCTACACGTTATGAGCAAAACGCTGAAATGAAGTGTGCATTCTGTCCGTGCACAACATACAATACCAAAGTGCCGTGAATGCTACTTCAAACTAATAAAATAACCCTAATACCAGGTAATGGCATATTGCGCGCAACTTACTGGATGAAGCATTTAAGCCTTATGTGTATAGCATATGATCACGGGATGCCGTAAGGACTGATATTACGGCGATATATATTACAATCATCTCATCTCGGATACGAAGTCAAATAAGCGTGGTCCCCAAGGCTTCCATTGTGACGGTACTTAGTTTAGAAAAACTCAGAGTCACGAAATGATGAAAGCAGGGTGACCCCACAATCTAAATCAAACATTAATAGACTCATGAAGCAATGTGCAGATAGCACTTACCCTGGTCAAGAGTAGCGACCTCCCGGCATGGTAACACGGGTCAGTAGATCCAAAAGAAAAGCCCTTATGCATTACACCCATTTTAAAGTCCATTGCTTCCCGCGTCAATGTACGTAGGCGGGTGTGACGAGCCGGAATGTAACAGTAAACACCAATAACAGACAACACTTCTAAAACCGAGATGCTCTCTATATCGGAGACCCGGCGGCCATATTGGCGCGGCTAAAGTGAAATGTCAAAGATCAATCAATCGCGAAAAAACACAAAGAGACCAAAAATAAAAAAGAGAACCGAAACCATGGTGAAAAATGCACATAAATTATGCACTAGTAATCCCATCTGGCAAACAAAGGTCATGTGTCAAAGACCCACCTGTGAACAGTCATCCCCTAATAATCCCGTACATCGGTCGGCAGTTGACCAAAAGGCATATGTCCGCAGCCAATCCATAAATATGTGGGGAAAATACCCAAAACTTCCAGTATACATAAAAAAGCACATATGAGAGAAGCACATTTTAAAGGATAGCAACAATTACACCAGACAAACACCCACGAATACCTATTGTCACCCTAAAACGCAACGAATAAATACAACAAAAAAAGCTCACCAGGTATATTTTAATATACTGGCTTAACTCAGAACAACCGCGCCCTTAAGTGAATTTTGTCATGGCAGAATCATAGCTACTTGACACCCGGACTGCATAAGATAATATGAAGAAAGAAAAAACACCCCTCTTTAAAGTGTTGGGTTTGGACGAAAAACAGACACAATTATATTAACACAAATAACAATTTTTTGATTGTTTGACAGTTGTCTAAATACAAAAAAACAGTTCAAACATGTACATGGACACAGAAGTACCGCAATCCATGCATTCTCATTAGAAGTAATGAAGCTCCTTATCGGTGTTGTGTCCTTTTAAAGTGGCCTGTAAACGGCAAATCCATTTTCCCTCTTTGTGGCGCACAATTAGTTCCCGATTGCCACCCCGTTCACCACATGGAACATGCTCAATGCCATGGAACCATAGTTCCCTATTATTTGGATGAACTTCATTATAGTGGGAACAGAGGGGATGACGGCTGTCATTGTTCATGATTGCCCTGCGGTGTTCCTGAAGGCGCACCTTCAGAGGGCGTATCGTGCTGCCTTCATAAATTGTACCACATTGGCATCCAATGATATAAATTGCATGTGTATTGTTGCAATTTTTAAACTGCTGGATGTCATATTTCCTTTGGGTGTTATAGGAGAAATCAGTGGTTTTATTACGGCCATATGGGCACATATTGCACGAGACACAAATGAAAAAACCTTTTGGTTTAGTCGGTAGCCACATAGATACTTTCGATTTATCATGTATATAGCTAGGACACAGTGTTTCACGTAGGGACCTACCTCTTCGAAATGTCATAGTGGGGATAGTATTAATGCTGTTTTTTAAGCCAGGTACCTCTAATAAGAGACCCCTGTTCTTTTTCATGACGCCTCTTAATTTGTCACTATTAGTATTATACTGAGTGACCAGGCTCACGGGTCTACGGACAGGGCCACTGACATCTTTATGTGGTTTCTCTCTAAGTGTCTATTTCCTAGTAAGGCATCTAGCTTTTGTAACAGCTTTGGACACAGTTTTTAGCGAATAACCTCTCTTCAGAAACCTTTGTTCACAGTCCATAAGGTTTTGATGGTATGACTCATCTTGGCTGCAGTTTCTACGGATCCTGGTCATTTCCCCATAGGGGATATTGTTGATCACTGATCGAAAATGGGCACAGGAAGCATGGAGCACACTGTTACACGCTATTTCTTTTCTGAACAGTGTGCTCTCAATGACATCATTGTGAACATAAAACTGGATATCTAAGAAATTAATCCTGTCTCTATTATGTTCCATCGTGAACCTCACATTGTACTCATTAGAGTTTAAATATAGAAAGTATTGTTCAAGTTGTTCACTGGTTCCTGACCATAAACATATTATGTCATCGATATATCTCCCCCAGTACACAATATAATCGGTCCAGGGGGAGGAGTGCCGACTCCAGGCATGCTCCCTCTCAAACCAGCCCATAAATAGGCAGGCGTAAGAGGGAGCAAACCTGGAACCCATCTCTGTGCCAAGGATCTGTTGACACCAGCATTTGTTGTGCAGAAAGAAGTTGTTATCCAAGATTAATGAGATCAGTTCAATGATCATTTCATATGCGTCAAACAAACTGACACTCTCCTTATCCAATAAAGAGCGTACTGCTCTTATTCCAAAATCCCTTATGATACAGGTGTATAACCCTACAACATCAAAGGTTACAAACATGAGTTCTTCACACCACTGGAAGTCTTTTAATTTAACCAAAATGTCTTTGCTGTCGTTAATGAATGAGGGGAGGTTCACCACGAATCCTTGAAGTTTCGTGTCACATAATGAGAGATCTTTTCAGTAGGGGAGCCAACACCAGAAACAATCGGGCGGCCTGGTGGAATATTGCCCCCCTTGTGTACCTTAGGTAGTACATAGATACAGGGATAGGTGGGACAATGAACCCTAAGGTAATGGAATTCATCTTCTGATAGTAAACCGATCTCTCTCCATTCACTCAATTTGAGGTTAATCAAAGACTGTACATTCTGCATCGGGTTAGACTTCCATTTTTGATAACAACTGTTGTCACTCAGTTGCCGATCTATTTCTTGCATATAATCAGTGTGATTCATGACCACAACATTACCGCCTTTGTCCGCCTCTCTAATAACAATGGTGGTGTCTTCTTTTAACCTGGATAATGCCTTTCTTTCTTTGGCAGTAATTGTGGCCACGAAATTGATCGTGATCTTTTGCTGCGTCCATTTTGTACAGATCTTTAGTCACCTGTTCATAAAAGATGTCAATATTTTTATGATAGTTGGTTATCGGTAAAAACTTAGATCTTGGTTTTAAACCACTTTCAATGCCTGGCATCTGCTCAATTTCCAATTCATTAAGTAATGCCGGTATATTGGGAGTGATATCATCTTCAATACTGAGTAGTAATTGAACATGTTTCATTTCCTCAACACTCAATGGGTTTCTACCTTCCGTGCTGTTAACATTGTTAAACTTTTCAAGGTGTTGAGAGAAAAAAAATCCCGTAATTTCAGGGTCCGTACAAATTTGAACATGTCAATATGAACAGATGTATCATCCCCACTTTGGGTAGGACACAAATTCAACCCCTTAGACAATACTGAAATTTCGCAACATCAAGTATTTTATTAGAAAGATTAATGATTTTCAAATCATGTTTGGCATTCACGTTGTCACTTGGGATTAGATCAACTGTTTGAGCAACCATCACTTGTTTACTTTGTTGACTGTACCTCGGCCCTTGCCTGTAGCGCCCCTTACTTTTCCAGCCCCCCTGCGGGTTTTGTTTGGTCCTTCTTTAGTTGGAGTCTGCTGCTTATCCTTAACTTTGCTAGCTCCTTCTGGAAAAAAGAAGCTCCTTCCGCTAAAGGGGTTTCTGGTGTTATATTAGAAGCTACACTGCTAAGTGAAGAAGTGGAAACACTTTCTATGGAAGATGTTTCATCATTGCTTTCCTTCTCCTCTCTTTGTCTCTGTAGGTTATTGAATTTTTTGGCGAAAGTGTAGACTCGCCCATCTCGATAGTCTTTATCATCTCTTCTAACCTTTTTCAGTTTTTTGTCCTTAAGGGAGATTTGATAGTCGTCCATCACCTGTTTCAAGATGGCAAAGTTTTTAGTGATTATCTCTTTCTTGTCCATAGCATTGATCTCATTTTCAAGGTTTTCTATCTCCTCTTGTAACTTCTCACCTTTATCCCTAGCATGGCGAATTAAAATTTGCATCATTACTTGTGATGCGTTTTCAAGGTTCGATTCCCAATCATTTAGGAGGTTATCTTGTGAATCCTCGAAAGTTGGAAAAATTAATATTCTCAAGCCACGGGGTACTTTCTTGTTCGTTAGATATTGTTGTAAAGTAACCCCATCCCACCAACGGGATAATTCTTGTTTCTTTAGCCTCTCCAATCTTAGAAACAATGTTTTCAGACTGGATGTGGCTACTGGTTGTTGAGCGCCTCCTGGCTTACTGGCGCTAACATTATAGAGGTTGATGGCCATTTCCTCTCTTCCATCCTGAAAACGTGCCATTTTCTATTCTAAAAGGTAATTCAGTAATTTGTGATGGGTGCTAAACAGTCAATTTACAAACATAAACAACCAAAAAGAACAGGACAAGCTGACCGGGGTTCAGCACAACCAAAACATTAATAACAGTGAAAGTGATTTTGGTGCAGCAAACTTCCCGTGCACGTTGTCCCCAGGCACAAATCCGATCAGCAAGTTATGAACAAAAGGCGGAAGACGCACTCATTGAGGAATTACACAGATGCTTTAAGTCCGAGAGTTTTTTCTTCTTTATTTAGGTAATTTTACCCAATACACATACACAGCCAACGAGTTTCGTTACTCGTCGTAACTACGTCAGGGCTGAAAACAATCTTGACAAAATACAAATTACAATCCAGACATTACAAACAAAAAATAGCATAAAGCAAATATAGAAAAATATATACAAAAAACATGTGAAAGACAATGCAAGACGGAAGACATCACAGGCGTATGTTTAAAAGCATGTTACAATCACAAAACATATAGATATCATAATACAAGCTCACAAACACTAAAATTGACCAAACTTAAATGAATACACGTATAACACATTGCACCTACTCATCCACTTAGACATAAATATTGTTAAAAGAAAACGTTTTTATACATTTCTATTTACAAGCCATGCGTAACGAAAGCATCTAGAGGTTTGAAGATAAAGATATTGATAACAAAAGAGGGAGAAAAGAGAAAAAAGAAAAAAGCCTATAAGGTATAGGCGCAAACATAACAACTAATAATGCCTTAGAACAAAATCCTAATAACAGTGACTAGAACGGTGTAAGCATCCAATAAATCCAAACATATGATGCACACGTAATCCTAGAAGAATGGAAAGCGGGGGATGTCATGACAGCATTCTAGCGATAAGGGCCCAGTATAAATGACCACTCACCATGTGCTCTACTGTTTGTGTTCAAACTAAGAGCCGGTTGTAGTTGAAAAAGGACGTATTTGAGAATTTGCAATTCCACAAAATTGGGAAGTGCTGTAAACAAAAAACAGTAAAATAATAAACATGTTACAACAACCATATTTTAAAAAAATAATAAGTCCCACCATCAGGCATATTTCATCAAGAGAGAGATAGTAGTGTGCGTTTTAGTCATGGTGACATATTGGTACAGCGCGATACCAGCGAGTTGGCCAATTACTGTCACAACTGATCTGAACACAGTAGACCATAAACCAGGCCACTCACCCTGTGCTCTCTTGCAGAAGTTAAGCCAGAGAGCTGATCGTCTAAGCGACACATTCACGGAAGAAACATTCACAGGTCCACAAGTTGTAGGTGATGGATTAAAACCATGATCTCTTGACTTGGTAGGAGTATTCTGCATCATTCAGAAACTCTGTCCATCACCACCCCCTTTTCCAAAATCGATTTTATCCACACTATGTGTGGGAGGGTATACTCAGACATGAGTCCCTTGCTTATTGCACCATCAGGATTCAAGCAAGCCGGGCCGACGAAGGCTGTGATGCCAGAAACCGGTCCCCGGAAGCTTGTTTCCTTCCCAGTATACGAATTGGCTTGGTAGTTTGGTTTGCCCTGTTCCCATCATGCACTGGGACAGGAACAGACTAATTTGCATATAGCCAGGTTCTGAGCTGGGATGGTGCAGTGAGCTAAAAAACGGTGATGGATTAAAACCATGATCTCTTGACTTGGTAGGAGTATTCTGCATCATTCAGAAACTCTGTCCATCACCACCCCCTTTTCCAAAATCGATTTTATCCACACTATGTGTGGGAGGGTATACTCAGACGTGAGTCCCTTGCTCATTGCACCATCAGGATTCAAGCAAGCCGGGCCGACGAAGGCTGTGATGCCAGAAACCGGTCCCCGGAAGCTTGTTTCCTTCCCAGTATAAGAATTGGCTTGGTAGTTTGGTTTGCCCTGTTCCCATCATGCACTGGGACAGGAACAGACTAATTTGCATATAGCCAGGTTCTGAGCTGGGATGGTGCAGTGAGCTAAAAACGGTGATGGATTAAAACCATGATCTCTTGACTTGGTAGGAGTATTCTGCATCATTCAGAAACTCTGTCCATCACCACCCCCTTTTCCAAAATCGATTTTATCCACACTATGTGTGGGAGGGTATACTCAGACGTGAGTCCCTTGCTCATTGCACCATCAGGATTCAAGCAAGCCGGGCTGACGAAGGCTGTGATGCCAGAAACCGGTCCCCGGAAGCTTGTTTCCTTCCCAGTATAAGAATTGGCTTGGTAGTTTGGTTTGCCCTGTTCCCAACATGCACAGGGACAGGAACAGACTAATTTGCATATAGCCAGGTTCTGAGCTGTGATGGTGCAGTGAGCTCAAAAACGGTGATGGATTAAAACCATGATCTCTTGACTTGGTAGGAGTATTCTGCATCATTCAGAAACTCTGTCCATCACCACCCCCTTTTCCAAAATCGATTTTATCCACACTATGTGTGGGAGGGTATGCTCAGACGTGAGTCCCTTGCTCATTGCCCCATCAGGATTCAAGCAAGCCGGGCCGACGAAGGCTGTGATGCCAGAAACCGGTCCCCGGAAGCTTGTTTCCTTCCCAGTATAAGAATTGGCTTGGTAGTTTGGTTTGCCCTGTTCCCATCATGCCCTGGGACAGGAACAGACTACTTTGCAGATAGCCAGGTTCTGAGCTGGGATGGTGCAGTGAGCTAAAAAACGGTGATGGATTAAAACCATGATCTCTTGACTTGGTAGGAGTATTCTGCACCATTCAGAAACTCTGTCCATCACCACCCCCTTTTCCAAAATCGATTTTATCCACACTATGTGTGGGAGGGTATACTCAGATGTGAGTCCCTTGCTCATTGCACCATCAGGATTCAAGCAAGGCGGGCCAACGAAGGCTGTGATGCCAGAAACCGGTCCCCGGAAGCTTGTTTCCTTCCCAGTATAAGAATTGGCTTGGTAGTTTGGTTTTCCCTGTTCCCATCATGCACTGGGACAGGAACAGACTAATTTGCATATAGCCAGGTTCTGAGCTGGGATGGTGCAGTGAGCTAAAAAACGGTGATGGATTAAAACCATGATCTCTTGACTTGGTAGGAGTATTCTGCATCATTCAGAAACTCTGTCCATCACCACCCGCTTTTCCAAAATCGATTTTATCCACACTATGTGTGGGAGGGTATACTCAGACGTGAGTCCCTTGCTCATTGCACCATCAGGATTCAAGCAAGCCGGGCCGACGAAGGCTGTGATGCCAGAAACCGGTCCCCGGAAGCTTGTTTCCTTCCCAGTATAAGAATTGGCTTGGTAGTTTGGTTTGCCCTGTTCCCAACATGCACTGGGACAGGAACAGACTAATTTGCATATAGCCAGGTTCTGAGCTGGGATGGTGCAGTGAGCTCAAAAACGGTGATGGATTAAAACCATGATCTCTTGACTTGGTAGGAGTATTCTGCATCATTCAGAAACTCTGTCCATCACCACCCCCTTTTCCAAAATCGATTTTATCCACACTATGTGTGGGAGGGTATACTCAGACGTGAGTCCCTTGCTCATTGCCCCATCAGGATTCAAGCAAGCCGGGCCGACGAAGGCTGTGATGCCAGAAACCGGTCCCCGGAAGCTTGTTTCCTTCCCAGTATAAGAATTGGCTTGGTAGTTTGGTTTGCCCTGTTCCCATCATGCCCTGGGACAGGAACAGACTAATTTGCATATAGCCAGGTTCTGAGCTGGGATGGTGCAGTGAGCTAAAAAACGGTGATGGATTAAAACCATGATCTCTTGACTTGGTAGGAGTATTCTGCATCATTCAGAAACTCTGTCCATCACCACCCCCTTTTCCAAAATCGATTTTATCCACACTATGTGTGGGAGGGTATACTCAGACGTGAGTCCCTTGCTCATTGCACCATCAGGATTCAAGCAAGGCGGGCCAACGAAGGCTGTGATGCCATAAACCAGTCCCCGGAAGCTTGTTTCCTTCCCAGTATAAGAATTGGCTTGGTAGTTTGGTTTGCCCTGTTCCCATCATGCACTGGGACAGGAACAGACTAATTTGCATATAGCCAGGTTCTGAGCTGGGATGGTGCAGTGAGCTAAAAAACGGTGATGGATTAAAACCATGATCTCTTGACTTGGTAGGAGTATTCTGCATCATTCAGAAACTCTGTCCATCACCACCCCCTTTTCCAAAATCCACAAGTTGTAGGAGACACTACAATTGAAATGCCAGAACAAATAGCACATTTTAGAATCCAAGACCTAGACATATGGGCTAGCCTAATCTAAAATCACAAAGTATAGTAACGATATAGAGCAGGATCATCGGCGCATTATCATAGTTGATCCTGACGCAATAAAGACGTTAGTGAAGGCCACTTACCAAATGCTCTACTTGATAAGGATAAATCAGAGAGCTGACAATGATGGGCGTGATCATAAAGGGAAAATACCCAGTCCACAACCAAGAGAGAGGGAAGCACCTACTACACTACACAACACTACACATGCAATTTATATTATTGGATGCCAATGTGGTACCATTTATGTAGGCAGCACGATACGCCCTCTGAAGGTGTGCCTTCAGGAACACCGCAGGGCAATCACTAACAATGACAGCCTTCATCCCACCTGTTCGCACTATAATGAAGTTCAACCAAATATTAAGGAACTATGGTTCCATGGCATTTGGCATGTCCCATGTGGTGAACGGGATGGAAATCGGGAACTACTTGTGTGCCAGAAAGAGGCAAAATGGATTTGCCGTTTCCAGGCCACTTTAAAAGGACACAACACCGATAAGGAGCTTTATTACTTCTTATGAGAATGCATGGATTGGGGTACTTCTGTGTCCATGTACATGTTTGAACTGTTTTTTTGTGTATAGATAACTGTCAAACAATCAAAAAATTGTCATTTGTGTCAATATAATTGTGTCTGTTTTTCGTCCAAACCCAGCACTTCAAAGAGGGGTGTTTTTTCTTTCTACATATATCTTATGCAGTCCGGGTGTCAAGTAGCTATGATTCTGCCATGACAAAATTCCCTTAAGGGCGCGGCTGTTCTGAGTTTAGCCATTATATTACAATATACCTGGTGAGGCTTTTTTGTTGTATTTATTTGTCGCGTTTTAGGGTGACAATAGGTATTCGTGGGTGTTTGCCTGGTGTAATTGTTGCTATCCTTTAAAATGTGCTTTTCTCATATGTGCTTTTTTATGTATACTGGACGTTTTGGGTATTTTCCTCACATATTTATGGATTGGCTGCGGACATATGGCTTTTGGTCCACTGCCGACCGATGTACGGGATTATTAGGGGATGACTGATCACAGGTGGGTCTTTGACACATGACCTTTGTTTGCCATATGGGATTACTAATGCATAATTTATGTGCATTCTTCGCCATGGTTTCGGTTCTCTTTTTTATTTTTGGTCTCTTCATGTTTTTTCGCGATTGATCGATCTTTGACATTTCGCTTTAGCCACGCCAATATGGCCGCCGGGGCTCCGATATTGAGAGCATCTCGGTTTTAGAAGTGTTGTCCGTTATTGGTGTTTACTGTTACATTCCGGCTCGTCACACCCGCCTACGTACAATGACGTTGACGCGGGAACCAATGGACTTTAAAATGGGTGTAATGCATACGGGCTTTTCTTTTAGATCTACTCACCCGTGTTACCATGCCGCCGGGAGGTCGCTACTCTTGACCAGGGTAAGTGCTATCTTCACATTGCTTCATGCTTCTATTAATGTTTGATTTAGATCGTGGGGTCACCCTGCTTTCATCATTTGTTGACTCTGAGTTTTTCTAATCTAAGTACCGTCACAATGAAAGCCTTGGGGACCACGGTTATTTGACTTCGTATCCGAGATGAGATGATTGTAATATATATCGCCGTAATATCAGTCCTTACGGCATCCCATGAACATATGCTATACACATAAGGCTTAAATGCTTCATCCAGTAAGTTGCGCGCAATATGCCATTACCTTGTATTAGGGTTATTTCATTAGTTTGAAGTAGCATTCACTGCACTTTCGTATTGTATGTTGTGCACGGACAGAATGCACACTTCATTTCAGCGTTTTCCTCATAACGTGTAGCTACCCATTACCCCTTATAACAACTGCCGATGTATCGGGTACTTAATTTGATATTTCTTTGCATTTTTATGTCTCTAACAGAACCATAAAGATCCTCGTGGCTGCTGTTTGGATTTAGACGCAGGCCAAGGTTTGTGTCAGTTGGAAGTGGGAGACATGATATATGTTTCGGTATTATCCGGAGCTTACCAGCACTGTGGTTATCTCGGGTGGCGGTGATAATTTAAACTTGTGTTACACCACTAACTTGCAGCTGCTTTTTGCTTTGACCGTGTAAATATTCAGTTTTATATGTGCATGTGCCTGTTTAAATCATATTACAGAACACTTTTGGTAGTCATGTTATCATCATGGCAAATGCGCTGTAGATGCCATAATTATGGGGCTTCTCTTTCCCCTACAGCATCCTTTCCTATATAGGAGGTAACACATATGACTTAAAGACTCCACTTTGCATCTACTTATATTGGGGAATTTCGGAAGTGCTAGGTAAGACACTGGGGGCTTTTTGTCCTATTGTGACACTCTGGTTGGCCTTTATGTCGTTTGCCACTAAGCTTTTCTTTTAAAATAGGAGGTGATACACACTCTTCAGAGGTCGCTTTCCACTACTCATTCAGCAGACCGCTTTTGTTCCACGTAAAGCATCGCGCTATCCCTATTTTTATGAACCACCCATCGGGCCTTCGTGTTTTAGACATCTATCAACTTGTGTATTTACAACCTGCACGTTATAATAATTTGTTGAGATGGTACTCCTATCCGGCTGGCCTTTTCTGCTCTTTAGCTAACAGCTATAACTATAATATTATAATATGGTCTGCTTGCAAATTAATTAATTATTTACTTTATACTTTTGTCTTTAGACTGTGGTCACAGAAACTAGGACAGCCTGCCATTCATCTTATTGGCTCCAATGTTTTTTCCTCTTACCTTGGAATTTTGATTGCAGTGCTTCCCTCTCTCTTGGTTGTGGACTGGGTATTTTCCTTCCATGATCACGCCCATCATTGTCAGCTCTCTGATTTATCCTTATCAAGTAGAGCATTTGGTAAGTGGTCTTCACAAACGTCTTTATTGCGTCAGGATCAACTATGATAATGCGCCGATGATCCTGCTCTATATCGTTACTATACTTTGTATCTTTTAGATTAGGCTAGCCCATATGTCTAGTTCTTGGATTCTAAAATTTGCTATTTGTTCTGGCATTTCAATTGTAGTGTCTCCTACAACTTGTGGACCTGTGAATTTTTCTTCCGTGAATGTGTCGCTTAGACGATCAGCTCTCTGGCTTAACTTCTGCAAGAGAGCACGGGGTGAGTGGCCTGTTTTATGGTCTACTGTCTTCTGATCCGTTGTGACAGTAATTGGCCAACTCGCTGGTATCGCGCTGTACCAATATGTCACCATGACTAAAACACACACTACTATCTCTCTCTTGATGAAATATGTCTGATGGTGGGACTTATTATTTTTTTTAAATATGGTTGTTGTAACATGTTTATTATTTTACTGTTTTTTTGTTCACAGCACTTCCCAATTTTGTGGAATTGCAAATTCTCAAATACGTCCTTTTTCAACAACAACCGGCTCTCAGTTTGAACATAAACAGTAGAGCGCATGGTGAGTGGTCATTTATACTGGGCCCTTATCCCTAGAATGCTGTCATGACACCCCCCTCTTTCCATTCTTCTAGGATTGCGTGTGCATCATATGTTTAGATTTATTGGATGCTTACACCGTTCTAGTCACTGTTATTAGGATTTTGTTCTAAGGCATTTTTAGTTGTTATCTTTGGGCCTATACCTTATAGGCTTTTTTCTTTTTTCTCTATTCTCCCTCTTTTGTTATCAATATCTTTATCTTCAAACATCTAGATTCTATCGTTGCGCATGGCTTGTAAATAGAAATGTATAAAAAAGTTTTCTTTTAACAAAATTTATGTCTAAGTGGATGAGTAGGTGCAATGTGTTATACTTGTATTCATTTAATTTTGGTCAATTTTGGTGTTTGTGAGCTTGTATTATGATATCTATATGTTTTGTGATTGTAACATGCTTTTAAACATACGCCTGTGATGCATTTCGTCTTGCATTGTCTTTCACATGTTTTTTGTATATATTTTTCTATATTTGCTTTATGCTACTTTTTTGTTTGCAAAGTCTGGAGTGTAATTTGTATCTTGTCATGATTGTTTTCAGCCCTGACGAAGTTACGACGAGTAACCAAACGCGTTGGCTGTGTATGTGTATTGGGTAAAATTACCTAAATAAAGAAGAAAAAACTCTCGGACTTAAAGCATCTGTGTAATTCCTCAATGAGTGCGCCTTCCGCCTTTTGTTCATAACTTGCTGACCGGATTTGTGCCTGGGGACAACGGGCACGGGAAGTGTGCTGCACCAAAATCACTTTGACTGGTATTAATGTTTTGGTTGTGCTGAACCCTGGTCAGGTTGTCCTGTTCTTTTTGGTTGTTTATGTTTGTAAATTGACTGTTTAGCACCCATCACAAATCACTGAATTACCTTTTAGAATAGAAAATGGCACGTTTTCAGGATGGAAGAGAGGAAATGGCCCTCAACCTCTTTAATGTTAGCGCCAGTAAGCCAGGAGGCGCTCAACAACCAGTATCCACATCCAGTCTGAAAACATTGTTTCTAAGATTGGAGAGGCTAAAGAAACAAGAATTATCCCGTTGGTGGCATGGGGTTACTTTACAACAATATCTAACGAAACAGAAAGTACCCCGTGGCTTAAGAATATTAATTTTTCCAACTTTCGAGGATTTACAAGATAACCTCCTAAATGATTGGGAATCGAACCTTGAAAACGCATCACAAGTGATGATGCAAATTTTAATTTGCCTTGCTAGGGATAAGCGTGAGAAGTTACAAGAGGAGATAGAAAACCTTGAAAATGAGATCAATGCTATGGACAAGAAAGAGATAATCACTAAAAACTTTGCCATCCTGAAACAGGTGATGGACAACTATCAAATCTACCTTAAGGACAAAAAGCTGAAAAAGGTTATAAGAGATGATAGAGACTATCGAGATGGGCGAGTCTACACTTTCGCCAAAAAATTCGATAACCTACAGAATAATGAAGATGAAAAGAGACAAAGAGAGGAGAAGGAAAGCAATGATGAAACATCTTCCATAGAAAGTGTTTCCACATCTTCACTTAGCAGTGTAGCTTCTAATATAACACCAGAAACCCCTTTAGCGGAAGGAGCTTCTTCTTTCCAGAAGGAGCTAGCAAAGTTAAGGATAAGCAGTAGACTCCAACTAAAAAAGGACCAAACAAATCTCCCAGGGGGGGCAGGAGGAGTAAGGGGCACCACAGGCAAGGGCCGAGGTACAGTCAGCAAAGTGAACAAGTGATGGTTGCTCAAACAGTTGATCTAATCCCAAGTGACAATGTGAATGCCAAAAATGATTTGAAAATCATTAATCTTTCTAATAAAACCCTTGATGTTGACAAAATTTCAGTATTGTCTAAGGAGTTGAATTTTTGTCCTACCCAAAGTGGGGTTGATACATCTGTTCATATTGACATGTTTAAATTTGTACGGACCCTGAAATTACGGGATTTTTTCTCTCAACACCCTGAAAAGTTTAACAATGTTAACAGCACGGAAGGTAGAAACCCATTGAGTGTTGAGGAAATGAAACATGTTCAGTTACTACTCAGTATTGAAGATAATATCACTCCCAATATACCGGCATTACTTAATGAATTGGATATTGAGCAGATGCCAGGCATTTAAAGTGGTTTAAAACCAAGATCTAAGTTCTTACCGATAACCAACTATCATAAAAATATTGACATCTTTTATGAACAGGTGACTAAAGATCTGTAGAAAATGGACGCAGCAAAAGATCACGATCAATTTCGTGGCCACAACATTACCGCCAAAGAAAGAAAGGCATTAGCCAGGTTAAAAGAAGACACCACCATTGTTATTAGAGAGGCGGACAAAGGCGGTAATGTTGTGGTCATGAATCACACTGATTATATGCAAGAAATAGATCGGCAACTGAGTGACAACAGTTGTTGTCAGAAATTGAAGTCTAACCCGATGCCGAATGTAGAGTCTTTGATTAACCTCAAATTGAGTGAATGGAGAGAGATTGGTTTATTATCAGAAGATGAATTCCATTACCTTAGGGTTCATTGTCAAACCTATCCCTGTATCTATGTACTACCTAAGGTACACAAGGGGGGCAATTTTCCACCAGGCCACCCGATTGTTTCTGGTGTTGGCTCCCCTACTGAAAAGATCTCTCAATATGTGGACACGAAACTTCAAAAATCTGTGGTGAACCTCCCCTCATTCATTAAAGACAGCAAAGATATTTTGGTTAAGTTAAAAGACTTCCAGTGGTGTGAAGAACTCATGTTTGTAACCTTTGATGTTGTAGGGTTATACACCTGTATCATAAGGGATTTTGGAATAAGAGCAGTACGCTCTTTCTTGGATAAGGAGAGTGTCAGTTTGTTTGACGCAAATGAAACGATCATTGAAATTATCTCATTAATCTTGGATAACAACTTCTTTCTGCACAACAAGTGCTGGTATCAACAGATTCTTGGCACAGGGATGGGTTCCAGGTTTGCTCTACTCTTACGCCTGCCTATTCATGGGCTGGTTTGAGAGGGAGCATGCCTGGAGTCGGCGCGCCTCCCCCTGGCTGATTACATTGTGTACTGGGGGAGATATATCGATGACATAATATGTTTATGGTCAGGAACCAGGGAACAACTTGAACAATACTTTCTATATTTAAACTCTAATGAGTACAATGTGAGGTTCACGATGGAACATATTAGAGACAGGATTAATTTCTTAGAAATCCAGTTTTATGTTCACAATGATGTCATTGAGAGCACACTGTTCAGAAAAGAAACAGCGTGTAACAGTGTGCTCCATGCTACTAGTGCCGATTCTCGATCAGTGATCAACAATATCCCTATGGGGAAATGACCAGGATCCGTAGAAACTGCAGCCAAGATGAGTCATACAATCAAAACCTTATGGACTGTGAACAAAGGTTTCTGAAGAGAGGTTATTCGCCAAAAACTGTGTCCAAGGCCGTTACAAAAGCTAGATGCCTTACTAGGAATGAGACACTGTCAGTGGCCCTGTCCGTAGACCCGTGAGCCTGGTCACTTAGTATAATACTAATAGTGATTAAGAGGCGTCATGAAAAAGAACTGGGTTCTCTTATTAGAGGTACTTGGCTTAAAAAACAGCATTAATACTATCCCCACTATGACATTTCGAAGAGGTAGGACCCTACGCGAAACACTGTGTCCTAGCTATATACATGATAAATCGAACGTATCCATGTGGCTACCGGCTAAACCCAAAGGTTTTTTCATTTGTGGTTCGTGCCATATGTGCCCATATGGCCGTAATAAAACCACCGATTTCTCCTATAACACCCAAAGGAAATATGACATCCAGCAGTTTATAAATTGCAACACTACACATGCAATTTATATCATTGGATGCCAATGTGGTACTATTTATGTAGGCAGCACAATACGCCCTCTGAAGGTGCGCCTTCAGGAACACCGCAGGGCAATCATGAACAATGACAGCCGTCATCCCCTCTGTTCCCACTATAATGAAGTTCATCCAAATAATAGGGAACTATGGTTCCATGGCATTGAGCATGTCCCATGTGGTGAACGGGGTGGAAATCGGGAACTACTTGTGCGCCAGAAAGAGGCAAAATGGATTTGCCGTTTACAGGCCACCATAAAAAGGACACAACATTGATAAGGAGCTTCATTACTTCTTATGAGAATGCATGGATTGGGGTACTTCTGTGTCCATGTACATGTTTGAACGTTTTTTTTTGTATAGACAACTGTCAAACAATCAAAAAATTGTTATTTGTGTTAATATAATTGTGTCTGTTTTTCATCCAAACCCAACACTTCAAAGAGGGGTGTTTTTTCTTTGCAGTCCGGGTGTCAAGTAGCTATGATTCTGCCATGACAAAATTCCCTTAAGGGCGGGGTTGTTCTGAGTTAAGCCAGTATATTACAATGTACCTGGTGAGGCTTTTTTGTTGTATTTATTTGTCGCGTTTTAGGGTGACAATAGGTATTCGTGGGTGTTTGAATGGTGTAATTGTTGCTATCCTTTAAAATGTGCTTTTCTCATATGTGCTTTTTTATGTATACTGGAGTTTTTGGGTATTTTCCCCACATATTTATGGATTGGCAGCGGACATATGCCTATTGGTCAACTGCCGACCGATGTACCGGATTATTAGGGGATCACTGTTCACAGGTGGGTCTTTGACACATGACCTTTGTTTGCCAGATGGGATTACTAGTGCATAATTTGTGAGCATTTTTCGCCATTGTTTACGTTCTCTTTTTTATTTTTGGTCTCTTTGTGTTTTTTCGCGATTTATCGATCTTTGACATTTTGCTTTAGCCACGCCAATATGGCCGCCGGGTCTCCGATATTGAGAGCATCTCGGTTTTAGAAGTGTTTGTCCGTTATTGGTGTTTACTGTTACATTTCGGCTCGTCACACCCGCCTACGTACATTGACGTTGACGCGGGAAGCAATGGACTTTAAAATGGGTGTAATGCATACAGGCTTTTCTTTTGGATCTACTGAGCCGTGTTACCATGCCTGGAGGTTGCTACTCTTGACATGGGTAAGTGCTAACTGCACATTGCTTCATGCGTCTATTAATGTTTGATTTAGATCGTGGGGTCACCCTGCTTTCATCATTTTCTAATCTAAGTACCGTCACAATGGAAGCCTTGGGGACCACGGTTATTTGACTTCGTATCCGAGATGAGATGATTGTAATATATATAGCCGTAATATCAGTCCTTACGGCATCCCCTGATGATATGCTATACACATAAGGCTTAAATGCTTCATCCAGTAAGTTGCGCGCAATATGCCATTACCTTGTATTAGGGTTATTTCATTAGTTTGAAGTAGCATTCACGGCACTTTGGTATTGTATGTTGTGCACGGACAGAATGCACACTTCATTTCAGCGTTTTGCTCATAACGTGTAGCTGCCCGTTACCCCTTATAACAACTGCCGATGTATCGGGTACTTAATTTGATATTTCTTTGCATTTTTATGTCTCTTACAGAACTATAAAGGTCCTCGTGGCTGCTGTTTGGATTTAGACGCAGGCCAAGGTTTATGTCAGTTGGAAGTGGGAGACATGATATATGTTTCGGTATTATCCGGAGCTTACCAGCACTGTGGTTACCTCGGGTGGCGGTGATAATTTAAACTTGTGTTGCACCACTAACTTGCAGCTGCTTTTTGCTATGACCGAGTAAATATTCGGTTTTATATGTGCATTTGACTGTTTAAATCATATTACAGAACACTTTTGGTAGTCATGTTATCGTCATGGCAAATGCGCTGTAGATGCCATAATTATGGGGCTTCTCTTTCCCCTACAGCATCCTTTCCTATATAGGAGGCAACACATATGACTTAAAAACTCCACTTCGCATCTATTTATCCTGGGGAATTTCGGAAGTGCTAGGTAAGACACTGGGGGCTTTTTGTCCTATTGTGACACTCTCGTTGGGCATTATGTCGTTTGGCACTAAGCTTTTCTTTTAAAATAGGAGGTGATACACACTCTTCAGAGGTCGCTTTCCACTACTCATTCAGCAGACCGCTTTTGTTCCAGGTAAAGCATCGCGCTATCCCCATTTTTATGAACCACCCATCGGGCCTTTGTGTTTTAGACATCTAGCAAATTGTGTATTTACAACCTGCACGTTATAATAATTTGTTGAGATGGTACTCCTATCCGGCTGGCCTTTTCTACTCTTTAGATAACAGCTATAACTATAATATTATAATATGGCCCGCTTGCTAATTAATAAAATATTTACTTTATACTTTTGTCTTTAGACTGTGGTCACAGAAACTAGGTCAGCCTGCCATTCATCTTATGGGCTCCAATGTTTTTTCCTCTTACCTTTGAATTTTGATTGCAGTGCTTCCCTCTCTCTTGGTTGTGGACTGGGTATTTTCCTTCCATGATCACGCCCATCATTGTCAGCTCTCTGATTTATCCTTATCAAGTAGAGCATTTGGTAAGTGGTCTTCACAAACGTCTTTATTGCGTCAGGATCAACTATGATAATGCGCCAATGATCCTGCTCTATATCGTTACTATACTTTGTATCTTTTAGATTAGGCTAGCCCATATGTCTAGGTCTTGGATTCTAAAATGTGCTATTTGTTCTGGCATTTCAATTGTACTGTCTCCTACAACTTGTGGACCTGTGAATTTTTCTTCCGTGAATGTGTCGCTTAGACGATCAGCTCTCTGACTTAACTTCTGCAAGAGAGCACAGGGTGAGTAGCCTGTTTTATGGTCTACTGTCTACGTCACCATGACTAAAACACACACTACTATTTCTCTCTTGACGAAATATGCCTGATGGTGGGACTTATTATTTTTTAAAATATGGTTGTTATAACATGTTTATTATTTTACTGTTTTTTTGTTTACAGCACTTCCCAATTTTGTGGAATTGCAAATTCTCAAATACGTCCTTTCTCAACTACAACCGGCTCTCAGTTTGAACATAAACAGTAGAGCACATGGTGAGTGATCATTTATAATGGGCCCTTATCGCTAGAATGCTGTCAAGACACCCCCCTCTTTCCATTCTTCTAGGATTGCGTGTGCATCATATGTTTGGATTTATTGGATGCTTACACCGTTCTAGTCACTGTTATTAGGATTTTGTTCTAAGGCATTATTAGTTGTTATCTTTGGGCCTATACCTTATAGGCTTTTTTCGTTTTTCTCTTTTCTCCCTCTTTTGTTATCAATATCTTTATCTTCAAACCTCTAGATGCGTTCGTTGCGCATGGCTTGTAAATAGAAATGTATAAAAAAGTTTTCTGTTAACAATATTTATGTCTAAGTGGATGAGTAGGTGCAATGTGTTACACTTGTACTCATTTGGTCAATGTTGGTGTTTGTGAGCTTGTATTTTGATATCTATATGTGTTGTGATTGTAACATGCTTTTAAACATACGCCTGTGATGTCTTCCGTCTTGCATTGTCTTTCACATGTTTTTTGTATATATTTTTCTATATTTGCTTTATGCTATTTTTTGTTTGTAAAGTCTGGAATGTAAATTTATATCTTGTCATGATTGTTTTCAGCCCTGACGAAGTTGCGACGAGTAACGAAACGCGTTGGCTGTGTATGTGTATTGGGTAAAATTACCTAAATAAAGAAGAAAAAACTCTCGGACTTAAAGCATCTGTGTAATTCCTCAATGAGTGAGCCTTCCGCCTTGGGGTCTCCCACAAGGCAACCCAAAATTGAGGGTGGAGTTAGAGAGTATGCAGAATGAATACAAGGCCAATCTCGAACAAAACATACAAGGCAAGTGGAATATCAGCAAACTACAGCCCTTCAAATATGGAGAGAATAGTGGGGCGCTGTTAGCATGGAAGACTTAAGTAGACATAACTAGAAACCATATTGACTTGCTGGTAGAAGCGGGCATAGGAAAGATCTTGAGACGAAATGAGGAAATATTATCAGAAGTGCTGAATAATATCAGTGCAGTTTATTCATAAAAAATCCGCACTGACCCTTGCAAATCAATGACTGACTACCAGACACGGACTTACCCTCTCTCTCTAAGGAGCAAAGGATCTTTCTTCAGGGAGAGATTATGGAGAGAAAACCTAAATCAAGTTAAATGGTTAAAAAATGGTAAAGTAGCAGGCTAGGATGGGATCCCTGTACCAGCGGGTAAGCGGTACAATGGTCCCATTATGGAGAATTTTATTTAATGCCATATACCTGTACAATAAAGACATCCCCCTTCTAGGTACGAGATGACATTGGTTATGATATCTTTAAAAAGTTACGATCCTAAGAAGGCAGACTCCTGTAGACCTATTTCACTATTGAACTGTGATTATAAAATCTTCACATTAATCATAGCCAGAAATCCTACTCTTTCATACATACAGTCCTCCATCCTGATCTGAAATGCCTTATAGTAGTTAGGCATCTACACAAACAAACTCATCTTCTTATCGAGGCTATAGATCTGGCTGTGACTCACAATTCCCCAGTAGCAGCTCCTGGAGGGAGTGCTTCGGGGCGGTGGGGCCGGTAGAGGGAGGGGCAGGGTGGGGGTAGTAAACTTCTGCATACGACCGAACGGAGGTAAGTATATAAAAATAAATTAATCTATTACATTGCGCACGCTGCAGCGCCAAATGGCAATGCAGCTCGGTCAATGTAATTAGCTTTATTTATTTATTTATGTACTTACCTTCGTTCGGTCGTATGCCGGAGATTACTACCCCCCCACCCGCCCCTCCCCTCCCCGCCCTGCCTCACCGCCCCGCAGCACTCCCTTCCAGGAGCCGCTACTTCAATTCCCCTCTGACAATAGCAACTATAGAGGCTGCAAAGGCATTTGATGTTGTCTACTGGGGTATCTTTGGGAAATTTTTAGCAGTTTTGGGGTTAGAAGTAATCTAATAAAGATAATACAGTTCTTGTATAGGACCCCCACAGCAAGGGTGTTGACTAATGGTGACCTCACTCAACTCTTTCTGATCCATAGAGGCACTAGGGATGTGTGCCCACTTTCACTATTACGGTTTAGCTTATATACAGAGCTTCTAGCACAGACAATTTGGCTAGATTGGCCCATGTTTCCCTTTGCATCTTCAGGTTTTTCAATTAAGAAATATATATCTATATGCAGATTATTTAATTCTATACACTAACAATCCAGAATATTCTATACCTAGGATTGAGCAGCTTTCAGAGGTGGTTGTTGCCAAATGTAAGTTCCACCTATCATCTTAAGGGCTATATCAGATATTTGGGGATTTAAATAATGCACAATCTAGACTATCTTCTGGGGAACAATTTAGTTAAAGTCAGCAAAGAGGTTGATAGGCTGTTAAGGAGATGGGAGAATCTCTCACTGGGTATTTATGGCAGAGTGAATGTCATTCAGACGTTGATACTTCCAAAACATACCATTTTATTAACACTATCACGCTGTCATTCCCAACTAAGCAGGTCAGAAACCAACAAAGGATGGCATCTAGCTACATCTGGGCATCTAAAGGTGCAAGGATCTCTTGATAAAAGCTTAGGAAAAGGTAAAACATGAGGGTCTTGCCTAACCAGATTTCCAGATATATTGCTATGTTTTTCAGTTTAAACATATTAGAGTTTTCGCTAAGACACCAAATCAACCACCGTTGGATCATAGGTATTCTTCTATTTTGACATGCTTAAGTCTTGAACTTTTTTTGTATAAGTTTGGAGATCTGAAATTATTCAAACGAGTAAGGCTAAAGGTTCTCCTTGCAGCACTTAAGGTTTGGGTGCACTTAAGTAAGGCTCTTGGGATCCACTACTACACAGACTCGGCTCCCATTTGGGACTCCCGAGTGGTTGAAGGATAAACTCATTTATCCGCTATGCAAGGACAAATGTAGCACTTGGGTGGTCTGAGGAGTGGCGCAACCTCAATTACAAGCCAGGCTCTTTGGTTGCTTCTGGAAGGGAAAATCTGAGATTTAAGTATCTGCAGCTTTGTTCATGGTGGCCAGCTTAAAGGCTGGCGGAAATAGATCATCGTGAACACGAAGCCCTTTTAAAAGATAACAAGCATATTTGAAAGCAAGTGTCCTTGTCGTACTTGGACGTGGTGGCAGCAGAGAACAAGAAAAATATATATCCACATCGGATATGGGAGAAGGACTTGTCACAGCTGGCAGGGAAGGTCTCTGGCAAGTATGTATAAATCTGCTTTATAAAAAAGTAAAGCCTGCACAACTGAAGCAAAACCATCTCTTCACTCTCCATAGAGCCTATTAGACGCCCCATAGACTGACCAAATTCTCGATAGTGACCTCATGGTGCGAGAGATGCAGTATGATAGGAGCAGACGACAAGCAAATGTTTCTTGACTGTCCCATACTGGAACAAAGTAAGTGGCTGTGTAAAGGAAATCAGGGACTGTGAAGTTAAGGTAAGCCACTTTTTCATATTCTTTGGGGTGGACACAACATTGAACAATCTAACATGAATCAAAAGAGCCTTCTGTTTTCTTGGTTTTACTTGCAAGAAGAGAAATTGCAAGAAATGGATCTCATCTGTCTCACTGTCTGAATTCAAGTGGATTAAGTAAGTAAGGTGTGAGGCAACTAGATATAGCATGTAACAACAAAAAGGCTGAAACGTCCTGGTCTCACTTGGTGGCCTGGCAACTAAATTGTATTAATTAAATTATTGATCCACAGCTTTTCTCAGTTGAGGTCAGGTTGTGTATTGTACCATTCAGCAAGATGTGCAGTCACCTCACTGGGAAGGAACGTTTTAGCCCATTGACTAAACATCAGGAAACTAATGGTGAAATGAGGACAAAAAAATAGGGGTCTCATCCTTTTCTGAAAACACTCCCCTATTTAGTTGAGGTAACCTCCCCTCTTTCAGGGTGAAAACGGGTTGTTCATTATGCTGGAATTGATGTCTAAAGGTCTTGAGAATGTTTGTGAGCAAATCCTCTAACCCCATTGGCATCTCCAACTCAAAAGGGTTAGCATTTAAGTTGTTGTCTGTTCTGCCAACTGTTTATCTTCCCCTCCCTCAGACGACTCATCCCTGATATGTGGCTAGTTGTTGACAATGCTTGTGCATTGCAGGCCCCAGAAGCCTATTTATTTTCATCTGAGAGTAGGGTTGTTAACTCCAGCCTGGACTGTGAATAGATCCTCTGGAGGTCAGCTGAGTGGCAAACATGGCTCTGAGCCGGTGTTAGCTCAAGTGGATTTTTATAAAATTACTTATCCATTAAAGTTATCAAAAATCTGATTTGTGAAATAGAGCAAACACTTACTTTGATTTATTTTGTTAGTATTTTCGAAAGCAAAGAAATAAGCTAAGAATTTTAAATATACATTGATCCATTGCTAGAGAATGTAGCCCCTACCAACACAATGAAGCAGCTTTTGAACAGTTAGTCATTGTGAGGCCCCACTTTTCCATAGATGAAGGGTAACCCTATGATATATATATATTAGGCCCCCTGCCTTGTTGGCCTAGAAGGTACAGTTTAGGGGTGACTAGTTGATATGTAATAATAGTTTTTTATTACTTGGTAAAATAATATTTCTTTCCATGTGTCGGTGAAATGCTTTCAAACTGCAAACCCCAGCGCACAGAGCTCCTGGTGATCATCCATGGTGCTTCACCTAATTCCTCTCCTAAATGGTCTCATACCACATCCCAAACAGCTTCTAACGATCAGCCATCTTTGGGTCAGTCCATTACTTATCACTGGATGGCTTTCTTGTCAGTCTCATTTCCTTGCTTCTAATTCAAAGCCTTTCCTCCTTCTTGTGTTTGACCCACGCATGGAGCTTTACTTTTTAGGATGGCCTTTAAACTTCAAATTTACTGGGAAGCTTTGTTCACTAACTGTGCTCTTGCACATGTTTTATATATCTTGTAAACTACTGGTCCAAGCTGGATATCAGCCATCTTAGAACACAAAATTAAAAGAGCGAAAAAGGCCACTGCATCATGATGTAAGAGAGCACGGAGAGTGACGCAATTCCAACATAAACATCATCATGCTGGGGGCAAAAGCCACAATGGTCAACATTTCATGGCATATGTGCATGAATGCCTGGTGATGTATGCACACACATGCCTGGTGATACATGCCAATAGTGTTCATCATCAGCATCAAGCATTTTATCTTTTTGATAATGCTGTTCAGCATCAGGAACAACCGCTGAGAAAACTAAAAGGTTGAAAAGGCAAAACCAATCAGCTTTGCCAATCGCTTTAAAAGTGCCTTCTGCACTATGGTGGAAGCCAGTAATCTAAATGGCACCCCATACTTAAAAATAAATAATTACCTTGTGGCTTTGCATAGGCAGTTAGCATGGAGAACGAAACTATGACCTATCTCACCCCGTTTCTGGCATGTGTCTTTTTACTATGTCTTAGGATACAGTGAACAAAGAAGCAGGCCTCAACACTATACATGCCATGTTTATGCACATAGTAAAGTGTTCAATGTATCCTTAAATATGGTAAACAATCTGTGGAGCAGGCTCATAAAGGAGGAGAGATCAGAAAGAGTGTTGCATGGCCCACACCAGCTGCAGCAAGGTAAGCATGAGAGCGCAAGTGATGTCAGATAGGGTTCAGGAATTATGAAAATGGATTTTGTAAATTCATTTTGCTATAAGCAGGGAGATAACTTATCACGTAATGTACTAAAGCTGTAACAAGTTATGGTATACGTAATGATATACAAATGTATTAAGAATAATACATATTTGTGAATAATAGGCTTGCTGCTGTGATGTGTCACAGATTGTGTGGTATATTTCTTAATTACCTACATAAAAGAGATTGAACAGGAGTTCTTGCTATCTTTTTGTGTTGCTGACTCTGGATAGTGGTATTCAAAACCCACAAAACCATGAAATATTCTGTCTTCACCTTCAGGTTTTTGGAAACAGGGTGCACTGGTGAATACAGACTCTGTGGATTTTAATGAGAATTACTTTACATTTTCCTGATTTTCTTTCGTCTGCTTTGGATTTTGTGAAGACTACTGGAAGTGCAGCTATCTGATGATTCTGAGCCTAATTGGCCGAGGCAGACCTGTTTTAGCAAGCTACTCTGCTTTAAGAGTTGCCTATATTTTTAGGTTGAGCTTGATCGGCCTATTATATATCTTCTGTGGGGTATGACACACCCACTAATTGCCATTGTCTGTTATCTGGGTCATTTACAAATGCTGACTTGTTCTTGGTGCATTTGTTTAAAGGTCCCTCCTTTGTGGCCTTAGCTCCCTCGCTGGCGGTTTCACTAAGAGATCCTTTTGTTTGGCCATCACACTGTGGGGTGTGATGTCCTCTCCTCTCTCGTCTGATATATTTATATCAGCTTTTTGCCTGCACTCAGAAGCTGCCTGCATGCCTGAAATAAGAGCAGCAGCTGCGCACGTGAGCACTTGCTTTTTGTTTTCAGACCGTGTTCCCTGCTCTTGTTGCGAGAAACAAGCCACGGCTTTGGGAGCCCTGGTGGCTGCGGGGAGGGGCGATTGTGTTGGCCCTACATGCTGCTGCCTGGGAGACAATATCTTAGCTAATGTTTATTTCACGTTTACAGCTGCAGGGGGCTGGTGCACAAGAGGCAGAGCTGTGTTTACAGCTTGCGCCGATTTACTCAGGTTGATGGTACTGTCTCTGGTGCCGCAGGGACGTCATGGTGGGACCCAGGGGGATCTCGGTGCGAGCCGGTCTCCCCCTGGGTGTTTTCGCATAATGGAACGGGCCACAGGGGCAGATAGGTGAGTTTAGAGGTAAGGGCGGGATATAGAGGGAGGCTATAAATAGAGGTTTGTTGTGCTAGAAAATACTCGCGACGGAGGTCGTCAGGAAGGTAAATTTATTAGTTGTTGTCATATTAGTCAGTTATTTTCAACGTCGTCATAGTTGTGGTATTTTCAGGGCATTATGGTGAGTCATGAGGAAGTTAGGGAAGCTATCAGGGTCCATAGTAATGTAGGCAGGGAGGACTTGCTCAAGCCGAGTATTCCTGGTGAGGCTTGGGTGGGGCTGGAGTGACCTAAACGGGAGGCGGCGCGTGGTGTGGCGGTCCCTGTTGCTGCATGTTAGACTGCGACTAATAAAGAAGTAAATGCGGCCAACAAAGAAGTTGCTAAAGGAGGCAGGCCCCTCCCCCGTGGGTCTGAGTTCAGATTTTATTGTGCCTGACAGGGGAAAAATTGTTAATGTGCATGGACAGACTTATTTGTTAAGCGCTGCACCAACTTTCAAATATGTATGCATGTCAGCATTGTCCACTGATAATAGTTCTGGTTGAGAGGTAGGGGCATGTTATTAGGCAATTTGTTATCAGCACCGCAGGGCTTATTCATGAGGCAGACCTCATGTGGTGGGGATGTTCTAATAGAGACTAAGTCAAGGGACCGTGTTAAATCTGCAAAAGTGCCTATGTGGTCTGAACAAGAAGTTTACATGGACGCCCCAGTTTTGGATGGTAGGCTCACAGGCCAGATAGTTGAGCAACAAAGTTGTTTAAACAAGGTATGCGACCCTGCAAGGAAGCCAGTTTGGGCCAGCATTATCAGAACACGGGGGTGTGAGTGCAACATGAAATTAATCATTCTGGGGCAGGTCAGTGGGTTTGGGTAGAACAGGATGATCAGGCGGTGGCAGAGAGTAGGTTTAGTAAGTTGGTTATGGAGGGAGGTTTGGGCAAGAAGGAACAGTCAGGTATGAGCGGCTTGAAGAGAAAGGCGCCAGTTTGCACAGTGGTGAAAACGGCTGGCCCCAGAGGTTTGTCAATAGAGCACAAAATGGCTATATTGCGTTGGCCCGAAGAAAAAGGAAGATCTAGAGCAGATTTTCCTTCTACGCCAGAACAAGCTAAGCCTATGACAGAACCTCATTGGAGGTTGTACAATGGTGGGGTGGGGAGATTCCTGGTGGGAGTGGGGCTGGTCTGGGCAGTTATGAAGAACATTTGGTTTATAAAGAAGATAGCGATGAACTGGAAGAGGGTAAACTGAGGGAATGGGATTGTGGGGAAGATGGGTGAACATATCTGCCAAATTTTGGGACTCAAAAGCGTTTGTCGGGGCAAACCAGTGCTCTTAGTCTATTGCAGAAGTCAAGAGTGGACCGAGCAATTGAGCAAGAAAAATTAAAGATGGACAGCATACAGTTGACCCTCAGGAGTTCCCCAACCGCTCCTAACATTTGCCATAAGGCAAGGCAGAGTGGTGGGCAGCATGGCAACACGAGGATAAAACACAGAAAGTCACAAGATCTATTGGTGTTGGGGGGATTTGGGTAATGATTTAGACACAATAAGCAAAGGGACTTACAGTCTGAGGTTGTGGTTCGGGGTAAATCTAAAGGGGCGGTGCAAGTTGAAGAGATCAATAGTAAACAAACTAAGAAGGTAATTGAGAGTGCAAAAGATGACCAAGACAAAGAGGAAGAGGATAAAAACATTCACAAGAAACTTCCTTACATGGGTATTGAAATGCCCTTAGGTTCTCATTTATCGTATAAGACGAAGAGTAGAATATGGAGGCATGAGTTTGTTGATGTCTTTAAACTTTTACAGAGAGATATTCAAGCCAAAGAAGGCTCCAAGGAAGAAGAGTGGAAATTAGCAAAGAGACCTAGAGTTCCCAAAACAATTGAGAATTGGATACCTGCTTTTCATATTTATGCGAGTATTTATTGTGAACGGCATCAGGATGGATCAGTGGCTATGTTTAAATACATGGACATAATATGAAAGGCACACATGTATTTTGGTGGTTCAGCTTGGTTAAGTTACGATGAAGAGTTTAGAGCTAGGATTAGTATTTTCAATGATAGACCTTGGGGTGATGTTGACTCAGAGTTGTGGTTACAATGGATGGCTTCCTCTGATCCGCCAGCTATGATACATACAGCAAGTGGTTTACCCATCACTTATCAGCCCTTTCAGTACCGTCCTGCCCAGTCTGGGGCGGGGTTTTATGGGAGGGGCCAATCACAAGTTACAGGGGCATGCTGGAATTTTAAAAGAGGATTCTGTAACAGACAATTCTGCTGCTACAAACATGAGTGCTCAAAATGTGGGCGAAAACATCCACTCACCCAATGTTTTGCAGGTCAGAGGTTTGGTGAACAAAGGAGAGGGCAGAGGGGAAGAGGTCAGTCATTTCAATTTGCAACAAAGGGCCATACACTAATTAAGCTGGAGGTGTTATCAAACTGGTTGAAATTCTATCCAGACCCAGAGGCAGCAAAAAAAATATTTTGGGGATTCAAAGAGGGATTTAAGATTGTTTATCAGGGACTTCAGCAGAAACGGTGGTCAGATCATTTAAAATCCGCTAAGTAGTTTCCACAAGTTGTCCAGCAGAAGCTAAACTCAGAAATAGTGGCAGGCAGAATAGCTGGTCCTTTCTTACATTGCCCCATGGATAATTTGATCATTTCTCCACTGGGCCCTATGCCTAAGAAAACTGCTTGGGAATTTTGTTTAATCCACCATTTATCGTGGCTAGGACGCTTGTCAGTTAATGACTTTATTTCACAAGCAGACTCTAGCGCTGTGGTACTCAAAGTACGGCCCGCGGGCCGGCGGCGGCCCGGCAGACCTTTGTATGTGGCCCGCGGACCTTTTTCACCAAACCACATTTGTAGCAGCCGGGCTGCCCGAGACGCTCAGTTTAAACAAAAGAGAGCTGCTGGAATATGTGCATGAAATAACTTCCCTGCTTATTCTCCAGCGGTCCTCTTTTGTGTTTCTCGAGAGCCTCGGTGACATTGCACGCCTGGCACTGGCGGGAAGCAAAGGCCCCTTTAAAGTCAGCTGTTGCACATTCACAGCTGACTTTAAAGGGGCCTTTTGGAAAGCTTCCTGCTGCTTCTGCCGTTGACGTTGCCACCCACAGCCTGCTCTTTTCAACAGCGTATGCGGCCTTTGAGGACTGCAGCAGGGGGCCTCCCGTAGATTCGACCAGCCTGCGACCCCCCTCACCCCCCCCTTGGAATCACCAGTACGAGATGGCGCAGAAGCAATTCCTATTACTCCTCGGCACTAAAATATCACATTTCAGATACAGTTTGAAGGCGTTTATTAATAAAAGTGCCCTTGGATGTAAGGTTTAGTTTGTATCCAGTTGCTTTTCACTTCAAAATGTTTTCTGCTTCAATGTGCTTTCAGGAATCGGACCCTCTCTTCCGGAAGTCATGTTTTAACAACCTTGCAGTTAGCAAAACACTCTGGTTTGTATAAGCAAAATGCAAACCTATCCTTCATATGCCTTTTGCAGATTATTCCACGCATAAAATCCAGTTACATGCTACTGTATCTAGACAGGGTCTAGCACAAATTATCAATTCACACAATTTTGAGTCGACAAATCACTGATCACTGTTATCCGACCATACACAGAAAAGGAGTAGCACCTTACTCAACCAGCCTTAAAGAGCTTGGTGTTCAGTCCAGAGCTCGGAAAACGATATGCTTTCTATTTAAAAGTGCTTTGAACTCTTTGTGACAAGGTATGCTTTTATCATGTCATATTATCAATGGCATTCTTTAATGATATCTAGGTTTACACGGGCGACCATTGATTCTATTTTAACCGTAATAGACATTCACTTCCATATTTTGATGAAAAACTCTGACCCTCATTATGGATGAGCCTGTATGGATACGATAAATACTCTTATTCTAAGTTTATCTATGGAAAACTAAGAATAACAGGAGTGTTTGATGCTTTCCATACTACTGCAAGTATTGAAACTTAATGCATATTGGGTTGGTGTTTAATCAGATTTCCAATCCCTGTGCAAACAAGAATTTGGCTAAGGTTTCGAGGTAAATTCCCCCTTGTGGTGGATGCCTCTGTTTCAGGACTACCTTGGGCTTGATTATGAGTAAGGCTGGTGGTGGTGGGGTATTTACGGCGCCTGGTCAATATCAACACCTGGGAGGAGGGCCGGCCCTACATCAGAATTGACCGGGACAGTGCCCTGGGCAGTGGGTCATTGCGGTGTGACGGCTGAGGTATGCGGAAGATGGGGGAGAGCAGGGGATTGATGGGGGGCTAACAATTACGCTGAGGTACATTAAAGTTTGATTAAACAGTCTTTATAGGGAACCTATTGAGACCAGGTGGGATGAAGGAGCTGCTGTTTGCATGACATTGTCAGGTAGCTCCCTGCTGCACCCCTCAGAATATTGGCGCCCCGGGCCCGGGTCCAGCTCCCCTATACCTAGGGCTGGCCCTGTGGGGGACTTATCAGATGAGTGACATGCCCCATATTCTGAGTATGCCCAAGAAAATGGCAAATTGTACTGCAACATTTTGAGTTCTGTACTTAAGTCGCATTTTTTAGAATGTGTCAGATATTTACCTTCACCTGAAGGGAAGCATCTGGCAGATGAGAGCCTGCCCATCCCTCCACCTCTCCTGACCCCAAAGATTTCGAATCCAACTATCCTTAGCCGGCCCCCAGAGGCAGTCCTGTCTATCCCCCTTTCTTTACCATCCTCTCAGCCACTTGAAGTACACTTAGTGGCCCCTTTGCTCCCTTTTCACAGTTACAGCAAGCACACTCATTAGAGCCCTTCCATATCCTTTATTGGCTGTCAAGCACAGTGTAGGACCCCTCCGCCCTCCCATATCTTACCTGCCAAAGCACACACAATGTCCCCCTTAGTCCTCTGTATAAAGTGAAACACATCCAATGACCATCTCCATTCCTCTCTCAGCTTCTGAGGCCCACCCAGTGGCTCCCATCTCCTCCTTTCCATATCCATAAAGAACATGTGATGCCCCCTTTTCTGTCCTCATAGTTGCTCAAAGCACATCCATTAACCCTCTCTGCTTTTTTTATTAACTGCCCAAAACTCAATCTATGGTCCTCTTTGCCTCCTTACCATGCTCACGCAACGCACACACAAACGCCCATTCACCAATTTGCATGAGGCATGCACATATTTATCTCCCTCCTCCTTTGAATGCCAATACTAACTTTGCCTGCAGTATTCCAGCCATGCACAGGAGGGGAGATGCAACCCCTGGCAGTAGGAGTGAAGTATAAAAATAAAAACTGGAATGCCTCAAATACTGTGTGTATGTATGTGAGTGAGTGTGTGCATATACACAAGTGCATGTCTATTAACATGTGTTTGCATGCTTGTGTGTGTATGTGAGTGTGTATCAGCCTTGTGCCCATTGCCCACCATGGTGCAATAAATAATTCTGAATGCATTAAAGTCAAAGCAGGCGGAGAGAAGAGAGGAACCAATGCAGGTGAATACATGCAACTTTACACTACAGTACATTCTTAACCAACCCTCTTGCCTCTTCCTTGTAGCTTTGTAGTTACATTTGCCTTTGAAATACAGCACTTTCAAGTAATGTTTTGAAAAGGTGGTGATTTGCCCCGCCCCCACTGCCCTTGCCCCACCTAACCCCGCCCCACCTGCCGGCCCATCAGTGCGGCCCTCGGCCACATACCAGACTGTACTTTTGGCCCCCGAGATAAAGTTTGTGAGTACCCATGCTCTAGCGTGTCATATGCATCGGTGGATGATGCATTGAAGTTGGTCAGATCAGCTGGGACAGCAGCAGAACTGGCTAAGAGCGATATGCTGTCTTCTGCCTACCCATCCTTCTGACTTTGAGATTTTAGGCATGCATTTCAATGGAGCATTCTATTTGAGACCTTTAGCACTTTTTAGCACTTTTAAAAAAAAAATGTTTACGCAAATTAGTGGCCACAATCTTATTTGTCACTACCTAGACGATTTTATGTTAATTGGTGTAAGGAACACTTGTCAATGCCGAAAGGCTTTGCACTGCTGTCAGGTTATGGCTCATGATCTTGGTGTACCGTTGGCACCGCAAAAAACTGAAGGTCCAAGCACAAAGTTGACTTTTTTGGGAATTGAAATAGACACAATGGAAATGGTAGCCAGGCTACTCTCTGAGAAAGTTCAGGTCTTTCTTGTTGTCAGTAACCAATGAAAAGAAACTGGAGCTCAGAAAGGTGTAGAGATTATTGGGTTTTCTGAATTTTGCATGTAAAGTGGTCAGGGTAGACAGAACCTTTTGTAGGCGTTTGGGCATGTCTAAGTCTGGTGTTTATCTCCCCCAGTACAGAGTGCAGATATCCATGGCTGTCAGGGGAGACCTACACATCTGGATGAAGTTTATTGTGGACTGTAATGGCATCACTTTGCTTTTTGTGGATGAAGATATGATCTGGCAGATACAAATATTCTCTGAATTGTCTGGTGCAAAAGGCTTTGGATTATTATGGGAAGGTCGTTGACGTGCCGAAAGTTGGCCTGTGCAATGGTTGAATCAAGGTCGCAGCATAGCCTAGTTAGAGCTCTTCCCGTTACTAGTGGCATTGTTTGTCTGGGGCGAGGAACACAATAATAGATCAGTCCTTTTCAATGTAGACAATTTGGCTGTTGTTGAGTTAATTAACAAGCAGAAGGTGAAGGTTTTGAGAGTTTTACGTCTTTTACTTGCTTTTATGCTGTAATGTTTGCAACTTAACATAGTTTTTAAAGCTAAACACATTCCTGGAGTTAATAACGGTATAGTGGAAGCTCTGTCTCGTTTTCAGTGGAAGAAATTTCTAAATCTGGCACACGGGGCGAAAAATAACAAGACTCAGATCTCACAGAGCGTTTGGGCCTGGGGGAGTGAGGATAGGTGAACTTGTAGAAAAATCAGTAGCAGCATCCACAAGAAGAAGTTATCAACAAGCTTGGAAATAATACATAAGTTATGGTAACACAGGTCGTGAATGTGGTCAATGAAGAACAGGTTTTATTGGGTTTTGTGCTGCAGTTGATAAATAAAGGTCTCTCACACACTACTATTTCAGGAACATTAGCAGGAATTTATTTTTATGGTCAGTTGTGGTGGGGTAGGGACCCGCTGGGCGGAGGGCTGGTGAAAAAAGTCCTAAAAGGCCTAAGTAGGAAGCAGAGCTGTAAAAACAGTTGCGAGAACCAGCGACTTTTGATTTGCTACAACAAATGTTATTACACTTGCCATTTTGCTGTTATGACGAGTTTGAATGTCTCAAATTTAGGTTATGCATTTTGTGGTTGTTTTGTTGGGGCATTTAGAGTATCCGAGTTGTTGGGTTTAAGAAGCCAGGCGGGTATACATAGCGATTAAGTATTTCTAGAGCAACAAAGATTAAGGATCTGGTTGAGACTATCTAAGATGGATCAATTAGGCAGGAGTAAATGGGTATCAAAAGCGGGATAGAGGGTTGTTGCCCTGTAGAGGAATGGGATAGTTTTCAAACTTCAAGGTTTTTCAAACCAAGGGAATTTTTTTGCCACGCTAACGAAAAAATTATTTCTATTGTACAGCTATTAGCAGTAATGAGAAAGGTTATCAGCAGGTTGGGAAAGGATCCTCTGCTTTTTGGCACCCATTCTTTCCAAATTGGGGCAGCGACGGAAGCTGCAATACTGGGTTGGTTATGGTCAGATATACGCAGAATTGGGAGATGGAAATCAAAATGTTGTGAAAAATATGTTAGAAAAGAATTAGCTGTATCGCTGTTCTTTTATTATTGCTAATATTTGTTTTTCTACCTAGGTTGTGTACAAGAGCTTTTATCTGGAAAAAAGAACACTTAGATATTGGGTCACTACTTCATACAATGGGCAGCTATGTACACTGAACAGCAAATTTATGGCAGATCTCTTGGACTTCCAAGTATTAGACACAAGGTGGTATGGGAAAGGAAAGGTGGAATGCATTGGGGGGTATGTTTAATACATTGTCTGTAATGTGCTCCAGTTGGGGTTACCCTGATTTTTTTGTTTACATTTTTTTATTAGGGTTTTTTACATTTCCAGGATAGGTCACAGAACAATCAACATAGATGCTATCATTACATGACAATTACAATTGTGGTTCAATGACAACAGGTTGGCCTTTGTCTCTTGGGTGTGACAATGGTGCATTGAGTCCCTGAACTCATCAGTGGGCTATCTTGTTGCAAAATACCATGTCTTAGTGTACCTGATCCCTTGGACGATATAATTATGGGGTCGTGTCGAACTGTTACCCCTCCGTCAGTGTTCCACCCTACTCGGTTTATGCTAACAGCAATGTATATGTAAACGTGTCGGACTTGAACTTGCCGACTGAGGCTAAACTGGGATCCGCGGGGGGGGGGATATCCCCCGAGGAGGTGTAAGGGAAGGAGGGGGAGGAAAGTAGCGTTAGAAAGGGATAACGGCGAGCAGAGGGGGCGCAGCGCTTCCGGGCGGTGCCCTGGCGGACACCACCCTGTGGGAGTTAGTGGTACGTGCCGCGGGGGGGCTAGCAGTGAGGTTCCGTGGTTTTCGGGACCGGACTTCATTTTGTTTTGCGTTGTTCGAGACGCCATTTTGTGTTGCCCTCACGTAGGCCTAGATGGTAAACGAACGAACAAAGTTGCATGGGCCTTGCTGCTCATGTACATTTAACATGGCCCTTTTCGACTTACGAGTGAACTGCAAGACGCTGACCCTGTCACCTGAAATTGACCTTTTGCGAAGCCAGTTTCGTTAGCTGATAGTAATCTGAGAATCCAATCATTGTTCAGGATATCGTTAGACTTTACTTTCTTGCACATATCTTATCCTACTCAACATCTGAATTGCTCCTTTCCTTTACGACTTTCCATTACATGGGTAGTACTTTCAATTATGGGATTGTCCGGCTTGGGGTAATCGAATTTGGGACAGTCCTAATAATTAACTTGTGGGTTGGTACGATGTAAAGTGAGCTTTTTGGAATGTGATAATGTATGTAAATGTGTTTCATTGGTCAGAATTTGCCGCAGTGGGTGTGCATTTGTAATGGGTTGAAACTGTGCATAAAAGAAGATGTCTCACTCTATGAAAATTGACCAGGTTCCTGAGTTGTACACCGTGTTGTATTGCTTGGTTCACTGTTACTAGCTGCAGCTAATAAATTGATCTCTGACACCAACCAGAAGTATTCCGTGTCTCTGTATTCTAAGACAGGATAAACTCGAAGACTTCGGGTGTGTCCCTGGCACCGCTGGATTCTAAGAAAACCCGGTTCTTCAGTTGGCGCCCAACATGGGGCGACATCAAGCAGTACCGGTCCAAGCCTGAGGATCGCGAGGAGCCACGTGAGGAAATTCTGGAGGAAGGCCGCCACTTCATCGACCCATGTATGTCGACGTGGACCGAATGTCTTTGCTGCGAGGCCTCCTGCTTTCCGACGGCTACGAAGGACTGCTGCCCTGACTGTCGCCATGTCTTGGAGCCTTGATTGATCCTTTGTAGAGCGAGATGATAGACGGTCTTCTGGTGGCGTGACAGATACTTTGGTTAAGTATAAGTGGGTCGCTCCCACAACTTTGTTTGGTTCTTTGTTTGGTTTGATTCGGGTGCTGCAGCAATCAAAGCCGAGGGGATCGTATATTTGCGAGTGTATCGATAATTGATAACCCCTTGAAGTTTGAAGCTAGATTAGTGAGCTATAAGATGCCTGGTCTTAGCAAAATTAGGAAATGGTTTAGTTGTGGTTGCAACAGGGATTCCCGATTGGAGGATTCGTGTCCGAAACCTCCAGTTGGAACTCCAACTTATGAGCTCTATTCAAAACATGGAGTGGGTCCTATTACTTATAATGAAGTGTGGGTCCGCTATACTAGAAAAGATGGTGTCTTACGATGGCCCCAACATGGTAGTTTCGAATTAAATATTTTAGATAATTTGGAAGTTGCGTTATTTAAGAAGAAAGCCCGGCCGGCAATGTTTGACTCTTTCCATCTCTGGCGAAAGGAAGCCAAACAGCGAGAAATTAAGCAAGCAAAAAGAGATAGGAAAGATAAGAGTATGTCAATACTACAAGCTGCTAGGCAGTTTAAAGCAGATGAGGAAGATCGAGTGAGTGAAGTTTCAGATAGACAGCGTTGCATGGCCATGGATAAATGTTATCCGGCCTTGCCGTCTTCTCCTCCGAAAGTGATTGAAGACCTTGAGAAAGATCCTTTGATGTCTCATTTACTGAGATTGCCACCTCCTTATGTGCAGGTTGCTACTGAGCCTCCATTACCTCCGGTTGTTCCACCCTTTGTTGTTCAACCTCCTGCTGTTGTTCAGCCACATGGTGATCCACAGATGGTTCTCCCTCCTACTGCACAACCCACTCTAGGGTCGCAAGCTTTGCTTCCAGCTTTGCCTCAAACTCCTTTGCCTGCTGCTTCTGCATCTCAGACTTCTACTGTTCCTGTTCCTACTTTGTCTCAAGATTTTAACTTTCCTGTTTTTACGCCTACTTCTCCTTCTGCTCGAAAACGAATGACGGAGACTGTTGTTAATTTGTTGTCTCGATTATTTGGGCTATTGAGTATGACCCCTGTTTCGGAACATAAGCAGAGTCGTAGTCAGTTTCCCAGTTCCAAGGAAAGGGCAGTGTTGGATTTATTGGCCCATAGATGGATTTTGAATGCTCCCAGATATAGTTTGCCGTCAGTTCTGGATGTTTTCTTGCAGTGGGAGCCGCCTAATCAGAGGTATGTTTTTAATGTAATGTGTGCCTTTTTGAGGCAGGAATGGGAAGATAATGAGTTGGGTCCGATTCCGCAGGAAGTGCTCGATGTTCAGTCAGAGTTTGCTAAAGGGATGATAGTGGAATCTGATGTTACAGATGCCGTAGAGACGATACTTGCCGTTAGATCTGTGTTTGATTGGTTCAGAGGCTCCGTCCATCACCACCCCCTTTTGAACCGCTTTGGCCGCCATAAGTGTGGCAGGGTATGCTCAGACGTAAGTCCCTTGCTCACTTTGCCACTGGATTCAAGCAAGCCGGGCTGAAGACGGCTGGAATGCCAGAAACCGGTCCTCGGAAGCTTGTTTCCGGTCCAGGGAAGGCATGGCTTGGCAGTTCGTGCTGGACTGGTCCCATGAGGCACAGGGTCAGACTGATTTGCATATAGCCATGTCTGAACTGGGGTGGCAGAGTGGGCTAAAGAACGGTGATGGATCAAACCCAGATCTTTTGACTGGGTGTGAGTGTTTGATTGGTTCACAGACTCCGTCCATCACCACCCCATTTTGTACCGCTTTGGCCGCCATAAGTGTGGCAGGGTATGCTCAGACGTGAGTCCCTTGCTCACTTTGCCACTGGATTCAAGCAAGCCGGGCTGAAGACGGCTGGAATGCCAGAAACCGGTCCTCGGAAGCTTGTTTCCGGTCCAGGGAAGGCATGGCTTGGCAGTTTGTGCTGGACTGTTCCCATGAGGCACAGGGTCAGACTGATTTGCATATAGCCATGTCTGAACTGGGGTGGCAGAGTGGGCTAAAGAACGGTGATGGATCAAACCCAGATCTTTTGACTGGGTGTGAGTGTTTGATTGGTTCAGAGGCTCCGTCCATCACCACCCCCTTTTGTACCGCTTTGGCCGCCATAAGTGTGGCAGGGTATGCTCAGACATGAGTCCCTTGCTCACTTTGCCACTGGATTAAAGCAAGCCATGCTGAAGACGGCTGGAATGCCAGAAACCGGTCCTCGGAAGCTTGTTTCCGGTCCAGGGAAGGCATGGCTTGGCAATTTGTGCTGGACTGTTCCCATGAGGCACAGGGTCAGACTGATTTGCATATAGCCATGTCTGAACTGGGGTGGCAGAGTGGGCTAAAGAACGGTGATGGATCAAACCCAGATCTTTTGAGTGGGTGTGAGTGTTTGATTGGTTCAGAGGCTCCGTCCATCACCACCCCCTTTTGTACCGCTTTGGCCGCCATAAGTGTGGCAGGGTATGCTCAGACGTGAGTCCCTTGCTCACTTTGCCACTGGATTCAAGCAAGCCGGGCTGAAGACAGCTGGAATGCCAGAAACCGGTCCTCGGAAGCTTGTTTCCGGTCCAGGGAAGGCATGGCTTGGCAGTTTGTGCTGGACTGTTCCCATGAGGCACAGGGTCAGATGGATTTACATATAGCCATGTCTGAACTGGGGTGGCAGAGTGGGCTAAAGCACGGTGATGGATCAAACCCAGATCTTTTGACTGGGTGTGAGTGTTTGATTGGTTCAGAGGCTCCGTCCATTACCACCCCCTTTTGTACTGCCTTTAGATCTAGACTTCCATCCCAGCCATTGTATGAACCTGATCCTTCTGTTAGGAGAAAAGTGAAGCAGTATCCTATGAGAGAAGTTCCTCCTGTATGGAAGGAAGCAGTTCAGGCTGATGCCGCTCATAATATTGAAGCTGTACCGGCTCATTTTCAGCGAATATGGGTACATGTACCTTGGAAGCGAACAGAGGTCTTAGCTCTTAAGCAGACCTTACCTGACCCTCGTAAGAATCCTGCTGGTTATGACAAGGAGTTGTCCCAGACAGTTGAAGCGTGTATTATGAATTTAGCTGACATAGATATGTTGATGGGTAATGTAGTTCCGCAACCTTTGTGGGCGAAGATTCGCCATGAGAATCATGCGCAAGAGTTAGGAGATACTTGGGCGAACATTGTTGCTGCAGATGGTAGACAAGAGGGAGGTGCTAAACCTGAACCTTTAGTTTCAGAATTGCCTGGTAGAATTATTAATCTAATGAAAACTATGATGCCTGCTTTACGAGTGAATTGGGACAAGTTGTCAGCGTGCAAGAAGAAGAAAGATGAGAGCGTGTCTGATTTCTTCACTAGGTTTGAAGAGACGTTTATCGATCATAGTGGTCAGGACATGAATACGGAAGGTGGGCAAAGATTATTTGTGGACAAATTTGTCTTTAATTTGCTTCCCGAGCTTTCTAATAAGTTGAAGGACTCTGAGAGTTCATGGGCTATTTCTTCGTCGGCCCAGATATTGGTTACTGCCCAATATTACGAGAATATGGATAAAGATGAGAAGGATAAAGCAGAGAAGAAGACTAAGGAATTAAAGACGAAAGTTCTTTTGCAGCAAGCTTATCCGCCTCGTCAAAATCAGCCTCAGTTTCAGCAACCTCCACAGTTTCAGAGATTGTTACAGAAGCCTGAGCCTTATGCTCAGCGATTCTTTCCTTGTCCAAATCAGTGTGCTTACTGTAGGGAGGAAGGTCATTTCAAGAATAATTGCCCAGCTCTGTTACAGCGTGCGAATGGGGCACATAGTCAGAGAGGTCGTGGTGGTTTTCAGCAAGCTCCTAGAGGTAGGGGACGTGGTGTGTTACCTCAGAATGAGCGTTCCCCTTCCCTTCAGAATTCTGCGAATTACTTTGACAGACAGAAGGTTCCGACTGGTCAGTCTGCACAGTACTATGTTGACGATTATTATGTCGAGAGTGAGAGTGCTAGTTATAATGATAGTTAGGACAGCCATGGGCAAAGAGAAGGAGTAGTGTCAGTTCCAGTAGATCAGAGTGGACCTTATGTTGAAGTGACTACATCGGGTGTGGTACAACCTTTTCTTTTGGATACTGGTGCGACAAAGAGTTCTATCATGCACTCTAAACTTCCTGGCGCACCTTTGTCTGGCTTGACCAATGTTTCTGTAGGATTTTCAGGCGCCCCAGTTTGTAACCCGATTTCTGATCCTTTGCCTCTTTCTATTTGTCCTTGTACATTGGAAACTCCTCTTATTCTAACGATTGGTTGTAATGAGAATCTGTTTAGATTGGACTTGCTGAAAAGATTGTATGCGACATTACATTGTTCTCCTTCGGGAGTACACCTTACTTTAGGTAAGAGAGTGATCTCTCCAATGTATTTGTCTAAAGATTGTCTGCCACTGGAATTGCGTTCTCTTCCTGATACGCTTTGGGCTACGGGTCCAAATATTGTTGGCCTTTTGCAAATTCCACCGTATGTTGTCACTCTCAAATCGAATGCTAGGCTACCTCGTATTCCACAGTATAAAATATCGAGCGATGGCGAGAGAGCTCTTTTAGCGATTATCTATGATTTGGTTGAGAAGGGTGTAATTGAAGAAACAAGAGGTAATGTGTGCAACAGTCCTGTTTTGCCTGTCCTTAAGCGTACTGATGCTTCTAAGCCACCTGTGTATCGGTTTGTGATCGACCGTCGAGAGGTAAATAAGATTGTTGTGCCACAGTTTCCTGTTGTTTCAGATATCGCTGCTTTGTTGACTCTAATTCCAGCTTTGGCAGCTTGGTTTTCTGTGATCGACTTAAAGAATGCCTTCTTTAGTATTCCGATTGCCGAGGAAAGTAGAGATATTTTTGGATTCTCTTTAGGAGGACAAAGCTTCCGGTTTAAGAGAGCTCCCCAAGGCTATTGTGAAAGTCCCTCAATCTATAGTCAGGCGTTGAAAACTCAGCTTGATAGTCTTGTGTTGCCTTCTGGTGCTACTCTTATCCAGTACGTTGATGATCTGTTGGTTGCTGCTGATGATGAAGAGATTTGTAAAAAGGCTACTCTTTCTTTGTTATGACATTTGTCTGACCTTCATCATAAAGTGTCACCTTCGAAGTTGCAGTATTGCCGCCAAGAAGTAACCTACTTAGGTCATCTCTTGTCGAAGGAGGGAAGAAGGTTGACCCCAGAACGAATTCAAGCGATTGCGCACATGAGTGTACCATCCACACAGAGAGAAGTGCGTGCTTTTCTAGGTATCACTTCGTATTGTAGACAGTGGATCCCTAATTTTTCCTTGCTATCGAAACCTCTGTTGGCACTGACTCTTAAAGATACTCCGTATCCTCTCCCTTGGTCTGATGAGTGTTAGAAAAGTTTTTCTGAATTACGTGATGCATTGTGTTCGGCTCCTGTGTTGGGTACTCCGGATTACAGTAAGCCTTTTACGTTGTATGTGCACGAGAAGGAAGGTTGTGCATTGTCAGTTTTGACACAGAGTTTTGGAGACAAGCAACGCCCATGTGCGTATTTTTCATCGATGTTAGATCCGGTAGCTAGAGCGTTGCAGAGTTCTTTGAGAGCTACAGCGGCAGCGGCTGTTTCTATCCGACAGTCTGCTGGTTTGGTATTGGATAAAACGTTGATTGTAATGGTCCCACATGCAGTGGATACGTTGTTGAACAGGACAAAGACACAGCACCTTACTAGTGCACGTCTTTCAGGTTATGAGTTGACTCTTTAAGCTAGTCATGTGCACATCAAGAGATGTAATGTGTTGAATCCAGCTACGTTGTTGCCAATCTCTACAGAGTCGGATGTTCAAGAATAACATGATTGTTTTCTTCGTACAGATAAAGAAACGAAAGCTAGAGTGGATTTGAAGGATACTCCTCTTGAGAATGTTGATGGTACTTTATGGGTAGATGGTTCGTGTTTCAAGCTTCCGAATGGTGAGACGACTGCTGCATATGCTGTCACAACTTTACATACAGTTGTTGAGACAGCGCGCATAGCACAGAATTCAGCTCAAGCAGCAGAGCTAATTGCATTGACACGAGCATGCATATTGTCAGAAGGAAAGCGAGTGAATGTATAAACCGATAGCCAGTATGTGTTTGCTGTTGCCCATAGTTTTGGACGTTTGTGGAGAGAGAGAGGATTCGTTACTTCTCATGGCACGAGAATTCAGCATGGGCAGTTAGTGAATGATCTTCTGGAATCTCTTACTCTCCCAAAGCAGATTGCAATTGTGAAGTGTAGTGCGCATAAGAAAGTTGTGGAAGATGTAGGTCGAGGGAATGCGTTTGCGGATGAAGTTGCGAAGGAAACGGCGAGAGACATGATGAGCCGTATGTATGTGTCAGGTCCTGCAAGATGGATTGTGGAGAGAGGAATGTGTGAAGACACAATAGAAAGTGTGAAGTTGATTCAGGCTGAAGCGACTGAGAAAGAAGTGAGTACGTGGAGAGAGATGCGACAGGTTGTTGGGTTGAGTTGTCAGAACACCAGCGATGGTTGTTGCCTGATGCGTATGTGCTCCCAGTGGTTATGATGGCTCATGGAATGGTTCACATCAGTTCAAAGGGAATATGCAAGTTGTTGGCTCCAGTTTGGCAGAATGCTGGAATTCCGAAATGTGCTGAGAACGTGGTGAAGCATTGCATAATTTGTTTGAAGTATAATCCTGGCAAGGGAACTCCAACTCCAGCTGGTCATTTTGCTCCTCCGACGTATCCGTTTGAGGTGATACAGTTAGATTACATTCACATGGAGAGATGCAATAACTTGAAGTATGTCCTTGTGGTTGTTTGTGCCTTTTCCAGATGGATATGTTGCCTGATGCGTATGTGCTCCCAGTGGTTACGATGGCTCATGGAATGGCTCACATCAGTTCAAAGGGAATATGCAAGTTGTTGGCTCCAGTTTGGCAGAATGCTGGAATTCCGAAATGTGCTGAGAACGTGGTGAAGCATTGCATAATTTGTTTGAAGTTTAATCCTGGCAAGGGAACTCCAACTCCAGCTGGTCATTTTGCTCCTCCGACGTATCCGTTTGAGGTGATAAAGTTAGATTACATTCACATGGAGAGATGCAATAACTTGAAGTATGTCCTTGTGGTTGTTTGTGCCTTTTCCAGATGGATAGAGGCCTACCCCCTAAAGGATAATACTGCCTTGTCTACAGCCAAGGTTTTGCTCAAAGAGTATTTCCCTAGATTCGGTTTGCCGAGAATTGTATGGTCGGATAATGGGAGTGATTTTGTGGGTCAAGTCATGCAGAAAGTGTGTGCTGGAATAGGGATAAGTCAAAAGTTCCATGCTGCGAATCACCCTCAGTCAGCTGGACTTGTTGAGTGCTATAATGGCACATTGAAACTGAAACTTGCTAAGATTCAAGCGAGCACTGGTCTTACATGGCCGGATGCCTTGCCGTTGGCTCTTTTGTCAACAAGGACGACTGTGCATTCTCGTGTGGGACTTAGCCCATATGAAATAGTGTTTGGTCGTCCAGCAAATGTTTGGAGTGTGCCCCGTCCCAAGAAATTTAGTGACCTTGAGTACCCTATGTTGGTGGATTACTTATATGACTTGACTGCTAAATTACGTGTTCTTCACCAACAGGTCTATGATAGTCTACCGACAGCTTCTACAGATCCAGGCCACTCGATTCGTCCTGGAGACTCAGTTCTTGTGAAAAATTTTCACCGATCCAAAAACTTGGAACCGAGATGGATAGGACCCTTTTTGGTGTTGTTGGTTACTAGGACTGCTGTTAGAGTAGCTGGTAAAAAGAATTGGGTGCATGCCACCCATACAAAGAAAGTCCTGTTACCCTTACCGTATGATCAGTGGGTGAGGGAGGGAATTGCTGATTCAGATTGTGAAAGGGTTCCCAGATTCGTTCCATTTAGTGATGCACATTTGACATGGACTCAGTCAGAACGTGAGGATGATGATGTTCTGCAAGCTGCTGTGCCTCCGTCTCTGAGACTTGATACGACGAATCCGGAACTCCTCTTTAAGGATCAGACTGTGCCTGGCAAAGAACGTTACAATCTAAGATCGAAAAAGGACATTTGAAATGGACTAATAAAGTTATATTTTTTCTTTAGTGAAATACACCTTGTCAGATCAAGAGACTTTTTTTGCTTTTTTCTTTTTCGAGTCACCATCCAGACTCAGCTGCAGGGTCACGGTAGGGAGTTCTTAAGGGGTGAGCCGCGTATTGACGCAAGATCTGCGGTTCATGGTCGTGAGTACGATCTTGACGCACACGAAGTGTGACGAAGTGAAGAAGGTAACGACCGTGAGCAGCTCGTTAGAGGATGGAGTCTTTTGGGTCCGACAAAGGTGTTAAGAGAGTTGATTTTAGAGCAAAAATGTGTACATTGATTCGTAACAAATGTTTTTTGATAATGTATTTTTTAATGCTCTTGAATACTACGATAGCTTGCGTGGGTTGGGTTTTCTATGTCACACAACAAACGCTTGCATCTACCTCCCAACCTACTCTTTCTTTTCCTACTGTTTCCCCACATGAGTTTCATACGTTACCTGAACATGAACAGACATGAAGATCAGAATTTGTGAATAATTTGTTTATACAGATGTTGCATCAGCATCAGTTAGTTGTGAATACCATGAATTGTTGGGTGTGTGGTCTTATGCCACATACCACAGATAAGGGAATACCATATTTGGTTTTGCCTTTTTCGCCGAATGGGTCAGTATGGGCACTCCAGTCGATGTTTATTTATGTGAATGAAGCATCTCCTGTGCGTTCCGTTAAGGATAATGTGAGTAACAATGCTTTGATACGGGGAATAGTCGATATGATTAGAGATATCGACGCGTATAATGCCATCCCAAAAGATGAAATCCGAGCATATGTTGGTTGGAACAAGACCAGATATAAGATTAGTTTGACAGAGAAAGAGAGACAGAAAAGGTCTCCTCCTATTTGGATCGTACCCCACCGAGGTCATCTTTGTCTGCAAGGCAATGGTCAGAATCCGAGAGCTCAGTTTGGAAAAAGTGTGTGTGTTCACACTTATGTCTATACGTCCCAGAAATCTCCACCGTTCGTGCCAGCCAAAGGCACGTATTTTGTTTGTTATGATAGAGCCTATACATGGTTGCCATCTGATTTTTCAGGCACATGTTATGTGGCGTTTTTGCTTCCCCCTACATATACGGCTGCTTTCGATTACTACAAGACGAGATTTGGTAGAGGTGTTATTTATGCGGAAGACACTGCCGCACAAGAAGTTGGAGACTTCTTTAAGGGTTTCTTGCCCTTTTGGGGTCCTATGGCTAATAGTAGGACTATTCGACAGCTTACGAGAGTGGTCGAGGCCACTATCAATGACACTGCAGGTGCCCTTAGCAATATTACAGCTGAGCTTCAAGCGGATCGCCTTATGACATTACAGAACCGTTTTGCTTTAGATATTATACTCGCAGATAGAGGTGGGGTATGCAAATTGATCGGATCTAGTTGCTGCGTTTTCATACCAGATAATGCCCCGACAGTGTACCAAGCCATCTTGAGGTTACATAAGTCTGCTGAGTCTATACATGTAGACGAAGGGAACTGGTCGTTGGTAGGATGGTTTTGGGAACTGCTGTCCAAATGGGGATGGAAGATTCTGATGTTTCTTGGTATGGCTTTAGCGATCCTTTTCTCGTGTTGCTTATGCATCCAGTGTGGTCCCGCCATTTGTGGCCTTTGTGCTACGATCTGTGTGAAACCCATATCGAGAGAAGCGAAAGTTGATAGGATAATGTTACAGCAACACCTTGATGATCTGATGAGAATAGATATAGACCTGGATTCAGATTGACGTGAGTTTGGGATATTGCCTACGTAATGGCAAAAGGAGGGTCTGAGGTTCCGTGGTTTTCGGGACCGGACTCCATTTTGTTTTGCGTTGTTCGAAACGCCATTTTGTGTTGCCCTCACGTAGGCCTAGATGGTAAACGAATGAAAGAAGTTGCATGGGCCTTGCTGCTCATGTACATTTAACATGGCCCTTTTCGACTTACGAGTGAACTGCAAGACGCTGACCCGGTCACCTGAAATTGACCTTTTGCGAAGCCAGTTTCGTTAGCTGATAGTAATCTGAGAATCCAATCATTGTTCAGGATATTGTTAGACTTTACTTTCTTGCACATATCTTATCCTACTCAACATCTGAATTGCTCCTTTCCTTTACGACTTTCCATTACATGGGTAGTGCTTTCAATTATGGGATTGTCCGGCTTGGGGTAATCGAATTTGGGACAGTCCTAATAATTACCTTGTGGGTTGGTACGATGTAAAGTGAGCTTTTTGGAATGTGATAATGTGCGTAAAATGGGTTTCATTGGTCAGAATTTGCCGCAGTGGGTGTGCATTTGTAATGGGTTGAAACTGTGCATAAAAGAAGATGTCTCGCTCTATGAAAATTGAGCAGGTTCCTGAGTTGTACACCGTGATGTATTGCTTGGTTCACTGTTACTAGCTGCAGCTAATAAATTGATCTCTGACGCCAACCAGAAGTATTCCGTGTCTCTGTAGTCTAAGACAGGAGAAACTCGAAGACTTCGGGTGTGTCCCTGGCACCGCTGGGTTCTAAGAAAACCCGGTTCTTCAGCAGGACAAAGGGAGGGGGGAAGATCTGCAGCCGTATCAGATGACCATATCTTCAGGGTAGGCCATCGTGGTGTGTCGACTACTCTACAGGGGCGCTATGTGTGCAGTAGTGGTCGGGTCCGAGGGCTGGGGTCCCGAGGGGGGTCGTCAGGTTGGGACTGCGTCTGCTCTAGGGTGTCTCGGACTGTCATCTGGTGCCTAAACTGTATCAGCAGGAGTGCCCACTCCATAGAGATAGGGTGTTTGCGTGCACCTTTTACCTCTTCATCTCTTAGGATCTCTTCCTCGGCCGCACTCCACTTATTTACTGCTCCCACCCAGGCCGCTTCTGGCGGTCCCGTAGGGGCCCTCCAGTGCATGGCTATATTCCGTTTGGCCAGGAGGATGGCCAAGGATGCGAACCGCCACTGCAGCTTCTCGGATTTCTTCCTCTTATAGATACCGAGGGCGCAAGCCTCCCAAGTGGTAATGTGTTGTAAGTGTACCATCGCGTGCAAAGTACGGTATACCTTGTTCCAGTATGCTTGCAGGGACGGGCAGTCCCAGAACATATGTTGAAAAGTTGCGTTCAGCAACTGGCATCGGGGGCAACGGAATTCCGTGTCAGGATAATATTTATGCAGCTTGTTGGGCGTTAGATAAGCTCGGTGTAAAATGTTGAACTGTATATTTTTGAAGCGGGCGTTCCGGGAATCTTTTTTGGGGTACTCTAGCGCCTGTGTCCACTCCGTGTCATGGAGGACTCGTCCTATGTCGTCCTTCCAGGATTGACGTAGCCTGTCTAGAGGATTTTCCATGAGTTCCCGAATGGCCTTGTAGTGCCATGTCACCAGGTGCCTGCCCGTCCCCATGCGCAGTATTGTGTGCAACACTGGGTGCGTTGGGGGTTCTCCCGCCTGCGAGTCCCAGTATGTTCGGCTGCGGTCTATCAGTTGCCTATGCGTTAGAAATTGCCCAGGAGGGAGGTCGTACCACTCGATCAGTTGTTCGAATGTCTTCAGTTTTCCCTCCTGGAACAGAGCTTCCATTTCCGACACCCCGCTGTCTGTCCACGTCTGCAGGTCTGTGTCGGTGTAATATCCCTCTTTCCGGGGGAATCCTACTAGGGGGAGCAGCGGGGATTATAGCGGCCGCTCTTTGGATAGTCTGTGGACGGGCATCATGCAGTTGCAGGCTATGGTGACGTGTACTGGGTACGTGCGGTCTGGCTTGGAGCCTTGCATCAAGATTCGCCGAAGGAGGGGTAGAGGCAGCCCCCCGTGTTCGGTGACCGTCTCTCCCATCTGCCTCTCCGCTGTCCAATAAGACAGCCACTGGAGCTGCGCAGCTAGAAAGTATGATTTGAATGATGGGGCGCCCAGACCTCCACTTGTAGTGGGTAGCTGCAGAGTGCGTAGGGCTACTCTGCGTCGCCCATCTACCCAGATCAATGTTGTAAGGAGCGTGTCCAGCTCTCGGAAGAAGGACCGAGGCGGAATCACCGGGAGGTTAGTGAAATGATACAGTAGTCTGGGAACCATTATCATTTTGGCAATGGCTATCTTCCCTATAGGCGCCAGGGGGAGTGTCTTCCAGAAGCCTATTGCGGACCGAAGGCCCGCTAGTGTGCTGCGGTGGTTACCCTCGTAAAGGTCTTCCGGAGAGTGGTATAACCGCATGCCAAGATATCTGGGGCCCCCGTACTCCATTTTAGGGTCTGCGCGCCTACCTGTAAATCGTGGGGTGCAGGGTCTGGGCTAAGTGGGTATATTGCTGACTTGTCCCAGTTTACTTTGAGACCTGACATATCTCCGAACTCCTGCAGAGTAAGCCAGATGGGGGTGAGATCGCTCGTTATGTCCCGGACATAGACCAGCAGGTCGTCTGCGTATAGTGAGACGTAGTGAAACGCGCCCGCGATCGGCATGCCCCATCCCCCCCCTCCCGCCGTAATCGAATGGCCAGGGGCTCCACAGCCAGCGTGAACAGAATGGGGGAGAGGAGACACCCCTGCCTGGTTCCCCTCTCCACTGGAAACGGGGCTGAGATTAGTTTTCCGACCCTTATCCTGGAAGGCAGGCCACTATACAGAAGCTGGGTGTAAGTTGTGGGAGGTGTTGCGCGCTGGGGACAAAGCCGCACTGGTCGGGGTGTACCAGCGCTGGGAGGATTTGACTGTAGCGGTCGGCTAACAGCTTCCCTAGGAGTTTACAGTCTGCGTTTAGTAGTGTAATAGGCCTATAAGAGGCCGGAAGTGTGGGGTCTCTGTGCGGTTTTGGGAATGTTACGACTAGCGACTCGCGGAATGAGGCTGGTAGGATGCCCTTAGTTAGGGCTTCCCCGTATATGGACGCCAAGTGGGATGTTAGGTCAGCCGCGAAGGTTTAGAGGTGTTCCAGGGGAAACCGTCCAGGCCAGGCGCTTTCTTATTTGCTAGCGAGTTTATAGCGTGCTTTATATCGTGGGGTGTAATCGTATTGTCTTGATCTTTCCTATCCGCCGGGGATATGACAGCATGCACGACGGGCTTAAGAATTGGGGTAATTCGCGCAGTGTCGTCGGCGCCGGGGCGCGCTATACAGCGGCGTAATGGTCGTGGAATATGTGTAAGATGTCAAGTTGGGAGTGTTTCAGGTGGCCGTGTGAGTCCATAAGTTCCGTGATGGGTTGCGCCATTGTGTTCTGCTTGGTCAGCCAAGCTAGGAGCGCACCCGTTCTATTGCCCTCCCTATGTGCTCGGGTCGCAAAAGCGCGGAAGTTATATTTGCGCAAGTCTCTCATAGCCTCCGCGTGTGCGAGTTTCGCTGCTGAGAGTTGCACAAGTGTGTCTTTCCCTTGATCTGTGTCCCGGGAGAGATCTACCAGCGATTTCTCCGCTCCGCTTAGTGCCTGTTCTAGCGTGCGCCGTACTCCCACCACCTGCTGAATACAGTGACCCCTAGCACTAACTTTGTATGCGTCCCACTCTATTGACCTGGAAGAGGCTGTGCCAGCGTCGTGGAGAAAGTGGTCCCTGATGAACTCGCCGTGTGTGTGGCAAAAGACTTGATCAGTGAGACACTCCTGGGGGAGTTTCCACATTGGGACCGGGGGGGGGGGTGAGGAGGCCGCCAGCGAAGTATCACTATGTGCGCATTATGGTCTGATAATATTTGCCCCATGTAATCTGCATGTCTTATCTTGGGTATCAGATTTGTGGTGCATAGGAACCGATCTAGTCTCACGCGCAGGTCGTGTGGAATGGAATGGAGCCGCTCGGCCGGGTGTAATGCTCTCCATGCGTCTACCAGGGACCAGTGATCCAGCCACCGGCAGAAGCGCTCCATTTGTTTGTGTGCTGGCGAGTGGAGAGGTGGGGGGTGAGATCTGTCAAGGTGTAAGTCTAGAGCAAAATTGTAATCCCCTCACAGGAGCCAAGGTATGCCTGCATGGCGGGCCAGGACACCAGGTAGTGTGTTCCAGTATTGTTTCTGATCAGTGTTGGGGGCATACACACACCCCACAAGGATTGACTGGCCTTCTAGCAGGCCTATCAGTATTGCATAACGGCCTTCCCTGTCGATGATCCTGGCGTGTTCTTTAAAGGGGACCCCCGGCCCAATCCATATGAGTGTGCCTCTTGGGAAAGCAGAGTACTTAGTGGCGCATATCACGCCCCACCATTTTTTATGCAGTCAGCCTACCTCTTGCGCCGTCAAGTGTGTCTCCTGTAGGAGGGCCACCTGGGCTTGCTGACGCTTCACATACGCGTATATCGAATATCGCTTGCTGGTGGGGGTTGCCCTGATGTGTTGATCATTCATTTCGGTGAAAATGATTTGGTAAATTCAGCAGGTCTGTCCTTTATAAAGCAAATGAAGCCGGATTTGGCTGTTATAAAAAATAACTGGGGTGGTACAACTGTAATTTGAATGGAATGTATAACTTGTCAATATTGGAGAGGAGCAAGAAATAATGCAGCAATGGAGAAAGCGATACATAAACTTAATAGATCTATGAGAATCTTTTGTGGTGCTACGGGGAGTACAGTCCTATCTCATAGCAATATCGAAAGTTCAGAGAGGCATCTTTTTCGGGATGATGGAGTTCATTTATCTCAAATGTGGCAAGCATATTATTTATTGGAATTGAGAGATTTGATTGCAAAAATTGGAATGAAAATGTATGGTGCTCCAACAGAATTTCATAAAGACTCTAATTGCATTTCTTTGGGTTGGTGGGGGCAGGAAAACTCTTCGGTTTTCCTGGGTGGCGGTTTCTTTTGGGGGGGTGGAAAGTCTAGAGTGGGCTTATCCATCCCTGAAGGGGGGAGGGGAGGGGAGGGGAGTACAGGACATGGGGAATGGAAGGAAAATGATGGGGCTTTCTTTAACATGACTACAGTTCTATCTGAGGATGCTTGATCACCATGGGAATTATGTTTTTGAAGCTATGTTAAGCTAATTTGGGGATTGATTTATGAGCTAATTTGTAATGTCTGGTTACTTAAAGTTATACTATAAAGTGGCCTTTTTTGCTAAATAAAGAAATAGTGGGACGAGATTTATTGTGCGAGGGGGGACCAAGGGGGAGCTCGGTATGAGCCGGTCTCCCTCTGAGTGTTTTTGCACAATGGAAGGGGCCACAGGTGCAGATAGGTGAGTTTAGAGGTAAGGGTGGGCTTTAGAGGGAGGCTCTAAATTGAGGTTTGTTGTGCGGGAAAACACTTGTGATGGAGGTCGTCAGGAAGGTAAAAAATTTATTAGTTCTCCCACCCACCCACCCCTTTTTATTTGTTTTTTCCTGGCAAGTATTTTTTATTCACAGGCCTTAATTTATTCTGAAACTACAGTTAGAATTTCCGCCACTGTAAGACAGGTATAGGTTTTTCAAGTAGATTATGTAGGCGGGTCTTTGGGGGGTGAGCAGTCTAGAACGGGCTTATCCATCCGTCAATGGGGAAGGGGGCAGTACAGGACACGGGGAAAGGGAAGGAAAATGATGGGGCTTTCTTCAACATGAGTACAGTTCTTTCTGAGGATGCTCGATCACCATGGGCGTTATGTTTTTGAAGCTATGTTAAGCTAATTTGGGGATTGATGTATGAGCTAATTGTTAAATCTGTTTTACTTCAAGTTATACTATGCACCTGTCTCAATAAAGTGGCCTTTTTTGCTAAATAAAGAAGTAGTGAGACGTGATTTATTGTGCGAGTCCTGCTGCAGTGCCGAAGTTTGTTGTGGGAAGCCAGCTGACTAGTTGGTGGTGTGGCAATCATGGCGCTCGCAGCGGGCTCTGGTCTCATGCTGTCTGTGTAGTGTTGCATCTTGCACTTGTTATTGGAATAAAAGTAGCCAGCTTTCTTTCTGTCTCAGCTTATCTCTAACTGACACTCTGGAAGACCAGTATTTTACTCAGAAGTGGGGTGTGCAGGGGGTACTCACTGTATGCCGGAGACTGCACACGTGACAGCTCTTCAGGCGAGTGAGTGCGGAAAGACGTGAACAGTGCCGAACAGAGAGGCCTCTTGGCTCATGGCCATGTGCTGACATCAAGCTCCTACAATGTGTAAACTCCAAGACTGCCTCGAGCCACTATTCATGACAGGAATGGTGTCATTGGTGTATCAATTAGTAATTTTCAATAACATTGCCGACATCAGCACTTTTATGAATTCAAGCACTGGAAATATGACTGCTCTCTATCACAGTTTTGTATTCTATTCCCTAGCATTTGAACTTCCAATTTCTTTCTTGTTTAGAGCCTTCCAACCCGGGCGAATCTCTCAGGGCAGGGCTATTTAAAAGCCAGGTCAGTCTCTAGCGCCTGCCAGTTGTGGCAGGCGAGGCACAGCTTCCAGCTTTTTACAACTTTCTCTCGACTCCGGCTTCCCCCCACACTTTTTGTTGAACGCTCTAACACTGAAATGGTGTTTGGGGAGTAAGCACCTTTAATTTCACCAAAAAAGACTACACGGAGAGCTAAGACTTATTGGCTTGAAGGTACAGAATGCTGCATTCTGCGGAGGCCCAGAATTAATGTCCCTTCTGTAACTCGTGGCAGAATGAAGATAACTTTTTATATGGAGGTAGATTAGATGGGGAAAAGCTGAGAGGAGGAGAAATATTAGGTGGAAGGAGGTGTTTACTGGCACTAGTGAGCGATACAAATCAATATGGTTTTGTATCTGGTTTGCTGTCTGGTCTTTCCAGCTCTAAGGCTAATCTAAGGACATTGTTGCAAATCCTGCAGCTGCCAGTTCAATTCAGCCTTTAATTCTTGTGCTGTGGATGAAATTAGTCCAATTGAATAAAGCAACATTTAAATGTATTAATGGTATGAAAGTACAGTTCAGTTTCGTTTGTGATTTTTTTACTGATATCTAGGAGTTGTATATTCATTCTCTACATTTATGCCATGGCAATGAAAATAAATGTTTCTCAGCAACATGGTATTTGGAGCAACTGTACAAATAAAAACACATCCTGTGTTATGTCGGTTAGTGCCCTTCCATTTCTGGTGTTTGCGGGTTCGTTTATAACTGATTACACCCAGTCTAAGTGAAACGTAGGGAGGGGGAGCAGTAGTGTTGCTGCGTGCCCATGATGCTGCTGTGAGTTCACTTCTCTCTGGGCTGGCGTAGCTGTGTGTGTGTGCTCACCTGCGTTTGAATTTCACAGCAAGGGGTCCCATTTGTTCGCAGTCTGTAGTGAGTTAGTCAGGAACACAGGAGACGTGGTAGCTGAAGTTGTAGTTTAATGTAGCTTTTGATGAACACAGCGACACAAGAGAGCACCAGGCTTCAACTGGCAAAATCCTAACATTCTACTCAACAGCCCTAGAACCCTCATGGTAGAGAATTCTATCTACAGGTGCCAGTGAGGCACAGCACAGAACATTACATTATCCTCTTTCCTATAAACAAAAGAGGAAGAACTAAGAGAAGAAAAGGAAAGAGGAAGAGTGGAGAAAGAAAGAGCAGAGGAAGAAAAAGAAAAGAAGAATGACAGTGACAGCGAGGACAAGTAAAGTAAGAACTAAAAACAGGAAACTGGAATCGAGTGGAGACTAGAGTAGTTACCTAAACCTGGCAGGAATTCTTGGAACTCTCGAACTCCTGCGAAGTCCAGGAAACCCACCATCTTCATTATTAACATCGTTAGAGCACATGGCATCATGGCGAGAATCAGATAAAAGGTCACGGTTAACAGAATCAGGTTCCCTGACATTGACTTTCACAACTTTACTGACATTCCACCAGTGATTGTTGTTAACACGTACAGCATTGCCGCAAACCTTATCGACAACTAAAGACTCAGAAAATTTACTTCTTCCCTTGGTGACGTGAACAGGGCTCTTGATACGAACAATATCTCCAGCACGAATACTATGCTGCACAGCCCTATTTCTTTCATCAAAATAGGCTTTCTGTTTTGCTTGAACCTTCGTAACATTGTCCCTTACAAAACCATCTATCCCGTCCATTACATTCATCTTAACCCATTTCGACATCCACCCTGGACAAATTTTTGTGGAGGGTTTTCTCCCTCTTAGAAGTTCGAACGGAGACACACCAGTAGACGAATGAGCAGTGGTGCGATTAAACCACAACATGGAACGAACAGCATTTTCAAGAACACACTTGCAGGCGATGGCCCATTGCACACAATTGTTCAACACCCGGTTCATTCTCTCAACAAGGCCATTAGCCTGAGGGTGATAAAAGGAACTCTTCTTATGAGAAACACCACCTTGTTTAAGAAAAGATTCAAATTCAGAACTTACAAACTGCACACCATTATCCGTCATAACGACAGAAGGAAACCCTTCCCTAAGGAAAACATCTTTAAGAAAAGAAATGACATTGGCTGAGGAAGGCTCACTGATAAAACGAATCTCTGGCCATTTAGAATAGTAATCAATGGCAACGATGGCAAAACGTGAAGAAGAGGGTAAAAGATTAAAAGGACCAACTAAATCAACCCCAATCCTTTCCCACGCTCTCTCGGGAAGCATAATAGGTTCCAAGGGGGGTGTTCTGGGTTTGTAGCTCTTGTCAGACGATCTACAGATAACACAACCATCAACTAGAGCATCCACACACACACATCCATAAGTGGCCACCAAAATACATCTTGTAGCCTGCGTTTGGTGAATGTTTTCCCCAAATGGCCTTCATGCGCGCCATCAACAAGACGTCTCCTTAAACTCTCGGGGGGAATGAGCCTACCACCCCGCATAAGGATGCCATCTTCAACCGTGAGCTCATCAGCCACCTTAACAAAAGTCTGGAATTGTCCTGAGACATTTTTCTCTTTAGGCCAACCTTTTTTTAAGAAGCTTAGGACCTGGACAAGTACCTCATCTTTCAACATCTCTCTTCTCCATTCTGCTTCATTGACAGCACACATACCCTCAAGATCCAAAGCAGCAACAAAACAATCTTCTTGATCGGCATCCTTTTCAAGATCAGAGTCATGACCAGAAATAGGGAAACGTGAAAAATAGTCCGCCCTGACATTCTTCGAACCTGGCAAATAGACAACATCAAAATTGTACTGGAGTAGCTTAGTCGACAACCTAGCAATTCGCGGGGTATGCTCTTTAATCTTTTCACCAGACAAAATAGAAACTAAGGGATTATGATCGGTACGTATGACAAAGTGACTACCCCAGAGAAAGGAGTTGAATTTCCTCACAGCCCACCAGCAGGCTAAAAGCTCTTCCTCTATCACAGAAAAATTCACTTCTGCACCGCGCAACACCCTTGAAGCATACGCAATGGTGTTGTCAACCTGACCACTCTTCTGAGTGAGCACGGCTCCAAGACCAAATCCACTTGCATCCACAGTCACCACACACTCCTTATTTGGATCAAACGCTTTAAGAACACTGTCACTCACCAATTGAGACTTAATCCACATGAAGATTTCTTGACAGTTCTTATCCCAAACAAAAGGCACATTTTTTCTTAACATATTTGGTAAGTGGATGAACCTTTGATGCATAATCTTTGATAAACCTGGAGTAGAACTCACTGAGTCCTATGAAGGACTTCAAACCTGCCTTATCAACTGGAGGAGATGCATCCACAATTGCTTTTACCAACCCTGGACGTGGCTCTACCCCATTGTGTGAGACAACATGACCGAGGCGGAGGTGTTGCAATCATCCTTAAAGATTCCTTCCCTTGCCACACCTTTAGTCTAGAGCCTCTGAAAAAGACCGAAGGACTAGGTTTCTCTATTAAACTGAACGAACATACTTCGTTCTCTGGCGGACTTATCTACCGCCCACCCGGCAATGCATCTGAGTTCCTCGACTCTCTGTACGATTCTTTAGGACAACTCTCCCTTAGATACCCTTTCTTCACCCTCCTTGGTGATTTTAACCTCCATCTAGAATCGAAAACAGATACTCATACCATCAATTTCTTACAAACCCTCGAGATGTTCAATTTTAGGCAACTCGTCACCTCACCCACCCACTCTCTAGGTCATACCCTTGATGGAGTCTGAACCAATTCCCCTTCCTTGATCACTCTTTCCCCTTTGCCCCAGATTTGGTCTGATCACTCCCTGTCCCATTCCACATCCTTAGCAAAAACCTACCCAATCGTGACAAAGTTGCCTTTCACCCTGATAATTATATCAATTGGAAAAAGGTCCAGGATAACATCACTCTTAATCCTTTAATGCAAACTCAAGCCCCTTTTCTCTCCGGCAATGTCGACACTGACGCCGATCTTTTCCAAAACTGGATCACTCAAGAAATCAAATCCAGAATCCCGCCCTCACGCCCCTGCATCTCCCGGCGCAAAACCAAAACTAAAATCAATGCCCCCTGGTTCACACCAGACCTTGCAAAAGCGCATCTGCTATGTAAAAAGGCAGAAAGAAAATGGCGGAAGACATACGAGGCTACTAACCGCTCCTCCTATATCGCAACAAGGAAAAACTACCTTTCGGAAATTAAACTGGCTAAAAAAAAACACTATGTCAATGCCATAAAAAACGCAGGCCAAAAACAAAAGGTTCTGTTCACGATTGTTAAATCATTCACGCATCCAAAGGTACTTCAGCCTGAAATCCCCCCTTCCCAGAAATTTTGCGATCAAATTTCTGATTATTTCGAGGAAAAGATTGCCGCGCTCCAAATCAATTTCCCCCCCCCCCATTGCTCCCCCAGTGTCCCCTCCACTGGTCCCCCCAGGCCTTGCACTAAGTCGTTTCTCCCCTGTCACTCTTGAGCAGTCGAAAAAAGCCATCTTGGCCTGCAAATCTGGCGCCCCGACCGACCCTTGTCCCCCCATGATACTTTACCAGCTAATTGATGAGGTCAACCCGACCATCAACAGCCTAATCAACTCCTCGCTTAGCTCAGGCTCAGTACCCAGCTGTTGGAAAAAAGGTATAGTCAAACCCCTTATGAAGAAAGCAAATAAACCCCTGACGGATCTCACCAACCTCCGCCCAATTTCGCTACTCCCGGCCTTGGGAAAAATTACGGAACACCTAGTCCATAGCGAGCTGAAACGCTACCTGGATGATAAGAACCTTCTTCATCCCCAACAATCCGGGTTCCGCCCCAAGCACTCGACAGAAACCGCTCTCATTGAACTGTCTGACACCATAAAAACTCTACAAGATCAGAGAAAAAATTAAATCCTAATCCTTCTCGATCTAACGGCGGCATTTGACACCGTCTCCCACACCATCCTCATCAGTAGACTCAGGGACATTGGTATCTCCGACGCCGCCCTATCCTGGATTACGTCTTTTCTCTCGGACCGTTCCCAAACTGTCACTCTGGGCCCATTCCACTCTAAAGACAAACTTGTCTCCTCAGGTGTCCCGCAAGGATCTATCCTAAGCCCTCTCCTTTTCAACGTATATCTCATTCCCCTCCTTAATCTGATAGAATCATTCGGCATACCTGTCACTTCGTATGCCGATGATACACAACTCATTGTGCCACTTGACAAACTATCTACCAAAGCTGAACTCAACCTGAAACACTGCCTGACCGAAGTATTTCGATGGATGGACAGCAACCACCTGAAATGCAATTCGAGCAAAACAGAGATCCTCCCGATTGGCACAAATATCTCTTTCTGTCCAGCACTATGGTGGCCGGATAACTCTGTTGCCCCCCCCCAGACGGTGTCGTCAGCCAGGAACCTCGGCGTAATCTTTGACTCTGAACTCTCCTTTGACCAGCATGCCAAAACCATCGCAGGTAAATGCTTCGGAACGATCAGATCCCTGAGAAAGTTCTTCGACTTTCTCCCCATCGATGCCAGAAAGACGGTGACAGTCGCACTCATAATCTCGCGACTGGATTACTGCAACGGCTTGCTTGCAGGAGTTAAAAAGAGCACCCTCCTTAAACTGCAGAGCGTACTTCACACAGCCGCCCGTCTCGTCCTGGGCTTACCCCGCAGATCCTCCATCTCTGCAGCGCTTCATTCACTTCACTGGCTCCCCCTTCACAAAAGGATTCTCTTTAAAATCCTGATTATAGCCTTCCGTGCCTACAACAAGACAGGCCCTAAATACCTCATCAGGCGTTTTCCCCACTACGTGCCCAGCCGTCACCTTCGTTCAACCAATGACAACCTCATTCTTCTCCCGAAATACAATCTGAAAACGAAGGGTGAGAAGACCCTTAGCTTCCTTGCATCTAAAGCTTGGAACAAACTGCCCAAAACCCTCAGACAACAAACCCAGGAAAAACCCTTTAGAAAGCTGCTAAAGACATGGATTTTTAATCTTCCGGACGATTACTCCAAAGCTTCCATCTAACCCCCTAGACTGGTTCATTTAGGTTCTCAAGCGCCAAGATGCTCCCTCCGGAGCGAACGTCGCGCTCTAGAAATACCCCACAAATATCAAATATCAAATGACCTAGGAATTCCATCTTTTCTTTAAGAAAGACACACTTTTCTCGTTTAAGAACAATGCCTTTGTTTTGCATTATTTCCAAAACCTGATTCAAAGAACCATTATGGTCCTCTAGGTTTTGGCCAAAAATCAAGACATCATCCTGGAAGACGATTACTCCAGGGGTATCTTTAAACATTTGACTCATCAACCTTTGAAAAACAGCTGCCGCCGACGCAAGGCCGAACGGCATTCTGCAATACTGGAAACTGCCAAATGGAGAGACAAATGCAGTCAAATGTGTAGAGGACTCACTCAACACAACCTGATGGTACGCAGAGGCTAGGTCTAACTTAGTGAACCATTTTGCGCCTCTGGTAAGGGACAACAAATCTGTAATTTTTGGCAAGGGGTGTGAGTCAATCCAGATGTTTTTATTTAGACTGCGCAAATCCACACAGACGCGCAAATCACCATTCCTCTTTCTGGCGACAACAAGAGGGGACAACCACAAGGATGACTCAATCGGTTCAATGATCCCCTTCTTGCATAGCTCAATAAGTTCAGCCTCTAGGCTATCCCTTACACTAAAAGGGACGCTCCTGACTTTGTGTTTGATAGGGATGGCACCATCTTTAACCCTGATCTCATGACTAAAGTCCTTGATCCTCCCAAGTCCCTTTCCAAAAACAGTGGGAAATTTGCGAGACAGACTCTCAACGTAGTCATCAGAGTCAACAACGGCAAGGCTCGCAATACAATTGTCAGGTTCGGCTAAGCCAACTTGCTCTTTTGCCCCTGGTCTCAGGATCAATCCAAACAAACCTCCATGAAACCACCCCAAAATGTTTAACCCTTTAATTGCGACATATATTTTCCCAAAAATGTTCCTGCCCCTGAACTGTAGAACATCCTCAAAATAGCCAAGCAGAGCTATTCTTCGTCCTTCAAAAGAAACAGGAGCTCTATCAGGTGGTTCAAGTTTTTTTTCTGGCCATGTTTCCTCAAATAATTCTTGGGTGATCATAGTTACTCTTGCTCCTGAATCTACTAGTAGGGAAACCACTTTATCTCCCACACCAAAATTTTCATAGGGATCAACACAATCAGAAGGGTCACCAACAATGACTCCATCCTCACGCACAGCTACGACCATCACCTTTGTTCCACTTTTGGCATTATCATTCAAATGTGAATTTTCATGTACCACTACAACCATATCTCTGAGATCGTCTTGGATGCTGTTAACTGGACTTGTACCCATACTTGTATTATCTTGCATATCCGAAACATTTCCTACCCCATTGACATTGCTTAGACCTTGTGGTTTACTGACAATAGTAGAATTTCCCTGTCTAGGATTCTGACAAATTTTGGCAAAGTGACCATATTTTCCACAATTACGACAAACAGAACTCCTAGCAGGACAAAATTTGTTATTCTTGTTGTGTGAAAGATTTCCACATCTGTAACAAATGTCATTCCTAGGAAACAGATTTCTTTCAAAACTTTGAAAATTGGGAACATTGTTTTTCTCGAAGCGTTGTTGACCAGGAACTGATCTGTTGTCTCTGTTCTCCTTAGTTCTAACCACAGAAACTGCTTCATCACTCTTCTTTTCGAGTTCCTTAACTTCTTTCTTAGATAATTCGATACTTTTAGCAGTTCGGATAATCTCTTCAAGAGTAGGATTTCCTAAGGTAAGCAGTTTTTGTTGTATCGACTTGTCAGTGCATTTGCATATGTATTGGTCTCTGATTAGTTGCTCTCTGAAACCCTCGAATTCGCATTTCGCACTCAACAGTCTCAGTCCAGATACATAGGTCTCACCATCTTCTCCAGGCAGTTGTTCTCTCTTAAAGAACTTATGTCTGATTACCACAAGACTGGGTTTGATGTCAAATCTTCATTCCAATCTCATTCTTGCCTCGACATATTCATCCACATCTTCTTCTGCGTTATTCCTAACTAGAGGGGGTAAATGTTTATAAATCTCTCTACCTTCGAAACCTAATGAATGTAGTAATAAAAATTTCTTCCTTTCTGCGCGATACCTTGACGCGCCAATCGCTCCTAAATAGGTTTCGAATGCGTCAAACCACTTCCTCCAAACAATTGGTGGATTACCCGGTGTCTCAAGAAAAGGTGGAGGAGGAGAAACTGACTGCATGGTGCACTACAAAGTTTGTTAAATTGTGTATATTTTATCCCAAATCAACAATTTATTAGTGTTGTGTCGCTGTGTTGAAATGAGATTTGGGATGAACACAAACTTTATCACTGCATGCACAGAGAATAGAACGCCGGTTTGTCAGAAATATATTCTCTTTCTAAGGATGCGTTTTGTTTAAACTCTTCCTTTATTTCTTCTGATTTAAATATTTGTCCCTTTTTATTACAGACAACACTGTCAGAAAACGGATTTCCCAGGAGATGCGTAATGTTGCTATGGTAACGTTGTCAATAGTCCTTGCGCGTTGAAATGTAACTGCACTACGCGCTGCCAACCAATGCGTGCACACAACGACTTAGAAAGCATTGATTTCCTGACTCGAGACTGTGACACACAAAATGGCCGACTTTGACGTCATCGACGTGTAGCAACGTTGCCAACCATACGCGACCTCGGGATTGCCAATCACGCAGCCAACTCCTCTTCAACGCGCAATACAGGAAACAGATAGCGAGTCGCTCTAGAAAATAAAACGGCGCGTTATGCGCTGTAGACTTATCTTCACAAAAGCGCTCCTCTTCCTTCGCAGTGAAGTGGATCTCGGCAGCTCCGATGAGGGGAATAAGCTGATCAGCGCCTTCCCTGAGATATTCTGCTAGACAGGTACGAGGTGAATAACGTGGTTTTTCGTCCGCAGATCGTCGCCAACAACTTTGTAGTGAGTTAGTCAGGAACACAGGAGACGTGGTAGCTGAAGTTGTAGTTTAATGTAGCTTTTGATGAACACAGCGACACAAGAGAGCACCAGGCTTCAACTGGCAAAATCCTAACATTCTACTCAACAGCCCTAGAACCCTCATGGTAGAGAATTCTATCTACAGGTGCCAGTGAGGCACAGCACAGAACATTACACAGTCCAATTTGTAATTTGATATGCTTCTTAGTTGAGCAATATTGAAACATGATCTACACTTGAGTGTTAACCCTGCATGATTTCGGTGCTGTGAACAGATTTCATTTTGGGGGGAGAAGAGAAGGGGTTTAAAGTGGTTTTCAGCTAACATCAAAGTGCACACTCTCCTTGTTCAGGATTAACTCCTTCGTGCCCTTCCTCTTGAGTAGAAAGTTCAGAGCTAGTAACACCATAGGCAAACAGGAGAAGTATTTACCACCCTTCCAGCAAGCGATGCGTGTTTCTTTTTCATTCTAAAAGGGACACAAACTTCATGTTTAAATGACATGTATCGGGATATTTAACACGAAAAGTGGGAAATGATTACAATTGTAAGCTGTTTAAATTTATGCTTATGAAAAAATGGGACAATAAATGTTGAGTTTTATTTTAACACTAGAGTATTATTGTTACCAGGACTCCTTTTTCTGCGTTAACATTTTTCTTTAAGTGAGATAGTCTCACATTTGGTTTCTTCAATTGAAAAAGCATGGCGGTTGGAAGCCGTATTTTCCTTACATGCAGAAAATAGTAGCATTTTTCTCTTGCGTTTGGCAGTTCAGTGGCCTGCTGTTTTGCCTTTGGAGGACACATAGGGGTATATGTATTAGAAAGTGGCGGCGCAAGGCGCTAGTCACCATGGCTTAACGCCTCACTCCGCCACTTCTGAAATGCAGGGCTGCACCATATTTACAACGATATGGTGCAGCCTTGAGTTTCCCCCTGCGCTGGCGCTACACTTGGCAGTGTAGTGCCAATGCAGGCACCCTTGCACCATAGTGCAAGGATGCACCATAGTGCAAGGGTGTCTGCATGCAGGGAAGTATTGTTTATGTGTATGAAGGTGTCCCATCCTGCACATAAACAATCCTAAAATAACATTTTGTCCCTTTTATGTGTGCTGCTTCATGCAGCACACATAAAAGTCACAAAATGGCATTTGGTTTTTTACAGATGGTTCATGTAAAGGAAGGGGAACCTTCCTGTAAATAAACAATCCATGGCAGTTTGCTTTTTTCAAGTGTGCTCCCGAAATAATGCATTTCTACTCTTTTAGCCAAGTTAAGACCAGGTTTTCCCTGGGATTAGGAGAGCGGTCTTTTTTTGTAAAAAAAAAAAAGGCAGAAAGATTTGAATATGAAAATAAAATTACATTTGAAAGTATCATGGAGTGGGCTCAATTACAACAAGTTATTCTTCATTATAGGCGAGTATTCTCAAATTATATGTTTGCTTGTAAACGATGATGTATCCCATAGGGAAATCATGTGGTTGAGTGGCTTACTTTGGCCCGATAAGCACTGGGATGCTAATCCTTCCAAATTCATGAGGGGGTTTACATCTTCAACCAGGCTGTATGCGAAACATCTGGTGGAAAAGGATAGCTGTACAACCGAACTGAGGACAGAACCAAGCACAGCGGCCATGATGTAACCGAGTCTTAGCAAATGCTACTTGTAGGCAAAATATGTTACTGTTCAAAACGTCATTGATAAAGATAGGTGTAACTGCAGAGTTGGAGTCCACACATAGTAGTAATTGAAGTGTTTTATTCCAAATTCAAACACCAATTGTACAGAGCGGTGAACCCTATATCCTCGCAGCCGGCATGACTCGCGGGGGGTGTCATAGGGGGTATTTAAAAATAAAAACTCACCTTCCTGGGTCCCGCGTTTTCCTGCTACTTTCCTGCAGGAAGCAGGCATCCTCCCTCCCCTAACCCAATCACAACGCTGCAATGGAGGTAGGCCATTTTCTCTATGTAGAGTAAATGCAGAGTGTGCAGGACTGCTTTGGTCGGCCCCAGAGGGCTGACCAAACAGTCAGGCCCCACAGCATTGGGCATGCCACTCCTCCCCGACCCCCCACCCGTCGGCGCCCAACCAGGCATACCATTCTTCTTTCTCACAGCGCGAGAAGCAGAAACATGAAATGGTATTTAAAATACCATTTTATGTTACTTTCTGCTTCTCGCACTAGAAGAAAGCAGTGGGGCAACGCTCCTCCACCTTAATGGAGGAGCCGCCACTGATGCTGCTCTTCTCCTCACTCTACTTCCTTGTGCCTCACACTGCTCTTCTCCTCGCTCTCTTTCCTTGTGCCTCATGCTTCACTTCTCCTCCTCACTCAAGGTTTTTTCAGGAAGGATTTATTTAGGAGATAAGTTGTATAATAAAAGAGTGAGCCCCAACAGGAGCAGCCTGTATTGTGCTCAGCCATTTCAGCAACTGACAACAGCATTCTTTCTAACGTTCTCAATCCCAACATTCTAAACTACATTCATAAGGGCTGAGTGTCACATTACAACATCTCCCTCCTTTACAATGAAGAGGGATAAAGTTACAAGGCTTAATGTTACAGCTTCATGCTGCTCCACAACTAACAATTCCAATCCACCCCACATAATTCCACTACACACCACATTCAGAAACTCCATAACACAGGGGTAAAAAACATTGCCATTTACAACGCAAAAAGCTCGTAATGAAACAAATCTGAGACCTAGTGCATTTCCAATGCTTGTTATTAACTGCCAATCACCAGCCACCTTCTGACCAGGGATGCTGACAGGATATTACATCACGATGGGGGCATCTCCCACCCTCTCAGCAGAGCTCATTTAATCTTAAAGTTCAGACACCTGATACGGTCTAAGAAATACATGGATGTGCTGGCCAGCTGCAGGATAGGCTGTACTAAGGGTACATTCCATGAACACATTTTGCATATGGTGCACTCATTTCTAAAGAAGCGTCCAAACGGTTGCTCTACCTACTGGGCCATGCCTAGTTAGGTCTGCTACATGCCTCTCTTAGGTTGCACCTGGTGGCAACATCTCACTTCAGACAGCGGCCCATTTATGGCACCCTCTTTGCCTAACCTGTCAGTGAGGACATTCTCAAGGGCTTAGTTTACATATGGCGGTATCGTCTCAAAACCTCAAAACTAACAGTTCCATAAAAAACATTTTCCAATTATTTATTAAAAAAAAATACTTCGAAAAAAGGAACACTTCCCAAAGTAAGCCTTTTACAAGCAGACTGATATGGGCGCGATGTTCATGGGACATAATAACGGCTAGCAATGTATAGAGTGTGATAAAAGTCACCCAATTAACTGGGCGCTTTTAATGAAGCCCCTTGTAGTTATCTTTGCACCGCCCATCTGCTGCATCAACGACCTTTGTTTTAACCTAACTGGGCATGGACCAGTGTATAACTGCATTTTACATCAGGCGTTTAATACAAAGCCTTAGTTTTTTTTCGCACTCATTGGTTTGTGCAAATGCAGCGCAAACCATTACTACATTCGTGAGTAGTTAATGCAATTTGACGAGCTTTATTTCTATGACTCGAACTTGAATGATTAATCAAGATTTGTTTTAGTTTATTAATGTAAATATTAATTTCAGAGCTAATTAATCGATTAATAAAAACATTGATATATTGAATATTGGATCTGTGGAGACCCTGCACGCGTTTAGATGCAGCCTTTTATTGTGATTAATATAATGAACCACATTTCTGAACAGGTTGGAGCTATGCTCCAGTCACATTCCTGCCTTTAGAGTACAGTAAATATAAGGGCCGGAAATGTCAATCCTAGTGAAAGTTCTCTTTGTGCTGTTGTTGGCTGATTGCCTCAGTTCGGATGCGGCTGCGTGTGTGCACGTCAGGGCTTTTCGCGTGACTCACCCTTCGCTGCAGAGCGTGGACAATAAAAGCACCGCTGGATGGGAAATTCCAGCACGAAGTTATCGTATTTCTCAACTGGGGGAATTTTGCCTGGATTTATACAACAGTGCCCGGTGCTCAAAGCCGAGGCCATTCATGCCTTACAAATAAAAGACTACCGACTCAAGCACCCATCCTTTATATTTATTTTATAAATATCGGAAATAGAAGTTTCCAATGCATTCCAGGGGTGAATTAATGTTTAATTGAATCCCTTAATTGCTTGAATAGTACGCATTTGCAGGTTGTGGAAGATTAAAAACATTGTTTTTACCATACTTGCCTGCATGATTACATACGTGCCAACATTGCATGACAGAAAAACAGGCAGGGTTAGTTTAGCTTTCAAAAATGATAATTGCGCTATTACGACATCAAAAATGTCTGAGATGTTGGAAGTATGGAAATCGAATTATGAAATCTCAGAAAACTACATCATGTGACCTCGCACCTGTCAGCTCCTGGAGCTAGTTTCTCCCCACCAGCACTACTCATACATAATGCACACTTATTAAGAGCTCTGCTTGTGTTAATAACACGAGGTATAGGCCAAGACTTTTGAATAACTTTGCACTACTTTTTCTTTCGTCCAGGCTGAGATGAATTGTACCTATTTGAGTACAACTTAGCTCCAGACACCGCCCACGGCTGTTGCGTTGATACGAACGAGGCAACAGGTGTGCAGTTGCAAAGTTCCTTCATTGGAGCTGGTCCGTTCGCTCGAATACTATGGCCTCACAGTAGCCTGTTGTACCTGGAGCTCCAGGTGGACACGCCGGGTTATTCACCCTGAAGTTACGTCTTATATGTGCCCCTACTGGCTTGAATAACTTGCATTACATTCTAAGGTAAATTGTGTACATATGTTATTATTTGAACAAAAACCGAAATAAAGTTTTATTGAATTGAACATATGTTATTATGCTTTTTGCCATTGACTGGGTACTTTTACGTGAAATTGTTTTAACCTGCATATTTGATGGTCCCGCAAATATGCAAAATGTAACACCCACTCCTGGAGACAACCCTGATCCTTCCATCGAGATGACGGCCCCACCGGGAAAATCGTTGGTTTCCACAATCTTAAAAAACATTAGACAAAACGCCGCACCGGGCCCCAATGGGCTTCCTGGGCACCTATTCAAGGCAAACATTGACTTTTAGACCAAAAACTTGACCCATCTGTACCCCGAATGTTGGCTTCTGGGGGAAGTTCCAGATTCATGGAGAGGCTCGCTTTTACAGCCTATTCACAAAAAAGGCCCAAAATCGGAACCCGCCAATTACCGCATGATTGCCTTGTTGGAAATTGAGGGTAAAGCTTATGCTAGCGCCATCTTGAGGGACCTCGCAGACTGGTCAAGTGCAGCTGGCATCCTTCCATTTTGCCAAACCAGATTCAGACCTGGGTCAGCCACAGTTGATAACATCATCGCTCTCTCTTTCCTGGCGCATTGCGCACGACGGACAGGCAAAAGTCTTCCCCTATTCGCCTGCTTCATTGACTACTCGGCGGCGTTTGACGGGGTCGACCGTGCTATTCTGTGGCACAAGCTCGTCCAATGGAACATCAATCCGGGGCTCCTAAGAGCGATACAGTCCCTGTATCAAAAAACTTGGGTGCGTATCAAGCTCTCAAGGGACCATGCTTCTGCCAAGATCAACACAGATAGAGGTCTAAAACAAGGGTGTGTGCTAGCCCCATTACTATTCAACTTATACACAGCGGACATGGAGAGGGCCCTGACTGGCGTTGCCCTGGCCACTCCAATGACTGGCGGGCGCAAAATACACTTTATGCAATATGCCGATGACCTGGTCCTTTTGGACCACACGAATATGGGGCTGCAAAAGGTGCTGACGGCACTTGCCGTATATAACGATAAAAACAGGCTCGTAGCTAATCGAACGAAATCAAAGGTAATTATATTCGGGCATTACCCAAGGAAAAAATCTTTGAAATGGATGCTTGGCAATCTTTTGCTGGAAAGTACACAGCGTTACATCTACTTGGGCATTTGCTTTCAGGAATCGGGGCTCCCAAGTGCCCATCTTAAGTCAATCGAGGCCAAAGGAAAATCCATCATCTATGCTATTTGCAAGCTGCAAGCCTCCCTATACAGCCCTTGCACCATGGCCATAAATAGAGTGCTTAAAGCCAAGCTCATGCCGGCACTCAACTACGCCCTCCAGGCATTCCCGGGTAAACTGAGCCATGAATTAGAAAAAATTAATTGCAGAGCATATAAGAGACTCTTCCACCTGCCAAGCTGCACCAGAAATACCCTCGTTCGCCTGGAGTTCTCACTCAACCAGCAAAACCTGGAAGAGCTGGCCGCCTTAAGCAAATATTATTTTCTAACAACGGCGGCACAGAGGACGAGCTTCGCGGGCATCCAAGATGGTCGCGTGAGCAGAGGGCTACCGAGACCCGTGCCGCCCCTCCGCAAATATCCTTATCATATCCTTATTTTGACCATGGGCCTTTGAAGACGAACTCTCGTGGACCTCAACATCCTTTCCAAAATTGAATTTGGACGTCGGGAGCTGTTTTTGTATCGACTTCCATTTTCCCAGCCTTCCCCGGACGGAGCCGGGGTGCTGTGCTGTTTCACTGGCCGGGGAGTACTTGAACAACAACGGCTGGAGGGATCCTCCGCGGTCGGCCTCATCCCCACTTTTGGTTTCCCTTTACATGAAGAGCTCCGAGTTGCTGGCACTCTCTAAGACCTATTCCGGACATGGCGTGGCTTTGCCTTGTTGTCGGCCTCTACCTCTCCTCAGGGTTTGGGCCCCCCTGCTCTGCTGTCGTTTGATCAACTTTTGGCTCATTTCTTGTCTTTACTTGCCCCACCAGGTTCGACCATTTTCACCAGGTCTAGGGGGCCCCTTCGGGGCACTGCTTCCAATATGGCCACCAAACCAAAGCTGGAGAAGCGCAAGACAAAGACACCGGTCCGCGGGGGACATACCCAGACTAACGTCATGGATAGATACACCCAACCGATGGGAACCCCCGGTGGTACCGGTCGTATTCTTGACGACCCCAGGGCTGACCCGCCCGTGCCTGCGGATGTCTCTCTTCGAGAAGTCATGACTGCCATTACCAGCATGCAGGCCTCTATGGGACAGCAGTATGAGGCTCTTGCATCTAAAATCGACACTGTGGCGGTGGATGTCACGCTGATTAGAGCGGACATGGCCAAAACTAATGAGAGAGTGAAGGAGTTGGACTTAAAGACCTCCAGCCTAATCGCTGATGTCACGGATGTACAGACTGAGATCGGCAACCTGAGATCGTCGCACGACTCGATGGCCCGTCGACTCGAGGAACATGACAATAGGGCCAGGCGCAATAACGTGCGCATCATTGGCGTGGCGGAAAATCCCGATAACTCTGCTGTCGATCTCCTGGTGGAGGACCTGGTCCTGAATCATCTAGCTCCCGCCGGACTCAGCAAGTTCTTTGCGGTTGAGCGTGCATACCGTATCCCGGGCGGGAAGATGAAGCTTGGTGCCCCCTCGAGACCGATTGTTGCTAGGATTTTCCATTTTCGGGATAGAGACGCTATTCTCCAAGCATCTCGGGAACATGGCCCCTTGAAGTTTGACAATAACACCGTTAACCTTTATCCGGACTTTACTCCTCAGGTCCAGCGACAGCGACAGGGGTTTCAGGGGGTGAAGAAACACCTACGGGACCTGGGCCTCAAGTATGCTATGCTGTTTCCGGCTCGACTCCGGATCGAACATGGGGAACGCACATTCTTCTTTGACCGTCCGGACATTGTCAGTGACTGGCTTGATTCTTTGCCGAAAAGGGATGATCGATCTGAGCACCCCGGTGGAGCCGAGGGGGGCGCGTCGGATCAAGAGTGACATTATGATTCCCGACGTCTGTTCTTTCTTGTTTTTCGCCTGAGTTTTGCTAATTGCTCCTTTATTATTGTTTCTAATGGGCCCAGGGGTGGCGAGGGTGTAGGGGACTTTTCCTCCTCCTGGGGTTCTTTGTGTAGACTAGTTTAACGATTGGGCGACAGGCACACTGCAAGTTGGGGTGGTTTCCAGTTCGTATGCAGGGGTGCAGGGTGGGGGGTGTTGTAACGGGCTTTTGTTGGGGGGTGGGGGATGGGTGTGTTTGTTCCTTTGTTTCCTTCACAAGGCACTGAATTATCTGCCTAGCTCCTTCTCCTGCGGGACTTAGTGGGGGTGGGGCGTTGGTTCCTTCTTGGGATGGGGGATAGTGAGTTGAGATTACTATCCTGGAATGTCAATGGTTTGGGAGACAGGATAAAACGAGGGGTGGTGCTGCAGTTCCTCCGACGACACTCCCCTGATATTGTCCTACTGCAGGAAACGCACTTAATTGGGAATGCTTGCCAAGCGTTGAATAGACGTGGGTTTCGATTGGTCGCACATGCCGGATTTACCTCTGGCTCCAGAGGGGTGGGGGTTCTGATAAGGTCCTCTCTTCTCCTCGAAATCGACGATGTAATGCTTGATGATAGGGGTCGCTATGCTGCGCTTTCTGGGAGATGGGAGGGTAAGACGCTTTCTGTAGTCTCCGCATATGTCCATCCAGGCCTACAGGCCTCTACCTTCGCTGACCTAGGGCGGCTTCTCCTGGGGCTGCCTGAAGGTTTTCTGATTCTTGGCGGGGACTTTAACTCTGTGGTCTCCGGCACTTCTGATCGTTACCCCCCCCGGGACTTGCCTAGGTCTCAAATGTGGCTCACTGAACTGATTGAAACCTTTGGCTTAACGGATGGTTGGAGACTCCTTCACCCTACGCAGTTAGAATACACGTTCCATTCCGGGGCTCATGGTAGCCTTTCCAGGCTTGATTATTTCCTTATGCCTGCATCGCAAGCGTCCTCCATTAGGGAGATCCGCCATCTTCCCAGGGGCATCTCTGATCATTCCCCCCTTTGGTGTAGTGTTGAGGCTGGGGTGGGTTCTGCAGGTAGAGTTGCTCCTATTAATCCATGGTATCTTCGGAATCCTGCGACCCGCTCCGCCTTGGTGAAGGCTATTGATTGTTACTTTACTGAAAATGTGGGGTCTGTTTCTTCCTCTATCTCCTTGTGGGAGGCGTTCAAAACTGTGGTTCGTGGGCATTCATTGTCATTGATTGCTGCTGTTAAAAAGGCTAAATGTGAAGAACTTGCGCGCATCGAATCTGAAATTACTGTGCTTGAGAACTATCTCGATGGTGATGTCTCCCCTGCTATATTGCACTCCCTTAGTTTGAAACAGGCGGACTATAGAGCTCTTGTCATGAATAGAGAGCAACAGGGTAGAATTTATGATGTGGGTGACAAAGCGGGTAAGTTGATTGCATGGTTGGATAAGAAAGAGAGGATGAATCGGGTCGTGCCTGTGATTGAGAAGTTGACTGGTGAGTGCGTTACTGACCCGGTGGGTATTGTTAGGTGTTTTGTGGACCACTTTCAGACGGTGTATGCCTCGGTCAATGACAGAGATGAACGTGACTCTCAGTTATTGCTGCGCGATATTGCCTTACCCTGCCTCTCTGATGAGGATAGGGCCTTAATGGATGCTCCTATCACGGTGAACGAGGTCGCTGTCTCCATCCGAGCCCTCCGATCGGGTAAGGCCATGGACCCTAACGGCTTGCCCATTGAGCTCTACAAGCTGGGGCCGGACGAAATGGCGCCTCACTTAAGGAACATGTTCCTTGAGGCCCTTGAGTCTGGTGTCCTCCCCGTCGATCAGCGTCTAGCCACTATAGTCGTGATTCACAAGGAGGGTAAACCACGTGATCATTGGGGCTCCTATAGGCCTATTTCGTTGCTTAACGCCGAGCCCAAAATACTCGCTAAATTGTTGGCCACTCGTTTGATAAGGGTGATTGGTGATCTGATTCATCCGGACCAATCCGGTTTTATTCCGCACCGGAACACCGCCCTTAACCTCCGGAGGCTCCATGGAGTCCTCGCGAGAGCTGGGACTCTGACTGAGCCGGCCATTTTGGCGTCCCTTGATGCCACTATGGCTTTCAACACCATCGAATGGCCGTACCTTTGGGCTACTCTCGCTAAGTTTGGGTTCGGTCCGACATTCATCGCCTGGGTCAAGCTTTTGTACAAGAGGCCGCTGGCCCAGGTGGTTGTTAACGGGAGGGTCTCTGGCACTTTCACGCTCGGCCGAGGTACCAGGCAGGGCTGTCCATTGTCCCCATTGCTTTTTGCCCTTGCTTTGGAACCGTTAGCTCAATGGCTTCGCTGGAAGCCCTCGTTGATGGAGTCCCTTAATGTGCTCTTTGATGTCCTTACCTCCTTCGGGAAGAACTCGGGCCTTGTCATCAACTGGAACAAGTCTTGTGTTTATGTTTTGGCCGGAGAGCTTCCTCCGCTACCCAGTAGATTCCCGATCCAGTTAGCTACATCCGGCTTTAAATATTTGGGTATTTACATTTTCTTGGATCCGATAAGACCGTAACCTTCGAGCCCCCCTTCAGCGGCTTGAGCTTGATGTTGTTCGATGGCGCCGGCTCCCTCTGTCACCCTTGGGACGTGCGGCTCTCTTTAAGATGATGTCGCTCCCTCGATTTTTATATGCCCTCCAGAATTCCTACGATCCTATTCCCCCTGGCTATTTTCGAGAAGTGGAAGGCCTTCAGAGGCGCCTGATTTGGGATGGGCGTGCGCGCATTGCCCTCTCCAAACTCACTCTTCCATGGTACGATGGGGGTATCGCCCTCCCGGACATTAGACGTTATTATTGGGCCTCTCAACTGAGTGCTATTAACCACGCCACCTATGCCCCCGGTTTGACGCCAGCCTTTGCAATGGATAAGAGTCTTCTGCCTGGTGGAAATTTCACCAGGGCGCTATACTCTACAGAACCCTATAAGACTCTGTCCGGTCCCACTAAAATTGCTGTGCGAGTGTGGCGTGATGCGAATGCTGCTCTGGGTTGGAAGGATAGATTGACTCGTGCAACTCCGCTGTATGACTCGGATGGTTTGGGCAATTTGTGGAGGTCGAAAGGTTTTGTTCAATGGGACATGATAGGTATAAGCAAGATTGATGATCTTTGGTCCAAAGGGAATGTTAAGACTTTTGAGGCGCTTAAGATTGAATATGAGCTTGACGATCGGGAATTTTTTCGGTATGTCCAGGTACGGCATGCCTTGTTGTCTGTCTTCGCCAAGGGGGCGGAGATTGCAGAGTCCTCGCCTCTGGAGGACCGTATCCTTGATGGCTACGTACCTGACAGCACAATTTCGCTGATTTATAAAAAGCTCATTAACAACAGAATCGACTTGCTTGTGCGCCTTAGGGCATTGTGGACTGCTGATGGGTTAGAGCTGGACGATGAGGACTGGCAAACGGCCGTGTCCTCCCCTAAGGAGGTGGCTATCCCTGCTCGCCTTCGGTTCGTCCAGCTCAAGATCCTACATCAAGTGTATGTCACTGGTCCGAGTCTGGTACGTATGGGGCACTCGGTGGATGGTCTGTGTAAACGTGGATGTGGTATGAGTGGCACCTTCCTTCATATACTGTGGGAATGCCCTGAGGTGGCAAGGTTCTGGTCCCGAGTGCATACTACCATGGAGAGGGTTACGGGGGTCGCGCTCCTGCCTGAAGCCAGACGCTGTCTCCTCAATGTATGGGAACCGAATGATTATAATACTGCACAGATCTGTTGGGCAACCCTCGGTAACATGATTGCTAAAAGGGACATTGCACAATTATGGGGTTCCCACAGGCTGTCCACTGTATCTGCATGGAAGGACAATATCGACTGGTGCATGTTCAGAGAAAAGACGGTGTACTTGTCCCGGGGCAGGCCTAAGAAGTGGAACAGAATTTGGTCTCAATGGAATGCCTATCGTGGGAATATATGTGCTCCCCCTCTCGATGTTGCCCCATTGGCTCCCTAAGTGACATTCCTGGTTCTCGCACTTTAAATGTATATATTCACTGGTTTCCTTGCTGCCCCCCGCCCAATTCTGGAATTGATGTTTGTAATCCTGTATGCATAAGAACTGTGATTGCTCCCCGCTCCTACATGCATCCCGACAATGATTCTTGCCGTGTGAAGTGTATTTGTTGTCTGTTATGTTTTAATTTCAATAAAACCTAATAAAAAAAAATAATAAAAAAAACAACGGCGGCACAAGAGAACACACTGAAGGCTGTCCTGAAATGCATTTTCAGAGAGCCAGGGAATCCTTGGTCGGCCACCCTCGAAGTGGCTAAGGCCCATCTCAACCTTGCCATTGACTCCTGGAATCCTGAAAACGTCACATACTCTGCCATCAAAAACGTGATTAAAAAACAAGTGCGTGCGCGTTCACGGGAACTGGATCTGGAGTCCCTGAGGACAAGAAAAGATCTGCATGAGACCTTGTGGTTCCCGCACGCCCTGCACACTCCTAAACAGCATCTCATGCAGGCAGTGGGAAGTGCAGCCCTTCATAAGATCTTGGCTTACAGATTACACCCATTGCCCCTTAAAGAACTATACCCGTGTGGCAAGGCCAGCTCGGGAGTACAGGAATGCAGGCTCTGCAGTTATAAACGGGAGTCATTGGCACATCTTCTCTTCTGTTGCCCTGCCTTGCCGTTGCCCCGCAGTCTTTATCTTATGCCACTACTTTGACATTCTGGGTTATGCTCTGCAAAGGATGGGATTTTTCACCTTTACACCCTGTCTTTTGCCGGCCCATGAACCTTTTCCTTGGCTCTTTGCATTCTTGGAGTAACTATATAACTTGATTTTGAAATTTCCTCGATTTTAATTTTGTAATGTGATGACTTTTGTATTTCTGGTTTTATGTAATGGTTTTTAGTAACCAACAATAAATATCATTCATTCATTCATATTTGACAGTTCATGCGGAATGCTTGTGTTTAGGTTCTTCTCCACCCCTATGTGTTTTTACTTGCTCTGATATTTTTTGGCACATTTAATATTATCTGTACATATTTGCAGCTATGGCTTGTTTTTCAATGGATAATTTTATGTGCAATAACTACACATTTGCCAGTTAAGAGTCAATGAAAAGGTCTATTTGCAAGTACAAGAGTGTTCTATTTAAGTTCGTCTCGACCTACATAGCCCTCTATGAACTGATGCTGTCTGGATACAGATTAATCGTTTCTGTCTACGGAAACACTTTTTCACATGCACTTTTCATGCGACGTTCCATATTTTTAGGATGTACACAAATGTCATTGTGTATTTAGATTGCTTATTTTTTAATTTGTGTTACTTATTTGAATTGCTCTATGGGACTTTTATGGATTTTATCATATTGCTTTTATGGTGTAAAACCGAAATAAAGTACTTTTGATGATGGTTAGTCACTTTCTCCCACAAGGCACTTTCTTGACCTCAGTTTTTTTTTAATGCAGGCACTCCATCGCTTCATTTTTAACATATGTCTTTTCTACATAATCATTTTTCTTGGCTTCCTCTCTCTATCCATTGGGTTCTCTTTCATGCACACTCACCTCCAGGCACTGTGTTGTTTATCCTTCTCCCCTTTCACAAAACAAACTAAAGAAGTACATGCAGAGCTAACAGTTTGTAAATATAGAAAAGTAATTTTAACAAAGCGCTCATTCACCTTCTGATGACAACTGAGGGAAGCACATGCCACATAGGCCCCAAACACTAAAGAACCACAATGCATGCCTCTTCTTGACGTTGAAATCGCTGTGTCCCCAAATAATCCCTCCAGCGTGACCAGCAAAGAGCATGTCTAACCTGCACATGTGTGTGGTTGAGTCCAAGTGAATTAGAACCAAGTCTGCATTATAAAGAGATTAGACCTCATCCATAAAGATAAACGTATGTGTGACTAAATCTACATGTGTAAATTTATTATACTTATACTTTTAAATATGTTTACTACTTTGAGATAGCCATCATTTGCGAATGCAAACTTATCAAAAGTGTAGACTTGCACCTTTACCCCCCCCCCCCCACCCCCCCCCCCCCGCCGAAGCATGGGTTGGAGCCAAACTTAGGAAAGTGAAGTTACTACAGCCAGAAGGGATAAGTGGTGAATCCAGCACCACACATGGCCAACCACGGATGCTGCAACACCTTCCTATAGAAAATAATGGAGGCATGAACTTAAAATAAAACCCCTTAGGAAATAATGTTAAATTAAAATAATTCATTTCAACTTTTTAAAAATATGTATAAATTAAATGTAAAAAAGTATATATTTAAAAAATATCTATTTCATAACAACATATTTTATTTTTAAAAATGTTGTGAAGAACCAATACATTAGGTTAATTTCATAAATGTATTGTAATTTTTTATAAATATTATGTAGATAAAAACATTTGACTTAACCATTTTTTAATAAATCTTAAACAACTTTTTAAATATTTAATATACTTCAATTAATGTAATATGTATTTTAAAGAATAAGTTAATAGTTTCAAGTTACTACTAGTAACTTTTCACATTTAGGCCGAGGTGTCTGCTACGGGGGCCAAAATCTCCATATGGTAAAGTATGAAGAAAGTATCAAAGTTTATTAAACTTAACAAAAATTAAAAAAAGTATGATAAAATATTAATGTTAAATAATTGCATATATTTATTTTAATTGTGGAACTATATTAAAAAGGTTACAACATGATAACTTAATTTAAATTCAACATTTTATAATTTAGTATATATTAAATTTAATTAATTTAATATTATTTCTTGTTGGGTTTTATTTTAAGTTCATGCTCCAAATATTTTCTATTGGAGGGTGTTGCAGTGCCAGTGGCTGGTGAGCAGGAATATATTCCCCACTATTTTAGGTTCTTTTTGACTCTAGTAACTTTAAAAATGCAGTTTGTGAATATGAATGGGCTTAATCTTTTGTGGGAGGATGGATGCATGTCCCACCCTAAACCCCTCATTATGTCTCCGATAACCTCTCCTATTTTATACTAAGTATTCCCGAAACTGCAGCCACTCTTCCCCGTCCCTCCAACATGTACTACTAAAACATATACTTACTTATGTGGAACCTCAGCAGTCGGGGCGCAGATCTTCTCAATGAAAAAGATAGGAGAGGCAGAAGCGGGACCTCCTCACATAGGTTTGTGAAGAACCTTTTGTATAAAGGTAGCCATGCCAACGCGCAGCGGTCACGCGCAGCGGGGACGCCGAACTGACGCCGGAGTTACGCCAGAGTTTAGCCCGTCTGTGCCCGTCCGGGCCCAGACGGGCTCAGGGCCTATCATCATGCCCGACTCTTTGCCATCTTCGACTACCAAGCTCCGTTATGGGAGGGACGCTCTCATCGCCTTACGTCCACCGCACCCAACTGTTTGTAGATTTGCACAGGGTGGGACTAGTCCATTTCTACCGTGTAGAGCCTGTTTCTCTGGCCATAATTCAATGGCTGTGAAACGTGCTCTCTCTATGGCCCTACTTAATTGTCGGTCTTTGTCGTGCCATGCCACTGAAATCCATTCACTTATTCTGGACCACGAGCTCGATGTGTTGTTTCTCACTGAGACCTGGCTCTCCCCCAGTTCTGGCCCTGACATGGTTAGAGCACTCCCTCCAGGCTTTCATATACTCCATCTTGATAGACCGAAAGGGAGGGGAGGAGGAATTGCTGTTCTTTATAGAGACACGCTCGCCTGTAAGATCCAGAATGGAGGGGTAACTGATTGTGAGAGCTTACAGTTCTCCCTTCGGCTGTCACCTACTGTATCTCTGGTAGGCTTGTTGATTTACCGCCCCCCTGGACCCCTGGGTAGCTTCCCTAACTCTCTTTTAGAAACCACCGCACTTCTTGCCTCTTCTACTGCCAACTTTGTTGTCCTCGGGGATTTTAATATCCATCTGGATGACCCTACGAACATTGCTGGAGTCGATTTGATCGACGATTTCAACTCGTTTGGAATCTACCTGGTCAACTCGGGCGCGACTCATGAGAAGGGCCATCTGCTCGATCCCATACTCTCTAACTTGGACCATCTTGTTCCATCTCCGGCTCTTGCCATGCCTTGGACAGACCACTTTTTGGTGTCCGCGACTTGGCAATTTGATAGTCCAGCTGCGGTAACCCCAAGGGTTCATACCCTTGAGAGAGCCTGGTCGAGGCTCCCAGTTGACACTTGGGCGGTACACCTGGAGGCCACGCGGCCCCCTCAAGGAGCCAATCCAATAGTCGCTGATGCGAATTTACATACCTGGCTCGTGCACTCTCTGGATACCCTCCTTCCCAAAAAGAAACAACTTACAAATGGGAAGAGAATGGGTTCGGCACCCTGGTATTCGTCGGACTTGAGAACCTTGAGGAAGGGGTGCAAGAAGTTGGAGCGGTCCTGGAGGAGAGATTGGAGTGAGGCGAGTCGCAAAGAATATCGTACGGCTCTAAGTAGGTATAAATCCGCTATACGGGTGGCAAAATCAAGATTCTTTGAAGAGCGTATAGGTTCTGCGGCCAACTCTTCCAAAGAGTCATTCAGGGTTATTAAGGAGCTACTTAATGCCCCTGAACCCCGGGTTTTACATGAGGACCCTCGCAAAAAATGCACTGAACTGGCCTCGTTTTTCAAAAGTAAAATTGATAACATACTGGCCTCCCTCCCCCAGCTAGGTGAGGTCCCCGCCTTGGTGGACAATTCCAGCTCTCAATCTAAGATGCAATCGGTGGAGATGGCCTCCCTGGGCCCGGTTACTATGGAGGAAGTTCTGGCGGTTCTGGGCTCAATGAAGAGTGGCTCTCCGAAAGACCCAGCACCTATTAAATATCTCAAACAGGTGTCCTCTGTGATTGGTGGCCCGGTGACGGACCTGATAAACCTGTCCTTTGCCCATGGGGTAGTCCCTCCCAGTTGGAAAGGAGCGGTGGTTAAGGCCCTTTTGAAGAAGCCTAACCTTGATCCCGCTGACCTCGCCAACTTTCGGCCTATCTCCTTGCTGCCGGGTATCAGTAAGGTGGCTGAGAAGCTGGCGAACAGACGCCTCTCGGACTTCTTGGAAGCCAATTCCCTCCTGGGCGATTCCCAAACGGGTTTCCGTCCCGGTCAGGGGACTGACACTGCCCTGTTGGCGGTCGTGGAGAATGCCAGGAGCATGCTGGATGCGGGGGGATCAGTGGCAGTGATCCTCCTGGACCTCAGCGCTGCTTTTGATACCGTGGACCATCAGGTGCTTCTCCAACGGCTGTCAGGGGTGGGGGTCACGGGTCTGGCCCTCAAATGGTTCGCTTCCTTTTTGGAAGATCGTTCATTTGAGGTGTGGGAAGGCCATGAAAAATCATCTTCAACCCCTCTCCAGTGTGGTGTGCCACAGGGCTCTTCACTGAGCCCTACTTTATTCAACGTTTACATGGCCCCCCTGGAGAGTGTGGTACTGCCGCTGGGTATTAAAATCATCAGTTATGCTGATGATACTCAGCTGGTGGTAGGCCTTTCCCAGTCGGCGTACCATCCCGACCGGCTGCACACGTGTCTTGAGAAGATCTACACGTGGATGTGCAGCTCAGCCCTAAAGTTAAATGGCTCCAAGACGGAACTGATGCTGCTGGGGAACTCCTCTCCATCTTTGTCCCCCAGCAGCTGGCCAGACTGTCTGGGACCGGTTCCCCCCCCCAAACGGGAGATTAAGAGCTTGGGGGTATGGCTGGAGCAGGACTTATCGTTTAAAACTCATGCCAAAAAGACTGCTGGCGTGTGTTTTGTTTACAACAAGGGGTGGTGATGGACAGAGTCTCTGAATTAAGCAGAGTACTCTCACCCAGTCAAAAGATCAGGGCTAGATCCAACACCGTTTTTTAGCTAATTGCACCATCCCAGTTTCAGAACCTGGCTGTATGCAAATTAGTCTGTCCCTGGCCCAGTGCATCATGGGAACAGGGCAGACCAGACTACAAAAGCCAATTCTTACACTGGGAAGGAAACAAGCTTCCGGGGACCGGTTTCTGCCATTTCAGGCGTCTTCGGCCCGGCTTGCTTGAATCCTGATGGTGCAATGAGCAAGGGACTCACATCTGAGTATACCCTTCCACGCTTAGGGTGGACAAAATTATTTACAACAAGGGGTGGTGATGGACAGAGTCTCTGAATTAAGCAGAGTACTCTCACCCAGTCAAGAGATCAGGGCTAGATCCAACACCGTTTTTTAGCTAATTGCACCATCCCAGTTTCAGAACCTGGCTGTATGCAAATTAGTCTGTCCCTGGCCCAGTGCATCATGGGAACAGGGCAGACCAGACTACAAAAGCCAATTCTTACACTGGGAAGGAAACAAGCTTCCGGGGACCGGTTTCTGCCATTTCAGGCGTCTTCGGCCCGGCTAGCTTGAATCCTGATGGTGCAATGAGCAAGGGACTCACATCTGAGTATACCCTTCCACGCTTAGGGTGGACAAAATTATTTACAACAAGGGGTGGTGATGGACAGAGTCTCTGAATTAAGCAGAGTACTCTCACCCAGTCAAGAGATCAGGGCTAGATCCAACACCGTTTTTTAGCTAATTGCACCATCCCAGTTTCAGAACCTGGCTGTATGCAAATTAGTCTGTCCCTGGCCCAGTGCATCATGGGAACAGGGCAGACCAGACTACAAAAGCCAATTCTTACACTGGGAAGGAAACAAGCTTCCGGGGACCGGTTTCTGCCATTTCAGGCGTCTTCGGCCCGGCTTGCTTGAATCCTGATGGTGCAATGAGCAAGGGACTCACATCTGAGTATACCCTTCCACGCTTAGGGTGGACAAAATTATTTACAACAAGGGGTGGTGATGGACAGAGTCTCTGAATTAAGCAGAGTACTCTCACCCAGTCAAGAGATCAGGGCTAGATCCAACACCGTTTTTTAGCTGATTGCACCATCCCAGTTTCAGAACCTGGCTGTATGCAAATTAGTCTGTCCCTGGCCCAGTGCATCATGGGAACAGGGCAGACCAGACTACAAAAGCCAATTCTTACACTGGGAAGGAAACAAGCTTCCGGGGACCGGTTTCTGCCATTTCAGGCGTCTTCGGCCCGGCTTGCTTGAATCCTGATGGTGCAATGAGCAAGGGACTCACATCTGAGTATACCCTTCCACGCTTAGGGTGGACAAAATTATTTACAACAAGGGGTGGTGATGGACAGAGTCTCTGAATTAAGCAGAGTACTCTCACCCAGTCAAGAGATCAGGGCTAGATCCAACACCGTTTTTTAGCTAATTGCACCATCCCAGTTTCAGAACCTGGCTGTATGCAAATTAGTCTGTCCCTGGCCCAGTGCATCATGGGAACAGGGCAGACCAGACTACAAAAGCCAATTCTTACACTGGGAAGGAAACAAGCTTCCGGGGACCGGTTTCTGCCATTTCAGGCGTGTGTTTTGGCCTGCTCCGTGCAGCCCAGAAGATTTTGCCTCTGCTCCCAGTGACCACCCGAAGGCTTCTCATCCAGGGACTTATCATCTCGCGGCTGGATTTCAGCAATGCGTTATTCCTGGGTGCACCCGAATCTACCCTGAATAAACTGCAGCAAGTGCAGAACGCGGCAGCCAGACTTCTGACGGGTCTCCCTAGGCGTCAATCTGCTCGCCCGGCGTTGAGGGCACTGCACTGGCTCCCTGTGAGAGACAGGGTGAAATTTAAGTCACTTTGTATCGCTCACAAAGTCCTGCACGGGGTAGGTCCTCCTATTCTGGGGGAGATGGTCCAGCCCTACAAGGCCCCTCGCTCTCTTCGCTCTGACGATCAACATCTCCTTCAGGTTGGCAGGGTGAAGAAGGCAAGAACGGGTGGCAGAAGGTTTTCAATAAATGTGGCCTCCTTGTGGAACTCGTTGCCCCTACAACTGCGCTCGGAAGCTAGCCTGCTTCGGTTTCGAAAACTTTTAAAAACTTTTCTGTTTTCTGTTTAATCCCTTCATTCTTTAGTAGTGTTATGTTCTGGTAAGCGCTGGGATGCCTATAGGTAACCAGGCGCTATACAAAACTCAGAATAATAATAATAATAATAATATTACTTCAGTAGTACTATTGTAGTAGTGCTAAACATAATAGAAAATGCAGTCTGTGAATGGGCCCCTTTGTCTACTGCACCCAAACATGGATTTCTGAAAAATAATTATTTTAGTCAGCTCTCTTCTCAACAGTTTAGAAAAAGAACTGTATCGTTTTAATTGAGGCTAACAATACAACTCAAATAAATCTGTGCTTTTGATGTCATCTGGTACCGTGGCTGCAGGCAGTTCTATTTATATTTCTCTTGCTGTGTCGTGAGTTCCCTATGGGGCCCACCACAGCCCCCTATGTTAGACTAACTGCACACATAGTAGGCTGCTTTCGCGTAGCACACGTTTCGCATAGCACACTCGTCCTTGTGCCACACTATTATTTTAGTAATAGGCTGCACATATTTTTGTTCTTCAGTACTTCTTTCTGGGACTCAGTCTGGACATTTTGTACAAGGTCGAACAACATCATGCCCTGTTTTTCTCTGTGGTCAGTCACTAACATATTGACACAACAGAGAGACCCAGCTGCTGATTTCTGGCATGGCATTTCTTCTATAAGCTGAGACTTGCCATATTGTAAACAGAGAGGCGTATTTCTAGCAAAGAAGAGGTCCCAGGGCAAGCGCACCAGCTCTGTGCAAATCTGAGATGCAGGCTAGCTAATAGCAAATTCCAGGTATGGGGCCACTTCCAATCCCAGAGATCTCTGGTATATCACTGTGCTCATGTAGTGAGGTTAAGCTTAAGAAAAGATACAATTCACCATGATAGGGCTTTTCATTGTGTACAGTTTATTAGTATTGCTAATTCTCTGCTCAATTGCACGTTTTCTAATTGCAGCTCAGTTCCTGCATAATAGAGCATGATCGTTTCAATAAATATTGTAAACTTTCCTTGTACCTTTCTTTAGTTTATTATGTACAGGCAGGGGTGAGAGAACAAAAGGTAATGACCTTTACCGCGGTTCCCCTGGAGGACTAGAGTGTTGTGCTCCGGAGTGCCAACTTACCTGTTACTCTGGGAAGGTTACGAAGGCAGGTAAGGCACTAGGAGCTAGTCAGGATTTAGACCCTCAGGTACTGATGTGGCACAGTCACTCAGTCTCTACATATACTGGCCTACCAGGGACCATTCTGTTTCCAAACTGAATCCCTGCAAAAGCTGCATAGATAAAAGCTGCTGTTGAAACAGGAAACCGCTATAAAGAGCTCTAGTGCCCCCATACAACCTGACGCTTCACACTAGATAAGCGTGACACCCAGGCCAAAATAAAAGTTAGGATTCTAGATACACATGCAGTTAGGTTCTCAGGACAGGGGAACATATCTGTATAACAAGCAGGATTATATGTGGCTGGAAAACTTCATGGAATCCCCTATTTCGTGGGGTTTCTCCACATGCATTTGCCACCTCCTCTGAGCAGGTGGTAAATGTATATGAGGGCTGGATGTTGGGATGGGGTGGGGATGTGAGAGAGGGTCTGGGGCATAGCGGAGGGAAGGAAGAGAGTGTCTTTTGTAGGAGATGCATTGTATATGCCCCTGTTAATAAAACAATCAAATAAGACTTGGCTGCTGCTGCAGACAGAGTCTCATGTGGTTTACCTGTGGAAACAATTGGGTCAGGTTCTTCCACATCTGATAAATCTGGGTGCAGAAAAAGCTAACCAGCAATAATCAGGATGATCGGTATTAAAGCCTGCAAGCATGCATAATTACGTTCCTCCTGACTTGCAATAAGGCCCAAAATATATTTCCTCCCTGAGTCTATATTTTAGGTTTCAAAAGTTTAGTTTATTGAATGCATATATAAGACAAACATCAAATTAGCATGAGGTACAACATCCAAAAATACGCAAAGGGTATCAATAGCAACATAGAGGCAGAAAATTATAAGAAAAAATAAATCTATGGCAATAATATTAAAAAAAAAGAAAAAAGAAATAGAACGAGGCTAAGCTAATAAGTATACATCTACAACGAGTAGAAATTGAATAAAGTAAAGTTAATAATAGTCATAAAATCAGAAAAGTCAAGGAGGCTGAGCAACTTCTTGCATACGAAGGACAGGAGCAAATGTTTTCTTAGCACTATTATCTAAGAATGACGTAATGGGAGACCATAGTTGTAATCATTTCTTGGCAAGAGACGTAGGAAATACAAAGGTCGTGTCCAATCTATGATTGTGACATACAGAGTACCATCAAGCTAAGTATCAAAGGTTGGAGGCATTTTTCCAGTTTTTGTTATCTGCTGAAAAACAGCTGCCAATAACAAATCAATGATTTGCGATTGTGTTTTTGTGCTAATCCAGTACCGAAAATGGTATTAATTTGTGACCAAACTTGTCTCCAAAAATGGATACATTCCTTACCTCCACCATATGGTACAATAATTTCATCCGCATTAAGAATAAACCTATATACTGGAGAATTTGGAGGGATAAGGGTATTCTATGGGTCCTTCAATTATTTGATAAGGACACCTTCCTCACTTTCTCCAATGCTTGCTCTCTCTTCCATTTACCTCCTTCTTTTTTTACATAAATATTTAGCTTTACAATGGCTATATTAGGCTCACACCTTTATTTTAAATCCCTGCCTTCCCCTTCTACATTTCCAGATCCCACTTGGCCTAACCTAATTCGTAGCATGCCCAAAGCCTCTACTCTTTACCCTTGCTTATTACATTCTTTTACTGCAAGAGCCAAAACATAGACTGAGCTTTCATGGGAAGTGGACCTTGGTATACATTGGTCCATTCCTGTTAGGCCAAGATTTGGATAAAAATTAGGAAGTCATTCAGAGCAGCTAGTACTACACAAACTCTCTTTTTTATATACAATTGAGTCCTATTAACAACGGTCTCCTTACACAAAATGCATCATGATTGTTCTGATACCTGTTGGTTATGCTCACTTCCTGATTCTATATTTGAATATAATTTGGATTAAAATTGTTGGTTTTTAATCTGTGGACTGTATCAACTTTCCCAGGAAAGCGTGACTGGAGTATTCCCAGTGAGACATGGGAAGGGGTGTCACCCTTTCTGGCCTGACAAATGAATGATTAGCTTCTGGCCCATTCTCAGCTTGGCTAGCAGATGTTTGTTGATTCCAAGTCCCGGAGATGTGAGACGGGATACTGGAGGCATTCTCTGATTCACTACAACACTCTACAGCACAAAAATGGTTCAAATCATCAGAGAGACATGTCTAGAAGCAGCACCTGTTCTCAGAAATGTCTGATTACACATGTGACCCAGTACCAGCTAAATATAAATGTATTTAACTTTGTTTTTAGTAGGTTTTTACATAAAAAAAGAAGAACAACTAACGGTCATAGGAGTAATCAATGTTATCCTATTTTATTAAGTGTCTATATCCAAAAGCAAACTATAATGGTGATTAATAAATCTTAGATCTTAGATCTTACAAGTAATGGGTCAATTTAGTGCACAGTGGGTTATGGTAACAATATTACTGTCCATAACATGAAGTGTGCAGAACACATATTTGCACACATCTGGCACATTTGGGATAGTCAGACGAGTATCTGAATAGTTCAAGTTTGCATAATAAGGACTGCTTTAACTGACTGACTTTTCCCAACTGTAGGGATGAAGAGTCTCCTTTATGGCTCAGTAGAGCTGCTTCCTGCCCTATGCGTATCTCCTGGCAATTCACTGAAGGTTACTGTAGTTGGTTTTTTTAAAACAATTTTCCTCAGTTAACACAAGAATTATGTGTGCACAATGGGGGTATCCCAGCTCACAAGTATTGTAAACGTAGAGTATGGATCTGAGTTAGAGGGTGTGGTAGACAGTGGTGACAGCATTAATCTATAAACAGGGGCATTTTTACCTGTTCGTCTGGAGAACAGTGGCCTACTTTGACCCTCTTGGTAAAGACTTTGCCATGTACCATTTCAGGGGTCTTTTGGTCTCTATCTTATAAGGGACATGTGTCAAGGTTGAGTGTGTTTACTGGGTGAGGTGGCTGAAATCATGAGCAATCTCCTCCTTCTCCTCCCTATTTCTTGCAAAACCTTGGTGGATAGGGAGGAACCAGTCCTTATCTGAGTTCAGCTCAGACTTTCCATCTGGTGGGACAACCTTAACCGCCTCTGCCTGATGGTCATCATCTATTGCCCAGGTTGTTTGAATGGAATGAACTAGCATTCCTCACTTGAATTAGTGCACACAGGAACCAGGAAGTCATAGAAGGAGGGCAATATTCTGTCCACCATGCAGGGATCATGCAATGGAAATGCAGGAAGCATGCCCCAAGGATTGAAAGGGTAAGCAAGAATAGAAAAGTAGCAGCCTCTCTAAAAGTGTAACCCTGTCCCCTAAGGATTGATAAAGAATGGTTTTCTGAACCACACAACACTGTGTTAGGGAGGTAGAGACCTGTAGATTGATATTCTCCCTGCCAGACCTGAAATATGGCTTGGGCTTCAGAAGTTGGTTCTGTGACTGATTTGCATGTGGAAAATAATATGCAGGTTAATCTCACCAAAGGCAAAGGGCCATGCAACAGCTAAGCAGGAAGCTGGTTATCTAAGAGGACCAGTGGGAGTCAGCTGTGGAAGGACGGCTGCTTTGGAGCACAGAAGACTTGAGGTAGATGTTTGAGATAGGGAAACTTAGTACACATTAACAGTGAAGAAAAGGGGGGAAGCTCCTTACTGTCTCAACACTGTAGGTGAGAATGATTCTTTCATGGTATGTGATTGCCTTTCAGTTACCATCTGTAGCTGAAAGAGATAGCCTTATTGAAGAACGTACCATTCGAACATCTGGCCCATCGCCTCAGTACGTGCATAGTCTCCATCTTTACCTTGGCTTGTTCTGTACGAGTAGGAAGTAGCAACATCCCTGAGGGTGACCTTCCACTCTAAATTGAGATAGAGACCCGTACTCCTTATGTGTTGTCTGATGGTGTCAGGATGTACCAGCACTTTTGAACAGTCACTACACTACGCATGTTAACCCAGTGTCTTCTGAACTAGTGGACTATATACCAGGCACCTGTTCTCAGAATCCTCACACCACCAGGGTTGTGTCCTCCTCGAGGAAGTTATTTTTTGGAGGGGATTTGGGAAAATGGGCAGTACAGTAACACTTGAGTTGTTGAAGTGCTAAAGCCAAATCATTGCATTGCAGAATTCATTGCCAAAATGTTATAGACCTACATTGATCTCAACAGTAGATTTTTTTACTATTATTAGGGTAGAGTGGTTTAAATGGGTTGTAAAAAACAATATGGCGTCAGTATTGTGACCAATGCTTTTGCCAAAACGCATATATATATATATATATATACATATATATATATATATATATATATATATTCACTGAAAAAACCATAGGTTATAGACCATATATAGTTAGGAATTAGCATTTAAAAAACCTTATTTTACTCACACAAAACCATTGAAATTCCATATATAGTTAGTTGCACTAACTATATATCGCGCACCCGCAATCCACTGCTGATCATGTCACATATTACATCATTCATGACATGGTCAGTGACATCACTGATGACATCACTGATGACATCTCAAATGACATCACTGATGACATCACTGATGACAACATCCAGTGACTGTATTTTTCTGTAAAGTTAAAATATGTCTTGAGTGGATGTATAAGTGTCTGGATGAAGGATTTAGTAGGTGCATGACTGACTGTATGAGTGAGTGATTAAATGTGTCTCACTGAATGCATGGGTTAGAGACTAAACTGTCTTAATTTGTGCATCATTATGTCTGTTGTTCTGTAAACTGCTGCATGTGTTGATCATTAGCTATACGAGAGGCTATATGTGTTATTAATTGGTTGCCCAAGTATTTCTATGGGAGATTGAGTTTGTGTGGGGGTGGCTGGAAGGTGTGTGACTCTATGCATAGATGTGTGAGCAGTTTATTCACTAGGTGTATGAGTTCAAGAGTGCATGTGGAAACAGCTACATGGGCAGTTGACTGTGTGCATGAGTGTATTGATGAGTGAATGGATATCTCAATGCTACATGTCATAGTAAGTACATATGTAAAACACAGTACATGTGAGAGTTGGCATATATAAATAACTGTGCATGAGAGCCACTGAATGAGTGAGTGGTTGTATCGATCATTGTGAACTTGTATCAGGGATTGTATAAGAGAGTAAATATGTGTTAGTATATGTTTCAATAAGTAAGGTGTGTTTAACTGTATAGTTGAAGAAATTGAGGTGAGATTGTTTCTTTGCATGACTGACTGGGTGTGTGAGTAACTCCATGGATGAGTGGCAGTGTGTGAGTGTCTGTATACACTGAGTGTATCTAAGGTTATATTAGAGTCTGAAGAGGTTTATCGTATTAGCACAAGAATGATGTCAAATGAGATGTCATCAGTGATGTCATCAGTGATGTCATTTGAGATGTCATCAGTGATGTCATCAGTGATGTCACTGACCATGTCATGAATGATGTAATATGTGACATGATCAGCAGTGGATTGCGGGTGCGCGATATATAGTTAGTGCAACTAACTATATATGGAATTTCAATGGTTTAGTGTGAATAAAATAAGGTTTTTTAAATGCTAATTCCTAACTATATATGGTCTATAACCTATGGTTTTTTCAGTGAATTTTCAAGGTTTTGTAAATGCTAATTCCTAACTATATATGGTCTATAACCTATGGTTTTTTCAGTGAATTTCAATGGTTTTTTAATAGCAAATATCATAAGCTGTCGAATGTCAAGTACGTGGTAAGTGAAAACATTTTCGTGTTTATGCACACTGATCTGCTTTGAATGGTGCCCCCCCCTCATTTCTATTAGGAGTACTCTCTCTTTGCAGATAGTGAAAGGTAGTTAACGCAGGCGTTTGCCCCCGTTGTAATCCGTCGTGCCTGCTTCTCTCTCCATTTGATTGATTGTTATCCAAGTATTTACTGTTTTAGAATTAGTTCTCTTTGGTTCATTCTCTATTTACAAACAAACACAGAGTCGCAATACTCTGTTTAGTCTTTGCAGATAACGAAAAATCGTGTAAAAAAAAAGAAAAGGAATCGAGCAAAATCAGTAGGCCACTAATGGGATCTCTTTTTGACCTCGCTAAAATAGAAACATTAGGAACAACCCCTCATGACAAATACAAAACTAGTGAGATGAACTGAACTCCACACAATGATGGCTGCAAAACAGCTCGGCTCCGCCACCCACCCCGCCCAAAATAACGATAAAGAACGGCTGCCATGATTGGTTGCGGAATGACCACGACGGAGCTACGAAATGGTGCTGCTCTCATGCTAACCCCAGCTTCAGTCTGAAACATCCAGAAACACTGTAGACTACCAATTCGATCAGTTCCGGTAGCGCCCCAATGTAACCCGGTAGAGAAGAACTAGCCCTCCCCTCTTTGACTGATGGTTCTTGTTGCCTGTCCCTTCTGTTGCCATTTAACAGAACTATTTAGCCTGCTGAAAGGGGTTGTGTTCCGACCGCTGGTTGGTGGAGACATTTTGACTATATTCTGTACCTGCGTTGTCGCATAATGCGTCATATGACGCGCCGCGTTAGCGCATCCGGAAGTCATCCGGGGCGCGCAGCGCGTAACATAAGCATAACAAGTCATGTGACTTGTTAATAAAACTTTTCATTGGTTCATTTTACTTTTCTTATTGTAATGATGAAAGGCTTGGTCATATGACCTAAAAATTACGCTTTTCATTACTTCCGAACATTATTTTTTCTTAAATATATGTTATAATGTTCCAGGCTAATGTACTTTCCCGGAAATTTTACAACTGTCCTGCAAGTAAAATATATTCTTTTTTCGAGAAAAAGAGCGTTTCTTCGTCCCATGACGGAGCCGTTGAGCAAAAGAGGGTCGACCTGCTGTCTTAGTCGCCGATACGCCTGAATATGAGATTCTTATCGATCACTTTATGTTGCAGGAATAGAAAACACAACAGCCCTTGACCATTTATCTTTACTGCGTTCCTTCGTATTATACCTTTTACCCTTCATGTAATTGGTCTGCTTTATTTCACTTGCCTTTTAATGATTCTAAAACAGTCACTATTATTAAAAACTTTACCAATGTATATACTACTACCATGTTTTCTTTTAAAAACCTTTATTGTGAAAATGTCATTATACAAATACGAGCCTATAACCACGTGGGCCTGCCACAGAGCAAACTGTAATCGTATATGATGAATAGACATTTACACTGTAGAGGAACGTAACGGGCGGGCCATTAGGTTGCAAGAACTAAGGTGTCTAACAGTTACGGAATCGGTGGACGTACATTTTATAATTAAAATACGACAGGGCCAGTTACAATAAAATTATCTAGATATACATTTGCGGGCAAGTACCATGGGTGACGTTAATTCGAACTTTCAACAGTACAGTAATCAATAACACATCAGAACTTAATATCAATAGGGATGTCGAAATAGTCAATCAATTCTCGTCCCCGCCCGCCATGTACTTCAAAACTGCATACGTATCTCGTGATTTCAAGGTTCTGCAACCAGTACACAACAAGGAGTTACGAGTCCCATTTATTCCGGCGCCATTTTGGGCGAGGACGGGCAGGTCCAGGATATAGTCAAAATGTCTCTACCAACCATCGACTATGATGATGTTCATATGCTGTATTTATTAGAGTAACACTCATCTGTCCACATGAAATTAATTTGCCACAATCTAAACATGTCATTTTAATCTTTCCAAAGTTCTTCTAAATATTTGGGACCGTTTCCCTTGCCTCTGAAGCTCTCATTGCCACTTCTTTGATGAATGTACTAGCAGGTCAGGGGTTCTCCTCCAAATCTCTCTTTTATGCAGCACTATAATTAATTGGTGCCACCTCTCCATATGACGATGCATGGTATAGTTACCACAACTATATTTTTTTTCGGTTCCTCTGGAGAGTTCATCGTGGCAGATGAAGCGTGTAACGTACCGGGCATTTACCTTTTTTTGCATGTACAGGAAAGGAAAAGAAAATCGAGCGTCCGAGTTCTAAGGTGTCCCAGGGCCATTTTAGTGGACCAGGCCCAAATCCAAAGAACAGGCCGCCATTTTGAGAGTCCTCTTGCAGCCGCCTGTCGCTGTAGCATCAAGAGCAGCCGAAACTCAGCTGAATGGCAACTGAAACGGTAAAGGGGCGCCCCACTACAGCAGACGAGCCTCCACCTAGGAAGGCCCATTCACGCCGGCTCCCCCCCCCTTCGGGCACCCCACGCCGTTATTCGGAGCAGTATTGTAGGATGGCCACACCAGTGCGGCAACTTGCTAGACATCACCTCGGTGGTAACCGAATCTCAACGCCTTGTGGTGTCTTCTATTCAAAAAACATTGTTATGCTGCCTTCGACCTATTCGCCGCAAGTGCGCACACAACTCAACTGCATAGCTTGCTAGACACCACCTCGGTGCCATCCGGATCTTGGAATGTCAGCACCTTTTGGTGTCTTCTCTTCAGAAAATATTGTTGCGCTGCCTTTGGCCCCATTCGCACATCAGTCCGCTACTGACGCCATCTCACAGGCTAATGGGGCGCCCCACGCCGACTTTCAGCATTGTAGAATGACCACACCAGTACAGCAACTTGCTAGACATCACCTCGGTGCCATCCGGATCTCGGCGCCCCACTGCAGATGAAGTGCCTCTCAACTATGAAACCACCACGGTGACATCCGGATCTTGGCGCGTTGTGCTGCCTTCGGCCTATTCGCACATCGGTCCGCTACTGACGCCATCTCACAGGCTAATGGGGCGACCCACGCCGAGTTTCAGCATTGTAGGATGACCACACCAGTACAGCAACTTGCTAGACATCACTTCGGTGCCATCCGAATCTTGGCATCTCAACGCCTAGTGGTATCTTCCATACAAAAAATATTGTTACGCTGCCTTTGGCCCCATTCGCACATCAGTCCGCAACTTAGACATCACCTCGGTGCCATCCGGATCTTGGCATCTCAGCGCCTTGTGGTGTCAGTCAGAAAATATTGTTGCGCTGCCTTTGGCCCCATTCGCACATCGGTCCGCTACTAACGCCATCTCACAGGCCAACGGGGCGCCCCACGCCGACTTTCAACATTGTAGGATGGCCACAGAAGTGCGACAACTTACTAGACACCACCTCGTTGCCATCCGGATCTTGGCGCGTTGTGCTGCCTTCGGCCTATTCGCACATCGGTCCGCTACTGACGCCATCTCACAGGCCAACGGGGCGCCCCACGCCGACTTTCAGCATTGTTGGATGGCCACACCAGTGCGGCAACTTACTAGACACCACCTCGGTGCCATCCGGATCTTGGCGCGTTGTGCTGCCTTCGGCCTATTCGCACATCGGTCCGCTACTGACGCAAACTCACAGGCCAACGGGGCGCCCCACGCCGACTTTCAGCATTGTAGGATGGCCACACCAGTGCTGCAACTTGCTGGACACCACCTCGGTGCCATCCGGATCTTGGCGCGTTGTATTGCCTTCGGCCTATTCGCACATCGGTCCGCTACTGATGCCGCCTCACGTGCCAACGTATTTTCTACGCATTTTATACCCTATGCCGCATAACAGGTCATGTGACTTGTTTATAAAACTTTTCATTGGTTCATTTTACTTTTGGTTTCCTAATGATGGAAGGCTTGATCATATGACCTAAAAACAACACTTTTCATTGGATGAAAACTTTTTTTTTTTTCCCAAACGATGAAAGCCCCACCTTGTTTCTGGATGTTTCAGACTAAACTGGCGTCAGCATGAGAGCACCACCATCTCGTAGCTCCGTCGTGGTCATTCCGCGAGCAATCATGGCAGCCGCTCCCCACCAGAAGCCTGCAGGAGTCGGGGCCCCCAAAACTTTTGATGAATTCTCAAGGCGGAGGGGACGCTTTCGAGAATGGGGTCCAAGACCTAGCAGACAAGCGTCCGATTTCCAAGGTGTCCCAGGGCCATTTCAGTGGACCAGGCCCAAAAAGGAAAGAGCCTGCCGCCATTTTGAGAGTCCTGTGACAGCCGCCTATCGCTGCACCGCAAGAGTGGGCGCAACTCAGCTGAATTGCGGCTTTTGACACAGTGGACCAAAAACGGACGGAATGGCAACTGAAACGGTAAAGGGGCGCCCCGCTACAACAGATGACACTCCACCTGGAGAGGCCCGTTCACGCCGCCTCCCCCGGGGCGCCCCACGCCGTTATTCGGAGCAGCATTGTAGGATACCAAAACCAGTGCGGCAACTTACTGGACATCACCTTGGTGCCATCGTTCTGCTGCCTTGGAACTATTCGCACAACAGTTTGCTACTGATGACCCACCCCCCGCGACGCCCCACGCCGTTATTTGCTGGGTGGCAACTTACTAGACATCACTTTCGTGTCATCTAGATTTCGGCGCGTTCTGCTGCCTTGGAACTATTCGCACAACAGTTTGCTACTGATGACCCACCCCCCGCGACGCCCCACGCCGGAAATCTGGACGTTGTGCTGCGTTGGGACTATTCGCACAGCCGACCGCTACTTCGTTGTTTTTCCCTAAAAATGTTTATATGTTATTACTATTTTTGTTTTCTTGTATATATTTATAAATTATTAAAGTTTTATAATCTTACTACTTTGTCGGAGTGCTATATATTTTTAATGTGACACATAATTGTAAAAACTTTGATGTACAAAGAGTCATCCCTGGAATCTTCCGCTTCACGCTCGGTCCCCTCCCCAATCACAATACAGGATGATTTTCAGATAATAGCAACGCTTCTGCTGTGACGGATCTCATCGAGTGTGGGCCTTGATCTACTATAACTCCTTTGAAGAGGGGTGATTCTTTACAGCTGTGGCCATAAACTACATCTGCAGGGCTAGCTGATAGCCTAGGACCAGCCTGGACAATCGGACACAGAGGAAAAGAAGTGTCAGAGGGTGCGGTAGTGAATAGGGCGAAAGGGAGGTGTCGGGCGGGCACAGGGTGTGATTCTCAGGGAAGAGCAGCGCAGATGGGGGGAGGTTTATTACCCATGCATAAGACAGAGAGCGGGGGTGACCACTGCCTGGGTGAGATGCTTGCGAGGGTGGGGAGCCATGCTAAGGATCGACAGCGTGCACAGAGTGGGTCTGGTCAAGGCATCTAAAATGGCTGCCGTGCACGACAAAAGTGTGGCATTTGAAAAAAGACAAGATGGCGCAGACAATGTTTTTCAACACTTCCTGATTTCCTTCGAATCGAACGTTAACAGACGTTGGGGCATATTACCAAAGTTAAGCGATATTTATCCCTAACGATGCATTGCAAAGATTTTTTTACCGTCAGAAATTATCGCAGATAAACCTTGCTATTATCAAGGTTTATCGCAAATACGATAAAAAACGACCGCAATGCATTAATATCGCTGAAAACTCAGCGATATTCATGCATTACCGAGCTAATGCTCTTAGCCATGTTATCCACCTCCCATTGGATAACATGGCTAAGAACTGCTCAGGGCAGCTGTTACTTTTTGGAGATATTCGCGCTTATCTCGAATATTTCCAAAAGTTGATAATAGGAGATAGCGATGTTAGCGACTGTTTCCAGTCGCTAACATCTTGGCATGCCCACTTTGCATGTCATTAGTGATAAATATCACTCACATGCAAAGTGGGGCCCAAGATGGTCGCTATCTCCTACTAGCCGTCGCTAACTGGTGTTAGCAACAGCTAGGTAATACAGATATAATTTTATCTCCGCGAAGCGGAGCGCTGTTACAGATATATATCTTGTTTTTGAACGTTAATTTCTCAAAATGCACTGAAGCACATATATTGAGACCTAGCAAAGGCACATTGGGCTACCAGTCCCTAATATTTTACCAAGTTTCATGCAAATCCATTCAGCCGTTCGATTATTATTATTATTTATTTTTTTTGCCCCGCGGGGCCCTTTTAAAACCTCCACATCAAACCTAGGGGGTCAGCGAGGATCTACTATGCCCCCTTATGGTCATTTGCCCCTTCGCTTTGGCCTCCTCTTGTCTCTCGATCCTACCGAGAGACAAGATGGCGGCCGCTACGTACTGTTTGGAATGTTTACAGACACCGGAGAGCCAATCAGCTTCGCTTCGCAAAGCTCCGTAACGCGAAAAGTACGCGAAGCGGTGCGCTGTTACAGATATATATCTTTTTTTGAACGTTAATTTCTCAAAATCCACTGAAGCACATATATTGAGACCTAGCAAAGGCACATCGGGCTACCAGTCCCTACAATTTTGCCAAGTTTCGTGCAAATCCATTCAGCCGTTCGATTATTATTATTATTTTTTTTTTTGCCCCGCGGGGCCCTTTTAAAACCTCCACATCAAACCTAGGGGGTCAGCGAGGATCTACTATTCCCCCTTATGGTCATTTGCCCCTTCGCTTTGGCCTCCTCTTGTCTCTCGATCCTACCGAGAGACAAGATGGCGGCCGCTACGGACTGTTTGGAATGTTGACAGACGCCGGAGAACCAATCAGCTTCGCTTAACAAAGCTCCGTTGCGCGAAAAGTACGCGTCCTGGAGCGCTGCCCGGTCCGCTGTTACAGATATATATCTTTTTTTAAACGTTAATTTCTCAAAATCCACTGTAGCACATATATTGAGACCTACAAAAGGCACATCGGGCTACCAGTCCCTACAATTTTGCCAAGTTTCGTGCAAATCCATTCAGCCGTTCGGGCTAAAAGTGAGGCCAACCGCCCTATGGAAAACTCAATGTTAAAAACACGTTTTGGGACCCCCCTTTTTTCTCGACCCCCCCTGGACGAACCCCCCCCCAATTTTCAGGGGCTGCTCAGAAACAAAATGTGCCATTTTCCAGAAAATTTCAGCCAATTCCGTCCACAAACGCCAAAGTTATTAGACATAGAATTTTCAAAAAACCCATAGAGAAAAAATCCTAACTATATATACCTACTGGCGACCGCCAGTAGGTAATATATATATATATATATATATATATATATATATATATATATATATATATATATATATATATATGCAAAAGAAACCTCCTTTCAAAGAAAGAAGCGGGAGCCTCAGAGGGGATTGACGAAGCAACACACCTTAATCTTCAAGAAATGGTGAATGCATTTCGGCCTGGATTGGCCTTCATCAGCGCCTGCAGTGTGTGTAATAGGAAGTCCCAAAAGTCCTGCAGTGAAATACACCCCACCGCACACTGATAGGTGCAAATTATTGGCTCCGCCCCTCACAGGTGAAGTTTTCAGCCGGTCCGGGGAAGTCCACGGACTACATGACCCAGGATGCACTCGTTGTTCCCAGGTAAGTGTGGCTGAGGGACGTTGGTGAAAATGTCCAGAATAGCAAAGGCGGGGGTTGATGCAGGAAAGGGCACGCACAAGAAGTTGAAGGTGCCGCCTCGCGTCCCCAACCTCGCAAACCGGAGACCAAAAGGCAAAGTTGCAGGAACGGGAAAACAGTGTAACCCGCTCGGCGGAGGAAAAATGCCTCATTAAGCCGGCATCAATTCAAATGGACATCCGGCGGGCTTGGAGATTTTCACTACCGTGAAGAAAAAGAAAACAGCCAAGACTGGGTCCAGATTCTCCAAGCCACAAGTAGCGAGGGGGCTCCTGAGACGCGCTTCTGGCACACGCGTTGATTTGGATGCAAAAGAAACCTCCTTTCAAAGAAAGAAGCGGGAGCCTCAGAGGGGATTGACAAAGCAACACACTTTAATCTTCAAGAAATGGCGAATGCATTTCGGCCTGGATGGGCCTTCATCAGCGCCTGCAGTGTGTGTAATAGGAAGTCCCAAAAGTCCTGCAGTGAAATACACCCCACCGCACACTGATAGGTGCAAATTATTGGCTCCGCCCCTCACAGGTGAAGTTTTCAGCCGGTCCGGGGAAGTCCACGGACTACATGACCCAGGATGCACTCGTTGTTCCCAGGTAAGTGTGGCTGAGGGACGTTGGTGAAAATGTCCAGAATAGCAAAGGCGGGGGTTGATGCAGGAAAGGGCACGCACAAGAAGTTGAAGGTGCCGCCTCGCGTCCCCAACCTCGCAAACCGGAGACCAAAAGGCAAAGTTGCAGGAACGGGAAAACAGTGTAACCCGCTCGGCGGAGGAAAAATGCCTCATTAAGCCGGCATCAATTCAAATGGACATCCGGCGGGCTTGGAGATTTTCACTACCGTGAAGAAAAAGAAAACAGCCAAGACTGGGTCCAGATTCTCCAAGCCACAAGTAGCGAGGGGGCTCCTGAGACGCGCTTCTGGCACACGCGTTGATTTGGATGCAAAAGAAACCTCCTTTCAAAGAAAGAAGCGGGAGCCTCAGAGGGGATTGACGAAGCAACACACTTTAATCTTCAAGAAATGGCGAATGCATTTCGGCCTGGATTGGCCTTCATCAGCGCCTGCAGTGTGTGTAATAGGAAGTCCCAAAAGTCCTGCAGTGAAATACACCCCACCGCACACTGATAGGTGCAAATTATTGGCTCCGCCCCTCACAGGTGAAGTTTTCAGCCGGTCCGGGGAAGTCCACGGACTACATGACCCAGGATGCACTCGTTGTTCCCAGGTAAGTGTGGCTGAGGGACGTTGGTGAAAATGTCCAGAATAGCAAAGGCGGGGGTTGATGCAGGAAAGGGCACGCACAAGAAGTTGAAGGTGCCGCCTCGCGTCCCCAACCTCGCAAACCGGAGACCAAAAGGCAAAGTTGCAGGAACGGGAAAACAGTGTAACCCGCTCGGCGGAGGAAAAATGCCTCATTAAGCCGGCATCAATTCAAATGGACATCCGGCGGGCTTGGAGATTTTCACTACCGTGAAGAAAAAGAAAACAGCCAAGACTGGGTCCAGATTCTCCAAGCCACAAGTAGCGAGGGAGCTCCTGAGACGCGCTTCTGGCACACGCGTTGATTTGGATGCAAAAGAAACCTCCTTTCAAAGAAAGAAGCGGGAGCCTCAGAGGGGATTGACGAAGCAACACACTTTAATCTTCAAGAAATGGCGAATGCATTTCGGCCTGGATTGGCCTTCATCAGCGCCTGCAGTGTGTGTAATAGGAAGTCCCAAAAGTCCTGCAGTGAAATACACCCCACCGCACACTGATAGGTGCAAATTATTGGCTCCGCCCCTCACAGGTGAAGTTTTCAGCCGGTCCGGGGAAGTCCACGGACTACATGACCCAGGATGCACTCGTTGTTCCCAGGTAAGTGTGGCTGAGGGACGTTGGTGAAAATGTCCAGAATAGCAAAGGCGGGGGTTGATGCAGGAAAGGGCACGCACAAGAAGTTGAAGGTGCCGCCTCGCGTCCCCAACCTCGCAAACCGGAGACCAAAAGGCAAAGTTGCAGGAACGGGAAAACAGTGTAACCCGCTCGGCGGAGGAAAAATGCCTCATTAAGCCGGCATCAATTCAAATGGACATCCGGCGGGCTTGGAGATTTTCACTACCGTGAAGAAAAAGAAAACAGCCAAGACTGGGTCCAGATTCTCCAAGCCACAAGTAGCGAGGGGGCTCCTGAGACGCGCTTCTGGCACACGCGTTGATTTGGATGCAAAAGAAACCTCCTTTCAAAGAAAGAAGCAGGAGCCTCAGAGGGGATTGACGAAGCAACACACTTTAATCTTCAAGAAATGGCGAATGCATTTCGGCCTGGATTGGCCTTCATCAGCGCCTGCAGTGTGTGTAATAGGAAGTCCCAAAAGTCCTGCAGTGAAATACACCCCACCGCACACTGATAGGTGCAAATTATTGGCTCCGCCCCTCACAGGTGAAGTTTTTAGCCGGTCCGGGGAAGTCCACGGACTACATGACCCAGGATGCACTCGTTGTTCCCAGGTAAGTGTGGCTGAGGGACGTTGGTGAAAATGTCCAGAATAGCAAAGGCGGGGGTTGATGCAGGAAAGGGCACGCACAAGAAGTTGAAGGTGCCGCCTCGCGTCCCCAACCTCGCAAACCGGAGACCAAAAGGCAAAGTTGCAGGAACGGGAAAACAGTGTAACCCGCTCGGCGGAGGAAAAATGCCTCATTAAGCCGGCATCAATTCAAATGGACATCCGGCGGGCTTGGAGATTTTCACTACCGTGAAGAAAAAGAAAACAGCCAAGACTGGGTCCAGATTCTCCAAGCCACAAGTAGCGAGGGGGCTCCTGAGACGCGCTTCTGGCACACGCGTTGATTTGGATGCAAAAGAAACCTCCTTTCAAAGAAAGAAGCGGGAGCCTCAGAGGGGATTGACGAAGCAACACACTTTAATCTTCAAGAAATGGCGAATGCATTTCGGCCTGGATTGGCCTTCATCAGCGCCTGCAGTGTGTGTAATAGGAAGTCCCAAAAGTCCTGCAGTGAAATACACCCCACCGCACACTGATAGGTGCAAATTATTGGCTCCGCCCCTCACAGGTGAAGTTTTCAGCCGGTCCGGGGAAGTCCACGGACTACATGACCCAGGATGCACTCGTTGTTCCCAGGTAAGTGTGGCTGAGGGACGTTGGTGAAAATGTCCAGAATAGCAAAGGCGGGGGTTGATGCAGGAAAGGGCACGCACAAGAAGTTGAAGGTGCCGCCTCGCGTCCCCAACCTCGCAAACCGGAGACCAAAAGGCAAAGTTGCAGGAACGGGAAAACAGTGTAACCCGCTCGGCGGAGGAAAAATGCCTCATTAAGCCGGCATCAATTCAAATGGACATCCGGCGGGCTTGGAGATTTTCACTACCGTGAAGAAAAAGAAAACAGCCAAGACTGGGTCCAGATTCTCCAAGCCACAAGTAGCGAGGGGGCTCCTGAGACGCGCTTCTGGCACACGCGTTGATTTGGATGCAAAAGAAACCTCCTTTCAAAGAAAGAAGCGGGAGCCTCAGAGGGGATTGACGAAGCAACACACTTTAATCTTCAAGAAATGGCGAATGCATTTCGGCCTGGATTGGCCTTCATCAGCGCCTGCAGTGTGTGTAATAGGAAGTCCCAAAAGTCCTGCAGTGAAATACACCCCACCGCACACTGATAGGTGCAAATTATTGGCTCCGCCCCTCACAGGTGAAGTTTTCAGCCGGTCCGGGGAAGTCCACGGACTACATGACCCAGGATGCACTCGTTGTTCCCAGGTAAGTGTGGCTGAGGGACGTTGGTGAAAATGTCCAGAATAGCAAAGGCGGGGGTTGATGCAGGAAAGGGCACGCACAAGAAGTTGAAGGTGCCGCCTCGCGTCCCCAACCTCGCAAACCGGAGACCAAAAGGCAAAGTTGCAGGAACGGGAAAACAGTGTAACCCGCTCGGCGGAGGAAAAATGCCTCATTAAGCCGGCATCAATTCAAATGGACATCCGGCGGGCTTGGAGATTTTCACTACCGTGAAGAAAAAGAAAACAGCCAAGACTGGGTCCAGGTTCTCCAAGCCACAAGTAGCGAGGGGGCTCCTGAGACGCGCTTCTGGCACACGCGTTGATTTGGATGCAAAAGAAACCTCCTTTCAAAGAAAGAAGCGGGAGCCTCAGAGGGGATTGACGAAGCAACACACTTTAATCTTCAAGAAATGGCGAATGCATTTCGGCCTGGATTGGCCTTCATCAGCGCCTGCAGTGTGTGTAATAGGAAGTCCCAAAAGTCCTGCAGTGAAATACACCCCACCGCACACTGATAGGTGCAAATTATTGGCTCCGCCCCTCACAGGTGAAGTTTTCAGCCGGTCCGGGGAAGTCCACGGACTACATGACCCAGGATGCACTCGTTGTTCCCAGGTAAGTGTGGCTGAGGGACGTTGGTGAAAATGTCCAGAATAGCAAAGGCGGGGGTTGATGCAGGAAAGGGCACGCACAAGAAGTTGAAGGTGCCGCCTCGCGTCCCCAACGTGATACAGTGTATGAAAAGGTGTATGTGATTGTCACGTGGATGATGTCATCAGTGATGTCATCAGTGATGTCATTTGAGATGTCATCAGTGATGTCACTGACCATGTCATGAATGATCTAATATGTGACATCATCAGCAGTGGATTGCGGGTGTGCGAAATATAGTTAGTACAACTAACTATATAGGAGCAATTTCATTGGTTTTGTATGAGTAAAATGTCCAGCTAACTATAACACCACTAAAACTTATAGTTTTGTGAGTGAATTTCAAAGGTTTTTTAAAAACTAATTCCTAACTATATAACTCCTGAAACCTATGGTTTTTTCAGTGAATTTCAAAGTTTTTTTTAAATGCTAATTCCTAACTATATAAGGCCTGAAACCTATGGTTTTTTCAGTGAATTTCAAAGGTTTTTTAAATGCTGAATCCTAACTATATAAGGCCTGAAACCTATGGTTTTTTTCAGTGAATATATATATATATATATATATATATATATATATATATATATATATATATATATATATATAAAAATGTATATGCAAAAAAGAAGCAGAGAACTCTGGGTAATACTCAAGTTTAGGTGGAAGCAGTGTATATATATATATATATATATATATATATATATATATATATATATATATATATATATATATATACACACACACATATATATATATATATATATATATATATATATATATATATATATATATATATATATATATATATATATATATATATATATATATATATATATTACCTACTGGCGGTCGCCAGTAGGTAGTTATAGTTAGGACCTACTTTCCATAGGAAATCCACAACATTCTATTTGGGATAACTTTGGCGCTGGTGGACGAATCTTCGCAAATTTCTCCAAGAAAATGGCCTGCCTCGCTCCTTCCCTGAAAGTTTGGGGGTGATTCGTCAAGTGGGGGAAGAGAAAAAAGGGGGGTCCCAAAACGTGTTTTCCCCATGCATTTTTCCATAGGGACCTTTAGCCAGGGCTACAGCCCGAGCGGTTGAACGGAATTATGCCAAATTTGGCAGAGGGGTAGAGTTTGGTTCGCAGATGGTGCTTTTTGTTAAATGGTGTAATTCCGTTCAGTAGTTCCTGAGAAAATCAAAAGTAAAATCATAGCGATGTATAGATACGAAGTACTGCACGCGTACAGAAATCCGTACAATTACGAGCACGAGCTGCATGCTGATTGGATGTCAACTGTCTGTCAACACTCCAAACCAGGAAGTGTTGGCAGCCATCTTGTGCCTCGGTAGCACCGAGTCAGAAGAAAACAGTAAAACAAAGTTGAAAAATAAGGAAAGGGGGCAGGGTAGAAACATGTTGACCCTCTAGGCCTGCTCAGGGGGTCCAACAGGCGCAAAAATAATAATCTTTTTTTTTTAATTAAAAACATCGCGGGGTACGCGTATGGTACTCGTACGCAAACTAGAAGTCCGTTTTATTCTTAATTAGCTCCCGGGGGGCCAAATCCTGGGGGTAATTTTTTTCTATAATAGGGGGTTTGGAAGTGTCCAACAGGAACAAAAGAATGAAAAAAAAAATAATGTCGAGGACAGCGATGCTCCTGCTTCCTGCGTTTTATCAGGTCAATAGACTGTTCTCCATAACACAAAAGTTTATTGCAATAAATGCATAGAATTTTAATTTGAGCAGCTTGGTCCAGCAGCAGCAGGTGGGTTGTCCTTCAACCTCCGTGTTGCAGCTCGAGCAAAGTTGTTGGGGTGTAAGTTCTTCACGTGTTGCTCCATATTTGCTGTGCCAAAGGTGTATTTTTTTAGATGGATCACCCCTTGAAAGAGTTGTTTGGCAAATTTTACAGGTTACGTTTGGAGCATTAACCTTTTTTTGCCCTTCTGGAAAAGTAAAAAACTGCTAAATTAGAGCTTCTTTCCTCTTCTTTGGAGGTTCTTCAGGAATGAAATATTCCTCTGAAGAATAGCTGGAAGATGAGTCCATTGCTCTTATTATGGTCAACTTTGTTCTATTTGACAAGATTCTCAGAAGAGATGCGTCTTCTTAGAAAGTCAAAGTAGAATGATTATAATGGGATGGAAGTTTCAACAGTTGTAATAGGAAGTGTTATGAACCAATCAAATGTCTTCTTTTAAAGTCACATGGCTTTGCGTATGCTTACGCTGTGCTTACCGTTCTCTTACGATGCGAGTACGGATGACGTTCCACCGCGATTTGTGTAATTACTTTTAAAAGTAAAATAGGATTATTGAAACTTAAAAAAAATGATTTCATAATTATCCTAGATAATGTCTTCTGTTAGTATGTTCATTAAATACATAAATATATATTTTTAAACAATTAAAAACATTTGCGTCTTTTGAGTACGGGGCGCCGTACATGACGTCACACGGAAGCTTTGATGCGATGCGTAACGTGAAAGCATATTCGTAGCGTATGCTGAGAATGATTAGCAGTACAAACTATGGTGCAATCACTCTCTCACTGTCAAATCAGAGCACAGGGCACGCTATGAGAAATTTGTTAGAAGTGGTCACTCATTGGAGATCCGATTCAGCTGTGTGGCTCCACGGTATCATAACATTACTTTTTAGCCTGTTTAAGTTTGACGTTTGCATGAAATAGAATGCTATAGGCAGATATGGATCTTTAGCCAGCGCTTATCTCCATGAAGCTTGGTTATTACCATTTACATATAGGTGCCTGAGGGAGGTAAAAAAAGTCTATCTGAATGGCGAGGATTGCACAATAGCACCAGATCACTCCTTAATTTGTAGACACATACAATTGCATGGCTCTTGTAATGAAGATACGCCTAATTTGGACTGAGTTTTAAAAGGCACTCCGACACCTGCTATAATCCCAACGTTCAGTTTTCTGGAAACGGGAGTTATTTACTTTGAAATAATGCAGATTGTTGTCCGATGTTAGCAGGCATCGCTTACAGGATTACGGTATCTGAGCGTGTGGTTTACTATAAAAAAGTTGTGTTTACTCCTCTGCATGGGAAGCTGGATGTTTCCATCTGGCCGTCGATTCCGACCTTGAAAGCAGAGTCAACCAAATGAGTCGTATAAGACCGCTATTGTCTCAAAAAGAGGTCGCTCTTACATCTGCTAGAGAAACATTTGTCCTTCATGTAGCAAACACCCTCACAGAAGTGCATGCTTTATTAATTACAGAAGTGCTCCTGAATTTTGGGGAGTTAATTTAGAGTATCTTTAATGCGTCCTTGACTATGGGGTTACCTTACTTTTTTAAAGTTAGAAGCAGTTGCCTTGTGACTTCTTTTCAAACTATATTTGATGTCTTTTCGGGATTTTTTCATTCGATTTTTTCAGCATCTTTGGTGGATTCCGCTTAATACTCGCATTAGTTGCCGCTGTGCTCTTATTAATTTGTTTACTTAAATATGGAGTCACATCCTGCAGCAGACGACAATATGTCCTGGCTGTTGCTGGTCCGCAACCGAATGCTTAGTTATTACGGAGCGCTGTCTCTGGCTACATTGAGTGTAGTTTATGGATTATTGTTTCGATTCTCCTTTTTCACATGCGTTCAACCTGTCTTCCATTGCCTGAGCTGCGATTTCGACTGGGCCCTGTATTTGTGTCTCTGCTGTACGGTGTCTCCCAAAGCGGATTATGACCAGCTGATGATCCCTTAGTGGTTCATGACTTGCTCTGTTCTGGTGGCGGGACTATGGCCTTAGGAGCGATACATGTAATATTGGGACGTTGGAATGTTTTTGCAGCGGCGCTTGAGTTCTTTGCACGCAGTTACATTGAAGATGACCCGAGTTTTCCTCCGATGGTGATAGACGCTCCGGTCGTTGAGGAACATGTATGTTCATTCTCACTATTGAATTGGATGGCTAAAATGTTTTCAGATGAGAACAATGACTTCCTGTTGGAGGCTGTTGCTACATACTGTGCTTATATGCTGTTGGATTAAGACTCTTTGATTTTTCTACCTATTGTTTATTATTTAGCTACTGTTTTCCATTAAACAGCGAATAATTTTTTTTGCAAATTTGAACTTGACTCTGCTTTTCAGGCTAGGACTCTGCGTTCCTAATTCGTCCACATTTATATCACGTGCTTCGATCGAGGGAGGGTGTCGTGGGCTGAGCTTTGCACTCACACCGTGTTAAGTTAGCATGGGTTTATTAGAAGCTTAAACACCATTTTTCCTTTCCTGCTCTGCTTTGCACACGACAGGCACTTGTGATATTGTTTAGAGAAGGCTGAGTATTTTGCTTTACATGAGAATAATTTGGTATGCTACATGTGTAGACTGCCTCGCTAGTTTAGTGTGTATAGTGAGAGCATGGAACATCAAGTTTATCTTGAATACTGTGTCTGTTATTCAGAATGATCCTCGCACGTTCGAGCCATAACACAGATGCAGCTGTGGTCACCTCTGATACTGGCGCGTTTAATAAGGCATTGTGGAGGCATAATTACATACAGTTGGAGAACATTTGTATCCTGACAGTTTGTGCAGAACTCAATGTGATCTACTACTGCTGAGTACCAGTTTTATGGGTCTGCCCATGTAATCCTATGAGATCTTCTGTAGTTATAAACTAACCTGCTAGTAGGGAGGGTGAAATGTAGGTTTATTTTAAACGTGTTTACCTTTAGCATTATAGGTTGCTTTTTCCCTTTGTATTTTATGAAATAGTAACAATGCTGACAACCTTGTTTCTGATAATATGTTTGGTTGTATTATCTAAGATACTGTGCATGAGATTACGGCGTTAGAAATAAACATTTCAAACTTGCACGTGTCTTTATTTACTCCTTGTTTTGGACTGGTGTAAGACTATAACAAAAGAGTGCTCTTGTTATCCACCTTATTTGAGGTAATCTAAGTCGCATGTTCTGGGTTGACTAGTCAATGGTGTTTTTGCTATAGGACGAAGAACCAATGATTGCTAGTCTGGTAGGGGGTTTGTGTAGTAAGGTGGGTTTTTGTACACCGTAATTCACTGAGGTCCTAAGTCTTTATGCACAGTTCTGTGTAGGAGCAGAATTCTTGGAACAGTAGTTACAACAAAAATGCTCGATAAAGGGCGTGCACTTTGAATATGAATATAAAATAGAAGAATAGATGATAATCACAGCTAAGCAATGCAGCAAGTAGATGTGTGTATATGTGGATGATGTGTTGATTGAGTGGAAGATGAAAAACGTGAAATATAAGAAAGGCTGGAGAGACGCAAACTACCCACTGCATTGTCAGTGAAGTGGATCTTTGGATTTCAAGTTCATTACACAGATAGGGTGTTGGATTCCGCAGTGGGAGCAAGAGAAACGAGTACCACATCTAAGGAAGAAAGCTAGTGCATAAAGTACACACAGTTGGGCAGATTTACAAGCCCATGGGAATAAGTACGCAAAAGTGGCGCAAGGGGCTTGTAAATCTGCCCCAGTGTGTGGTAGAAAAGACGCAAGAAAGGACGGAAGTGTGCAAATTACCCACTACTATTCACGGGTTGTAGTTACCAAGAATGCTGAATAAAGGGCCTGCACTCTGAATTTGAATTAAAGAAGAATAATTGATAAGCTCAGCCAAGAAAGGTAGCAAGTAGGTGTGTGTATTTGTGGATGTTGTGTTGATTGAGTGGAATATGAATAAGGTGATAAATAAGAGAGGCTGCAGAGATGCAAACTTTCCATTTCTTTGTAAGGGAAGTGGGATGTTTAGTTTTCCAGTGCGTATATATATATATATATATATATATATATATATATATATATATATATATATATATATATATATATATATATATATATATATATATGCAACAACCTTTCAAATAAAGAATACTTGCTTTTATCCGCCGTGCCCCCTGGTCTACTTTGGAAAGAAGGAAGCCTGTTTTCGTATTTAGCGCGGAGCCATAACGCGCAAGGGTGGCCCCTCCTCAAATGTCTCGGGTACAATGGCACTTACCCAGACCGCCTTGCTTCCCAGTGGTAACAGAGACTCTGCTTTCACGTAAAGTCCATGATCACATGGAGTGACATCGTTACTTTAGTGATGTCCCAGACCTGCAACCCACGGTGATGGCAAGGATGGAGGTACGGATCCAAAAGCCTCTCTTTTGCCGAGAAAACACACCGCAATTTTAAAAACCTGACTACGCTTCAAGCCAGTCTCAATCAGAGAAGTGAAAAAAATCTGGCTAGGAGGATCACTGACCGCAACACAGTGACAAGAAACAACTGCATTCTGGGAGTTGCAGTCTCCACAAGCTGAACTACTCAAGTGACTCCTCCCTAATGAAGCTCAGGTGTGCCAACTGCTACTTTAGATGGGCCAAACACACAAACACACTCAGGATTGCAGTGTCAGTGGCGACATGAAAGGACCAGCATCTGATGAAGGCGAAAGCTGAAACGCGTCATGCAAAAACCTTTCAAATAAAGAATACTTGCTTTTATCCGCCGTGCCCCCTGGTCTACTTTGGAAAGAAGGAAGCCTGTTTTTCATATATATATATATATATATATATATATATATATATATATATATATATATATATATATATATATATATATATATATATATATTCACTGAAAAAACCATAGGTTATAGACCATATATAGTTAGGAAATAGCATTTAGAAAACCTTATTTTACTCACACAAAACCATTGAAATTCCATATATAGTTAGTTGCACTAACTATATATCGCGCACCTGCAATCCACTGCTGATGATGTCACATATTACATCATTCATGACATGGTCAGTGACATCACTGATGACATCACTGATGACATCTCAAATGACATCACTGATGACATCACTGATGACATCTCATTTGACATTACTGATCACATCACTGATGACATCATTCATGTGATGATACAATGAACCTCTTCAGACTCTAATATAACCTTAGATACACTCAGTGTAAACAGACACTCACAGACTGTCACTCATCCATGGAGTTACTCACACACCTAGTCAGTCTTGCAAAGAATCAATCACACCTCGATTTCCTCAACTATATAGTTATACACACCTTACTTATTGGAACATATAATAACACATATTTACTCTGTTATACAATCCCTGATACAAGTTCACAATAATCCATACAGCCACTCACACATTCACTGGCTCTTATGCACAGTTATTTATATATGTCAACTATCACATGTACTGTGTTTTACATATGTACTTACTTTGACATGTAGCACTGAGATATCCATTCACTCACCAATACACTCATGCACACAGTCCACCGCCCATACAGATGTTTCCACATGCACTTTTGAACCCATACATCTAGTGAATCAACTGCTCACACATCTATGCACAGAGTCATACACCTCCCAGACACCCACACACACACTCAGTCTCCCATACAAATACTTGGGCAACTAATCAATAACCCATATAGTTAGTCATATAGCTAATGATCAACACATGCATCAGATTACAAAACAACAGACACAATGATGCACAATTTAAAACAGTTTAGTCACTAACCCATGCACTCAGTGAGACACATTTAATCACTCACTTATACAGTCAGTCATGCACCTACTAAATCCTTCATCCAGACACTTATACATCCACTCATTCTTCAATATGTAAGACATATTTTAACTTTACAGAAGCATACAGTCACTGGATGTTGTCATCAGTGATGTCATCAGTGATGTCATTTGAGATGTCATCAGTGATGTCATCAGTGATGTCACTGACCATGTCATGAATGATGTAATATGTGACATCATCAGCAGTGGATTGCAGGTGCGCGATATATAGTTAGTGCAACTAACTATATATGGAATTTCAATGGTTTTGTGTGAGTAAAATAAGGTTTTCTAAATGCTATTTCCTAACTATATATGGTCTATAACCTATGGTTTTTTCAGTGAATTTTCAAGGTTTTGTAAATGCTAATTCCTAACTATATATGGTCTATAACCTATGGTTTTTTCTGTGAATTTCATTGGTTTTTTAACAGCTAATATCTGTAGCTGTAAAATGTATTCTTCTTTAAATCCAAAAATATATTTTATATGTTTATGAATAATTTTTTTTTTAAATATTTTTTTTTCTTCGTTCCCGCTTCGCGAATCGGGAAGCTTCCCGTTAGCTGACCTTGATGCCGCGAAATAGACCGCGAGCCGGTAAACGTTTCTTTACCGCAAGTGCCGCGTTAGAAAACAACATCGTGACGCCTCCCGTCCGCATGACGTTCCACGTTGTCGCTTGATACGTCATATGACGTGCTACGTTAGCAAACTGGTACGCGAAGCGAGTGCCAAAGCGCAGGTTTCTGGAAGCAAACCGGGAGGCCCTGCAAAGCGCTTAACGTAAACACAGCAAGTCATGTGACTTGGTAATAACACTTTTCATTGGTTCATTTCACTTTTGGTTTCCTAATGATGTAAGACTAGGTCATATAATCTAAAATGAACACTTTTGATTGGTTGAGAACTCTTGTTTTTCCCAAATGATGAAAATCCCTCCTTCTTTCCTCACTCTGACTTTCATCATTGTGAGAGAAAGACCCTTTGTGATCACTGAGCAATGGCTTCTTTAGTAGCTTCAGCTGGTGCTTCCCCACCACCTCCACCACATCCAAGGAAGAGTGGACCACCTGCTCAAGTTGTAATTCAACAAGAAGAAGAAGAAGAGGAACAGGAGGACGAGCACGAAGAGAGGCAGTTTTTGCCTGAGCAGCCCAAGACGTCTCACCGGAAAGAAAACTTCATTTGGCAATTTTTTAAAATTCCCAAAGGTCAGAAAAAAGTAAATGCAAGATACGTAACTTGCCTTATATGTCAAGATAGACTGTCCAGAGGGACCGACAAAAAATACAGTTTCGGAAACTACACAATGCATCGCCATATGACTAGGTGGCATCCTAACAACTACAGTGCTGCACAGTTTCGGAACGACCTAGATAATCTCCCTATTATGGCCAGAAGATCTGTTGTACCGGAAGTAACGGGACCAGAGGGCAGGGAGATGGTGCCAAATATACAAATGAGATTTGGTGAAGTAAAACACACCTGCGTATTTTGCGATGGATTCATTTCCTACGGAGAAAGAAGCATCACTCTGATCAACAGAGCTATTGACTATCATATGCAAGTTTGTCCGAAACGCCCAAAATAATAAATACTTCTTTTTTTTGTTTTGTTGCTCCTGTTGAGCCCTTTACAATGAATCGTTTTCATTGCCCCCTCCAAGAAAAACCCCAAAAAATATAAAACTGTTCCGAAAAATTCAAAAACAGTAAAAAAATGTTCAGAAAAATAAAAAAAAAAGTTCTTTTCAGAACTACCTCCCCGTTATTAAAAAATTGGTACAATATTTGGAACTGTGCCAACCTCTATTTCTCTTAGTTCGCTTCCTAGTTCGCTCGCTGGTACGCGAACTGGAAGCGAACCAAAAACAGTAAGTATAAGGGAAGGAAACACACACTTATGTTAAAAGAAAGACAGCTATAGGGGAGTAAACTAGAGATACTATTACCCATAATCCACTACTGATGATGTCACATATTACATCATTCATGACATGCTCAGTGACATCATCAGCAGAGGATTGCGGGTTTTTTGGCAACATGCCTTATCCACGGTTTAATAACGCTGCCTTTTGCTTTATATAAGTTTTCAAATTGTATGAAATATATACCAATAGGTCTTTATGAACCTTTAGGTAGTGCTTTTGTTCATGAGGTCTGGTCGCTTCCATACACATACAGATGTTTCAAAGATGATCAAGAAGTTTATCTGAATGGAGAGGAATGCACTGAGACGCCAGATCATTCACTAATGTGTAGGCACATACAGTTACACGATTCATGCAACAAACACCGACCAAATATGGCTTGCGTGTTGCAAGGCACGCCAGTTCCTGCTATCATCCCCACGTTCAAGTTGTTGGAAAATGGTAGTTATTTGATGCTCAATAATGAAGATTGTTCTGAGTTAATTAAAAAGTATTCCTTTTATCGTAACAGTAAGTGAACGGGTTATTTGCTGCAGAAATGTTCTATTTCCTCCCACACATGAACATAGGGAGTTTTCAATCTGGCCTCAAATACCAACCTTGGGACACGTTTCAACGGCATGACAAGAATAAGAGCTCTTTTGTCTCAGAGAGAGGTGGCCTTGAGTTCGGCCCGTGAAACTTTCGTACTTCACATAGCGAACACCCGTACACAGGTTTGCCTTTCAATTTCAGCAACATGTTTCCGACTATCTTTAACGCATCCTCCACAAAATCCCTGGCACACTTTTTTAAAGTTGTTACCAGTGGTCTCGTGACTTCATTTGAGAAAATCTTTGGAGTCATCCCTGCTCCCTTTCATTCCATTTTCTCCACTCTGGTTCGTGGATTGCATTTTTACTTGCATTACCAGCGGACACTCTTGTGCTTTTTTACATTTTTAAATATGGATGTCCCTCCTATGCAACCTCCGACCCTGCAGCTGCTGACACTGTTCCGCAATCGCATGCTAGAATATTATGGCACAATGCCGTTGGCGATATTAAGCACGGCATATGGATTATCTTTTCGGTTCTCCTACTTCACCTGTGTCCAGCCTGTATTTCACTGCCTGACCTGTGATTTCGATTGGGCCATTGATTTGTGTCTCTGCGGACCGGTTTCTCCTGACGTCGACTTTAATCAGCTGATGACTCCTATCATTACTCACGAGTTGATTTGTCCTGGCGAAAGGATTATGGCTGTGGCATTGATGCATGGACTACTTGGTCCCTGGAATTTACTGGCGGCAGCACAGTCTTTCTTGGAACACAGCTTTCTTGAAAACCCACCGAGCTGTCCTCTGATGGTGATAGAGGATCCGGTGCTGGGAGAGCACGTATGTTCTTTTCCGCTTTTAAATTGGATGGCTGAACTGTTTTCGGATGAAGACGGTGACTTCCTATTGGAGGCTGTTGCAGCTTATTTTGCATACACAGTTATGTCATAGACCTTTTTCATGTTTGATATGCTGAGTACTAGCATTTCATTGACAATTCATTGACTTATTTGTCAAGTTTTTATTATTTACCTTGCCTATTGGCTTAAGACTCGATAAAGTACTTGGCTGTTTTATTTTTCTTTAGCATTGAATTTTCCTAGTTTTTAATGCTTTACCTTGCGGACCGTCCACATATAAACTTGCAATCTGCTCTCATGAGATGGCACTTCTATTATCTTATTCAGTTCGTTTCCGGATCATGAGGAGGTGTCATCTAGGTCCTGGATATCTTTACACCGTGTTAAGTTAGCATGGGCTCATTACCGGTTTAAACGCCATTTTTCCTTTTTTGCAACTTCTGCACACGACACTTAGTTGTTGCTTTAGCTTTCCACCTAGTAGTTCATCGTGGTTTACATGAGAATAATATGTTATTGGTCTACTATCTGCTTTACTTGTTAAACTATATCTGTACAGCGAGTGCTAAAGTTTCAAGAACAACACGATACAGAATTGTTATGAGGTCTGATCTCCACGACTTCATACTCATAACATAAGTGCAACTTCTGCCAATTCTGGGCATGAGGCGGGTTTTATATTGCTTTGCCGAACACACATACACAACAGTTGATGCGGTTCACATGAAGAGAGAGCTGGTGTATGCTGATGTGATTCCTTCAAATCTAAGACACTAAAGTATGGACACGCCCTAAACCAACACAAAGAGACCTTCTTAGCAAATAATATAATATGTGTATTAGGGAGGGTGAGATATAAGCAGCCGCGGGCCGTGGAGGGAGTTACGATGGGGCAGGGAGGCGGGGAGGGGGAGAAGCAGGGTGGAGCCCTCTCTACCTTGCCCCTCCCCCTCCCCGCCTCCCTGCCCCACCGTAACTCCCTCCACGGCCCGCGGCTGCTTATAAGTGTTGCTAACTCTTATTCATTTACAGCATGTTAACATACTGTCACCATTCGCTTTTTATGTACTAGTAACTATGCTGGTAATTTTGCTACTGATAATATGTGTACTTGTATTCTCCACCCTGCTTCTCCCCCTCCCCGCCTCCCTGCCTCACCGTAACTCCCTCCACGGCCCGCGGCTGCTTATAAGTGTTGCTAACTCTTATTCATTTACAGCATGTTAACATACTATCACCATTCACTTTTTATGTACTAGTAACTATGCTGGTAATTTTGCTACTGATAATATGTGTACTTTTATTATCTAAGGTACTACGCCTGAGAAGACGGCATTAGTAAATAAACATTTCAAATACACATGTGTTCTTCTTAACTCCATGTTCTGGTTTCTAAGAAATATATAACGACCGACTGTTCATGAGTTCCACGTATCCTGAGGTACTATAAGTTCATATTCTGGATTGTCTAAACATTGAGAGTTTGTTATATCCAATGTGACACTGTACCTAGCTTGCTAAATAGTTTTTGATTACTAACGTGAGTTTTGGGACACCCTAATTCGCCGAGGTTCCAATCCTCTGTCCACAGTTCTGTGTGAGAACAGAAACCCTGCGACAGGGGCACCCCCGACCCTTGCTGGAGCTTCATCACACTTGCGATACAACTCCAGCAATGCGCCACCTTTACGGCACAGATACATCACGCATCTGTGCTGTTTTTGCCCCATGATGCGCCGCATTGTAAATGCAGCACACCATAGGTGACGGAACAGCGGCACAGAATGACTAACACATCCCTGGTGATGCGCCAGTCATCATAAATCTATCCCTATGCTTCTTATCTTGTTAGAGATGAACCGCCATATGTATCATAAAAGTTATTTGCATTTCCTAAATAGCGAACTTTAAGGAATAAATAGCGATTCTTTACCATTCCTAGTTTGCGATGAGCTATTTGCTAATTAGCCGAATGTAGCCCAATGAAGCCCAATGTAGCCCAATGTAGCCCAAAGATGGCCGCCAGACACACAAAAAAACAAATGTAGCCCAAATATCAGCCAGATGTAGCCCAACTATAGCCCAGTGACAGAATGACCAATCAGCTTCGCAAACCTCCGTTACGCGAAGCGGAGCGCTGTTACAGATATATATCTTTTTTTGAACGTTAATTTCTCAAAATCCACTGGAGCACATATATTGAGACCTAGCAAAGGCACATCGGGCTACCAGTCCCTAATATTTTACCAAGTTTCGTGCAAATCCATTCAGCCGTTCAATTATTATTTTTTTTTTTTTTTTTTGCCCCGCGGGGCCCTTTTAAAACCTCCACATCAAACCTAGGGGGTCAGCGAGGATCTACTATGCCCCCTTATAGTTATTTCCCCCTTTGTTTTGACCTCCTCTTGTCTCTCGATCCTACCGAGAGACAAGATGGCGGCCGCTACGGACTGTTTGGAATGTTGACAGACGCCGGAGAACCAATCAGCTTCGCTTCACAAAGCTCCGTTGCGCGAAAAGTCCGCGAACCAGAGCGCTAACCGGTCCGCTGTTACAGATATATATCTTTTTTTAAACGTTAATTTCTCAAAATCCACTGGAGCACATATATTGAGACCTACAAAAGGCACATCGGGCTACCAGTCCCTACAATTTTGCCAAGTTTCGTGCAAATCCATTCAGCCGTTCGGGCTAAAAGTGAGGCCAACCGCCCTATGGAAAACTCAATGTTAAAAACACGTTTTGGGACCCCCCTTTTTTCTCGGCCCCCACTGGACGAACCCCCCCCAAATTTTCAAGGGCTGCTCAGAAACAAAATGTGCCATTTTCCTGAAAATTTCAGCCGATTCCGTCCACAAACGCCAAAGTTATTAGACATAGAATTTTCAAAAAACCCATAGAGAAAAAATCCTAACTATATATACCTACTGGCGACCGCCAGTAGGTAATATTTACATATATATATATATGTTTGAGCAAAGTGCCGTGGAGCTTGGAAGAGCACTCAACCATTTCCTGCCATCCAGCTTTGTATGTGCAGCCTGCCGATTTTGCATCCGTGTGTAAGTTAGTATTGCCAATGCGTTTCGGGGCCACTCAGCCCCTTCTTCCTGGGCAAAGAAAGCACAAGTGAAGCCTGCATTGATTCGTTAACCAACATTTAATAACGACATTCCCCTCCAATGGGCGTGTTTCCATCTCATATGCCCCTGGTCCATGATGGGGAATGCAGTTCATGATGCAGGTAATTATCTCCTTTAAGTAAGTTCATTTGCGCTTTCCCATTTCATTCCATACATTTTGTTAATCCTCTCAGTGAGTTGTCGGATGAAAAACAGGTAGGCTGTGTTCGCACTTTGGAAGCGGTGCTGCGCTGTCGTGAACAGTTCCGACAACAGCCCACTTGCTGTTGATTGGTGTTATCTCCAGCTTGTAGTGGTGCCTCTCCCCGCGGCCAGGCTGCCACGTAGAAATGTTTGAGCAAAGTGCCGTGGAGCTCTGCCAAGCTACACGGCACTTTGCTCAAACATATATATATATATATATATATATATATATATATATATATATATATATATATATATTCACTGAAAAAAACATAGGTTTTAGGCATGTTATAGTTAGGAATTAGCATTTAAAAAACCTTGCAAATTCATTGAAAAAACCATAGGTTTCACACATGTTATAGTTAGGAATTAGCATTTAAAAAACGTTAGAAATTCACTGAAAAAACCATAGGTTTCACACATGTTATAGTTAGCTGGACATTTCACTCATACAAAAGCATTGAAATTCCCCCGTTATAGTTAGTTCAGCTAGCTATAACTCGTGCGCAATGCACTGCTGATGATGTCACATATTACATCACTCATGACATGGTCAGTGACATCACTGATGACATCTCAAATGACATCACTGATGACATCATCCTGGTGGCAGACTTCCTCGCACCCTAATATAACCCTTGATACACACATTCAAAAATAAAAACTAACATTTACAAAAAAAATGGAGATACCAATACCAGTTAATACAACCTATTCAGTAATTCCAAAATCCACGTACAGATCCACTCATTCACCAACAGTTCTATATAGCCACTCATACATGTACTCACTCATCATATGTACTCATACACCTATATATCCTGTTACACACCGACACTCATCCATAGAGTTACTCACACACATACTCACACATGCAAATAAACTATCAAACATCCATTTATTTGCATATACAGCTATACACACACCACTACACTTACTTTTACAGAAATGTACACATACTTACTCTCTTAAACAATCAGTTATAGAAACACATTATTATTTATACAGGAACTCTTCCAATCTGTCACTGTCATATATCCTTACTTATGTACATCAATACTCACATATACTAGTTTAAAACATATGTACTTACTCATAAAGACACTATTGAGGCAGTTATTCACTCACTAACACATCCATACACACGCTAATCCACCCGTACAGTCCTGCACACATGCTGTCTTCAAAACACATAAAAACTGCGAGTCAGTGATTCATGCATCTGTGCGCTAAGTAATACCCCCCACCAAACCATACAGACACTCATTCTGATACTCAAAAAACAAACTAATAACTCATATAGACACTCGTGTAGCTACTCACCAACCCATGCAGCCACTTATACACAAAGTGAGACACTGATATATATATTTACATATTTAAACATTACTCGCTAATACATGTATTCACTAAGATACACTTAATAATTCAGTTATACAATCAAATTTACAAAAAAAACATCCATTTAGGCACTTATTTACCCATTTATTCTTCCATCGACCTTTAGATATACATATATAAAAATATAAATTTTTCAGAAAGATACACATTCACTGGATGATGTCATCAGTGATGTCATCAGTGATGTAATTTGAGATGTCATCAGTGATGACATGAGTGATGTCACTGACCATGTCATGAGGGATGTAATATGTGACGTCATCAGCAGTGCATTGCGGGCTCGCGAGTTATAGTTAGCTGAACTAACTATAACGGGAAAATTTCAATAGTTTTGTATGAGTGAAATGTCCAGCTAACTATAACATGTGTGAAACCTATGGTTTTTTCAGTGAATTTATATATATATATATATATATATATATATTTTTTTTTTTCACCAAGAAAAGATTAATGTCCGCACTCGCTCAATACATTGAATTGGGTTTATTTAACAAGAGACTGCAAAACAATCCCCTTCACCTACGCGTTTCGACTGCAGGTCTTGATCACAGTGTTACCACTAGTCCATCATTACTTTCTAATGTTTATACCTTCCTGTCCAATTGCATATAATGATGCATTATGGGTGAGGTAGTTTATAATTACAATAGGAAAATAAAACGTTTGTTTCACAAAATAAACAATGCTCAGTTTGTAGTCATTGCTATCACCAATAGAATAGTTCACAATTCCCAATTGTCCAATTTATATACCCATTGTTTTAGTCGCTTATCACTATAGGAATTTCCTATTTAACCATAGTATAAGTTAAGAAACGACTTGTACCAAGAATAATACATTTATCAGTTATAATGCATTTACTTATTCATTGTAATGTAATCTTTAGTATAGGCTAAGTGCCCAGGGTTTCAAATGTGTGCCAATTGGTTCATACTTCTTAGTAATGGCTAAGTGCCTTTACAGTTCATGGTTTTGTCACTTTCGCAACAGTTCAGGCTTCAATGGTTTTATGAGCAGTCTAATTACAGTATTTAATCATATACAGTTCACAGGTGGACGTGCATCTCTTCGTCCATATTTAATCCCCTCGGCATTTTTGTTTGAAATCTGATAACCAGGCGCGACTCCAATCGTCTAAGTAATTGTTTCCTATTCCCTCCTCTTTCCTGTTGAGGGATGGTTGCAAGTCCACTATAGCGAACATCTTTCCATGTTTTTCCAGTATGTTTAGACATATGTTTGGCTATTGCGTAGGACATGTCGCCTTTCTGAATAGCTCTGATATGTTCAAGAATCCTTTTGTGCAATGGGCAAGTAGTCATTCCAATATAATTTTTACCACATGCACATGTTAGCATATATACCACATATGTTGTTTTACATGTGATTGTATCCTCCACATTGAAGATCTTGCCCTGTGGATCTTTCAAGGATTTCAAAGATTGGCCTATAGTGCATGCCTTGCATTGATAACATTTATTAAAGCCACTTTGTTTAGATGTTAGCCAGTCCCTTTTCTTTTTCAATTGAAAATGGCTTCTCACCAATTTGTCTTGTAGGGATGGCGGTCTCCTATAGGTCATTAGGGGATGTTCTCCAAGTTGTTCTCCAATGTCGGGATCTTTCTTAAGGACATTCCAATATTTATTAGATATTCTTCTCACATTTTGACTCTCTTTGCTATAGGTTGTAATCATCCTAATGGGTTCAGTTTTTTTTTTGTTCTTTCCACTTCTGCTTTGTTAATCAATGTTTCTGTTCTATTCAAAGCTCTGGCTTTTAGTTCACCTTTTTTTTACATCATTGTAATTGTATCCTCTTTTGAGGAATCTCTTGGCAGTTTCTCTGTACTTACAATTCCTTTCTTTCATACTAGAGCAATTTCTTTTCATCCTAATAAATTCCCCATAAGGGATGCTTTTTTTCAGATTTATAGGATGAAAGCCTTCTCCATGCAGTATACTATTGGTTGCCGTAGTTTTGCGGTGGACTGTTGTTTCAATTTTTCCATTTGCCACATAGACCCTAGTGTCTAGAAAAACTATTTCCTTATCACTGATTGAGGATGTGAATCTTAATCCTATTTCATTATTGTTTAGTTCATCTAGATACCTGTTGAATTCCACGGTTGTACCATTCCAGATCAGGAAAAGGTCATCAATAAATCGGAGCCAGAGTATGACCTTGGATGTATAATGTTCATACTCTTCTCCCCAAGCTGTTGTTCTCTCCCACCAACCCATTGCTAGGTTGGCGTAGCTTGGGGAAAATGCAACTCCCATGGCTGTTCCACATCGTTGAGCATAGTATGTTTTATTAAAGAGAAAGATGTTATTGTTCAGACAAAGTTCTGTCATTTCCTTAATCATACGCCAATGTTGTAATTCTTCAAGGGGTTTCTGTTTGAAGAACGATTCCATGGCTGTAAGACCCATGTTTTGAGTTATGGAAGTATATAAGGATACCACATCAATAGTAGCTAGTTGGTATTCTTCCACCCAACCAACATTTATCAAATTTTGTAAAAAGTCTCTCGTGTCCTTTATATATGACATCAAAGTAGGGACTTTTGGTGCCAAAAAGGAATCCACATAGATTGAAAGATTCTCATATATTGAGCCACAGCTGGCAATGATTGGTCTCCCAGGAGGTTTCTTTAGTGTCTTATGTACTTTCGGCAGGAAGTACATTGTTGGCATGATAGGATCTTCATTAGTTAAAAATTGTACTTCTTGATCTGTAAGTAGTCCTTGATTATGCCATTTGGTCAACTTAGTATTTAATTCCACAATCAATTCATTGATCGGATTTTTCTTACGTTTTTCATAATTTTTTGTGTCACTTAGTTGGCGCATAGCTTCCTGCATGTAGTCAGTTTTCTCCATAATGACTATGTTCCCGCCTTTGTCAGCGGGTTTGATTTCTAATAAGTCATTTTCTATCAGAGCCTTGAGGGCTTTGCGTTCTGAGATTGAAATATTTTCTTTTTTCCCTTTTTGTACATTTTTTTTCATTTTTTCAAGATCTCCGTTTACTAGATCAAAAAATATATCTATTTTATTGCCTGGATGTAATGCTGGGCAGAATTTCGATTGTTTTTTTAATTTTGTTTTTTGATGTTTATCAATACTCTGTCCCATAGTTTGTAACATTTGGCTATCGGTCATCGTGGAACCCTCCTCCTCATTGGCAAGCTCGAATGCAGTACGCATTGCTGGAATTTCCCCAATCGTGATCCGCATATCGGTTCCATCAATGATATCAATATTTTGATCTTCAATATCAATTTGTGTTTCTCTTTTTTTTTTTATTTAGCCAAGACACAACTACCGTGAACAAGAACAGTTTTGTTTGAAACGCGTAGGTGGAAGAGAGAAGAGGTCCAATAAATCGAGTTTGACTAATCTGAGACGAGTGCGGCGTATTTGTGGGTTTGCGGAAATATATATATATATATATATATCACAATCCTTGAAATCAGTTTTGGCAGGTGCGCTTTGTTCTAATTGCATGTCATCTATAATTTGTGTTGCGCTAGTGTTAGTATCAGAGGTTTCCTCAGAGTTATCTAACTCCACTAGAGTAACCAAAGTATCAACATCACCAATCTGGTTACTCTAGTGGAGTTAGATAACTCTGAGGAAACCTCTGGTCAAATCTACCTTTATGCCCATACTACCGCACGATAATGTAGACACCTTTCATGAATGCGTGATCAAGGGGCTCCTCGATTTGAGACGCAAATGTGGAAGAAATACTGAGAGTAATTATAACAATCTGTCTCTGAATCAACGCAAATTCCTTAAAAATCTACATGATGACACCTCTATAGTAATCTGCCCAGCGGACAAGGGAGGTAATATCGTGATCCTAGAAAAGGAGGACTACATTAGTGAAGCCATGCGACAACTGTCCGATAGCAATTTTTACATACCTGTGACTACTTTGACTTACAACCAGAGCATTACCTCTATTTGGGATAAACTTGTGAATTGGAAAGACAAGGGTCTATTGACATGGGAGGAATATTGCTATCTAAAAAGAGACTATCCTAAACTCCCAATCTTGTATCTTTTACCTAAGATTCACAAACATAACACCAAGCCTCCTGGACGCCCTATTGTGTCCTCTATAGGGAGTGTCGGGGAACATATTTCTAAGTATGTTGACTTTTTTCTGAGAGAATATGTTTGCCAGTTACCCAGTTACATCAGGGACACTAAAGACTTTTTGGGTCGTATTGAAAATCTTGTTTGGTGCCCTAACTATCTATTTGTAGTGTTGGATGTCCACTCTCTGAACACCATTATTGATCACAACCAAGGCATTGAAGCATGTGAACATTTTCTCTCTAATGGGGCGCTCAGATACAGGGAACATACCAAAATGGTAATAGAGATGGTTCTTTTCTGTCCGCAGAACAACATTTTCTCCTTCAATGGCACCCTCTACAGGCAAATCAAGGGTACTGCGATGGGGTCGTGCTTTGCAACAAGCTTCGCAAATCTCTTTATGGGGTTCTGGGAACAGGAAATCTTTGCAAGCACGACCCTAACAGGGGATCTGACCAAAATCGTCATGTGGCTACGCTACATTGACGATCTGTTTATTGTGTGGAGTGGTACCAAGGTCGAAGCAGAATCTTTCATCAAGAAACTGACTACAAATAGCTATAATATCCTGCTTACGGGTAACATCAGTAGTACTATCACTGAATATCTTGATGTAAAGTTGGAGATTGTGAATGACACTGTTCATACTTCTCTTTTTCGGAAAGCAACCGCTGGTAACAGTATCCTACATGCCCTCAGCAGCCACCCTGAATCACTCAAATGGAGCATTCCCTATGGTGAGCTGCTGAGGGCAAAGAGGAACTGTAACGCGAATGCAACATTTGAGGAGGAGACCGCCAACATTGTGGAAAGATTTTCCAAACGAGGATACCCACAGTGGGTCCTTAACAAAGCACTCAAACGTGTGGCTAATGTAGACAGAATCGATACCCTTCGTGAGAAACCCGAAGCCGCTTCATCTGATGAAACGGATGTCACACGCATGATCCTTACTTTCAATTCTGATTCTGCGAAAGTTAAGAGGATCATTGTCAAAAACTGGGATATTTTGAAAACGATTGGCTTACTAGGGAATTCCATACCCGAAAGACCCAACATCACGTACAGACGTGGTAGAAACATACGAGATTATGTTGTAAGAAATGATGTGACTAGCTTTTCTCCCAAGACACAACATGGTTTAAGTGGCTTTTATCCATGTGGCCACTGCAAGGCCTGCAAAAACAGTACATACAAGAACACAGTGAGTTATAATGGTGTAACTAAAAAACTCACACAATTTCTTACCTGTAGGATTACTTATGTCATTTATGTGTTCATGTGCACATGTGGGCTGTGGTACATCGGAAGCATGACTTGTGCTGCCAAAAAACGGGTTTTGGAACACCTACGAGCCATAACTAACCATGATTCCAAGTACCCTGTGGCTAGACACTTTGAACAGTATCACTTTTCTAACATCTCAGAGTGCAGCTACCTGATTTTGGAACACATTCCTATGAAATACAGAGGGGGGGATAGGACTTTGGCTCTCAGAAAGAAAGAATCACGTTACATAATTGACTTCCAAAGTAAGACCCCAGGAGGTCTTTATATTGATGAAGAATTGGCAGTACACTTGAAGGAATAATTAAGGTTACATGTGGTTCTATGTATTATATAGAGTATATTATTTGTTCTAGGATATCAGATCTTGGGTTTTTCTAAACATATTACATATGTATGGATTGAACATGCAGAGTATAGTATACTTTTTTGGCATTTTATCATTTTTATTTCTCACTTTTATTTTATTTTATTTTTTCTTCTTTCCCCAACAGGAGGAAAGGAAGGGGCCCATACACGAACATTGAACCTTCACGGGCGTACCTAACCTTTGCACTCCTTAGCTGAGATCACGTATGTTATTCACTTTCTTGATTATGTGTGAACATTACAGAATGGGCAATCAGAATCCCTGGTGTGGACACAGACTTTGAGATCTGGCACTTGCCAATACTCTTCTGAACTTTGCACGCAGTGGCGGCAACGAGTATGAACCCTCTTCATGTGAGACAGATAATTTTGTACCATTTGTGATTTACGAATAGTAAAGTCATGTTTTACAGGGCACTTGCCATTGGAGCTACAAGATAATGTATCTATTATGTTGATAACAGCTATTCTACAGAGTTATTCTCAAGCTCGCAACAGATTATACCTTACTTTCTGTTATACTTTGTGTACAATTTGTCTCATACCAATACAATCATTTATGGGTTCATTTAAATCTGGTACTTCACCGTTACAAGATGGCCACCGCTTGCTTTCGACTTTGTGTATACTTTTGGTCCCTCTTATATGTTTAACATTAACTTTATTACTGCGTTGTGGTCTCTGTGTTTTCTACACGTGAACAAGCCGAGAGGTGAAACGCGTTGTGTGGAATAAACCTGTGTGACAGTATCCAGTGTTGTTGGACTCATTCCTGAGAGCTTACGTTTGATGGTTGAACAAGGATTGTGATTTATGAAGTTCCGGCACGCTCCGCCGGAGTGTACGCCACCCCCCTTTGGGTCCAAGTATCTCGGCAGGAGCCTTTTCGTGAGCAAGTATATATATATATATATATATATATATATATATATATATATATATATATATATATATATATATATATATATATATATTATATATATATATTCCTCAAGCACCTTCAGCAAAGAAGCACAGTGGGCACTCCTGGCAAGTAGCAATATTTTATTCTTTTCACAGCCTGTTCTGACGAGTTTTGGCTCATCCCAGACTTTCTCAAAGACATATTCTCATAATGTTTTTCCTTTAAAGGTACAATACATATAGACATATAAGAAATAACATACCTTGTGCCATTGTCCCCATCATTATGTATGCTGTATATTGAACTGGTTATATTCTTCACATCATTTTTATAATGTTCTATGTGAATATTTTCCTTTGAAAAAAAACTTTAAAAAAAAAAAACTCAGAGTTGTGTCAACCCATATTTCATGATATAGTTCGGAAAATAATTAGAAACACCATATTTATTAATCCACTCTAGGGCCAGTGCCCAAGTTTAATTCCAAGCATTATGTTTCATAAAATGCTCAAACCATTAGTCACAATCTACCGAGCAAGACTTGCTCCAGGGTATAACAGTCATCCAATGATATTGTACTCCCCAAAATTATTATACCATTCGAGTCAATCGATAAAATACCAATGAATTCGCTCAATCATTCCTACCGATATAATGAGTTAGGTTTATATATACAACATTTCTTGTTTATACAGAAAGTGCCAGAATGCAACCCTGCAATAGCAGTATGCTTTATAGGGGTAACCCCTAGATATTCAATTTATCTTTGATATTTAGCACACATGATGCATTTCTAAATCTAAAGATGAATGAATATGCTTTAATATCTCAATAGATAAATGATTACCATGCTAAAACATCTAATAGATCAATCCTCTTAAAATAAGTTAACTATATAGATCCTCTATAAATCACCTCATATTAGGAATTCCAACATAGCATATAGCAATTTAGTCATTCTTTAAGATATAGTCACTGCCAATGAATGTGCAAAATTTCTCCAAAATACATAAAGTGTCGAAGTGCAGGATATCATCAATGGAGGATCCTTCCTATAAATATAATCAATAACAATATAAATGTAAATCTTCTTAAATGCATAAGGTGACCAAGTGCAAAATATTACCCATGAGGGATACACAATGCTCGTCTGTATAAGGTCCTCTAATACAATCTTACAACCAATAAATATCTAAGAACATCTCCAGTGGCTCAGTACAAACAGTGGGTACAGTGCAGTGATATATAATATACAGGGAAATAGGGAGATGTTTTCCCCAATGTACTTCCAGTTCTTCATCCCTATTCAATCGGTTAGGAAATTTGGTGTTCAAATGTATAATATATCTAGATTCCAACCGTCTTAGGTTAATAGTTCTATTAACTCATCTGATGTTCGGGGGAACCCTGTCTATAGCAAAGAACTTCAGTAGGCCAGGATCACCTATATATATATACAGAGTTCTCTGCTCTCGTTTGCTTAGTTTGATTTATATCCACCAACAAAAGTTGCCCCTACAGAGAGAGCCTGTGGAAAGAGCCACACAGGTGGAGAGTTATTCTTTTAATGAAGGTTCACAAAGCCAACAAACACTCTCGAAGCCGTTAAAACAAAATTCAGCCTGACGCTTTTTGGGCTAACACGCCCTTGATCACAGGCACAGCCAAGGGTCAAACGAACAAATTTGCAGTTCCTCTTTTAATTTATACAAATGTCACACCCATATTGGGCCTCTGAACATTGTGGTATTTAGAGTCCTGCGCAAGTTTTACCACTGTGGGTCTCCGTATTGCTCCCAATTCAGGCCATTCAGTTTCCCAAGTGGGTTGGCACTCATTTGTCATCAGGTTGTCCCTCCATTACCTCAGCCTACATTCGAAACCCACCAGTCCTCAATGACATACTTGTGTTGTCAATGGATCCGCACTTCAGCAGCAGGAAATTTCCACTGCTGGGCCAGCTGTATTACATCCACAAACAAAGGTTGCCCCTACGGAAAGAGCCACACAGGTGGAGAGTTATTCAAAGACGGGTGTTGGTAAGTACTGCTGGGGCACCAGAGGGAGAGCTATCACCTGTATTACTTTTGCCAGTTGAACTGAGTTCTTTTCTTTCCCATATCTGAGATTTTATTTGCTTTGTTCCTCTCAATATGCTGCTTGCAGCTTTTTGTTGCATCAGAGAATTTTGCCTCTGTGATAGAATATGGGGGTATTTTTCCGTCCCTAGCTTGTTGCTAAGGATGCCCCACTCCTTGAATTACTTGCTTTCTGCTATGATGTTTTTAACATCTGCAATGTCTGTCCACTCTGTCAATGTGGATTGCCTGTGACTAATCCAAGAGTAGTTTTTACATAAGGTAAAGGGCAATGGTATATTTAGGAGATGTATGATGTTGCTTATCTTTAAAAAGTCCCAAGGCCATCTTGACTTGAATTTCGGGGTAAAACTCAATGTTTCTGGTGTAGATGCCGGCTGATGTCTATCTTTGTCTTTGTCAATATTAAAGCGTAGTCGTGAGAGGTAGTCGTCTTTTTTCCATTATAGCATTGGACCACCAATACTATAGTCTTGATTCCTGTTGTGTCTCTGCCATCCTGGTTAAATTGCTCCCTTGCATGTCATTTTGATATTCTGGTGCTACCTCCCTGATCGTTACAGTTTGTCGGTCATTTCCCCAGAAGTTCTCATGCTGCTCATTGAAAGCTTCCATATGGGAGGGTCTGGATCCCTGATGCAGCTCCACCACCCTAGTTGGATTTCCCCATTATTTGTCAGTTTGGTATTCTGCCCACATAGTCATTTCTGATTGTACTTTATTTGTCTGGACTTACTCATGCTATACTTTGGGAGCTTCAGTATAGGAAAAGTGTGGTTGTGCTATGATGCTGCCTCTTTTATTGGACTTCCCAGCATGTGAGTAGGTCATTGGCTGAGAAATATGCACCATATAGTCCATGGTCTGAGAGCAGTTTTCATTTTTTTGTTGTGAATCTGAGAGCAGGGTCAGTCCAGTACATGATGATGCAAGAATACTTTCCGATGTGTGTGTTTAGTTTATCTTGAAGAGGCTGATTAGATGGTTTAAGTGTCACTTTCTTTGGTTGGAAGATAGGGTATATCTCCACTACATCCGCACTACTGTCCTTGCCCTGCCCCACCCCACTCACTGAGATATTTAATGCTTGTGGTTGAGTTTGTTTTTCCCTTTGTCCCGTGTGAAGAAGCCTATTTTTTTTTTGCTGTTTTTCAGAGATTTGCATAATCTTTTCTTTTGTTGTCGTGAGAGGGCTGTTTGAGTAATTTTTTTTATTTTTATTTTTTATTTTATTTATTGAATTTACACGACATAACAAAATAGAAAATACAGCACTTCTCAGCACGACCATGCACCCTGCAAGGGTGGTACATACCATAGCTTAAATAGTTACAGTTACAGCCATATGATTAGAAGAGTAAATATTAACCAATATAGTGGCGAGCAAAATCTCAGGCAGCGGAAGCAGAGCACTTGTGAGTTGAATAATGAAAGAGACAACTTGACAGCAAAGCTTTTATACCCATATGTGGAACGAAGTCACGACCCATACAGTCAAACTGTATAATTATTAAAAACGACATATGAAAGTACAGCTCACGCCGCATGACAATAGTATGAAACATTATACAGATGCATTCCCACCCTCGAGTTCACCAGTTTCCTTCTCCCCTAGATAGTTTTGATAGAGCCCCCAGATGCTTTTAGGCCTGCTTTGGGGTGATAACAATTTGCTGTACACATCGGATTGAGTATTACAGATGTTTGACTACTTTACATCAGTTCGGGGCGTGCGTCATTCGTGGCTTCTACTGCATTCTCCCTTGCATAGTTACTAGTCAGTGTCACCTCAGACTTTGTTATGTGCCTGCTCCTCATGTTGCAGCCTCTTGATTCCCTCAGTGCCTTGAGTGCATGAATGATGTTATATGGGCTTGTAGTGTCTTCTTGCTGGAGTCTCTTCGCACTCAGTTGAATGTGCACCCATCATTTTTGGTGTGCCGTTGTGGGTACGTATCTAGAGTGGCCAGACTTGCACCACTGCCTCTCATTATGCCCTTGCCAGGACTTTCCACATCCTCCATGCACACATACTCTGTTCAGGTAGGAGTTTTTACACCTTGAGTTGTGCGCATCTGAGGGCTTTTGCAATGTTTTACTAGTGTGGACAATAGTCCCGGCAGTGTGGCTTACTTGGCAATTATGTCATTGCCTGCCATGCTATCATCACTCTTGTGCTTGTTTACACAAAGATCAAACTTCTGATTGAGAGTGTCCAACTTCTTATCAAGCGTCAATATGCTATGGGCGGGCATTTGAATGAGCTCCACTTCGATTTCTAGCTTGGGAGACTGCCAAGTGAGGGCGTTGACTGCAGTTAGAAGCGAGGAGTTGATGGTGTTCATAATGGCATCAGGGACGTCAATGCTGTTTTTAATGGAACTCGGAGGATAATCACCCGAGGGTTAGGCCCTGCCCCAACCTGACTTCTGTGTTACTTCCCAGTAAAATGTGTCAGTATGTTGATTCAGCTCCAAAGTGAATAGAAATTACATTATTTTCAGATGTAATAACTTGGTAATAAATGAAACAGTATGGGCCAACAATAGCAGGACATCCTGTTTTCCTTTTCAGCAGGCCTCTAGTGTATTGCATCTCAAAATTTACTGGAATAATGATGTACTGGGAATGAAAATATTCTGAAATGTCCCAACCATCATGATGGAACACTAATTTACAGACAGATATGTGGCATATCCTGCAAGCAATACAAAACGGCTATTTTGTATGCCTGTCGTAATATATTCCCCTTCTAAAACCAGTTCCCACTTTTATTTTAATTTGAGTTTTTCATTTGTATTAGACAAAGAAAAAGATAAAGTATATACATAACAGCTTACACCAATCATAAGAAGGCTAGAGTTTTGGGTGCCTGCCCAGAGAAATTTTGTGCACAATACTGAATTGTTCATAACGCGCCTTCCGAGTTTTGTGCCAAACAATCAGGAGAGAAGTGAGTAAATGATCCTTGGCAAATGGTGTTTTTACATCGTTGCTTTCAACGCTGCTTTGCCATCAACTTTATCTAGTCAACTTTATATAGTATATGGAGGAAATAATGCATGCAAAGAAGCTGGGATCAAATACAAATTTAAATCTTTTAAATGATCTCAAAACCTAAAACGAGGCAGGTTTCTACAGTACGTTTATTGTATATCACAAAAAAGCAAGGTTAGTGTTTACAACAGCCCGGCAGAGCCAGATGTAGTTTCCTGACATTATGTGTGCTAGGACTCTTGCAGTACTGGGCAGACCCAGTACAGGAAATAGGTAACTAGTTGGGACATGTTAAGGTGTGGTTATTAACGGTTGTGACGGAATCAGAGAACAGTGTGAGCTTGTAGGCAGCTGAATAAAGACGTACAATTCAGAGCTTCTTGTGTGGTGTATTTATTTTCATGCTTCCGGGCTGGGGAGAATGCTACACCAGAGATATGTTTCTTGGCTTTTGAGGGTTTTCCCACAATAACTTATAAAGTCCACCAAATCATGAAAATAATTTGCCCAATGGAATTTCCTGTTCAAGAGAGTCTCCTTAGCTAAGGTCCTTGGAGGTTGGCATAGCATTTTACTTTATCTATTCTCTTACTTTCCATTCGGAAATCTATACTACCTAGCTGCTCTTTATGGGAACTGGCACATGACATCGGTTGGTAGCATTCATCAGGTTATCAACTTGAACAGACCTAAGACAATACAACTTCGTAAAAAGTCCAGGTAGAGAATTAATAATAGATCCCACTTTAACTATAGGGCAGATATAAATTCAATTTTGAAGTATGAAGTACAATAAAGTCTAAAGTTTTGGGGCACAAGTATTTAAAAATATGTCAATTCGTTACTGGCCAGTATGAGTAGAATCAATACATTTCGGGTAGCATAGCTTAACATAACTTGTAAAGTTTCAACTGTCTCCCTATGATGCTTAAAAAACAGACAAACAACATTTAATTTTTATGCAAACTTACTTCCTTCTCGAGATCTTCCCAGTTTGATCTGGAACACAACATGGCATTGCCAGTCCATGAGGAATGTGTGGGGCACCAATGACGTTCACTGACATGTAGGTGACACCTGGGCCATATTATGATCATGTCAGGCAGGATGTATGACATTACAACGCATGCTTTTACCACGCATGCCTTTACAACGCGGTTTTTACATCGCAAACCTTTACAAGGCATAGCGCTTTGGGGTGCTGGATAGTGAATAGTTTAATTTACTATTCCAACTCCAGTCCCCATGGACACTAGGGAAGGTATTGGATAATAAATTAAACGTATTCCCTATCCTAGAGCGCCCCCCAGCGCAATGTGTTGTAATGGTTTGCATTGTAAATACCGCGTTGTAAAGGCACTGCGTGGTAAAACTTGCGTTGTAAAGGTTGTTCACCTGTCAGGAAAAGTGTTTATTGGATATCATGGGATTAGCTGGAGTATTGTGTTGCACCGAAGGCATGCCAACATTATGTGTGGCATACATGATGGCCATAGACTATTATATGATTATGAAACTTGAGCACATTGATGTCAGTTACAAAAATGTGATGGCAGCTACCTGGACATATGATGGGAATGGCTGCCATTTGATTGGGTACATGAACACATGAAAATGGTAAATCTTCTGGGCTCTACATAATCGTATTTTCAGAAATATATAAGCTGTTGTTGCTGATGAAATGAGCAAATTACTTTTGCAAAACGACAGAACACATAGACATATTGAAAAAAAAAGAAGAAATCTACTGTCAAACCCCGAACGTGTGCGGGGGTTACAGAGCAAGTGGGGCTTTTGGTATACAACCATGATGGTCGGAGTCACTTCCCTCTGGTGCCCTGGGTTCATCCAGTTATGGCAGTGCAAACTGGGCCGGGGATACTATTTCAGCACTTGACTTTCAGAGTAGCGGGTGTGAGCAGTCATAGGCATTTTAGAGAGGTAGAGTGAACGGTAAAGGCTCACAACTCAAGCAGTCAAACAACAGGCACAATAATTTATTCTGTATCCCTCTTCTTTTCCTGTAGTAAAAAAAGAAGTACTTTAACGACTGCAAAATGAGATACCTTACACAAGAAACGTCAATCACCACAAGGTTATGCACCGTGAGTGCTAAGGTGTTTACCTACAAAGGTATCTGTAGGCTAGATTAACCCTTTCAACGCGGCGGAAATTCTGCCGCGGTGCGGGTGATTTATTGCCTGGGCGTGGTTCGGACGGCCCCCGGCCGTCATCCGCACACGCCCACCGTGACGTCGGACGGCCGGCGGCCGTCCGACGCACGCAAGGGGTTAAGGTACAAGTTCAGACTCACCATGAGCAGCTTCCCTAGTTTGTCTAACCCAGTGTTCAGTATTTATTTCCTTTACTAAAAAGTTCCTTTTAAGAAGGTTCCTGTTACCCCATGATTCCAGATAAATCTGTAGTTAAATTTCCCAGTCAGTGTTCAATTCAGATCATGAGTTTACCTGAGATGTTGGGTGCTTGTTAGGCTTAAGGTTGAATAGGTGGACCACAGCTGCGCAGATGAGCAGATGTGCTCGTGGGTGCAGCACTTCGGTTAGGCGGCACCGCCTCCTTATTTTCATTCAGGGCCAAGTGCTGAGACAGGAGGTCTCTGAAGATGGCTCTGAATTGGCATGTCTCAACACTCCCTAATGTAGGCTTCAGTCATCTGGCCCATGGTGTGAGACCCTGCAGAAGATAGAGTCAGCACAGTCTGTTGTCACCTCTGGTGGAAAATCCTTGAGCGCTTAAACAGTGAGATGGTTCATTAGGCTCATTGGGCCCAATTCACAAGGGTAATGTGAGATGAAAGTTTAACTTTACGACTTTCCGAGTTCACAAAGGACACTTACTACTCGTAAATGCCCATTGTGAATACAGAAAGTCGTAAAGTTCGACTTTCAGTATTTACAAAGGGCTTTTACAGGAAGTAAATGCCCTTTGTGAATACCGAAAGTCATAAATGTAGACTTTCAGTATTTACAAAGGGCTTTTATGAGTAGTAAATGCCCTTTGTGAATACCGAAAGTCGTAAAGTTAGACTTTCGTCTCACTTTACCTTTGTGATTCGGGTTCCTAGAGGTTGAGGGACTTTTAAGCAGACTCCGGTCAACTCTGGTTACTCACTTTCAAAATGCCCACTCTTCCGGGGCATCAATCATCCAGGCTCAGAAGCAGGGTTTATCTTTGCCCAGATAGTCAGCCCCTTCTCAGCAGGTCAGGAAGGCTCCAGGTTCGCAGGCAAACTCAAAGCTCTATTAACAAGATACACAGAGTTTTGGTGATATCCCCTCTAGGAAGTCTTTGTTAAAGACATCAGCCCTGGATCTCAGAAGTATTTGGAGCACTCTGTGGATCTGTTGCTGCTCATGTTTTTTTTTGTTACCGTTCTACAAGAGTGCCATGAAGTAAATCCCATACACCCTGATGGACTTCTAATTGTGACAGAAATAACAGCAGCCCATGCAGAGGGGAAAAGGGTAAGAGTAAGAGGATGAAAAACAACCTGATGCAAGGCTCGTCACACTTCCTTTGGAACTACTACGGAAGTCTGCAATAAAACAATACCAGATTAGAAAAGAACTTTGTAACATTCATATCATGTACAATCTAGGATTATGATTGTATAAAAAGTGATTCAGAAAAGGGGGTGGTGATGAACAGAGTGCCTGAATTAAGCAGACCACTCTTACCCAGTCCAAAGATCAGGGCTTGATCCATCACCGTTTTTTAGCTCACTGCACCATCCCAGCTCAGAACTTGGCTATATGCAAATTAGTCTGTTCCTGTCCCAGTGCAGTGCTGAGCTGGGATGGGGCAGTGAGCTAAATAACGGTGATGGATCAAGCCCTGATCTTTGGACTGGGTAAGAGTGGTCTGCTTAATTCAGACACTCTGTTCATCACCACCCCCTTTTCTGAATCGTTTTTGGCCACTATAGGTGTGGCAGGGTATACTCAGACATGAGTCCCTTGCTCACTGCTCCATCAGGATTCAAGCAAGCCAGGCCGACGAGGCTGAAATGCCAGAAACCGGTCCCCGGTAGCTTGTCTCCTTTCTGGTGAAGAATTGGCTTGGTAGTTTGGTCTGCCCTGTTCCCATGATGCACTGGGCCAGGGACAGACTAATTTGCATATAGCCAGGTTCTGAGCAGGGATGGGGCAGTGAGCTAACTAACGGTGATGGATCAAGCCCTGATCTTTGGACTGGGTAAGAGTGGTCTGCTTAATTCAGACACTCTGTTCATCACCACCCCCTTTTCTGAATCGTTTTTGGCCACTATAGGTGTGGCAGGGTATACTCAGACATGAGTCCCTTGCTCCCTGCTCCATCAGGATTCAAGCAAGCCAGGCCGACGAGGCTGAAATGCCAGAAACCGGTCCCCGGTAGCTTGTCTCCTTTCTGGTGAAGAATTGGCTTGGTAGTTTGGTCTGCCCTGTTCCCATGATGCACTGGGCCAGGGACAGACTAATTTGCATATAGCCAGGTTCTGAGCTGGGATGGGGCAGTGAGCTAAATAACGGTGATGGATCAAGCCCTGATCTTTGGACTGGGTAAGAGTGGTCTGCTTAATTCAGACACTCTGTTCATCACCACCCCCTTTTCTGAATCGTTTTTGGCCACTATAGGTGTGGCAGGGTATACTCAGACATGAGTCCCTTGCTCACTGCTCCATCAGGATTCAAGCAAGCCAGGCCGACGAGGCTGAAATGCCAGAAACCGGTCCCCGGTAGCTTGTCTCCTTTCTGGTGAAGAATTGGCTTGGTAGTTTGGTCTGCCCTGTTCCCATGATGCACTGGGCCAGGGACAGACTAATTTGCATATAGCCAGGTTCTGAGCTGGGATGGGGCAGTGAGCTAAATAACGGTGATGGATCAAGCCCTGATCTTTGGACTGGCTAAGAGTGGTCTGCTTCATTCAGACACTCTGTTCATCACCACCCCCTTTTCTAAATCGTTTTTGGCCACTATAGGTGTGGCAGGGTATACTCAGACATGAGTCCCTTGCTCACTGCTCCATCAGGATTCAAGCAAGCCAGGCCGACGAGGCTGAAATGCCAGAAACCGGTCCCCGGTAGCTTGTCTCCTTTCTGGTGAAGAATTGGCTTGGTAGTTTGGTCTGCCCTGTTTCCATGATGCACTGGGCCAGGGACAGACTAATTTGCATATATCCAGGTTCTGAGCTGGGATGGGGCAGTGAGCTAAATAACGGTGATGGATCAAGCCCTGATCTTTGGACTGGGTAAGAGTGGTCTGCTTAATTCAGACACTCTGTTCATCACCACCCCCTTTTCTGAATTGTATAAAAAGTGAAGCCAGTCTCATCGCTTCCTAAAGAAGTTTGTGTTTGGCAGTCGAAGGAGGATCATCATGGAGCCAGTGTCTTGCAGTAGAAGCACTGACCTGGAACATTGACGCCCTACTATGAACTACGTTGTGTAGTCAGATCATTCTCAAGGTCATTACCATTTTCAAGGTCTTGCATATTTGTACCTATTTTGTGACCACTATCTTCTATAACATTTTAGTTTTTTTTTAGGCATTATAATTGTGCACTTTGGGCTCCCCTGTTGTCATCATCAGCATGCTAAGTATTGTCATTTATTCCCTGGAATTACAAGATTGAGACTTGCTTTGAACTCATATCCATCGAACTCTCTAGAAGTTTGTAAGAGTCAAACATAGAAACTACCCCACAAGGATTTCAAGAGGACAAATAATGATAGATATTTTCATGCATTTCCAGTGAGAGACTGCATTAAGTTTTAGAGAAGAAAGGGCGGAATTTGAGGACTTGTTATAGTAGGTAAATAGGTATACGGATTTCTGCGCTAAGTGAAAATTCTGCTTACTGCGAGGCTCAGGATAGTTTCTTCTTATTGCAGCATTCACCATTGCGCATTCCAGCTTTCCTCGGATTTCGAACATCTTCATATCTAGCTCTCCAATTGCTGTAGGCATGTAACAAACACCATTCGGACTTGTTTTTTCTGTAACCTAAAAATTATTAACACCGCTATATCGTGTAATAATGAGAGGCGCAATCCCTCCTTGATCTTGAAGTATTTGGAATTGGAACCAAGAGGGATAGTATGGGCTTCACCTTTTTACACACCTCTTAAACAGGGTTGGTTATCCCACTGGCCAAGTCCAGAGCTGGTTTGGCGTTGTTCCTTTTCATATTTCATATTCTTTCTGCAGTGCAGATACAGTCTTTGTAAAAGGTGATGGTTCTTAGAGCTCATAACGATAGTGCTTGCTCCAGGTCAGGAGTGTTCAAAACAGGAGCACAACAACGTGTGAAACCTCTGCACCTGGCTGCCATCAACCATCCAGAAGTAACACTCATGGAGCAGGTGTTCTAAAAACTGAATTTGCTTACTCACCTGTATTCCTCTGCTAAACCCAAATAGCTCTATTTATAGTTCTAATCAGAAATCCCCTACTTAAAAGGTTACCAATGAATTTACAAAGGTAGTACTGTCTCCATCCTCCCACACTTTAAATCAAGTCCTTTATATCAGGAATGCAATTAATACACTTCCAATATCCGGGAAGGCTCCACAAACGCTTCCTCTGTGTACCATGTAAAATAAGGAGCAATCCAAAATTGATACTGATGGTCTCATCAATCTCACACTCATATCCTCAGTCCTGCTACAATATAGCTATACAGAACACACGTTCCTAATGCGCACATGATGTCAGTGCAATGGCCTGTGTGTCACATGCAAGCAAAAGTGTACATGAGTAGGGCCAGTTAGTGCCACACTCCTCCCGAATCAGAGAACATGCCTGCCCAGAGCTATAATCGTAAAAATAGTACACCTCGACCAGTGCTTAATGCGGACCATCAAGAACATATGTAGCAATCAACAAGAGAGAGAGGGAGAGAAAATCACTCTTCTTTCCCTAGTAAATACTAATCATCAACGTAAGAGTGACTGTTAGTGTAAAACTATTAGAAAGAAAAGTGATGATACAGGGGGGCCAGGAGTGATGAAAAAAAACTCTACTTTTTTAAAAGAACCCTCACTCACCAACCTAGTTGGTGACATGCTTCATCATTGGGTTCCACCAGGGAGACCGAGAGTCTCCCTGGTGTGCTTCGACGCCTGGGTTACAGCGGAGCTGGGTTTTTTCGGCGATGTCCTAGTGTAATGAAAAAAAGGTGCAGTTTTAAAAGATGGCAAGCTACACCCAGAAATACTTTTAATAACAGGACAGCTTGCAATCGTTAAAAACAAGTGAAACGGACATGTGCTGGCTTTAACAATGAACCAACTGTGTCCTAGGTTTTTTAAGGTGCAAGAGTGGTCGACATGTTTCTGCTTATCAATGCTTGGTTAGCTAAGCTTTCATCAGGACCAGAGCACTCCCCGGCGGTATACGCACGCTAAGGCATACCCTAACCTGAGAAGTTTGTGTATATGGTGGTAAAACTCACGGTTTTACCAGAAACGGGCGCTCCCGGAATTTCCAAGGGCCCTAACCGGAAAAGAAATAGACAAAAGACAAAGCATAAACGCATCCATCGGTATACACTTATCTCTCTTAAGGTTTAACAAGGTGCGCTAGCACATCGCCGAAGAAAACCCAGCTCCGCTGTAACCCAGGCGTCGAAACACACCAGGGAGACACTCGGTCTCCCTGGTGAGAACCCTGTGATGAAGCATGTCACCAACTAGGTTGGTGAGTGAGGGTTATTTTAAAAAATAGAGGTTTTTTCCATCACTCCTGGCCCCCCTGTATCGTTATTTTTCTTTCTAATAGTTTTACACTAACAGTTACTCTTACGTTGATGATTACAATCAAAAACATAGACAGCAGTCCCATGCTAGTGAGAGGGAATCCTTGATGCACCACCCCAAGTCTCAGAACTAGGTTCTGAACCTCAGAGTCAAAGGACAGGTCTAGGCCACCTAGCTCATGCTGCATTAACCTGTGTTCCGGGCCACAAAAAGTCATAATATCAGATATGACAGGCACTTGGGATACTCAGGACCGGTAAATATCTGTCTACCATGCAGGGGCATTCCATTCCAGCTTCTGGTACTTGAGAGTAAATCTGAGGTTATTTAAGACGATTGGGGATTCATCTTTGGGCAGAAAATGAGAGTATTCACTAAAAAAGAAAGATTGCATCTGAGGGACAAGCTGTGCATTTTTTATAAACAAAAATATACTTTTTGGACTTTAAGCAAAATGGCACAGAACCCAAGGCCTAATTGTTTCAAATTTTACCAGCGACCAATGTTCCAAAGAGAGGATGTATATATATTTTCTGGCATCATACAGGGGTTCAATACATGGATTTCGATGTTGATGCAATGACAATGCATTGGAATGGCCGGTTCTAGGATTTTTTGGGCCTTGGGCAAAAGGGAATACGCGAGGCCCCCTGAAATGCACACAAGTGACACCTTCTGTCGGGGAAGCTGCTTTGTACAGACTCCACCTGGGCCGCAGCTCCTTCTCTCGGCCACCCTTTAGCACCTCTTTTACAATCCATTTCGGACTGAAGGTGTGAGAATTGCTTTGGGCCTGAGAGTTAAACCTATAAGGCTAAAGTGCTGACAATGGGCGTCCTGAGGAGTCTCTGAATGTGCGGTCGGAGATGTGTCCCCATCCCGTAGGCCCCAATAAGGCTCTAAGGGGGAAATTTACAAACATTTTGAGCTGCGTTAGTGTCACAAAAGTGATGCTAACCTGCGCAAAACGTTTTTTTGCTATTTACTTTCCAGTGCAACACAAGTTTTGCGCTAGAAAACACCCTCAAAGTAGTGCAAAGCAGCACGAAGCACTGCTCTGCGTTACTTAGCACTGAGGGGGCGTTACATGGGTGAAACTTGGGAGTTTCAATGCAACCACCCATGCCTTTTGACGCAAAACTATATTTAAGAAGATTTGTTTACATGGTTTTGCGCCAAAAGTTAACTCCCCTTCAAAGAAGGCACTAACAGAAGAAATGCTTTAATTTCTCCGTGCTTTTCCGACTATGCATGTGTGCTGCACTGTGCAGCATGCATACAAAGTGGGCAAAGCTTTCCATCGTGTCTAGGCATAATATTTTGTACAAGAAGGGTATCCTTCCTGTACAAAACCTTTGCTAGACTCTAGAAAACACCCTAGCGTTATGGAGCTAAGGTGTCTGCATGACGCACAACCGCTGAAGTCTGCGCTGGCGCTAGGGAAAGGGGAGGAGAGCGCCATATCTTTGAAGATAAGGCGCTGTCCTACTCCCTCCCTGTCGTGCAATACAGTGCAGCCTCGAGGGGGTCTGCGCTGCATTGCATGACTTTTTTGTAAATTTTCCCCAAACTTTTTAAAAAGCCATACTGTGTGTTATTGTGCTGCCATGTTTACATAGAAACCTACAGCGTACACTTTTGGAGTTTTCTGTGTGGGAACTCAGAAACGGTATCAACATTGGTCCACAGGAGTATATTATGTACTAATATTTGAAATTTTATCAAACAGCACATTCTAAAAGCCAATTGAAGTAGTTTAAGGACATCTCTTTCTCTCCAGTTTTGACACCCAATACCATATACAGGCACATGATACGCACACAATACAAAGGCTTACCCAATATACTGATAACACATATTCCTTACTCCATACTCATGTCTATACACGCTTTGCAGAACTATAACATCACTTTAAACTTAATTATTACATTTTGAAATGTAATTTTCTTTAAAAAAACAGTTCCAATAAAAAACGTAAATTGAAATGTGCGTGGTTAGACTGTTACATGCAACGTGATCACAACTTCCAACTGCCGAACATTGTAGCTAGACAGGCAGTTACACTCTGTTGGCTTTGAGTCTCTATCTACATCACATGAAAATGTGTCCTCCTTTTTCTTCCTCCCCTTTTCCCCTTTTTTCTCAATGAGCCATGAATTTGGGTGATATATGTGGTGCCAGTGACAATACTCAATAGTGGTTGCACAAGTCGACTACGGCAGTGATCGCGTTCGTCAAATGTGCTACATTTCCTACCTTCCCTCTGACACCACCTTCTCTCTGACTGCCAAAGGCACGTCAAGGATCCGCCCTCCATGCCACAGTTCGTGCAACGTCACCAGTTGGAGGGCGTTCCTCATTTGCGCATGGAAGTTAAATGGCGTTCTCTCACACTGTTCAGTGACCAGGGACGAGGCCACATTTGGACCGCATCTTTACCTAAATGAGGTATGAATTTACGTTTCCCTATACTTGGTTATGGCATCTAGATGACAGCCTGGTTTAGCTGGGTGTTGTTGTTGTGGTCTGTTTGCTGTTGAGGCCAGGGTCCAATTGGGATCACTATTTGGCCCGGGCACTGATGAAAAAAGTGGCCCACATTCGCGGGGTGTGGCCCACATTCATGGGGATGGCCCACATTTGCGGGTGTGCCTTTTCATGAAACACATTAGGAATTTGTTCTTGGGAAGGACACAGGGCCAAGGTAACAATGTCCTACAAGCTGAGCAACTGAAAAGCAGTGAGGCCCCTTTCTATTACAATATTATTCCCCAGCCCTCTAGCACAGGACCACCTGAAAAACAGCGAGGCCCCTTTCTCTTAAAAAATGATTACCCAGCCATCCAGTGCAGGAGCACCTGAAAATAGCGAGGCCCCTTTTTATTACAAAATTATTCCCCAGCCCTCCAGCGCAAGAGCACCTGAAAAACAGCGAGGCCCCTTTCTCTTAAAAAATTATTCCCCAGCCATCCAGCGCAGGAGCACCTGAAAAAAAGCGATGCCCCTTTCTATTAAAGAAATATTCCCCAGCCCTCCAGGGCAGAAGCACCTGAAAAACAGTGAGACCCCTTTCTATTACAACATTATTCCCCAGCCCGCCAGCGCAGGCAGGGCCGGACTGGGAACTAAAACCGGCCCTGGCAAAGTGCTCGGCCGGCCAACCCACCCCACTCGGGGGGTGGGGGATGAGGGTGCTAGGCCCGGTTTTCGGCCGATTTTGTTGCAGGGCCGATTTTGCAGCTACGCTGTAAACACGGCCCTGTAACAAAATCGGCCCCCAGGGGCTCAAAAACGGCCCCCTCCCTTGCGGCACACCGGGGGATTGCCCGGTGCCCGCTATGGCCAGTCCGGGCCTGAGCGCAGGAGCACCTGAAAGACAGCGAGTCTCCTTCCTCTTAAAAAATTATTCCCTGCCCTCAAGCGCAGGAGCACCTGAAAAACAGCGAGGCCCCTTTCTCTCCAAAAATTATTCCCCAGCCCTCCTGTGCAGAAGGACTTGAAAAACAGCGAGGCCCCAGCTATTTGTAAATTACTCAGCCCTCCCCAGCCCTTCACTGCCTCGGGGCAATGGCCTGGCTGGAGAGGGGATAAAGCAAAGAACACAGCTCCTGGGCCATCCATGGGGGTGTGGGGAGGCTAAGGTGAAGATGGTGCCAGTTCCCAACATTACCTGGCCCCCACAGCAAGACCCATTCTTCCTTGCCCGCTATGCCCTGAATGTGAAGGTCTGTGGGCGAGGTGTTAATGCAAGCACTGTTCCAGGGCTGCGTGGGCCCCACGGGGCCGAGGTGAAAATGGCTCAATGGTCTGAGCAATACCTGGCCCCCTTGGAGGCCGATTCTTGCACACAATCACACCTCCCCAGCCTATCATCAGTGTGATTGCTTGGCAGGACAAGGGGTGAAGGAGAGGCCACAGCTGATCTCCACTAAACGGCCGCACAGCAAGGCTGCTTTCCTCTCCTTGTCCAGAGCTCTCTGTGGACTGGGAAAGGGGGAAAAAACGGCCCACAGAGGGCACTGAGACACCGGCCCTTCAGCCAATGTGTGAGTGCCCGCATTACCAATCCGTCCCTGGTTGTGGTTGTTTTAAATAAGGCAGAGTGCTTACCCTTATCTACGAAAGAGACATGTTTCACTTACTCGCTGTTTCTGTTTTGAATCGCATAGCAGGTTTTTCATCTCTCCATGTTTTCTTCTTCTTCTGCAACTGTCACATGCTAAATCAACAGTATACCTTGTGTGGGTTCTTTGGACTATAATACATAGTTATATTTTATCACCACTTTAATATCTCCTTTTTGGTATAAGATGCCACCTTGAGTGTGTTAAACCAAGGTTACAGGTATCTACGCATTCATCCGACGATCCGGGTAGGTGCTTCGCATTATGCTACCACTGAATAAGATATTTACATGCACTGCAATCAGAATCATGCATACTGTGGTTAAACACACACTCATTTTGTTTCTCTTTCTAGGGAGTTTGCTGACCAGTATACTCCACGGCTGAGTGATACAGCACTCCACCTACTGGTTTTGTATACACACTTAACCTCTGTTTTAAGGATGTATATGTGGTTACTGACACTTTAATTCTTGCACTTCTCTTTGGTCCTGATGAAAGTCGCTGTATTCCTACAGGAGCTCTAGACTGAAACATGTCAACCTTTCCATTATTCTGACAGATTGAATCTTCCTCTTTCAGAGTTAGTTTCTTTGAATCCTAGTTTCAGTCTCTTTCACTTGTTTACTCCCCCTCTCCACACCCTACTCATCTAGAGGTTTAGTTTACCTCAGTATCTCTACTAAAACACCACTGAGCTCCTCCCTCTCAGACTGGGGGTTGTAGCCCACACCACAACTAGTACAAAGTTCAGCGAGGGGTTATGAAAGTGTTCAGTAATGTCTAGGCGCTCTACATGTAGTGGTCAATGGGTGATTTGAGAAGTTCGGTGGTAGGTGCTACTTGATCTGAGCTAACCCTTGTCTCAGAAAAAAGAAGGGGAGAGGGCCTCAACCTTCTGTGTACATAAATGCAAAGTCAAGCGCACACAACCTGCATCAGTGTTTGACAATTCAGTTTTGTAGTCGTGTGTTGAAAAGGATAAGATCCAAGTCCAAAGCCTTTGACTTGTTAGGTGTTTATTCATTTAATGATAGCATTAGTTTCACAGGAAAAAAACAGCCGGCTGTTTTTTTCCTGTGAAACTAATGCTATCATTAAATGAATAAACACCTAACAAGTCAAAGGCTTTGGACTTGGATCTTATCCTTTTCAACACACGACCACACCACAACTAGGTTTGTAGTGAGAGGATATCCCTATGATGAAGCATGCCACCCGCGGCTGGGTGAGGGGAATCTTCCTAAGAAAGGCATATCCCACTACTTTATTTTCAAACTAGGCCCAGGGGCCTTCTATTGTGTGTTCTATTTGTAAATAGGGGAAGCGGCACCTGCTTGTCTTAAAAATTCCTCTGGCCTCCTTTTTTGTGTATATTATTATTATTAGCCATGTTCACGTGTCTATGTCCTTTAATACATGATCATGTAACCACCATGAAATGTCCTCCTACCCTTCATCGTAGACCTGCATAGGCAACATCCTACGCCAACATATGAACAATCTTACACCTATACAACCACCATTTAACAGCAGTGTATATCGTCAGTTCAATAATTTATTGAAACTATCATACTACCTTAAAATGCTTCTAGGTGTAACCAATAGCGTTGTATAACACATCTCCTTTAAAAAATTCTCAAGTCTTAACAAGGGTGAGAGCTACAGTTGCCTTAACACAGTGGGTGAAGGCTAATGCTTAACTCTACAATTTTCTGACTTTGTAGTTTTTTATAGTGAAGCCACTCTTAACCTATTAGTCAAGCTTAACTCCATATAAATGTGGTGTTTTCTCTGAATATAGGTAAATGCAAATGAGCAAAACTGGATGCTCAAGTTAGAATTTAAATACGCTGATGACTCTTACTCATAATGAAAAAATAACTCTCAAAGGGAATCTGACTGCTAAATCATGATTCCCACTGGTCTGTTTATGTTGTCAATGGGGGAGGGTCGGCCTGCAAGCTGAGAAGATGAAAGAGGGCACACAAAGGGCTTCATAGGAATACCTGTTTTTAAATGTGGGAGTGTCTAGATTACAGGCCACCAAAGTGCAGGGCCTCTAAGCTACGAGACATGCAGAAGACCCCAATTGTGACTTGTTGAACTTATTCTGGTATTCAGTGCACTAATGCAAGTGGTGTGCCCAGGTCTTGTAACAGCATATTGACGTACTAGGCATGGAAGAAGGAGGGGTGGGGGGTGTGTTGGTTTGAGGAGTTTGCTTGCAAGTGTAACCATTCAGCTGACATATGCATTCTGTGATTCTGTGCTTTGGGATCTTGCAAAACGTCTCCTGTCTCTGCTGACAGAGAGAATGGGCTTTTTATTGCTTGCATAGAGTCTCTGACGTCCTGAGAGCTTCCAGGCAAGGTTAGTGGCATTAGCAGGCTAAAACCCCATGGTTTCAGCAGCAGATTCAGCTGAGTTCCAGCCTATAGGTTTACATGGTCAGGAAGGTGCAAGGGAAAGGTCCATGCAGATGTAGTTGAGGTGAAGGCTTTCAAAATGCTGGAACTGGCCTCTACCTTACATGCAGAGCCAATGGTAACTGGTTAGCAGTCCAATGGCAATCACTGTTCATGCAACTTTAATTCAAAATTCCAATCAATCAACCTGGGCCAAGTTTATCAGCTTTTGGGAAGTTACAGATGCTGCTGAGAAGAAACAAGCAGACACATGCCTGACTTGTACCCGCATACAGTGCAGCTAATGGTGACCTCTCTCCATCACACAAATAATAACCCAGGAAGGGTGAAGCCAAAGGAAAACATTGCAGTTTTCAAACTGACAGTCACTGGCGAAGACAAAATGTAGGAAGGGGTTTGTTTGTGGTGTCATAATCCATGCTCTCTCTTGCAATTACCATTTACACACATATAGGTGTGTGATTAGCTGTGGATAATCCTTTATCAGGTGTCCTGGAAATGTTCAATCCTCTGTCTAAACTCATTCCTTTGTTCATGATAAGTGTTCTGTTTACAAAGATTCTGATGTCAATCAATCAATCAATCATTACATTTATAAAGCGTGCTACATACCCGTGAGGGTCTCAAGGCGCTGGGGGGGGGGGGAGGGCACTGATCAAAGAGCCAGGTCTTGAGGAGTCTTCTGAAGGCCAGCAGGTCCTGAGTCTGTCGTAGGTTGGTTGGGAGAGTGTTCCAGGTCTTGGCGGCGAGGTAGGAGAAGGATCTTCCGCCGGCTGTGGTTTTCCGGATCCGGGGGACTGTGGTGAGGGCGAGGTTGGCTGAGCGGAGGCTTCAGGTGGGGGTGTGGAAGCTGAGTCGGTTGTTGAGGTAGGTGGGTCCGGTGTTGTGTAGTGCTTTGTGTGCGTGGATGAGGAGTTTGAAGGTGATCCTCTTGTTGACGGGGAGCCAGTGCAGGCCTTTCAGGTGGGGAGTGATGTGGCTGCGGCGGGGGACGTCGAGGATCAGTCGAGCCGAGGCGTTCTGGATTCGTTGTAGTCGACTCAGGAGCTTGTTTGTGGTTCCTGAGTAGAGGGCGTTCCCGTAGTCTAGTCTGCTGGTGATGAGGGCCTGGGTGACGGTTTTTCTAGTGTCGGTAGGGATCCATTTGAAGATTCTGCGGAGCATTCGGAGGGTGTTGAAGCAGGACGCGGAGACGGCGTTGACTTGCCTGGTCATGGAGAGGGTGGAGCCGAGGATGACCCCCAGGTTGCGTGCGTGGTCTGTGGGTTCCGGGGCTGTGCCTAGCGATGTGGGCCTCCAGGAGTCGTACTAGGCTGATGGGGTGGGTCAGTGAATGAGGACCTCCGTCTTGTCTGAGTTCAGCTTCAGTCTGCTGTCCTTCATCCAGTCGGCTAAGGCCTTCATTCCCCTGTGAAGGTTTGCTTTGGCGGTGTGGGGGTTTTCGGTGAGGGATATGATCAGCTGGGTATCGTCGGCGTATGAGATGATGTTGAGGTTATGTTGTCGTGCGACGTGGGCGAGCGGTGCCATGAAGATATTGAACAGCGTCGGGCTGAGGGAGGATCCCTGTGGGACGCCGCAGATGATCTCGGTGGAATTTGAGCGGAAGGGTGGGAGGCGAACGCTCTGGGTTCTGTCAGAGAGGAAGGATGTGGTCCAGGCCAGGGCCTTCTCTTGAATTCCGGCATCGTGGAGGCATGCTGATAGGGTGCGGTGGCAGACCGTGTCAAAGGCTGCTGATAGGTCCAGGAGGATGAGGGCGGCTGTTTCTCCTTTGTCCATCAGGATCCTGATGTCGTCACTGGCGGCGATAAGGGCGGTCTCGGTGCTGTGGTTGCTGCGAAAACCGGATTGGGAGGGGTTCAGGATGTTGTTGTCTTCGAGATAGCGGGTTAGTTGTTTGTTGACGATCTTCTCTGTCACTTTTGCCAGGAACGGAAGCAGGGAGATGGGCCGGAGGTTTTTGAGGTCCTTGGGGTCTGCCTTGGGCTTCTTCAGAAGGGCATTGATCTCGGCGTGCTTCCAGATTTCCGGGGAGGTTGCTGTCTCGAAGGAACTGTTGATTGTTTTTTGGAGGTGGGGCGCAATGGATGGATGTCCACCATCAGTATTACATTCTCCAGCATGCTAGTTATCATGAATTCTTTCTTACATAAAAAATGAACAGTGTGATCCCTTAATTCTGAGGACACTGAATGAAAGGTCCTATTTAGAGTGGTTGGAGTGAGATCCCAAACCTAAATCAGAAAGACTCCCACCACGTCAAATCCAGGGTTCCCTGTCTTATTGCACATGGAGGAACAGCTGTCTGTGATGCCAGAAACCCTTTACCTGGCAGTTAGTAATCTAGTCAAAAGCAATAAAGACAAGGAAACTGCTGATGATAGAATAAAAAATAAACAGTTGAGTATGACTGCTTATATTACAGGTATTAACGTCGATTCTTACAAAGTCAACCTATTTATCCTCAACAGACACCCTGGAGAAAAAAGCACTCCTGAGCATGTCCACTAGCTGTACCCTTTTCCTCATTTATCTAATCATACATGCTATATCATAGGCCCTAATTACAAGGTTGCTGAAGTTAAGTGCAGGTGTACCAGAGGGCTAAAAGACCTGATTCCTACCAGAACCCTTACACAAACCCACTGATTAGACGTTTTCTCCCAAGAATGGGGAATAACTACATAGACCCGAAAATACCGGATCCTTTTCCCTGTGTTTTTTTCTGATTACCGGAAGAAGAAAAACCATGACATGTATTTGCCTTCTCAGAGCAGCAGGGGAAAGTGCCATGTGGATGCTGGTGGAGGGGGGAAGGAGTTGAACATAACATGGATTAGGGCATGGTTGAATTAATTTGAGGGAAGTGTGTTCTACTTCTCCTCTGGCACTGCAGGGGCCTGGATGGGTCCTCTGTCCCAACAGCCATTTTGCACAGTGTGGATCCACCCCTGGTGAAACTAGGCCCAGATTTACTGAGACACTGAGTAGACACTGAGCTACTTGTTATGCCCCAAGATAGCATCCCACCCAGCATTACCACCCTGAACGGGATACTACAGCTTATATTCAAGGCCGTAGTGAAACTTGAGCTCCTGACCAATGTCTCTTGAAGCTATTTACAAACAATTGTGTGGATATCAGTGTGGCTATATGGAATTGTTCCATTGCATGGGCTGTTTATATAAGCTATGTAGTTATTGGTTAATGTAACATTCTATATATTATGTAATTAAACCAAGTTATTAATGGACCGTTTAGTGTTCTGTACTGGAAAGTACTTTGTAGATCAAATGTTCAGAGCAGTTGGAGGAATCTCTGGTCCTTTTTACATCTGTACTAATGATGCTCCTGTCACTTCAATAAATTACTTTTTCTGGATGTCTACATTGTGTTCCTGTGTCTACCTGATGGTTCACATTGCTTTACTTAAAATTGTCTACAAAGGGAATTTGGTTAATGAACAAGCGGTAATGGCTCAGGGAGCCCTTTTTGTCGTGTTCGCTCTTTGCTCTTATAAGCAGAAAATAGGAGAGTGTCAGAGGCTCATGGCGGGACAAGGGCTCTACAATGTGGTGTCATACGGGGTGAAAAGGTGCTTGATATCATTTGTACTTCCCCTAGTGATGGAGCAGGGGTTTTGCGAAATAAAACCTGCTCAAATTGAACTCATCACTGTGTGAATTATTAACCAAATGGCAAAAAAACAAACAGTGCAAAACTAAAAAGGGGAAAACTGCGCAAGCACATGCTGGGAGTGTTGGGGTCGGTTGCAAATGCACATGATTAATACAGAAAATAACAGTCAAAAGTCAAGAGTTTATTTTTCACTAGCAGTTAGTAAATAATAAGTGCTGCGTAAGAAAAGAAGAAGCAAGTGAAACTATTCAAAGAGCGTTTAATAGTGGAGTTTTATGAAATGATAAATAACACTTATATTCGTTTTCCCTAGAATTGTAATTTACTGCCCTGCAGAAAGGGCCCAAGAGTCTTTTTAAATTAACATGGCATATTAGAAATGTGAAAGGGAGAAACTGTTATCTGTCCTTTGCAAGTTCCTGATGATGGCCAAGGTTGCGCAGAGGAAAATGAGATAAATGAATGGAATTTCCTTGCCGAGCGAAGCATGAGGACATTTGTATTACAAATTGATACATAAGTGAGATGGAGAAACGTACAACCATGGAAGCTTGATATTAGAGTTTCCTCTTTTGGAAGCTGATTACAATATGCAAGGTTAAAACAATGACAATGGGACATTTGAAAAGTTAGGTACGTCGAGAGTGGTGTGATTGAACACCCCTTATTTTGGACCTATTAAATGTAATAAATCCATGTGAGATGACACAAAGGTGGTTGGACTTTTAGTGAATCTACAGTATAACTATTAGTAGTAGGAGGGTGTGGGTTGGAGCGCGTTTTCCTACTTTGCGAGATGAGAGAGCTGTGTTTCTGTTTCCTAAATTCTATGGACAGGCTGTTGTTCTGCTGATCCTGACTCTTTGACTTTGCTCCTCAACTCTTCTTGAGGTGACCAGCTTACTCTCATGGCCAGAGGATAGGTTTTCAGATTTCTAGAAACTTTGTAAGATTGGTTAGTATGATATTCTGAACTTGCATAACTCTGTTTGCAAATGTCTTTATCCTTTTGTCTCTACACCTACCTACTCACTCATTGTGTTGACATTTGAGATGTACAATTGATGTTTATTTTGCTAATGTTTCTCTTGTGTGATGACTTATGATTCGAGCTGTATTGAACTTGATGAGCAATTCACATGTATTTAGATACATCATTTTTAAACTCTCAAAAGGAGTTTGTCAGTCATTATTAGTGTATTTGATTTAGTTATATGAAATGGTTATTATATGGTGATAAATTTAGAAATTTTGATATTATTTTGCCAATCCCTAACTAACTAAATAAAGATTCATTGCGAAGAAAGAGGATAAATAGGATGAACAAATTGTTAAATTTGGTTTAAACTCGCCCAGCGTGAAAGGGGAGGTCAGGTATTAAATTGGGTCCAGATGATAGAAATTTGTCAGTCTTGAAATGTTGGATCACTAGTATTTAGATTAATTGATTCCGTGGGAACACCTAGATAGATTGAAAATGTCTTGGAATAGGATACCTGAAGAGGTTAGACTAGAGCAAATATGGCTTTCAGTCCTACGAAATGAGTATAAGTAAAGATAAGTACATTACTGCACTGATTGATGTAATATGTCAGAAATGAAATTAATTGTATCGCATCAAGTTTCAGTGACAGAACCATCCTTTTGTGAACATGTAAAGATGCATAGGTTTACACTTTGCCCTGCGGGAACCCATGAAACTATACCTGAGGTCATGAAGTTGTCTGCTAACCTTCGTTAAAACCTGCTTTATCTAATTCCAGGAAGAATAATGGGGAACACCTGATGCAAATGCCACAGTAACAGTTTTCTCAAAATTGTACAATAGGAAAGAAACTTCAGTAAGGTTTTATTTCATAAATCCTGATTTTTTTAATAAAAAGAATTACATTAAGGGGTGGGAGGAGGATAAATTTGAATTCCCCTAAAGTGTTAGTCTACTGATTGAGAAATGTTCGATTTGTTGTTAACTGTAATAGTGCATTTTTGTGAGAATGTATATCTTTGTGTAGAGTCTGGGTACTTCGTTGGTATTTTCCTTTAAAAATAATTTATAGTTTATGTTTACCTCAGGGGATTTGTAAAGCACATGCTTACTCGCAAAGAGCCTCTTGGCTCTAAGGGAAACAATAAGAAGAGACGGGCCGTTATACAAGATGTAAAAGGAAGCCAGTAATGTAGTCAACACCAAAGATATCAACTAGGTTACATTTTAAAGGCCATATTTATCAAGGTGTTGTGCCGCTTTTGCACAAAGGAACGCAACTCCTAAAATGCGATTTTTCAAGCCGCGCAAGGCACCCTTGTGTCAGGCCAATGAATAAATCCAGATTAACATAAAGCAGCGTTAAAGTGTTGATTTACTGTGCCCCAGGGCGTCATTCCATGGAAGGTGCATGGGTATTCCCACGTAACACTCATGGATTTTGACGCATTCTCAGATTTACCCTATTGGTAGACCTGGGGATGCGCCACAATGCTACCCCTATAGCAATGTAGGTGTAACGAGAAGAAATATTTTAATTTCTCCTCATTGTTTCTTCTTTCTATGTGTGCTGCTGCTGCAACGCACATAGAAAAAACAAAATGACTCAGGGGATTGTTTTTGTGCAGGAAAGTGCTCCTTCCTGCACAATAACAATCCTGCTTACAACGCAGGCACTATTACAACATTGTGCAAGAATGCCTGCATTAGCGCTAGGCAGCACATTGTGTGCCAGCGCTGGGAAAACGTGTGAATGCGCAGTTTTGTGATAAATATGGTGCAGTCCTGCCCTTTTCCAGTAATGCAGCGCAGTACTGAAAGGTAACTGGCTGTGCTGCATTACATTTTTATAACTATGGCCCTAAAAAGAACATTTTAGAACTTTTCTACTCATTAGCAGGAAGGGTTCTTTTAAAACTAACAGTACAGAGCATTCCGAATCAAGGCTCCTTCAATCCCTCAATGAGCCCCACTCCCCTTCCCAAAATCTGACAGCCAGTGCTGAATATGAGCCGGTGGTTGCTGGTAGGGCCCACCAGCACTCATTTTTGGGATACAGGCACTTATATTTCCGCATCAGACATTTATTGAGAGCAGGAAAGGGAAAAACATGCAAAAGGGAAATAAGGAAGATGAGAAATATGGAAATACTGACACAAAAGGAGACAGCAGGAACCTGCAAAAGTTAGTTTTAGGGACATAGAGTGCCTGGTAGAGGATTAAAGGTGATTCAAGACTATGCCGCCTTTGTATTCAACACACCAACATTTAAAAGCACTGGCTGCAGACTTTTGAGCAGTGCTTTGGGCACCAGCACTCATTCTTATACCAAATAAGCACTGGATATAACTTAGGATGTAGTTACTCCGGGAGAGTGTTACAGCCACATAAAGACTATATGTATATATATATATTTATAGCCTGATACCTATATATAAGAACTATATAATCAATTTGTGGCATGATATATAAAGGTCTGTAAAGTACATTTCGAGCTAACTTAGCCTACATAGCGTCTTAAAAACATATGCATTAATCAGTTTGATTTATACCAGATCTCCTTGTGAGGTGAGGGGGGTGGTAACACTGTAATTGTCTTAAATGTTCAGTGATATTCTCAATGAAAATAACACTCGCAGTAGCATTCCGAGTAGACTATAGATGCTATTTTTCTTAAGTAGGCCAATAAAAAGACCATGTTACTTAAAGGTAACACGCACAGTAATTTGCACAGGCAAAAGTCAGGTTGTTTCATCTTATACACTTGGCTTCTAAGGAACAATCAAGAGTTTAGGGTGATACCTACGTTTCTGACAAAACCACAGTAAGGATTGCCCCCACTTGAAGCGGTTAAAACAAAGAGCGAGTTGGAATTTTCAATGGATCATTTTATCCAGGTTTGAGTGTACTACCAAAGCTAGAGGAAGACTGCTGGAAAGATTCTGTTTGTTACAGAAGATTGAAAAACAATTAGGTATTGTTGCAAATCAGTTCCGCACATTTAGTACACCACAAATGTTTTGCTTTGGATCACTTGGTTTTTGGACCTTTACTGGGATGAGTCTCCCTATCTGAGTCTAACTCATGAGATTTGCAAGGCAAATGAACTGTGCATGTTTATCACCAGTCTGCATTTTAAGATAAGGTGGATGTGATGCAGCTAGCATAAGAAGCACTGGGCAGGTTACACATGAGCTCATGTGCACACGCATGTTGCACAGGTGCAGGCTGCATGTGAGAGACTACAGTTCTGCACAGAATGGTAGCTGCACACAGGTAGCATACCTGTGGTTGTTTTCAATAGCTAATTCGACTTGTCAAAATACATGTTTCAATAGGCCTAAACCTTTCTTTTTAATATCCAAGAGTGAACCATCTGTAGGTACGCCTTATTGTAAGACAAGTGAGAGGTGGCTCAACTGTCCTAGGGGACCGAGCACTAAGTTACAGTGAAAAAACCACACTCCCCTAGGGTTTTTTTTGTGCACAAATGTTCTAGCTCTCACATCCATCCAAAAAGCACCTCACGTTCACTCTCATACCCAAACATTTAAGTAGTAATACCACTAAGGAATGGCCCAACAAATTTAAAAAGTAGTCAGAAAGATATTCCTTGGATTCAGATATAGCGCGTGAAAAACTATTATTTTATTAAAAATTTAAAATTTCAGTTTTAAAAAGCAAGAGGAATGCTCCTCCCACTCCTCGATTTAAAATGTATTCAATTTCTAGTTGGACAATATTTAAAAACTTCAGCATAGGTGTTCAATGCAAAAGTAAATAACATAAAAATACATCAACAAAACATAAACACATACATTCCCTATACTTGAGGAAACCCTATTGACACAGGGAAAAATACTGTTGTCTCTGAAGGTCCAACAATGTTACTCAGGGTTGAAAACCAGGTAAGAGCCCTGCTTCTATCCTTATGTTTACTCCTTGTTGGATTCCTTATTTAAAAGAGTGTCAACGCGTTTCGGTGGTACACAAAGAAATATTCGACCACCTTCTTCAGGACTCTACAAATAACGGGGTTTCACTCCTCCATCTAAAAGAAATGTATACATATAAGTCACATAAAATGCATTTCCAAAAGCATACATAACAAAACATATACAAAAAACATATTTAGCATACATAGACAGTGTTTCACCTTGTACATTATGTAATTTCAATAAAACTTCATCTCTTATTTTTCTAATAGATGCCTCTGATGACACAACCCAGGTTCTATAGCCCCCTGGGACTTATTGATGTTCATTCTTCCATTGTCCCACATGTAGCACCAACTATATCCTTTAGGAGATGTATATTCTACTACAGATTTTCTGCGCAATATCTCAATCCATAGGTACCAGGAAAAACTCAGCCTACCACCCATGATGGAATAATACTACATGTCCCTCTACTCAATCCACATGGTCCCCTTAAAATAAAAACTCCAATTCACACTCACCGGGTGGTCAGACTGACCAGCAAATAGCTTTCCGTTTGTACTCTCACACAACTTCATTAAAAATCCTTAGGGTTGTTTTAAAACCAGCACTAGGGAGACAAAACAGGATAACATCTACTCAGTCAAATATTAATAATCCTAATATATTACTGTATATTCTTGTTCATCCTGATACAGTATTCATGTCTCATTACCTGCTCTGTTCTCATAGGCCACGTCCTTGAATAATCGTGCCTCAACGTTAAAAATCTCCACTTTCCTATTTCTTCAAGCTGTAGGGTGGGTATGCCTCCAATCCCTTCTAACAAGACCAGCATCTAATTCTGATTATACAGATGTACAAAAACATGGGAAAAACAAACAAATCCAGTATTAGCCCTCAATAGTTTATTTATCTAATCACTTCGTGATTACTTCATGATTACTTCATGATTTGCATTCTGTAAAGTCTATGATATCAACAATCCTCTCTAGTAATGTGCAAACCACCTGCGATGACTGTTAGATAACAAGTTGCTGCCAGGTAGTGAAGACAGTATGCAGATAATTCAAAATTTGCAAACATACGTGACAAGAATTTTCAATTCTATTAAGGACAAGGAGGCGAGGATTATGCTTTCTCATTTCTTTAATGAAATGCTCAGCAGCCAATAAAAGTAACCAAAAACTACATTTCCCATGAACATTAGGGAATGACCATAGAGACTACAGTATAAAAGGTCCCAACATTAGTCCTTCTTCCTCTTTCTTTGTTGTGGAAACAGTTCAAGGTCAAAATACAATCCAATGATTTGTATGGCCCCAGGGCCTATCTGATAGGATCGCGCTGTACGCGGATGACGTCCTTTTCTTCCTGACGGACCTGCGTCGCTCCGGGCCACGGGTATTGGAAATAATGCGGGTCTTTGGCGACGTTTCGGGCTTATACCTAAACCTCAGTAAATCCACCTTGTGGGTCCTGGGAGGTGGTGCAGTGTCGGACCCCTGGACACTAGACCTGCGAGTGGCGACTGATGGCCTACAATACCTGGGTGTGTTCCTGTCTGAGTCCGCGACCCTCGCGTGGGAGCGTTCTGTGCTGCCGGTTTGGGAACGGGTGCAGACCGACGTTAAAACGTGGTCCCGGATGCCTCTTAACATCTTTGGCCGGTCCGCCATCTTTAAGATGGTGGCGCTTCCACGCCTTCTATACCAATTGCAAAACTATCCCCATTCGGTTCCAGCCTCATGGTTTCGGCGAGTGAATTCGGTCTTGGGGCAGTTCCTGTGGGCCGGGGGTTCTGCCAGGGTGGCGTTACGCACGTGCTTCCTCTCTACCTACTGTGAAGGACTCGCCACCTCGGACCTTCTGTCCTACTATCAAGCAGCTCACCTACTCGTCCTTAATGACTGGTGGTACGGTGATAGAGGCGACCCGGCATATGCGTTAGAGCGCGCACTGATGGGCGATAACATTCTCCACACGCTCCTCTACTCTGCCCGGCTGCGACGGGGCTTGCCTAGTGTCACGAAGACGGTCTTCCTTGTTTGGCGTCAGGCGTTGCGACGCATGGGCTGGTGGGGTAAGCTGACTGCGGAAACGCCGCTGTGGCGTAATGGCAGATTGCCCGCGCTGGCCTCTTTGCCGGGTTTCTGTGGCTGGTACGCGATCGGGATCTCGTCGCTGGGTGATGTGCTGTCTGGAGCCGCTCTTAAGCCGTTCCAGGACCTTAGTGAGGAGTTCCACTTGCCGCGGACTCAGTTCTTCCGTTATCTGCAGCTGCGGCATGCGCTCACACCGTATATTGCCGACTTGGAATCGCTCCCCGAATTTAGCCCTATTGAAGCGAAGCTGTTCATGGGGGAGCTCGGGGACAAAAAAGTGTCCCGAATATACCAAACGATGGTCACCCACTGCGCCTCCGACCTTCTTCCCCTGCGGACGGCATGGGAGGCAGATGTCGGTTCCCTAGACGAAGACGACTGGCGGGAGGCCCTGGAATCCCCGCGAGGGACTGCTATCGCGATGAGGCTCCGGTTCATCCAATTTAAAATCCTCCACAGGGCCTATTTTACGCGTGAGCGCCTCTGGAAAGCTGGACTGATTGAATCGCCGGAATGCTTGCGTTGTGGTGTAGAGGTAGGCTCGCTGCTACATACCCTGTGGCTGTGTCCTAGAATTGCTGGCTTTTGGAGAGGTGTGTGGTGTTGCTTGTCTGAAGTGCTAGGATGGGACCTGCCCCGCACACATCGGTTGGGTTTGCTTCATATTCTCGAGGGGGTGGGAGGGAATTGCTATAAGCGCCACCTACTGCTGTTGGGGTTGGTACTAGCCAAGAGAGATCTGGCGCGGGCTTGGAAGGACGAACGGGCTCCCCCTCTGTGTGTTTGGAAGGCTGGATTGGACTTTTGTATGGGCCTGGAGCGCCCGATCTTTGAAGCACGAGGGTGCCCCCGCAAACACTTTAGGATATGGAAAAGATGGGCCGAGTATAGGGACTTGCCACTAGACCCCCCAGTTGAACCCGAGGAAGAACCCTAGGCCTCCCCCGTGGCGTGGGCTTGTGTCTAGCGCCAGACCGACCACTTAATACTCACTTAAGGCTGTTCCTTCTTCGCATGTGCACGGGGTTAGGGAGGGACTGCGGGGTGGGATGGGTTGAGGGTGGTTGGGTGTTGGGGATGGGAACGGGTGGGGGGTAGTTTTGAATAAATGCAAGTTGCAGTATGTTTAATTCAGATTCCGATCCTGCTCTATGTAATGTATTCAAATGCTTGGTGGTTTCTCCTGACTGTGGGGTACCACACTCATTGTCTTGCTTGAATATTCAATAAAATCTGTTGTGAAAAAAAAAAAATACAATCCAATGTAGAATAACAATAACAACTCCAAACACGCCGCAGAAATCCAAAGGATCTGGAAGCAGGCAGTAGAAGAACTCTGGGTCCGTGAACCAGGAGAAAGATGAAATTCAGGAGGAAGGCGGCAAACTCTACTTCGGGTCTGAACCTGAAAGAGATATAGAGCTGTAACATCCAAATAATGCAAGAGTGTCAAAAGCAATCCAGGGGGGGAAAGAACAAGGAATAAAAGATTTGCAATAACATCAAAACAGATTGCAGAATATAACAATGCAAATCAAATACAATGGGTGGGATAATCCTCGCCTCCTTGTCCTTAATAGAATTGAAAATTCTTGTCACGTATGTTTGCAAATTTTGAATTCTTTGTCAGGACTGGAGGCTCCGATTATGCTTGTTTAAAGCTGTTCCACCACCACAGAAGCAATACTATCAATTGGTTTGTAATAAAACGTTTTGAAAACTGAATCAGAAGACCAATCTGCGGCCTTCATAATGTCAAAAAGAGTAACACCCATGGAAAAGGCTTAGAAGCCATTGCTCCACGGGCAGAATGTGCACTAAACACAGATACATCAATGCCCGCTTCGGACATAAGCCAACGCACCCAGCGCGCCAGAGTAGCTGGAGTGACAGGGCGAAATGGTTTCTGTAAGGCAATTAACAATTGACCCTGCATGTCTGAACGTAAAGAAGCAGTACTCACCTCATAAACCTTAAGACATTGCACAACACAAAGGTTGGGATGTGCGGGAAAAGACGGATAAGTAATGAGAGTAGTATTACACTTAGTCCGTCTAGAAAGGCGAAAAGAAACACCTTCAGGCGTGAAACTGCGACCCGCAAGATCTAAAACGCGGACATCCGACACACGCTTACAAGATAGAAGACACAGCAACATGGTCAACTTAGCGGACAATTGTTTACGGGACAAAAATGGATTGGAAGGCCAGACCTCCAAGAATCGCAGGACAATGGAAACATCCCATAGAGAGACATACTTAGAAGTGGGAGGCTTCGAGAGACGAATACCGTTAAGCAATTTGGAAATGAAGGGGTGCTCCCCAGCAGGCTTGCCATCAATTTGGATGTGGCCAGCTGAAATAGCGGAACGAAAATTATTGACCGTCCTGTAAGCCAGACCTGAAGAAGCCAGAGACGCCAAAAAATTAATGATCAAACAGATATCCGCTGAAACGGGATCAACTTCCCGTTGAGCACACCAATCACACCACCGCTTCCAAGCACCTTTGTATCGCTTGTGAGTATTGGGAGACCATGCCTCACTAATGAATTTGGAAGCGTCGCTAGAAATGCCCGGGATCGTCCAGCGATCCCCGAGATTCGCCACGCCAGCAGCTGGAGAGAGCCTGACAGAATCAGGGGATGCGGATCTTCGAGAGGATCCAACAAAAGATTCCACTTCTGGGGAAGAAGGAGAGGTGGCTTGCAACACATTTCCAGAAGAACCGGGAACCACGCTTGAGCCCTCCAGAGCGGAGCAATCTGAATCAGATCCGCTCGAAACCGTTTGGTGTAAGCCAGAACTCTGGGAAGCATCATGAATGGGGGAAACGCATAGCACAGAGTCGACGGCCAATGCTGAAGAAAAGCATCCGTGGCTAGAGCTAGCGGATCCGGTCTCCAACTGTAAAACAGCGGTAGTTGAGTGTTGAGGCGAGAGGCAAACAGGTCTATGCGACACTGACCCCAACGCCGAAGAAGGGAACGGAACACTCGAGGGTGAAGCCTCCAGTCGCTGAAATCCCAAAGATGTCTGGAGTGCCAATCCGCAACTTGATTGTTGCGACCCGGAAGATACTCCGCAATAACAGTGATCCTCTGCTGCAGACAAAAATGCCAAAAATCCTTGGCTATCTCCGCCAACACTTTGGACCGAGTCCCGCCCAGCTTGTTGACATAGCGGACTGCGGACACGTTGTCCATCCGGAGAAGAATGCAGCAACTGGTTTGAAGCGGAGAGAAACACTTGATCGCAAAAGAACCCGCCAGGAGTTCCAGACAGTTTATGTGGAGAGACAACTCCTGAGGGGACCAACGACCCCCCGTCGAGACAGGTCCGCAACGGGCTCCCCAACCCCATCGACTGGCATCGGATTCTATCACCAGTTCCGGCGACGCACCGAATAGGTCTCGACCATTCCAGGCCTCCATGTGGTCTAGCCACCACTGCATCTCCCACTTCACTTCCTCCGTCAGAGGAATCTGATCCGAGTACCCGAGACCTTTCCGGAGATGCTGGATCTTCAGACGCTGCATTGCTCTGTAATGTAGAGGACCCGGAAAGATCTCCTGAATTGAAGACGCTAACAGACCGACCACACGTGCCAACGATCTCAATGACACAGTCTGTCTGGAAATAATAGATGTCAATTCCCTCTTGATGTAACAAATCTTTTGGTTGGGCAAGAGGAGCTGGCAAGCAACGGAGTCTATCTTGAAACCCAGAAAATCTATAGACTGAGTGGGAGTCAAAACCCGAGAGATTGCAAAAGACCGATGGACCACTCCAGATGTTGCAGAAGCCGGATCGGACAATCCGCCATAAGGAGAATATCGTCCAAATAAATAATCAGTCTGACACCCCGAGCTCGCAGATGTTCCACAACTGGTCTCAGTAGCTTCGTGAAGCACCATGGTGCAGACGAAAGGCCGAACGGGAGAACCTGATATTCGTACCAAACTCCTCGCCACTGAAACTGGAGAAACCGACGATGGGGCCTGAAGATCGGTATCGACAGATACGCGTCTTTGAGATCCAGGCGGACCATCCAGTCCCCTTCGCGCAGGAGATCCCGCAAGAGATGGATGCCCTCCATCTTGAAGTGCCGGTAAACCACCCCACCGTTGAAGTCTTTCAGGTTGAGAACTAGGCGAGATCCGCCTCCTTTCTTCTCGACCAGAAAGACTGAGCTGGCAAACCCCGTCGGATGACGGTCGGTTGGAAGAATCGCCCCTTTTTGGAGAAGAACATTGATTTCCTCGGAGAGGCAAGCTTGATCTTGAAGGGAAAAACGTAAACAATGGGGAGGACGGGTCTGATGCACAGGGTGATAGAACTCTATCTTGAACCCTTGTACTGTTTCTAGCACCCATGCATCGTTGGAGATCATGCGCCAGTTTTCGAGAAAAAAACTGTATTCGACCCCCCAACATCACATCGCAAGCATGAATCAGGCTCACCTGCAGAGTTGGAGTCCTGGTAGTGTCCTTGTTGTCCTCCGGAACGGCCTTTTCCATATTGTCCCTTCCCCTTGCGGGAGGGATAGAAATTAGCTCTGGTGGAGTATCCTGAGTTGTGTGCGCCACCACGATGAGAGGGATTACCTCGGTGGGACTGTTGAGCGGAGCCACGGCCGAACAAGCGTCCACGACCTCGTCCGGCCCTGGCAAAAACCGGACGCATAGCCCGGCGCAAGGACGCCTGCGCCTTGTCAATGCCACTGAAGGTGGAAACAAACTTTGTAAGCTCTTTCAAGAAAGGCTGTCCAAATAAGAGACCTTGCACGTCAGGACCAGATTCCGAAGTCGCCAGCTCGGACAGCTTCGGATCCAGTTTCAAAAGAATCGACCTGCGCCGTTCAGCAGACACAGCGCAATTGGCATTCCCCAATTGGCAGATCGCCCTTTGGGCCCATTCAATCAACTCGTCTGGATCCACAAGGGCTGAGGCCTCCTTCGCCTGAAAGCCTAGATCCAGAATCTCGGTAAGAGGCCCAAGCATGTCCAACATCTTGTCTTGACAAGACCGCCAAGACCGGTCAAGGCCCTTTTTCGGGTCCTTAGCATATTTCTTCAAATAGGTGACCATCATAGGGTCGACCTCCGGCGTCTCAGCTAAATGGTCAGCGAGGTCAGGCCTCGGACATTCTGAACGGAGTCTAGCACGGACCGAAGCCTCAAAAGGTTGCTGAATATGTGCTTGAATGTAGGCGGCAACAGCAGGCGAAGGCAACCAGGAAGATGAATTTGGATGTAAGATATCCGCTGGCTCAAAAGTGAGCACCGGAGGACGTTCCGGTGCGTCCACAAAATGCTCTTTACGGACACGCTTTTTTTGGGCGGGGGAGAAGTATGTTCCGAAGACGTTGAGGAAGGAGCATTGTCCGAATCAGTATCCTGAGGTGCAGAAGCACTGGAAGGCGCAGCCGCCAAGGTCTTAGCCAGTCTCTGGAAGTCAGATTTATGGGGATTAACTGGTGATTTCGTGTTTTTTTTTAGGAGTAGGCAGCCATCCTTGTTGCTGCGCATACATATTTAAATGACGCTCGAGAGGATTAATTGCACGTACCAGTGCTTTATTAACCGACTGTTGGACTCCTTTGTCCAATTCCTCCACCAAATTATGCTCCAAAGAGCCGTCATCCTCATCCCCATAATAGTAGTCATCATCTGCGTCATAGTATTCTGCCATTCTACACAAATGTAGTAGTTAGAGCCCACAAGATGACCACAGGAATATGGAGTGTCAAAACACAAGGCAAGGGGGAGTGTGAAAACCCCACAGCAGGCTTATGAAAGAGCAGGCACAAACCTGACTCCAAAGGAATTCAAACGTGGAGGGAGCAAAAAGCCTGCGCAGTCCAATACACTCTAGGCAGAGCCTATGCTACAAGTTCCAACCGAAGCCTTCACCAGACTCCAGTGTCACACGGGGTTAAATTGAGACAGGCTGTGGGCATGGGCATTGAAAACGTCCTCGTCACTCAACCGGCGCTGAGGAAAATTCTCAGAAGCCGGAAAGAAGCAGCGCGCATGCGCGACCGCCGCCTGGCACAAGAAACCGGCTCGAGAGCGCTCGCGCTCTCAGTGCGAGTCGGAACCCCTGCTCCCGCTCCACAAGGTCCGTAGGCAACAAGCAAGCGCCCGGACAGAGAAGCGGAGGTGTTCACACGCTCCTACCAAAGAAACGCGAACGGACGACAGAAAACGAAGCTCACACAATAAACAGACGGAGCCGGAGTGTACCAAGGAAGCGTGAACGCAGCGCGCTACTGAAAGATGCCAAAACACAAGCATGAAAGCACAATGGCACAGCAAGCATTCAGCAAACAAGTAAGCATAAATAGATAAACACTTAACTGGCTGCGGAGCAGCAAAGAAAGAGGAAGAAGGACTAATGTTGGGACCTTTTATACTGTAGTCTCTATGGTCATTCCCTAATGTTCATGGGAAATGTAGTTTTTGGTTACTTTTATTGGCTGCTGAGCATTTCATTAAAGAAATGAGAAAGCATATTCGGAGCCTCCTGTCCTGACATAGAATCGGAGACCCTCTTGTATCTGATCTTCCTGCTCCAACTCGTCCACCTCTTAGAGGTCAGATTAAGGTATGCACTGGAAAATAAACTAATGCAATGTCTATAGAACATACATCCTTGGATTGCATATTTAATTTATTGTTAAAAATGAAAACTCCGGACATGCAGTATTCTAGCAGACGGTACTGCCTATACCCCTTACATTCTTATGAACGGTCTATTTGAAAAAATATATATAGCACGAGGAGTGTCAGCCTTAAATGTCCTCATTTGTCATACAACCGTCTACACAAACATCAGTTTATGCCTTAGAACAGAAGAGAGAATAAAAGTCATCTTCCAACTGCCTGATTTTATGTGCATGTAAAGACATGAGTCCGGTTCAGAATAACCCAACATATCTATTCCTTCATGTATTGCTCATAGAGCTAATCACTCGTGGGGCGGAGTACTAACATTCCCCATCGTTTCGCAGTTCAAAACCTATATCCCGATACTGCCTCTCTGTTATCGACATGCGCGCAGGCTCAATTAACGCAGCATGTCAAGTCACCCATGCCTCTCTCTTCGACTTGCATATCAACTCGATGAACGCAGTGTGTCAAGTTACTCAATCTTGTCTTGTAGAAGACTTCACCTCTGGCTTTGTAAAGAGTCATAAATCTGATATCCATATGGTCTCTACCACAGTCTAGGTATTATTACTCGCTAACTACGCTGAAATGGTGGTCTTCTCGGATTCTTACCTTTAAATTGGAGCCGTGCGTCGTGGAAGTTTCTTAGTGTTAAACGCCCCCATAGGAGCCCAGTCATATTTAAAGGGCCAAGATTGCCACGTAAACGTGACCCTTAGCGTCATGACGGCCCACATAGCTTTAACTACGCAGGTGCGGTGGCCATCTTGAAGGAATATGCAAGTCTTCAATGGCTTCAGCAGTCTAGTTTGCTAAACCCATAAATGGCTACTGCACTGTGCTCGTTTAAATACCGGCCAGGGTTCTTTATTATCGCAAAGTCATTGCAATTGTATTTCGTGTTGCCCAGAAATTAACCAGGCTTGTATTCGCAAATGTAACATATTGTTCTATATTTTGGAGACAAGGGGTGCATATATGAAAACTACTCCATAATGTTACAATAAACATTAAAAACAGAAAACCTACGCATCTCGCTAAAAAAAGGGAAAATAGAAAATATTTTGCTGTTTCAGTGTACAATGAAATCGTTTGATTCGCTATACCTTCCCACCAGAGCCTAGATTAAATATTTAACATACCCAGTGTCCCCCATGCCTTGAGGGTTGCCTAAGCCCTTTCGCAAATATTCTATGGTTCTATACTGGAAAGCTAATTCCCCACACTTTAACTATAAATGAAGTACCGGTTACATAGAGGTAATTTTGTCCAACTCTTCTCTACTATTAAGGCCGTTTTTTACAGTGTCAAATTTAATCATGTACCATTGCTCTTGCAGTTTTCTTCTACGGGCACTATTTCCTCCTCTTTTGGATTCTCTTATCTTCTCCAGCATGACCCATCTAAGGTCATTCACACGAAGGGGCCCATTATGATCGCGGATCACCGAGGAGGAGGGACCCTCCGCATGGGCATGCGGAGTTCCCTCCTGTCCAATTAGGATGTGACCGCCACCCTGGCGGTCACATCCTCTATTTGTAATATTGCGGCGGGTGCGGCTTCAAGCTGCACCCGCCGTAATGTCAGAAATGTATACATTGCATTTGTATGCAGAAAGCGGCAAGCACCGCGCGGTGCCTGCCGATTTCTGCACACAAATGCAGGGGGGTACCATAGGTACCCCCCATGTGCACCCCCCACCCCCCTTCACCCAGGGGGCCCGCTACGGGCCCCCGAGGTGAAGAACCGCATGCTTTTCCTCGGCGGAGAAGCCGCCGCGGAAAAGCATTACTTCTCAGCCATCCTAATATGTCTGGCGGTGTTTGAGAGACACTGCCACCATATTAGGCCTTTTCCGCCGCGGTTGTAAGCCAACCGCGGCGGAAATGCGGCGGACTGAAACCAGGTCCCACCAGCCATCCTAATGTGGCGGTGGGTCTTTGGTGGGTCCGCAGAGGATTTTCCGCATCCTCCGGTCCGGAGGTGGCTTCCGCCGGCCCGGAGGATGCGGAAAATCCTCCATCGTAATCTGCCCCTAAGTTTCTTTCCTGCTCTATGATCGACTAGGGGAGCATTGTCTTTTTGGTGTTGATCGCTGATCTATGCTCACACATGCGTTACCTAAGTTCCTTGGCGGTTTCTCCTATGTATCCCATTCCACACGGGCATGTGATGAGATATATTATATTTTTACTGTTACAGTTGTTCAACGTGGAGATAACATGTGTGACCCCATTAAGAAGGACTTCCTTGGTTGTCACACACAACTCACATACACTACAGCTACCACACCTGTTGTTGCCTTTGGCTCTTTCTCCGGACAACGTTCTCTGTGACTCCCTAGACTCATCTCTATATGTATGGACCAGGGAATTCCTGAGGTTTTTATTCTTTTTAAAAGCATACAGTGGTTTAGGAAGATGATTAGTTTTGCCATAGTTTAAGATTTTCCAATTGTGATTCACGATATTTTTGAGTTGATTACTCACTGCCGAGAACTAGCTGACCATTACTACTTGTTCCTTGGCTACTCTTCTATTTTTGTTGCTGTCTCAGAGGCTATCTTTCCCGTTTGAATGACCTATTTACTAATTTCTTGGGGTAGCCTCTTTCCTTAAATTTGTTTTTCAGAGTAGTCGAATGTTCATAAAAATCTTCCAAGGAAGTGCAATTTCCTCGGAGACGTAGAAATTCCCCAAAGGGTATGTTGCCTTTCTGGCTCTTTAGGTGGTAGCTGTCACATTGGAGTACAGTATTCCTTTCACTAGGTTTAGTATAAAGTTCCACAGCTAAGTGTCCCTCTGCATGTTTAATTCATTTTTTTTTTTTATTAACCAGGAAAAGCAAGAGTCATTTACCAAAAAATAAAGGCGAGTAACACAACATAAATAAACTATATAACAAGGGATACAGACAAGGCACTGATTTAAGCAGAAGTAATCATAGACAAAACAGTAAACACTTAGGGCGTAAGGAATAAATACACAAATATTTGGATCAACCAATACCACTAGGAATAATGCCAGCTTTCCAGTTGGTAATTGGACGCCAGAGTGCTTTCCCGCGCGCCCTAGATTTAACTCCTCTTGTTTCAAAAATAGCAATTTGATATCTAAAGACCGCTAAGAAACGCGCTAGCCACATCTGAAAACTTGGCGGGTCAGCTTCTTTCCAGCGAGCAGGCAGAATTAACCTTAGCACCGCTGTGCCTATAAACAATAATCTTTCTTCTGATTTTGTTAAATTTAAAGAATAATCATGTCCTAGTAAAAACAAAGTCTCTGACTCTGGTATTTTGTGACTAAATACCTCTTCCCAAAAGGATAAAATCATACTTTTGATCAACATCAAATCGGGACAATTACAAAACATATGGATAAGGGTTGCCGGCCCTTGGGTACATCTAGGACATAAATCATTCTCACGTTTACCCCACGAAAACAGTTTAGCAGGAGTAAAATAAAGATCAAATAAAGTTTTATAAAGTCGCGCTTTAAGATTGCTAGCCATAAATAACTTCTGGCTCATCTCTAACACTCTATCGATGTCCACATTGGGATTGTTTAATTTTGTTACCCATTTATTTTCAATTTTATCAAGATCATAATGTTTCTTACTCAAGAGAATGTTATACAGGGTCCCTATCCTGGTGTTTATTCTAGGTATAGCATCCATAATTTCAATTTTAGAAAGGCAGATTAGGGACTCTTTGGCTTTTAATTTAGCAAATATCTGAGCAAATTTAAAAAAATCTCCATTTGGTAAATTATATTTTACTTTCAGATCGAAAAAGGTGGTATCAAAGTCATTTATTAAGAATTCACGAATTGTTTTGATTCCCAAATTATCCCATTTCCTTGCGACAGGAATGAGATCCTGACCTTGAATGGCATTAGAGCGCCAGAGCGGCGTATATCGATTAATCTTCCCAATATGCATATATTTGACTACTTTATTCAAAATTCTCCATGCACTAGCTATAACTTCTCCCTTAAAGTCCTTATAATTCCTTGCCTCAGTCTTCCGTAAGAGTAAACCCTTAGCCTCCTGACCTAAGAGGAGCTCATATATTGAAGGTATTACTCCAAAGCCTTCCAGGCTCTCTAGACTTGGACTACTAATCAAAGGAGTAAGCTGTTTTAAAAATGCCGCCCAGTGATAGAGAGTTATGTTAGGTATAGAAAGGCCGCCTCTATCAAAAGGGAGTGATAATAATGTAAGTGACCTCCGAATCTTCCCATGTTGCCACATAAATTTTGATATGAGTGAGTTAATCAGCACTAACGTTTTCTGATCAATGGCTAGCGGAATTGCCCGAAATAAATAGAGGCATCTGGGTAGCGTATTCATTTTTAAAAAATTGGCTCTTCCTATAATGGAAAGATGGAGGCTATTAACCCTTTCGAGATCATCCTTAATCTTGACCACTAATGACCACTTAGCACAAAGAACAACTCCCAGAGACGTGGCCTTTTCAGCTCTACGTTGATCCTGACAAATGGTATTATCCGTACACAGAATAATCGTTTTTCCTCTGTTAAGAGAATATCCCGAGCAGCGCCCAAATTCCGTAGTCACTCTCTCTATTTCACCGATAGCCTCGATCAGGTCAGATGTAGTGACCGCGATGTCATCGGCATAGGCCAACACTTTGTTTTCAAAGTGGCAACTAATAACAGGCTTAATAATATTGCTTTCTAGTAATTTCAAAATAGGGGGTTAATATATAAAGCAAAAAGCAGGGGCGAGCACGGACACCCCTGTCTAGTGCCCCTGGCAATGTTGATATGTCCAGATATTGACCCTGCTGCTAGAATTTTTGCTTTGTGGCGGAGATACATTGACTTAATAGACTTAATGAATTTGGGGCCCAAATTTTTGCGTTTCATAACTTCCCACAGAAAGTCCCATGAGACGCGGTCAAAGGCTTTCTCAGCATCAAGTAGGATGATCGACATTTGTCCCCCCGTGGCAACCATGGCAGCAAATAATGCAATTACCCGACGGGTGTGTTCTGTAGTCCCTTTACCAGGAATAAAACCATGTTGCCACGGGGAAACAAGACGTTCAACGACCCCACTGAGTCTGGGAGCCAATACCTTTGCATATAATTTAGAGTCCGAATTAATCAGGGATATAGGGCTATAAGAGGTTAGCTGCTCGGGGGATTTTCCCTTCTTTGGAAAAACGATTATGTTAGCCTCATCCCAGGAGGCTGGTGGAACACCATTACATTGAATCCCAAGAAATAAATCATATAGGATAGGACATAGTTGGTGGCTAAGAATTTTAAACAGATCAATCGGTAATTTGTCTGGACCTGCTGCTTTACCAGATGACAATAAAGATAAAGCAGCACCCACCTCTGCTAGAGTGATTTATTTTTCAAGTTCTTCCTTGGTGGCATCATCTAGTAACTTCATAGCCTCAGAATTAGTAAGAAAACTATCAAGATAATCTGCTATATCAGTTTCGGTAGCTGGCGCATCCTCCGAATAGAGGTTCTGATAATACCTTTGGAATTGGTAGTTGATATCTGTCGCGTGGGTAAAAGTCTGCCCATTATCTACTATTGAGGAGATACTATTCCTAACATTTTTCTGATGTGTATGAAGTGCCAACTGTCTACCCACTTTCTCCCCACTTTCATAAACTTGTTTCCTGTGTGCTTGATATGTTTGGGCAGCTTTCTTTCTAAGTTTAGTGTTTAGTTTGGATTTCAGCACTGCCACCTGTATCATCAAATTTCTGGCTTCTTTGTTTTTGTATAATTTGGCAGTATGTTCTTCCTCTGCTTTAGCTAAGGCTGTAATTTTCAATTCATATTCTTTTTTTTAAGATTTTTCCGGCTTTATTTTGGAAGCTTATGGTTCCCCCCTTAGTGCAGATTTGTAGGTATCCCATACAATGTTTCTTGACGCGCTAAAAAGATTCATATTAAAAAATTCCTCAGTCCAGGTTTTAATATAATTGATGTATTCATTGTTAGATAGCAGCTTCCTATCAAAAGACCAAGAGCATTGTTGAGTAAGATTGATATTATAAATAGTTGACAATACTAAAGGATTATGATCCGAGATTATTTTAGGTGGTTTGTTTATGCATGAATAAGGTGCTAGGTCCCTAGAGGTAAAGATGTAATCGATCCGGACGTGCTTTTGATGGGGTGGGAAAAATACGTATAACCAGGGTCATTGGGATTGTTTTGTATCCATATATCAGTTAAGCCCAAGCTACATACCAGGTTTTAACAGCGCGGTATACCCTTGGTTTCCGACCCATATATTTCTGTTTTGGCGCTTGCATCGTGAATGATGGCAAAAGTGAAATGTTAAAATTGCCACAGAAAATTAACGGGCCTTGCCACGTAACTAATTCTATTTCCAGAGTTTCAAATACTGCGGGGGTCATCATAATTTGATCCATAAACAGAGCAAACAATGATTCCGCTGGCCAGTTTAACAATTGCCCACCTTCCATGCACGTCAGACAGAAAGCGTACTCCCTGGCCAAGGCAGGGTTTAACAAAAATTGCTACACCCCTAATATACGAGGATTGGGATGATGTTATCAGCAAATTATACCCCTTGAGTTTCAACAAAGCTCTTTTGCTCCAGGGAACATGTGTCTCCTGAATGCACAAAATATCTACAGGATTTAATTTCATTAATTCGCCCAATCGAAGACGCTTGTCTCTGGATAGAAGCCCCCCTACATTCCAAGATTGAACACTAAGTCTACCCATTATTTATGTAAAAAAATTGTATGGTAGCCTTACTCAAATAATATTCCTTGTCTTGCTTTATCTCCTTTCCCATTTTTTCAAAAGTTAACATTGCCCTTGCTAATAAACCTGGTTCATTTTTAGTTTTTTCTTCCCCTTTCCCACCACCCCAAGACTCCCTCCCCTGAACCTTACCCCTTTACCCCTCTCCCCCTTGCGTAGGCATTCAGACTCTACTAGAGTCTGTGTGATGTAGTTGCTGCACTTCTACTGAGCTACCGCTTCCCAACATGAAAAGACTAGTGAGAATTAAGCAAAAGAAAAAATTATATGACCAAAGTGGCCTCTATATCTTACAAAACATCTACGTAAATCTCAGCTCATGCCTAACAATTATTACGAAAATATCCACATATGTGTTACATAATGCAAATCAATCATGGTTAAATGTTGTTCTTTTCCTAAGCATGTACAGGTTATTACTAGCAACACCTATACATTTTTCTAAGCTTATCTAAGATAGTTCATCAAGATAGGCTTTTGCTTTCATTTCAGACTGAAAAAACTTTGTCTGGCCACCATTTTTTTTTAAAATTTTTTTTATTTTTTTATTTTTGTAAGACGTTTATTAGTGTTCAAAAAGTGCAGTACATATAGCCAAGCCTACAACCCAGCGGGCCGGCTGCAAAAAGGCAGTAGATCTCGAGGGTGAGGGACTGCAAAAAAGGGCTTGTGGTTGCGCCCCTCTTGTCACCAGCAGGTTAAACTTCAGATATCGCAGTCTCAGCACTACCTTTCAGTATTCATACAGATTCATAAGTGACGTCTTATTTTACATTTTTACTAGAACCAAACCATGAATTCAGCAAATGAAACAGAACAATTCGTATCGGCATGTCCCTGTGCCGCCACCTCAGCTGCGCCGCGTCGTGTCTGTCTTGCTTGCACGGTGCTAAAGTAAGACCCCTTTGTATGGTGCAGTGAATAGTGATGGTGTGACAGTATATTGGTGGGTCAGTGAAGCACTCGCGCAAAGAAACGCAAACTTGGATTGGGACAGCTCCAGCAGGTCGTGGTGCCTCGCCTGTCGCCTGCCAGGCGGGGGGCGCGAGTAGCAGTCAAGCGGGGTAGCCCGGCCGTTGTTTTGGCAAATGTCATTTTCGCCTGGACTCGCCATCAGGGGAGCGGCTAGTGGCGTCTGTCCGCCATGGCGTGGAGGGGTGCTGGGGCTACAGTAGTGTCTCAGGAGTCCGCTACATCAAACATGTGAACATATAAGGGGAAGGGGGAGGGGGGGTGGTGTGTACCTACGGGAGCGGTGTAACGGTTCGGAGCTGGGGACGAGTGGTAAGGTGGCAGCTGCTGGAGAGCACTCGTGCGGGCGGCCGCTCGCGTCTGCGGCCTGCGCGCGCGGTGGCCGGTGTCCAGGGCTGGGGGGGGGGGGCGCGATGCGCAATGGCGGCGGTGGTGCCGCCCACCATGCTGTCACCCCATGGCGCTCGTCTAGCACAGCTATCCCTACGTGAGTCCTCTAATCGCACCCTCGCCCTGCAAGGACCCCAGGATGCCATCCCAATGCTGCGCGATCGGGAATTGCCTCAGGCCCGCCATTTCCTCCCGGCGAAGCGCTGTGCCTTCCGCTGTAGCCCAATTGGTGAAGGAAGCGAACCAGTGTGCTGCGGTGGGTGGTTCCCACCGTTTCCAGTGCCTGGTGAGCAGCCTCTTGGCCGTGATGAGGCCCAGATCCCAGAACCGGGCTAGTGTTTTATTCAGTTTGGTCCTTCTATATAGCCCGAGGATGCAAGCCTCCCACGTTGCAGGCAATCCCGGGCCCGTGCAGTGAGTTAGGAGCGATGTTACCTCCCCCCAGTATGTAGCCAGAGATGGGCAGTACCAGAGCATGTGCAGGATGTCCGCGCCCAGCAAGTCGCATCTGGGACATGCGGCAGTGTCGATCGCAAAATACTTATTTATCCTATCTGGTGTCAAGTAAGCCTGGTGCAATATGTACAACTGGATAATGCGGAAGCGGGAGTTGCGGGGGACGTTCACAGGGCTGGCCAGGACCAGGTTCCACTCTTTATCAGTCCAGTCCCTCCCCCTTTGGGCTGCCCATTTGTCCCTGATCTGCTGTGTGGATTTTTGTGTGTGGATGAGAAGCGCTTGTGCCAGCCAGTGTGTGATGTGCGAGCCTCTGCCCATAACATGCAGGTATTGGATTAGATAATGCATCGGTGGCTCCTCTTGGATGTCTCCCCAGGAGTCAGTATATGTCCGCAGTATCGACGCGTGGAGCAAGAATTGTCCTGCCGGCAGGCCAGAGCTCCCTGACAAATCCGCAAATGGAAGCAGGGCCCCGTCTGCATACAGGTCGCCCATGGTGTCCACTCCGGCCGCGATCCAGTGTTCCAGGTTGCGGGGCATTATCATCCCGTTCCTCCTGGGAGTGCCCAGCAGTGGGAGGGCCGGGGCATACGGTCTGACGGCCTGCGTCAGTTTCAGGCTACGGACAAAGCACTTACGGGCCGCAGCCATGTGCAGGGGTAGGGGGCGAGGTCCCTTGGTCAACGGATGGAACAGGGCGCACACCTGGGAGTGGGTCCATTGGCGATCCGCGTTGGCCGTGTCGTCAAGGTGGGTGTCATTCAGCCAGTACGTCACCCATTGTAGCTGTGCAGCTAGGTAATATAGCTCCATGTTGGGGACTGCCAGTCCACCCTCCGTAGTAGGGGAATATAACTTAGCCAAGGCCACGCGCGGACGTCCCGCGCTCCAGATCAAGCCGCGGATCATTGTTTCCAGGTCGCGGAATATACGCGAGGGGACATATGTTGGGATGTTCGCAAAGTGGTAGAGTAGCCTAGGGAGCGCTATCATTTTAGACAGTGCTATCCGGCTGGGCACGTTCAACGGCAAGGTCTTCCAGAAGGACATCTGGGCCCTCAGTGAGGAGATGGCACGCGTCAAATTGCCTTCCAGTATGTATTGTGGGTCTCTGTAGATGTGTAGCCCAAGGTACTTGAACGTGGTTGGGTACCATGTGAGCCGAGTCCCTCCGAGGTGTACATCGCATTCCCCCTGGTCCGGGCTGAACGCGTATATGCCCGACTTGGTCCAGTTGACCCTGAGGCCGGAGACCTCCGCAAAGGTCTGGAAGATGTCCGACAGCTCGGCGGGCATCTCAGTAAGGTCCCGCACATAGAGCAGCAGGTCATCTGCGTAGAGCGAAACCGTGTGTATTCCATCGGCCAGTGGGATCCCCCACTCCGCTCCTTTGTCCCGCAGCAAGGCCGCCAAGGGTTCAATGGCCAGAGAGAAGAGGAGGGGCGACAGGGGGCAGCCCTTTCGGGTGCCCCTGCGCACCCTGATCTTCTCTGACAGAAGCCTGCCCGTCCGCACTCGGACACTGGGTCTCTGGTAAAGCAGTCCGACCATTTCCGCGAAGGCATCTCCCATACCTAATTTTTCCAACACTGCCCCTAGGTATGGCCACTCCACAGAGTCAAAGGCCTTTTCCAGGTCTAATACCAGACACCCTGATCTCGGCCAATGTGCTGCAGCCGCTTCCTGAACCCGGAAGAGGCGACGCAGGTTGCGAGAGGTGCTCCTCGCCGGCATGAAGCCATTCTGATCCTCATGCACCAGGGTCTGGACCTCCAGGGCCAAGCGTCGGGCCAGGAGGGAGGTAAAGATTTTATAGTCGGTGTTCAGCATGGCTAACGGCCTATAAGACCCCATGTGCGTACCGTCCCTGCCTGGCTTCAGTAGTGAGACCAGGTTCGCCTCATTGAGCGAGTCCGGGAGTGTCGAGTCCTCAATTGCGTTGTTGTACAATTTGAGCATCTCCGGGACCAGTACGTCCGAGCACGCCTTAAAGAATTCGTCTGGCAGACCATCCGGGCCAGGGGATTTGCCATTGGATAACGCGAAAATTGCTTCACGCATGTCGTCTGGGGTGAATGGCGCCCCTAGAGCGTCCCTCTGCGCGTCCGTGAGGGAAGGCAGGGGGATGTCCGCAAGGTAATCCGCAATGTAGGCCGTGGAGACCCGCAGTTGTGATTTGTAGAGGGTCTGATAGTGCCCCACAAATGCCTGATGTATCTCATTTTGGGTGTACACCACGTCTCCCTCAGCCGTGCGGATGGCGGACACCGGTTCCGTGCGGTTCTCCTGTCGGACCAGCCAGGCCAGTAGCCTCCCAGGCTTGTCACTGTACTGGTGTACTCGTGCCGAGTGAGCCGCGAAGTTGACGTGCCGCAGCCTTTCTAGCAATTCTTCGTGCTCCGCTCGGGCCTCCCTCAGTTGGTCTCCAGTGCCGCCTACCGCCTCCTGCTCCCAGCGGAGTAAATCCGCCTCCACCCTGCGCAGTTCCGCCTCCAACTTTTTCTGTATGCCTCCCTGAGTGCTCAGGCAATGCCCCCGCACCACCACCTTGAAGGCGTCCCATTCCACTCTCGGGGAGGACGCTTTGCCCGAGTTATCTTCGAAGTATTGCGCTGCGCAGGCCTGCAGGTAGTCCCTAAAGGGGCCGTCTAATAGCAGAGCAGGCTGTAGCCGCCATGTGGGGATGGGTGGGTGCGGGCGCTCCCAAGCCACGTGCAGGGTGTGTGGGTTGTGGTCCGAATGTGTCCGGCCTAGGTATTGGGAGTCAGTGATGTGTGGCAATAGTTCCGTTGATACCATTTGTCTGACCACCATGTACAATTTTGAGTTTAGCCGGATTGTTCAAGAATGCCAAGGCTCCCTTATCTTGGAATGGTTTAATCAATAGGCGCAACCGCCATCGTCTTTCCACGGTTGCGTGACAAAAATCGGGCCTTGAAAAAAAATGAAAAATCACTGAAAGATAATTTGCGATCAGGTCTCGCTTTCTCAGACACCACCTGCCGTAGCAAAAAAATTCCAAAGTATACTAAAATAGCACGGGGGTACACCGCTGGTTTCGGTGGTAGGTTGAATGGGATTCGATGGGCCCGTTGTATTTCCACATCCCAATTCCAGTTTTGAACTTCAGGCATAGATTCACTAAGAAGTTTAATAATGAAAGCTCGCATGTTCTCCCCCTCCATCTTCTCCGGAACTCCTAAAATACGCAAGTTATTGCGCCGCTGCCTATTTTCGAAGTCCTCAAGCTTCCATTTGATATCCATGAGCTCTGCCTCCTGAAGCTTTATTTTCTCCGAGTTCTCAGAGGAGTCTTTTTCAGCCGACATCACCCTTACTTCCATTTCTGTGACTCTTTCGCCTATATGATTACAAGTTTTTGAAAGCTTCTTGACAACCCCTTGCATTTTGCGCAAAGCTGCCCGAGATCGTTTGCTATCCAGAGCGGTCTCATCTCTATGTGCTGCTATAGCCTGTAAAATAGTCTCAACCGCCGTGGGAGGCATCTCCGAGATGCCGGAGCTGGCACCATGGCTGGCATCAGGGCGATCTTTGGCTAGACCACATTGCATGACTCTAGACCCTACTTTAGTCTTGGCTTTAACCGTGTTAACATTCTGTCTTCCTTCCCCATAACTATCTTCTGAGGAATTAGGAAGAGGTTCCGACTCCTCGTCCTCCTCCTCCGTAGACTCATAGCTCTCCAACCATTCCCCCACGACATCAGCTCCAACCTCTCCGGTCTCGTCAGAAAAGGAATAAAACTCACTATGGTCTTTTTCACCCTCCGGGAGCTGAGCGGTTTGTAGCAAGCTTGCATTAGGTATTAGCACATTGATACCTTCATTTACTGCAGTCCGCCCCGGGTAGCTGCCAGGATGCATAAGTGGGGGTATGGACAATAGTTCTTCTGAGGCAGCTGAGTGTGGAGTAGGTGGTGTAGATATGGTCTGGTTTGTAGCTAACGCAGCCTCCGTAGTCAAGTTACCTAGCTCACTTTGTACCCCTAATATGTTTCCACCAGGGCCTGTGAACGACATAGCGCGCCCCTCCACACCTCGGATCTCGCCAGCTTCTAGCCCCTCTGCCAACTCACTAGATTGTAAAAGTTCAGAAGTCTCAATGATAGTCAAATTGTTAGTCATAACCATAACTGTGGGCTGGAGGTTGGTGGCAGCACATGGGGGATCAGATGCTCCATTGTTTAAGCCCAGAATGTTATTTGTTTGAGACATGGAGAGAGCTGAGAAGCCCTCGTCCACTAAGCTGTTCTGACCATCATTTGAAGGTATGGTTAATAGTAACTCAGCCTCAACCTGAGGACTAGCCTGGGCCAGTTGTTCCTTCAAAAATAAATCAAGTACTGTGACCCCCCAGTAGTACTTAGCTTTCTTCGTGAGGCGAGGACCTCCTGTCTTGGAGTATTGTTCATGGGCATAATCGCTTGTTGCTTCTTCGCTTTGGTTCTCATCGTTTTGGCCGAGATGCTGTCAGACTCTTCCCCGTCCAATGAGCCCTCTCGTTGTTGCCTTTCTGCCTCCTTGCGTAGCACTCTGGCTGCCTTCGCGACCCGTGCTCTGGTCGCGGCGGCTGAAGCACTCTTCGGTGGCATTGCTGGTATTTTCGGAGAACTCAGCGGATTTCTCCGGCCACACGGTTGTATTCGAAAAGCGAAGCTGCCACACACTACAAAGTCGGAGCTCTGTAGCGGTGGCTGCACCGCCTGGGATATCCACCGAAGCACGGTTATTGCAGCAGGCTGGAGTCTGTCTGAAGCGTTGCTGTGAGGGAGAGCCATGGATATCCGCGTATGCCCAGGTAAGTTCAGACGTCTTTCGAGGCTTTCCCTGTGTTTTCTATACTGTAGTAACCCCTGTACCATAACGCCACTTAGATAAAGAGCAAAAAAGCGGGAGTACAGATTAGGGCGTAGACACAGGTTCAAAATGCACAATTTCCTCGACTTCCACGATTCTCAGCGATCAGCCAGCATCCATCATCGTTCAGCGATAGTTGGTAGTCGGCAGTCAGCAGTCATTTACAAGCTCCATTCAATCGAAAAATGAGCGATATAAGCTTGGGTCAGCTCCGGTCTGGTCACAGTGAAGCGGAGCTCAGTGAAGTGCTGCAGTCCGGTCTAACGCTAGACCGCCATCTTGCCTCCCGAACCCTCGAGTGCCAGCCCGCATGTTTAATTCTAATGTCCAGGAAGTTAACACTGTTCTGACTATAGTTTGCCCTGAATTTCAGATTCTTATCCCCTAGGTTTAACCATTCAAGGAATTCATTGAGTTGTTCAAGGGGACCACGCCATATGAAAAAGATATCATCTATGAATCGGACCAATTTGTGGACATTTTCATAGAATGGGCAGATTTCCTTGTAAATATGTTTCTCCTCAAATGCCCCCACATAGGTACAGGCCAGACTCGGCGCACAGGTGGCCCCCATGCTAGTACCTTTCAGTTGGATATACAGGTTATCCTTGAAGATAAATATATTGTTTAAAAGAACCATAGAGGTGCAGTCAACAATAAATTCCTTATTTGCCCTTTTTATCTCGGCCTTATCCAAAGTCCTTTTCACTTCTTCTATAGTATCTTTTTGTGGTATGTTTGTATATAGTGCCTCGATGTTGAGGGTCACCATATACTTCGATCTTAGTAATCATATCTGATGTATCCTTTATATATGACTTTTGTTTTTGAACAAGAGGTTTTAAAAACACATCAGCGTATTTGCTATGGGGTTTCAAAAGGGATTCTATAGAAGCAACTATAAGCCTAAGGGGAGGATTGTTCAGGCCCTTATGGACTTTAGGTAGTCCACAAAACGCCAGTATTTTGGGAATTTTTGTTATTGAGGAATTGGTATTCATCAGCATTTATCCATTCCTCATTTTTCGCATGTTCCACCAGTTCTTCTATTTCTGTTTTCAGTCTATCCACTCTTGACCAAGGGACCGGCTGATAGTGTTCCCTGCAGAGAAGTAGTAAAGCTCTCTCTTCATAATTCTGTGTAACGAAAACAACAACCCTGCACCCTTTGTCCGCTGGCTTTATTGTTATTCTATTGTCCTTGGATAGAGAATCCACAGCCTTTTTCTGGGCTTAGACATATTGTGGGTATAGTAATGCTTCTCTTTTAAGAGCTTATCAATTTCCATTCTGACTACTGATTCAAATATTTCAATGTTTTTACCCACCATCCTTAAACTAGGGGTGAACGTAGACTTAGGGCGCAACCCTGAATCAACTGGCCTTTCTTGACAGGGTCTATCCTTGAAGAAGTTCCACAACCTAATCTTCCTAAAGAAGGCCCGCAAGTCTTTTTCCAGGAGAAATGTATTAATCCCTGTTGCTGGCACAAAGCTAAAACCTTTTCTGAGTACATCCTCTTCTATCCTATTTAGTTCTCTCTTTGACAGGTTGATAATAGGGGTCTGTTCTACTGCCAATAGATCTTGCTCCTTGTTCTGAGGTATTCTTGTGGTTGTTGGTTCCTCACGTACTCTTGGGGTTGTTGATTCTGTCCACTTTGCCCTCTTATTGGTGTCCCCCTGCTTCTGTTTGAGTATCCCCTTTGGGGCCTCTGTTGTCTTGGTCCTAAAAAAAAACCATCAAATTTCTTTCTCTGGCCCTTGTTTCAATCCTTCTTCTTCACTTTGGGCATCTTTCTCCCCACTGTTATCTGAAGTGTCGGAGAAGTTCGCATGTTTGCGGCGCCTATAATTGAAAAACCTGCCCCTCTGGGGCCTCTCCCAGTTGTGTTCTTGTTTCTCTAAGTAATAGTCTTTTTTGAAAAAAGGATATACAATTTCGTGGCTAAATCTACTTATGTCTTTTTTCAATTTGAAGGTCTTTTTATTAATGAGGTATTCTCTATAGCCGCACATATCTTGATTTATTTCATCTAATTCATTTTTCTCTTCCTCTACGGCATTGCTGTCATTAAGGGTAGCTTCCAGTTCGTCTATCTCCCTCTTCTCTATGAGAATGGTTTCTTGTGCAGTCTCTATAATGAGCAACATCCAATGTCTGCTACAACGATTGGATATCAATGTCCAGGTGTCCAAGAATTTCTTGTTTTGGACAAATAACCTAGGCTCATTCCTCACCTGTAACCCTATAGGGATAGTCCCTGATCTTACATATTCTATGAGGAAGTCTGCATGAAGTTCCGTTCTAATCATCTTCTTTTTTAGATTTACTAATTGGTTCCACTTTTCCCCACCATTAGTGATAATAGTGACATTATGTCCATTTTTATTGTTTGTATTGAGGATTTTATTCAATTCTACCTCGCTGAAACCAAATGTTTTAAGTGCCTCCATTCTGCACTGTCAGAGAAAGCCTCTTCGACCAAAAGGTCGTACTACAAATGTAAAACAAGTAAGAGGTGGCTCAGCTGTCCTAGGGGACCGACCACTAAGTTACAGTGAAAAAAACACACTCTCCTAGGTTTTTTTTGTGCACAAATGTTCTAGCCCTCACATCCGTCCAAAAAGCACCTCATGTATTTTTATGTTATTCACTTTCGCATAGAACAACTACGCTGAAGTTTCTAAATATTGTGCAACTAGAAATTTAATTAATTTTGCTTCGAGAAGTGGGGGGAGCGTTCCTCTTGCTTTTCAAAACTGAAATTTGAAATTTTTAATAAAATAATAGTTTTTCACGCACTATATCTGAATCCAAGGGATTTCTTTCTAACTCCTGTATAAATTTAGTGGGCCATTCCTTAGTGGTATTACTACTCCAATGTTGGGGATGTAGACATTAATGTTGAGCATGGCCTTACAGTGAAATATCCCCACAAAAGATTTTCACTGTTGCAAGGATGGCTGCTGCCATTGGGAATCATTGGGATACCTTTTTATATTTATTAGACGATTAACGGGGATTGGTAGCACCTAGAGAAATGCTTATTTAAATTGTAATTAGAAATCCTCTGTAATGGTAAGTTTGGATTTTAAATTATTAGTTTTGAAATGCCGTTTTTTGATGTTTCTTGTGCCTATTTGGGAGTTTCCAGCTTCCTAGGTTGGTGATGGCTCTTCCACTAGGAAATGTGTATTGGAGCCAGACAATGCACACAAGAGGGAATTTTCATGAGAGGCTAGCTGAGGTTGGGGGGATTGTGCCCCGCCCTGATTACACTTTAAAGAGACTTTCCCCAATGTCATGTAGTTCCTATAGATCTTTATAGGATTTGCATCTTTAGACAACAAACACTATGGGATTGGTGTCCAGACTGATACCAGACACCCCCAAATGATATGCTTGCGAGTAGACCAGCTAGCTGACAGTGCTACTATAAGCCCGCCTTACCAAGGAGCGAATAGATTCTGGCAACTATCGAACATTTATTTTTTATTTTACAGAGTTTTATATAGCGCAAACTTGACCCGAATTGGGTATCAGCGTGCTTTACATAGCACCAGGTGCATTACATAAGGACACATTAATTTTGTTTGTTAGACACATGGAGATTATGTGATTTGCCCAGAATCACAGGATGTTCATCGTCATTGCTGAGACTCGAACCCAGTTCCCCAGATACGAGGTTGACCACCCTAGCTGTTAGACAAACTCCTCTCCCCTGGCCCTGACATGACAACCATGACCCCCTCAGGGATCGTGGAAACAGTACAGTACCTTTCGCTCAGTCACTCATGCTCACTCGGTCTCAGAAAGATACACAGAATAAACAGTGGGGACGTTTCAATAAGCATTTATTGAACTAGCGTCATTCTGGTATAAAATACGTGTGGTGCAATAACCATTAGACAGAAAAAGATATATAAGGTTGGAAGCACCAACAGAGTAAATTAAACGTAGAATTCTACCATGGTGCTAAAGCAGTAAATATATGCAGGCATATAGATACATAGCAATCATCAGGCATACTCCTACTATGCTAACCCTATTTAAGTGTACGTAAGTGTACCTAGCATGTATATGGGTGTAAAGCCAAGAATCCCCCTAGGAGAGAACAAACCCCATTACCTGATGGAAGAGAATGAAGGACTCCCATCCTGGTCTCGAGTTGGACATCCCGCAAGGGATGTTAGACCACTGCGTGCTGGAGTTTCTACGTGCAGGGATATCAGGGTCTTGTGTCAGCATGGAATTTTCTCCTCTAGTTTGCCCAGCGAAAATGTGGCACTTATATATTCCAAAGGTTCCCTCAGGAGTTCTACCTAGCTGTGTCATGGTGCTGTGGGCCTTTCATCCAAGGATGACGATAGCGGTGACTTTTGTACAGAGTTAATATGCAGAAGAGGGTAGTCCTGTTGTGATACCGAGAATCCTGATGCATAATAAATTAGGCTAGTCTTCGAAGAAAACCACATGACATTTATTCGGCATCTAACTAGGCAAAAGGTCAGTGCCAGAGCTGTTACGTAGAGTAAAGTAGGACAAATTTATGTAAAATGTTGTGCAACTACCTATGCCTTGATTGGGGTACCTTGGGGCTCATTACATAAAGAGACCTGACACCAACCCTTTGTGTCACTAGTTAGCCTGGAGCCAAACCCAGGGAAGAGGGGAGAACTAACCAGAACTAGTTGTAGGGACACATAAAGGGGTGTCTCCTTCCTACTGGGATTAACATGGAATCCCTAAAATGTAAAGGAGAGAAAGACCCTGGGCCGGGACTGCAACAGTGGCAACAACGTGGACACGTGGAAGGATAAGCCCCCTGATATCCTGAGGAACTTAGGACTGCAACTGATCCAGAGGACTAGTGGATCTCTCCAGAGCCAGTGAAGATGGCATCCTTACACCCCCTCAGGACTATTTGGGGAAAGATTTGCCTCTACTGACCACTAGAGACCCTGCAAGATAGCTTGGGGTAACCCATGAAAAAACACTGACAAAGCCGAATAACACTACTTTTCTGTGTTTTAAACCATTTTGTACAGCTCTGTGGCTGCTATGCAGTATGATTGAAAGTAAAGATAAAGGTGCTATGATGTGGTCAGTGGTATCTGCCTCATAGCACTTTTTTCCTACACTTTCAGCAATGCTGCCCTGCAGAAGGGCTGCTGTACAACATGGCTAAAAAACAGTGACAAAGTCAATAGATGTCGCATATGTGAGACCTATTGACTTTTCCAATGCTTGTTTCTAAACCTCATGCACTCAGTCATAAGAAGCAAAATGGAGAAGGAGTGGGCGGAAGGGGGAAGAAGGAGGTGGTGCTAGGGCCGGAGCTGCCGACTTTGGAACTGGGGATCCAGGTTCGAGTCTGCGTCGACTTGACATTTGATTCTGGACAAATCACTTAGGGCCACATGTAGTGTTAAACAGTTGTGCAATTCCCTAATTGCGAATCCTTGTGATTCGCAATATGGAAATCGCTTAACAGAATGTGCGAAAGTGCATTTAATACTTTATGCGCGTCTCAGTGGGTTGCATATGACCTATGTCATGAATATTAATGAGGTAGTTCGCAATTTGTGAATCATTAGTAGTTGCAAAAAATCACAGGGATGGTGCCTGCTGAAGTCAGAAGACCACCATGTCTGTGATTGCTTTTTAAAAAAAGCAATCTTTTGTGGGGGGTAAAGCAGCCTGTTTTCCTTAAAGATATGTTACAAAATGAAAAATAAAAAGTTTTCGTACACTTTTTTAAGAGCAGGTCTGTGGGACCACGGCCTGCTCTTAAAGATGTTTTCATATACATTCACAAAGATAAAGGGGTTCCTTGGGGACCCCTCCCCATTTGCGAATGGGTTACCACCAATCTGATATTGGTGGGAAATTGCAAATGTTTTGGGACCGCATTTGGGTCGCAAAACATTTGTACATAGCACTGCGATTCGGTATTAGGAAGGGATGCCCTAAACATGCCTCTTCCTAATAGCGAATTGCAAACCCATTTTATGACTTGGTAAGAGGTTCCCGAATTGCACAAATGAGTTTTGTACATCAGAAAAGACTTTTTTTGCAGTCGTGCTGTTTGCAAACGCAAAAAAGCTTCGCACATGTGGCCCTAAATCTCCCTGCCTGAAAAAAAAAAAAATTGTGAACGTGTGCAATTTAACTGGTACTTTTGTAAAGAGCTCTGATAGGTTGGGTCGAGTACGTGTTATATAAAAAAAGACAACAAAAGAAGAAATAGTGCGAGCAGCGTTGGAAGAGATGGGTGGACAGAAGGCCAAGCATTGGTTAGTGGGTACCTGAAATAGTGAGCCTAGTGGCATTTGAGGCTCACAGAAGGGGGTCCATAGCAGGTCTAGAAGGATTGGATATATATCAAATTTTTAGGATAGCCTCTGATTAAGTTAATCATTCCATATAGATTAAATTAAGTAAATGGATTTAATGAGTATATCCTAAAAATAAGCCGATTTATCCAGCACTTCTGGACTTGTGCTGAACACTCCTGCCAGACCAAAAGTTCCAAAAGCAGAACAATACAAAATACATGTTACAAGAAGACATGCAGACAGGATGCTCGGAAATTCTTTACAGACAGTCAGCACCGGACTGGCCTTCTGCTCCTGTATTGTTTAATTCTCCGAACAGCTCAATGAAGCATACTAATTTGTATTTTTAGTGAAAGGAATGCCGAAAATACTTCGGAATGGCACACCCTTGTTACCTTTATTGTTGAATACTCGGAAGAAATCCTGCTTTCCTCTTCACTACAGCAAAGGTTTGAGGATTTTAAATTTACTGGTAGAGGAAAATGGCTTGGAACAAAAATCACTCTTTATTGGCAGGAAGTTCTTTCCTGTGTTTCGTTGACATCGATGTGAAATAACGGTATTACAGTCGCTAAGTAAAAGCCGGGAACTCTCATAGTTATGATTCACCACATCCATTTTAAATGTACTGTGGAAGTCACCTTAAAAATATTGGAGCCGAAGAGCTTTAGCATTAATCAAAGGGGAAGTTGTTAGGTGTAAACAAATATTTTCTCAGATATTCCTTCATATTCCAAAAGCGAAATATTTAATTAAGTGTAGATACACTGCCTAATTATAAATAGCACGACCACAAAAGTGCGACGTAGTAATCATCCACATTTGGATACATAACAACTTTTTCGTTTATTTTAGTTTTAATATATAGCAGGCAATGCAAACACCATTTAAATCCATATTAAACATTAGAGGGATTAACATAAGGAGCTCACACATGTGCCTAGTCGATTGTTAATGCTGGTTACTGCTGTTAATTAAAATATCCCAAGCCTAGCTTCACAGGCCCGCCAGCAGGTCCCTGCTGCATCCTTGCCCACCGCTGGCTGATATCATTTAAGCGAGGGTGGCATGGAGTGGGGTGCCTATGTTTGCCGCCACCTCAAGTCTGGGAGGACATTCTCTGTTGCCATCTTCCCCCCAGTCCTTTCTACTCTGCACCCGTGACCTGCATGGATGCCCAGGACTATAGGAGAAGGTCCCTATAGGTTCAGCCCCAAGGCAGGTAGCAGCAGAAAGATCCCTTGGTGCAGATTTACAAGCCCCTTGCGCCTCCTTGTGCTGCCATTGTGTCACTTTTTTTATGTCACTGCGGCGTAAACAATGCAGCCAATTTACAACGTGGCGCATCAAGGGAGATGCGTCACTTTGGTAAGCCCTGCATCACATTATACCTGCGTCGGGTATAATGTGTGCAGGGTAGGTGTTCCTACGCAAAAAGACATGTAGAACAGACGCAGTGAAATTTATAACATTTTACTGCATTACTTCATGCCTTCACTGCGTCAAAATCCCTACACCTGCTCAGACCAGGCGTAAGGAATGAAGCAGGGATTTAAGAATGGGACTCACCTATCTGTTGTGGCGCAGTGCTGGAGTTGCGTCACTGTCATGAGCAACTCGAGCACTGCGTCACTTTTGGGGCAACGGATGCATCAGAATTTCTGATGCATCTGTTAATCCTTGCGCCATGGAGCACTGTATTGTAAATACAGTGCATCCATGGGGGCGCAAGGAGATTTGGCGCGGGTGCAAGGAAACTGACGCATCTATGCAGATGCGTCAGATCCTTGTAAATCTGCCCCAAGTCTTCACCTCATGCTTGTAGGCCACCTCCCTTTGATGCGTCTCAGCACGCATGGCTTAACCATGTTTGGGCATTTGCTTGGCAGTAATTCTAGCATCAGATCCCTAAACAACATTATATAGGAAAGTCGTTAGGATTTCAGAATAGTACAGCTACCTGAAAGTTTAACCTCATCAGAAAAAACCTATAACAATAAAAAAATGTTCTAAGTCCTATTTCGTCATGAAATTATTTTTATTATGCTTACATACATTATTAACATGATCTTCTGGAACCTCTAGCCTTCGAGTGATTGTTTTTGAACAAATGTAACAAGTGCAAGTATATGTCCATTCCACTTTAACTGTCCTTTTTAGGTCTCGTCTGAGACCGTGTAGATATTTTGTTAGCTTACCTTGGGCTTAGAGACCTCCCATTGTTTACCACTGGTTGGCTTCATTGCCACTCTCATTTAATTGCTTCTCTTAAATCAGCGCATGTTGGTTTTAATTCCTCTTCGTGTGTTTGTCCTTTCCCTGGAATATGGTCTAAGTACTTGTGTCCTTCCACTGCTCGTCCTTTCAGAGTTACTGTTTTTTTTAGTTGAATCACTCCATAAGAGTGAATGTGCTTGTATGCCATCTCCTTCTAGGTCTTCCCCCCACTTCCCTGTCACTCTCTGATCCATGTGCTTTTGTATCCTTCTGCATTGTTGCTTGCCCCCTGATGTTCATGACGTCTGTCAGCGGTGCCCTATCTGGCTCTGTTGTCACAGCCACAAACAGAAAAATCAAACTAATGAACTCCATACTCCAAAAACTTCCTGCCAGTGCAGTCATTCTCATTTTGTTTTTGAATAACAAAATGTTTGGTGGGAGCCGCTAAAAGCAAGAGTTGCCATCCATCGAACATTTGACACTTTCAGGGAAAACCCTGTGATGGGGAGTCCTCTGAAGTTACAGATATCACCACTGAGAAATGTGCATTGGAGCCTGACAGGTTGCCAGGGGTTGGGGGGGAGTTGGGCCCTGCCCTGATTACACTTTATAGGGACTTTCACCAGTGTTGTGTAGTTCCTATAGATCTATATAGGATCTGTGCGTTTAGACAACATAAACTATGGGAATGGTGTCCAGACTGATTCAGACACCCCCAAAGGATATGCTCACCAGTAGACCAGCTAGCTCACAGTGCTACTATAAGCCTGCCTTACCAAGGAGCAAATAGTTTCTGGCAACTATCGAACATGACAACCCTGACCCCTCAGGGATTGTGGAAACAGTACAGTACTTTTCGCTCAGTCACTCGTGCTCACTCGTCTCAGAGAGATACACATAATAAACGTTGGGGACGTTTTCAATAAGCATTTATTGAACTAGCGTCATTCTGTTAAAAAATACGTGTGCTGCAACAACCATTAGGCAGAAACAGATATATATGGTTGCAAGCACCAACAGAGTAAATAAAAGGTAGAATCCTACCATGGTGCTAAAGCAGTAAATATATTCAGGCATATCGATACATAGCAATTATCACGCATACTCCTACTATGCTAACCCTATTTAAGTGTACGTAAGTGAACCTAGCATAATATGGATGTAAAGCCAAGAATCCCTCTAGAAGAGAACAAACCCCATTACCTGATGTGAGAGAATGAAGGACCCCCGTCCTGGTCATGAGTTGGACACCCTGTAAGGGATGTCAGACCACTGTATGCAGGAGTCTCTACGTGCAGGAACCTCAGGGTCTAGTGCCAGCTTGAAAGTTTCTCCTCTCATTTGTCCAGCGAAGATGTGGTACTTATATACTCTAGCGGTACCCTCAGGGGTTCTACCTAGATGTGTCATGGTACCGTGGGCCTGTCATCCAAGGATGACGATAGCAGTGAATTTGTACAGAGTTAATATGCAGAAGAGGGTAGTCCTATTGTGATACTGAGAATCCTCATGAATATTAAATTAGGCCCATTTTCGAAGAAAACCACATGACATTTATTCGGCATCTAACTAGGCAAAAGGTCAGCGCCAGAGCCATTATGTAGAGTAAGGGAGGACAAATGTACGTAAAAGGTCATGCAACTACCTATGGCTTTATTGGGGTACCTTGGGGCTCATAACACACATAAAGAGACTTGACACCAACCGTTTGTATCACTAGTTAGCCTGGAGCCAAACCCAGGGAAGAGGGGAGAACTAACCAGAACCAACTACTGGCATTAAAATGGAATCCCTAAAGTGTGGAGGAGAGAAAGACCCTGGGGCTGGACTGCGACAGTGGCAACAACATGGACAGGTGGAAGGATAAGCCCCCTGATATCCTGAGGAACTTAGGACTGCAGCTGACTCCCAGGACTAGTGGGTCTCTCCAGGGCCAGTGATGATGGCATCCTTACATCCCCTCAGGACTAGTTTAGGAAAGATTTGCCTCTACTACCCACTAGATACCCTGCAAGATAGCCTGGGTTAACTCATGAAAAAACACTAACAACGCCAAATAACTCTACTTTTCTGTCTTTTAAGCCGTTTTGTACAGCTCTCTGGCTGCTATGCAGCCTGACTGAAAGTTAAGGAAAAGGTGATATGACGTGGCTAGTGGTGACTGCGTCATAGCACCTTTTCCCTGCACTTTCAGCAATGCTGCCCTGCAGAAGGGCTGCTGTACAACATGGCTAAAAAAAATTGATAAAGTCAATAGATGTCGCATAATTGAGACCTATTGGCTTTGCCAATGCTTGTTTCCAAACCTCATGCACTCAGTTCTAAGAAGCGAAATGGAGAAGGAGTGGATCAAAGGGGGAAGAAGGATGTTCTGCTAGGGCCAGAGTTGCCGACTTTGGAACTGGGGATCCCTGTTCGAGTCTGTGTCGACTCGACATATGATTCTGGGCAAATCACTTAGGGCAAGATGTACTGTGAAAATGTTGTGTGCAATGCCCTAATTGAGAATCCTTGTGATTCGCAATTAGGAAATCGCCAAATATCATGTATGAAAGTGTGTTGAACACTTTATGCACGTCCCAGTGGGTTGCAAATGACTTAAGTCATGAATATAAATGGGGTAATTCACAATTTGCAAACCATTAGTAATTGCAAAAATCACAGGGATGCTGCCTGCTGAGGTCGGTACAAAAGGGGGTGGTGATGGACGGAGCATCTGAACCAATCAAACACTCACACCCAGTCAACAGATCTGGGTTTAATCCATCACCGTGAGTGTTTGATTGGTTCAGATGCTCCGTCCATCACCACCCCCTTTTGTGCCACTTTGTTAGCCATAAGTTGGCAGGGTATGCTCAGACGTGAGTCCCTTGCTCACTTTGCCACTGGATTCAAGCAAGCCGGGCTGAAGACGGCTGAAATGCCAGAAACCGGTCCACGGAAGCTTGCTTCCAGTCCAGGGAAGGCACGGCTTGGCAGTTCGGGCTGGACTGTTCCCATGAGGCACAGGGTCAGACTGATTTGCATATGGCCATGTCTGAACTGGGGTGGCAGAGTGGGCTAAAGAACGGTGATGGATTAAACCCAGATCTGTTGACTGGGTGTGAGTGTTTGATTGGTTCAGGTGCTCCGTCCATCACCACCCCCTTTTGTACCACAGCCTGCTGAGGTCAGCAGACCACAATGTCTGTGATTGCTTTTAAAAAAACAATCTTTTTTTTTTTTTTGGTAAAGCAGCCTGTTTTCCTTAAAGATACATTACAAAAAGAAAAAGGAAAAGTTTTCTTTTAATCTTTTAAGAGCAGGTCCCTGGGTTCACGGTCTGCTCTTAAAGAAGATTTCACATACATTCACAAAGATAAAGGGGTCGCTGGGTGAGAGACCGGGAGGAGAAGATTGCGGCCGGTCTGTAGGTCCGGTCGGGAGCTCCGTGTTTGCTCCAGACATTATGGCAAAATGGAAAGCCTAAAAGAACGAGTTTGTGCCGAAAATGTGTCAAAGTGACTCAGAAGCAACTTAACCTGCATCTTATCGGCCCGATCCAGTAAAAAATTACAATTTCCTTGACGGAGGTATAACTATTGGCAGACAGAGCGTGCATATCGCTAAGGATACGGGAGACCCTCCCGGGTGCAATTATAGAGCATAAGGGGATCATACGTCTCATTGCCTGATGTGATACCCGATCCGATCCGAGAAAGGAAAAGAACCAAACACCAGAACCCACAGGCAATGCCCGAACCCCCAAAGACTTACTGGGCAATTGAAGTAGCCGCGATCAGGAGGACTCCTCGGGGCAGCGCAGTACCGAGCGACAGTTTCCAGTGGGAGGCGGCATCCAATGCGAGGGGAAATTGCCCGAGAGCAGCAGGGAGGATCTCCTTCCTCTTCCGGGGCAGGGGAGACAGCGACAGCAGAAGCGGAGCCAAAGTGGAGGTAGAGAGCTGCAGAGCAGGCGATGAGCCGGTAAAAGGAAACGATTATTTTGCTCTGTGTACGGAGGAGCAGAAGAGTCCCGCGAAGGAGTCTCCACATATGAACAGGGTAAGCAGGGTTTGCGGTGGCAAAAGGGTGGAAGGGGTGAAGGAAAAAGCTGCAGGGGGTCAAGACATTAACAAACAGTACCATAAGGGAGCCCGAGATAGAAGATTGAGTTTGGGAGGAACAGCTTCTGGAATACTCTCAGAAAAATAGGGGGGGAGGGGCAGAGGGAGTTTTTGGAGCTTGCCAGTCCCATAGGATCGACCAAATCTACAGAAGAGGTGGAGAAAAATGTAAGCTCTGTACAGGGGAGGCGATCCTCCTATTGCTTGAGAAATAGACAGTTTTTCAAGCTGAATCAACCTACCCCATCCCCTACAAAACAAAGTGTTGCCCCACGAAGCACTAAGAGAAAACCAAGAAAAGCAGCAAAGCCAGACACAAAGCAAAAAAAAAGCAGACAGGGGGAAAAGAGGTCATAGAGGGGCGAACAGAAGTCTCCAAAATCAAGGTCACCCCTTCTCTGAGGTCATTTTTTAAAATACAGCGGATACAGCAGGTACAAAAGGCGCAACAGGCACAACAGCAGACCCAAAGTCAGCACCAAGAGCAAGGACAAGGACATGGGCAAGGTCAAAGCAAGAAAGAACAGGAATATATCAAAAACTTGCACAGACAAGGATGGAAGACTCTTTAGCTCCAAACCTCCAAGCACCATCAGGGAGTACAATAGCAGCAATCACACCGGGAGAGCTCATGAATAAGCGGGTAGAAAACCCAAGCCAAAGCTCAACAGATGCTGTACTAGAAAAATTCCTGGAAGAAATTAGGTCTAAATTTGCGATCCCAGAAGCTAACCAAAGTAAGATCCAAGATGCTTGCGATCTACTGGGTACTAAACTTACCCCCAGATTCATCATACTCCCATTCTGCGATTTCTAAATTGCCAGAAATAGCGAATCGCAATCTAGAAATCACAGAATGGGATTCGAAAAAAATTGCGAGAAAAAAAAGCGAATCGCAATCGGCCGCAATCGCCGATTGCGATTATCCGAAAATCGCATAAAATTCGCAGAATCGTCCGATACCCTTGTTGAAATTGCGATCTCGCAATTACCGAAATCGCAAATAGCGATCTCGCTAATTGCGAGGTCGCAATAACGGGAAGTCGCATTTTGAGCACAGTGATGACATCACAACCAGGAAGTAGGCAGGTTCCACCCTCATTCTGCATTGTGAGCCTGAAGTGGAAGCAGCATTGCTCAGAGTTCCACTCCAGAGTACCTCCAGCTGAAAACCAGGAGACACCCCACTGCAGAATATGTCACCGGAAGCTGCAGGGGAAAATTCCTCAGGAAGGAAAAGGAAAATAAAGTTCTCAGAACAAGAACTTGAATATCTAATAATGGGAGTGTGCAAGGACCACAACCGCCTCTTTGGTAAGGACTCCAGAAGGGTGCCTGAGGCCGACAAAAGGAGGATTTGGGTGCGCATCCGCGCGAAAGTAAATTCTGTGGGAGTGACCCAGCTCTCTGTGGATGATCTGAAAAAATGGTGTTACGACCTCAGAGGGCGGGCCAAGGAGAGGATCGCAGAGAGGCTGGGGGAGCGCGTCGCAACAGGAGGAGGAGAGCCCATTGTCCCACCCAACACCCCACATGAGGACCGAGTAGAGGACACCCTGCATCCCCAGGCATGCGTGGGGGTAACCCAGCTGGACTCCTCCCGACTCACCCAAGAATCACAAGGTAAGTGCCATACGACTGCGACCCTGTCACCTAATAATGGCCATGACCCCAGACCATCCCATTAGAAACCCCAGTCATGCAGCCAAAGCACACCACAAAAGCCCTATTGCATTGTGGGACATGTAGTCTGACCACAATTACCATCTAGCCCCATACAGCCAGACCTGTTCAGTGAGAGTCAATCCTGCAGCGAGTCAGGGAATGGTAGCCTGCATGCATGTAGCAACCTTCAATGTGTAAGATACATGTCAATAATCAACATCCACTTTACATCACAGGTGGCGCTGAAGTACCCAGTACAGATAGCGATGCCCTACAAATTGAAGACATTACTGAGGACACAGAAGGAGGAGGCCATCCATCCACAGAACTAAGACCATCAGGGCAAGCTCCCGCCCAGCGGTAGTACCACCACCTGCCCCTGTGGCCAGTGCCGCCTCAGCGCCAACAGCCGCATCACGACCAGAGCGTGTGACTCACACGCCAGTGGGGCCAACAACAACAGCTGCAGCGCGAAAACAAACCCGCCGCACTGCAGCTGTGAGGAGCCAGTACAGCGGACTGGTGAGGGATCCGCGCAATACCACACCACGCGCTGGCAGGGGGGTGAATATGCGTGCACCTGGGCTCTCTATTGAGCGCTGTATGCTCCACATCCACCAAACACAAGCCCGTCATCTTGCTGCAATACATCTCCAGCTCAACAAGACCGCTAGGAATGTTGGACAGCTGTCAGACAGGATGGAAAGGATGACCGCTGCAGTGGAGGCCAACACCCAGGCCATGTATAGCCAGCGGGACGTCAACCGGCGCAGACACCGGCAGCTGCTGACCCGCCTGTCTGCGTACACGCGGTCAAATTATATAATAGGGAATGCCACCTCCCAGCTTTCACAACGCTCCTTGGCCATGCAAGTGCAAATGGTCCAGTGCTGCCAGGACTTCGCAAGGGCACTGGATCAAGTGACCACTGCAGTGCAGGGTCTGAGGGCAAGTGGCCATGGCCAGGCGGGTGGGGGATGACACTAGTGAGGCAAATTCTAGCCACAGCAGCCAATCCGTGCCAGTGGTGATAGCACCCCGCCTCAGCACCAGGCCCTCTGCTGCCTCACGGACAAATCCGGAGGAAGAACTAGAAAGAAGATTGGGAGCGTCCGCCCGGAGGCGCCATTGAACATTTGTAAAGTACCATGAAGGGCCATGCTGCTGAGACAAGCATGCCCTCCTCAAACACACGGGACATATGACTCAATATGGCTCTCATGTCACTGTGTGAGAAAATCAAAATTTATTATGCAAAAAACAATACCAAATATTCTGTTCAAGTTAATCTGACTCATGTCATTATTTATATTGTCATGCATGAGTCAAGTGTTGGGTGAGGGGAGTGGGTGGACTAGAAACAGTTATTTGTGATTTGGTTGCGGCGTCTGTGTCCTTCAGCTGGATTTTCCCTGCGTGCATGATGCGCATGTGGAGGTGGGCGGTTGTCCCCTTCCGACTCACTGCCAGATATCCCAACAGGTATCCTGCGCTTGGTAGCAATGTTGTGGAGTATTGCACACACGGCAACAATGCGGCAGCAGACCTCAGGCTCGTATTTGAGGGCCCCACCAGTCTTATGCAGTATGCGGAAGCGGCTCTTCAAAAGCCCAAATGTCCTCTCAATGCAATTCCTAGTGCGGATGTGTGCTGCATTGTAACGCCGTTGCTGTGGTGTTGCAGGGTTGAGGTAAGGGGTGAGGAGGTACTCACGGAGACCGTAGGCGCTGTCACCTGAATGAAAGGAGCAGAGGGTGAGTGCATGTTCTGCGCAGCTACATGATCACAGTGTACTATATGGGGGCATGTGTACTTACCTAGTAGGTGTCCTTCGCCAAAGTCTCCCCTGGCCAGTCGTGTGTGAATGCCGCTGTGCCGGAATATGAAGGAGTCATGTGTGCTCCCCGGGTATTGTGCCACTATGTCCGTGATGAAAGTCTTAGCGTTGCACTCCATCTGGATATTGAGGGAGTGGTAGTTTTTGCGGTTGCGGTACATGTATTCCGTTTGTGCTGGTGGGCAGATGTGGATGTGGGTACAGTCAATGCATCCGATTACATGTGGGAATTGCGCAATGTTGTAGAAATGTAGCTTGGTCTCATTCAAGTCCTGTTGGGTGGTGGGGAATGAGATGTAGTGGTGTAGCCGGGTCAGCATTGCCTCCAGGAAACTCCTTAGGCAGCGGGACATGGTGCTCTGGGATATCCCCCCTGCAACAGCGACTATCCCCTGGAAGCTTCTGGAAGCCAGTAGGTGCAGGCAGCACAAGACCTGGACATGGGTGGGCACGGCATTGGTCCTCCTTGTTGGGTGCTGCATCAGGGGGTCTAGGTCCCGGATCAGCTTTAGGATCATTGGCCCATTCAGGGGGTACTTCGAGTAAATTTGCACCGCTGTTTGGCCCAGCAGGGTGACCCGCAGGCGGAATATTCGCTCCTGGATCCTGCGTTTGTTCCGTGCTGCAGCCTGGAGCCTGCGCCGCCTGACCACCATGTAGAGTCCTGGCATTGTGAGAGTCCTCATGCTACTACTGTGTTTCCTTAAGTTTGTTTGTTCTGGACTGCACCTGTGGCTCGTTAGTAATTTTTTTTTTCCTTAATGGTTACCACCTGCTTTTGGTTCTCCTTAAATTGCGCCTCGCAAATAGCGATTTTCAGCTATTTCGCTAATTGCGAGTTTTCATGAACAGCGTTTGCGATCATATAGTGAATTCGCTAAACAAATCGCAGAATCCATGGATTCTCGCTAAATCCGATTCGCTATAGGGGTTCCTCCTAGATTCTGCGATTTTTTTTGCGAATTCGCAATTTTTTTTGCGATTTCGCAAATTCTGTGTTTTTGACATGATGAATTGCTTTTCTGTAAATTGCGATCGCAATAGCTAATTCGCAGCTATTGCGATCGCAATTTTGCTTCATGGATCTGGCAGTTAATGCCTTAGGAGACAGAGTGACAGCGGTAGAAACAGCAGTTGACTCTCTGAGTAAAAAAGTGGAGTTAAATCAGAAAGAAATTAGATATTTCAAGGCAAAAGACAAAAGTATTGCCGAAAACATTGAAGCATTGGAAAATCAATCTAGAAGGTGGAACCTAAGAATTCTGAATATACCAGAAGGTCGTGAGGGTACGGACATAAAAAAAATCATTGTCGCGCTTCTGGAAGAATACTTTCCTTGGTGTAAGACTCTTGGGCTAGAAGAAGACATCCAGAGGGTCCATCGGGATCCGTTCGGGAGGAACAAAGAAAGGAAAAACCCAAGGAAGATACTAATTAACTTCAGAACATATACCCTTAAAGAGAGGTTTCTAAGTGAAGCGCTAAAAACAGGGTCCCACAACAAAGACGATTGGTCCTTTAGAATCCGCTCTGATATCGCCAAAGTAACACAAGACAGGCAGTGGGAGCTGGGGCAGATGATGCCAGAGTTAAAGTCCCTTGGGGCCTCAGTGCAGATGAAATTTCCGGCCTCCCTCAGGATTATGTGGAGGAATAAGATGCACAACATCAGGGACCCAAGGGAAGTAAATCGTTCCTGGAACAAATACGAGATCAAATGTGTGACAAGATGCAAGAATAGAACAAACAACAGTAGTTTAACTAATGCAAACACGGAGCTCAAAGAGGGTTATCAATAAGGCCCAAAGAAGAGAAAGGGAGGCTTCTCCAGGGAGGGAGTTTTTTTTTTTTAACTTACACAAAATACAAAAAGAAAGAAAAAAACTATGCACAGGAGATGGGAGCAAGTTAGGGGGGAAACAAAATGTCCTCAAATTGAAACAAGAAGAAGATGGGAGTCGGCGGCTAGTAGATTCAGGATGGGAAGGCCAGTCAAAAGGTAAAAAGGTAATAAGAAATGAAAAATGACTCGAGGCTAGTGAAGATAACTTCTTGGAGAGTCAATGGATTACGAACAAAGGGTAGGAGAAGAAAAATGTTAGAGTATTTAAAAACAATAGATAGTGAAATCATAATCCTTCAAGAGACTCACCTTGTAAAAAAAGAATGGGAGGAAATAATAAAAAAACTACATTGGGTAGATTAATATGTGTGCACGTATCAAAACTGCGTTATCAAGGGGGTTGCCATTTTATTTAAAAAATCTTTGAAAGCGAGAGTAGAATTAGCGGAAACAGACCCAAAGGGCAGATGGGCAGTGGCTAAAGTAAGAATAGATAATGGCGCTTTCACGGTGGCGGGCTATTACGGTCCAAACATAGACGACCCAGTCCCCCTTCAGACACTATACGCACAATTGCTCTCAGTTTGTTCCCCAATTATAATAGGAGGAGACTTTAATCTTATCCTTGACCCAAAAGTGGACCAACTTCCTCGAAAGAAACAAACAGATTTGCCAAAAATGAGAGAGTGACTGGGGCTTTGTAGAAAGGACTTAAGTCTGGCGGACATCTCGAAGGAAAAAGGGGACAGGAGGTATAATTTTACTTTCCATAATAAAAAACTGGGGATACAATCAAGAATTGACTTTTTCCTGGTTGATCAGGGTCTCGTAGGAAGAATACAGAAAGTAGAACATATCCCAGCTCACCTATCGAATCACTCGGCTGTTCAGATCATTCTACAACTCAAAGACCTTACTTCAGGATCAAGGTGGACGATGGATCGCACCATCCTCTCAGATCCTCAGATCATTGAACAGCTGAAGCAGGAGACGGACTTCTACTTTGAAAATAACAAAATGGGCGTCTCAGTACAAACTGCATGGGACGCGTACAAGGCAGTAATCAGGGGAAAAGCCCTTAGCCTGGCAGCGTATAAACATAAGATGACTAAACAGAAGATTTACAAACTAGAACGTAAAATTAAAGCTCTCGACCTACAGATATCAGCAGGAGCTACTTCCTCAAGTAAAGCGTCTCTGGAGGTAGACAGATTAAACAAAAAGAAGCACTAACAGAGATTCTGGACAATAGAGTTAGAGAAAAATGGGAAGCTAGCCCACTATGAATACAGGGAAGGATGTGGAAAGATGCTAGCATGGAAAACTAGGACTGATCAATCAAGAAACAAAATAGCTAGCATAGATCCTCGTAACGCCTCAAGCTCCATCTCAGAGGAGGCAGTAATAAAACAAGAATTCTTTGATTTTTTTACAGATCTTTACAGGGAAGATGGTAATCCCACAAAAGAAGAGATAATGATGTTTCTAGATGCTCATAACCTCCCAACCTTAAACATTGAGGGGAGAGAAGATCTCACTTCAGAAATAACAAACATAGAAGTAGAGGAAGCCATAAAAAATCTCAAAAGAGGCAAAGCAGCAGGTCCTGACTCTCTCCCTAACAAATTCTATATAAAGCTAAGAGACTTGCTAGTTTCACTGCTAACAACTCTTTTTAACACAATCTTCTTAGGAAATGGGGATCTCCCAGATTCATGGAATGATGCCACAATATCTATTTTACTAAAACCAGGCAAAAACCCCAGAAAATGTGAATCATATCACCCTATCTCTATCTTAAATTGCGATTATTAGATAGACATGCAAATCATGGCTAAAAGATTAGGGAAAATAGCAGGTTCACTGATTAATAGCAACCAAAAGGGCTTTGTGGCAGGAAGGCACTTACAAGATCTAACTCACGAACTGATCGGGGCAATTGACCTAGCTATTAGCGAAACTCTACCACTTTCCATAATCACTATTGACGCCGCCAAAGCGTTTGATAGGGTCAACTGGGCCTAACTAAATGAAGTGCTAGAAAAATTTGATCTGGGAGAACATTTTCAGGGCATGGTTAAAAAGATCTATAGTTCCCCCAGGGCTAAAATTTTAATCAATGGCATCCTCACGGAGAATATACAGATAAAAAGAGGAACAAGGCAGGGATGCCCACTTTCTCCCCTACTTTTTAATTTATACATTGAGCCGGTGGCAGAAAAACTTAGAAACCACCCTTCGATATCCCCCTTTTCCTACCTAGGTTGGCAAAAAAGTGGCCCTGTACGCCGATGATATTATTTCAAAAAAAATCTTTATTTCGATCACAGATCATAAAAGATGCAACATGAACATACAATTAAAAACTTATTAAACATAGTGTGATCCAGTATGATAAAATTCATTTAAATGTTGGATAAAACAATAAGAAAAACCGCTGGAGGAGTCCATTATACCAATCTTTTCATCGTTCGAGTTCGGGTAACCCACAATGCAGTTAAAAATTTTGAAAGTGCAAAAACTACATAAGGGGAGAGGTCAGATTTTAGAACTCTATAAGCAGTTTGAAAAGATCTAAATCCCAGGTTCCTGAGCATCGGAACTAGCCAATATTTTCTGCTTCGCTCATAACCCTTGCAGAAGAAGACCACGTGTATGTCGTCCTCCTTCGGGTGGGCGCACATTGGGCAAGATGGCCTGGTGGAGCACGGTGTCCAGGACGCTGTAAAAGAGGCTAGAGGAAGACATCCGTAGCGCCATTGTAAGAACAATTTCCTTGTTAGTGCAGGGGAAATATTGTCCAGTGTTTTTTCGAGAGAGTAGGTGTCTTTTATTTTCAGGAATGATTTTGTCAGGGACCCCTCACGGGAATTGTTGGAGGCTCTGGTAAGCATCATGTCGTTGTAGGCACTCGCAAGTACCTTCTTTGATATCTTCGTACATGAATTAATAGGATCTGTCCATAATTCTGGGAACCCCATTTCCTCGAACCTTCCCTTGACATAGGTCAACCAAGGAATCTTCTTTATGTTCCCTAGTTCCAGGAATTCCTGTAATTCCTCTCTATAAGTTACAAGATCTGGGCTAGACCACAAACGCCTCCAAAATTTTAGGGGTTTGAGTCCCAACTCCTCTGTTATGGGTTTAATACCCAGATCTAGTCTGAGTGGAAGTAGTGGGGTACTCTGGGGAAGAACAGCTACCTGTCTCAAAAATTTGTTCTCCGTGGCCTGTAACTTCGGATGTTGAATGTAGCCCCACAGCTCACCCCCGTAAGTAACCCCTGCCCTCGCTTGTGTTTTGTAGATATGAATAATTGGGGTAAGTGGTCGGTAGCTTGATTTGTTTGCCAGGCGCAAAGTGCCACCCGCCAACTGTGCCAGTTTGATGGTCACTTTGGCCTGGTGGGATGACCAAGTTAAATGTTCATTTATAGTAATGCCCAAGTATTCAATATTATGGACCCGTTCTAGTTGGACCAATCCTAGCTTTGGAGGGGCTCTATTTCGGGCGTTAGGATTTAAAATCATGAATTTAGTTTTTTGGGGATTGACTTCCAATCCCCGCTCAGAGCAGAAGTCTAGGAAGCCATCCAGAATGCGTTGGATCCCCATCGGGGATTTAGACAGCAACAGGGTGTCGTCCGCAAACATAATTGCAGGCACCCTGTTGCCAGTCAATTTTGGGGCATCAGAGTTAGCAATCCTGTTGAGGTGGGCAACTACCCCGTTCACAAAGATACAAAACAGGGTAGGTGCGAGCACACAACCCTGTCTTACACCCCTGCGAACGGGGAACCTTTCGGTTAGTTTGCCGCCTTTGCCACACCTAACGCGGGCATAATTGTTGGAATGGAGTCTCATCAGGATTGCCAAAATGTCCTCTGGGACTTTCAGCTCTTTCATGACGCTCCACAGCCTTGCTCTAGGAACCAAATCGAAGGCGGCACGTAGGTCTACAAAGATGGTATATAGACTGCCGCCCTCGATTACCGCTGTTCTCCAATAGAGCAGTTGTAGCCTAAATATTTGGTCTGTAGTAGATACACCCTCCCGAAATCCTGCCTGGTATGGGGACAGGATATCCGTTTCATGAATCAATACCTGCAAACGATTTAAGATCAGTCTGCCAAAGAGTTTTTGGGATATATCTATCAGACTGATAGGACGATAGTTGGATGGGAGCAGAGGGGATCCCTTTTTATAAATTGGGACTACCTCTGCTCCCATCCAAGTATCGGGCACAGTCATTCCCCCCTGAATAGCATTAAATATGAGTGTGAGGTACGGTGCCCAAATCCCTGGTTCCTGTTTAAACAGGTCCCCCGGGACCCCGTCCAATCCCGGTGCTTTTCCAGCAGCTAGGCCTTTGATGGCCTCCCTCACTTCTTTTTCAGTGAATGAGGCCCCCGAAGGGGTAGGTCTAATCAGGAAACTCTCGCTACTAGGATCCCCACCACCCTCTGCGTACAACGCTTCAAAGTGGGCCTGCCATACTGAGGGGGCTATATTGGGCTCTAATGCTGGAGATAACTCCGTCGTGCCATTCGCTACTACCCGCCAGAATTTGCGTGAATCTCTGGTTGATAGTGCTTTCGTGAGGTTCTCCCAATACTCGTGGTCCCATTCCGCCTTGGCGTTCACTAGAAGGGACTTGTACTTATTTCTCCTATCCCCAATTTCTTCTCTGCTAAGGCGTCCCTTAATGGCAGATATCAAATGGGCCTTAGCCTTCCTACACGTGGCATTATACCACGAGGTCTTTGGGTTATAAGCCTTCCTTTTCGTAGATGATGTGAACAAGTCTTGTTCAAGGGAGTCTGTAATGTTTTTATGTATTACTGCTAGTTTTCCTCTAGTTACTTCATCTAGGTCTTTGGTTCCTAGGTCGAAGGCACACTCTAAAAATGGAATTATCCTTTCATAGAGGCAGGGTATTTTGTCTGTACTACTAGCCAGCTTCTCCCACTTGACTTTCCTACGATTATTTTCAAGTAGGAGGCCAGACTTGTCACTACCGGATCCCTGTAATAGGTCCTGGTTCCTAGGAAGGGAATAAGTCAATTCCAGTGAATTATGGTCACTGTCCGTTCTTGGGCATACTTTAAAGTCAATTATTGCTGGCCACATGAAGGTTTTGACCATAATGTAATCTAGTCGGGATTCACTACCGGGTTTGTTGTAAGTCGGATTACTTGGTATGTCCGAATTACAGCGCCCATTACATGCCCTGAGAGCAAGATTAAGAGTAAGGGCATTTATTTGTAGGGCCAGGGGAGTCCAAGCCTTTGGAGGTGGTCCCGCCGACTCAGGTATCAGCCAGCTGGAATCTTCATCTAGGGACGGACCATCGCGTAGTCCGGGCAGAGGTTCATAGTGGGAGTTGAAATCGCCCCCAACTAGACAGGGGAGATCACACGGGATGCCCTCTAGAAACCTAGCTAACTCATCTATAGTGGGCGACTCATTATGCATTTTGGTCGGCCTAGAGTAGATATTAATAACTAGAAGCTTCAATGCATCAGGCCACTCTAGTAGGACGGCCAACAGATCGTCGGAAGCGGTCTCCAGAGCGGAGGCTTGGCAGCCTAGATCCGTTGCTATCCCTATCATTAATCCCCCAGATGGTCTCCCCTTTCCCTCCCACTTGGCTGTTTTGGTAAAAGAAGCAAAGCCAGGTAGGTCTACTGCTTCTCGCGCCCAGGTTTCCTGTAAGAGTATTAAGTTTTTGGAACTAACATAAGAGCCCCACTCTGGGCAATCTAATTTACTGGAGAGCCCAGCCACATTCCATGAAATTACAGTTATATGTGGTACTTGAGCGCGAGACGGGCTAGCGGCTATATCATTGGGTTCCTGATAGGCCGTATGAGTTGGAGAGGGATGTGTAGAGCCCAATGGGCTGGTAACAATTGGTGGGGAAGGATTCGTCATGGCTGGCATCTGGATCGGTTCGCCTAAGCTTGTTGTAAATGTGTCCTTTATCCTATGAAGTAAATTTAGGGGTGAGGGGCTCCGTTGGTGGGGAATAATCTTAAGGGGAGATAAGTCTCCAAACCTCCCGAGTCAATCCACCTCCTCCAGGCAGCCAAACCTGTTGAAAGTGGGGACCCCTTGCCACCAATTAAGTTGATTTTGTCCAACAAAACTATGTGTCACTCGACTAGGGTTTCTGGCAGTGGACCATGACCCCTCACTCACTAGTTGTTGTCTAGGAGGATAGAAAAAGGTGAGAGGCCTCACCACTATTGTGGAATTGGCCTCAAAAGATGGCCCTGCACATAGACACTGGGCTGTGTGGGGATCAGAAAATGATACCACCACACAGTCGCCGGCTATGGACTTGTGCGTACGACCAATCCAGGGAACTCTCCGAACCATAAGTATATTACTTCTTTGATGGTCGGGGAGTTGTTTATTGGAATTAAGCCAGTGGATGACTTTATTTTTTAGAGAGAAATCATTCTCCTGTGATTGTTGATCCAACTCTGGAACACCGGCTAGAATAATGACGTACGACCCTGCTTCTGGCGGGAGGTCAATAAACCCTCCACGGAAGTTGTGACGACTCGCCTGACGTGTAGGGTTATGCACCAAGGGTGGCCTAGGGGGGTGGTTAACTGGTGCCCTGGAGGCTGTGTTCGACCTATATGCTGGTTTCTGCGGGTGGAGGGGTTTGAGTACTGCTGGGCTCGGGGAAGGTACAATAGTATTTACAATAGTGGTGCGGGGTTTTGGAATAGGTTTGGGTAGGGTCACAGGGATGCTTTGAACTGATTGTGAAAGAGATTGAACGGATTCTGTTTCTTTAGGCTGGGGAGTGGGTTCAGTTACACGTGTGAGCTTAGCATCCATTTCCTTAAGACTCAAACTGGCTAGAGTGACTATAGTCCTATCCATTTCAAGGAGGTTATTCTCTATACGAGAAAGCCTCAATTCCAGGGGTGAAAGTAGCTGCTTTAACGTACCCCAGACTAGTTGGAGGAATTCGCTATCACCCTCCCTGTCATGCACGGGTCCGCTCACCAGACCATCCAAAATGTTTATACTGTTCCGACTGGGAGGGATGCTACGAATATCATCTTCGACCAGGCTAGGTATTTCCGGAATAACTTCCCCATTAAGAACACTGTGAGTCGGTTTGGGGTTAACATCTTTCATCCCAGGGGAACCCATGGCCCTTCTATTATTAAAAAACTTTAGCCTTGCTATTCTGGCTTTTTTCCTAGCGTGTATAGTTCTCGCCAGACATTTCTTTTTATATGCTGCGGCTTTCTTGGCACTACAGTGGCTGGCAGCTTGACTTATTTTAGGAGGGGGAAAGGAACCCGCGATACTAAATAGAGGGGCAGGGCCAGTACTCTGTAGTACTGGGTCAGGTTGGGAAATTGGAGGGGAATGTACAGAAATAGTAGAGGGAGCAGGATGCATAACTGCCGTTGTTATCAGAGGCCGTGGGGCAGCAGAACGATCAGGAGTGCGGGCGGATGCAATGTTCCCCAAGGAAGATTTTTTGGAGCTAGCAATATGCGCCGACAGCCTACGTGCAGCGTCAAGTTCTAAAGAGACCTTGTGCTGCATTTTGCTGATTTCCTCGTCAATCGCCAAATTGGTTTTGACTAGGAAATCGTCTATGGATCTATTAGAGTTGCTAGCCGCCATGAGGGTTTTGCTCCGGCTACCCCGTGAACACATATTACAGAGTACAAGTCAATAAATAAATGTGCACACAACCTAAAACTGTAAGATGTGACAATAAGACTAGGATCAAAAAAGGGGGGTGGCCCAGCCCAGCCCTCTTAGTCCTCGAACGGCCTCAAACGGCCCAGTCTTTGCCCTGTCTTCGCCCCGGCGCTGCGTCCCGCGCTGCGGGAGTGTTGGGCCAAGATATAATGGGCGTGATAGGCGGGGGGCGGGCCGGCGGGGAGAGCGGACCGGATGTTCAGTCCGTGGTCTTCGCAGGGACTCCTGGATGTTGGAGTCCCTGCACACTCGCAGCCCACGCCTTACCTCGCGCCCCTGCCTCCGCCTCCAGTGACCAGGTGCTGTCGATTAGAAACGCACTCCTGTGCGCAGCGGCTCCCGCGAAGCGGGAGCGGCAAGCCGTGAGGACAGAACTGCCCTGGATTCCTTGATGAATAAAGTAAGCCTCTGCCTGTCCGTTTAGAGCGTCCCAGGGAATAACAGGGGAAAGCACCTTTTACACTCACAGGTGGGCGGGGGGCGGGCCGGCGGGGAGAGCGGACCGGATGTTCAGTCCGTGGTCTTCGCAGGGACTCCTGGATGTTGGAGTCCCTGCACACTCGCAGCCCACGCCTTACCTCGCGCCCCTGCCTCCGCCTCCAGTGACCAGGTGCTGTCGATTAGAAACGCACTCCTGTGCGCAGCGGCTCCCGCGAAGCGGGAGCGGCAAGCCGTGAGGACAGAACTGCCCTGGATTCCTTGATGAATAAAGTAAGCCTCTGCCTGTCCGTTTAGAGCGTCCCAGGGAATAACAGGGGAAAGCACCTTTTACACTCACAGGTGGACGGGGGGCGGCCCGGCGGGGAGAGCGGACCGGATGTTCAGTCCGTGGTCTTCGCAGGGACTCCTGGATGTTGGAGTCCCTGCACACTCGCAGCCCACGCCTTACCTCGCGCCCCTGCCTCCGCCTCCAGTGACCAGGTGCTGTCGATTAGAAACGCACTCCTGTGCGCAGCGGCTCCCGCGAAGCGGGAGCGGCAAGCCGTGAGGACAGAACTGCCCTGGATTCCTTGATGAATAAAGTAAGCCTCTGCCTGTCCGTTTAGAGCGTCCCAGGGAATAACAGGGGAAAGCACCTTTTACACTCACAGGTGGGCGGGGGGCGGGCCGGCGGGGAGAGCGGACCGGATGTTCAGTCCGTGGTCTTCGCAGGGACTCCTGGATGTTGGAGTCCCTGCACACTCGCAGCCCACGCCTTACCTCGCGCCCCTGCCTCCGCCTCCAGTGACCAGGTGCTGTCGATTAGAAACGCACTCCTGTGCGCAGCGGCTCCCGCGAAGCGGGAGCGGCAAGCCGTGAGGACAGAACTGCCCTGGATTCCTTGATGAATAAAGTAAGCCTCTGCCTGTCCGTTTAGAGCGTCCCAGGGAATAACAGGGGAAAGCACCTTTTACACTCACAGGTGGACGGGGGGCGGCCCGGCGGGGAGAGCGGACCGGATGTTCAGTCCGTGGTCTTCGCAGGGACTCCTGGATGTTGGAGTCCCTGCACACTCGCAGCCCACGCCTTACCTCGCGCCCCTGCCTCCGCCTCCAGTGACCAGGTGCTGTCGATTAGAAACGCACTCCTGTGCGCAGCGGCTCCCGCGAAGCGGGAGCGGCAAGCCGTGAGGACAGAACTGCCCTGGATTCCTTGATGAATAAAGTAAGCCTCTGCCTGTCCGTTTAGCAGCGATATTATGATCTTCACTAGGGACCTGAATGGGTCCTTTAGCGCAATTGAAGAGACCCTGCAAAACTTTGGGGTAATCTCCGGTTACCAAATCAACCAATCCAAGACTGAAAATATGAGCTGGAATGAAGATTCAACCAGTCAATATAATAAGGACAAAATAAGATATCTAGGCATTGATCTTGTCAAAGACCTAGACAAAGTGGCCCAAATCCACATCCACAGGATTGAAGGAGAGGTAAGAAAACTGCTAAAGGTTTGGGGGAGTTTACCTCTGTCACTGCTGGGTAAATCTAATATAGTAAAAATGTCTATCATACCAAAATTCACCTTCGCCTTTAGTGCTATCCCGTTGGAATTTAAAAGAGATACAATAAAGAAAATCCAGGGAGAACTGATAAGTTTTATATGGTCTTCAAAAGGATCCAGAATTGCTTGGAGCAAAATAAGAAGGAGAAAGGAGCAGGGGGGAATCGCCAGCCCCGATCTTCTGGAATATTGTAGAGCATTCCAATTTAAAGCTAGTAGGATATTGCTAAATACGTCTATTAATTTCCCACCATACCTTCAAGCATTGACCAAGGGAATCAACCCTTTTGGTAAAAATTTGGGCATCCAAAGTTTTTCAAGAAGGTAAAGCTGAAAATTCTGAAATCTGCCGCAAAGTTATGGTATCACATAAGGTGTACCTTGGATATACCATACTTCAGCGACTTGGCCCCAATATGGGAATCCCCAGGCACACCAGATTGCCTTAAAGACAGCCTAGCACTTCCCCTAAAATCAGCTGGAATAGAAGAATGGGGCCAACTAATGTCCCAAAACAAAATAACTGATTGGGAACTATTATCGCTCGCAATAAACGCCTCCTTAACAAAATTCAAATTTTACCAACTTTCAAGCTGGGCAAAGGCACTGAAAGAAACCAGAAAGGGAAACCTAAAGTAACAGACAGAGATGAGGAAAAAGGAACCCTTCCTTAAAGAAATTTTCCATTGGTATTGGGCCCTCATCTCAGCAGGGGAGGATAAGTTCCAGATTCCAGAGAGAACCTGGGGAAGCGAGCTGCCGACCCTGGATGTAGATTATTCTTGGCAAGTATCTTGAGCAAATGCTGGTCTATCGTAACATCTGCCGCCTTAAAAAGGAATCATCTATTCACTACCCATAGAGCCTACTGGACTCCGAAGAGGCTTTCCAAATTCAATGGGGCAACGGTGAAGAACTGCCCAAAGTGCGGATTAGAAAAAGCCGATGATCTACACATGTTCCGGCAGTGCCCCCAACTCGATGGTTTTTGGAACTAAGTGGGTAAGACACTAGATGAGGTGCTAGGAAGACATCTGCCTGTAAGTATTGACCTAATTATTTTTGGAGTATTGGTTTCCAATTGTATAGAAAGATTGCCAAAATGGCAAGAAATTCTATTATTTCTACTGATTTTGTTGGCTAGAAGAGAGATCTGTGTGAAATGGGTGAGCCCAGTCCTTCCGCTACACAGGGAATGGTTGGCTTCAGTATTGAGAATAAATAAAATGGATAAAAAGAAGTCTCCAAGTAAAAAATATAAATTTTGGGAGATCTGGGAAAACCATCAAGCTGGTTAATACATGGATAACTGTTTTAAATACCAATGGCCAAGGGTGGCTCACTATTCCAACGTCCAATGATTATGCGATAGCAATATTCAATCCAAGCTAAGACCTGCTAGAGTAGCCATGGTGGCTAGCTCAACCCCCCTCCCACTCGGTGAACCCCCCCAGTTATAGTAATGGAAATAAGGGGATCTTACCCTTTCTCAAATAGTACAAGGGAGACTACCACGACCCAGAACCAAAGCAGTAAAGGAAAAGGACCAAGAGAGGAGGGCCCCCGACAAATCCTTTACAAATAATATTGCACAATGAGGAAGTGTACATAGCACTGTGATTCGGTATTAGGAAGGAATGCCCTAAAAATGTCTCTTCCTAATACCGAATCGCAAACACATTTTACGCTTTGGTGATAGGTTACAGAATCCCCCCTTTACCGACACTCACAGCAATTGATCGAATGCTGCAGCAGACAATTGGGGTGGTTGCCTCAGCTATTGAAAGCACTGAAAGACGTATGTCTTTGCCACCTGGTCTCCACCCCACCCCCTTCTACCTAACCCTAATATGTCTATGTTAACTACTAATTCCCAGGAATCCCTGCTAGCTCCCTCTTTTGTTGCTTTACCCAGAAGAAATAGCATAACACCGATGACAGATAGGCCTATTAGTGACCTAACAGATGTCAATACCCCATTGCCCTCAACTACCCGACTATCTGTAACTCCTTCTTTACCTCTTAGTATCCATAACAACGATGATTCTACTCCCTTGAATGAGGAGAATTTAGATAATGAGAGTCACAATATTATAGAGAGTCCAACCTCTATTCTAAATATTAGTGATAGTCCATGTGTAAGGACGAGAGGACAGAAGGACAGATCTAAGCAAAAACATTCCGCTAGAGTAAGGCAACATACTAAACCCAACAAAACTCATAAAAAGAACACTAAAGTGAAAGAGAGCAAAGTCCCGGGAAATCTAAACGGGATTAGTGTAAGTGAAGATAATGGTCAGTCAGTGATTGTCCCTCACTTAGACGTTAATAGGGACCTAATTGATGAATCTTTTTGGCAAAGAATGGAAACTCTTCTAATGACTTTCCTGGAACCAATTACCTCAAAGGTTACAAATATAGAACTGAGGTTAACCAACATCGAGGGTAAGTTTGGTAAACAGTTGTCACCAAGTAAGACCAAGCCCCAATCTCACCCTTGTGCTACTTGCTCCAAAACTGGCACCCCAGCTACAGCTAAAGTGCCAGTTCCACCTAAAGTGGCTGTTCCGGTCAAAACATCAGTTCCATCTAAAGCGATAGCCAAAACTAAAAACATTAATTCAACAACCACAGATCGACCAGATCACAGTATTTTAAGAGAAGATAACGTTACTCACGAAAAGGGGCCTGTTGATTCACCCTCTGTAGCCCCGAATGTATCTTCGCTTATACCATCTCATAAACATAGAACACCAGAAGATCATTTTGAGGAAGGAGTAACGCCTAACCTCTTTAATTTGATTCTCCCACCAGAAGCAACACCGTATACTGTGGTCTTGGCAAACGTACGTCCACTTTCATCTAATACTGACGAAAACTGGACAACTCTGAAAAATAAATCCCTTCACTTTTTGTCATCTAGGGTAGGACTCAAAAGCCATCTCTTCACAGAGTTTAAAATGGTTAGACGAGCAAGATGGATAGGCACCTCAACTAAAACACTGAGAGGTGACTGTGTAGTCTTATCATTTCGGTCCCCTCAATTGGTGAATACCGTGATGGAGAGAGTGGCCATGTCAACTCATGACCCACATCTTGTCAACATTCTTCCCCTTGGCTACTTTTACCCTCCTCTTCGACCAAACAGACGTATTGCCCCTGTCTGCTATCCGATTAGGAATTTGGAAGAGCCATGGACTAGAAGCTATGGGATTCCTACGTTTAACTATTTTGACACACTCAGTGGTTTGGAAAATATTGACTGACTGAGGTCAACTACTGCTAATTCCACTGCCAAAGGTATAGATAAAGACTCCCATTACGAACCTTGTATGAGGGAAAGTATAGCTATATCTGGGGAGAATACCCCGCTATTAATGCCAATTATGTGTAAAGTTTGGGAGCTCGGGGAGGGAGGTCTGGCGACAAAGGAGTATATAGGGCGGGAGGACATTCAGTTAGCCCCCCCTCCACACGCTACCCATACGGTCCTGTCTCCAACAGTTCAGTCTACTACAGTAGTTTTGTCTACCCCCTTGAAAGATCTACCGGTTCTCAACATTTGATCTTGGAACATTGCTGGTATCAGATCTAAAATTGACCACCCCGTTTGGATGGATTTTATTGAATCACAAGACTTATTATGCTTTCAAGAAACATGGACCTTGGACCCAGTGCACTTGAATGGCTATAGAACATTTTGTACCCCAGCTGTAGCCGTCCCTCATGGGAGACCCAAAGGTGGTCTGTGTATCTATTTATCCAACAAACTTAAGTGTGGAAAAGTCATTGAACCTGTCAAAGATATATATTTTCAAATGCTGGTTCTTGATATGGGTTGTGATTTTCCGATTGCTGTGGTTCATATATATAACAACATTCCTGCTGATGATGTTATGAGTATTTTGAGGAAATTGACTAAGGTTTTACTTAAGCAAGAAAAAGTCTTTAAACAGAAATTGATGGTAATCATGTTAGGAGATTTTAATTGCAATTTGTGTGAATAACTATGGATAACAGGTGTGGTCTAGCTCAGGATGAAGGCGAGGGGCATCTTCATTTTAAGCACAACTTCCTAGGGGATCAATTGAATAATCTGTTAGCCATTTTTGATTTAGGCTTTGTTAATGAAATGTGCACTTCTGCTCCTATAGTAGTCCCAACATTTTATGGTAGAGGTTGTTCTACAACTATAGATTTTATTACTATTTCCAATAACAGTAGGAACAGAATTAATACCTTTAATGTTCTTGATATAACGTTGAGTGACCATTTTCCATTATGTCTGTCTATTTTCCTTCCCACTGTCCCATTACTAACTAATAATAGAGAATGCAATAGCTTAGATGCTTATTTGACAATTGGTAAAACCAATGGTTATTCTCTAAAATGGGCTATGATAGATGAGGCTGAGATAATCAAAACAGTGGTTGAAAAATGCTCCCGGGAAATTAAAAAGTGTCTAGATATAGATTTATCACCTAATACTTGCCTCGCATCCTTCCTAGTACTATCGAGCAAAATTAAAAACTCCCTAACTAGACAATTTAAGAACAGGAAGAAGGAGGGAGGATGGTTTGATACTAGATGCACTAAGGCTTATGCAACGCTAAAAAAGGCTTTGCATAATAACCCTAGATCAGCAGAGGAAATCCGTAGACTTAGGAAAGATTATAAAGAGGCAATTAAAGCTAGGAAAAACACTCTGAAAGCCGAAGCTTGGGAAGCTCTCCACACAGCCTCAATAACTAACGACAGTGTGAATTTCTGGAAAATTGTGAGAACTCCTTTCCTCACCGAAGAGACTGGTCCGAAAATAGATATTGCTATTTGTAACTCAGACTGGGCCAGACACTTCGAAAGAGTTTACGAAGGAGAAGAACATAAAGAAAGCCAAGTGGAGTCATTGATCTCCCTTGACAACTGTCCTTTTAACAGCAATTTGTATTTTACATTGGAGGAGGTGGAAAAGGCGCTGAGTAAAAGCAAGGGCGCAAAAGCGCCTGGGCCAGATGGGGTCCCCATAGACCTTTTTAAGAGTATCCCAGCCCTGTGGGCGCCCCTTCTGGTTCAGGTGCTCAATGCTAGCTGTGTTGCCGAATTCTTGCCCACATGGGTGGAATCCGTAATTGTCCCGATCTACAAAAAGGAAAATAGACAGGATCCCGCCTGTTATAGGCCTATTTCCCTTCTGGATTCCTTTACTAAAATAGCGGGCAGAATTATTCTAGACCGACTTCTGGTTTGGGCTGAGGAAAACTCTGTCCTATCCGATCTCCAGTATGGCTTTCGCTCAGGTCTGGGGACAGTAGAGCAGGGTTTGAATTTGCTCCTGTTGATCGGGAAATACACGAGGGCAAAACAGGGTAACTTGTTTTAGACCTTTGTGGATCTCTTGTCCGCTTTTGATTGTGTGGTACACTCCAAGCTGTGGTCTGGAACATCTTGGGGTTGAATCTAATATTATTTATTATCTTAAACGTTTTTACAGTAATGCGACGGCCCGCGTACGCTTTGGTCTAAACGGAGAACGCACTGACACAATACCCATCAGGAGCGGGGTCAGGCAGGGTTGTGTCCTGGCCCCCTTCCTTTTTAATTTATATATTAACGGGTTGGAAGGTGTCTTGTGCAAAGACAGTTCGGATCCCCCTTTGTAGGCGGCCGCCCAATACCAGCACTTTTGTACGCTGACGACGCTGTACTTATGTCACGTACTCAGGTGGGCCTACAGCGTGTGGTCGACAGCTTCTGCCGCTTTATGAAGGAGTTGGGCCTGAAAGTCAATACATCAAAAACTTTTACTATGTATTGTGGTAAGCAAAATAAATCTAAGAGACCAATTTTTATAGCAGGGCAAAAATTGGAATCTGCTAAACATTTTTCCTATCTGGGGATACATTTTGCTCAAAATGAGATGTGGTCCCAAGCTATTTCTGTTAAAAAGCTTGAGCACTCAAGATCTACTGCCGCTCTCAAAATCTTTTCTAGCAAGTTAGGAACAAGACCCCCTGTGGAATTGATTAAAATCTATAAAGCTAAATGTGTAACCGGCACCATCTATGGCAGTGGGGTTTGGGGTCTTGCTAACCCCGCACCCATTCAGGTGCCTGAAAATTCTTTCTTAAAATACATATTGGCACTTCCTAAAAGCTCTTCAAATTTCAATTGTCACTCAGAACTTGGCCTATCTTATATTACTGACCTTAATAAAATAGAGCCAGTTCTACTATGGCATAGAGTCTGGACCCAAGAAGCGACACATTTAAATAGAGATGTCCTGACAGATATTTTGAAATTGGACGGTGCTACAAAAATCCCATGGGTGAAGTATGTTTATAACTTTCTTAAAGATATCGGGAGAGAAGAATATTTACAGAATCCCTCTGATATCTCAGTAATTTCTCGAAAAGATCTGAAGAAAGAGTGTTTAGCCCTTCTGGATTCCAATAGGACTGCTGCAGAGGTCCTAAAACCCTCTATAAAGCAGCACCAACTGGTTTTAGTAATTTTTAAGATTCAGCCCTATTTAATTTATGTAACAAGCATTTATGAGCGATTTCAGCTCACACGTTTCAGATTCAACTTCTTCCACAGACTGGTTAGCTTTCTCACGATCAACAACTGGACACATGAGCTACCTCTCTGTCCCTGTGATAACACCTCCCCCCAGAGTACGATACATGTATTTCTTTTTTGTACATTTTATGATGAAATGAGGAAAATTGTTTTATTACCTTATTAAGAGAGCTAGGACTTTCGTCATTGTCGTGTGGCGATGATTAGCATTCAAGCTCTAGATAACCATGTATCTGTATCAAGAACAATTTTGTTCCTAAAAAATTTCATAACTATCAGGAAACGTAGGGACAGGACACTCAATCTGCACTTTACATATGAAATTATTTTTAGCTTTTTAATTAATTGGTTTTAAATGAATATAATGACATACTGTATTTTATGTAACAATGTACTTATGATATTTTATTTGTACTTTTATGATTGCACCAAACAATCGAATAAAGATATTTTGAATTGGATCTCCAAGTAAAAAATATAAATTTTGGGAGATCTGGGAAAACCATCAAGCTGGTTAATACATGGATAACTGTTTTAAATACCAATGGCCAAGGGTGGCTCACTATTCCAACGTCCAATGATTATGTAATAGCAATATTCAATCCAAGCTAAGACCTGCTAGAGTAGCCATGGTGGCTAGCTCAACCTCCCCCCCCCCCCCCCCCCCGGTGAACCCCCCCAGTTATAGTAATGGAAATAAGGGGATCTTACCCTCTCTCAAATAGTACAAGGGAGACTACCACGACCCAGAACCAAAGCAGTAAAGGAAAAGGACCAAGAGAGGAGGGCCCCCGACAAATCCTTTACTAATAATATTGCACAATGAGGAAGTGTACATAGCACTGTGATTCGGTATTAGGAAGGAATGCCCTAAACATGCCTCTTCCTAATACCGAATCGCAAACCAATTTTACGCTTTGGTGATAGGTTACAGAATCTCACAAATGGGTTTTGTACATCAGAAAAGGCGTTTCTGCAGTCGTGCTGTCTGCAAACGCAAAATAGATTCACACATGTGGCCCTAAAGCTCCCTGCCTAAAAAAATATATATATATAAATTGTGAACGTGTGCAATTTAACTGGTGCTTATGTAGTAAAGAGCTCCAATAGGTTGAATCGAGTGCGTGTATAAAAAGACAAAAAATGAAGAAATAGTGCGAGCAGCGGTGGAAGAGGGGTGGACAGAAGACTAATCATTGGTTAGTGGGTACCTGAAGCAGTGAGCCTAGTGGCGTGTGACGGTCACAGAAGGGGGTCCAAAGTAGGTCTAGGAGGATTGGATGGATATATATCATATTTTTAGGATAACCTCGGATTAATTTAATCATTCCATATAGATTCAATTAAGTAAATGGATTTAATGAGTATATCCTATAAATCAACCGATTCATCCGGCACTTCGGGACTTGCGCTGAACACTCCTGCCAGACCAAAAGTTCCAAAAGCAGAACAATATCAAATACATGTTACAAGAAGACATGCAGACAGGATGCTCGGAAATTCTTTACAGACAGCACCGGACTGGCCTTCTATTCCTGTATTGTTTAATTCTCCGAACAACTCAGTACAGCATACTAATTTGTGTTTTTAGTCAAAGATATGCCCGAAAATACTTCAGAATGGCACACCCTTGTTACCTTTATTGTTGAATACTCGGAGGAAATCCTGCTTTCCTCTTCGCTATACCAAAGGTTAGTGGATTTAAAATTTACTGGTAGAGGAAAATGGCTTGGCACTCTCTGTTGGTAGGAAGTTCTTTCCTGTGTTTCGTTGACATCGGTGTGTGATAACGGTATTACAGTCGCTAAGTAAAAGCCGGGAACTCTCATAGTTATGATTCACCACATCCATTTTAAATGTACTGTGGAAGTCACCTTGAAAATATTGCAGCCGAAGAGCTTTAGCATTAATCAAAGGGGAAGTTGTTAGGTGTAAACAAATATTTTCTCAGATATTCCCTCATATTCCAAAAGCAAAATATTTAATTAAGTGTAGATTCACTGCCTAATTATAAATAGCACGACCCCAAAACTGCGTCGAAGTAATCATCCACATTTTGAAACATAATAACATTTTCGTTTATTTTAGTTTTAATATATAGCAGGCAATGCAAACACCATTTAAATCCATATTAAACATTAGAGGGATTAACATAAGGAGCTCACACATGTGCCTAGTCGATTGTTAATGCTGGTTACTGCTGTTAATTAGAATATCCCACGCCTAGCTTCATAGGCCACCAGCAGGTCCCTGCGGCATCATTGCCCACCGCTGGCTGATATCATTTAAGTGTGTGTGGCATGGAGTGGGGTGCCTATGTTTGCCGTCACCTCAAGTCTGGGAGGACATTCTCTGTTGCCATCTTCCCCCCAGTCCTTTCTACTCTGCCCCCATGACCTGCATGGATGCCCAGGACTGTAGGAGAAGGTCCCTATAGGTCCTGGCCCAAGGCAGGTAGCAACAAAACGATACCTAGTTTTCACCTGGTGTTCGTGGGCCACCTCCCCTTGGTGTTTCCCTACACGCATGACTTAACCATGTTTGGGGATTGGCTTGGCAATATTTCTAGCATCACATCCTAAACAACATTATATAGGAAAGTCGTTAAAATTGTCGAATAGTACAGCTACCTGAAAGTTTAACCTCATCAGAGGAAACCTCTAACAATGAAAAATGTTCTAAGTCCTATTTCCTTCTGAAATGCTTTATTATTTCTTATTTACATTATTAAGATGATCTTCTGGAACTATAGCCTCTAGCTTTCGAGTGATTATCTTTGAACAAATGTAACAAGTGCAAGTATGTGTCCATTCCACTTTAACTGTCCTTTTTAGGTCTCGTCTGAAACCGTGTAGATATTTTGTTAGTTTACCTTGGGCTTAAAGACCACCCATTGTTTACCATTGGTTGGCTTCATTGCCACTCTCGTTAAATTGCTTCTCTTTAATCAGCGCATGTTGGTTTTAATTCCTCTTCGTGTGTTTGTCCTTTCCCTGGAATATGGTCTAAGTACTTGTGTCTTTCCACTGCTCGTCCTTTCAGAGTTACTGTTTATTTTAGTTGAATCACTCATAAGATTGCATGTGCTTGTATGCCATCTCCTTCTAGTTCTTCCCCCCACTTCCCTGTCGCTCTCTGATCCATGTGCTTTCATACCCTTCTGTATTGTTGCTTGCCCCCTGATGTCCCTGACGTCTGTCAGCGGTGCCCTAGCTGGCTCTGTTGTCACTGCCACAAACAGAAAAATCAAACTAATGAACTCCGTACCCAGGGAAAAAAACTTCCTGCCAGTGCAGTCATTCTCATTTTGTTTTTGAACAACAACATGTTTGGTGGGAGCCGTCAAAAGCAAGAGTTGCCATCCACCAAACGTTTTGCACCTTCAGAGAAACCGCTGTGATGGGGAGTCCTCTGAAGGTACGGATATCACCGCTGGACCTGTAGTGATTTCCCAATATGGTGGTTTTCTGTCCATGGACACACTGTCCTCTGTCACCGTGATTGGCAGAGTATAGACTGTCATACTTTAAATCAGGCCCCAATCCCCTTTGCTTTTCAATCAATCAATCAATCAAGACATTTATAGAGCGCACTACTCACCCGTAGGGTCTCAAGGCGCTAGGAGGGGGGGGTGCCGTTACTGCTCAAACAGCCAGGTCTTGAGCTTCTTCCTGAAGGAGAGGTGGTCTTGGGTCAGGCGTATGTCGGACGGGAGGGAGTTCCAGGTCTTGGCGGCCAGGTAGGAGAAGGACCTTCCTCCTGTTGTCGCTCTGCGGATGCGGGGGACGGCGGCGAGGGCGTGGCTGGTTGATATGAGGTGGCGCTTGGGAGCGTAGAAGTTGATCCGGTTGTTGAGGTAGCTCGGGCCTTGGTCGTGTAGGGCTTTGTGTGCGTGGGTGAGGAGGCGGAAGGTGATTCTTTTGTTGACGGGGAGCCAGTGCAGGTCTCTCAGGTGTCCGGAGATGTGGCTGTTACGTGGGATGTCGAGGATGAGTCTGGCTGAGGCGTTCTGGATCCGCTGGAGTCTCTTCTGGAGCTTGGCGGTGGTTCCGGCGTAGAGGGCGTTGCCGTAGTCCAGTCGGCTGGTGACGAGGGCCTGGGTGACAGTCTTCCTGGTCTCGGTGGGGATCCACCAGAAGATCTTCCGTAGCATGCGCAGGATGTTGAAGCATGACGAGGAGACGGCGTTGACTTGTCTGGTCATGGAGAGGGAGGAGTCCAGGATGAAGCCCAGGTTGCGTGCGTGGTCCGTCGGTTTGGGTGCGGTGCCCAGGGCGGGCGGCCACCAGGAGTCGTCCCAGGCGGAGGGCGAGGAGCCCAGGATGAGGACCTCCGTCTTGTCTGAGTTCAGTTTCAGGCGGCTGGTCGTCATCCACTCGGCTACATCTCTCATCCCTTCGTGCAGGTTGGCTCTGGCGGCGGCGGGGTCGTTGGTCAGGGAGAGGATCAGTTGGGTGTCGTCGGCGTAGGAAATTATGTTGAGGTTGTGTTGACGTGCGATGGCCGCGAGGGGGCTCATGTAGACGTTGAAGAGGGTGGGACTCAACGAGGATCCTTGAGGGACGCCGCAGATTACTTTGGTGGCCTCTGATTTGCACGGTGGTAGGCGGACTCTCTGTGTTCTTCCGTCGAGGAAGGAGGTGATCCAATCCAGTGCCTTCTCCTGGATCCCGATATTGCCAAGGCGCTGCACTAGGGTGCGGTGGCAGACAGTGTCGAATGCCGCGGAGAGGTCCAGGAGGATGAGGGCCGCTGTTTCTGCGTTGTCCATCAGGGTTCGGATGTCATCGGTGGCAGCGATGAGGGCGGTCTCGGTGCTGTGGTTGGCTCGGAAGCCGGACTGTGAGGGGTCGAGGGATCCATTTGTCTCGAGGAAGGCGGCCAGCTGTTTGTTGACGGTCTTTTCGATGACTTTGGCCGGGAACGGGAGGAGCGAGATGGGACGGTAATTCTTGAGTTCGGTGGGGTCCGCTGTAGGTTTCGTGAGTAGAGCGCTGAGTTCGGCGTGCTTCCAGCTCTCAGGGAAGGTGGCGGTGTCAAAGGAGGTGTTGATAATGTCCCGCAGGTGGGGTGCGATGACAACGTCGGCCTTGTTGAAGACGTGGTGAGGGCAGGGGTCGGTCGGAGATCCGGAGTGGACGGAGTTCATTGTGCGGACGGTGTCTTCGGTGTTGATCGGAGTCCAGGCGCGGAGGGTGGTGGTGGGTGGCGTTACTGCAGTTGTGGCGTGCGTCGGTTGGATGCTGAAGCTGTTGTGTATGTCCGCGATCTTGTTGTGGAAGTAGGAGGCGAGGGAGTTGCAGAGGTCTTGCGATGGGGTGATGTCGTTTTTTCCGGCGTTGGGGTTGGAGAGCTCTTTCACGATGTTGAAGAGTTCTTTGCAGTTGTGTGCGTTGTTGTCCAGTCGGTCCTTGAATGCAGTTTTCTTGGTGGCGCGGATCAGTTGGTGGTGTTTCCGGGTGGCGAGCTTGAGGGTGGTCATGTTGTCCATTGTAGGTTCCCTTCTCCAGGCTTTCTCGAGGGCTCGGCAGTTCTTCTTGGAGCTCTTGAGTTCGTCGGTGAACCATGGGGTTTTTCTGCTGCCGGGTCTGCTGGGCGGGGTCCTCAGCGGGGCGAGTTCGTCCGCGCAGTTGCTGATCCACTCCGTGAAGTTGTCGGCGGCCTGGCTGGGGTTCGCTGAGCCGGCAGGAGGGTGCTGGCTCAGGGAGGCGGTGAGCTGGTCGGCTGTGATCTTGTTCCAGCTTCTTCAGGCAACCTGTTGCTGGTGGTGGTGGATCGTCGTTCTTTTGAAGGTGAAGTGGACACAGCTGTGGTCCGTCCAGTGGAGTCCTGTTGCGTGGTTGAAGGCGATGTCTTTGCTGGATGAGAAGACGGCGTCGAGTGTGTGTCCAGCGAGGTGGGTGGGGGTGGACACCAGCTGTTTGAGTCCGAGGTTGGCGAGGTTGGCGAGCAGGGTGCTGGTGTTACGGTCGCTGTTGTTCTCCAGGTGGAAGTTGAGGTCCCCCAGGAGGATGTAGTCGGCGGAGGGGAGGGCATGCGGGCTGATGAAGTCGGCGATGTCCTCGCTGAATCGTGTGCGTGGTCCCGGGGGTCGTTAGATCAGGGTGCCTCTGAGGGTGGTCTTCGGGTCTGTGTGGACCTGGAAGTGCAGGTGTTCGGCGGTGGTTAGGGTGTCGTCGGTGTTGGTCGTGATGCGGATGGTGTCCCTGTGGATGATGGCGATGCCTCCTCCCATCTGGTTGGCGGTGCGGTCCCTCCGGATGATCTTGTAGCCCTCTGGGACGGCGATGGTGATGTCAGGCGCTGAGGAGGCGTTCATCCAGGTCTCCGTGAGGAAGGCGACGTCGGGGGCTGTGGTGTCGAGGAGGTTCCAGAGTTCGATGGCGTGTCTGTGGACAGAGCGGGTGTTGAGCAGGATGCACTTGAGGTGGTTGCTGCTGGTGCTCGGCTTGGCGGGTGCAGGGTAGGTCCGGATGCAGGTGAACTTGCAGGCGTGGCAGCTGAAGGGGCCGTGGGTGTGCTTCGGGGTGGCTCGGTGACATCCCGGGATGCCGCCGGTGTTGAGTGCGATGAGTTCGGCGGCGTTGTAGGTTCGTCGGGTCGGCTTCCGTCGGTGGGGGCCAGGGGTCCTGGCACTGGGCGCGGTCCAGGCGCGGACGGGCGCAGACGGGCTTACCTTTGGCGCGCCTTCGGCGCACAATCGGCGCGCCCGCTGCGCGTCAACGCTGCGCGTTTGCACGGTCGCCATATATGGTGAAGTGCGCGGGGGGGCGGAGCAGCTGGGAGGCGGGAGCTGGGAGGGTACAGAAGGCAAAAGGGGCGTGGTTAGCGGCGGTGGCGGGAAGCGGGGAGGGAGGACGAAGGGTGGCTAAACCCCAGGCAATGCAAGAAGGAAATTACAAACACTGGAAAAAAATAAACAGGCACAATAGAAAGACAAAACTATAAAAAAAAAAAAACACCAGAGACAACAGGGGCCGGTCAGGAGAGCACGGACCACGCCGCTCGGAGGCAGGGGGCGTGGTCACGCGGCGGTAGCGAGGCAGTCAGGCAGGGTAGGCACACGCAGCAGCTGGTGGCCGTGCGGCGCGGGGGTGTCCTAGAACTAGGTCACACTCACCTGCGTCGCACGGTCGCCATATATGGCCAAGTGCGCGGGGGGGGAGCAGCTGGGAGGCGGGAGCGGGGAGGGTACAGAAGGCAAAAGGGGCGTGGTTAGCGGCGGTGGCGGGAAGCGGGGAGGGAGGACGAAGGGCGGCTAAACCCCAGGCAATGCAAGAAGGAAATTACAAACACTGGAAAAGAGTAAACAGGCACAATAGAAAGACAAAACTATTTAAAAAAAACACCAGAGACAACAGGGGCCGGTCAGGAGAGCACGGACCACGCCGCTCGGAGGCAGGGGGCGTGGTCACGCGGCGGTAGCGAGGCAGTCAGGCAGGGTAGGCACACGCAGCAGCTGGTGGCCGTGCGGCGCATTTCCCACTAAATGTTTGAAACAATGAGGTCAATTTTAGAGATCAAAGAATCTGTATGCATATCTTGAGAACTTGATGTTTAGATATTGATTTATTTCAGCGAGGTATATCTGTAAAATGTGTGCTCATGGCTGCAAAATGTGTATGGTTGAAAAAAGAGTTAGATTCCTAATAGTATCCCTTTGCCAAGCTACCTTTAATTCATTTAATTCAATTCTGTGAATATTTGCTTAAGTTGTGGTGTATGGAGAAAGCCTGCTTCCGCACGTGTGCATATATCAACATGTTCTCTTCCTCGATGCGTGTGTCTGGTATTTTACTACAAATGTGTGGCATGCAGAGGAGGCAGTCTGCAATATGTTGGCTAACCCTTCTGATGCGACACTTAGTGGCTGCAGCCCAGCCTTTTGGGTGCCCCATATACAGCACCATCATAGCATCTGCCGGTGTCAAGAACAGCTACCAGCTTGTGATTCAATGTTATTGATTTTCTTTTACAGTCAATGGGCCCGATTCACAGAACTAACTTAAGACAAAATCCTAAACTTACTACCATTTTCGTATTCACAGACGGCACTTACTCATTTTGGTATTCACAGAAGACACTTACTCATTTCGGTTTCCACAGAAGTTAGGAGTCCTAACTTTAGGACTCCTAAATGCCTTCTGTGAATACCGAAAGTCCTAAAGTTAGGATTTTTCTCAGTTTAGGAGTAGTAAAGTTAGGACTCCTAACTTTAGGACTCCAAAATGCCTTCTGTGAATACCGAAAGTCCTAAAGTTAGGATTTTTCTCAGTTTAGGAGTAGTAAAGTTAGGACTCCTAAATGCCTTCTGTGAATACCGATTGTCTTAAAATTAGGATTTTTCTCAATTTAGTAGTAGTAAAGGTAGGACTCCTAACTTTAGGACTCCTAAATGCCTTCTGTGAATACCGAAAATCTTGAAATTAGGATTTTTCTCAGTTTAGTTGTAGTAAAGTTGAGAAAAATCCAAATTTTAAGACTTTCGGTATTCACAGAAGGCATTTAGTAGTCTGAAAGTTAGGAGTCCTAACTTTACTACTACTAAATTGAGAAAAATCCTAATTTTAAGTGCCTTCTGTGAATACCAAAATGGTAGTAAGTTTAGGATTTTGTTTTAAGTTAGTTCTGTGAATCGGGCCCTCTGTGTGCTGAGGTAACTACATTGCACACAAATTGATATATCCTAAATATTAACTCTCCCCTCTAGCATTAAATCCACTGACATCATGTGAATTTGCGTCTTAGAATCTGACTTCGACCACACTGAAAATCCAGAATCCTGAAATAGGGTCTTTGGAAGACAGATATTTGAAGGTGATCTATCTATTCCTTTGGTTGTGATCTGCCTTTGTGTGCATATCAGGTCTTCCATCCACTTCCTGTTAAACGTTTGACCATGTTCAAGAGAATTTGTTGTAACTGCCACTTTTGTTGGCAATGGCTAACCTCACTTTTTTTTAAAAACTTTATTTGTCATTTTTCATAAGTAATACAGCAACAAACAAAAAATAAACAAAGCGGTGTTATCACTTTCTGCGGTCCAATCAGTAGCACAGGTCACATACATTGCCCACCCCCAAGCAATGGCCCCTTACAGTACATAATATTAACTTGCAACATCTTGATTAACCTACCCAGTCTATGTAAGAAAAAGGTTCCTTTCGCAGGGGCATATGTTTACACAAAGCAAGAACATGTAGTCAGCGATACCTTCAGTTATGTGCAACATATGGAAGAACATCGCATGAATTGCTCCTGACCACACCCACTAGCCCACCCTTGTACGATCCTGTTCCTTTTGAGAGTCTTCGGAGTATGCTTGGTGTAGTAGATATTGTTGGAAGGGGTCCCATATGTCTTTAGGTGCATATTTTACAGACATCAACGCGTTATCATTTTCAGATTCTGTGGAACAATACGTCAGATCAGTGAGCTATTCCACTATAGTGGGTAAGGGACCCCTTAGCCATCTCATTGCCACTCTGCGTTTTGCCTAAAGAAGTCCTATGGCAGCCAGCTACGTTCACCTTTGGGTATCTGTCTATCATACCCCAACAGGTCCACTAAGGGTGACTCTGGGACTGCACACTCTAGCATTTTGGATAGTGCACTGATTACCTCCCCCCAGAACCTTCGTATGCCCAGACGGTTCCATGCCGAATGCGCAAAGTGAACGTCGGACGCGGAGCACCGCTTACATGTACTATCCTCCCTTAGATCATATCTATACATCCTTGTTGGGGTATAATACATCCTATGTAAATATTTAAAATGTATCAATCTATGTTGGCCATTCAGGGGGATTGATTTGGTCTTGTTAAAACACCATGTCCATTGTGCCAATGTCATTTCAATATCTAACTCTTCCTCCCATTCCAGTTGAAACTTATGTTTAGTCTGTGTACCCTGGACTCTAAAAAGTGTATATAATACTAGCAGCCCGTCCCGACCTTGTCCCCCGCCTGGCCCGACCCCCGCCTGCCCCGACATTGGCTTTCCTCAGCCGATCTGTTTTCCCGCCTGGCCCGACCCCCGCCTGTCCTGAGTCAATGGAGGTCAGACAAAATGTTCCACCGTCACCTTGTTAGTCCCCGTCCCCCGCCTGGCCCGACCTCCGCCTGCCCCGACATTGCCTTTCCTCAGCCGATCTTTTTTCCCGCCTGGCCCGACCCCGCCTGTCCTGAGTCAATGGAGGTCGGACAGTAGTACGTGCAAAATGTTCCACCCGTCACCTTGTTAGTCCCCGTCCCCCGCCTGCCCCGACCCCCGCCTGCCCTGACATTGCCTTTCCTCAGCCGATCTGTTCTGTTGTAACTCCCCGTCCCCCGCCTGGCCCGACACCCGCCTGCCCCGACATTGTCCCCAGAGCCTTACCTCAGCCGCCGGTCCTCAGTTCACCGGTCCTCAGTTCACCGCTCCTCGCCGCTCCTCACCTCCTGTCCGCCGCCGCTCCTCCCCCGCGCCATGTCAACCTCTCCTCTGCTCGCACCGCCGCTGGCCTGTCCGCTGCTCCTCACGTCACCGCTCCTCTCCCGCGCCATGTCCGCCGCTCCTCGGACGCCGCTCCTCCCCGTGCTCCTGACGTGAGCACGCACGTCGCGGCCGGCACTACTTTGGAGGGACTACTTTTTTTTAATATAAATTTTGTAAATAACGTTTATTTTTTATATTTATATAGCCTATAACCATCTACACACCCTGACAATTTCAACGGTGTATCGGGTGTGTAGATTGGCGCCGTGGTTCCCGAGTTTACCCGCCTCAAAGCCTGAAAGTTCTTACTTTATTGTAGTAGTATAGATAGATATATCATGGTGTGAGTTTTGTGATTGTAACAAGTACGTCAATGCCTGTAACCCTGGTGGTTCTTGCAACTCTGGGCCCAACAGAACACGCATAGCACTGCGAAATCCAAAGTACTGAAAGGCATGTAGCGGTGTGACTGCCTGATCCGGATCAGCCACCTGTTCCCATGTTTAAACCTTCCCTTCTACAAAAAGATCTCCCAATACCGTCACACCCAATTTGGTCAGTGTATCTAGGATAGCTGTGTCTTCTTTCAGTGGAAGCCAACCACACCAACAGAGACGGAGTTTAGTAGAGTACATTAGTTTTAACTGATGTTTACTGGCTATTCTGCTTAACTGGCATCCAGTGCAATTCACTGGATCTTATTTCACGCAGGGTGTTCCGGGAAACCACTGTTAACAACCTTGGGAGCGGTACTGGGGATATCATATTACCCTCAATAAGGAGATGCGGCAAATGGGGGGGAGGGGCGTGAATCCAGGTCTGTGCGTGTAAGGTTAGAGCGGCTCTATAGTACCTCTCCATGTCAGGTGCGTTCAGTCCCCCCTCTGAGTATGGCTTCATCAGTGTATCCCATTTAACCCTTGGCTGTTTACCTGCCCACACCAGTTGTGACATTAAAACTCGCAAAGTGTGAAAGAAGGATTGAGAGAGACTGATGGGTATATTCGCAAACAGGAACAAGAAATGAGGAAGCACCACCATTTTCGTCAGTGCAATCCGGCCCACCAAAGATAGCTTAATCCACTTTTCCACCACCCCTGTCAGTTTGTGGACTGCTTGACCATAGTTTTCAGAAAGCACAAGTTCTGCATCTATGTGTATATTAATGCTCAGGTATCTGACCTGGTCAGTAACCCATTCCAGTATATAAGTGGTCTGTCCTGAGAGCATGCAAGGTGTAAGCGGGAATATAAGAGACTTATGCCAGTTAATTTGAAGCCCCGAATGTTGACTAAAGCGCTCCACCTCTTGTAACATCGGAGTTAGGTTCTGCTCTGGATTCCTTATATAAAGCAGTGTGTTGTCTGCATAGGCTGATATCATGAGGTTGTAATTCAGTGAGCGAATCCAACGATATGCGTGATATTTTCGCATTGAGCACAGGAGAGGCTCCGCTACCAGAGCATACAACTGAGGGGAAAGGGGGAAACCCTGTCTGGTACCTCTCGTTATGTCAATTAAGCGGGAATACATTCCATTGATCTGCACTTGAGCCACCGGTTGAGAGTATAACATCTTCACCAGTTGTATAAATACATACCCAACTCTGACCCTTCCAAGACCTGCATATAAAAACCTCCATTCCATAGAATGGAAGGCTTTTTCAATATCAATAAACAGTGCGGCTGCTTTGACCTGTGGACTGGTACGTGCTATGGTGCCAAATGCAGTGCGGAGGTTGCTGGACAAGGATCGCCGCGGCACAAATCCGGACTGCTCCGGACCCACCTACCTAGGAAGCAGAGGGGCTTGCCTGTTCGCAAAAATGTTGGAAAAAAGCTTTTTGTCCGTATTCAGTAGCGATAGCGGTCTATGAGATGAACAGTGTGCAGGAGGCTTTCCTGGTTTAAGCATAGTCATTATGGTTCTTCGCACATGGATGGTGGCATGAGACCCGTTTTAGCCATTTCTTCAAATAAATTTACCAGATGTGGAATCAATTTATCCTGAAAAGTCTTGTAAAATGCTACTGTTAAACCATCTGCCCCGGGCGTTTTTTCATTGAGCATATCCTTCAGCGCTGCACTGATTTCTGTGGGCCTCAATGAGGCTATGAGCCGTTCACTATTCGTTAACCATTTCATTGTCAGGTGAGCCAAATATTCGTCATCAGAGTTAGGGGTCAAAGCTCCTCTAGAGGTGTAAAGTCCGGCGTAGGAGTCAGCAAATGTTTCTAGAATCACTGGGGTGCTCTCTACCAGTACCTGTTTACTATCCCAGATCTTAGTGATAGGGCTGTCTCCCTTGTGTGGTCTGATCGTCGCTGCCAGTGTAGTGCTAGGTCTATCGCCCTCTGACTTTACCCTGGCTATAGCATATTTCCCTATATGTTTGATTTTATCTTCCGCAAATGTGTTGTACTCACTAATTTTTATCCTAATCTGCGTCAGTAGCTGTGGGTCACCAGTATCCTACAGTCTACCTTCTAACTCCTTCAGAGCACCCTCAACATTGCGTAATTGGGTGCGGATAGATTTAAGGACACCAGCGTGCTAAGAGATCGTGATGCTACATGTATAAAGCTTAAAAGCCTGCCCGATAGAGCCCCTTGTCTTGACACTGCCCAGATTGGTAAGAAAGTACTCATCAATCGCTGAGCCAATTTTGGCCTGGAACACCGAGTCCAATAAGGAGTACTGAGAAAATCTCCACACCCTCTTATGGAGAGGTGCATCTGGGAGCTCAATGATAAAAGCACAGGAGAATGGTCCAAAATGTATGGGGCATGTGTGAACAGGACCGTATGTAGGGCAGCAGGACACTTGAGGCGAACCAGTAGTCAATCCGTAGAAGGAGATAATGCCCAGCCGAGTAATGCGAATAGTCCCTGCCTAGTGGGGATAGGTGGCGCCAGACATCCTGCAACCCCTCAGCTTGGGCAATACCAGCAATGGCCTTTGCAGCCCGCAAGGGCGGTCTAGGGGCTCCTTAAAATGGGTTTAAGGCAGGGTCTTGAATGCAATTGAAGTCTCCACCCCAAAGGATAGGCATGTGGGAGTGTTGTAGTATTTTGTGATGCAGGTTGTGATTGAATTGCATCGTAATTGGGCCGATAGACCACAACAAGGAGGACATTAAAATGATCTCTACGGCATTTTACCAGAACATATCTGCCATATATGTCAACTTTTACTGCTCGAATCTGTATGCCTGAATTTCTGCGGACCCATATTAGCACCCCTCTAGCGTGCGTGGAGAAACCAGCTGCAACACACATGCCTTTCATGCGCCTTTGGTGCAACAACCCTGTCTTTGCTGAGAGGTGCGTTTCTTGTAATATGGCCACGTCTACATTGTGGCGGGTCAGGTATGCCACCACTTTACGTATTTTTCTTTGGTCAATAAGACCTCTGATGTTCCAGGAAATGAAGCTAATATCATTACAGCAATTATTCGGCTGGGACATGGTAAGGGTTATCTATTTTGTACAACGTGTTGTGGACGAGCAGTGTAAGCTGAACTAACACCATTCGTAATACTTTGTGAAACATTTGAGAGGACCAACGAACAACAAACGTAACAAAACCCCGTACCCCACCCACACCACATCAAAATAGGTAGACATGGCGATTTCTGAATCCCCCACCCCCCTCCCTTTACAATTACCAATCCAAACATAAAAAACCCAGAAGAATACCCAGGTGGAAAACACTCAAAGGCAATGGCGGCCAGACCCTAGGTGTAACTAGATGGCCCGTAGTCACCCTATCTTTCTAATTACCAACTGACCAACCGGCCACCAAAGACATGTCCCAATATATAACGCCATGAAGGTGACTAGTCATGCATAATGGTGATGTAACATTTATGCTTAAAGAGTAATACAGAAGGAAGCATACTCAGTACTCTGTTGAAAGGATACAGGTATCCCAGGCCACTAGGAGGCCGATGGACCTGAACCCTGCGAGCTCTCCAATGCCATATCCCCCACAGTGGGAGAGGTCCCCAATGATGGCGACCTAGGTGACTTGTTACCATGGTCCACACATTACTTTTTGAGGTCTCGCTGCAACAGATTGGGGTCCACATAGAATCTGGGTCGGCCATCAAAAGTTACTCGGAGCTGGGCCGGGTTCAACATTGCATAATCAGCTGTAGCTCCCTGAGTTTCTGCTTAACAGTGCCAAATATCTTACGGGCCTCCTGAACCAAAGGGGTAAAATCCGGGAACAATGATAGCTCAGATCCTTCGTACTTCAGGACCAGCCGCGGCCCGTGGAGGGAGTTCCGTGGGGCAGAAAGACTGGGCGGGGGAGGGGCAGGGTGGGGGGTGCTAAAAACCAAAATATGGATAATTGGAGGTAAATAAACAATTCAATTAATAAAACGAATTTCGTATCGCGCGCCTCACCCATTTCCATCTGGGTGTCCTCAGCGTCAGATATCCTATGCTCCGCCATGTCTATCTATTCTGCATGTTTTCCACCCTTACAGACATTCTGTCCATGCGATACACCAATGTATCCATTTTAGCGTTGATAGATGTGAGACTGCACTGCATGACCCCAAGAATCTGCTGAAAGTCCCCTTCTGGCGCAGCAAGGTCAGCCGCGGGTTCAGAAGCTGTTGAATCGTGTTCGTCTCCGTGATGCCTGGACAATTTGCGCTGATCAAACTGTAGTTTTGATTGTGTTTTATCGGTTTTATCCATCATGCTTCTAGGTGTTGCCCCGCGGTCCGATAGGAATGTCTCTGAGTCGGCCGAATTGCTTGGAGTCATGATCAGGGATCAGCCTGCTATGGAGATTTAGCGAACGCCTACACCAGTAGTCCAACAGGTCCCCACCTCTGTATCGCCAGGATGCGCAGTATAAGAGAAACTTTAGTTGTTGTAGATGTATAAAATGGGATACACCCTTGCCACTATGAGGATAACTGTTCAAACAGGCCTAGTTCCTCCAAAGGATTGCACAGGGGACCAGACGACAATCTAAATTGGACCTGCAAAGAGTTCCAGTATCACACACATTTGGCACTTGCCCCACAAAGCAGGATCTTTCACAGGACTTACCTACGTAATGTCATGGGGCACAGGTGACAATCTAGACTGTTCCCGGAAGGTGTTCCTGTGGCTCACATGCTTATTGCTCGCCCCACAGTACCGGTTCAGTCTCAGGCCTTGCCAATGTATCAGCGATTCTGCTGCCCCATCGGCGTCCACATTCAAGGGCCACACAAGGAGTGGCGTGCACGGGAGTTGGTGGCACTCTTAAAAATCATCCCTGCTAGAAGCTGCAGCCTCAGGGCCTGCACACCAGGCTCGCAAGGTTGCGTGGTCCGCTGCCCACCAGCTCTTCCGCCAGCAAGTTTCAAAGCGATTATATCCCCTGGTGGGGGACGCAAGGCAGTCTATTAAGCCGCTGGGCGGGGTGAGGACAACAGCCCAGCACTGATCCCTCACGCTCGAGGCCTCAGGCCAGCGCTTTCGCACTTCAGTGGAGCCCTTTCCGACTGGGGGCCGGCCTTCGCGTAACTTGGGCCGTGCGACACGTTGCACCAGGGCCGAGCTATTCAAGCACCCCGCTGCGCCGACCCCTACTGGAAAATTCACTGATCCTCCGCAGTCCCTCTCCCACTCTGTACTGTGCTGCTCGCGAAGCTCACTTCTGATGGGCAGTACAGGATCTCACCATCTTCTCCTCACCAGCTCCGCACACAGCAAGATGGCCGCTATGAGCCCCAGGAATGGCGCAGAGGCGTAGAGTCTCACCGCACGACGATCAAGGGTTGCAATGCTCTCTAACTTTCTCCAGCTGTTCACCGCAGCGTCCGATGACTGGACGACCAGTGACCAGATGATGCCGAATGTTGAAGGACCTCTCTACTGTCAAGATCATGAGCATCTCATTCGCAGCAGTATGGTCCTTTGCTTTGTCGATGACCATCATTTGTTCTAATTAGCAATTCTGCTGCATTGACATGATATTGCATTATGATACTGTTTCCAGAGCTATAGCTCTCTATTGATTCCTTTTTCCAGTACCATATTTCGTATCATGCTTCAGGATACATATTGTTTCCTTCTCTCATTCAGAATGTATCCAAAGAAAATGTGTTCATTCATTATGGCATTACCAATCAGTTAATCTAGAGGAATTATTTGTTAAAATGAATGTCAAAACATCTTAGTATATCACTGTCAGACTTTGAGCAGTCAGGCTTTAACAAAAGAGCAAATGCAAAGCACGTAAAAGTACCAAAACAATGGAATAAGTAAGAAACATGACACAAAAGAAAGGAAACACCAGTTTATAAAATTAGATCTTATTTTGATACATTGTTGACATCAAAATGAACAGACTCAGGTGCAACGTTTGAGTCTCAGGGTTTGGTCCCTCTGGCTGAGCTTCAGTTTTTAGTGGCAAAGAACCAGTTGTGCTATCAGCTATGCTAAGGCAGCTTCTTCAGCTTCTGTGGCCCTGGCTCTATTAGAGGAAGTCAGCCAACTAACTCTTGGAGTTCACCTCTCCTGTCTGGGGATCAGTGATGACATTTCCTTGAGCAGGGTACCACAGGCACTGTCCTCTCTTTGCTAGCCCAGTAGCAGTAGGTGCATACATGAACAGAGGTCTGGGTGCCAGGGGTGACACTTGTATGCCCACAACTTGCCCTTAGGGGATGCCGTTGCTACTAGCAATGGGCTACCATGCCTCCTTCTGCCTGCTGATGACTTCCTGAAATATGTGGCATCTTGGTATCCCAGAGTATAAAGTGCTGCCCACTCCCTAGATGGGAGAACCCTTCTCCCGATGATTGAAGCTTGGTAGCCCACCCTAGAAGTGTGGCTAACTGAGGGCTACATGACCACAGAAAAAACTGTTTGGCAACTGTTTCCCCTCTCTGTCCCAGACACCAGCCTGTCTACTAGAACCCTTCAAAGGCAGCTTTGCCTTTGAAGCTCTGCTTTTGAGCCCACACAATGTTTGGCTTTCTGCCATGGAGAGGTTGACACCTCTTCCAGCGGCAGTCCTCTATTATGTCCTTTCCTGGGAGTCCTTCACACTTCTTCCCAGAAGGCCAGATGGTTGTCTTGAGGTCATCATCTGAGAATTGCTATTGAAAGACTTGGTCAACAGAGTGACATCTTTCTAAAATTGCTTTTTACTCAAAAGTTACATTAAATTTGACATGGGCATCAAGTTGGGTTTAATATAATGACTCTTTTGATGCCTTGAAATGTCAAAATATTTGTAGCCACTGCAGGAGTTACCACTGCTGAGCTGTCAGCATGTAACCCTGTACTCGCCAAAGGGGCTACTAGACTTTCCACAATAAAAACAACAGTTTGGGATTTTTACCAGTAGGGCATGTTCACTTGTCTTAGGTCTAGACAGGTTTACCTTAGGGGTGACTTATATATACTAAAAAGGGAGGTGTTGACTTTTCAATTGGTTTAAATGGCAAAGTTGAGTTAGCAGTTTAAACGTCTCTGCTAGTGGCTGACTGGGAGACATTGTTTACTTTATCACACTCAGGGTGGCACAATAAGTGCTGCAGCCCTTGAGGGACACTTTAATGTATAGACCTTGGGTACCCCACTTGTCCAACATACTATGGACTTATAGGTAAGTTAATGTATGCCAATTAAGTTTAAGACAATCAAACATAGACATTTAAGGATTAGGGCATTGCCATTGACGTCTGGTTAGCAGACATAGTGCAGTTTTCAGAGCTGGGAAACCAGCAGCATTATTGCAAAACATTGCCGGTGATCATGCAAAGAAAGGTATTTTACAAGAAGATGTTGCTGAATGGCATTCTAGATGAAAACTGAGCATAGCCTGCTACATAAATCAGGGGAAAAGTTGCCATCACTTATATGCATTTGAGTTAAAGGGTACCTTCAAATTAATGTCTTGGATGTCACTTGATTATAAATCTGGCTGGAATGTGTTAACTCCAAAATAGGTACCAGGAACTCGAAATAGCACCTTCAGAGTGGGACACAGTTGTTGAAATGTGAACTGAAGTCGAGCAAGGGTAATCAGTGCCCACAGTGGCATGATAGTATAACACAATATTATGTAATCAATCAGGATCCAGGGAAAGATGTAAATCAGTGATGGTTAAGGTCAAGTATTATTGCTTGAGCCTTAGGGTCCTCTGGAAGTTTTGGCCAGGAGCTGCAATATAGACATTGATTGCATTTTGAGAGGATTTAATTCTGTAAGCCTATTAAAATTTCGTAATGTTCTTTGATGTTTTGACTTCTAGTCATAGTTCCTTTTAATGGACTTCACAATTTGTGCATGTGTCACTAAACAAATACAATTTTTATTAATAGGATTCTAGCTTTTCAAATACATTTTTTAATAAGATTCAAAGCACATCAAAAACACCATACATTAATGCTATTTAGATTTCAGAAGCATAATTCATCACACCCACTATGGCAATTTTTTTTTACTTTACAAAAAATGACTAATTGTATCTAATGTACTAACCTTCAAAGTCCTTAAGGGTTGATACTGAAGCTTCACTAGATAAATCGCAGGGTCTGTTTTTTTGCCCCAAATTGTGCCCTGAGGGCATTGTAGGCACTAATTGGCTCACAGACTGGTGACTCCATTGGCTGTTGCAAAATTGTGAGCAGTTTCACAAACACGCCCAATGCTTCTCCCACTGGCCCCCAGCCTGAGGCTCTGATATTAAGAATGGTTTCACTTTCCATTCTCTTTCTTTCACTAGCAACTGCAGACACTGCCCAGAGCTTATAAATAACCCTGGACTTGTTGGTGCTGTAGCATCCTCTCTAGCCTCGGTGTGTGTTAATGTTTACTCCACACACGGAGCTAGGTATAAAGAATGTTTATTCCTCAGCGTGTACCCATTAACTGAACATTAATCTACATCTTGAATTATATCAACCACACCCAATCACTTACGCCACCGTTCTACGTAGTCTGTCAGGGACCAAAAGGGTCTCTTCAACTCTAACTCACAAGACACTAGGGGGCATATTTACAAGCCCAAATTGCCACAGGAATGTCACTTTTTCTGATGTTCCTGTGGCGATAGAGGCTTTGCCTTATTCACAAAGCGACGTTAAGCCACTTATTGTGGCTTAATGCCGTCTTGTAAATAAGGGCTCCTTTCACGCTACTTAATGTGAAAGGGGTGGCCAATGGGTGTTGCGGTGGGCATTTTGCTGCTACACCCATTGGCCACCCATTTCACCCATTGATTTTGACACTCCCCCATATTTACAGGGGCAGCGTAAATATGGGGCTGTGCTTATATTAAGACCAGGGAAACCTGGCTTTAACATGGCGAAACAATCTGAAATGCTTATAGGTGTACTGAACATAGCAATGAAGTTAATGTAGGATTCAGCCATTTTGGAAGAGGTACTATGACACTGTACTGACACTCGTGAAAAGTATTCAGCAGGGTGTTGATCTTCCCCTGGCCAGTGCATGCCAGTGTAATCCTTTTCCTGCACTCCCAACCCTCCCTTAAATGCAAGGAGGAATCTTGGCTTTAGGATTGCCAAAGAGGATACGCAATGCTTGATGGTCTGTGACAAGAGTAAAATACGTTCCATGTAGAACTACGCAGAAATGTTCACAAGCTCACACCACAGCTAGGCTTTCTTTTTCTGGTTCTGAATAGGCACGTTCAGTTTTGACAAACTTCTGCTAGCATAAGCTACAATATGCCTTCAAGCATTTGAATTTCCATTGTATTAGTCAAGAATCACGCCCAGCCCTAAAGGTCTTGTGTCAACAACAACTTCTGTATGTAGCTTTGGATCAACGTAGGACATTCAGAGGCGTTCTCAATTGTATGTTTGATTTTCTTCAAGCTTTGTTCACTTTCATGTGATAATTGAAATGAAACATTTTGTTTCATTCAGTCAGTCAGTCAAATAACTTTATTCGATTCAAGTGAATCATAAAAGTTTGCAGAAAGATCATACATTCATTTAAAATACATAAAATTCAGTGCACAGAAGTTGATTCTGGAATAAACAGGTTCAAATAAAAAAATTCACAGGTCATAACATTTCCTAATTAAGAAAACAGTTTTAATAAAGCTAAACACAGAGCTGCAGATAATGTCAGTAGACAGCAACCTCAGATGATTAAAACCCTCATTATAAGAACACAGACGAATATCTCTTAGGACAGGCTTAATAAAGCGGGCCCTTGGATCTTTATAAAGTGTGCAAAAAAGCATGATGTGCATTGTGCTCTGCTTGGCTACATTATAACACATTGTGTCTTGGCAGTTTATTTTTGCGTTACTAACCCACTTACACGTTTTTTAGTTTATGAACTATGACACATCTCAAGGTTGAGGCACTGAGTGTTTCTTATGAGCATGAAGACATGTTTGCACCCACATTTACATTTCTAACAGCGCTTTATGGTTTGCTCACGGACAGTCCAGTGACAGATTGCTTTCTTTATTTCATAGAGCATTCCCCTGAAAAAGGGCTGTTTGCCAGCCCGAAATGCATTGGGATCGTTTATTTTGGATGACGCATGTTTACACATCATTGTGAAATCATTATGAAGTACTCATGAAATCAATGAGTTGGAATAAAAATGTGGAAACTTTGAAGATTGTTGACTTCACTATATGATGAACTGGCTATAAAATTTAGACTTTTGTCACTTCAGTGCTGTGCACCGGGGAGCTTCCTTCCAAGTTGGGGAAGCCTTGTAGTAGTCTTCTGTTATTCACGTTGGATGGTACAGACAGCGTTTATCTCTGGGAGCACGCCACAGACCATAACTATTGTTAGCATTTGAATTCATCCAGCTGTGCAAGTCCCGCCCAACCCTTTGTCAGTACATTATAACACGGACAGGGGGTCAATCTCTCACACCATCCCCCCTGTTTTGGAAAAGCCACAAGAAAATGCAACGTGCTTAAACGAACTCTGGTCATTAGGAAGCGTGAGTTGACCTGGGTAGTGAATGACGGATAAAATTGTTGCTGATTTAACAGTGCACGATTCACTGTATTATTGTCCTGATTTGACAAACTTAAAAATGTATAATAAGCATTTTTAATAACCATCTTCACATTAAGTTGAATAGTTTCTGGATTTTTGTAAAGATCTTCAAGGCCCATCTTACAAAAGGTTTCTTTCACATAACCATAGAATCGCCATTGCTTTATCAAGATTCATACAGTCCCTTATTCATTCTCTTAAATTTTCCTAATCCATGAAACAATGATGGAAATTGACTATTTTGTGATGAATATTTATGTTTATGGTTGCTACAATGAACCTTGACTTTTTGATGGTGTCGATCCAGCCCATGCATACACTTTAGTCTTCGATGGTGTGAGACGGGACACTGGAGACAGTTTTTTGTACTTCTCCTCAGGCATGATGTTTATTGATGCTTTACTGTCTATGATAAAAGGTATGGAGGAGCCATTCACCTTTAGTGTGATTTTATGAGAGTGTTTAAATTAATTTCATAACTTCACTTGTTGATCTTTCTTTGACGTGCATTCTTCCTTGCTTTCTTGCTTGCATTCGGCCCATACGAAATGCGAACATTTCTCTTTAGTTGATTTCGACTTCTCACATGCATTTCCTTCACTGTCGCTTGACAATGACGTTGAAGAACTTTTAGACAAAGATTCAGGCGATGATCGACTTTGTTTATTTTCAATTTGCCACAACTGATGTGGTTGCTTGGTCTTGTGGTCATTAGTAGAACGCCCTACTGGAACGTTCTGGCATCCATTTAGCTTTCTCAACATGGCACACTTCGTTTTTCCTCCGCTTTGCAAACTATTACAAATTGGTTCTCTTTCGCCCAGCCATTACATACTTGTCCAACGGCAGGACATTTACCTTCATTTGGAAAAGACAATCTGCATCTAAAGCACAGTTTCTTTTTCTATAGAGGCATCACTTTGTAGCCCCCAACCTTATATCTCTGCTTACTTTACATGTTCAGTGCTCACTCACTCTCGGCTCCTCCGGCATCCATGTCAGTAGCTTGTCAGAATGCACATCCTTCGGCTCTTGCAGCCATGAGTACCTGCACCAGACTAAGCATTTCTCTTAGCATTCGTCATCTGAATGAATCAATAAGGCAACCATGTAAGACTCTGAGATGCATGGCTTCTTCATCTGTGAAGTCATTTAATTTACAATGTTTAATGATTGTATCAAGCCTTTCAACAAACTTGTCTATCATTTTACCAGTTTTTTGCATTTCTTGGTAGAAAATGTATCTTTTGTAATCAACATTCAGAGTTGGATTGAACTTGATATTTAACACAACTTTGATTTGATGGTATGAGACTTAATCAGCATGTGATATTTTCTATATTACTTCCTTTCCTCCTTCATCCTCAAGATTCTTCCGATATTTGATGATCTTTATGTTATCTGCTTACTCCAATGCATAAAATGAAATCATCAAAAGTTTCAATCCATGCACTCCATCTGGCTCCACTAATCTGCTATTTGGTGGTATCAAATGGAGAACTGGGGTGGAGAGGTGACCTGGCACCCTAGGATTGGCCACAGGTGCATTGCTTCTAGAACCTTCCATTCCCCTTTATGAAATTTTGAAAAAGGCAGAAAATCTCTCTTGCCTGGTGATTTCTCTGTGCTTTACTGCTGGACCCTGGGGTTGCCAAGAACAACGGAAGGACGACCGGCCTGATGCTCACAAAGGACTAAGGACTCAGCCCTGCTCCAGGACCAGTGTTTCTCATCATGGGCCAGTGAGGTTGCCTCCATTATGCCCCCTGATGACCAGTTGGGGGAAAGCCCTGGACATTGACCATGAGGAAGGCTGGGGCAGGGAGGCAGGAGTGCCAGCTCACTGAGGATTACACCACTTAGCAGATGAGGAGGTCTGCTGCAACTGCCCCTCGTGGCTAGACTAACTTAACGTGGTGCAAGAGGGACGCAAACCTTAATTCATATTTGTGAAGCCACACAAACCACTATACATAGCTTTGAGAGGCTCCACAAATATGGAGTCACGCAGTGCAGAGCAAATCGATATGTCGTATTACTCTGTCCTGTGTAGGAATTCCATGGGCATTGCACAGTTGTTCTCAGGTAACTCCTATGGTTATCGATGTATTCCCAGATTCCCCGATTAACAAGACATACTAAATCAGGAAGTGCACCAAAAAGATGTGCCTCCACAGGGGAGGCGCAACAAGGAAAATATATTTTTTTCTCGTAGTGTTTACCTCTTTCTATGTGTGCTGCAATCTGCAGCACACATAGAAAGAGGAAAAATCCTCTCAGGATTGTTTTTGTTCAGGATGGTGTCCCTTTCTGCACAAAACCAATCCTGCCTGCAACATAGGCACCCTTGCACCTATGGTGCAAGGGTGCCTGCTTTGGCGCTAGGCTGCCAATACAAGAGTGCTCCGTATTGGATAAATACTGCACATTCCTATCCTTTCGCCACACGGCAGTACAGCAAGGTAACGATGCGCTGTCCTGCACCAAAAAGGTCATAAATAATGCCCTATGAACTTCTCTGTGGAACTTTAAAAGTGACAATTAATTAATTTCTAGACAAAACAAAATATATACCTTGAATTAATTCATGAAAGACAGGGCAGTGTGAAATAAATGTGTTGTTCCTGTACTCTCACCTTTGTGAAAAAGTGGCCTACTTCCCAAATCCATAATAAAAAATGGAATCTCCAATATTTGAATTGAAAAATGCAAAAAGGGATTATGGCTTCTGCGTAAATCAATGGTGGTAAACTGTGATTCAGAAAGTAAAGATGGAAGCTGAACTTGAAATAAAATGTGAAACAACTGATAACTGAAGGATAAGAACATGTTCTTGAGATCACACAGGCGTTCAAGCATGTGTCTAAACACGCTTTTGTGCTGAATTAGAAGTGGATTACAAGTAAGACACGATGGAAAATGTTCACTTCTCTTATTGTGACTGCTCCAGTACACGAAAAAAAGAAGAAACTGAGAACATCTAATTCCTGTTAGCCATGTTTACATTCCTAATAAACATGTTGGGGCATATTTATGAGATTTGTGGTGATGTGCAGCGCAGCAAGTTACCATGCTGCGCTGCTCTGCATCACGGGAGAAGGACAGGAATGTGCCATATTTTGCAAATGTGGCACATTCCTGTCCCCTCCCCCAGCACCAGAGGCGTAGCTAGAGCTTGTGGCGCCAGGGGCTATCCCTCAGATTGCCGCCCCTGGGGGGCCCCTTAGGAGGATGGCGAGCACTTGAAAGAGGTCTGAGAGACACGAAGTATCGCTGCTAATAGTTACCTCGATCATCAAGTTACGTACATATACATGGCATGGTCCAAGGCTACACTGTTGAATACACTGGTGACTGGCAGTGACTGGCAATACAAAAGTGAACACACAGACTGCATGGTCTACCCTTGGAACTCAGAAAAACCACATATGACATCTATCAGAGATCTGCGTGAACAATTACCTGGTAATCCCCTCAGCACAATCAAACATGCACATACATGACACTGTTCAGGGATCCATCATCTACAGCTGACATTAAATGACCATTCATCATGGTCCCCCAGTAAAGCAGTGCACTTTGTGATCTGCATGGTACATGTTCTTTGCAACAGGAACATTAACCCTCTGTGCTATCTTTCCAGGAGTCAAACCTTCCACTAGACAAAACTTTGATTCCTCTCTAGGAAGAACATTAATCACCGAAGTTATCATGACATTTTTATTGTTTCTGAAAATTACTGGAGTCCAGGAAGGAGGCAGCAAGTTTTTTTAAACCATAATATAATTGCAAACACTAGGCACCCACCCAAAATAGGTACCCAGTGCGGTCACACCATTCGCACCGCCCTGACCTGCTCAAGGTTCATGTGACCTCAGTGACAGAGTCACAGTGACTGGATCACTGTTGCTCTAGGGTGTGCTGCTTCGTAGGCTTGCCCGCAAGACTGGAGATGAACTTCAGTATGGATTGTGGTGGACAGGCCTTCAAGGTTAACCCACAATTGACACCACTAGGGTACACCTGCTTGTGCTAAGACATCAAGCCTTCTAAGGTCTAGCAGGGCCTTCTAAGGTCTAGCATGGGAATATGTTCCCTCAGTAAAGTGGTCTGGTGGACTGGTCATAAAGGCTGAAACCGAGTCCCCAGTTCCAAATTCGACAGCTCTGGCCATAGTGCCATATCCTCTCCCCCACTAAACACCATACTGCCCCACTGAGAAAATCTCACACTGCCTTCAACTAAAACCTAATTGTGCCCACTATAAACACTTGGATGTGGCTTAATTCAAATTATGCACTTGATAAGAGTAATATGCTGCATAAAAAAAAAGTAAAAGCGAACACTCATAGGGAATGCAAGATTAAGCAAAGCAAACGTAGAAACGTAAGCAGAAACAACAAGGTTACTTTAACGATCTCTCACTCACTATTCAGAAATCAGCGAGTGGTTTTACCTGAAAGTTAAGGACATGAGAACAGGGCCTTGAAGGGAACCGTTTCAATGCCCATGGCTTATATCCTTACAAAACGTAAGCAGTATGGTTAAACAAGACCACATCCATAAACATAGAGCCATTGTACACATTTTGTTTTCCAATCCACCCATCTAAAAGGTTTTGCAGTACCTCCAGGAATGGCACACTTCCCCACCTGGGGACAACAATGGTGTTCAAAGAAAGACGAGAAAACAAAAGTAGCGCTTCACTGGCAAACTCTGTAAAGTGAGGCTGATGTATTTGGATGTAAATAAAATTAATCTGGCCACTTTGCCACCACTCTGTCTTGCTTTATTTAGTTATGTATTTATTTTTCATATTTAAAACTTTCTATTTCTCTCCATCCCGCTGCACTTTGGAATAGAAAAATGTCAGAAGAAGGGCATTTCCCGCAAGAGTGTTTTTCTTTTTTAAATCCATTTCACATCGGAGTAACTAAATGAAAGAAAGAGACAGAGGTTGTGAACCATTTCTTTGAGTCATGGTTTTCAGTAAGTGAGGAGCAAGACAGAAAGGGAGGGAATAATAGGAAGAGAGGGGGGCAGCTGCCAGCACAGAAAATAAGAGGACATTGTCCGAGTCCTATTCCTTCTCTGCATATCCGCAAAAGCAAGCCGAGCTGGTTGCACTTTTCAAATGGGGCCGCGCAGCACTGGTGGCCCGTTGCGGTGGCCTTTATAATATATTTAGGGACACTGACACACTACTGAGCCTGACAGTAGTGTCAGTGAGTGTCCCCCCCCAAAATTATAAAGGCCGCCGCAACGGGCCACCAGAGCGGCGCGGCCACCCCCAAAATAGTGCCGCCTGAGGCAGACCGCCCCCCCCAGCTACGCCCTGCCCAGCAATGGCCCATTTTAACACCCTAGCACCAATGCAGGCACCCTTGTATCACTGGACAAGGGTGCCTGTGTTGTAGACTGGATTGTTTTTGTGCAGGAAGGGAAACCTTTCTGCACCAAAACAACCCTAAAAGGCTTTTTTCTCTTTCTGTGTGCTGCAGAATGCAGGACACATAGAAAGCGGAAAAGCGAGGAGAAATAAAGAAATTTTCCCTTGTTATGCCTCACCTGGAAAGACATATCTTTTTGGAACATGCCCAGGTTTACCAGGTTTGTTAAATCTGTGAATGCGTCAAAACTATGGGACTTGACTGGGAACACCCATCGCAACCCCCATGAAATTCCACTTTATGCAGAGTAATGCAATGAAGCGATTTGCACTGTGTTGCATTACTCCATATTTTTTAATCCATTCAAAGCCACACAAAGTGACTTAGAAGTCTTTGTCATGCATGCACCAGGTTATGTGGTGGAAACATGATGCATAGCTCTCGTATGCCTGGTTGTTACCTACTGTACGTGGCATAGAGTGGAGTGGAGTGGAGTGGTGAGGAGTAGTAAGTGTGGTGGAGTGTAGAGTGCAGCAGCATAGAGTGGAGTGATGCAGAGTGTAGTGGAGTAGAGAGTAGTGGTGTGGAGTGATTTTGCATAGAGTGGCATAGAGTAGAGTGGTGCAGAGAAGAGTGCAGTGGCGTAGAGTAGAGCGGCATAGAGTTCAGTGACTGACACTGCAGTGTTGCAGTGCTGCCTGTCAGAGTACAGTAGGTTATAGTAGAATGGCGTAGAGTGCATTTGCAGAGAGGGCAATCGTGCAGAGAACAGAGTGTCAAAGAGTGCAGTGGCATAGAGTGCAGCGGCGCAGAGCACAGTGATGCAGGGTAGAGTGGTGCAGAGAGCAGTGGGATAGAGTATAGTGATACAGAGTAGAATAGAGTGATGTAGTGTAGTGATGCAGAGGGCAATGGTCTAAAGTGGGGTAGCGTGCAGGGGCGTAGAGTGTAGTGGCGTAGATTGTTGCAGAGTATATTGGTGTAGAGTTATGTGGTGCAGAGTAGTAGGCATAGAGTTCATTGGCATATAGTGCATTGGTTTTGAGTAAAGTGGTGTTAAGTGCATTGGCGTAGAGTGCAGTAATTTACAGTAGAGTGGCATAGAATGCTGTGTTTTAGAGAAGAGTGTTGTAGAGTAGAGTAACATACCGTAGAGGGCATGCAGTAACAGAGAGAGGAGTAGAGTGGCATAGAGTGCAGTGGCATAGAGTGTAGTGGTTTAGAGTATATTGTGTCAGAGTAGAGTGAAAGTGGCATAGAGTGCAGTGTCACAGCGTTAAGTGGTGGGGAGTGCACTTTTGCAGACTAGTGTGTTGTAGAGTGCAGTAGTGCATAGTCCAATGGCATAGATTAGGGTGTTGCAGAGTACAGTATTGTAGTGTACAATGCAGTGGTGCAGAGTAGACTGGTGTAAAGTGCAGTGGTGTAGAGTGTATTGGTTTTGAGTAAAGTGGAGTAGAGTATATTGGTGTTAAGGGCAGGGGCGTAGAGTGCAGCATCGTAGAACAGAGTGGCATGGAGTGGAATCACAGAGAGTATATTGCAGTGGCGTAGCATGGAATAGTGCAGAGTGGAATAGAGTGGCGTAGAGTGCGGTAGCGTGGAGTTCAGCTGCGCAGAGTACAGTGATGCAGAGTAGAGTGGTGCAGAGAGCAGTGGGATAGAGTATAGTGGGACAGAGTAGAGTAGTGTAGTGATGCAGAGCGCAATGGTGAGTGGGGTAGCATGCAGCGGTGTAGAGTGCAGTGGCATAGAGTGTTGAATAATTTATTGGTGTAGAGTGATTTGGTGAAGAGTAGTAGGCATAGAGTGCATTGGCATACAGTGCATTGGTTTTGAGTAAAGTGGTGTTGAGTGCATTGGTGTAGAGTGCAGTGATTTACAGAAGAGTGGTGGAAAGTGTTGTGCTTCAGAGTAGAGTGGTGTAGAGTAGGGTAAAATACTGTAGACTGCATTGGGATAGAGTGTAGTGGCACAGAAGGGAGTAGCTGAGAGGGGAGTAGAGTGGCATAGAGTGCAGTGGCATAGAGTACAGTGGTATAGAGTAGATTGTTTCAGAGTAGAGTGAAGTTGAAGTAGAGTGCAGTGTCACAACATAAACTTGTCTTGAGTTCAGTAGTGGGTAGTGCACCTGTGTAGACTAGTGTGTTGTAGAGTGCAGTAGTGTAGAGTAGGGTGGCATAGCGTGCAATGGCATAGATTAGGGTGTTGCAGAGTACAGTATTGTAGTGTACAGTGCAGTGGTGCAGAGTAGACTGGTGTAAAGTGCAGTGGTGTAGAGTGTATTGGTTTTGAGTAAAGTGGAGTAGAGTACATTGGTGTTAAGGGCAGGGGCGTAGAGTGCAGCATCGTAGAACAGAGTGGCATGAAGTGGAATCACAGAGAGTATATTGCAGTGGCGTAGCATGGAATGGTGCAGAGTGGAATAGAGTGGCGTAGAGTGCGGTTGCGTGGAGTTCAGCTGCGCAGAGTACAGTGATGCAGAGTAGAGTGGTGCAGAGAGCAGTGGGATAGAGTATAGTGGGACAGAGTAGAGTAGTTTAGTGATGCAGAGCGCAATGGTGAGTGGGGTAGCATGCAGTGGCGTAGAGTGCAGTGGCCTAGAGTGTTGAATAATTTATTGGTGTAGAGTGATTTGGTGCAGAGTAGTAGGCATACAGTGCATTGGCATACAGTGCATTGGTTTTGAGTAAAGTGGTGTTGAGTGCATTGGTGTAGAGTGCAGTGATTTACAGAAGAGTGGCGGAAAGTGTTGTGCTTCAGAGTAGAATGGTGTAGAGTAGGGTAAAATACTGTAGACTGCATTGGGATAGAGTGTAGTGGCACAGAAGGGAGTAGCTGAGAGGGGAGTAGAGTGGCATTATCCCTAGGGGAGGTGGAGGCTGCTCTGGAGCATTTATCGTTGGGGAAGGCCCCGGGTTTGGATAAGCTACCCGGGGATCTTTTTAGGCATCACCCGGACATCTGGGGTCCGTACCTCCTTATTCTTTTTAATGCCATCTTAGGAGGTATGGCAATCCCCGGGTCTTGGCTGGGGGCAGAGATTGTACCGATTCACAAGAAGGTGTCCACTCTGCTCCCGGCCAATTACAGGCCTATTAGCTTAATAGATGTACCCCAAAAGCTCTTTGCGCGCCTTATCCTTAACCATCTGTTGGATTGGGTGGAGGACAATGACATCATGAGCCCCCTCCAGGCTGGCTTCAGAAAGAACACGTCGACCATGGACCAGATCTTCCGCCTCCTCCTCCTTTATTGGAAGACGGTGACGTTAGAGGGGGGAAGACTGTACATGGTCTTCGTGGATCTGAGGTCAGCCTTCGATCTGGTCCCTCGAAGGAAACTATGGGAGGTTTTGCAAAAGCTAGGAGTACCCCCTCAGCTACTCAACATTATCATCAGGTTGCATGAGAACAACTATGCACAAGTGAGGTGTGGGAGGGAGGGCAAGCTCTCGTCCAGATTTCCGGTCCATCGAGGAGTCAGACAGGGCTGTGTCTTGGCGCCGACCCTGTTCTGTCTTTTCATCAATAGCGTCATATCACATCTTGATAGCGTTAAGGATAATGATGCCCCGCTCCTGGCAGGCAGGAGGGTCCCGGCAATAATGTTTGCTGACGACACCCTCCTGCTTTCCAAATCCCCCATGGGGATTCAGAGGATCGTGAACGGTTTTGGCCTTTTCTGTCGCCAACATGGGCTGGAGGTGAATACGGAAAAGACCAAGTTCATGATCTTCAATCCCCCGACCAAAACTAGACCAAATCCCACACTCGGGGAAGTTAGTCTTGAGAGGGTCTCGACCTTCATATATTTGGGGGTAACACTCCAGGAAAATCTCTCATGGGACTGCCAGATAGCTAGATCCAGGCTAAAACTGTCCCAGTTATCGGGTGCAATGCTGAAGGTGGCCAACAAGTCCACTTTTAAGCCTGTAAGTCCGGCCCTGGAAACATACAGGTCCCAAGCCAAGGCAGCAGCCATGTATGGTAGCGAGTTATGGGGACACAAAGCAGGGAAGGCCTTGGCAGGAGTGGGAAATAGTTTTTTAAGACGCTTACTAGGTCTCCCGCAAGGCACGCCACTTCTGCCCCTAAGACTAGATATGGGTCTTCCCTCCATTTCTGAAGATCTTCTGTCAAAACCTGTGAAGTTCTGGCACCGGTTATGGACTACTGAGGAACTGCACCATTACAGACAGGACATTATTCATGTAATGAGCCTGAATGGCAACAATAAAATTCCCTGGCTGGCTTTTATCAAGACGGAATTGCTCAGTATGAACTTGCCAGACTTATGGGATGATCCAGCTCAGGGTTGCCAAAGGATTACACGTAAAACTCTGGTCCAGTTGTATAAGAACAAAAACTTGTCTTACTTGGAAAATGGTTATAATAGTGGCACCCTGACGGCACGTTTTATGGAATCTAAAAATTCTTATGTTTTCGAACCTTTTATGGATTTTATCTTTCCGGTCCTGGCGAGGAAACTGTTTGTGCAATGGAGGTTCGGTACACTCCCCACCAAAGTATTTACCTACAAATGGCACACAGGGGGTGACAAACTTTGCCCATGCTGTAAAGCCCAGGACGAAGATGACCTACATATAATGTTCGTATGCCATGCTCACCAGAGACCCAGGAAGCGCTGGATTGCACCGCTCTGCCGGAACCTGGGCTTCAGGAACTACTTGCAGGCTTACAGGGTCATGAAAACTAATACTCTGGGCCATATTGTGTTTGCTGTTTCAAAATTTCTAATGGCAGCGTGGATAATTAGGAAGAAAATGTCCCCCTGAACTGATACTACCTTGCACCCCCTATCCCCCGCTGGTCCAGTAGAGATTTTTTATATGTAAAAATACTGTGTTTTAAATGTATGTATTGTATTTTACTGTATCTTTTATGGCCTATATGGCCGAAATAAAGAATTTTTGGATTGGATTGGATTGGCATAGAGTGCAGTGGCATAGAGTGCAGTGGTATAGAGTAGATTGTTTCAGAGTAGAGTGAAGTTGAAGTAGAGTGCAGTGTCACAACATAAAATTGTCTTGAGTTCAGCAGTGGGGAGTGCACTTGTGTAGACTAGTGTGTTGTAGAGTGCAGTAGTGTAGAGTAGGGTGGCATAGCGTGCAATGGCATAGATTAGGGTGTTGCATAGTACAGTATTGTAGTGTAGAGTGCAGTGGTGCAGAGTAGACTGGTGTAGAGTGCAGTGGCATAGAGTGTATTGGTTTCGAGTAAAGTGGAGTAGAGTGAATTGGTGTCAAGTGCAGGGACGTAGAGTACAGCAGCATAGAACAGAGTGGCATGGACTGGAATCACAGAGGGTATATTGTGGAGAAGCGTGGCTCAGTGGTTAGAGGCGGCAGACCCGGAAGCTGAGATCGACCGTGGACCAGGGTTTGATTCCCCGCCTCGGCGGGTCTTGGGCTCAAAATTCCACGGACTCGACAATTCTCGCTCTGGTGCCTACTCAACTCACGGGGTCACACTCTGCGACTCTGGGCAATAGCTTGCTTAATCTCCACTATGGCCCCTCACGGCGGGATGCCTGGCTTTCACCTTGTGGACACCCTGCCGGGGTTTCTCACAGGGGAATACCAGGACGGGTTCCCTAAGCAAGCGCCGGGACGCTTACGGGCAGCTGTGCACTTTACAAGTCCAGCACATTTACATTTACATTTACATTGCAGTGGCGTAGTGTGAAATAGTGCAGAGTGACATAGAGTGGTGTAGAGTGTGGTGGCATAGAGTCATTTGTTCCAGAGTAAAGTCTAGTGGTGTAGTGTACAGTGGCATCAAGTAGTGTCGTAGAGCTCAGTGATGCAGAGTGTAGTGGCATACAGTGTATTAGTACAGAGTGTCGTAGCGTGGACTAGAGTTGAGTGGTGCAGAGTAGAGTTCAGTGGCATAAAGTGCAGTTGTGCAGAGAAAAGTGGCATAGAGTTCAGTGGCATAGAGCGCATTGTTGCCGGGTAGAGTGGCCTAGAGTGGAGTGGTGCAGAGTAGTAAGTGAGGTGGAGGGAGAAGTGCAGTAGCGTAGAGTGGAGTGATGCAGAGTGTAGTGAGTACAGTGTTGTGATGTAGAGTGGATTGGCATAGAGTGGCATAGAGTGCAATAGTGCAGAAAATGGTGGTGTAGAGATCAATGATGGAGAGTGCAGTGTTACAGATTAGAGTGACATAGAGTGAAGTGGCATAGAGTGGAGTGGTGCAGAGTAGTAACTTTGGAGGAGGGTGGAGTGCAGTGGGGTAGAGTGGAGTGATGCAGAGCATAGTGGCATAGAGTGGAGTGAAGTGGATTACATTGGCATAGAGTGGCATTGAGTAGATTGGCACAGGGTAGAATGCAGTGACACAGAGTACAGTGGCAAAGAGTGCAGTGCCATCGAGTAGAGGGTCATAGAGTTCAGTGGGTGAGAGTGCAGTGCTGCAGACTAGACTGTCATAGAGTGCAGTTGTGTACAGTGGAGTGGTGTAGAGTACATTTGTGGAGAGTACAGGCTTGCAGAGTAGAGTGTCATAGAGTGCAGTGGCGCAGAGTACAGTGATGCAGAGGAGAGTGGTGCAGAGAGCAGATGGATTGAACATAGTGGTGCAGAGTAGAATAGAGTGTAGAAATGGTTAGGAGTAGAGTCCAGTGGCGTAGTGCACACTGGCATCAAGTACAGTGTTGTAGAGTGCAGTGATGCAGAGCAAAGTGGTGTAGATTGTTGTGGCATGCAGTGTATTGGCAGAGATTGTAGTAGAGTGGTCTAGAGTTGAGTGGTGCCAAGTAGAGTGCAGTGCAAAAAGAACTATTGATGGACAGAATGAAGAACAATGTCATACATTCACCCAAGTACAGGTGTCTGGGCCTAAATCCATTGTTTCTTTGCTAACCATGCCATTCCTGAGTGCAGTGACATAGAGTGCAGTGGTGCGGAGAAGTGTGGTTTAGAGTTCAGTGGCGGGGCGCGCTGTGTTACCAAGTAGAGTGGCCTAGAGTGGAGTGGAGTGGTGTGGAGTAGTAAGTGTGGTGGAGGGTAGAGTGCAGTGGGGTAGAGTAGAGTGATGCAGGGCATAGTGGTGTATTGTGTAGTGGTGTACAGTGTATTGGAATAGAGTGGCATAAAGTAGAATGGTGAAGAGTGGTCTGCAGTGGCATAGAGTGAAGTGCTGCAGAGAATAGCCACATAGCCACATAGAGTTCAAGGGTAGAGGGTCAAAGTTACAGATTAGAGTAGCATAGGGTGAAGCGCATAGAGTGGGGTCGTGCAGATTTGTAAGTGGGGTGGAGGTTGGAGTGCAGTGGGGTAAAGTGGAGTGATGCAGAGTGTAGTGGCATAGACTTTAGTGGAGTGGATTGCATTGGCATAGAGTGGAATAGAGTAGAGTGGTGCAGTGTAGAATGCAGTGGCGCCGAGTACAGTGGCGTAGAGTGTAGTGGTACAGAGTAGAGGGGTATAGAGTTCAGTGGGTGAGAGTGCAATGCTGAAGACTAGACTGTCATAGAGTGCAGTTGTGTAGAGTGGAATGGCATATAGTGCATCGGCGGAGAGTGCAGTCTTGAAGAGTAGAGTGTCATAGAGTGCACTGGTGTAGTAGGGTGATGCAGAGTAGAGTGGTGCAGAAAGCAGTGGCATAGAGTATAGTGGAGAATTGGCATAGAGTACAGTGGTGCAGAGTAGAATAGAGCAGTGTAGAGTGTAATGAGGCAGAGCATAGTGGTGTAGAGTGGGGTTGTGTGCAGTGGCATAGTGTGTTGCAGAGTAGAGTATAGAGGCATACAGTGACATGGTGCAGAGTAGTATGCATATAGTGCAGTGGCATACAGTGCATTGGTTTTGAGTAACATGGTGTTGAGTGCATTGGCATAGAGTGCAGTGGTTTAGAGTAGAGTGGTGCATAGTACAGTGGTGTCGAGTAGAGTGTTGTAGAATAGAGTAGAGTGGCATAGAGAGGAGTTACATAAAGTGGAGTGGTACAGAGTAGAGTGATGTGGCCTACACTGAAGTAGTGTAGAGTTCAGCGGCTTAGAGTGTAGTGGTGCAGAGAGTGTGGTGTAGAGTTCAGTGGCAGAGAGCGCAGTGTTGCCGGGTAGAGTGGCCTGGAATGGAGTGGTGCAGAGTAGTAAGTGTGCTGGAGAGTGAAGTGGAGTGGCGTAGAGTGGAGTGATGCAGAGTGTAGTGGGATAGAGTGTAGTGGTATAGAGTGCATTGAATAGAGAGGCATGGAGTAGAATGGTTCGCAGTAGTCTGCAGTAGCATAGAGTGCAGGGTAGAGTACACTGTCGTACAGTGAGGTGGTGCAGAGTAGATTGGCATACAGTGAAGTGGCATAGAGTGTATTGGTTTTGCGGAAAGTGGTGTAAAGTGGATTGGTGTTGAGTGCAGAGGCGTAGAGAGCAGCAGCATAGAATAGATTGCTGTGGAACTGAGTGGAAGAAGGCAGTAGTGTAGAGTGGAATTGTACCGAGTGGAATAGAGTGATATAGAGCGTAGTTCCATAAAGGTGCTTGTTTCAAGGTAAGGTGCAGTTGTGTAAAGTGCAGTGGCAATGAGTGTAGTGTTATAAAGTACAGTGGTGCAGAGTACATTAGAGTGCCTGGAGTAGATTGCCTTAGAGTGCAGTGGTGTAGAGTGGAGCGATGCAGAGTAGAGTGGCGTAGAGTGAATTGACATAGAGTACAGTGGATTGAAGTAGAGTTGAGTGGTGGAGAATAGAGTGCAGTGGCATAGAGTGAAGTGGTGCAGAGAAGAGTGGCATAGAGTTCAGTCTCGGTCAAGATTCTTTTCTCGGCTTTACCGCGCCATATAATTCACATCATATGAAAAATACACAATGATTAATACATGATTCAAGGGTCAAGAGAAAGGGAGTTATAAAAATAAGTAATAAAACCTTCAATAAAATCACAAAGTTCAATTAAATAGAGTTGTAGCAGAAAAATACAGTAAAGCTTTCAGTATTTATATCATAATCTTAAAACAGCATTAATAACAGTTTCATTTCCCAGACACTGCAAATAAGAAAAGACAGCTGTGTGGGATCTACAATCCAGAGCACGCAATCTTGGATGCATGAATTACCTTTTTTGGTGTAAGTAAAATATTCAGAATAAAGTAAGTTGCACAGTGCTTTGTTCGGCTGAGATTTCACAATGACAAGGAGGGAGAGGAAAAACATTGGTAGGAAATGCTACCAAGAGGTGCATAATTTGAAGTCGGAACCATGTGAACAATAGCTTCTGTCTTTCATCTACAATAAACTGTAAGTAAAATGCTGAATAGATATTTTATACGCATTGAGCGGATGTTGGATAGAACAGCTAGTTTATGTTAAAAAACTAGAGTGCCCAGACCTTCAAAGCTCTTTTTGACGAATTTGAGCCAAGGGATAGCTAAGCAATTATCCCGATTTATGCAATCTAACAGCACTGAACTACACCATTGGGCTTCTGTGTTTTCTCAAATTGGCTGCCACAGCAAGAAGGGTTGTAATTTGATGTAATCCTCCAGACAGGTTAGCCCTATCTCATCGTGCCAAAACGACGCGGGAGTGGAGTCTGGGACAGCCGGAAGTCTTCTTATGAACTTATTGCCAGCAAACTGGAGAGCTTTACAGTTTGCCTAACCCCAGATACTCACCCCAAATGTTGCAACAGATAAACGTTTACTTTTAAAAATACATAGCAGATCACTTATGGGTTTGTATTCCAGCCTTTTAGGAAATCTAAAAACTGCATCAGTTGCACTTTGGACTTACAAGATTCTTACATTCAATAAGAACATTTAATTAAAGTCAGTATCAATTTGGTCACCCAGGTAAGTGAAGTGAGAGGTTTTTCCACTTCTTCTCCACCAAGTCAAAACGTTCTTGTCTTGACCACATTTCATTACAAATTGGTTGTGTTAATTTTTAGTCCTAGGTTGTCCATAAAATTATTAAAAGCATCTAACAAGGATTGAAGACCATTAGATGTTTGGGCAGTAAGGACAATATAATCTGCATACAGTAAAACAGGGATTTCTTTTGAGTTGATTTTAGGGATGTCTTTTCTGACTTTTACTAAGAGGTCTCCAAGTGTGTGAATATAGATTAGGAATAGGAATGGGGCCAAAACACAACCCTGCCTAACCCCTGTTACTGATGGAAAATCATTGGTGGGGTCCCCATTCATACTGTAACGCAGTCTAGCTGTGGTATGTGCCTGAAGCCTGTGCAGCAAGGAGATTATTTCACAGTCTGTGCCTAATTCTGACATTATTGACCATAATCTGCAACGGCACAAGTTAAGTTAATTAAGGCAAGATGGACACATCCTTTTTTAGCCTTCGCCTATTTTGGACTATAAGAGACAGATTTAAAGTCTGCGCCACTGTTAGCAAGCCTGGCTAAACCCAAACTGTAAATCTGATAGTTCCTGAGTCTGTGTAGGCCAGCTTTTTAGTTTGGCCAATACAACCCATGTTATGATCTTTGCCGTGCTATCCAGGAGTGAATTAGGACACTAGCAGTGTGGCTGGCTTTTATCACCTTTTTAAAAATTGGAATAATTGTGGCATCTTCCCAGGTTTTAACCAGAGTCCCGGTGATTGCACATCTTGGGACATTAGTTATTAGGAGTGTCCAACACTGTGGTAGGGATTTTAAAATATCAGAGGGGCGTTATCTGAGGGGCAGTTTTAAATTGCTAAAAAAAATCTGAGAATCTTAATGAATCTACTCAGTTCACAGCTGGAAGTGGCGTCACTACTAGATATGGCATCTACAGCTTGTTCTAGCGTCTGTGCCTTTAGGCCAAATTTATTTGAAAAGAGGGTCACCCAGGATTCGCTTGGGATTACACACTCAGTTTTTGGGAGAGAATAACCTAGAAGGGTCAGAGAGTTTACTACCTGCCAAAAGGCTAGGAAATCTTTCAGCTCGCTGGCAGCTCTTAGCTCCTCCCAGGCCGTCTCCCTAATTTCTCTTTTCCTTTCTGAGATGGCTTCTTTGTAAAATTTCCTGGCCATCGATACACCCATTGTGTCCCATGGGCATTTATTCTCTCTTCACTCTTTAGGAGTTTGTGAGCTTTAGCGCAGCTGCTATTAAACCACATTGGGCTAGTAAGGGTTTTTCCAGATATTTTTTGTCAGTTTATCTGCCAAATGCTCTGTGAGAGAAGTAAAAGCCTGAATTACCTCCCTTGGGCTAAAGTCCTCTTGCAGGACTTGATTAATTGCCTTGTGATTATGTATAAATAGGTCATTGTGTAAGGCATCATTCTCAATCTGTCCCCATCTGATGTTTAGAACTATATTTTTATATTATTGTATTTGACGCTGTGAGGTCTTTTGAACATCCCTACATAAGATAATTTTAGATTCAGCGTTAGTGGGTTATCGTCACTCATGCATGAGGCCACCGTTCTACAAGTGACGAATACTGGTAGCAGCTCCTTGGTTATTAATATATGGTCTATGATAGAATTAGACCCTGGCCCTATGCATGTTGTGATCTACGTGGGGCCCCATACTATATTCATGTGCAAATACCAGATTGTTAGCAGAGGGCACTCTGTTTAGTGTATCCTCATAAGGCATATGTCTAAAGCGTGTGAGGGGTTCACCAAAATGATCACATTTCCACATGTTACCAAGGAGCCATTACCACACATTTCTTTGTTAAAATCTCCAACCTACAACATTATAACTCCTTTCTATAGTTATTTATGGTCTTATGCAAAATGTCTTCTGTCCCATCTATGATCTTAGTTTCTGAAGGATCAAATATTTTATAGTAATTATTAACCTGTAGCAGGTCAAAAGCTTTCCTCATGGTGAACAGGAGTATGTAACAGAATGGAGGGATAACCACTTCAGCGACCTTGCAGTCCATCAGAGTCATAAAGACAAATGTTACCAATCTTCCTTTAGCTCTACCTGACATTTAGGGAATTGCTGGGACGTGAAATGTGATGAATCTGTTTACATGCAGGAGGTCCAGTATACAGGTGTCTTGGGAGCAGATAATTTGATAATGACTCACCAAGTTCAGCCATTCTGGGACCTCCAGTTTGGATTGCAGTCCTGTCATGTTCCATGAGTTAAGTCAAATTCCCCTTCTTGCTGAAAAGCGCCATGAGACACCCGTTGATTTTGTGTGGGGGGTAGAGGTTGGTGATCGGTTGAGTCTGATTGGGACACTAGAGGGGGTAGTCAATTCAGTTTTTCTAGAGAGGACAGAGGGCTAAACCTATTAAAAAGAGAGAGGAGGCAGTTCAAGTGGTGGTTTGAAGTTGTATCATTTGCTCTACAGAGGTGAGAGGCATTACTATTATTGTATGGTAATACACCAGGAGCCCTTGCTGGATAAAAGAAGTCCAAAGGCAGTCTCGTATGGCCTCCAGGGAGGATGGAGTTTGACTGAGTGAATTTAATAGTGACCTGACTAAGCTTGGTCCATTAAAATTGATAACTATACAATCCCCCTGTGGGCCCTTAGGCTGTAGTCCAATCCAGGAGTCTCTCCTTGTCGAGATAATGTTTTTGGAGAGGTCATTAGTCGATCCAGAATGCTTTCGCAGCCAGTGTGATACTTTATTCAAGAGGGATATGTTTGATTCCATGTGAGGGTGAGTCAAAGTGGGAACATTTTCTAACACAGTGATATATGGAGTGCACTCTGGGGAGATGTTAGTGTGAATGCCATTTGGTTACCTCTAAATTTATCATTCAGCGTGCCTGGTTTCTTACCAACTGATTCTTTCCAAGTAGACTGTATCACATGTCCTTTGAGGAACTAGAACTTTGTTTATTAGAGGAATATTTTGTTTAGAGCCACCCAGGACCATTTGGTCTTTGTTATTGACTCCGGAGTCCCCTCCCCTAAGGAAATGTTGTGTATAGTTATGCGGGATGGAGCTTTGGGATGAGAGAGGTACTACAGAACAGATTTGGGTACCCAGTGTTTCTTCCAACCCTCCTCCCAAAACTGATTGCACTGCTCTTGGTATGGGATCATGGGGAGTTTAAGTATGGAGAGGTCCGTTTTCCCTCGAATGAGTAATCTGTTGATGAATTTTCTTCAGCGCCAGCTGAATAGTATTAAGGTGCTCCAGGATTGGGGTTAGCCTTGTCTCCAGGGCAGCAATTATGGAGTCTTTAAGAGTGCCCTGGGAGGGGTCCGGTACTGTCTTCTTAACTTTTGGCGTGTCTTTCTTCTTGGGGGACTGAATAATATTGACACTTGGGCATTTGGATTTCCTGATGGGCTCCTGCCTCTGTCTCTTCTCAGCCATATTTTGATCAATTGGTGGTGACATGACCACCATAATTTCTGGTACAAAGGGGATGGGGTGGTGATGGACCCAGGGTGAAGCAGGGATCATCAGCAGGGCAGATTTTAAGCTTGACCTTGATGTTTGTCCCTTGTGGGTGCTGTAGATTGCTTAAATCCTGTCCTATATTTGGTGAGTTGAACGCCTGACTTCCTGGCGGAGATGATGCTTGAGGGGATAGAGAAAGGCAGTGGTCTGCCAGCTCAATTTCTTTACTAATGTTACTAAATGCATGTGTCAGGAAAGCGCCCATGGTCATGTTTCGGGGACTATCGAAATGCCAGCATTGGTATTTGCATTGGTCTTGGTTTTCCTCCTTGGATGTGTCATCACCCCTCTGACCCCCTATGCCTCTGCACTGTGCAAGTGATAGGTCTAGGGGAATCTCAAGATATACAGGGCACTTGAAGAAACACTTCAAGCACTGAAAGAAGTAAACACACAGCTACGCGACTATGCAGCATGCCTAGAATACAGTACCATAAAGCTGCTATGCAGTACAAAACAGTACAAGGCAGAATATTCAATGGCTAGCAGACATCCGGGCATCCACTTACCTCCTCTCCGTGGCCTTCTTGCCACCGCCACCTTCGGCAAGTGAAGAGAAAAGCTGCAGTTGCAGTCTGTGATTGTAGTATCAAGCAAGCAATATAAGCAATGTAGGTGATTAGTGGAGCAATTGATGCTAGAACTGAAGCTGGGTCCTCTTGCCTCAAGTTCCCAGGCATCCAAAGCCTCACCTCATTCTCCTTTAAAGGTGACACCCTCCCCTGCAATAGTCAGAGGCTTTCTCCAGAGGCTCCTCCACACAAGTGCTGCCCCTTTGGCGAAAGACAAGGGCAGGGTTAATTATGGCAATTCAGGTGCGGTCCGAGCAACCAGCACCCTGCACCGGCTAGCTGAGCCCAGATCCCATCATCATGCAGTACACCTGAATCCACCCGCCTCCATGAGTGGACTGGGAGCAGTGATGGAGCAGAAAGCACAGCAGAAATACAACAGTACAATGGTACTAAGGGCCGCTGGGGTACTATGCCCTTAGCGGAGAGTGTCGCAAAGGCAGTGTCATAGGGTGACTGAATTAGATTGCTTTGAGAGCCCCCGGCCCAAGGTAGACAGCAACAATGCTTCCACCTCCTCACCACTCTCTGGGTCTGTGGCTTCCATTGGCTTCCAGGGTGTGCAGAGCATGTGTGCGGGCAGGCATGATCACGGCCTCTTGGGTGGAGGTCAGAGGCCGAGAATGCAGTGTCAGAGATTAGAGTATCGTAGAGTGAAGTGGCATAGAGGGGAGTGGTACAGAGCAGTAAGTGTGGGGGGTAGAGTGCAGAGGTATAGAGTGGCGTGATGCTGAGTGTAGTGGCATAGAGTGTAGTGGCGTAGAGTGCATTGGCATAGAGTGTTGTAGATTAGAGGGATGCAGAATAGAATGCAGTGGTGTTGAATGCAGTGGCGTATAGTAGAATCGCATAGAATTCAGTGGCTGAGAGTCCAGTGTTGAAGAGTAGACTCATACAGTGTGGTGGTGTAGAGTAGGGTGGCGTAAAGTGCATGGGCATGGGTGTCATGGCATCTCGAGTGGTGCAAAGTAGAGTGGCATAGAGAGGGGTTGCCTAGAGTACAGTGGTACAGAATAGAACAGAGTGGAGTAGAGTATAGTGGTGCATAATAGATTGGCATAGCGTGCAGTGGTGTAGAGTGTATTGGTTTTGAGTAAGGTTGTGTGACGTGCATTAGAGGGCAGTGGTGCAGAGTAGAGTGGAGTGGCAGAGAGTGGAGTGCAGTGAAATGGTACAGAATGGATTGGCGCAGAGTGGAGTGGTGGAGAGTGGAGTGGCACTGAGTAGATAGTTTCAAACTAGATAGAGGGTTGCACTGTCAAGTGCCATAGAGTGCAGAGCAGATTAGAGTGGCGTAGAGAGGATTGGCATTGAGTGCACTGGTGTAGAGTGAAGTGGACAGGTAGAGTGCATTGATGTAGCATGCAGTGTTGCACAGTAGAGTGGCATAGAGTGGAGTAGAGTGGTGTAGGGTGCAAAGAGTGAAGGGTTGCATGGTAGGGTAGTGTGGGGTAGAGTGCATTGCAATCTAGTAGAGTGGCATAGATTGGAGAGGTGAAGAGTGAAGTGATGTAGAGTGGAGTGGTGCTGAGTAGACTACAGTGGTGTGGAGTGGTGCAGCGTAGATTGCAGTGGGGTAAGGTGAAGTGTGCATATTGTGGTAGCGTAGTGCCATTACACACAATAAATCTTCAATTGAAATTACCATTACATTTGCACAGACATACAATTTTACTGATAAAGCTATACAGAGCCCAAAAAATTATGTGTGGAAATGTCATCACCTAGTGTACTCATTTGCTTTGATCACATTAAAATATTTGCTTTCACCACACCTCAGAATTATCCCAAAATGTGCTTCATTTGTGCTTTTCTAATTCTGAATTATTCTGAAGTAGCTGCAGAGTTCATTTATAAACACTTACATTTTGTTGAGTGGTAGAAAAAAAATAACTTCAAACAGCTTTCCTCGGGTGTACCATCAGTATCCAGCGTGATTGTTAGTTAAATCCTGTCACTTTGAAGTCAGAGAAAGAAACATAAACACCAAGCTCCTTGGAAGACTTAGCCTAACATTAGAACTCTGTCTTTGAATGCTCAGCAAATGTGACAAGATAATACAAATATTTAAAGGCCTGTTTACAGATATCAGAACTGGTGGAAGAACACATTAAATAGGGTTTGGGCAACAGAAGGGACAAACTCAAGCTGGACAGCCTAAAACAAATAGAGCCAGCAGATAGAAAGCAAGCAGATACGAGTAACAAACCACAAAACCAATGGTAAGAAATGGGCGGAATGCATTCCCAGAGATGCTTTTCAAATGTCAACAAAATGTTGTGGTCTGGTAGGCTTCAACCTAAATTTACCAACCTACCCATACTGGATCACCTGATCTATTTTCTCCAGATGTGTCTCGGTAAGAGTGTGCTGCTGGACTTTGTGCTTTCTGGCATGTGTACAACTGGCAATGAGATATCCAACCCACAACCAGTGGTTCCAAAGATACATGGCATTTTAAATAGCTGGCACCCTCTATTGGGTTATGGTGCATGTGCACCAGATCTCTCAGTGTTCACCACCCAGTGATGCTGGAATAATTTTTTATTTGAGTCACGTAGAGGTTTTGTGGCTGGTTCTTCAACGCCTCATGAAAGCACTTATTACAACAAATGCATCATAAATCTCAGCAGAGGAATCAGAGGGTAAATTATCATTTGAAGTGTAGCACCCTGAGCTGGTGGCCCTCTTACTATTATGGGAAATTTTTTATTTCTGTATTAAGCTTTTTACTGGCGTTCTTGCTTACACAATGTAAATCTGACCCCAGTAAATAGTCACTGTTGATCGGAAATAACTATGGGCGTAAAATCCGTTCCACTTGTGGAATTTGCGGATTTTTGGCAATTTCGCGGTCCGTGAATCGCGCGAATTTGCAAAAAAATCCGCAATTCGCAAGCTGGCGTTTTTTTTTGCTTGGTCGCGCTTGAAAAATACAATTTCACGTGTGCTGCGCTGACTTACCGTGATTCTGAGTTCTCTGAGTTGTTTTTCTCCCGGTTTGCGTGTGCTGCGCCATTTTGGATCTTGCTGCGTGATCGCGCGAGAGTTTTTCGACCGCTAGTACGTCATAGCGGCCCGCCATCTTGCACAGCGAGAGTTTGTCAACGCGAGTATGTCATAAGGGTCCGCGATCACGCATTGCGGGAGTAAACAATTGCGAACACGTAGATGCGGCGCGCAGCTGACTTCCAGCGTGAGATTTGAACAGCTCGCTTTCCCGATCGTGGAAAAATTGCAACTCGGCACAAGAAATCCACCGCAGGCAGCATAAACCTTCTGAAAATGATGATTTTGATCAGAATAACTCCTCAGATTGACATTTGGCTGCGCATTTTTGTGCAAGGAGTCCATTTTTTGGGTGGGGGAGGAAGGAAGTGCCCCAGAGTCTCCAACTTCCTGTTCCTGTCCAGCAGACTCCTCCCAGTGCTTTGTCCATGTCCTGGTCACTTTTCATTTGGATCTGGAGCTGGAAGGATTACTTTTTGTGGCTGCTGCTGGATATTTGTATTTGAGGACTTTTGGGACTTTGGAGTTTGGATCACATTTGGATTTGAGATTTTACAAGTTAGTTGGTGTTGTTTGTTTGGGGCTTAGCAGTTGCTGCAACTACAATTTTAAAACTTTTTCACAACTTTAAAAAAAATATATTGTGGGTAGCCACAGTAACCAGTAGGCCCAGAGTTTGTCATGGGTGAATGATACAACTGTTTCTGTGAGTTTGGTTGAACTTAAATCTCATTTATGTCATGGAATTTTAGCTCACTGTTATATGTGGAATTGTTATTTTTTATTTTAGGGTGCCTGTAAAGCCACACTAGCCAGTAGGCCCAGGGGTACTGAGTGGTGCATGGACCAAGTCTTTCTGTGGGGTGTATTGAATTTAAACATCATTGAGGGCATGGATGGCATTGGATTGGGGTGATTTTTGTGTGTTTTTCGACTTTTTGGGGTGTTGTTGGGGCCTGGCCATGTGGGTGGGGGCCATTTTGAGGCCTGGTACAGGCAGGGCCTGGCCATTTGGTGGGGTCAAGGGGCCAGTTTGAAGCCAGGCAGAATGCTCAGGCCTGCACCCAGTTTGCCTTGCTTTCATCCATTATGCCCAGGGTTACTCAGTGGTGCATGGGCCAAGTCTTTCTGTGGGGTGTCTTGAATGTAAACATCATTGAGGGCATGGATGACATTGGATTGGGGTGTTTTTTGTGTGTTTTTTGACTTTTTGGGGTGTTGTTGGGGCCTGGCCATGTGGGTGGTGGCCATTGTGAGGCCTGGTACAGGCAGGGCCTGGCCATGTGGTGGGGGTCAAGGGGCCATTTTGAAGCCAGGCAGTGTGCTCAGGCCCGTCACCCAGTTTGCATTGCTTTCATCCATTATGCCCAGGGGTACTCAGTGGTCCATGGGCCAAGTCTTTCTGTGGGGTGTCTTGAATGTAAACATCATTGAGGGCATGGATGGCAGTGGATTGGGGTGTTTTTTGTGTGTTTTTCGACTTTTTGGTGGTTGTTGGGGCCTGGCCATGTGGGTGGGGGCCATTCTGAGGCCTGGTACAGGTAGGGCCTGGCCATGTGGTGGGGGTCAAGGGGCAATTTTGAAGCCAGGTAGTGTTCTCATTCCTGCACCCAGTTTGCCTTCCTTTCAACCATTATGCCCAGGGGTACTCAGTGGTGCATGGGCCAAGTCTTTCTGTGGGGGGTCTTGAATTTACACCAACAGAAAATAGCAGTGGGTCAATGGGCTAACTAAATTATGTATCTGTACTAAACCATGTGTTCACAAGCAAAAATAAGATCTTGCTGGGGGAGACTCCTCAAACGTGAAAGAGTTCCCATCAGTCCCCATGGAGACCGCCCATCATCATCTGGGTACTCTCAAGTTTTGAGGGTACTGTCACCCACACCAGATCGGCAGATGGTTTGATGCCTAATCTAGGGTGTAGAAATGATAAAAAGGCTAAAGGTGTAAAGAAATGTATCTCTCAAGGAACTGAATAGCAGTGCTAACTAAAGTGAAATAGTGAAAAGTGCTCTAAAATTGGATAGTGGTGGGGAAAATATATTTATTATGCACCCCTTCACTCTCAAATCAATAAAAACAGTGCAAATAGTAGTGTAACAAATAACCACTAATGAGAATCTTAGGTCGACATGTTTCTGCAGACAATCGGAGCCAGATGGTCTCCTGCTGCTTCCTCAGGACCATTAATGCTACTGCTATACATATAAAAAGACGTCATATCACCTGAGAAGTGTAATATGTTGTCATCCTACTGACTTCAAGACATAGCAATCAGCAGGGATGAATCCAGATACATAAAAAAGAAAACCAACAAAGCACAATCAATAACTATAACCATGTGCTAAGACTCAACAGTGGATGTATGACGTTACAATGCAGGCTATTACAACGCCTGCCTTTACAACGTGGTTTTTACATCGCAAACCTTTCCAACGCATAGCGCTTAGAGGTGCTGGATAGTGGTAAGTATAATTTTCTATTCCAACTCCAGTCCCCGTGGTCACTAGGGAAGATGTTGGATAGAAAATTAAACTTATTCCCTATCCTAGAGCGCCCCCAGCGCAATGCGTTGTAATGGTTTGCGTTGTAATGACCGCGTTGTAAAGGTAGTGCGTTGTAATAGTTTCGTTGTAAAGGTTGTTCACCCTCAACAGTTAGTTTTAACTTGTTCGACACGCTAGCCCCTGGGTGCCAGCCACATATGGGCAATGAAGTCTACCATATATACTGATTAATAATATTCACTCACCTATTTAGGCCGGTGGGAACAGCCCCACCTCACCTGGCACCAGCTCAGGTACTGGGAGCACAGCTCTAATAGAAGGAAAGAAAAAGATGCTCAGCTATGGGAGATGTCTCCCCAAAGAAACGACCATGAATCGCCCGTTCCTCACTTGACAAATCAGGCACCGATATACTTCTCACAAAACTCCTCATGTGTCCTTAATACACGCCTCGAGTCGGTAATTATATTGATGATTTTGCAACACCGATCTCGAAAGTGTCAAATCCTGGTCATTAGAACCAACTACAACTCCCTGGGTGTTATTCCCAGTATTGTTCAGCAGTACACCCTTTGAGCGTCGTTAACTGACAAATTATTCTGGCTGCCACCACTCACTACGCGATCCTGCTCGCCTTCCGCACAACACTACCACCGCTCTATGGGAGCAAAAGACCCCTCACCTGTCCGTCCGTACACCGGTCATCCCTCTGGGCTGTTTCATGGGGAGGTGCCGACACGGTGTACCTGCGGTGAACAAATCACCTTCCTGCCACGGCGTGGAGGGTACGCGTGACGTCATCACGGCGTGCCACATAAAGTTGTAGGGAAATGTAGTTTGTGCGTACACCGATGCACTGTATGTAATATATAGGGAAATGTAGTTCGTGCATGCACCGATGGGTCTTGTGACGACAGGAGTATTGTTATCCTCATACTTACTCCTGATTCAGCATGCCATTTGTTTGATTGAACATGAGAACATAGATATAAAGTCACATCGCCTCAGAACTACTGATGTATTCAATGGTACCGAGCGCATATGTCAATCTACGATACTGTCTGGGAGTGAACAGTTTATCAGATAAGTGTATCCTCATGTTGGTGCCAGGTACTGATTCCTCATATCATGTCATGATAATTCATGATAGCCATCAGATGTACGATGTCGGGGCAGCTACACATAGACTCGACTCTAACTCATATTCATCTAAGTCATATGCGGCGCTGACGCATGGCACTATGCACCAGCGACGATGATGTCTCAGGGTACCCAGTCATCATAACTCAATCCAAAGCCGTATTCATATGTCATGTGCCGAATAAATGGCCATTGGAGTAGAATGATAGTCGCAACTAACATAGAGTTAGTGCCGATTAATAATCAGCCTGCAAGGGACTACAATGTACTCAGAACCACACTCGCACTGGAGAGTCGGGCCACCCATATCATGGCTGAGTTTCAAATAGATGCACCCCAAATATAGATTAACCGGATTGTAAGCAAATCTACACTCAGTGTATCCCCGATGTAATTACAGAAGACAAGGAGGTTGCAGACGCCAGTACTTTAAGCATTGAAAAGTCACAACACGAACACCGAGGTTGCACTTTAAAGTGACATCCAAGGAATTTCCTCATTGAGCCCCGTCTTGTCTGTCTTGAGTCTGAACACCCATTTTTGTTCCCGTCTCAATAGAAAGGTGGCAATGTCCGTGACCCCTGTGGAAATCAATGGTTGATCCACTACTGTCCAGTGTAGATCAGTAGGCAGATGTCCCACTTCTAAAAAATGGTTGGTCAGTCTCGTGGCCTGCTTAGAACATCTAATGGAGCTTTTATGTTCAGAGATTCGAACCTTAATCTTTCTGGTCGTCATCCCTACATAGTTCTTATTGCAGGGACAAGTAATCAGATAGATCAGGTTACTGCTATGGCAGTTCGTGAATCTTCTGAGCTGCCAAGGACGATCATTGCCAATATCCACGCTATATGTCTTCGTTGTTTGCGGACAGGCAGCGCAATTTCCGCAGGGATGGTGTCCTCTGACCGCCGGCGGGTCCCACAGTGTCCCTACCGCTCGAGGAATCGACGTTTTTGGTCTGGTGTGGACAAATTGGCCTCTCAGACTTTGTCCTCTTTTGAATGCAAACAGGGGAGGTGGCAAAGAATCAGTGCCAGTATTTAAGATCTTCCAATGTTTTTTTACAATTTTTTGTAATTGGTTAGAGTGTGTGCAGAAGGTATTTACACAGGTGATCCTTTCCTGTTTGGGTTTAGGGGGTACTGACTCCAACAAGCTCTCTCTGTTATTATTGGAAGCCCTTTTCTTGGAGTTCCGAATCAGGCGCTTAGGATAGTTTTCCTCGGCCAGATTAGCTGCCAAAGTGCTAGAATGGACTTCAAAAGCGGACTTAGTGGAGCAATTTCTCTGTATTCGGAGAAACTGCCCAAAGGGCAAGTTGTCCCTCAGAGCCTTAGGATGACAACTCTCATAGCTCAACAAGGAATTCCTCGCCATGGGCTTGCGGTATAATTCAGATTGTAGCCCTGTAGCTGTAGATATATTCAGCAGGTCAGGACGACTGAATTAGATTGCTTTGAGAGCCCCCGGCCCAAGGTAGACAGCAACAATGCTTCCACCTCCTCACCACTCTCTGGGTCTGTGGCTTCCATTGGCTTCCAGGGTGTGCAGAGCATGTGTGCGGGCAGGCATGATCACGGCCTCTTGGGTGGAGGTCAGAGGCCGAGAATGCAGTGTCAGAGATTAGAGTATCGTAGAGTGAAGTGGCATAGAGGGGAGTGGTACAGAGCAGTAAGTGTGGGGGGTAGAGTGCCGAGGTATAGAGTGGCGTGATGCTGAGTGTAGTGGCATAGAGTGTAGTGGCGTAGAGTGCATTGGCATAGAGTGTTGTAGATTAGAGGGATGCAGAATAGAATGCAGTGGTGTTGAATGCAGTGGCGTATAGTAGAATCGCATAGAATTCAGTGGCTGAGAGTCCAGTGTTGAAGAGTAGACTCATACAGTGTGGTGGTGTAGAGTAGGGTGGCGTAAAGTGCATGGGCATGGGTGTCATGGCATCTCGAGTGGTGCAAAGTAGAGTGGCATAGAGAGGGGTTGCCTAGAGTACAGTGGTACAGAATAGAACAGAGTGGAGTAGAGCATAGTGGTGCATAATAGATTGGCATAGAGTGCAGTGGTGTAGAGTGTATTGGTTTTGAGTAAGGTTGTGTGACGTGCATTAGAGGGCAGTGGTGCAGAGTAGAGTGGAGTGGCAGAGAGTGGAGTGCAGTGAAATGGTGCAGAATGGATTGGCGCAGAGTGGAGTGGTGGAGAGTGGAGTGGCACTGAGTAGATAGTTTCAAACTAGATAGAGGGTTGCACTGTCAAGTGCCATAGAGTGTAGAGCAGATTAGAGTGGCGTAGAGGGGATTGGCATTGAGTGCACAGGTGTAGAGTGAAGTGGACAGGTAGAGTGCATTGATGTAGCATGCAGTGTTGCACAGTAGAGTGGCATAGAGTGGAGTAGAGTGGTGTAGGGTGCAAAGAGTGAAGGGTTGCATGGTAGGGTAGTGTGGGGTAGAGTGCATTGCAATCTAGTAGAGTGGCATAGATTGGAGAGGTGAAGAGTGAAGTGATGTAGAGTGGAGTGGTGCTGAGTAGACTACAGTGGTGTGGAGTGGTGCAGCGTAGATTGCAGTGGGGTAAGGTGAAGTGTGCATATTGTGGTAGCGTACTGCCATTACACACAATAAATCTTCAATTGAAATTACCATTACATTTGCACAGACATACAATTTTACTGATAAAGCTATACAGAGCCCAAAAAATTATGTGTGGAAATGTCATCACCTAGTGTACTCATTTGCTTTGATCACATTAAAATATTTGCTTTCACCACACCTCAGAATTATCCCAAAATGTGCTTCATTTGTGCTTTTCTAATTCTGAATTATTCTGAAGTAGCTGCAGAGTTCATTTATAAACACTTACATTTTGTTGAGTGGTAGAAAAAAAATAACTTCATACAGCTTTCCTCGGGTGTACCATCAGTATCCAGCGTGATTGTTAGTTAAATCCTGTCACTTTGAAGTCAGAGAAAGAAACATAAACACCAAGCTCCTTGGAAGACTTAGCCTAACATTAGAACTCTGTCTTTGAATGCTCAGCAAATGTGACAAGATAATACAAATATTTAAAGGCCTGTTTACAGATATCAGTACTGGTGGAAGAACACATTAAATAGGGTTTGGGCAACAGAAGGGGCAAACTCAAGCTGGACAGCCTAAAACAAATAGAGCCAGCAGATAGAAAGCAAGCAGATATGAGTAACAAACCACAAAACCAATGGTAAGAAATGGGCGGAATGCATTCCCAGAGATGCTTTTCAAATGTCAACAAAATGTTGTGGTCTGGTAGGCTTCAACCTAAATTTACCAACCTACCCATACTGGATCACCTGATCTATTTTCTCCAGATGTGTCTCGGTAAGAGTGTGCTGCTGGACTTTGTGCTTTCTGGCATGTGTACAACTGGCAATGAGATATCCAACCCACAACCAGTGGTTCCAAAGATACATGGCATTTTAAATAGCTGGCACCCTCTATTGGGTTATGGTGCATGTGCACCAGATCTCTCAGTGTTCACCACCCAGTGATGCTGGAATAATTTTTTATTTGAGTCACGTAGAGGTTTTGTGGCTGGTTCTTCAACGCCTCATGAAAGCACTTATTACAACAAATGCATCATAAATCTCAGCAGAGGAATCAGAGGGTAAATTATCATTTGAAGTGTAGCACCCTGAGCTGGTGGCCCTCTTACTATTATGGGAAATTTTTTATTTCTGTATTAAGCTTTTTACTGGCGTTCTTGCTTACACAATGTAAATCTGACCCCAGTAAATAGTCACTGTTGATCGGAAATAACTATGGGCGTAAAATCCGTTCCACTTGTGGAATTTGCGGATTTTTGGCAATTTCGCGGTCCGTGAATCGCGCGAATTTGCAAAAAAATCCGCAATTCGCAAGCTGGCGTTTTTTTTTGCTTGGTCGCGCTTGAAAAATACAATTTCACGTGTGCTGCGCTGACTTACCGTGATTCTGAGTTCTCTGAGTTGTTTTCTCCCGGTTTGCGTGTGCTGCGCCATTTTGGATCTTGCTGCGTGATCGCGCGAGAGTTTTTCGACCGCTAGTACGTCATCGCGGCCCGCCATCTTGCACAGCGAGAGTTTGTCAACGCGAGTATGTCATAAGGGCCCGCGATCACGCATTGAGGGAGTAAACAATTGCGAACACGTAGATGCGGCGCGCAGCTGACTTCCAGCGTGAGATTTGAACAGCTCGCTTTCCCGATCGTGGAAAAATTGCAATTCTGCACAAGAAATCCACCGCAGGCAGCATAAACCTTCTGAAAATGATGATTTTGATCAGAATAACTCCTCAGATTGACATTTGGCTGCGCATTTTTGTGCAAGGAGTCCATTTTTTGGGTGGGGGAGGAAGGAAGTGCCCCAGAGTCTCCAACTTCCTGTTCCTGTCCAGCAGACTCCTCCCAGTGCTTTGTCCATGTCCTGGTCACTTTTCATTTGGATCTGGAGCTGGAAGGATTACTTTTTGTGGCTGCTACTGGATATTTGTATTTGAGGAATTTTGGGACTTTGGAGTTTGGATCACATTTGGATTTGAGATTTTACAAGTTAGTTGGTGTTGTTTGTTTGGGGCTTAGCAGTTGCTGCAACTACAATTTTAAAACTTTTTCACAACTTTAAAAAAAATATATTGTGGGTAGCCACAGTAACCAGTAGGCCCAGGGTTTGTCATGGGTGAATGATACAACTGTTTCTGTGAGTTTGGTTGAACTTAAATCTCATTTATGTCATGGAATTTTAGCTCACTGTTATATGTGGAATTTTTATTTTTTATTTTAGGGTGCCTGTAAAGCCACACTAGCCAGTAGGCCCAGGGGTACTGAGTGGTGCATGGACCAAGTCTTTCTGTGGGGTGTATTGAATTTAAACATCATTGAGGGCATGGATGGCATTGGATTGGGGTGATTTTTGTGTGTTTTTCGACTTTTTGGGGTGTTGTTGGGGCCTGGCCATGTGGGTGGGGGCCATTTTGAGGCCTGGTACAGGCAGGGCCTGGCCATTTGGTGGGGTCAAGGGGCCAGTTTGAAGCCAGGCAGAATGCTCAGGCCTGCACCCAGTTTGCCTTGCTTTCATCCATTATGCCCAGGGTTACTCAGTGGTGCATGGGCCAAGTCTTTCTGTGGGGTGTCTTGAATGTAAACATCATTGAGGGCATGGATGGCAGTGGATTGGGGTGTTTTTTGTGTGTTTTTCGACTTTTTGGTGGTTGTTGGGGCCTGGCCATGTGGGTGGGGGCCATTCTGAGGCCTGGTACAGGTAGGGCCTGGCCATGTGGTGGGGGTCAAGGGGCAATTTTGAAGCCAGGTAGTGTTCTCATTCCTGCACCCAGTTTGCCTTCCTTTCAACCATTATGCCCAGGGGTACTCAGTGGTGCATGGGCCAAGTCTTTCTGTGGGGGGTCTTGAATTTACACCAACAGAAAATAGCAGTGGGTCAATGGGCTAACTAAATTATGTATCTGTACTAATGTGTTCACAAGCAAAAATAAGATCTTGCTGGGGGAGACTCCTCAAACGTGAAAGAGTTCCCATCAGTCACCATGGAGACCGCCCTTCATCATCTGGGTACTCTCAAGTTTTGAGGGTACTGTCACCCACACCAGATCGGCAGATGGTTTGATGCCTAATCTAGGGTGTAGAAATGATAAAAAGGCTAAAGGTGTAAAGAAATGTATCTCTCAAGGAACTGAATAGCAGTGCTAACTAAAGTGAAATAGTGAAAAGTGCTCTAAAATTGGATAGTGGTGGGGAAAATATATTTATTATGCACCCCTTCACTCTCAAATCAATAAAAACAGTGCAAATAGTAGTGTAACAAATAACCACTAATGAGAATCTTAGGTCGACATGTTTCTGCAGACAATCGGAGCCAGATGGTCTCCTGCTGCTTCCTCAGGACCATGAATGCTACTGCTATACATATAAAAAGACGTCATATCACCTGAGAAGTGTAATATGTTGTCATCCTACTGACTTCAAGACATAGCAATCAGCAGGGATGAATCCAGATACATAAAAAAGTAAACCAACAAAGCACAATCAATAACTATAACCATGTGCTAAGACTCAACAGTGGATGTATGACGTTACAATGCAGGCTATTACAACGCCTGCCTTTACAACGTGGTTTTTACATCGCAAACCTTTCCAACGCATAGCGCTTAGAGGTGCTGGATAGTGGTAAGTATAATTTTCTATTCCAACTCCAGTCCCCGTGGTCACTAGGGAAGATGTTGGATAGAAAATTAAACTTATTCCCTATCCTAGAGCGCCCCCAGCGCAATGCGTTGTAATGGTTTGCGTTGTAATGACCGCGTTGTAAAGGTAGTGCGTTGTAATAGTTTCGTTGTAAAGGTTGTTCACCCTCAACAGTTAGTTTTAACTTGTTCGACACGCTAGCCCCTGGGTGCCAGCCACATATGGGCAATGAAGTCTACCATATATACTGATTAATAATATTCACTCACCTATTTAGGCCGGTGGGAACAGCCCCACCTCACCTGGCACCAGCTCAGGTACTGGGAGCACAGCTCTAATAGAAGGAAAGAAAAAGATGCTCAGCTATGGGAGATGTCTCCCCAAAGAAACGACCATGAATCGCCCGTTCCTCACTTGACAAATCAAGCACCGATATACTTCTCACAAAACTCCTCATGTGTCCTTAATACACGCCTCGAGTCGGTAATTATATTGATGATTTTGCAACACCGATCTCGAAAGTGTCAAATCCTGGTCATTAGAACCAACTACAACTCCCTGGGTGTTATTCCCAGTATTGTTCAGCAGTACACCCTTTGAGCGTCGTTAACTGACAAATTATTCTGGCTGCCACCACTCACTACGCGATCCTGCTCGCCTTCCGCACAACACTACCACCGCTCTATGGGAGCAAAAGACCCCTCACCTGTCCGTCCGTACACCGGTCATCCCTCTGGGCTGTTTCATGGGGAGGTGCCGACACGGTGTACCTGCGGTGAACAAATCACCTTCCTGCCACGGCGTGGAGGGTACGCGTGACGTCATCACGGCGTGCCACGTAAAGTTGTAGGGAAATGTAGTTTGTGCGTACACCGATGCACTGTATGTAATATATAGGGAAATGTAGTTCGTGCATGCACCGATGGGTCTTGTGACGACAGGAGTATTGTTATCCTCATACTGACTCCTGATTCAGCATGCCATTTGTTTGATTGAACATGAGAACATAGATATAAAGTCACATCGCCTCAGAACTACTGATGTATTCAATGGTACCGAGCGCATATGTCAATCTACGATACTGTCTGGGAGTGAACAGTTTATCAGATAAGTGTATCCTCATGTTGGTGCCAGGTACTGATTCCGCATATCATGTCATGATAATTCATGATAGCCATCAGATGTACGATGTCGGGGCAGCTACACATAGACTCGACTCTAACTCATATTCATCTAAGTCATATGCGGCGCTGACGCATGGCACTATGCACCAGCGACGATGATGTCTCAGGGTACCCAGTCATCATAACTCAATCCAAAGCCGTATTCATATGTCATGTGCCGAATAAATGGCCATTGGAGTAGAATGATAGTCGCAACTAACATAGAGTTAGTGCCGATTAATAATCAGCCTGCAAGGGACTACAATGTACTCAGAACCACACTCGCACTGGAGCGTCGGGCCACCCATATCATGGCTGAGTTTCAAATAGATGCACCCCAAATATAGATTAACCAGATTGTAAGCAAATCTACACTCAGTGTATCCCCGATGTAATTACAGAAGACAAGGAGGTTGCAGACGCCAGTACTTTAAGCATTGAAAAGTCACAACACGAACACCGAGGTTGCACTTTAAAGTGACATCCAAGGAATTTCCTCATTGAGCCCCGTCTTGTCTGTCTTGAGTCTGAACACCCATTTTTGTTCCCGTCTCAATAGAAAGGTGGAAATGTCCGTGACCCCTGTGGAAATCAATGGTTGATCCACTACTGTCCAGTGTAGATCAGTAGGCAGATGTCCTACTTCTAAAAAATGGTTGGTCAGTCTCGTGGCCTGCTTAGAACATCTAATGGAGCTTTTATGTTCAGAGATTCGAACCTTAATCATTCTGGTCGTCATCCCTACATAGTTCTTATTGCAGGGACAAGTAATCAGATAGATCAGGTTACTGCTATGGCAGTTCGTGAATCTTCTGAGCTGCCAAGGACGATCATTGCCAATATCCACGCTATATGTCTTCGTTGTTTGCGGACAGGCAGCGCAATTTCCGCAGGGATGGTGTCCTCTGACCGCCGGCGGGTCCCACAGTGTCCCTACCGCTCGAGGAATCGACGTTTTTGGTCTGGTGTGGACAAATTGGCCTCTCAGACTTTGTCCTCTTTTGAATGCAAACAGGGGAGGTGGCAAAGAATCAGTGCCAGTATTTAAGATCTTCCAATGTTTTTTTACAATTTTTTGTAATTGGTTAGAGTGTGTGCAGAAGGTATTTACACAGGTGATCCTTTCCTGTTTGGGTTTAGGGGGTACTGACTCCAACAAGCTCTCTCTGTTATTATTGGAAGCCCTTTTCTTGGAGTTCCGAATCAGGCGCTTAGGATAGTTTTCCTCGGCCAGATTAGCTGCCAAAGTGCTAGAATGGACTTCAAAAGCGGACTTAGTGGAGCAATTTCTCTGTATTCGGAGAAACTGCCCAAAGGGCAAGTTGTCCCTCAGAGTCTTAGGATGACAACTCTCATAGCTCAACAAGGAATTCCTCGCCATGGGCTTGCGGTATAATTCAGATTGTAGCCCTGTAGCTGTAGATATATTCAGCAGGTCAGGACGACTGAATTAGATTGCTTTGAGAGCCCCCGGCCCAAGGTAGACAGCAACAATGCTTCCACCTCCTCACCACTCTCTGGGTCTGTGGCTTCCATTGGCTTCCAGGGTGTGCAGAGCATGTGTGCGGGCAGGCATGATCACGGCCTCTTGGGTGGAGGTCAGAGGCCGAGAATGCAGTGTCAGAGATTAGAGTATCGTAGAGTGAAGTGGCATAGAGGGGAGTGGTACAGAGCAGTAAGTGTGGGGGGTAGAGTGCAGAGGTATAGAGTGGCGTGATGCTGAGTGTAGTGGCATAGAGTGTAGTGGCGTAGAGTGCATTGGCATAGAGTGTTGTAGATTAGAGGGATGCAGAATAGAACGCAGTGGTGTTGAATGCAGTGGCGTATAGTAGAATCGCATAGAATTCAGTGGCTGAGAGTCCAGTGTTGAAGAGTAGACTCATACAGTGTGGTGGTGTAGAGTAGGGTGGCGTAAAGTGCATGGGCATGGGTGTCATGGCATCTCGAGTGGTGCAAAGTAGAGTGGCATAGAGAGGGGTTGCCTAGAGTACAGTGGTACAGAATAGAACAGAGTGGAGTAGAGCATAGTGGTGCATAATAGATTGGCATAGAGTGCAGTGGTGTAGAGTGTATTGGTTTTGAGTAAGGTTGTGTGACGTGCATTAGAGGGCAGTGGTGCAGAGTAGAGTGGAGTGGCAGAGAGTGGAGTGCAGTGAAATGGTGCAGAATGGATTGGCGCAGAGTGGAGTGGTGCAGAGTGGAGTGGCACTGAGTAGATAGTTTCAAACTAGATAGAGGGTTGCACTGTCAAGTGCCATAGAGTGCAGAGCAGATTAGAGTGGCGTAGAGGGGATTGGCATTGAGTGCACTGGTGTAGAGTGAAGTGGACAGGTAGAGTGCATTGATGTAGCATGCAGTGTTGCACAGTAGAGTGGCATAGAGTGGAGTAGAGTGGTGTAGGGTGCAAAGAGTGAAGGGGTGCATGGTAGGGTAGTGTGGGGTAGAGTGCATTGCAATCTAGTAGAGTGGCATAGATTGGAGAGGTGAAGAGTGAAGTGGTGTAGAGTGGAGTGGTGCTGAGTAGACTACAGTGGTGTGTAGTGGTGCAGCGTAGATTGCAGTGGGGTAAGGTGAAGTGTGCATATTGTGGTAGCGTACTGCCATTACACACAATAAATCTTCAATTGAAATTACCATTACATTTGCACAGACATACAATTTTACTGATAAAGCTATACAGAGCCCAAAAAATTATGTGTGGAAATGTCATCACCTAGTGTACTCATTTGCTTTGATCACATTAAAATATTTGCTTCCACCACACCTCAGAATTATCCCAAAATGTGCTTCATTTGTGCTTTTCTAATTCTGAATTATTCTGAAGTAGCTGCAGAGTTTATTTATAAACACTTACATTTTGTTGAGTGGTAGAAAAAAAATAACTTCATACAGCTTTCCTCGGGTGTACCATCAGTATCCAGAGTGATTGTTAGTTAAATCCTGTCACTTTGAAGTCAGAGAAAGAAACATAAACACCAAGCTCCTTGGAAGACTTAGCCTAACATTAGAACTCTGTCTTTGAATGCTCAGCAAATGTGACAAGATAATACAAATATTTAAAGGCCTGTTTACAGATATCAGAACTGGTGGAAGAATACATTAAATAGGGTTTGGGCAACAGAAGGGACGAACTCAAGCTGGACAGCCTAAAACAAATAGAGCCAGCAGATAGAAAGCAAGCAGATATGAGTAACAAACCACAAAACCAATGGTAAGAAATGGGCGGAATGCATTCCCAGAGATGCTTTTCAAATGTCAACAAAATGTTGTGGTCTGGTAGGCTTCAACCTAAATTTACCAACCTACCCATACTGGATCACCCGATCTATTTTCTCCAGATGTGTCTCGGTAAGAGTGTGCTGCTGGACTTTGTGCTTTCTGGCATGTGTACAACTGGCAACGAGATATTCAACCCACAACCAGTGGTTCCAAAGATACATGGCATTTTAAATACCTGGCACCCTCTATTGGGTTATGGTGCATGTGCACCAGATCTCTCAGTGTTCACCACCCAGTGATGCTGGAATAAGTTTTTTATTTGAGTCACGTAGAGGTTTTGTGGCTGGTTCTTCAACGCCTCATGAAAGCACTTATTACAACAAATGCATCATAAATCTCAGCAGAGGAATCAGAGGGTAAATTATCATTTGAAGTGTAGCACCCTGAGCTGGTGGCCCTCCTACTATTATGGGAAATTTTTTATTTCTGTATTAAGCTTTTTACTGGTGTTCTTGCTTACACAATGTGAATCTGACCCCAGTAAATAGTAACTGTTGATCGGAAATAACTATGGGCGTAAAATCCGTTCCACTTGTGGAATTTGCGGATTTTTGGCAATTTCGCGGTCCGTGAATCGCGCGAATTTGCACAAAAATCCGCAATTCGCAAGCTGGCGTTTTTTTTTGCTTGGTCGCGCATGAAAAATACAATTTCGCGTGTGCTGCGCTGACTTACCGTGATTCTGAGTTCTCTGAGTTGTTTTTCTCCCGGTTTGCGTGTGCTGCGCCATTTTGGATCTTTTTTTCTTTTTCTTAAGTTCCAACTTAATCTTCAATGAAATCTCTAGGAAGTGTTCCAAACTTCGTAACAATGTGTGTAGCTGTGGACATAGCGCGAACATGTGAATTATGTCAGCATCTCCTGAGTTACAACGCGGACAGGTTATACCCTCCGTCCCTCCCCATTTCGCTATCCTTGCTGGTGTGTAGTATAGGGAATATATAGTTTTGTAATGCTGCGACTGTAAAGACGCAGAACAAAGAACTGTACGCCCTAAGTCCAAAGAGTCCTGGAACCACCCTAGTTCCCCTTCCAACTTTTCTGCCCACTTTTCACTATATTTATCCAAGTCATCCTGCATACCACACACAAAGCTGGCGTATAGGCTTCTTATTGAGCAATCCCCCCCTACTCTTATTTTTTCCGTTATCTCTACTTTATTGTAACCAACCAACCCACCTTGCTTGTTTCCTAAAAAACTCCTAATTTGTAGATACTTGAAAAAATCCTTATTGTTCAAACCAAACTTAGTGCTCAACTCCAAAAAAGTGACTATGCCCTGAACCCCCCAAAGATCTCCAATGCTTATTACTCCCTTTTGCATCCACCTCTTCATTGTTATGTCTCCAAACACCTCGTCTGGAAATGACCTGTTTTTAAACAGCCTCGTATATCGATTGAACCTTCCTAGCCCCATTTTTTTCATATAAGCCGTCCATATCTTAACTCCAGCCTCCACCGTCTTATATCTAGTCCTTTTAAGACGCCCATATTCCACACAGGCTAAGAAACCATTTTCCGCCTCTTCACCAAGTACGGCCTTATAAATTCTAGAAGAACAATCCCTTACCCTTGGATCTTCTCCCCCCCTATTAAGCCTTGCATATATTGAATGGCCGCAGCCCAGTAATACAATTTAAAATCGGGCGCGCCCCAGCCACCTCTTTCTCTGGGAATTGTCATGTACCGATAAGCCCTGCGCGTTTTGCCATGGGCCCAAATAAATTTATTGAGGATTCTCTCCAGTGCTAAAAACCATTTTGTTTCAAAGAATAACGGAATTGCCCTGAAAAAATACAAAAATCTTGGGAGTATCAGCATTTTTATCACATTTGTACATCCCACCAAGGACAAATGTAAGTTATTAAGCTGTTCTAAATCTGATTTTACCTTCACAAGTAGGGGAGCCACATTATTATGCACTACTACTTCCAGATCCGCAGATATCTCCACCCCCAGATAAACTGCAGATTTTACCACTCTAGGATCTACTCTATTTTGTTCATTTTGTACATATCGATTGCACACTATTTGAGTCTTAGTTTTGTTTAAGCTATACCCAGAGACTTTTCCAAAAGATTCGGCCTCCCTCTCTACTTCCACCATCGCCTCCTCTGGATATGGGGTTAAAATAGCCACGTCATCCGCGTATGCCAGTGTTTTCACTTCGCACCCATTCAAACTCATCCTAGAAATCCCATCATTCAATTCAAGCCGACGCAGAAAGGGATCCAAATATAACGCAAATAGGAGGGGTGACGACGGGCAGCCCTGCCTCGTTCCTCTTTCAATATTGATTCCTTCTGAGTGCCCCTACACACCCTAATTCTGGCTGTAGGATTTTTATATAGTGTCTGCATTGCTTTGATGTATTTATTGCCAATGCCATTCCACCTCAGTACCTCCCATAAATACTCCCAGGAGACTCTATCAAAAGCCTTCTCGGCATCTAAGAAAATTGCTGCCATAGAGTCTCCTGGGATACTAGCTGCATCAAAGAATGTTAATACCTGCCTTGTATGTTGTGTGGTCCCCTTGCCTGGTATAAATCCGTGTTGGGAGTTGACAACTAATTTTTCAATAACTCCTACCAACCTTCTAGCCCGTATTTTAGAATAGATTTTCACATCCGCGTTCATTAGCGTTATTGGTCTATATGATCCGGGTTGGTTTGCAGGTTTCCCTTTTTTGAGGATCACCACTACATCTGCCCCCCCCCAGGAGTTAGGAATTGCTTCCCCTTGTTGTGCCTTACTCATAACGTCAAACATGTCATTACCTAGCACATCGAAAAAAACTTTATAAAATTCCACAGGAAGCTGGTCAGGACCTGCAGCTTTTCCGGAGGGAAGAAGATTTAGTGCCTCTATAAACTCCTCTTTCTTAAACGGCTGCTCTAACTCCTCCTTGCTTTCTAAAGAAATACTAACTGGAGCCACCCCTCTCAAATATCTCTCTACTTCTTGAGAATTCCCCTCCGTATCTTCTTTATATAATGATGCATAGAACTGCCTAAAAAATTTTCAAATCCCATCCGCCCCTACTACTCGATTTCCATATTGATCTATCATCTCCAGAATGTCAGCTGCAGCCGCTCGCTGCCTAGTACGTGCAGCCAATAGATGCCCAACTTTTTCGCTAAATTCATATATCCCCTCTTTTTTAGCCAGGTATTCCCCCACCGTCTTAGTTGACATATACTCAGTGGCTTCTGCCTCAAGTGACACCATTTCCAATAATAATGACTCCAAAGACAGCTGTTGATGTATCGCTACTCCCAGTTCTCTCTCTGCGTCAAGAAGTTTCGTATTCAATTCCATCATCCTATTTTTTTCCTTTGCTCTTGTAGCTAACACATAACTCAGGGTCTCCCCTCTTACCCCGGCCTTAAAAGCGTCCCAAACCATCCCCGAGCTAGCAGTACCCCTGTTGATGTCCCAATAACTTCTAATCCAGGGTCCCATGCGTTCTTTGTACCCCTCCTCCTGCAATAGTGCCCTTTCAAATGTCCACTCCCTTTTTTCCCTCCTGTCCTGGCCTATTTTAATTGTTAAAACCAGAGGGCTATGATCTGAGATTAGGCGAGGATATTTTTCTATTGCAGTTACGTTGATGAGGGACCCAGAAATTAGAAAGTAGTCCAACCTAACCATCACTTTGTGAGGGGCAGAATAAAATGTGCTACCATCTATGGCTGGGTGTAGCTCTATCCAAGGGTCAAACAGGGAGGTATTGCTAACCAGGTCACATAATGCCCTATAAGTTCTTTTTTTCCTCCCTGAGTAAGGAGTCCCTGACTGCAGTAGAGGATTCCTGAAATCATGTATATTCAGATCTCCACATAGCACAATTGGTTCAGGCCAGCTTGCCAACTCCGAGTCTAAGTATTGAAATATCTCAGGGTCATTTTGCGTTGAGCCATATATGGTTACCAGTGTAAATTTCTCTCCCCTGAATGTCAAATCCAGCATGACCCAGCGCCCCCACTCATCCTCCTGTTTTTTATTTACTACCACATCCCTGATCTTCCCTAGGATCGCGACCCCTCTATTCCTTGTACCTTGTTTTGATTTAGCTAAAACAGTAAATCTTAATTGTCCTAAAAGGTAGGCTTGTGCCACCTCTACATGGGTCTCAAGTAGGCATACTATGTCCAAATGTAACCCGCCCAACAATGCCGCCACCCTATTTCTCTTATTGGCATCATTTAACCCACACACGTTAATACTCACAATTCTACAGCTCATTACAAGTTTTCCTATTTCCTTGGCATCTTCCCCAGTCACTTAGTAAAAAGTTCAGAAAGATATAGGCTATAATTCCTACATTTCTAGTATCCATTACCAATTTTATATACCACAAACCAAGTGTACTCACAGATAACAACATAAAAATAAAAAATACAGTGTTCTGAAACATTTCAGTAAAGTTAACCAATTTTTTTCCCCTTTTTCGCCATTTTGGATCTTGCTGCGTGATCGCGCGAGAGTTTTTCGACCGCTAGTACGTCATCGCGGCCCGCCATCTTGCACAGCGAGAGATTGTCAACGCGAGTATGTCATAAGGGCCCGCGATCACGCATCGCGGGAGTAAACAATTGCGAACACGTAGATGCGGCGCGCAGCTGACTTCCAGCGTGAGATTTGAACAGCTCGCTTTCCCGATTGTGGAAAAATTGCAATTCTGCACAAGAAATCCACCGCAGGCAGCATAAACCTTCTGAAAATGATGATTTTGATCAGAATAACTCCTTAGATTGACATTTGGCTGCACATTTTTGTGCAAGGAGTCCATTTTTTGGGTGGGGGAGGAAGGAAGTGCCCCAGAGTCTCCAACTTCCTGTTCCTATCCAGCAGGCTCCTCCCAGTGCTTTGTCCATGTCCTGGTCACTTTTCATTTGGATCTGGAGCTGGAAGGATTACTTTTTGTGGCTGCTGCTGGATATTTGTATTTGAGGACTTTTGGGACTTTGGAGTTTGGATCACATTTGGATTTGAGATTTTACAAGTTAGTTGGTGTTGTTTGTTTGGGGCTTATCAGTTGCTGCAACTACAATTTTAAAACTTTTTCACAACTTAAAAAAAAATATATTGTGGGTAGCCACAGTAACCAGTAGGCCCAGGGTTTTTGTCATGGGTGAATGATACAACTGTTTCTGTGAGTTTGGTTGAACTTAAATCTCATTTATGTCATGGAATTTTAGCTCACTGTTATATGTGGAATTTTTATTTTTTATTTTAGGGTGCCTGTAAAGCCACACTAGCCAGTAGGCCCAGGGGTACTGAGTGGTGCATGGACCAAGTCTTTCTGTGGGGTGTATTGAATTTAAACATCATTGAGGGTATGGATGACATTGGATTGGGGTGTTTTTTGTGTGTTTTTTGACTTTTTGGGGTGTTGTTGGGGCCTGGCCATGTGGGTGGTGGCCATTGTGAGGCCTGGTACAGGCAGGGCCTGGCCATGTGGTGGGGGTCAAGGGGCCATTTTGAAGCCAGGCAGTGTGCTCAGGCCCGTCACCCAGTTTGCCTTGCTTTCATCCATTATGCCCAGGGGTACTCAGTGGTCCATGGGCCAAGTCTTTCTGTGGGGTGTCTTGAATGTAAACATCATTGAGGGCATGGATGGCATTGGATTGGGGTGTTTTTGTGTGTTTTTCGACTTTTTGGTGGTTGTTGGGGCCTGGCCATGTGGGTGGGGGCCATTTTGAGGCCTGGTACAGGTAGGGCCTGGCCATGTGGTGGGGGTCAAGGGGCAATTTTGAAGCCAGGTAGTGTTCTCATTCCTGCACCCAGTTTGCCTTCCTTTCAACCATTATGCCCAGGGGTACTCAGTGGTGCATGGGCCAAGTCTTTCTGTGGGGGGTCTTGAATTTACACCAACAGAAAATAGCAGTGGGTCAATGGGCTAACTAAATTATGTATCTGTACTAAACCATGTGTTCACAAGCAAAAATAAGATCTTGCTGGGGGAGACTCCTCAAACGTGAAAGAGTTCCCATCAGTCACCATGGAGACCGCCCTTCATCATCTGGGTACTCTCAAGTTTTGAGGGTACTGTCACCCACACCAGATCGGCAGATGGTTTGATGCCTAATCTAGGGTGTAGAAATGATAAAAAGGCTAAATGTGTAAAGAAATGTATCTCTCAAGGAACTGGATAGCAGTGCTAACTAAAGTGAAATAGTGAAAAGTGCTCTAAAATTGGATAGTGGTGGGGAAAATATATTTATTATGCACCCCTTCACTCTCAAATCAATAAAAACAGTGCAAATAGTAGTGTAACAAATAACCACTAATGAGAATCTTAGGTCGACATGTTTCTGCAGACAATCGGAGCCAGATGGTCTCCTGCTGCTTCCTCAGGACCATTAATGCTACTGCTATACATATAAAAAGACGTCATATCACCTGAGAAGTGTAATATGTTGTCATCCTACTGACTTCAAGACATAGCAATCAGCAGGAATGAATCCAGATACATAAAAAAGAAAACCAACAAAGCACAATCAATAACTATAACCATGTGCTAAGACTCAACAGTGGATGTATGACGTTACAATGCAGGCTATTACAACGCCTGCCTTTACAACGTGGTTTTTACATCGCAAACCTTTACAACGCATAGCGCTTAGAGGTGCTGGATAGTGGTAAGTATAATTTTCTATTCCAACTCCAGTCCCCGTGGACACTAGGGAAGGTGTTGGATAGAAAATTAAACTTATTCCCTATCCTAGAGCGCCCCCAGCGCAATGCGTTGTAATGGTTTGTGTTGTAATGACCGTGTTGTAATGGTAGTGCGTTGTAATAGTTTCATTGTAAAGGTTGTTCACCCTCAACAGTTAGTTTTAACTTGTTCGACACGCTAGCCCCTGGGTGCCAGCCACATATGGGCAATGAAGTCTACCATATATACTGATTAATAATATTCACTCACCTATTTAGGCCGGTGGGAACAGCCCCACCTCGCTAACCTGTATGTCCATAAATTCGAACAGGACCATATTTTGCAGACACTAATCCTCATCTGCCGAGTCTGCGTCAGTGGAAAAGGTATATAGACGACGTCCTGGTAGTGTGGCGTGGGACAGTAGAAGATCTCCAGCGGTTGCATCTTTGGCTGAATGAGAGTAATCGTTTTCTCAAATTCACGATGAAGTTTGACAAACATCAACTGGCTTTTCCTGACCTGCTGAATATATCTACAGCTACAGGGCTACAATCTGAATTATACCGCAAGCCCATGGCGAGGAATTCCATGTTGAGTTATGAGAGTTGTCATCCTAAGGCTCTGAGGGACAACTTGCCCTTTGGGCAGTTTCTCCGAATACAGAGAAATTGCTCCACTAAGTCCGCTTTTGAAGTCCATTCTAGCACTTTGGCAGCTAATCTGGCCGAGAAAAACTATCCTAGGCGCCTGATTCGGAACTCCAAGAAAAGGGCTTCCAATAATAACAGAGAGAGCTTGTTGGAGTCAGTACCCCCTAAACCCAAACAGGAAAGGATCACCTGTGTAAACACCTTCTGCACACACTCTAACCAATTACAAAAAATTGTAAAAAAACATTGGAAGATGTTAAATACTGGCACTGATTCTTTATCACCTCCCCTGTTTGCATTCAAAAGAGGACAAAGTCTGAGAGACCAATTGGTCCACACCAGACCGAAAACGTCGATTCCTCGAGCGGTAGGAACACTGTGGGACCTGCCGGCGGTCAGAGGACACCATCCCTGCGGAAATTGCGCTGCCTGTCCGCAAACAACAAAGACATATAGCGTGGATATTGGCACTGATCGTCCTTGGCAGCTCAGAAGATTCACGAACTGCAATAGCAGTAACCTGATCTATCTGATTACTTGTCCCTGCAATAAGAACTATGTAGGGATGATGACCAGAAAGATTAAGGTTCGAATCTCTGAACATAAAAGCTCCATTAGATGTTCTAAGCAGGCCACGAGAATGACCAACCATTTTTTAGAAGTGGAACATCTGCCTACTGATCTACACTGGACAGTACTGGATCAACCATTGATTCCCACAGGGGTCACGGACATTTCCACCTTTCTATTTAGACGGGAACAAAAATGGGTGTTCAGACTCAAGACAGACAAGACGGGGCTCAATGAGGAAATTCCTTGGATGTCACTTTAAAGTGCAACATCGGTGTTCGTGTTGTGACTTTTCAATGCTTAAAGTACTGCCATTTGCAACCTCCTCGTCTTCTGTAATTACATCGGGGATACTCTGAGTGTAGATTTGCTTACAATCCGGTTAATCTATAGTTGAGGTGCATCTATTTGAAACTCACCCATGATATGGGTGGCTCGACTCTCCAGTGCGAGTGTGGTTCTAAGTACATTGTAGTCCCTTGCAGGCTGATTATTATTCGGCACTAACTCTATGTTAGTTGCGACTATCATTCTACTCCAATGGCCATTTATTCGGCACATGACATATGAATACGGCTTTGGATTGAGTTATGATGACTGGGTACCCTGAGACATCATCGTCGCTGGCGCATAGTGCCATGCGTCAGCGCCGCATATGACTTAGATGAATATGAGTTAGAGTCGAGTCTATGTGTAGCTGCCCCGACATCGTACATCTGATGGCTACCATGAATTATCATGACATGATATGAGGAATCAGTACCTGGCACCAACATGAGGATACACTTATCTGATAAACTGTGCACTCCCAGACAGTATCGTAGATTGACATATGCGCTCGGTACCATTGAATACATCAGTAGTTCTGAGGCGATGTGACTTTATATCTATGTTCTCATGTTCAATCAAACAAATGGCATGCTGAATCAGGAGTCAGTATGAGGATGACGATACTCCTATAGTCGCAAGACCCATCGGTGCATGCACAAACTACATTTCCCTATATATTACATACAGCGCATCGGTGTACGCACGAACTACATTTCCCTACAACTTTACGTGGCACGCCGTGATGACGTCACGCGTACCCTCCACGCCGGGGCCGGAAGGGGATTTGTTCACCGCCAGTACACCGTGTCGGCACCTCCCCATGAAACAACCCAGAGGGACGACCGGTGTACCGACGGACAGGTGAGGGGTCTTTTGCTCCCATTGAGCGGTGGTAGTGTTGTGCGGAAGGAGAGCAGGATCGCGTAGTGTGTGGTGGCAGCCAGAATAATTTGTCAGTTAGAGACGCTCAAAGGGTGTACTGCTGAACAATACTGGGGATAACACCCAGGGAGTTGTAGTTGGTTCTAATGACCAGGATTTGACACTTTCGAGATCGGTGTTGCAAAATCATCAATATAATTACCGACTCGAGGCGTGTATTAAGGACACATGAGGAGTTTTGTGAGAAGAATATCGGTGCTTGATTTGTCACGTGAGGAACGGCGATTCATGGTCGTTTCTTTGGGGAGACATCTCCCATAGCTGAGCATCTTTTTCTTTCCTTCTATTAGAGCGGTGCTCCCAGTACCTGAGCTGGTGCCAGGTGAGGTGGGGATGTTCCCTCCGGCCTAAATAGGTGAGTGAATATTATTAATCAGTATATATGGTAGACTTCATTGCCCATATGTGGCTGGCACCCAGGGGCTAGCGTGTCGAACAAATTAAAACTAACTGTTGAGTCTTAGCACATGGTTATAGTTATTGATTGTGCTTTGTTGGTTTTCTTTTTTATGTATCTGGATTCATCCCTGCTGATTGCTATGGCTTGAAGTCAGTAGGATGACAACATATTACACTTCTCAGGTGATATGACGTCTTTTTATATGTATAGCAGTAGCATTAATGGTCCTGAGGAAGCAGCAGGAGACCATCTGGCTCCGATTGTCTGCAGAAACATGTCGACCTAAGATTCTCATTAGTGGTTATTTGTTACACTACTATTTGCACTGTTTTTATTGATTTGGGAGTGAAGGGGTGCATAATAAATTTATTTTCCCCACCACTATCCAATTTTAGAGCACTTTTCACTATTTCACTTTAGTTAGAACTGCTATTCAGTTCCTTGTGAGATACATTTCTTTACACCTTTAGCCTTTTTATCATTTCTACACCCTAGATTAGGCATCAAACCATCTGCCGATCTGGTGTGGGTGACAGTACCCTCAAAACTTGAGAGTACCCAGATGATGAAGGGCGGTCTCCATGGTGACTGATGGGAACTCTTTCACGTTTGAGGAGTCTCCCCCAGCAAGATCTTATTTTTGCTTGTGAACACATGGTTTAGTACAGATACATACTTTAGTTAGCCCATTGACCCACTGCTATTTTCTGTTGGTGTATATGTAGATAGGGGGTATAGCAGTTTTGGTCGGTATACTTCCCCTAGGACCCTCTTCCCCTTGTGTTTTGTTGTTGTGGTGCAGCCTTGGCTGCGGGTCCCAATTTTTAACCCGCTGTAGAAAGGAAATTGGGTTACGACCACAGGATTTGCTAGTTTGTTGCGGGCACCTCTCTAGTGTCGGTAATTTCTCACAAGTATGGCCACCAATTTAGGGTTGGCGTTCGATGAGGCCGAGGTTCAGTCAATCCTGGCTGACAACCACCGTGTACTGGATCTACTGCTATCTGCGCAGGTCACTAGTGATGACGGATGGGCGAAGATTTTGGTACTTAAAAAGAATCAAGCCAGAGTGTGCGTCCATGGGATATCTATGGCCGAATACCTGCGGGGCAATTGTGCCCCAAGTGGCCTAATTGTGACCAATGCCCCCCGCCTATTCCTTGATGATAAAGATTTTCTCAGGGACTGGTACTTAATAGCATGGAAATGCACCCGCGATTGGTTGGTGTTGATTATAAAGACCGCGAAAAAGACGGCTGATAAAATCTTTGTCGAAATACAAACCCTAGAAGGCCAAATTAGGACCACTATCTCGGGTAAAGCTTTCTCAAAAGGTCAGGAAGAAGGTAACAAAGCCAGTAAAGAATTTAGAGATTCTATTCTGTTTGGTAAACTTGAAAAGTTTAAGAAAGACCTAGCCAAATTATCTGCCGAGAAGGTGTATCCCTACACGAGTGACGCATATATACCCACGCCATTTAATAAGAATGGACGTAAAGGGTGATCAACATATGGGACATCAAGCTCAGAGGAAGGATCAACTGATTCAGATTCCTCGAACCTAGGGAATACACCAAATGCCAATAGAGGGAGGGGAAGTAACAGAAAAAATTGGAGGGGCTATAACCAACACTTTGGCCATCCACAATTTCCCCCGTGGTGGCAATCAACACCCTGGGGACCACCTACCTTTCCACCTTCCGGAGGTCCCTTTGGCCCACAGCAGTTCTTTCCTGATTACAGTCATCAGTCTTTTTTAGGACAGGGCCAGGGATGGTCTAGGGGACGACGGAGAACTCAGCAACAGGGCCAGGTCCGTTGGAACCTCCCCCCTGTAACAATGGATCTCAGGAATGGGAAGAAAATCCCACAGGAACAACAGGGGACATCAGTAGGGCAAACCTTGTAATAAACCTCAGTACTCACATACTAACGGAGATCGAGACTCAAGTCCTTAATAAGGGACTGGGTTTTGTTACTACGAACAGAGGTGATCCGTTCATTGCCCAAATCGAGATGGGAAAATTCTTCTGTAAAAATAAGGCTACATTACCTTTTTGCGAACAAACAGAGCAACAGCTCCGACAGTGTAGATGGTGCTGAGAATACCGGCCTAAAGAGGCCGTCTACTTTTAATCCCACCACTGTCGGTCTTCCAGCCAAAGTCTTAGCCTTTGAGGAGGCAGTTGAACACGATGTAAGAGAACTTTATCAACAACAACAAAGCCCTTTCATCAATCTTTTCCAGAAAGGAACAAGAGGCAGTGAAAACGTTGGCTAATAATGAGTTTGTGGTAGTGAAGCCAGCAGACAAAGGGGGCGCTATCGTCCTCCTAGACTCAGGTACATATCGAGATGAGTGTTTGCGCCAACTGAATAACACCAAGGCCTACCGTAAGCTCACTAGCGATCCCACCGAAAGACTCACCACAGTTATTGGACATATAGTGGAGGAGGCTCTGGCTGAAGGCTGGGTCACCCACAAAGAGGCTCAATATCTGTGTGCAGTGAATCCTAGAATGCCGTACTTTTATGTACTGCCTAAAGTACATAAGGTTCAAAGGTCACCTCCTGGTCGGCCGATTATATCGGGCATCGGGTCACTGCTTGAACCCCTTTCTACTTTCATTGATTTCTTCCAGAAACCAATAGTCAATGAAATGCCCACATTTCTCAAAGATACAAAGGATGTCCTTAGAATTCTCCCCGACATCGAGTACAATGAAGATCTAGACATCCTTGTATCGTTTGATGGTGAAAGTCTTTATACATCTATCCCCAAGACTGAAACACTGGAGGTGATTGAGGGACTTTTGACGAATAGAGATCTAAATTCCATAACGCCAACAAGACTGATCATGACTTTGGCCACCTTGGCCATGACTGAGAACTTTTTTCAGTTTGAGGAGTCCATCTATCTACAGGTTAGCGGGACTAGCATGGGCAGCGTTTTTGCACCTAGTCTCGCTAACCTGTATGTCCATAAATTCGAACAGGACCATATTTTTGCAGACACTAATCCACATCTGCCGAGTCTGCGTCAGTGGAAAAGGTATATAGACGACGTCCTGGTAGTGTGGCGTGGGACAGTAGAAGATCTCCAGCTGTTTCATCTTTGGCTGAATGAGAGGAATCGTTTTCTCAAATTCACGATGGAGTTTGACAAACATCAACTGGCTTTTCTTGACCTGCTGATTATATCTTCAGCTACAGGGCTACAATCTGAATTATACCGCAAGCCCATGGCGAGGAATTCCTTGTTGAGCTATGAGAGTTGTCATCCTAAGGCTCTGAGGGATAACTTGCCCTTTGGGCAATTTCTCCGAATACAGAGAAATTGCTCCACTAAGTCCGCTTTTGAAGTCCATTCTAGCACTTTGGCAGCTAATCTGGCTGAGAAAAACTATCCTAAGTGCCTGATTCGGAACTCCAAGAAAAGGGCTTCCAATAATAACAGAGAGAGCTTGTTGGAGTCAGTACCCCCTAAGCCCAAACAGGAAAGGATCACCTGTGTAAATACCTTCTGCACACACTCTAACCAATTGTAAAAAACATTGGAAGATCTTAAATACTGGCACTGATTTTTTGCCACCTCCCCTGTTTGCATTCAAAAGAGGACAAAGTCTGAGAGACCAATTGGTTCACACCAGACCAAAAACGTCGATTCCTCGAGCGATAGGGACACTGTGGGACCTGCCGGCGGTCAGAGGACACCATCCCTGCGGAAATTGCGCTGCCTGTCCGCAAACAACGAAGACATATAGCGTGGATATTGGCAATGATCGTCCTTGGCAGCTCAGAAGATTCACGAACTGCAATAGCAGTAACCTGATCTATCTGATTATTTGTCCCTGCAATAAGAACTATGTAGGGATGACGACCAGAAAGATTAAGGTTCGAATCTCTGAACATAAAAGCTCCATTAGATGTTCTAAGCAGGCCACGAGACTGACCAACCATTTTTTAGAAGTGGGACATCTGCCTACTGATCTACACTGGACAGTATCGGATCAACCATTGATTCCCACAGGGGTCACGGACATATCCACATTTCTATTTAGACGGGAACAAAAATGGGTGTTCAGACTCAAGACAGAAAAGACGAGGCTCAATGACGAAATTCCTTGGATGTCACTTTAAAGTGCAACCTCGGTGTTCGTGTTGTGACTTTTCAATGCTTAAAGTACTGGCGTCTGCAACCTCCTCGTCTTCTGTAATTACATCGGGGATACACTGAGTGTAGATTTGCTTACAATCCGGTTAATCTATAGTTGGGGTGCATCTATTTGAAACTCACCCATGATATGGGTGGCCCGACTCTCCAGTGCGAGTGTGGTTCTGAGTACATTGTAGTCCCTTGCAGGCTGATTATTAATCGGCACTAACTCTATGTTAGTTGCGACTATCATTCTACTCCAATGGCCATTTATTCGGCACATGACATATGAATACGGCTTTGGATTGAGTTATGATGACTGGGTACCCTGAGACATCATCGTCGCTGGTGCATAGTGCCATGCGTCAGCGCCGCATATGACTTAGATGAATATGAGTTAGAGTCAAGTCTATGTGTAGCAGCCCCGACATCGTACATCTGATGGCTATCATGAATTATCATGACATGATATGAGGAATCAGTACCTGGCACCAACATGAGGATACACTTATCTGATAAACTGTGCACTCCCAGACAGTATCATAGATTGACATATGCGCTCGGTACCATTGAATACATCAGTAGTTCTGAGACGATGTGACTTTATATCTATGTTCTCATGTTCAATCAAACAAATGGCATGCTGAATCAGGAGTCAGTATGAGGATGACGATACTCCTATCGTCACAAGACCCATCAGTGCATGCACGCGCTACATTTCCCTATATATTACATACAGCGCATTGGTGTACGCACAAACTACATTTCCCTACAACTTTACGTGTCACGACGTGATGACGTCACGCGTACCCTCCACGCCGGGGCCGGAAGGTGATTTGTTCACCGCCGGTACACCGTGTCGGCACCTCCTCATGAAACAGCCCAGAGGGACGACCGGTGTACCGACGGACAGGTGAGGGGTCTTTTGCTCCCATAGAGCGGTGGTAGTGTTGTGCGGAAGGCGAGCAGGATCGCGTAGTGAGTGGTGGCAGCCAGAATAATTTGTCAGTTAACGACGCTCAAAGGGTGTACTGCTGAACAATACTGGGAATAACACCCAGGGAGTTGTAGTTGGTTCTAATGACCAGGATTTGACACTTTTGAGATCGGTGTTGCAAAATCATCAATATAATTACCGACTCGAGGCGTGTATTAAGGACACATGAGGAGTTTTGTGAGAAGTATATCGGTGCTTGATTTGTCACGTGAGGAGCGGGCGATTCATGGTCGTTTCTTTGGGGAGACATCTCCCATAGCTGAGCATCTTTTTCTTTCCTTCGATTAGAGCGGTGCTCCCAGTACCTGAGCTGGTGCCAGGTGAGGTGGGGCTGTTCCCTCCTGCCTAAATAGGTGAGTGAATATTATTAATCAGTATATATGGTAGAATTCATTGCCCATATGTGGCTGGCACCCAGGAGCTCGCGTGTCGAACAAGTTAAAACTAACTGTTGAGTCTTAGCACATGGTTATAGTTATTGATTGTCCTTTGTTGGTTTTCTTTTTTATGTATCTGGATTCATCCTTGCTGATTGCTATGGCTTGAAGTCAGGAGGATGACAACATACTACACTTCTCAGTTGATATGACGTCTTTTTATATGTATAGCAGTAGCATTAATGGTCCTGAGGAAGCAGCTGGAGACCATCTGGCTCCGATTGTCTGCAGAAACAAGTCGACCTAAGATTCTCATTAGTGGTTATTAGTTACACCACTATTTGCACTGTTTGTATTGATTTGGGAGTGAAGGGGTGCATAATAAATATATTCTCCCCACCACTATACAATTTTAGAGCACTTTTCACTATTTCACTTTAGTTAGCACTGCTATTTAGTTCGTTGAGAGATACATTTCTTTACACCTTTAGCCTTTTTATCATTTCTACACCCTAGATTAGGCATCAAACCATCTGCCGATCTGGTGTGGGTGACAGTACCCTCAAAACCTGAGAGTACCCAGATGATGAAGGGCGGTCTCCATGGTGACTGATGGGAACTCTTTCACGTTTGAGGAGTCTCCCCCAGCAAGATCTTATTTTTGCTTGTGAACACATGGTTTAGTACAGATACATAATTTAGTTAGCCCATTGACCCACTGCTATTTTCTGTTGGTGTATATGTAGATAGGGGGTATAGCAGTTTTGGTCGGTAAACTTCCTCTAGGACCCTCTTCCGCTTGTGTTTTGGTGTCTTGAATTTAAACATCATTGAGGGCATGGATGGCATTGGATTGTGGTGTTTTTCGACTTTTTGGTGGGTTGTTGGGGCCTGGCCATGTGGGTGGGGGCCATTTTGAGGCCTGGTACAGGCAGGGCCTGGCCATGTGGTGGGGGTGAAGGGGCCATTTTGAAGCCAGGCAGTGTGCTCAGGCCTGCACCCAGTTTGCCTTGCTTTCATCCATTATGCCCAGGGGTACTCAGTGGTGCATGGGCCAAGTCTTTCTGTGGGGTTTCTCTTCTATTAATGTAAACATACATTTTTGATTAGAATTGCAATTTTTATTTTGGGTCTTTCCGTTTTTGGGTGTGTTGTAAAAATAAATGCCTAGTTGCAAATATTAATTGCAGCACGATATATGCAACATTTATTTAACTGATGTTCCTCTGACTTTCTTTGCTTTTAGGTGCACAAGAGAGCCACAAATCAGTCATCGTTCATCATCAGTGCTAGGAAGAAGTCCTGCTGCGGTGTGTGCAGCACAACGTCACGTGACGTCACGTGTGGCCACAGACAACTCTGCAACTCGTGCAACTGCGGCCTGCTGTTCTGACATCTGAAGAAGATGGGCCCAAAGAAAGGTGGCCATAGCTCCTCCACCAAGAAAGTTGCCAGTGCCACTGCCAGTAAGAAGGAGCAGAAGAAGCAAGTGGCGCCACTTACCAAGAAGAGTGGTGTGCCTACAGACACTTTTTTGGGGGAAAAAAACTACGCCTGCAGCCGCGGGGTCCGCCGGGGACCAAGCTGGGAGCAGCACCTCCGCTTCATTGGGCTCAGTACCACCATGCCAAGTTAGGTCCAAGACCATGAGTGCTGCAGAGGCAGCCACTTTAATTGTTCAATCACCATTGACCAGTGATGTTGGCTCATCGCAAGAAAGTAGCATCCAATCAACGCAGGGTGTAACTCATCTGACATGTGTTCAACAACCACAGCCGCAACGACAACCACAGGTGCAACTAGTACAAGCGCAAGTACATGCGCAAGGAGAGGCGCAAGTGGAGGCGCAAGTGGAGGCACAAGGAGAGGCGCAAGTAGAGGCGCATGGAGAGGCGCATGGAGTGGCGCATGGAGAGGCGCAACTAGAGGCGCATGGTGCGGCACAACTGCCCACAATGCTTGTTCCTCCAGAAGTAGGGGCACATCAGTAAATCAAGATTGAAGTGGAGGTATCATCCGAGGAAGCCACTCCTCCTGATGATGATCCATTGTCTTCCATGTGCACAGCAAGAAAAAGGTCAAGGAGGGCTACTACAAGTTCTTCTTCAAGCCCCCTTCCTTCTGATGATCTTGATGTTGATTGGAACCCACCAATGCAGTCTGAGAGTGAGGCACGCCATGAGCCGACAAAGGTAGCTAAGCCTAAAAGGAAGGTTCCCGCAAGGCTTCCACTTATGGGTGATGATGACGACGAACAAGAAGTGGTGTATTCTGCTGCTGATGAACAGTCTGACGACAACCCAGTCATCACAGTCGTCACCCCAGGCCAGCGGGCATACAGCAGACAGACATTTTTACCCTATCCCGAATTGCTGCTGAGCGTGATGTGGGCGGCGTGGCACTGGTACCACCATCAATGCAGTTAACTACTACACCAACACATCCTACAGCTTCCATATTTTCTCGTCAGAAGGGCCAGCAGGGACCTCCATCCAGCTCGACCTCCATTACGTCAAGTAGTGGTGTTGTAAGTGCACAGCAGAGTCAAATTCAGCCACGCCCATCCTCCACTTCATCTGGCATTGAAAGTAGCACCTCCACCACCAGCAGACATCTCCAGTCCCCAGTTTGGGACTTTTTTAGTGTTAGCAAAAAGGCGGAAAACCTAGTAATTTGTTCGATTTGTAAAGCTGTAGTTAGTTGGGGTAAGCTTGGTACCAACTATGGTACCGGATGCCAGAGAGGTCATCTCCAAAAACACCACCCTATCCCTTGGGAGGCGCACCTAAGTAAGATACGGGAAGCCCAAAGTACAAGAAATCCAAAGGTACCCATTGATATTGCATCTGCTGATGACGAGGGGCTGATCGTGCAGGGGGAGGTGAAGAAGCGACAGACATTTTTCTGGTACACACTAACCCTGGGCGAAGAACTACGCTCCGTTCGCGGAGCTTGCGGAGTTTTGGCAACTCCGCGTTCTACGGAGAACGCGAAGCTGTCGATTACTCCGCGATCCGGTGCGTAGCGTAGTTCTCGCGCGCTGAATAACATTATCGCGTGCGCCGGGGGTAAGTTCGCGCGATATTTGACGCGATCACGCACTTTGGAAATAAGGGAACGCAAGCGGGCGGGACAAACCTCTTGAGTAACTTAGCGCGCTAGCTATCTCGAGCATGCAGGCAGCGCCCCGAACACGCGCACCGCGCTCCCGAAGACGAAAAACGGCGCGCGAACGGGTCTAGCAAGCTACTACGCATGTCCGCGGAGCTACGCGAAGGTCGCGGAGTGCAACTGCGTCTTCGCGTAGCTCCGCGGAGTGCGGCTCCGCGAACTACGCCCAGGGTTAGTACACACAGTACCCCTGGCAGCAGCACTGCAGTGGTTGCGCCCACACCCTCTACCCCAGCAACATCTATGAGGCACAGTAAGAGTCTGGGAGAGACACCAATGTGAAAAAGTACATCAATGAGCCTAACTGGGTTGAAGAAGTCTGGATCATCATCATCACATAAAACGGTCCAGACCATCATTAAAAGCATGTTTTGGTCAGAGGCGCCATTTGAACGCAACCACCCAATGCAAAGCTGGCTAAAATGCTAGCGCTGGACCTTCTCCCTTTTTCTTTCGTGGAAGGGGTGGGTTTTCTAGAATTTGTGGCAACAGTCTGCCCTAAATGGAAGGTTCCTAGCCAGTCCTATTTTGCCAGAGTTGCGGTTCCAGCACTACATGAAGATGTGCTGGAAGTGATTGAGTCAGCTTTGCAGAAGAGTGCTGTTCACACTATCCACCTAACAACAGACATGTGGACCAGTTGCCAAGCCGTGGATTACATGTGCATCACTGCACACTGGGTCTCTTTTGCAGGGGTTAGAGAAAGAATACAGGTGTTGACCCTGCCACAATTTTTCAAGCTAGTCGGAAACAAGCAACAGTAGCCATGTTTGCCATGGAGAAATCTCATACTGCATTAAACATTTTGGATGAGTTTAAGAGTAAGGTCTCTAAATGTCTGGTGCCAAGAAGTTGCATGATTGGTTATGTTTCCACGGATAATGGCAGTAATACAGTTAAGGCCATGCATGATGGTGGCTACTTCAGAGTGCCGTGTTTGGCGCACTGCATTAACATTGTTGTGCAAGATTTCTTGAAAAGAGAAAACACAGTTAGCAGTTACTGACCACCTGCCGAAGAATCTGCACACATTTCAGCCATTCTTTTAAGGCCCGGAAGGAGATCAGGATGATTCAACGTAGCCGTGGAGTGCCAGTTAAAGGACTCATCCAGGAGGTGGCAACACGTTGGAACTCAACCTTCTACATGCTTGAACGTCTGTTTGAGCAGTACAAGGTAATCAATGAGTATGTCAATAGCCTTAACATACGGTTTGCTCCTATGAAAGACATGAGGCTAGAGCCAGAGGAATGGGGCCTAGTTCAAAGCCTGACAGACATGCTTCGTCCTTGTGAGGTCTTCACCCGTGACGTCAGCAGGGAGGATTGTAGTTTGGGCAAAGCTATCCCATTGTTGTTCATGCTAGATCAACAACTGAAGGCGGTGTCTTCAACGTTCCAAGCTGATGTTCACAAACAAGACGCATATCGGTTGGCGGATAGCTTATTAAGCCGCCTACTCGTTAATGAAAGGCTTGAAAAAATACAGTCAGAACAACATTACATTTGTGCCTCTATTCTACATCCACGGTACAAAAAGGCACTGACCAGCAAAGTATTCATTCCTTTTGTTGAAGAAGATGTTTCAAAGTACAAACATTGGCTAGCTGTGTCAGCCACTCGGTTCGAAAAAGAGCGGAAGGAAATTGAAGGAAACACCACAAGTACTACTGAAGCAGCAGGTCATCCGGCGTCAAGGTCCACTTCTGTGGCCGAAGGCAGTCACTTTCCCTCACAGCCGTTACCGACAGCAGAAACAGTATCCTCGTCATCATCACCTGCACCAGGCCCAGCCATAATATTGTCGGACGCGGATTGGATAACTCAGCAAGGGTTTGCTCGCTCCAGTGTTGACGCAAAGGAAACACATGGTACGCAAAGTGGAGCACCACCCAAGGAGGCCCTTGAGTGGATGGTGCAGGCCTATCTGGATGACCCAACAGAGGTCTACATTGATTGTGACCCATTGGTGTATTGGTATGGGAAAAGGCCTCACTGTCACAAAAATATTGTCACACTTGCACTCTGAGTTCAACCAATTTGTATCTGTTGTTGCGTGCTCTAGGGTGTGCTCTCCGTTGCGTGGCCCTTAATTGGGTGACGTCCCCTAGTCACAGCTTGATCCCAAATGGGTTGCAAAATTCACAAAGTAAAGTTCAGCATATTCCAAGTTCCAAAACTCATTTATTCGTATAGTTCATTCAGCATAACCCTTTAATTCTGGTTATATTCTGTGTTTTCAAAAACAAGGTTGTAGGCATCCAGCCCTATATCCAAAACATTATCCAATGCATTTCGGATATGTTCTAGCCTTCATTAGGGATTTGAATTCTACAAAAAGAATGATACATCATGCATGAGGGTACGTAGGAGATTACGTATTAAAAGAGAATCAATAAATCAAAATCATCAAAAAACCTGTTAATCCGTTATGTCTACAACCATGCAACAAGTGAGCTTGATGATGCTAAGGTGAAAGTGAAGTGATTACAGTGACGACCATGTAAAATTCATGGGTGTTAAAACTCTATGTATCATACAAACGACCACGGTGAAAAAAAAGGTGAAAAGCAACGTGGCAGACTAAAAACAACAAAGTGATTTAAATGAAGATCGTGTTATGCGATAAGCTCTGTGTCAAAAAACGAGGTGATTGTATCAAACATGCTCCCGCATTATCGTTTCTTCACTAGGTGCACGGAAACCTTTTCCAAGATAATCATGTCTGTGTTCCCCTCCCATGTGCCAAGAGTCCGTGCAACTTACATGAAAAAAGCCTTGCCCGTTTCGAAAAAACGCTCCAGTATTCAGATGATACGACCAGCGAGTGAACTCACGTTATTACGCCCTTACTTAAAACAAAAGTAGGACTGAGAAATATCCCCTTCCGAAGGCGGCCATCTTACAGTGTAGTAATCAACATTAAACAATATCAACCGACTCAATTGTTCAAGGGTAAGATATTTCTAGTGAATTTCTGTGATGCTGTTGGAATGTCTAAATATAACGCTCAGTGAGTATCATTGGTGCAAATTGAATCAAAAAAGGAAAAATAGTGATGTCAGATACCCCCAAATAGCGGCGGTCATCTTTGAGAATGGTGAATTACTTTCAAAGATGTTGAAAAAGTCTCAAAGTCAGGATACGATAATCCTGTGTGTTTAATAAGGTGTCATTTAAATGCGCCACGGTTCGTGAAATCTACATAGTTCCAATGAATAAATACGATGGTCATCTTAAAACGAAATGGATGAATAAAAACTTGAAAAATGTATATTGCTCAAAAATATTTCTTACGCGATTAAGTGGCCCAAAAAATTCAGAATTATATAAGTGTGCATAGCGGTTCCAACCTAGATCTGCTTGTAATCAGTAACATATGTGTATTCAACCATATGAGTATGGCTGATTCTCAAATAACCATTTATGGTGTGCATCATAAGAAGGGTGTAGACATTAAACAGGCTAAATAATAAGATTTTTACATGCAATTCAATATTTTCAATATGATTAGTAAAGTCTCTGTAGGTAACAACTGTACTCAGTCCGATCATTCATGCCAGTGGGCTTCAATGTTTCCAATTTGTATATCCTTACTGGCCACTGCTCAGCAGGCTGGCTATAAATTATTTGTCTTGCCCACTCGCAAGCGTGTCTTCGGAACGAGTTTTCAGTGCTGCTGGTGCCATTGTCACTTCAAAAAGGTCCCGCCTCTCGCCCAAATATGTGGAGAGGTTAACAATGATCAAGATGAATCAGCACTTCATACCACCAGATTACCAAATCCGTGAATCCACGCAGGAAGAAGAGGACACCTACTTAGGTGAAGGAAGTTCTTCTCTGTTAGCTGACCTACTCCCGTCTCAATTCACAGAGTTTAAGGACAAGCTCTACTTCCCTGACACCGAGGTCTGAAAATGGCTTGCTTTTTTTTCGTCCTTATTCACTTTTATTAGTGTGTGTCTTTCTTTGTTTTGCAACTTTTACCACAACAAAACTCTAATCACCTAATCACAACACGTCTATCAGCAGCACTGTCTTCATCTTATTTTCTTATTGATTTGAAGGTGCTGCAGTCTGCATTTCTGTGGTTCACAAGTTCACAACTCAGTCATGCTCCTCTATCCTCCTCCTCCATACTCCCCCTATCCATTTCCCTCAAGGCAGATGGCTGGATTACACAGAATCAAGAAACTTTGTCTTCGTAGATGAGTCCCCTCAAGTGGGACTGGAATTACTGACTACATGCTGATTGCTGACAGTTACTTCTGAAATTGACAGGAGAGGCTGCCCTGTGGTCCTTAACTTTCAGAACAAGATGCGGACAAAAAGTGGAACAGGTAATGAATAATGAGAAGATGGCATGCAGTGGACAGCAATGGCTGTCTGGCTCTGATGAAAGCAATTGCTGTTTGTTTGTTGTGCATGAAATGAATCATATGTCTTCTGTTATTTTTTAATGTTTTACACACTAAATGTAACTCAAGTCTACTCTGCTTTTTTTTACCTTCTTTAATTCAAATTGTACTTCAACTGCAGGTGCCACTACGTTGCATTTTCCAATATGCAAAATGTTGTTGGACTCACTGTTTGCCAATATACCATGATGACTGATGATGAGTGTTGATGATCAAAGTTAAATAATATATCTTTTTTCTTTACAGTCACTCACTGGGATGGATGGATCATCATCGTCGGTTTACGGCAGAACTATGGCCAATTAGTGAGTGGCAAACAGGTAAACCAGTCAACAACAACTACTACAGCAGGACTACATATCTGTCTAGTCGTGGTATGGAGTGGTCGAGCCAGTGTAGTGTTGTTATGCCAGGCAGAGTCCAGACATAAGTTCATGTAAAATTGGGGCTATGTGGCTTGCTCCATACAAATAGATATGCTTTGTCTGTCTGTGTCAAAGAGCTTAGGTATGCTACATCAGGTTGCTTCACTCAGTGGTGCCTGCCTTGACCGTCTGCTTGGCCCTGGCCTGCTGTGTGCTAATTATTTTTAGGGTTTAGGGCTGTTTTGTGGGTTCAGTGCGGTTTACTAGGGTTTTTGGGTTTAATTTGGTAGGGTTCCCAGAGTCTAGGGCTCAGGGCCCGATGCAGGCTCGTTCATAATGATGCTGGCAAGGTTTTAAGGGGGGTTTGGCGTTTCTTGGTCCAGAATTGGCCGAATGCTGGCCTTTTTTTGTGTTTTGCGGGCGCGTGTGTTTGGGTGAAAAGTCGTACACCTTCCAGTGGATCGATTTTGTTCTTCCTTGATGAGATTCTTGAGAATCGCTGGAACAGGTGTCCAGGTAAGTTTCAAGAGGATCGAAGTAGTGGAAGTGCTGAAAACATCAATTTTTTGTCAAGACGCGATTTGTCATGTTATCCAATGGGCGGTTTGGGGGCTCAAGGAGAAAGTGTGTTTGGGGTGTTCCAGTTAAGCTGGGGTACCAGGGCTTCTGTGAGTGGTAGGAAGGGGGAATTGGTGGTTGTGCAGGAAATATGGGAGGAATCGATTGATGGTAAGGGTGTGTTTAGGCCAAGTCGAGGAAGGAAAACTGCTGCCATAGGCGCCCATGTTAATTTTCGATTATTGCGTGTTTTCAGGGTGCGATTGGAGTGTGTTGTAGGTGGTTCTTGGTGGATTTGCTTAGCTGGGATGAGAGGAGGGAATGTCTAGTTTTGATTGCAAGTTGTTTGAAGAAAAGCCATATGGAACAGGGGTGTTTTGGGCCTAGTTTCAGAATGCGTTTTGGCACGATTTTAAGGCCTGTGCGAGGCAGCGGTAATGCACGTTTTTGGGAGGGTAATGTGGGGTGTTCTTTATTTTTGGGAGTGGGTTTAGGGGTCTGGGAGCACTGCTGGGAAGGTCTAATTGTTTGTCAAAATAGCAGTTTGGTCGTAGGTTGAGGGGAAAGGGGAATTAGGCCCTGTTTCTGAGGTGCATTTTTGCCATTGGCTTACATTAGCGGCCTGCAAGGTAGCAGTATTGCGTGTTTTTGGGGGGCTATTTGGGGGTGTTCTAGATTTTTGGGAGGCGTGTTTAGGGGTCTGGGAGCACTGCTGGGAAGGTCTTATTTTGTGTCAAAATAGCAGTTTAGTCGTAGGTTGAGGGGAAAGGGGAATTAGGCCCTGTTTCTGAGGTGCATTTTTGCCTTTGGCTTACATTGGTGGCCTGCAGGTAGCTGTATTGCATGGGGTGGGGTGTTTGCATGGGGTGTTTTAGATTTTTGGGAGTGGGTTTAGGGGTCTGGGAGCACTGCTGGGAAGGTCTAATTTTGAATCAAAATAGCTGTTTGGTCATAGGTTGAGGGGAAAGGGGATCTAGGCCCTGTTTCTGAGGTTCATCTTTGCCATTGGCTTACATTAGTGGCCTGCAAGGTAGCAGTATTGCGTGTTTTTGGGGGGCTATTTGGGGGTGTTCTAGTTTTTTGGGGTGGGTTTAGGGGTCTGGGAGCACTGCTGGGAAGGTCTATTTTTGTGTCAAAATAGCAGTTTGGTCGTAGGTTGAGGGGACAGGAGAATTAGGCCCTGTTTCTGAGGTGCATTTTTGCCGTTGGCTTACATTGGCAGCCTGCAAGGAAGCTGTATTGCGTGTTTTTGGGGGGCTATTTGGGGGTGTTCTAGATTTTTGGGAGTGGGTTTAGGGGTCTGGGAGCACTGCTGGGAAGGTCTAATTTTGTGTCTGTTAGCTGATCTACTCCATGTTCAATTCACAGAGTTTGAGTATGAGCTCTACTTCCCTGACAATGAGGCTTGAAAAACGTACTTTTTGTTTTCGTCCTTTTTGACTTTTATTTCTGTGTGTCTTTCTTTGATTTGCCACTTTTAGCACAACAAAACTTTAATCACAACAAATCCATCAGCAGCACTGTCTTAGTCTTATTTTCCATATTGAAGGTGCCGCTGTCTGCATTCCTGAAGTTCACAACTCAGTCATGCTCCTCTATCCTCCTCCTCTAGACTCCCCCTATCCATTTCCCTCAAGGCAGATGGCCGGATTACGCAGAATCTAGAAACTGTTGCTTTAGTCCGTACACGAGTCCCCTCAAAAGAAGTGGGACTGGAATGACTCACTATGCTGACTGCACCTTCTGAAATTGACACGAGAGGCTGCCCTGTGGCCCTTCAATTAAATATGATGATGACAAGTGGAACAGGTATTGCATGATGAGATGGCATGCAGTGGTGGACAACACTGGCTGTCTGGCTCTGATGAAAGCAATTGTTGTTTGTTTGTTGTGCATGAAGTGAATCCTATCTGTGTTCTGTTATTATTATTTAATCTTTTACACACTAAATGTAACTCAAGTAACTCAAGTGGAGTAGTGTGGCTCACTGGTTAGAGGAGGCAGACCCGAGAGCAGAAGTCGGCCCGGGACCAGGGTTCGATTCCCGACGCGGCAGGGTCGTGGACCTTGGTCAGCGGACTCGATAATTCTCGCTTCGGTGCTTACTCTAATCAGGGATCACACTCGGCAACTCTGGGCATTAGCTTGCCTAATCTCCACAACGGCCCCACCAATTCCGGGGATGCCTGGCTCCACCTTGGGGACTCCCAGCAGGGACCATCCCACAGGGAAAGCCAGGACGGGTTCCCCAGAGTTATACAGCGCCGGGACGCCCCGTTGCTGGGGCAGCTGTGCGCTTTACAAGTATACTACATTTACATTTACATTTACTCTGTTACCTTGTTTAATTCAAATTGTACTTCTACTGTAGGGGCCAACCACTACGTTGCATTTTTCAGTATGGAAAATGTCCTTGGATCCAGTGTGTAGACAACATTGAAATTGCCAATAACACACCATGATGATGATGAGTCTTGATGATTAAAGTTACATATTATCTTTATTCTTTACACAGTCACTCACTGGGATGGATGGATCGTCATCATTGTCGGTTTACGTAAGAAATATGGCCGTTTCGTGAGTGGCAAACAACAGGTAAACAAGTCAACAACAACCACAGCAGACCTACATGTCTGTCTAGTCGTGGTATGGGAGTGGTCGAGCCAGTGTAGTGTATGCCAGAGACCAGACAGCAGTTGATGTAAAATTGTGGCTATGTGGCTTGCTGCATAAAATTAGATATGCTTTGTCTGTCTGTGTCAAAGAGGTATGCTACATCATCAGGGTGGTACAAAAGGGGGTGGTGATGGACGGAGCATCTGAACCAATCAAACACTCACACCCAGTCAAAAGATCTGGGTTTGATTCATCACCGTTCTTTAGCCCACTCTGCCACCCCAGTTCAGACATGGCTATATGCAAATCAGTCTGACCCTGTGCCTCATGGGAACAGTCCAGCCCGAACTGCCAAGCCATGCCTTCCCTGGACCGGAAACAAGCTTCCGAGGACCGGTTTCTGGCATTCCAGCCGTCTTCAGCCCGGCTTGCTTGAATCCAGTGGCAAAGTGAGCAAGGGACTCACGTCTGAGCATACCCTGCCACACTTATGGCGGCCAAAGCGGTACAAAAGGGGGTGGTGATGGACGGAGCATCTGAACCAATCAAACACTCACATCCAGTCAAAAGATCTGGGTTTGATCCATCACCGTTCTCTAGCCCACTCTGACACCCCAGTTCAGACATGGCTATATGCAAATCAGTCTGACCCTGTGCCTCATGGGAACAGTCCAGCCCGAACTGCCAAGCCATGCCTTCCCTGGACCGGAAACAAGCTTCCGAGGTCCGGTTTCTGGCATTCCAGCCGTCTTCATCCCGGGTTGCTTGAATCCAGTGGCAAAGTGAGCAAGGGACTCACGTCTGAGCATACCCTGCCACACTTATGGCGGCCAAAGCGGTACAAAAGGGGGTGGGGATGGACGGAGCATCTGAACCAATCAAACACTCACACCCAGTCAAAAGATCTGGGTTTGATCCATCACCGTTCTTTAGCCCACTCTGCCACCCCAGTTCAGACATGGCTATATGCAAATCAGTCTGACCCTGTGCCTCATGGGAACAGTCCAGCCCGAACTGCCAAGCCATGCCTTCCCTGGACCGGAAACAAGCTTCCGAGGACCAGTTTCTGGCATTCCAGCCGTCTTCAGCCCGGCTTGCTTGAATCCAGTGGCAAAGTGAGCAAGGGACTCACGTCTGAGCGTACCCTGCCACACTTATGGCGGCCAAAGTGGTACAAAAGGGGGTGGTGATGGACGCAGCATCTGAACCAATCAAACACTCACACCCAGTCAAAAGATCTGGGTTTGATCCATCACCGTTCTTTAGCCCACTCTGCCACCCCAGTTCAGACATGGCTATATGCAAATCAGTCTGACCCTGTGCCTCATGGGAACAGTCCAGCCCGAACTGCCAAGCCATGCCTTCCCTGGACCGGAAACAAGATTCCGAGGACCGGTTTCTGGCATTCCAGCCGTCTTCAGCCCGGCTTGCTTGAATCCAGTTGCAAAGTGAGCAAGGGACTCACGTCTGAGCATACCCTGCCACACTTATGGCGGCCAAAGCGGTACAAAAGGGGGAGGTGATGGACGGAGCATCTGAACCAATCAAACACTCATACCCAGTCAAAAGATCTGGGTTTGATCCATCACCGTTCTTTAGCCCACTCTGCCACCCCAGTTCAGACATGGCTATATGCAAATCAGTCTGACCCTGTGCCTCATGGGAACAGTCCAGCCCGAACTGCCAAGCCATGCCTTCCCTGGACCGGAAACAAGCTTCATCAGGGTGGTTCACTCAGTGGTGCTTGCCTTGACCGTCTGCATGGCACTGGCCTGCTGTGTGCAATTACTATCCTTGAAAAGGAGACTCAGAGTACGTACTTTAGAAATGATGCCTGTATGTAATACTGTCTGAAAGTGTTATTTTTGCACTACACACCGTACCTTATATTTTTTCTCAGTGCTGTTTTAATATCCCTTCCTGTTTTTCCATCAACAATTGCAGGCCGGCTTTTACCTTGTGCCATGGGAACAACATCAATCCGCAATTCCGCATCCGCCAGGCAGGCAGTGGACAGTGTGTCTGGTCACCAAGATTGATCGACGCAGCATCAGATGGAATGGAGGAGTACCGCGAAGAAGAGGAAAGGCTGGATGCATGCAACTTCCCAAATTGAACAGGACAACAACATACAGTTACAGTATCCTCTTCACTTCTCCTTATCTTTTAAATAACTTATTGTTGTGAACTTCTATGATTGTGACTCTCTGCTTCAAATTCATCCCTACAGCTATTTCATAACTTTCTTTGCTATTTTTAAAACTAATGTAATGTACTACTAAGTCATTTTCTCTGAGTGAAATTGCATAATTACAGCAGCCCTGTACTGTCTAATAGTTTAGTACTACTTAGTTGATAAATGGTGCACTAAACTGGCTAGCTCACAACCAGACATTTCGGATGATCCCGCCCTAGCAAATCAGGAATATGCCAATTGGATCTCCCACACTCTTGACTCTACTCTCCCAATGAGCAAGACTGTACTGAAGCGGCCTCAAAAAACCGCCCCTTGGTACACCCAGTCCCTCAGAGAAAAAAAGCGTCTCTGTAGAAGGGCGGAAAGACGCTGGCGCTTAGACAAATCGGCGGATAACAAAACCCGGTACCGTGAATCCATCAACGAGTACAAAACTCAAATAAAAGCAGCTCAGTCGACGTATTTCGCCGAAAAAATCCTGATTGCTAGATCTAAACCTAAAGAGATCTTCCAGATCATTAAAAAGCTAACAAACCCATCCCCGGTGGTGCATGTCGAGAAATCTGTCACCCAATGTAATGACATTGCCGAATTCTTTCACCAGAAAATCGACAAAATCTATTCAACCTTTTCTCCCCCAAACACCGACCTGTCTACTCAATCTAATAACCTCCTCAGCCTGCCACATTCCCCCACTCCTTACAGCTTAACTCACTTCCCCCCACTAGACCTCTCCACTCTAGAATCACTAGCCCTTAGTGTCAAATCAGGTTCGCCGGCCGATCCTGCCCCTCCTGACATCCTAATGGCAGCATCACATACCATCCTGCCCGTTATCAGAGAGGTATTAAACTCTTCCATTTCATCCGGCTCCGTCCCACTCGTATGGAAGCAGGCCATGGTTAGGTCATTGATCAAGAAACCCAATCTGGACCCGTCTGATCTGGCCAACTATCGCCCTATTTCTCTGCTCCCTTGGTTGAGCAAGGTGTTGGGAAAATACGTAAACCAACAGTTAGTGAACTATCTAGAGGGTCATTACATACTGGATCCCACTCAGACGGGCTTCAGACCTAAGCACGGGACAGAGACCGCCCTCCTCATGGTTGTAGAGGAAGCGAGAAAAATCTTGGATCGAGGAGGATCAGTGGCAGTGATCCTCCTTGATCTAAGTGCGGCCTTCGACACAGTGTGTCATGACACCCTACTAAGCCGCATGTCCTGTGTGGGGATTAAGGATAAAGCTTGGGCATGGTTTGAATCCTTTCTGGGGAATAGATCTTTCAGAGTCTTTGATGGCGACTAAGTTTCCTCCAGTAGACCTCTAAATTGTGGAGTTCCTCAGGGCTCCTCTCTGAGCCCTGCCTTATTCAACCTATACATGAGACCACTGGCCAGCGTCGTCCGCCCATTTGGAGTTAAAATCATCTCATACGCGGACGACACGCAGCTGGTGGTCTCACTGGCACAGGAGGCATCTCGAACTGCGCCAGGCGGGCTCAGAGAATGCCTAGAGGAAGTGAGGAACTGGATGGCGTCATCATCCCTGAAATTAAACGGAGATAAAACTGAGCTGATGCTCCTAGGACCTTCAGAGCCGGCACTTTCCCCCTCCCTATGGCCCTCATGCCTAGGACCGCCTCCAACCCCAAAAAACACCATCAAAAGTCTTGGGGTATGGCTGGACAGTTCACTGTCCTTCAATGTCCAAGCCATAAAACTATCAGCTACATGTTTTGGCATTCTGAGAGTGCTAAATAAAATCTTCCCTCTCCTCCCCCTGGAAGCCAAACAGGCTGCTATTCAAGGGCTCATTCACTCCCGTCTTGATTTTAATAACGTTCTTTATCTGGGTGCACCAGAATACACCCTTCGGAGGCTGCAAACTGTACAGAACAGTGCAGCTCGCCTTCTACTGAAAATCCCACACAGACACTCAGTAAGGACCGGACTGACTAGCCTCCATTGGTTACCGATCCGGCAGAGGATTCTGTTCAAAGCGCTATGTATAGCCCATCAAGCTTTCTGGGACATGGGACCTATCATTACCCGTGATCTGATCACTCACTATATCCCAAATCGTAGTCTTCGCTCCAGCCAGACTCTTTTAGCAGTAGTCCCAAGAATAAAAAGATCTAGAACCGGCGGAAGGACGTTCATGTACAACGCAGCTAAGGCCTGGAATGCTCTACCATGTCATCTTAGAGCCACCCAGAACCTTACCTCGTTTCGCAAGCATCTGAAGACCCACCTTTTCACATTTGCCTACTAAACCGTTGTCTTCTCCCCTCCCCCCTGTTCTCTGTAGGTCACGATTATCCTAGCGCTTGGACGCCTTCGGGCAACAACTGCGCTCTATAAATCTCCAAGTTTACAAGTTTACAAGTTAGTAAGTAGTAGTTAGTACTACTTTTCAGTAACTGAGCCATCCATTTAGCAAACAACTTCATGCATGCACTTCCTTTATGTCCCTTAAAAGATTTATGGATATCTTCGTATCCAAAGATTTGTTTTTCTTCATTTGTTGTTTCTACATGCTGTGTTTTTTTCCTCTCTACACAAAACCTTCCCAAAAAAAAAACCATTCCCATCCAATTTTCAAACCCTAACCCTCTTCATTGAGGTGTGACTAAATTACAACAATAATTTCACACACTTGCTGGGGAGGATAAGGTCAAAGCAACAGAAAATAAATTTCAAGGATGGTGAAGGAATCCAAGGATATGTTCTTACTGTGTACTGTACTATCTCTATCGTACTGTTCTAATTCTACGCTCAGGCCTCTCAATGTTTCATTTCCTTCTTTTTCATATGCTGCTACTACCAGTGTGTACCACTACTACTACCACCTCCACAACAATGACATTTCATCTGTCCAGGATTCAACCTTAATCGCCATTTGCCATGCACCCAGCCCTGTGCCTAGCCCTATTCTCAAACACGAATCACAGGTAAGATAAGCATTTTGGGGGAGGAAGAATAATGGAGTATGAGGAGAGGAGAGACTGACGGTAGTACTAGACAAGTAATAGGACAATTAAATTCACTAACTCTGTCAGTGGCACTTTTCTAAAAATGTGGGCGATTAGACAATTTGAATCAACCAACCAGTTAAGTTTCAGGAAAACAAAAGTACAGTTGAGTTAAACCATCCCGCCTCCCCCACAAAACAGTAAAAACGCATATGCTATGTTTAAGTTGCAAAAAAAATTATTATTTACACCCTAACAAAAATAAACTATTCCACAAGACCCGACTCACCCCCCTCCCTAACCCCAAAAATGTCCATGAAATGTCCCGAAGGAAAAGTTCCAAAACCCCAACGCTCAATTCCCCCCCCCCCCAAAAGTCTTTAAAAAAGCGGCAAGGGACAGTCTCTATTTCCCTACTGCCGCCGGCGGTGTCCTTTGGCCAGGTGGTCCCGACGCTCCCCGCGGAGGTCCTTGAGCAGTGTTTTTAGCCTCTCCACCTCCTGCTCAAGGTTGGACACCCTGAGGGTCAAGCGGTGCAGACGAGCCTTGCACCTGCTGTGGAGGGCAGCTGATTTTTTTGCTGCTTTGCGTTGGCTGTGGCGGGTGGCTGCGGTACCACGACTCCGTACCACTGAAGGCTTGCGCTGACTGGATGACCCAGGGCGAGCGGAAAAGGGATGCAGCTGTCATGGATGTTGTAGATGTCGACTGAGACTGCCTGTCTTTCTCCTCCTGGGCCACCAGCCGCTGATATTCGGCAACAAACGCCTCCATCTTCCGTTGCCGTGCCCGTCTAGCCAGCTCCTTCCGTGTTAGTTTGGAAGGAGCATCTATATGAAGAAAGAAAAACATACTGTAACCAATCTTAACACAAAACAATTCAGCAGAAAGTTGTGTCACAGTAGCACTAGCAACTTGCAAGCACAGTACATAACATTTGTGGCCTGTATCTATCTAACTTACCTCCCACTTTGTCGGCCTCTGCTCTAACATTAGCGGGAGTTTCAAGAATTCTACTAGCACTATATGGACTCACTACATTAGACTCAGACAGTACACCAGTCTTCTTCTTCTTCTCTCTTGTTTAGCGAAATTGGTACATAAACTTGTGGAAGCCGGCATAATGCCAGCGCAGTCAATTTGCACCCGAGTACCATGATCCAGGCATCCTTACATTCAAAGTAAATGTCAATCATTCTTCTAAATGTCTCAACTGGACAACCCTTACTTTTTTTCATGGAAAAACGACCTTTTAATTTTATTTTGGAAACCCCCAGCCATGCATCCATGCTTGACTTGCATTTGAATTTGAACCAAAGGATATATTGCACACACATACAGTTTCTGTTTCACCCACCCAGGCAGTCCTCTTTCCTTTCTCCTTCCACCCATCCTTGCTTCATCGATTCAACCGGCCATGCATCATATTCCAGGCCACTTGGGCAGCATTCAAAAACACGTATCATTCTTTGCCAGTCATTACTTTTAACTCGCTCGTCCTTCCTTACAGTCCCTTCTTTCCCTTTCCGTTCATCCCATCCATCAAGTTCATCTCTGATCTGACTTGGCTTCTCGATAAAACTTTCACAGCTGAGTTAAAGTCAAATTTAGATGAGGCCATTGGTTACTCATCAAATCCCGCCGCTAATGCTATTGCTAATGAGAAGTCAAGGGTGAATGTCTTCTACCTGGTTGACAAAAACTTAGGGGGTCATTATGATGGCGGATTTTCCGCATACTCCGGGCCGGCGGAAGCCACCGCCGGCCCAGAGTATGCGGGAAATCCGCCGAGGAGGCCTGAAAGACCCACCGCCAAATCAGGATGGCTGGTGGGTCTCACAATGTGTCCGCCGCTTTTCCGCCGCGGTCGGAAGGCGACCACGGCGGAAAAGCACTAACATGGCTGGCGGTGTCTATCAGATACCGCCAGCCATATTAGGATGTAGGGAAAGTAATGCTTTTCCGCGGCGGCTTTTCCGCCGTGGAAAAGCATACGGACAATCACTTTGGGGGCCCGTTGCGGGCCCCCTGGGTGAAGGTTGCGTGGGGGGTGCACATGGGGGGTACCTATGGTACCCCCCTGCCTTTGCGTGCACGAAGCGGCAGGCACCGCGCGGTGCCTGCCGCTTTGTGCATGCAAATGCACAGCTTTCGTTTTTTACATTGCGGCGGGTGCTGCTTCAAGCAGCACCCGCCGCAATGTAAAACATACAGGATGTGACCGCCAGGGTGGCGGTCACATCCTAATTGCCATGGAGGGACCGCCGCTGCCCATGCAGACGGTCCCTCCTACTCAGGGGTGGCGGACGGACGCAAGTCCGTCCGCCATCCTAATCGGCCCCTAAGTTCTAAGTTTGTAAGTCTTCTTAACAGTACGGATGTATGACGTTACAACGCAGGCTATTACAACGCCTGCCTTTACAACGCGGTTTTTACTTCGCAATCCATTACAACGCATAGTGCTTTTGGGTGTTGGATAGTGAATAGTTTAATTTACTATTCCAACTCCAGTCCCCGTGGACACTAGGGAAGGTTATTGGATAGTAAATTAACCTATTCCCTATCCTAGAGCACCCCCCAGAGCAATGCGTTGTAATGGTTTGTGTTGTAATGACCGCGTTGTAATGGTAGTGCGTTGTAAAAGTTTCATTGTAAAGGTTGTTTACCTAACAGTACAGTGTACTTGTACTGTACAACATATACACCCCTGCAGAGAGCCCACTCTGCAGTCTGCAACTCAATAAGTAACGGAATATAATAGCTTTGCTTACCACTGCCCGCCACTTCCATGGCATCCCCCACAGCAGTTCCTGATGGCTCTTGCACCGCATCCGACCCTGGAGTGCCCACCTCCGCACTGGCCCCGGCACTGGTGCTTGGCTGTGCCGATGTTCCGCCTAGAAAATGCATTTCATATGTTTAGATGCCATATTCACCATTCCCTATTTTGTCTAGGAATTACATTTCTTTACTAGTACTACATAAACAAATTTAATAATATGTGACTCTAGTCTAAACTACACATTCCCCTTTCTTCAGGGAAGGGTGTTTTTTATTTATGCTTAGCCATAACATGTGATGCTACACTTTTTGGCACAACTGATGAATGCTTGCTTTTTAACACGCACCATTTTTCTCATAACAGACAAGCTTCCCTTCTAAGAACAAGAGCAAGATCATTATCATATCATGTTGGACGGAGTCGTCAACGATTCATCCCCACCAAGACTTTAAGTTCCAACCAGGTGAGGGCTCTCCCACAATTAATGTGTGAAATCAGACACTTTTCAGTTTTGATCCTTCACCGTTTATCTTATATGAACTGAAGTGATTTTAATAAACGTTTTTTCTTTTAATAAAGCTTTAAAACTTACATAGACTCTGGTTTTTGGTCATGAGTGAGTGAGCGAAAGGGTTTGCAATTTGCAAGCATGAGTCCGTGGCTCTGAGAGGTTGGGACTCTGACTCCGTAGTCTAATGTTCTGGGTTGTATAATCATTGGGGATCATCGCTGCATTTGGGAGCTAAATAATGACTCTGATACACTAGCTAGTCAGTAAGGAGATTGGGGATTCAGCTTGTGTTATGACTGAGGTATGTGGAAAGTCTAACTGCGCCTATTATAATTTATAACCAATGCCCTATTTCTTGTCCATAATTCTGTTTGTACAGAATAGTCCCTAGTGGAGGAGTGTGGCTCAATGGTTAGAGCGGCAGACCCTGATGCAGAGTTCTGGCCCGACCAGGGTTCAATTCCCGCCTCGGCGGGTCTTGGGCTCAATTTCCTCGGACCTGACAATTCTCGCCTCGGTGCCTATTCTAATCATGAGCCCCACGCTGCAACTCTGGGCAATAGCTTGCTTAACCTCCACACCGGCCCCAACAGCGCTAGGATGCCTGGCTTCACCCTGGGGGTGCCCAGGAGTGGACACTTCTCAGGGAAAACCAGGAAGGGTTCCACAGCGGTATGAGTAATAGCGCCAGTAAACCGCTTGGTGGCAGTCCGCTCTACAAATACCTTGACATTTACATTTAACAATAGTAGTATGGATTGTCCTCCTATCCAATCAAAAAGTAAACTAGTACCTTATTCTTGGTGGCCATTGACATTTTATTGTTGGGAATTGTCAAAGCATAAACATTTAGAAGACTTCGATAGACATTATGGACAACCCAGAGGACTGCACTCAGTGCATAGCGCTATGGCTGAATTGAATCGGAGTTTTGTTTAACACCTTTTGCCAACTGTGTAAGCTTAGTTAGCTACACAGACATACTAATAATAATCTAGTAGTACCACAGGGAGTCATAGTGGAGGCAGGATAAGAATTTAGAAACAATCTACAAGAAGATCAAAGACGGTTTAGGAAACAATAGAATGAGGAATGTTTGGGAAAATTAGGTGCTGTAAAAGATAGGGAAGTATAATTAATAATATTAACAGGAAAACTTAATGGGGCCAGCAGAGGAGCCCTCGGCGGACCTATCCTGGCCTTCCTGGTGTTGTTCCTGCTCCGCCGGCGCCGCAACCTCCTCCTGTGTCTTCTTGCCCCTGGGGGAAGCTGATGTAGAACATGAAAAAAAGAAACAAACATGGGTGATTGTTGTCAACCAAATCAAACATTTTAAAAAAACAATAACAAATTATTTCGGGGAAATAGACAACAATTGCACTAAATTTATTGACCTATCTGATGTGGTCTACTAGGATATTAGTATTGCTGGATTCGCGGACCCTCTACTTGGAAACTTATGTAACTCACTAAACCAACTACAAAAAGGTTCTACTAGGACTGGCTGGCAGCACTCCGCAGCATGCGAAGTGACAGACACAGTCCGTCATGCTCACCACCACTATCTCTTCTTAGTGGCAGAAGTACAAAGGAAGGACTGGACTTGAGTCTCTAATGTCTAGCATTACGCAGATCTGTAAAGTACACTGATACATAATCATCACCCAGGCCAAATGAGCATAAAATTGAAAACAAGTAAGCATAGAAGCACCACCACACCACAGTTTCTTTTCCAGGACACATTTTTGGAGACAGAAGACGACACATATTGACAGTTCCTGAGAGGGGGGAAGAGGATTTTGTACTTGGCGCATCCTTACCGGTAGATCAGTCAGGTCCTTACATTGAAGGGAAAGTGGAGGGAAGTGATGTTACCTTTTTGTTGGACACTAGTGCTACCCGTTCTACTGTAAGAACAGCAGACATCCCAAACCTACCCCTCTCGGGAGAAGCGATCCAAGTAGTGGGCATTTCTAATAAACAAATTAGGACCCCTGTTACAGTATTGGCAACTTCCAAGAAATACACAAATTCGTAGTGTGCGATTCTAGCCCTGCAAACTTGCTAGGGAGGGATTTACTGTGCAAAATGAACGGCACGATTTTTTGTACACAAAACGGTGTTGAAATTCAGACTCCAGATGAAGATGGTGTGTATAAAATTATGCTAGCCAGACAAGAAGCAGAAATTAAAAAGATGACTCGAGAAGATTTACCAGGAGACCTAAAAACTTTTGTAAATCCTGATGTGTGGGATTTTACTGGGAAAGTGGTAGGCCTAATGGCAGGTGTTGACCACATAAAAGTAACAGTGAAAGAAGGTGCAGTTTACCCAAATATTCAACAGTACAAAATGAGTCCCGAGATAAAGGAAGGAGTTGCACAAGAAATAGGGCGTTTGGTTGAACAAGGTATTCTGGAAGAAATAGTGAGCAATCCTTGTAATTCACCTATAATTGGCATAAAGAAACCAAACGGAAAATACAGGGTGGTCCAAGACCGCCGTAAAATTAATAAAATTGTCTTCCCATGTTGCCCTGTTGTACCAAACCCATCTGTAATTCTATATGAAATACCATGGGGAGAAGGATGGTTCACTGTAATTGATTTATGCCATCCTATCTTTTCCATACCGCTGCACTCAGGTAGCAAATTTTTATTTTCGTTCAAATTTGATGACCATGTTTACGTTTGGAATCGTGTCCCTCAGGGGTACACGGAAAGTCCATCCATTTTTAATCAGATTCTAAAAAAGTGCCTTGAATCACTGGTGCTGCTTGGAAAATCTGTCCTGGTGCAGTATATCGATGACCTATTGCTGGCATCTAGAACAAGAAATGACTGTGTGATCGATTCCATTGCATTGCTGAACCATTTAGCAAAAGGTGGACATAAAGTATCCCCCCGATAAATAGCAATACTGTACAACCTCTGTAAAATATCTAGGACACCAGATAGAAAGAGGGGTCAGGAGAGTGACATCTGAAAGAATCAAAATAATTCAAAACATGAAACTACCCCAAACTCAGAAAGAAATCAGAATGTTTCTCGGAGTTGTAGGTTACTGCAGGCAGCGGATTGCGGAATTTGCAGTACTTGCTAAGCCACTGATTCAAATGACAAATAAAAAACGAGCAAAGGATCCAGTCGAGTGGGACGATGAAATCATGACTGCCTTTTTAAAATTGCGTAACAGTATGTGTGAAGCTCCAGCATTAGGGATGCCTGACTATTCAAAAGTGTTTGCACTATTTTGTGACAGTCTTAACCCAGACCCATGGGTTAATGCGACAACCTGTGGCATATTTTTCTACAACATTGCACCCAGTGGCATCTGCACTGCCAGGTTGTTTAAAAGCAGTAGCTGCAACATGCATGAGTCCTGAGCAAAGTGAATCCATTGTCATGGGACATCCTGTAACAGTGTGTTCCACATTCAGTTGTGATTCTGCAAACCAGAGCACGTACTCAGCACTTAACACCTAGTCGGATGACTAAGTATGAAGGAATTATCCTTGTTTCAGAAAACGTGACAATAGTGAGATGCACTATTCTAAATCCAGCAACCTTGTTGCCTGATTCTCACTTAGAGGAAGTCAGAGAGGAAGTCGAACATGACTGTATCGACTTAACTGAATTCAGTACTAAACCTCGCGCAGACATACAGGAAAAACCTTTACAAGACCCAGACCATGAGTTATTTGTAGATGGCTCATGTATGTGCCATGAGGAAGGAGGACTAAGCGCTGCTTTTGCTGTATGCACACTATCGAATATAGTCGAAGCATCCTATTTACCAGGAGTCAAGTCTGCACTGTGGTCAAATGTGCTGCTCACCAATCTAGAACTGACAGAATGACAGCTGGTAATCATTATGCTGACCAAGTGGCTCAACATTGTGCCAAATATAAAATGGCAATAAACAAGAACATTGAAGCATGTGGAAACAGCTGCCAACTTATGCTATTGTGTCGTGTGAATATATGGGAAGAAGTGAGAGATTTACAAGGTAAGGCAGAGCCCAAAGAAAAAGAAGACTGGCAGAAAATAGGGTGTCAAGTGAGACCTGAAGATGGCATAATAGTCTACCTAGATGGGAGACCAGTGTTACCTGACTGTATGCTTGCACTAATGGCTAGAATGTACCATGGGGACACACACGTAGGGAGAGATGCTATGGTGAGACTGTTTAGAAGGGACTGGTTCAATGCAAAGTTCAGGAACATAGCAGAGAGTCTTTACCAGAGATGCCTTACATGTCAACGATTGAACCCTGGTAAGAAAACTGTAGTGTGCCCTGGGAAAATTGGGAAAGCAGAAGGACCTTTTATTAGATTACAAATTGATTTCATTCAGTTACCTGCTTGTCGAGGATTAAAATATGTTTTGGTCATTGTCTGCCTGTTTTCAAAATGGGTGGAAGCATACCCTACTCGCAGGACCAATAGCATAACAGTAGCCAAACTTTTCTTAAGGGAACTCATCCCAAGGTTTGGTTTTCCAGTAACTATTAAATCAGACCGAGGAAGGCACTACCCAATTGGAATGGCCTGATGCTTTACCTCTTGCGCTGATGGGACTCATTACAGACAGGAAAACAAGCTTGAGTCCCCATGAGATACTCATGGGAAAGGCAATGAGGTAAGCATGTGTGCCAGGACAACAGCTGTTAACTATATCTGATGATTTAGTGTTGGAGTACTGCCAAGAGTTGGCTGACCAAGTACGTTCTGTATCTCACCAGGTTGGGGAAGATGCAGAAGCCAGACATTCAGCTCCAGCACATGTTTTGAACCCTGGAGATTGGGTTGTGATAAAGAATCACACTTGGGAATCTTGCCTAGCACCAAGGTGGGTAGAGACAGAACAAGTGATATTGGTTACCATCACAGCTGTAAAGTGCAAGGGAATCCCAAACTGGATCCATGCGAGCTACACCAAGCAGATACCAGAACCTGACGATGTTAAGGCTGAAGGTTGTGCAGCTGAAGGGTCTCAAGAAGTTGATCCTGAAATAGTTAATGAAAAGCAACTGAGCACCAGTCAGGTTGAATGGATTCCAGTGGTTGACATACCTGAAATCAGAGTTAGAACAAGAAGCCAAAGATATTTAGATAGCCAGGCTGATAGTAGGATGAGATAGGCATGGGAGAACATACTCAGATTACAGAAATCCAAGCTAATGGTAATCATGAGGAGGACCAGATAAGGAAAGAGCAATATACTCAGGCCAACCAAACACCTACCAGAACTCCATTGTCTGAGGAGGGACAGATAGGTACTAGTCAATACGCACAGGCAGAATACAATCAAGAATCTTCAAGACCTGTGCAGGACCAGACAGAATTAGTCAAAAGGATTCAGGACTAAGAAAAAACTCCAGGCCCAACAAAGTCATATTCTGAATCAGGTCAGATTAGGATAGAAGGATCAATACAGGCAAAAGGGTCAACTGTATTAAGCCCTGGGATAGGTGAGTTATAGAGGACAACTGAAGTTGACGAAAATCAAGTTGTACCACAACTTAAAGAAAACAAAAGAACACTTGAAGAATCAGAAAGCACAGTGCCAGCCAATAGACTCAGAAAAGGTGATACATAGCCTGGTTTTGTTAAAAGACTGAAATATCGTCTAGTGACAATAGATGAAGAACCTGAACAGGTGGACGAAGTAACTAGTCCAACTGAACCATCCACAAACAATCAAAGAAGGAGAATTCCACGCCTGAAAAAGCTGAACAATAAATTCAAAGGCCCTGAATGGACATACGTCATCATTGAAGATTTCGAGAATCTGGAAATCAGTGATGAAAGTGATGAAGAATTGATTGCTGATCAAGATATTGAAGTGAAGCCAACTTGAGATATAACACAGGTGTATTCTGTGAAAATTCTCAAAGAGGGGTTAAGCCTCCTTAATCAAAAAATGTCTGATAAAAGAGTTACTGGCAACTCGAAAATAAGTTGTATAAAGACATGCTGTAGGATATGCATATGTAGTGTATTGATAGTACTTATAGTATGGCTAGGCCTGACAATAGCAATACCGTACTTGATGGCTGCTAAGCAAAATGACACTAGTATACACAGAGAGATAGCGCACCACAAACAGATGAGATAGAATTAAATCACATTAGAAACAGAAACAAAACTGAAATGCTAGTCTATGAGGGCCATATGTATCAAGGAGCCAATTTGCGATTCTGTAATAACGATTTTTAAGAAATCGCTATTTCGAAATCGCAAAACGGTATGCATCAAGAAAAACGGTGAACAGCCTTTACAACGAAACTTTTACAACGCACTACCTTTACAACGCAACTTTTACAACGCAAACTATTACAACACATTGCTCTGGGGGGCGCTATAGGATAGGGAATAGGTTAATATACTATCCAATAACCATCCCTAGTGTCCCCGGGGACTGGAGTTGGAATAGTAAATTAAACTATTCACTATCCAGCACCCCAAAGCACTATGCATTGTAATGGACTGCGTTGTAATACTTACGTTGTAAAGGCATGCGATGTAAATGCATGCGTTGTAATGTCATACATCCAAGAAAAACAATTTTTTTTTGCGATTTCTTGATATTCCTTAATTGCGAAATCGCAAATTACGAATTCGCAATTAAGGAATACTTTCCCATTCATTTCTATGGGCCAGGAGGCCCATAGGAAGGAATAGGAATTTTTTTTTCAATTTGCGATTCGCAATTTGCGAATCGCAAATTGAGAATAATTTCAAGGGTGCAGGGGTGTCCAAAGGACACCCTGTTGCACCCCTGAAATAAGCATGGGTGCACATGTGGTGCACATACATGTGCGTCACATGGCACTTTGAAAAATGCTGAAATGTCCATTTTTCAAGGAACCAGTTGGTGGTAATTTGCGATTCCTTAAGGGCATTTTGGAATTTTTTTTTGCTTAATACATTGCATTTAAGGAATCGCAAAATTTGCGATTCCTTAAATGCAATCGCAAAATAAGGAATGGCAAATTTTGCGATTCCATATTTTGCACTCAAATTCTTTCATAAATACCATTTTGCGAAAATGAGTTCGCAAACACTGAAATTCTGCGAATTTCGGCGTTTGCAAACCCATTTGGCCTTGATACAATGGCCCTTAGTACATTATGTAGAGACTATGCAGATTAGTGATTGTTATGTCTGTGTGAAATTACCTACTTGGGTAGCTGAAGGTGTTACCTACCACCATTTACTCCTGACCTATGGAATTTCCTGTAGCATATTAACAAGCCTGTTTTTTGGTGAATTTTTCCTAACAATGAAAGAAATAGATATAGCTAATGCACACAAAGACAATCTAACATATAATTTACACAAAGAAGAAAATGTATTTTTAAACTTAGTAGAGAAAAAGAGGCAGGATTTCCATAGAAAAGCCACTGAAACGAAACCCCAGATACCCAAATGGGCTGAAAGGGAGGAATTTATGGCAACTGGCAAACCTCATGCTGCTATGTCTTTGGACTTTGAAAAGATGGGGAAAATCTGTCTCCTTAGAAAGAAAACTGAATATAACAATGTATTCATCGGTTCAAGTGAATGTGAACACAATTTCCTCCTAATTGGGGGATGGGGACTAAAAGGGGGAACTGATCCAGTATTTCCTGGAGTTTATTACTTTTGTGGGAACAAAGCTTATTTTAAGCTGCCTGATCATTGGTATGGGAGTCGCTATTTAGGAATAGTATTCCCAAAAGTATACCATGTAAAAAGAATCACTGAAAGCAATGAACACGAGAATAAACTAACATGTTATAAAAGAGCTAGTTTTGCAGAAATTGTAGGTGATACATTTAGTGCATTGATACCTTCAGTGGGAGTGGTTCTGAATACACAAAGAATCTGTAAATTGTCTCCAGTGGTGGATCTCTTATCGACTGACATTGCTGGAGGATTCTTATTGATCAATACCGAATTGGTTGCGATCAGATCAATGGTTTTACAAAATCGACTTGCTCTTGATATATTATTAGCAAAAGAGGGCGGAGTCTGTAAAATGTTGGAAGCGCAACACTGTTGCACTTACATACCTGATAAAAGTGTCGAAATTGGAAGGTTTGTAAGGAACATTACTCATGTGGAAGAAGAACTGAAACCACTGGAAGTTGAAGAGTGGAAGATACTTACAGATGGTCTCTCCTCTATTGGTACTTGGATATTGAATGTAGGTAGAAGTATTGTAGGTAAAGTACTGATGCTAATAATGGAAATATCACTAATAATATTGGTGATAATGATTTGGTGCAAATGCTGCAGGAATAGAAAAAGGTACACTATTAATGAGAAAACGAAGAAACGCAAAATTGATTCGATTCAAATGGAAGAGTTAAAGGGAGACATATATAAAAGAGTGTATCAGAAAAATGGTAAAAAGAAAACTTAATTTGTGATGATATAAAATATCATCAAAGAGGGGATTGATGGAGCAAGGTTTCACATATACAGAAACTTGCTTGTACTCAGCCCTCTCTAAATAACCTGTAATATATTAACCAACATGTTTTGTTTACTAACATTTGCACTACACAAAATTTCTAGTAACTAGGGGAAGCTCACCTATGTGCTTTTACTAATAGTAACTCTAATTCATTAAAATGGCCGCCAAAAACGCGGGAAACCTGTGCATGCGTCTGTCACATCTACGTGGCATGACGTACCTCTCTGCTTAGTGGGAAATCTTTGCTTCTGCGCACTAGTGTCAGAAATGGCTGCTTTAAATTTCACATGCTAACGCTTATGCTGCAGCTTGTACTAAGCTTCTTTGTTTTAACTATTAATGCAAAAGATAAAATAAAGTAATGGGGTTAGCATAGAGATAAGTGGTATACCGTGCATTTATTTATTTTTGTTTTCTAATATGTTTCTTTTTTGACTTTGTTACTAGCTCATATTTCGGCCTGAAGGGTGACTTGAGACACCATTTTGAATAATTCACTGCGCATGTGCTGGGAGAAATAAGAGACCTCGAGCTGTGGCTTTGAAATCGTGTCAAGGATTGTCTTTCCTGTGATGCGCCTGAGAACCTCACCCCATGACCTGGGAAAAGGAAGAAGACTTACAAGATGTTTACGAAATGTTTTAATATTGTATGCTAAAATTAAATAATATTGGTGGACGGAATAAAATCGTGAGAAAATAAATTATTGGTGGGAACTTGATTAATTTAAGTCAATTGAGATGATTTCATCTTAGTATGGTGTGATGACCTCTACTTGTCTTCCCAACCAATCACTGAAGGGGAACACATAGATTTGCAACATTTAGGGGTGGTACATTGCCCTCGAAATGGTATAACTAAGGTAGGTTTAGATAGAGAAATTGTCCGACTTGTCCGAATAGCTGACCTGTCACTGACCCAACGCAATCAATAGGCGATCGAGAGCAGAGGTGCTAGCGGAGCACTCTGCCAGAAGAATCGATTACCCAATCGGGGTACTAATTGGCTTTCCTAGAGAGATGGGTGTGACACTGGTGTTGCACTTAGCTGAGGTCACCTGTCCTGCTCTGCACCTGTCTTGTCCAGTGGGCACCTGATTAGTCGGGAGCCTGGTCCTGGTCCATATCTTTGCCCCAGCCCATGACCAGGATTGGTCATTGCACCATTCTAGATCAATATAATCCATGTGGTAAGTCCTTGTGCTATTTCCCATTCTCACCCTTCCCAGGTAAAGGGGTTACTGTAATTTCTTACAAACTTTATGTCCTACTGGTTTTATTCTTGCTTGTAAAATGTATGGTCACGAGATTGTGGCGCTTTCATTTTGACTCAGAAAATCTTTCATAGATAAAGGTTTTAAAACTTTCCCCGAGTCTGAGGTTATTATAAGAAAGTAAATGTGTTTAAATATTACCTGTTTATGCGAACTTCCTCTGATTCACAGGACTTATAGTAAGGTGACAAGGATTGGTAAGTCATGGTTTACAGGGATAAGTCCTAAATCGAACCTCTGGACAAAATGATAGGGTGACTAAATTTAGTAATTGGCTAGGCAGGACTGCTAGTTCAAAGTGTGAATGTTATATGGGGCCTCGGTGAGTATGATAAAACTGAGCTAGTAGGTCCCTGCGCGCTCTATCATTATGACTACCTGCCTGCACCACATCAGCTGACGCCAACAGGTCCAATTAGAGTTTTATGAAATAATTGTTATACTCGTAAACTGTATAATTCCCAGTCGCACTGATCCATGACAACAAAAAGCCTTTCAACATATTCATCACACGCTTCAGAAATTCCAATGTTCACCTGTGCTTATTTAGATCTCTTAATAGTTTATTGCTCCTTCCATCAGGAAATAATCTTCTCAAAAACTTACTGCATTCCAATCTGCTTCATAAACCCAATGTAATTATTTTTCCTCTAAGCGGATTCGTAGAGTTACCAATACTTTTCGGACTAGTTCTTCGTCAGGGGCAATATATCGAATCTGACACTAAACCCTAATTACCCATTTCAAATATCTAAAAAGATGCAGCCGTTAAATCTCTAAAAAAAAAACTTATATCAAATCATGTTAGTGTTAGATTGCACATGCGGTATCCAAAAATCATTAACTGCTTACACCTTGGATAATCTTGCTCTCTTATTGAATGATGTACCATTCCATGCAATAATAACCATGTTCGAAGTGAACTCATAAACATGCCGATACCTCATTGTGCATCACAGACCATCAAGTACTCTTAGGGGAATATACAGCCACAAGGACCGTTGACTTTCATTATTAGAAATGTAGACGTACGATATTTTGAGTATATTTAGACAAGCCCCGCACACAGTTGATGCATGACAAAAGTTTGAGGCTGTAATAATATAAATACTCACTATTGCCTTACTATGATGCATCTCCTGGTGCAAACCTAGTGCCACAACATTGAGTCAGGTCAAGCCTCCAGCAGACAAAGGAAAATAAAAAACACCATCTAAGAAAAGCACCTGAGTCTGATTCCTGGACCGCAGGCCTCAACCAGAGCTGAACTGAAGAAGTACTAATCTGGAACTGCAGGGGAACACACCTGGCATGTGACTTTCACAGCAGTAGCTCCATTTACAATTCTTGTGAAGGACATCAGAATATATTTCTTTGAGAAATGGCAGATCTCTATACATATTTCTGATGTGAGTTAAAAGGCTGCTCTTAGTTCTGAGTCCCAGTTTGATATGGTGCATAGCTCGAGTCTGCTCTATAAAAAGCACAAAAGGCAAGCACATAGGAATGTAAATAGTGCCACTCATTTCAGGAAAAAAAACAATTTTGGGTGATTAGAAATTATAATAATGCATATTATTTCAGAAAATGTGCTTTGGCCACATTTTCATTTGCATATTTTTCACCCAGCAATGATCAAAACATATTTTATAGATAAAGGGAATGTTTTACACACCTGGAGTTCTCCAAGGTCAGCATGGTGAGAATTTTTCACTTGAATGCTTTAAAACCATAGTTCCCTCATGGTGTGCACCTTAAAAAAATAGCAACATTGATTTTGACCCATCTGAAGCCTTAGAGTGATCTATACTTCATTGAAGGGTACTTTCTGTGACACATGCGAAGCGGAAGATCTGAACCCATCCATTTATTCTTTGGGACCATGGGCCCCTTTCCAATATCTATCGTTTTCTCCCAGTGACCCATCTGGCAGTAATTCTCTACATTTCAGGATGGGACATTCTTACTCTGGTGCCACCTTGGCTCAGGTTCATCTCTCCAAAAATTGAGATATTTTTCCCCTAGGGTGGGTTGTTAATTGGACTATTTGGAGGGTTCCACCACAACTGCATTGAATGCTGATGCGCCCTGCTACCTAATAGGGTACACTCAGCCTTCAGTTTCTCCCTCTATCCTATCTGTTGACAGTAACCAGCTGTAAAGGGTGCATGTTCGAAATGGGGGTCTCTTGTTGGCAAGGGTTTGCATCTTTGTCCAAGTAGGGACCCTTCTTCCTAGTCAGGGTAAGGGAGTAACACTCCTAAAATATCCCCTGCTTACCCCCTTGGTAGCATGGCATGAGAAGTCAGGCTTATCTTAGAAGCAGTGTGTAAACCATTTGCCCATAACCAACAGTAAAAAAGTGAAAGCACTGCAAAAGGACACCACACTAGTTTAGAAAAATATTCAATATTTTTATATATCCAAAACAAGACCAAAACGATAAATCCAACATACAGTACTTAAAAATATACACTTTGCAAGACATCCTTCAAATTGCAAAAACACCTCAAAAACACAGTTCGTACGCATTGGTAGCTCCATCCTGGCCTACCACAATACTGAAAACAACAGAGTCTAACAGTTCCAGCTGACCACGGTAATAGAGGCCCACAAAAGCGAGAATATACTAGGCAACAGTACCTTTCTCGTTGTGGCTGGCACGTTGGTGCGAGCCGGTCGTGGCAACAGTCATGGCTGCGTTGCAAAATGGAAGGGGTACAGGGTGCAGTGCCCTCTCAATGCGGTGCAGGCAGCGGCTCGGTGATGATCGTCCAGATGGCTTTGGAATAACCAAGGCTTACGGTGCAGGGTGAGGCGGTGCTCAATGCAATGCTGGCAGGTTGCAGAGCAAGTGACAGAGCCGGGTAGCATAAGCTGCCGTTCGTCCGCCCAAACTGCTGTGTGGGACGAGGCAGTGTGTCGTGAAACTTATAAGCGGTGCCCCCAGCCACGATGCGGTCACAGCTGTCGAAGTCAGCAGCAGCAAGGGAGTCGGTGAGACCAGGATGGCGAAGTGAAGCAAGGGGTTTCGGTGCCCACAGGTCACAGGGAAAGCAGCGGCTCAGTGGTGGCGGTCGTTTTCGGCGGTGAAACCAGGGTTGTGGTGCGAGATGCAGACGGTGCCTTCGGCAGAACCGTCTGGACAAAGAACCAGCGAAGGAGTCGGTGATGGAGTCGGTTGCATTTCCCTTCCCTGTGGCAACTGAAGCAGCGCTTCCGGAGGTGGTCCCCAGAGGTTGATGACGTCTTTACAGTCTCTGAGACTTCAGAATAGGAGGTAAGCTCTATTTCAAGCCCTTGGAGATACTCAGCACAAGTAAAAGAAAGTACAGTCCTGTCCTTTCACTGCCCAAGGCAGATGCAGCAACTGCAGGCCAACCCAACAAAGGGGCACTACTCCTCATGGCAGCTCTTCCAGCTCTTCTTCTTGCCAGGTTCCTTGATTCGAGCGAGTGCTAAAATGTTGGGGTCTGGGCCCCAATATTTCTATTCAAAATCCCTTTTTCTCTCAGGCAGAGATTGTTGGTTCTTATTCCAAACCAGTTCTGTCCTCTCTGGACCAGCTTTCTGGCAGAAGGAATGGAGACAACATTGTGAAAGGCAGACCAGGCTCATTCAGGTGAACAGAAATCTCCTCCCATACTCTAAATGCAGCCTAGGTCAACTCAGACTCTCTGGAGCCACTACACATCCAAAGCCAGACAGTCAATACACATCCTAGTACAGGCAAACTGGACGGCTAAGCAAGAAAATACCTACTTTCTAAAAGTGGAGTGTAAAAATCACACATTTTAACATTCTAAGTTCAGGCATACTAAATTGTATTTTCCTACCTCGTTCCCAGGGGTAGTTATGTTTATAAGATGCTATAAGCAAACTCCCCATTCCATCCTATGGGAACAGGTAGCCTTGCAATAGTGAAAAATGAAATTGCCAGAATTTCCTTATCAGGACATGCCACACACATCAAGGCATGTCCCACCTTTCACATACACTGCACCCTACCCACAGGGGTACCGTGGACCTACCTTAGGGGTGACTTATATGTATGAAGGGGGAAGATGAGGGCCTGGCAAGTGGGTGCACTTGCCAAGTCAATATGGCAGTTACAAACTGCATGCAGACTCTGCAGTGGCAGGTTACCTTTACATGGCTACTTCTGTGGGTGGCACAATCAGTGCTGCAAGTCCACTAGTAGCATTTGATTTACAGGCCCTGGCACTCTCAGTGCACTTTACTAGGGACTTCACAGTAAATCAAATATGCCAATCATGCGAACATCAATCCATAACACAATTTACACAGAGAGCATATTCACTTTAGCCCTGATCAGCAGCGATAAAGTGCCCAGAGTCCGAAAACAACAAAGACAGGTCAGGAAAAAATAGGAGGAAGAAGCAAAAGGTTTGGGGATAAGCCTGCAAAAAGGTCAATTTCCAACAGTGCTCCTTTAGATAGTGGAACATATTAGGATCTTGATAAATTACCCAGAAGCCAGAGCTTTAATGGACTACTTGTCGCCAACAGGGTTTATGCCAGTCTCAATATTCTACTGTGACATCACAGGTACTTGCCTTTGTAACGTAATTAGCTTCATTGAATTAAAGATCTACACTCTAACTCAATCATGGACAATCCTCCTCCCCTCAAAGAAAAATACAGCATTCAAAGGACGTCAGTTGTCCCTATAAACTCATAACCAACTAAACCTGGGTCAGATTTAAAAATAAAAGCGTTGCTGCAAACCATGGATTCATTCTGCTTTATGCAGATGGTGCAATGGAGTGCTCAGGTGGTACAATGAGCAACCTGCATCTTTCTGAAAGGAACACAATAGTTTGTGCTTCTGTGTTTATTAAACAAATGGATTAATTAACTCAACAAGGTCAGAAAGGTAGGGTGGGGGCTGGGGGTCATGGAGGCAAAAAGATATATATATAAAGTGTATTGCGTTTTGCGTGTTGGTTAGGTAATTCTAATGTAAACTGCATAAAAGTTGTTTTAAGTACTTCTGTGTATGATAGCAGACAATATTCTGGATCCCGATTCTGCAGTGTGATTGGATTTCCCTTCAATTTTAATGTTTGTGAACTTTTATAAACAAATAACCAACCCCTTCAGGGGGGCTTTCAACCTCCTTTCAGTTAATGGTAGAAACGGGTATGAAAGCAATAATGGATCCTGGAAAGCTATACATTTTAGTGAAGTAGCCACAATTTTGAATTCAGCAAGGGGTCATTTGTGTAGATCCTTCAAGGTTTCTTTATAGAAATTAACAGTTAAATATAGGAAAAATTGAAAATTAGTTTAAAAAACAGCCTTTTGTGTCAACGTCTTCACCTGTAACTTCTTCTAATTATGACAACTCTTTAAAAGCAATATACTGTTACATCTGTGGGACCTTACTGGTTGTGGGGATATGTAGGACTTGTAGGTTCACCAAGAACCGACGAACCCAGAGCTAAAAACTAGGCATCAACTTGCAAAGTTTTTTTATTATGTACCGGGTATAGACCACTTATTCTTGGAAAATGTATACATGGAAAAATCGGTATGAAAGACACCTATGTAATTCCGAAATGGGAACAAAATATAGAAATTAGAAACAATATTTGCACATTTCCGAAATTGGGAATACTCATACTACCATGAGAATTATGGGTTATTTTTCAAAATGACTTCTTTTTTTCACATTGGCTTTCATTTGGAAGGCAGAAATGCATTGAAAGTCAACAGGTAATAACAATTGCTTTGCAAATCAGTATTACCCTAAGTCTCTTGATAAAAATGGTACTTCACTTGTGTGGGTAGGCATAGTGCTAACGACAGGAAACAGCTCAAAACACGTGTACACACCACATTTTCATTCTGAAAAATTACCCTTTTTTTGCAAAGTGCCTAGCTGTAGTTTTTTAACCTTAGCTCTGCCGACACCTAGGGAAACCTAGCAAACCTATACATTTTTTAAAACTAGACACCTAGGGGAATCCATAATGGGGTGACTGGCTTTCACCAGGTTCCATAACCCAGAATCCCTTGCCATCCTAAAGATATTTTTAAAAAAACACATTTCCCTTACATTTCTGTGGTGGAAAGTTCTGGAATCTGCGTGGATCCACAAATTTCCACCCACCCCGCATTTCCCAAAGTCTTCAGAGAAAAATTGTACCTCACTTGTATGGGTAGGCCTAGTGCCTGTGACAGGAAACGGCGCAAAACGCAATGCGGACATACCTCAATTTCACAGTGAAAAATGACCCTTTTTTGACAAAGTGCCTAGCTTTAGTTTTTGAACCCTAGCTCTGCCGGCATCCAGGGAAACCTAGCAAACCTATACATTTTTTAAAAATAGACACCAAGGGGAATCCAAGATGGGGTGACTAGACTGCTTCTCACCAGGTTCTGTACACCCAGAATCCCTTGCAGACCTATAAAATTGTCAATAAAACCACATTTTCCTCACATTTCTTTGGTGGAAAGTTCTGGAATCTGTGTGGATCCACAAATTTCTACCCACCCCGTATTCCCCAACGTCTTCCAAGAAAAATGGTATCTCACTTGTGTGGTTAGGCCTAGTGCCCGCGACAGGAAACGGCACAAAACACAACGTGGAAACACCACAATTTCAATGTGAAAAATTACCCTTTTTTGGCAAAGTGCCTAGCTGTAGTTTTTTAACCCTAGCTCTGCCGACACCTAGAGAAACCTAGCAAACCTATACCTTTTTGAAAACTAGACACCCGGGAAAATCCAGGATGAGGTGACTCGACTGCCTCTCACCAGGTTCTGTTACCCACAATCCCTTGCAAACCAAAACAATTGTCAAAAAAAGCACATTTTCTTCACATTTCTGTTGTGGAAAGTTCTGGAATCTGTGTGGATCCACAAATTTACACCCACCCCGTGTTTCCTAAAGTCTTCCGAGAAAAATGGTACCTCACTTGTGTGGGTAGGCCTAGTGCCCGTGACAGGAAATAGCGCAAACCGCAAAGTGGACACACCACAATTTCACAGTGAAAAATGACCCTCTTTGAGCAAAGTGCCTAGCTGTAGTTTTTTAACCGTAGCTCTGCCGGAACCTAGGGAAACCTACCAAACTTACACATTTCTGAAAAGTAAACACCCGGGGGATTCCAGGGATGTATGGATTGTGTGGATCCCCCAACGTTTCCTTACCCAGAATACCCTGCAAACCTCAAAATGTAGCTGAAAGAAATCACTTTTTCCACACATTTTTGTGTGGGAAAGTTGTGGCATCACTGGGCTGACACAAATTTCCTACCACCCAGCGTTCCCCCCGGTCTCCCAATAAAAATGGTGCCCCACTCGTGTGGGAGGCCCAAGTACCCGCGACAGGCAAGGGTCCAAAACATATTGAGGCGACATCAAAATTGCCTATCACCAAACAATCTGGTTTTGCACGGCGGGTCACCTGGGTTTTTGGCCCTGTGCTTGGCGGCCATCAAGGGAAACTGACCAAACCCACACATTTCTGAAAACAAGACACCCAGGGAATTTCAGAGAGGTATGGCTTGCGTGGATCCCCCAATGTTTCCCTGCTCAGAATCCCCTGCAAACCTCAATTTTAACTGACAAAATCACTTTTTTCACACATTTTTGTGTGGGAAAGTTGTGGCTCACCAGGCTGACACAAAATTCCGACCACCCAGCAATTCCCGGGGTCTCCCGATCAAAATGGTGCCTCACTCGTGTGGGAGGCCCAAGTACCCGTGACAGGCAAGGGCCCAATATGTATTGAGGCAACATCAAAATTGCCTATCACCAAACACCCTGGTTTTGCAAGGGGTGTCACCTTGGTTTTTGGTAGTAGGAAAGTTGTGTTAGCCCAGTGCTGCCACAACTTTCCCACAGAAAAATGTGTGAAAAAAGTGATTTTTTTCAGCTAAAATGGAGGTTTGCAGGGGATTCTGGGTAAGGAAACGTTGGGGGATCCACGCAAGGCATACCTCACTAGAATCCCCCGGGTGTTTAGTTTTCAGAAATGTGTTTGTTTGGTAGGTTACCCTAGATGGCCGCCGAGCATAGGGCCAAACACCCAGGTGACCCCCCTTGCAAAACCAGGTTGTTTGGTGATAGACAATATTGATGTCGCCTCAATACGTTTTGTACCCTTGCCTGTCGCGGGTACTTGGGCCTCCCACATGAGTGAGGCACCGTATTTGTCGGGTGACCTGGGGGAATGCTGCATGGTAGGACATTTGTGTGAGTCCGGTGATGTCACAACTTTCCCTCACAAAAAATGTGTGAAAAAATTGATTCTTTCAGCTAAAATTTAGGTTTGCTGCAGATTTCGGGTAAGGATATGTTGGGGGATCCACGCATGCCATACCTCCATGGAATTCCCATGGTGTTTTCAGAAATGTGTGGGTTTGGTAATTTTCTCTAGATGGCCACCGAGCACAGGACCAAAATCCTAGGTGACCCTCCTTGCAAAACCAGGTTGTTTGGTGATAGGCAATTTTGATGTTGCCTTAATAGTTTTAGGCCCTTGGGCCTCCCACACGAGTGAGACCACGATTTTTATCGGGAGACCTGGGGGAAGGCTGGGCGGTAGGAAATTTGTGTCAGCCCAGCCATGCCACAACTTTCCCACACAAAAATGTGTGACAAAAGTGATTTTTTTCAGCTAAAATTGAGGTTTGCAGGGGGTTTCTGGGTAAGGAAACGTTGGGGGATCCACGCAAGCTATACCTCCTTTGAGTTGCACGGGTATCTAGTTTTCAGAAATATGTGAGTTTGGTAGGTTCGCCTAGATGGCCGCCGAGCACAGGGACAAAATCCCAGGTGACGCCCCTTGCAAAACCAGGTTGTTTGGTGTTGGGCAATTTTGATATCACCTCAATACGTTTTGGGCCTTTGCCTGTAGCGTGTACTTTGGCCTCCCACACAAGTGAGACACCATTTTTATCTAGAGAGCTGGGGGAGTGCTGGGTGGTGGGAAATTTGTGCCAGCCCAGTGATGCCACAACTTTTCCACACAAAAATTTGTTAAAAAAGTGTTTTTTTTAGCTAAAATTGAGGTTTTGCAATGGATTCTGGGTAAGGGAATGTTGTGGGATCCACGCATGCCATACCTCCATGGAATTCCCATGGTGTAAAGTTTTCAGAAATGTGTGGGTTTGGTAATTTTCCCTAGATGGCCACCGAGCACAGGGCCAAAATCCCAGGTGACCCTCCTTGCAAAACCAGGTTGTTTGGTGATAGGCAATTTTGATGTTGCCTCAATACGTTTTAGGCCCTTGCCTGTCGCGGGTTCTTGGGCCTCCCACACAAGTGAGACACCATTTTTATCTAGAGAGCTGGGGAGCGCTCGGTGGTGGGAAATTGGTGCCAGCCCAGTGATGCCACAACTTTTTCACACAAAAATGAATGTGTTAAAAAAGTGATTTTTTTTGCTAAAATTGAGGTTTTGAAGGGGATTCTGGGTAAGGAAATGTTGTGGGATCCATTCTTATGCTGATGTATATATTGTCATTACAGAGCACTACATTCGGTGGTGGAACTTCTGATGAAGGCAGTGGTCTGTCGAAACGCGTGTAGAGCTATATTGGAAACCAGCCTAATAATCATGTGATTTAAATTGTGATCCGCACTACTTTTCAAAAAGATCATGTATATCAATATGATCAATATAGTGTAGTATGAATGTGTGATGAATGAGTGTAGTTAGGATGTTGTTCAAATGTCGGTCTCTGTAGGACTAGATTTATTATGTGTTTTATATTTATTACAATAATCGTGAAATCTGACTAAATTACTTTTTGTATTTTTCTAATTACTAGTGTCACTATCGTTTATTCTGATATGTTCTGAGAATGTTATATTTTGAAGTTGCCCTAGATTATTTACATTAGGGATCCATGCAAGCCTTACCTCCCTGGAATCTCCCGGGTGTCTAGTTTTCAGGAAATGTGTGGGTTTGGTAGGTTTCCCTAGAGGGCCGTGGAGCACAGGGCCAAAAACACAGGTGACCCCCTTACAAAACCAGGTTGTTTGGTGATAGGCAATTTTGATGCCGCCTCAATGCATTTTGGGCCCCTGCATGTCGCAGGTACTTGGGCCTCCCACACGAGTGAGGCACCATTTTTATTGGGGAAACCCTGAGGAACGCTGGGTGGTAGGAAATGTGTTTCAGCCCAGTGATGCCACTACTTTCCTGCACAAAAATGTGTGAAAAAGTGATTTTTTTTCAGATAAATTTGAGGTTTGCAGGGGATTCCGGGTAAGAAAACATTGGGGGATCCACGAAAGCCATACCTCCCTAGAATTCCCTGGGTGTCTAGTTTTGTGTGGGTTTGGTGGGTTTCCTTAGCTGGCCACCGAACACGGGGCCAAAAACCCAGGTGACCCCCCTTGCAAAACCAGGTTGTTTTGTGAAAGGCAATTTTGATGTTGCCTCAGAAGGTTTTGGGCCCTTGCCTGTCACGGGTCCTTGACCCACCGGCACGTGAGTGAGGTACCATTTCTATTGAGATACTTGGAGAAAGGCGAAGGGGTAGAAAATGTGTTTCTTTCTGCAGCGTGATCATTTTAGCACAATGTTGCAAGGAAAATGTGACAGACATTTTGAGGTTTGTAGGGATCCACAAGCCAAACATCACCATGTACTGACATGGGTGTTTAGTTTACGACAAAATCTACAGTTGGTAGGTTATTCTTAAATGAAATGTACACCTTGGCAGAGAGACAAAAAAGACAAAGATTACTGCACAGCCATCTTTTCCTCAAGCACACACACATACTGGTTGGATTTGGCACGAGGGCGAGTGATCCAGGCCTCCTTTTCTGTGGAGTCTGCGGATGGGGCTGGCGGCTTCGGGGGGGGACGTATTCCATCGGCTACGCCAGATGTATTTCTGGCAGAGTTTCCGTCTGTCTCCCCAGATGCTTCCCTCGCACTCCTGGCCTCGCTCAAGTCTGGGTCGCCACTCGATCCCTGCCCGGCCAAATTTTTGGCCAGGATGGCGCCACTGATGAACCCCCTGGTGAATCCTCTCCTGAACTCATCTTTGAGAGAGGGGCGGCTCCCTTCGTCCTGGAAAAGGGCGATGGTGATCCCTCTCCTCAAAAAGCCGGGATTGGACCCCGGGGTTCTGGCCAATTATCGGCCAATCTCTCTTCTGCCGGCTCTTGCGAAGCTCACGGAGAAGCACGTGCATGGCGTGCTCTCGGGCTTCCTCGAGTCTAATGATCTCCTGCATCCCTCGCAATCCGGCTTTCGGCCTAACCTGAGTACGGAGACGGCACTCCTTGAGGTGTCAGAGGTCATCCGCGAGACTTTGGATGCAGGGGGGAAGGCTGTGCTTGTCATGTTGGACTTGTCGGTGGCCTTCGACACCGTCCCCCACGAGGCTTTACTCTCCAGACTCTATGACATCGGTCTGAGGGGGACGGTGTTCAAATGGTTCACCTCATTCTTGGAGGACCATCGACAAACGGTCTGGGCTACTTCGAGCTCCGCTGAGATGCCGCCACTGGGAGTCGGGGTCCCACAGGGCTCTGTGTTGAGCCCGACCCTTTTTAACATCTTTATGACCCCTCTGGCGGAACTCGTGGAGGCCTCGGGGCCCAGATCGTGTCCTATGCGGACGACACGCAGCTTCTCTTCACCTGCAGGAAAGATCAATCATTTGACGGGGAGAGCATTCAGGGCTGTCTGAAGAGGGTTTTTGGCTGGTTTCAGCAGAATGGTCTTAAGGCCAACTCCAGTAAATCAGAGGTTCTGCTATTTGGGTGCGTGTCGGAACCGGAATGGCGTGACTGGTGGCCGGCTGATATGTGCCCCCCTGCCCAGCCGTCTGTGGCTGCCAAAAATCTTGGTGTCAAGGTCGATAATGACCTCACGTTCAGATCGCACATCCTTGGTCTGACGGGCACCTGCTTTGGCATCATTAAGATGCTCCGGAAGTTCCTACCCCTGCTCACAGAGGAGCATAGGAAGATCATTGTCCAAGCTCTTATAGGATCTAGACTGGACTACGCTAATGCTCTCTATTTAGGACTTCCGGAGTATCTGATCCAAAGGCTGCAGGTGGCGCAGAATTCTGCGGCTCGCGCCATCTACGGCCTTCCCAGGCGGGCAAGAACATCTGGGCTGCTACAGTCACTCCACTGGCTCCCTATCCGAAAGCGGATAATGTTCAAAACACTGACTCTGGTGCACAAGGCACTTTCTGGCTCCGGTGCTAAGTATCTGCAGCGCAGACTGGCCTTCTACCGTCCTGCCCGCTCCTTGCGGTCGGAATCCTTGTTCCTGGCCGTGGTGCCCCGTGTGAGGAAGGCTCGCATGGGGGGGCGCTCTTTCAGCCTTAAGGCCCCCCAGCTGTGGAACTCTTTGCCCCTTGCTCTTCGCAGCATTCCTAGCTTGCTTCTGTTCAGGAAAAACCTGAAGACCTGGCTTTTTAATCTTTAGGTTGTTTTCTTTTGTACCCCACTTTCTGATTTTTCTTGTTTGTTCTTTGTTATGTTGTTCAACTGCTGAGCTGCTCTCTGAAAAGCGCCGGGACACTCTTGTTGAGTAGCCGTGCGCTATATAAATATCATAACATAACATAACATAACATAACATAGTTCAGTATATAAACTTTTATTAACAAGAGATTTCACAAAAATGAAATGCACTGTCAATAACTGAAAGGACTAAAAACTGAACCAGTGACTCGCAGCTCGTGAGCTGTAAAGCCACGTCAAGGCACCAACTGCTTTACAGGCCATTCACACACCTTTCATACATGATACACACAAGGCCATTCACACCACCAAGCACAAAGCCAACACATTTCAACATTCACAAAAAGGGACAAGGTATACCCTGGTTGACAAAAACAGAAAAGACAAATTTTTCTGAACAACCACCTGTTCCTCAAACACACATACATACAGGTTGGATTTGGCATGAGTGTGAGTGATGGTTCAGTATATACAGTTGTATTAACCAGAGATTTCACAAAAATGAAATGCACTGTTAATAATTGAAAGGATGAGAAACTGAACCATTGACTCACAGCTCATTAGCTGTAAAGCCACAATAAGACACCAACCTCTTTACAGGCCATTTATACACCTTTCATACGTGTGACACATACAAAACCATTCACACCACCAGCCGCGGGCCCAGCACATTACAACACTCACACCGGCAGACAGCGCCATTCAAGGGCCCATCACTTTCACACGCTCACATTCCTGACACAGCAACCACACCAGCTCACGGATTGCGTGGAGTGGCGTTTGGCTAGCAGTGTGTGTAGTGAGCAGCAGCTAGTCACTATTCACACACCGTCAGCCAAGCCCCAGGCCACACACACTGCCAGCCAAGTGCCAGTCCACACACACCGTTGGCCAAGTGCCAATCCACACACACCGCCAGCCAAGTGCCAGTCCACGCACACAGCCAGTCAAGCACCAGTCCACGTACACCGCCAGCCCAGCGCCAGTCCAAACACTAGCCAGCCAAGCGCCAATCCATGCACACCGCCTGCCAAGCGGCAATCCAAACACATCGCCAGCCAAGCGACAGTCCACGCACACCACCAGCCAAGCACCAGTCCACACATACAGTCAGATAAGCGCCACTCCACGCACACCACCAGACAAGCGCCACTCCACGTACACTGCCATCACATTTATGATTTTTTAATCAGAATAAGAAAACACAAACAAATTGCAAATAGATACAACTCTACTAACACAATATCTGAAACTAAATACACCACACAAATGCCAACCTTGAAACTGAACAAAAACATTAAACAATAGAGGCCAGGCAGTTCACTTTACCACCCATGGATGCTCCCCAAAAATATTTTGCATGTGGTACATTCTAAAACAAGCAAGGTACACACAGCCCAAGGTTAGAAGGACACTCTGGGCAGTGCATACAAGTCTCCTTCTGTGTACCTCTTTGCCAACAGACTCTACATCTCCTACTGGGAAAGTGTTTTTTTTTTTTTTTTTTATAAAACCTTTATTGATATTAGATAGTTACAGTCATAGCGCACCAACCGTCACGGTCGAGCATAGGAACAGAGGCATAATCAACAAACAATGTAAAACAGGAGCAATGCGGAGGTACACCTCGTAAATCTATGCTGTAACTCAGGAGATCCAAGTACCAACACGGCCACAGGATTAGGGAAGGTTTGCTTTTTTTTAAATGAAAGAAAGTCAGGATATGATGCCACACAATGAGACCCCAACAAGGCCGGGGTTAAACATGAAAAAAGAGGATATTCGCAGCAGGAGCACCATAAGCAGGACATTATGTCAGGATGCAGACACAGGATATTCAATCAACATTACACGTCCCCACCTAAAAGAATACCCGCCCGCCGTGCAGTGAAACAACATAAAACATACACCACATACTCAAACCAGGAAAACGCACGGCGAGTCACCTCCAGGCAGACCCGCGAAAAGGAGAGAAAAAGGAACAAGCATTGGAAATGCAATAGGTCTCGCAGCATTAGAGTTAGTGCATTTAGAATTGTTTATGGGTTTTTTGTTGTAAATCTTTTGCATTTTTTTTTTTTTTTGCCAATGCTAAAGAATTACAAATCAAAAAAGCAATAAACAATTGTAAAAGCTGTAACTAAAAATCCTACGAGACCTATTGCACTGTGTGAGGGTGAGGTGTTGAGGGTGAGTGAGGGTGGGGGTGAGTGAGGAGTTGAGTGTGAGTGAGGTGTTGAGGGTGAGTGAGGTGTTGAGGGTGAGTGAGAGTGAGAGTGAGTGAGGGTGAGGGTGAGGGAGGGTTATTGCGAGTTAGGATGAGGGGTTGAGGGTGGGTGATGGTGAGGGTGAGGTGTTGAGGGTGAGTGAGGATGAGTGAGGGTGAGTGAGGAGTTGAGGGTGAGTGAGGGTGAGTGAGGGTGAGGGTACAAGTCTGATGTTGAGGGTTTCTGCTGGTAGAAATCTGTTTTCAGATAGTCGGACAAATCTGACGGATGCTAAAAGTGACTAACTCGAACCAGGAGGCAGAGCCTATTTAGCTGCATCTCCGCGTATGTCCGCCCCGCTTAAGCAGCACTACAAAGAAAGACTGAATATTTATTTTAATATATTTAAAAAGTAAGGGTTGTTGGAGAAATGGCTGTACATCCACCCACCCAATAAGAGTGGGCAGACAAATAGTCACCTGGAAAGAATACTTTCTAAACTTTAAAAAGTTGACAATAAGCAACTGGAAGGAAGAGATGGGGCTGCGCGAAGGGTCAAAACAATGGCAAGTCCCAATTGTGTGCAGATGGGTTTGGTGAGGCTAATTAATAAAAACATCGTTAAACATTGAAGATTACAGGTTTCGTACTTACGACGTGCAAAAGTCACGAAGTAGGGCTGACACTTGTTTTGCTCAAAACACAGACAAGGCAAGGCTAAACTGCTTGGAGGCGATTTTCTAAGCAGGAGTGACGGTCTTTTCTATTTGTGAAAGAGACATTCCTTTTAGCCAAACATGGTGTCGATTTCTCTGTTGATTCGACCCCTTCTATTCCTGACTCTGCTTGCCGGTCCATGCAAATGAAAAATCCCTTGTTTTACGCCCCTACCAGGTGTTTCTAAATGTTAATGTGCGTGTATATGTTTTATAAGACACAGCCAGTGAGATAACAGGAGGTTATCGCCCCGCCCCCACAAACACATGCTGGCCGGAGACAAAAGGCAGCTGGAGTATGTGTGACCCCGGATCCCTGAGTCCTGTTTGTTAAAGCATGTAGACTTTGTTTATGTTGGGCGCATGTTATCATGTTTTGTTTTAGAGAGCTCAAAGAGAACCCTGACACGCGCCTTACCAATAGCAGAGAGGTCTGGGTGGGCGAGATATGCATTTTACGATAACTAGGGTTAAGGGGCTTTCCTTTACGTACTGAAAGATCTGCGGCAGGAAGTTGTCAACGTAAATAAACACCTGGATACAAACCAAATTGTCCTATGCCTACTTTGTACAAACGTGCAGGTAAGAGCAGAAAAAGAAACACCTGGATGCATTAGCGACTTCGCAGAATTCTGTAAGAAGTGCTGCGACTGCTAGAGGTGGAAGGTGAATATGCCACAAACCGACCCGCACTTCCGACACAGTTCTGGGCAGTGAAGCGGAGGGCGGTCTGAAGTTGAATTGGGAAAAGCTTGTGCTGAGTGTTTGGTTACAGTTCTGGGCGGAGGCAGGAGAAGCTTGTGCTGGAGTTCCTAGGATGGGCGGTGCTGGCAGACTACCATTTACGTAGTAACAACAAGAAAGGGTGGAGGGGGCAGGGGAGGAGGGGGCAGGGGAGGAGGGGTCCGGGGAGGAGGGAAGGGCCAGAGGGACTTGATGGGAGTGGTGGGGGGGAGGGGGAGGGTATAGAGAGGGAGAGGAGGAGAGACAGGACAGGGGGAAGCAGCAGAGACACGGCGGGTAAAATAAACAAACAAGCCTTTCACCGTAACACGGCTGGCAGGGGAGGGGGCGGAGAGGGGAGAGGTGCGACACGGCAGTAGGAGGAGGAGGGGGGAGGAGAGTAGGGGAGGCACGGCCTAGCGGCAGGCAGGCAGGGGAGGAGAGGAGGAGGGGGGAGGAGAGTAGGGGAGGCACGGCCTAGCGGCCGTGCAATCAAGTAGTGAGGGGGCGGAGCTGGGGGAGGCTGTGAGAGAGAGTAGGCAAGGCAGGCGGCTGGGGGCATGTGCACGCGCTTTTAAGCTCAATGCACATGCGCATTGAGCTTAAAAGTCACGGGCACTGCAAGGAATCGCCACGATTCCTTGCAAGTTAGATAAAGTCTGGATGAGCCCCTATAGTCTCGCTTGCTCGATGCGCATGCGCATCGACAGGCGAGACCTAAAAAAGGGAAGAGAAGAACAAAAAACAAAAAGAACATTCAAGGCCATAGAACAGAAAAAGTGAACAAAAAAACAACCCCCCACCCTGCACCTCTGCATACGGCCACGGCCTACCCCCCTAGCAGCGTGCCTGTCGCCCCACATGTTAACCCGAAATATAGAGAAGAGAGATAAAGAGAGAGAAAAGAGACAATATTCCACACAAGATAAAGAAAAACAAAGAATAAAGGGGAAAAAGAGAAGAAAATCAAAACCCCACGAAAGGGGAAGGTAGAAACAGGGAGGGACCCCAATACAGGCCTCCGGCCCCCCCCCCCCGCCGCCCCCGTCATCATAGTATTACCAGGATAGACAATATGCATCAAAAAGCAACATGATCAGAATCAGGATTACGGCCCAGCCCCTCAAACTACCCGAGCAAGATGGAAAGTCCCCCACGATGACACAAGGAACGGAACGCCATTGATGTACAGGAATCACGCCGTCCCGAGCAGAAGTATGTCACAAATATCAGGAGGCGGAAGAAGGCAATTAAATCGCATCGAATGGGCAGACCAGAGCGGAAAAGAACAGGAAGCCGCCGCCATTTTATCCGCATGCGATCCGGTGAACAATGCGTAGAATAACAAGGACGGCCATTTTGTAGCGTCCGGCACCCACCGTGAGACTCTTCGCCAGGATACGCGAACCTCTCCTTCGCTGCCAATAAAGTCAAAACAAAGTCCCAGCACAGTGTCTGCAGAATACGGCGGAGCCGGAGCCACACAAACAATGTCACACAACCAGGAGACCAGCGGCAGGTTGTTGTCCCCAGTCCGGTGATAACGGGCTCACCCCTGTAGCAATCCAGAACCAGGTCTGCCCTTCTAGCGCACGGGAGGCATAAGATCCCACTCCCGTCCGTCGATTGGGCGCGTTGCCAACGCCATATGTAGAAACACCTCCGTGCAACAATACTCACAAAAGGGACCCCCAATAGAAGCCTCAGCGACCGGTGTCAGGGCCGCCCGCCCCAGGAGCAGGGAAAAGGGGGATGACAAAAACAGCTCCAAAGCAATAGCATCCAATAGAGGCATCGCCCCCACTTCGTGGTGCAGGAGCAAAGACGCCCCCCCCCCCACAGTCAGGATGAGGCAACAGCGGTACCGCTCCGCAACCAGCTCCGAGGAACTGCGATGCGGGGTAGAGGCAGCGCGTCGCATGCCAAGCAGAGTCCCAAAAGAGTAGCAAGAAGCCAGCCGCAAGTAACCAACTCCATCGGGGGGGGGGACCAAAGAACAGTATACGTCATGTCCTTATGCTCCACAGGCCACATTAACGCCAAGTTCTTGGGGGCGGGCCGACCGGCATAGTGGGTCACCGGTACCTTCTGGGTCCGCGCAGCCGTTGTTGTCGCACTTCCAGGCGGCAGTAAAATCACTCGGGGTCCCGGCTGCCAGTCTCGAGCAGGCCAAAATCACGGAGGTCCGTAGCTTCGCCTCCCGAGCACGGAGAGCACTCGGAGTCGGGCGTGTCCACTGAGCGCACCATCCGACACACGGGGGCACCGGAGCTGTGCGGGGCGGGCGACGGGATCAGGCGGCGGGAGAGGAGAGCCGGCGGAGCCGGGAGCCCGAGCGACCATCTTGGCCGCCGGTCCGGCTCCGCCCCGATGGGAAAGTGTTTTGATGGTGTGGGAGGAATGTGATCAGGAAAGTGGCGATCATTCAATCTAGCCACATCCTCCACCACTCAAACTCTAGGAACCCTTGCCTGTTCCACTAGAATAAGGCTGTCTATTACAGACTCCTGAAACTTAGCAAAAGTCATCTTTGACTCAGGACAAGAATCCTTGAAAACAAAAACATCATTAAAGGTTAACAAGTGGAAAAGGTGGATAGACAACTTCTTATAAGCCTCACGAAGAGCAGCTTAAGGTTCCAACCTCTGATCTACTCTATCAACTCTACCCATGTGCCTATTATAGTCTAAAATGCACACAGGTTTGCGGACGTCAGCAACCTGACCCCAAACAGTCACAGGTGAAGTGCTTTCATCATGGATGGTAGTCAGCATGTAGACATCTCGCCTGTCTCAAAACTTAACAGCTAGAAGCTCCTCGCAACGCAATGCACTGCATTGTACCCGCACAAGCTTTTGACAAACAAGTTCCTTTGGGAAACCTTTACGGTTAGAGCGGATTGTGCCACAAGCAACAGCGTCCACCTTGGCCAATTCCCTGAACAATCTCACACCAGTGTAGAAGTTATCTGCATATAAATCGTGGCCTTTGTTAAAACGTCCACTACCAAGTTCTTACACAATTTTCTCAGTTTGTCCAAAAGTGGACGGACAACCAAGGAGGTTAATCCTGGATTCCTTACCCGTGTGCACCCTGAATTTAGAGATATATCCAGTCCTACTGTCACACAGCATATATAGCTTAATTCCATAGCATGCCCTATTACTAGGAATGGGTTGCCTAAAAACCAAGCGGCCCTTGAACAACACCAAAGACTCATCCACTGCTATTTCTTTCCTTGGAGCATAGATCTCAGAAAATCGATCAACAAAGTGATCAATTACAGGCCAAATCTTAAAAAGACGGTCACAATCAGGGTGATCTTGTGCCAATGCTAAACCATTATCCACAAAATGCAGCATCCGAGGCAGAAGCAAATACCTATCACGACTCATGACTGCCGGAAATATAGCTGTTGCCATCAAGGGACTAGTAGACCAATATGTAGACATTGATAGCTTCCTTAGCAAGCCCCTCAAAAAAGTTAAACCCAAGAACTTCTTCATCTCTTCCAGATTTGTGGGAGTCCACCGAGTAGCTCTAGAGTGGGGCTTAAGGCTGGCACTGTTGTCCCTCAAAAACTGTTTGGCATACAAATTAGTCTGCTCAACAAACTCTGCCAAAAATACATCCATAAACAACTGAACAAATGTATTAGCAAAAAGTTTTCAGTATTCACTCTACACCCTGGAACACCAGTAAAGTCTGGCAATCCCGGCTGCACCATGCCTGGGGCAACCCAGAGGTCAGCATTTTCAACTGGAAGCCTTGCAGCCCCATGCTGCAGCTAAGATGCCTCTTGCCGCACTATACCAACGGGAGGCCTTGCAGCCCCAGGCTGAAGCCCAGATGCCTCTTGCCGCACTATCGGCACATCAATGTCCTCCTCTAACACAGGCACTTTGTCCACATTAAGAGTAGCTTCATCCACACTGAGAGTAGCTTCATCATTCGATGATTCCGTGTGGAGAGAAAACTCACTGCCTGAATCTTCCCCTCCCTCATCTGCCTCAGATGCAGAGTAAGTCTCTGAACCACGGTCAGTGGAAGACTCAAAAAGCATACCAACAACCTGATGAGCAATAATCCTGCAGCTAGCCATTATCCTTACTAAGGAAGGAGACTGCACAAACAAGTCAACAACAACCAACACTGTGCAAAATAAGTAAGTAAAAAACATGTGTGCCTTTATCACAAAGATCTATCCCCCAGATTCATCAAAGTCCTGTTTTGCGAGTCCTTAATAGCGATTTTTAAGGAATCGCTATTAAAGACTCGCAAAACGGGATGCATGTAGAAATCGCAATATTTTTTGCGATTTCTACTGCTTTCTTATTTGCGATTCGCTAATTGCTAATCGCAAATAAGGAATGGCTTTCCCATTCATTCCTATGGGCCTAAAGGCCCATAGGAATGAATGGGGAGTCATTCCTTATTTGCGATTAGCAATTAGCGAATCGCAAATAAGGAAGCGATTTCAAGGGTGCCAGGGTGTCCACCCCTGAAATGGTAATGTACACTGGTGTTGCGCACACACATGTCCAAAGGACATGTGTCTGTGTGACATACAACTTAGAAAAATGCACTAAAGTGCATTTTTCTAAGTTTTTGCTATTTACCACGTAGTTAGACTTCGCGGTAAATAGCGGTCCCAGATTGCGAATTCGCAATTTTAAAATGGTTCATGAATTGCATTTAAGGAATCTCAAATTGAGATTCCTTAAATGCAATTATTCGCAATTTAGCGATTTCTAGAATCTGGCTGTATATACTCAAAAACTATACGATTCACTTGCAAGAGACAGCTTCACTCACCAGCACCTACTCTGCAGAAACACAAAAAAAAACAACGATATCACACTAGAAAGAAAAAAACAAAACCAATTACTCACAAGACAACAAAATACACATCGAGCACAAATGCTAAAAGTTTTTAGCACTCAAAAACAGAAGCCAAAAATACTGCTATTATTACACCATTTGCAAAAAACACAGTCATGCAGAGAAATGAAACTCAAAGAGCAAAAGCCTTGAGCTAGAAAAAAAGGGAGAAATAAAGCAATACAATTGCAATTCACAAGAAATAAAACAATTAACATTATAACACGCTATGTCACTACCCAAATGGTCAATCGGCCAGATGGGCCTTCAAATAGGGCTGAGAAAAATGGGGGGTGATCTTGCCCAAGGGAACGGATGAGGTTGTCTGCCAGGCCAATCTGTCCCCCAGGCGGGGCAGAAAACAGCAGACAGAAATGTGCCCGCTTTCCAAAAGTAATAAATCCCCAGTACCTAGTAGGGTTTGCTGGCTCCCCTCCCGCTTAGGGCAGAAAGGCCCAAAAAAGGGCAGATCTGTCCCCAGGAGGGACAGAAAAAAGATTAACCAACTGTTACCCCCTTAGAAGCAACCATGTTTCTTCCATTGCACACAAAACAAAATCCCTGGTGCCTAGTGGAGTTTTCTGCCCCCCCAGGGGCAGAAAGGGCAAAACAATGGTCCGATCTGCCCCCAGGGCAGAATACACATATACAAAAAATCTGCCCCCTGGACGCGACCCTTGGCCAAGTGCTCACTTCCATTTTATTTTAATAGAAATCCCTGGTGTCTAGTGGGATTTTCTGCCCCCCCTCGGGCAGAAAGACAAAAAAAGGCCAATCTGCCCCGGGGTGGGGGGGGGCAGAATACGCATACAAAAACAATATGCCCCCTGGAAGGGGTCACTTCCACTTTAATTTTCAAATAATCCCTGGTATCTAGTGGGGTTGGCAGAAAGGCCGAATAAATATGCCGATCTGCCCCCGGGAGGGGCAGAATACACCTTAAGCGACCCTTGCCCAAGGGGTCGCTTCCATTGAAATTTATATAACACCCTGGTGTCTAGTGGGGGATTCTGGGCAGAAAGACTAAAAAAAGGGCCAATCTGGCCCCGGGGGAGGGGGGGGGGCAGAATTCCCAGTGCTAAAAAATTGGCCCCCTGGATGTGACCCTTGCCCAAGGGGTCGCTTACATTAAAATTTTCAAATAAGTCCTAGCTAAGTTGGCTTTTCTGCCCCCCTGGAGCCAGAAACGGCCGGGGGGCAGAAAAGTCTTAAAATAAATTGGCCCCCAAAGGAAGCGACCCTTGCTCAAGGGGTCGCTTCCTTAAATCAAATAAAGACATCCCTGGTGTCTAGTGGGGCATTCCTGCTGCACGATCGCGACTCTGTGCGCGATCGTGAATCAGGAATGCCCTGCATTGTGACATTAGGGGAGAGGAAATACTCTTTCCTCTCCCCCGATGCCTCAATGCATGTGCATCTGGCCCCCCCACCCAACCGGAGCACACAAACACTCACCCTCGCCTAGAAGCAAATGGCTTCCAGGCGTCCCAGTGCTTCCTGATGACGTCGGTGCATGATGTGCGTGCTGACTTCACAGGATCACTGAGGGGAGGTCAGGGTGGCAGCGGAAGCTCTTCCGCTGCCATCCCCCTTTGTGGCAACATGTTGGGCTGCCCATGGGGGAGCGCCAGCTCTTCGTCGATGGGTGGGTGCCATGATGGATCGGTTCCGTCATGAGCACAGCCCAACCGATGCTCATGACGGGACCGCTCTGTCATGAGCATCGAAGGGGTTAATTGTATAACATTATCAACAACCTCTCAGAGAGCTTCACTAGCTAAGTTGGCAAGAGTAAAAAAATCATCTAAATGAACTTTAAACCTTAAAAAGGTGGCCACAATCTCAGAACCCTCTATATTTTCAGTAGTGAAAGGCTCGTTTCTTATGTCAGCTCAACCTACCCAAAGGTATTGTCATGTATATGTACAGAAGCTTTCTGGGAACTGCAATGGCACCAGGTCCTGTTCAGCTACTTCATTATTACAGGTTCTGCTAAGCCTAAGTCACCGGGAAGCAATTCCCTTTGCCTCCAAGGGCTTTCAAGCTTTTTAAGTTGAAGCGTACCAGACAGGGCGGCTGTCCGCTATGAAAAGACAGCTTGGGGACATTCTGAGAGCTTACCTGGCAATTCATTCCACCCATTGCTTAACGTTGGCTTTGTGATTTGTAACTCACATTAGCTTGCTTTCTATTTGCTTACTGTTAGATCTGTCAGCTTCAGGGTGGTCTTCCCCCAAACATTTTGCCGTACTCCTTCATTTCTGCTGATCTCGATTTTGTTTGCCTTAGGACTTTGTGCACTTTACCACTGCTAACCAGTGCTCAAGTGCATGTGCCCTCTTCTTTAAACATGGTGAAATTGGCTTACACCCAATTGGCACAATTCATTTATTTTAAAGACCCTAGTAAAGTGGGAGTACATATACCCACGGTCAGAAAATTAAATGCTTCCAGTAGGCCTGCCAGACTGATGGTGCCCCGCCACTTATGTATCCCTCTAAAACATGTCTAAGGCCTGCTATTACAGACTGTATAAGCAGTTTTAAGCTGCCATATCGACATGGCAAAATAAATGTTATGTCAGGCCTAAACCTTCCTTTTCAATACACCTAAGTCACCCTTAGGTTGGGCCCTAATAGCTCATAGGGGAGGGTGCAGTGTATTTAAAAAGTTGGATATGTACTTTTAATTTTTACATGTCATGGTAGTGAAAAACTCTTAAATTATTTGTTTCACTATAGCAAGGCCTACCTCTTCCATTGGATAACATTTGGTTGTCTTTTCACTTTTAATAAGGGATAACTTTCAGTTGTGAGCAGGTAGAAATGTTGAGTTTGGTGTCTAAGAATTGTAATTTAAAGACCTCATAATGGTAAAGTCAGATTTTAAGTCACAATTCTTAAAATGGCACTTTTAGAAAGTTGGCATTTTCTTGTCCCAACCATTTGATGTCTGCTGCCTGTATCTTGGGCCACATGGCTAGATGAATCTGGCAGTTCGTTTTTGTGTATTGCTCCCAGACAGTGAGACAAAGGAGTATAGGTGTTGACAGGATGGCCATCTCTGACGTGATGAGGGGTAGGAGCTGTCTCCTACAACACTTGCACATCATAAAAGCGTGGCCGAAGCATACTCAAAAAGGGCTTGGCCCTACCCTATTGTGACCCAAGACAAGCTGGGCCAGGACAGGGAAGTAGGAAATTCCAAACACCTCTGGGGGTAAAAAACATCCCAAACCTTCTCCTACTTCAAAGTAGGCACCAGGTATAAATAGTGGACCGTCAAACCGAACTCTGTACTCTGGACCTTTGGAGGACTAAGAAGGACTGTTGTGCTGCTCTGCAAGAAGGACTGCTGCTCTGTTGCCCTGCTGCTCTGGTGCCCGAGTGAGGGGACTTAACCTGCATCTTGATCCCAGGACCACCAGAGTGACACCAAGGGCTAGTTGGCTGGCCTCCTGATCAAAGCCTCAGGAACAGAAAAGGTTACAACCACCTTGAACCCAATACCTGCAGGCAGTCCATTGTGAGTCGTGCTCTCCTGAGTGGTGCCACCCCAGTCCTGGACTCTTGGAAGTGGGCTGGAAGATGCTCTGCTAGCTCAGCTGTGGTCCTGGGAGCAGACCTGATGAAGTGCAGCACTGCTCCTTGCAGCCGCATTGGAAGTGCAGCTGCACAGCACATCCTGATCGCAGACCTTCACAGTGCAAGACCCTCGTCAACCACATCCTGACACTGTGCGATTCATCCTAGACGTGGGATCTTGCAACACTCTGCAAACCATAATTTAAGGTACTTTTGTTTAGCAGGCCTAACTTGGTCCCTGAACTTGTGAATGGTCTGGCATAACCATATAACACAGTTGGCTCTTTTTGTGCTTTTAGGAATTATTTTTACTTAAATCTTTAAAATTGCTTATCTCTGGGGCTACTGATTGGATGTTTTTCGTTTTGGTGTCAAATATTTTATAACATTTTACTCTATTTTTCAAAATTGGTGTGGGATTTTTCGTGCATTGTGTTTCACTTTGTTACTGTTTGTAGTGCTGCATAAATATTTTACACCTTGCCTCTAAGTTAATCTTGACTGCTTGTGCCAAGCTGCCAGAGGGTTAAGCAAAGGCATTGTGGTTTCTGTTTGAGAAGGTTTTCACCACCTCAAACAGTAACCCAATTACCAGCACTGACTTTATTTGTTTTAAGCTGTCCAGCATATTTTTGTCTCTTCCATGGAGCATCACTTGTTCATCATCTCTCCTGGTATTCTTCAACAAATGCTCGCTTTCTGTAAACACACATTTCAATTGTGTTCCTATCTACTCACATTTGCTGTGCATTCAATGACATAAGTCAAATGTCAGGGTCTGCCTTCCTAGGGAGCTTGGTACTTACTTTTCTTCAATGTGAAAGGTTTTATGTGATAATCCTGCTGGGTACCTATGAGAGAGGGTAAGCTGTAGGATCTTATTTTTCTTGCACACACCACTATTTATATATCTGTAAATGAACTGTGCAAATATTTCAGAATATACCAGAATTGGAAAACCCCAAATGAAGCACATTTTTTTGTAATTCAAAAGTTTGGTTTCAATACGATCAAAGCAAATCAATTCACTTGGTGATGGAGTTTCCACACCTTAACATTTGTGCACTGAATAGGTTTATCATTAAAACTGTATGTCTGTGCAAATGTAATGGTCATTTCAATTGAAAATGTGTTGTTTGTAATGGCAGTGCGCTCGCACACAATGCATACTTCACTCTATTCTACAGCACACTACAACTCTGTAAACCCCTCTATGCTACACCACACCATTCTATGCCACTCTACTACACTCCACTCTACACCACTCTACTCCCTCTATGCCACGCCATTCCCCCCACTCTTCTCCACTCCATTACATGCAACTCCACTCCCCTCTATGCCACTCTGCTGTATTACATACAACTGTACTCCACTCTATGACACTCCACTCTATGACACTCTATCCCACTCCTCTCCATTACACTCTACGTCAATCTATGCCACTCTAATACACCCTACGCCACTCTACTCTATGCCACTTTACACCACGACACTCTATGGCTCTCCACTTTACTGCACTGTGCACCACTCCAATTTACACTACACTACTCCATGCCACTCTACTCCACTCTTAGACGTTCCACTGTACTCCACTGTATGCCATGACACTCTATGCTCCTCTACTTCACTCTATGCACCTTCACTCTACAAACTCCACTCTATGCCCTTCCACTCAAAGCCCCTCTAGTCTACACCCCTCCACTAAACGCCCCTTTACACCACTCTACTTAATTCCACTATACACGCCTCCACTCCACTCAAATAGACTCCACTCTAATCCACGACAATCCACTCTACCTCCACAACACTTTGCAATACTCCACTCTATGATACTCTATGCCACTCTACGACACTCCACAACAGTCCACTACATACCACTCCACTCTATGCCACTCCCCTCCACATCACTCTCCTCTATACCAAAAACTTTTAGCCATGCTGAACAGCAGTCACACTGGCATACAACATGGCTAAAACACATTGGCAAAGCCAGTGACTCTTGCATAAGCAAACCTATTGGCTCTGCCAGTGCTTGTTATATCCACTGGCTGCTCGCCCTTGTACCTTATCACTATACAGACCTTTCTGTGAACAAAATCCTGTAACACATAAATGTCTCCACGTTAGTCAAGAACATTATTGATTCGCCAAATCGTTATTCTGCCCTCCAAGGATGATTCTATCTTACGTTTGTTGGAGCAAAATCTTTTTTTTTCTATGATCAGTGTCATCTTCCCTGGAAGCCACTGTTTTGACTTTCATTACCTACTTCTAATACTTTTCACCTTCACTCCTTTAGAGCATTCCCTTTGGATACTTGATATTACCAGCACTTCATCTGCTGCTTACACCACCTCTGTCTGGGGATCAGTCTCAAGGTCCCCATATTTTTCTTTTCGCAAATTATTTTAGCTTGATGCTTCTAAAATCATCATCTCTCCACCCCCTTTGGATGCCAAGTGTCCATTGTGGCTTCGTCATTACCTTTGTTACCCATCAAACAAAGGGATGGATGTCTCCTCCTGTGATTTTTGTCAAGTTCGATGGTGAGCAGTTTTAGGCTATGAGTTTTTATCTGATGTCCTAGGAGTGGTTACATCAGGCTCTGCCTTTGAATTATGCACCGGCATCAGGGCTTTTCCCGCCACTCTCTTTCTAGTATTTTCCCACCCCATTCTTTCTAATCTTTTTAAGAAGTGTTTTCCTGATTCAGCCGTAGGTGTCTCAGTGGATGGCGGTGTACTTTAAAAATATGTTTCACTCTTGTTGCCTCTATTGTCTACACCTTGCGTCAATCAATCAATCAATCAAGTCATTTATAGAGCGCACTACTCACCCGTAGGGTCTCAAGGCGCTGACGCTGCGTATGACACTCATTTTGTTGTTGTTCCAGTGGACAATGTCTTACCTTGAACGTTGTCTGTATACCCATGTACTATACATGAGGAGAAGTTGACTTGTTCTACTGGCTTTCATGACAGTTTGCACCCACAGTCTGATTGCCTACAATCTTCCTTTCATTCCTCTTAAATACAGTGGTGGAGTAACATTCATGGACTAACGCTAGTGCCTGTTCTGTTGCCACTCTCCTCACACTTCTGTCTTCCTCACCATCCCTTGGAGCCAACAGCAGTACTGAAGTTTAATTTCAGTTATGTTTAACACTGCCATTCAAATGCATTTCTGTGTGCTATCATGCAGATCTCCCTTTCTCATCCCGCTCGCTGCAGATCTGAGGGGAAATAAGAAATGTCCAAAAAGCACACTCTCTTCCCCTATAGGACCCATCAAAACCAGACACAAGTATCCCTACACCTGCTGTGTGTGTGAGAGCTACCTAACTATTAGAACACAGATGAGAGGGGCCTCAATTTCATCCTAAAAACCCTCATGTGAAAAAATATTTTAAGCTCCCCATGAATAATACAAAGGCAGTATGCATTTTGGTACCCTTTTCTATAGAATTGTGACTTAAAAGATATTTAAAGAAAATACACTTACTAAATGATGTATAGTACAGCAGTTAAAGGTCACTCCTCTACCAGACAGAAGTAATTCTGACAGTTGGGAATGCTGCCCAAAGCGATTTTCAGTGGCTGAGATTAATTCAAACATTTCTTCCATCACAAAATGACTCAAGTTGTACCTCACTGATGAGACCTAATTAGGTTGAAACTGGTCAGGGGTTGCTTGTGTTCCCAACTGGAGGGGACCTGGTCTGACAGTTCAAACTGGACTCTTCCTATTGAGCAGGTCCAAGACGTGGCAGGCAGTTCTCTTTTACCAGAGGTCCGCTTGTCTTTTTGTATCCAATAGAAAGGACTGGTTTCCAATGTTTTAAGTTGATATTGTTTGGTGTTATCTGTGCCACTGTATAGTATTTAATTGTTGATTGTGTACAGCACTTGTATATATTTTTGCACAATTGTCATTTTTTGCATGTTTACTTTCACTGTTTGACGATTGTTTGCTTGATGACATATTTCAAGTATCTAAATGTTTTCTAAAAAAGATAAAAAGCTAAAATAAAATAGAGAACCATTCAGAATTGATGTGCTGTTTGGAACTACAAGTAGCCAAATTAATCTGTCTGGCTCCCTTTTTCGTTTCGCACAAGACAGAAGCAGCCACTGCAGGCCAACACAGTAAAGCACACTGCAAAGTGGTAGTTCCTCCTCACAGCTTTCCCAGCTCTTCTTCTTGGCAGTCTTCTTTATTCAAAGGAGTTCTAAAGTTCAGGGGTCTGGACCCCAATATTTATATCCCAAAATTATTTGATCTCTTAGGCAGAGAGTGTCTGTGCCCAGCCAGAACCAGTTCTGCCTTCTCTGCTGTGACTTCTTGGCAGGAGGTGGAGACCGTATGGTCAGAAGCCGACCAGGCCCTTTGAGGTGCAAGGAAATCTCCTCACCCTTCCCCAATTGCAGCCCAGGTCTATTCAGCCTTTTCCTGACCCACCTAGACTATCTGGAGCCACTCCTGCTCCCCAGCCATCTGTCATCCAAAACCCAGACAGGAAAACCACATTCCAGCAGAGGCACACGGGATGACTGAGCAAAAAATTACCTACTTTCTAAAAGTGGTATTTTCCAACATCGAATGTAAAAATCACCTTCACTAAAAGATGCATCTTTAGATTCTTAGTTCAGGCATACTAAACTTTATTTTCCTACCTTATTCCCCGGGCCAGTTATGCTTAGAAGGTGTTATAAACAAACTCCCCATTCTGTGGGGCACAGGTAGCCTTGCAATAGCGAAAAAACGTAATTGGCTATCAGGTCATGCCTCACACACCAGGGCATGTCCTACCTTTCACATACACTGCACCCGGCCCACAGGGGTACCTTAGGCCTACCTTAGGGGTGGCTGACATGTAAGAAAAGGGAAGGTGAGGGACTGGCAGTGTGTGCACTGGCCAAGTCGACATGGCAGTTACAAACTGCGTGGGTCTGAGTTACCTTTTCAGGGCTACTCACGTGGGTGGCACAATCTGTGCTACTAGCCCACTAGTAGCATTTGATTCACAGGCCCTGGCACACTCAGTGCACTTTAATACGGACAAACAAGTAAATCAAAAATTAAAGTATGGAAACACCAATCCATAACACAATTTACCACAGGAGCACTTGCACTTTACCACTGATCAGCAGTGAGAAAAGTGCGCAGAAACACTACGCCAGCAAAGACAGTCAAAACCGGGAGGTCAGAAAGCAAAAACTCAGGGGAAACACCCCAAAAGATGCCAAGTCTAACACCCCCATGTCACTCCCCACACTTGGATCAATGTGGCTGCTGCCTGCTTCAGCGGAAGCCGCACCCTCAGGCTCCCCTGTCTCTTTGCTAATTAAATAATGCTGAAACAGGCTCCAAGTGCTTTTGGGTCCATTTTGAGGAGGTAGTAATTCGCTGTATACCTCAGACTGGGTGTTAAAATACAACATATACTCCAACCATTTAACAATTCTTGGTGGGGGGCCTTTAGCCCACCGCATGGCTACCCGCCTCTTGGCCAGCCGCAGGCCAATCGTGACCAGTCGCCGCCCACTTTTAGTAATTCCTTTATCGTACCCCAACAACGCAAGGAACGGGTTAGGGCCCAATGGTAATCTAGTTATGTCGTGGAGGGTCCGGAATACATTATTCCAAAACTCCTGAATTTTGGGGCAGAACCAGGCAATGTGCAGGAACCCGATCTCCGGCTCTGCACAACGAGCACAAGATGCGGATTCTCTTATACCATATTTAAATAATCTGTCTGGCGTGTAATACACCCTATTCAAATATTTGAAATGGATTAGGTGGTGTCTGCCATTCAGTGACAACCGACTAGTCATCCGGCAGCAGTAGCTCCATCCATCATTGTCTATTATGTGTCCTAAAGCCTTTTGTCAGTCTACCTGTGCCTTCAGTGGTGATGAGCGTCTGTGATCTTGCATCAGACTGTAAATGCTGGAGACCAGTTAAGAAGGGTAAGCGAACACGGCATTCCTGGTACCGGAGCGAATCTTCCGAGTGATCGAATCGGAGCAGCGCTCTTTGTTATGGAGCGGGGGGTGTCCAAGGATCGCTCTTAGAAAGTTGCAGAGGGGGGCGTATGAAGGTGGGCTTGCCGTCCCAGGCGTCCGTCTGTATTATTTGGCGACACAGCTGATTAACGTCAATGGTTGGGTGTTTGCCCCCATGGAGAAGCCGGCGTTCCGGGTGGACCACATGGTTTTCGGAGACGATACATATCTGGCTGCTCTTTATAGTAGAGGCAGGTGCAGTATATCCCTGCCACCCCAGACGGCCGCAGCAGTGGAGATTTGGAAGCGGGTGACAAAATTGCTGGGCTGGGGGGCGAGACTCACGGATCAGACCCCTTTGTGGGCAGGGAACTTTCTCCCAGCGGTGGCGAAGCTACAGGATCTTCGCAAGTGGAGTCTTATAGGCATTGATGTGCTTGGGGATGTATGGAAGAGAGGAGATGTGGTGGGGTTCGTGTCCCTCCAGACGGAATTCCACATGGGGAATGGAGAGTTCCTGCAGTACCAACAGCTCAGACACACACTATATACTCACCTACAGGCTGGTGAGCAATTGCTGGAATACGCCCCACTGGAAGATAGGTTGCTGTTGGACCCAATGATAGACAAAGCCATCTCCCTCACGTACAAAAAACATATCAATAATCTGACTGATCCACTGGGTCCGCTAAGGGAAAGATGGGAATCGGAAATAGGGTTGTTAGAGGACGATGACTGGAGGGAGGCATTGCAGAGCCCGCGAGAAGTAGCGATCCGAGCTAGATTCCGGCTGGTTCAGCTCCGTATTCTGCATCGCTCCTACACCCCACGTACGACACAGTTTCGAATAGGCTATGTGAACTTGCAATTCTGCTTGAGGGGGTGTGGAGAAGAAGGTTTGTTCTTCCATATATTGTGGGACTGCACTAAGGTCCGGGCCTACTGGCCCAGACTGTCTGACATCATGGCGGAGGTAGTGGGAGCGGAGGTCCCGCTGGAAGCGAGATGGCATGTCCTGGGGGTCACGAGTGATACCAACTGACTGAAATGGGACAAGATTTGGTTGGCACTGGCAAGCATGGTCGCAAAGAGGAATATAGCGAGACTGTGGGGGAGCGAGATTTTACCGACAGTGGAGGACTGGGAATGAGACCTTCATTGGTGCCAAAGAGCTGGGAGAGTCATATATAACAGCAGGGGGTGCCCCAAGAAATGGGAGAAAATCTGGGCGGCATGGCGGCTGTATAGAGGAGAGCTAGATGATACCCAGGAAGTGTCTGATCCTGGTTAGTAGGCATGGTGGGCTCAGATCCACGTTATATAACTAGACACTGAGGGTGATCCCGTAGATTACGCATTTTCTTTCGGCTTCGTGACTGAGTGCTGTTGCCTGGAGTGGGGTGGGAGTGGGCGGGGGAGGGGGGTTGGGATTGAGTTGTCCATATTATGTGATGGGTGCTATTGCCTAGGTGGAAGAGACCGACTGTTGGCGATGGGAGGTACACCGGGGGCTTGATCTGTATATGTAGGCTAAATTGTAAATATGAGATGTAACTTTTACTGAGTCTTCTATGTATCTATGTCCTACCGATGCTGACAGACGTGCTATTTTCTGGAGCCTGTTTTTTTTACAATAAAAAGATTTTTTTTTTTTTAAAAGAAGGGTAAGGGAATCGAATAACATGAGAGAGCACCAAGACCTCTGGCGGTTCTTGCAGATCTAGTGATGCGTGTCTCACTCTATAATACCGGTATTCATCTAATTGGTAATAAGCCTGTTCCTCCGCTAAAATATCCTCCCAGCTATGCAACCCCCGTCTTTGAACAAATCTCCGACCATAGTGAGGCCTAGCTTCTGCAAGGCTGAAAGGACCTGCCTTTCTCTCCCCAAAGGCAACCAGGTACCCCATTCTAACGGGGTCAATGGCGAGTAAAGAAGAGTGCCCATTTGCCTGTCCAGCAAATTCCGCCAGGCGTGAACAGTAGCGCTGAGGGAGTCCAGTGTGCTGTGCTTTCTAAGCAGCACATTAAATAATACTTGAGGTAGAGTGACCGGGCCAGCCGCTACCTTCTCTATATGTAAATGTGGAATGAAGTTTGAGCCATGTATCCAAGCATGGGCGTGTATGCATTGAGCTGTCCTGTAATAAAAGTCTAGGTCCGGGGCTTAGAGGCCGCCCATTGCATATGGCAGCGTGAGAGTCTCCTACTTTACTCTGGGTTGTTTCCCAGCCAGGCTTACTTAGTTAATAGTGATCTCAATTTGACAAGCATATGCGTCGGGATAAGCATGGGTATGATTTGAAACAAAAGTAGTAACCTTGGAAGGATAATCATTTTCATTAAGGAGATTCTGCCCATCATGGAAAGAGGGAACTTAACCCATCTAGCTATGTCATCCTCACGTCTACTTAGAGCCTTACCATAATTATCCATCAGGACAATGATATGATTGGTATGAACTTGAATTTCTAAATAGTGGAAAGATACCAGCAATTAATAAAACGTCTTCTGGTTTTTAGGGTTTAAACATGATCTGAGGCCCTCTTGAATTTCTGCAATAGGCATATACAGTTACCAAGTTTGTCCTAATCGGACGTTCACCTTCTAACTTAGGCTCTAAAATGGAAGTCAAAAGTCCTCAGCGGGGGAACGCACCAGGATGTGGCAAAGATGGATTCCACACGGCAGGATAGCCTGGGACGAATTTCTGCTAAAGCCATTGACTTATGGCAAGAAAGCTCCAAATGAAATTGGCACCCAAAGAAGGTCCCTCCCTGGCCAATAGTTTTGGCGTCGTCGCCAGGTGAAGCTTTCTGTCCTCGGACATAGTTCACTTTTTTGAATCTCAGATTCCTCCATTGGGGCAAGGTTGCAAGCTGTAGCTGAGCAGGGCTCCATGAGACAAGATACCTTCTCAGCAACATCTGCTGAGATGGATTTGCTACTTCAGAAAATCTCTGAGCAGAAGCAACATGAATCTTTGGCCCATCAGTAATGCACCTTCGTAAGGATTGACTTGGCAGTTCTACTCCGCACTTCTGTCATTTCTCCAAGCAAAATTCCTTGAAAAGGTTTCTAAATCCCAGATTTTAGGGTTAGGCAGGAAGAGTAAACTCTGACATTTATCTACGGGCACCAAGACTTTAGAGATACCACTTAGAGGTCACACATTTGTCCAGGTTCAGGTGAGGTACTCTCTCCAATACCCTAGCAAAGGTACACTAACCTCTGATCGGTTCAATATGTATATAGTCAAGATGGACCTATACCAGGGTCACAAACATGGGACTAGAGTTTTATCTATCCTATTCCTGGTAGGCAGGATAATTATTCGCAGGTGCTTAATATACTTTGGTCTTTAGTGACAGACTTGTGACCATTTTTATGCAGTCTCTTTATACAGTGTCACCTGCACACGGCTAAATCCACTCAATCTCCTCACTCTGTGTTATTAGATTGAGGGGAATTCCCCAGGGCAACCTTAGGAAACTTCATACGCAGTTTGATGCACTCCCATGCTTTTTTGTTATTGGAATCAACTGTTGCTATATTCCCATACCGGTGGGTCTTTTGATTTCGTTTCGAATCCTTGGTGTACTGACTCATTTTTAGTACGCCTTCCGAGGGGTGCACAGTGCTGGGGCACTCATATGATCCATAGTCAACACTCACAAGCTCCTTTCTGTGAGAACACTTCACTGGTGTCTGTTTGATTCCCTATGCAACTTTTTTGCATGCATATGATAATTAGTTATACTTTCCACTATGCTTCTATTCTCTTGCCCTCTAGAGGGTTATTTATACCAATGCCAGATCTCTTTCCTCCTCGGATTGTTCGTTCTGGTACACAATGTTATTTTACAGTTAAATATTTAATAATGCTGAGGTATCTACATTTAAAGCTGAAATTATGATTAATTTCATCTCAATGGCTCTGATCACTAGAAGGTTATAAAAACAACAATTTTTATATTTTTGTAAATTGGACGATTCCTGTATTTTGTATCTACATGGAATATTTATTGTATATATTTACTTTTCCAGCCTTGAAAAAGTCTGAGTACAGACAAAACATGTGTTGGCTAGAACGTGTGCTGGGAATCTTTAAAAAAAGAAGTAATAAAGACAAGAATCTGAAAATTGTTTAACTTGGTTTGGACTGTCTGTTGGATATGAACAACACTGGTTGAATTTATCTTTACAGAATCAGTTGTACTAATAAGTGCATCTTGTTTGTGTTTTGAATTCATCCTATACTAATGTTGGACTGACAAATAAACGTACGAGTGTGCTGCTAAAGCTATTATTGGGTTTTATGTATATTAATGTTATTGTTTAATGTGCTGACAACATCTCTAGGTAGTAGATGTTACAAACTGCCCTAGCACCCCAACCTAATTCTTGGAACATAACGCTACACGCTAATGACTATTAGATATATATAGGGTCTTTATTTGATGTGCGGCTTCTCCCTTCAGGGAACACTACTACCTAATTTATTTTTTGTCTATGTATATTTTATTAGTCGAATTGGCAGTTTTAAAAATGCACACCCACTCTGCAGGGACAGGCCTGGTGCCATACTTTGCATTATCACTTTAGTGGGGGCACAATATGTGCTGCAGTTATTAGGGACATTTAATTATAGGCTCTGGCCACACCTTTAAACCATATAGTAGGGACTTACAGGTACGTTAAATATGTAACTCGCGAGTGTAGCCAATTTGGACAAGTTTTAAGGTTTAGAGAACATGCACTGAAGCCTGGTTAGCAGGGTAAATGAGGGTGACCATACAAATACAGACATTTGGGTGTGGTAGGTAGCTATTCTTTATTTTATGATTACCAGAAATAATTTTTACAAATAAGGTACGTGATACGTCATAAAACATACATCTGATTGTTTAAAGGTCTATAAAATTGTAAAAACATTTTGTATCCCATATCATTTTGGTGTGTGGCTCCCTGCAGGAAATAGACAAAGGGAAAAGTTCAGGGTAGACCGCTGAGTGAGAGTTGGTTAAGTCGAGTCAGTGGTAGTGTGCCCTGAAAGAGGAGTGTGTTTAGTTTTTTTGTAAACTAATGGAGAGTTGGTATTGTATTGATGTTGAGATTGATGCTGCTCCAGATTATGGACATAGGGAGAGAATGCTTCTTTTTTTTCTTTCTTGCAGTTTTTTGTCTGCAGTGCACACTAAGGGGTCGATTAGGATCGCGGACGGACTTGAGTCCGTCCGCGACCCCTGAGGAGGAGGGAACGTCCGCATGGGCTGCGGCGTTCCCTCCGATCAAATTAGGATGTGACCGCCAGGGTGGCGGTCACATCCTCTATCTCTAACATTGCGGCGGGTGCAGCTTCAAGCTGCACCCGCCGCAATGTAAAAAATCCATGCACAGCATTTGCGTGCACAAAGCGGCAGGCACCGCGCGGTGCCTGCTGCATTGTGCACGCAACTGCAGGGGGGTACCATAGGTACCCCCCATGTGCACCCCCCACCCCACCTTCACCCAGGGGGCCCGCAACGGGCCCCCGAAGTGAAGGTCCGTATGCTTTTCCACGGCGGTAAAGCCGCCGCGGAAAAGCATATATTTACAGACATCCTAATATGCCTGGCAGTGTCTGATAGACACCGCCAGACATGTTAGTGCTTTTCCGCCGCGGTCGCCTTCCGACCGCGGCGGAAAAGCGGCGGACAGATTATCAGACCCACCAGCCATCCTAATTTGGCGGTGGGTCTTTGGAGTCTCCGCTGCGGTTTTTCCGCATCCTCCAGGCCGGCGGACACTTCCGCCGGCCCGGAGGATGCGGAAAAACCGCCATCCTAATCGGCCCCTAAGTTTCGATGCTGGGCCTGCAGTTTTGTAAATAAGCATTGGCAAACCCAATCTATTGCGAATGGGTGTTTTCTACTGGTATTGGCTTTGCAAATGCTTGTTAACCCCTTCGGCGCTGCACACATTTTCGCCCTGTGCGGGTGATTTAAATAGTGGGTGGGATCTACCATCCGACTTTATCGCGGCAGTGGTGATTTACGGACCTATTGCTGGGTGCGAAAATGAATGACGCGTCTAGGATGGAGGATTAACTTTCCACTCCACTAGTATATATATGTATAAATGAACAGGGAGTACTAATGGTGTTTTCCTGTGAGTTGTGAATTCGAAACGCTTTCCATTCAAAATTGGAATCTATTGTGAGCACGCAAAGATTTACTGTGGTTGCTCTGTTCTGGTTTTAAATACAGATTTTTGACGCTCTTCCAACTGTTTTGTCCTGATGATGACCGCAACTTCTGACTGCGGTAGAAACGCCGTCGACGTATATGTGGCATTTGAATTGTAGAGGGCACATAATCTCAGTATATGTTGCACCCCTTCCTATATTGCACAGTTATTGTTTGCCACTTGTTTGGTTTTTGTATATGTTTTGCATTTTAAAAACCAGCAATTATTTATTGAGCGCATTATTTATAATACATTTGTGATATTTTTTCAATTTGATTGTTGACAGTTTTGAAGGACGCTATCCTAACTTACCTGACTGCCGTGAGGGAAACGGCCGCAACTCTGGTCCACTGCAACTCCTTTTGCCCGCCGTGAGGGGAACGGCTCGCTGCACTCTGCTCTCGCGCCCCACCAGCATCACCGTCGGCACTGGGACTCCATTTCCCAGGGGTCCCGGCGGCCGTGGCGCGAGAGTGACGCCACCAAAGCGCCCGGAGGCGCGCTAAAAGGCAGGAGCGCCGAGCGCTCATTGAAGGACGCTATCTTAACTTACCTGACTGCCGTGAGGGAAACGGCCGCAACTCTGGTCCACTGCAACTCCTTTTGCCCGCCGTGAGGGGAACGGCTCACTGCACTCTGCTCTCGCGCCCCACCAGCATCACCGTCGGCACTGGGACTCCATTTCCCAGGGGTCCCGGCGGCCGTGGCGCGAGAGTGACGCCACCAAAGCGCCCGGAGGCGCGCTAAAAGGCAGGAGCGCCGAGCGCTCATTGAAGGACGCTATCTTAACTTACCTGACTGCCGTGAGGGAAACGGCCGCAACTCTGGTCCACTGCAACTCCTTTTGCCCGCCGTGAGGGGAACGGCTCGCTGCACTCTGCTCTCGCGCCCCACCAGCATCACCGTCGGCACTGGGACTCCATTTCCCAGGGGTCCCGGCGGCCGTGGCGCGAGAGTGACGCCACCAAAGCGCCCGGAGGCACGCTAAAAGGCAGGAGCGCCGAGCGCTCATTGAAGGACGCTATCTTAACTTACCTGACTGCCGTGAGGGAAACGGCCGCAACTCTGGTCCACTGCAACTCCTTTTGCCCGCCGTGAGGGGAACGGCTCGCTGCACTCTGCTCTCGCGCCCCACAAGCATCACCGTCGGCACTGGGACTCCATTTCCCAGGGGTCCCGGCGGCCGTGGCGCGAGAGTGACGCCACCAAAGCGCCCGGAGGCGCGCTAAAAGGCAGGAACGCCTCTCGCCCCCGCGAGTCGCGCGCGGGAGCGCCCGGTCGAAGCCCGGGCAAAGGGCGGGCCATCCGAGGCCGGAGGAGGCTGGGCTGGGCCCGAAACTCTGGACTTTTGCTGGCCCCATTGTGGATCTTGGACTGGTAGGCTCCTTCTATTCTTCTACTAACTATCTTTGCCTGTCATATAAGTGCCTAAACATTGGATTATTGTTTCTGACCTGTCACATCCATGCCTAGTGAAACTAGAAGTAAGGCTGCTGCGGGAGGGGCCAAGTTGATTGGGACCCTTGATGACTTTATTGTCCGCACAAACACACTGATAGATCAGGGAATAGTCCTAATGGAGAGGAAGGTGTCCCAGGATCTAGCATTCGCAAAGAGGTCCTCTATGGGCCACATCGCGCAGGCACGTAGTCCAGTAAGTGCCGCGGCCCAGACTATCTCTGAGCTGACTCTTGTCGAGGTACATAATAACACGACTACTCAACCAGAGCTTCGGGACTCTTTCTCTGCAGACTCACAGCAACTGGCACCTTCTGGAAATATCTTGATTTCACCACAAACAGATATTCAGGCAGAAAAATTGAATATTGATTTACAAGGGAAAAGGGAGGGAGCAATTCCAAAAAAAAGGCATATTAAGCAAATTCCCAATCATAAAAAGACAACTGTGACACCTGTACATAGAATAGGACCTATACAAAGTACAGAGCAATTAAGTGGAGCTTCTGGGGAGGTCTCTAGGGAAGAAGTAGTTGGTCCACTAATTATGCCTTTGACCATCATGGACTCTACCCTAGATGATACCCTGGCGGATATATTTAACAACAGCTCCACCTCTAACAGTACTGTCGGTAACTTAGACAGGGAAGATCCTAATATAGAGAGGGAAGACCCCTTTATAACAACACTGAAAACCATTATTAAAGCCCTGCTGTGCCCCCTGGAAAATAAGCTCCAGGCTTTTGAATTACAACTAAAAGCCATGCACACGGATATAATAGCCCTCCGCCCGACCACAACTAAAAATCCAATACAGCCAACCCTTCCTCTAAATAATTTACAAATAACAAAAACAACTATAGCAGATGTGACTAATCCCGCTCCAAAAGCACCTGTGCTAAAACCGTGCACTCCAGTGATAAGCAAAAATCTAACTAAACCTACTCCATCTGTAGAGGTAAACAAGACTAAATCAGTTATTCCAACTAATATTGTCGAAAAACCCGTCCAAGATAGATCTGAAAGACGTAGAGTGATTAATCTACCACCAGACACCTGCCCATATGTAGTAATTCTAACGGGAGTCCCAGAGTTAGCTGCCCAAGTAAAAGAATCATTTTGGGCACTTAAAAATAAAGTGTTTCACTGGTTGAACTCCAATCATCCCCTCCCACCTAACGTAACAAGTAATTTAAAAATGGTGCAACGCGTTCCTTGGGTGGGGAAAAGTACAAAAAGACTACAAGGAGACTGTGTGGTGATAACTTTCGACAACCCGAGATCAGTGGAATATATTTGTGAAAGGTCTAAGAGTTATAATGGTGCAACAATTGTGGCAAGGCCGCTCTCCTTCTTTTATATGCCTGTGCAGCATATGGATAATAGGTGGAGCTGGATGAGGGGCTCTAACTTTCCACAGGGAGGATGGGGTAACGAAACACGACATGACTCAGCTCATAATGCATGGGGGGAAGAGGTAAATGACGGTTGGTCTATAATCAAACGAAGGAGAGGGGGAATAAACTATCCAGATCAATACCGACATAATGAATGGAGGGACTTACAACATGCTCCGTTCTCTATTCCCTGTTTCAATCGATTTAGCAACTTGGAGGCTGTAGATTGACAGTCAGATATTCAGGCAGTAGAATCTTCCACGTTTTTATCCACCCTAAGTAACCCATTGGATAGCCCCGGGTTGATTCTTCCACTCGCTGCGAGCCCAAGGCAGGAAACTGGAAAAAACTTAATACCTGCAAATGATGTATTAAATGTGGCCAATATCTTGGAAAATGAGATTGAAAAATCCAAGGAAATGGACATCAGAAGTGTTGATAACACGCACCGGAAAAAAGATATATGTTCCTTAATGTTCTGGAATGTGGCAGGACTTAAAACAAAAATTACCAATCCTGAATGGGAGGGTGTGATAAAAGACATGGAAATTATGGCTCTCCAGGAAACATGGGCCACTGACCAGATACATTTGAATGGCTATAAAACGTTTTGTACGCCAGCAATTGGTGCTAGATATGGGAGACCAAAGGGTGGCTTGATAACGTACCTTTCGAATAGTTTAGCATATGAGAGGGTACGGTTTTATTCTAAGTGTGAGTTTTACCATAAATTAGCAATAGACACTAAAACTGGATTGCGTTTTGTAATTATTAATTTTTATAATAACATTCCAGTTAATATCTCACGTGACATCTTGAAAATGTTAGCGAATGATTTGCAGTGTGAGTCTGACAGCAATGGAAAGGAGGTAATGATTTTATGGGGGGGTGATTTTAACTGTCCACTATGCACAAAAGGTTCTAAGGGAATTTGTGGTATAATGTTGGAGCAGGATGTTAATTTACCACATTTTAAACACACAGAGACCGGGGATTTATTGAATGAATTATTGTTTGATCATGATTTGGGATTTGTTAATGAATTAACCGAGCAGTTAATACCCTTTCAAGCAACTTTTATTGGGAGGGGAGCATCCACCACTATAGACTTTAGCCTTTGTTCAAATGGTTATGGTCATAAACTAGCTAGTTATAAAATAATGGATGCACCACTCAGTGACCACCTACCGCAAAAAATTGAGATTGAGAACCTTTTCTTGGCCTCCTATAATGATCAAGTACAGGTTGCCCCCGATATTTTATTAGGTAGTCAGAACGGGTATACCCTCAAGTGGAGCAAGGTGGTACCTGAAGACTTTCTTAAAAAATTGTTAATTAGTTGTCCCGAAAACTTTAAGATCTGCTTAGATGAGGAATCCGATAGTGAAAGTATAATAGTTAATTTCAATATCATTGCTTCCACTATCAAAGAGAACCTACATTTAGTATTAAAAAATGGTTTAACGAAGGGTACAAGATGGTTTGATAGAACCTGTACTAAGGCTCTAACAGATCTCAAACATGCATTACACAAGGACCCACGTGATGTTATAGAGATAAGAACCTTAAGGAAGGGTTATAATGAGGCCCTAATAAACAGAAGAGATGCCATTAAAAAAGGTGTATGGGAAGAACTTTGCACAGCCTCACAATCAAGGGATGTATCCGCCTTCTGGAAGGTGGTAAACGCCCCCCTACCATACGAAAATATCAAAGCTCGGTTGGAAATTGCGATTAATGAGGATGACTGGGTCACGCATTTTTCCACCTTGTATATGCCAGCAGATGAGGCAGGAAATACGGATGTAAACATAGAAGGCGAACCAGTTGAGGAGGAAAGTGTACTCAAGGTAACATTACCAGAGATTTTTGAAAGCCTGGGAGCCACCAAGGGCGGTAAAGCGGCGGGCCCAGATGGTATCCCGGCAGATTTGTACAAGTCAAATACCGAATTATGGGGCCCGATACTTGTACAACTTTTTAATGCAGCTCTTGTAAGGGGACTGAACCCTTCCTGGTTCACATCAATTATTGTACCCATCTACAAGAAGGGAAATAGACAAGACTGTGCCTGCTATAGGCCAATTTCCCTGTTGGATTCATCAATAAAAATCCTTGGCAGAGTGATTTTAGTCAAATTGCAAAATTGGGCGGAGGAGGCGGGGGTAATTAGTGATTTACAATTTGGATTTCAAAAGGGCATAGGAACAATAGAGCAGGGCTTAAACTTGTTTCTGATTCAGCAGAAACATATTGTGATAAAAAGGGAGCGCCTATACTGTACATTTGTTGATCTTACATCAGCTTTCGATTGTGTGTCCCATAGTAAATTATGGGACGTGATGACACAATTGGGCGTGGAAAAGCCGATAATTCAATTTTTAAGGGAACTATATGCAGGAGCATCTGCTGTTGTACGTTTTGGCAAGAGGGGGGAATGTAGCAGATCTTTTGGAATAGGGCGTGGAGTGCGTCAGGGGTGTGTCCTGGCGCCCTTCCTATTCCTTATCTATATAAATGGTCTGGAAAAGTGCCTGCTGCAAGAGTGTATGGATATGCCCAAGATCGGAAAGAGATTTATCCCCACACTCTTGTACGCAGATGATGCTGTTTTGATGGCACGTACCCCCATGGCCCTACAAAAAATGTTAACACCTTTTAATCAGTTTATGCTTAACCTTAATCTAAAAATAAACTGCAGTAAGACTTTTTCAATGAACTGTGGCACGCGCACTAAAAAACAAATGAAAACAATGTACATAAATAATGCCCCCTTAGAAAGAACATCTACCTTCCCCTATCTTGGAATTTTGTTCCACGAAACTGGTACCTGGTTAAGTGCGGTGAAGGTACGAACGCTCCTGTTCTCTAAGACAATCATGGCATTAAAAAGTTTTATACGTAAACTGGGAATGAAACCAATCAGGGAAATTTTAACTGTGTACAACGCAACGTGTGTATCTGTGGCACTGTATGGAGCTGGCCTCTGGGGTTACTCTAATATAAAGACACTTCAAATAGTTGAAAATAAATTTTTAAGGAACATTCTATCACTCCCGGAGAGTACAGCGAATTCTATATGTCATGACGAGTTGGGGTTACCCTATATTACGGACATAATCAGAGTACAACCCATCTTATTATGGCATAGAGTATGGACAGTGAATGAATGTGTATTAAACCGTGCCATAATACAGGATGTCCTAAAAATGGGGAGAGCAAATGTCGTCGAATGGCTAAGTTACATTAAAACGTTTTTGAACGAAATAGACCGTTCGCATTATTACGATGATCCGCTTTCTATGGCACATATCCCCAGAAAAGAACTGAAGAAACTATGTATGGAATTCCTCAGAGATAAAAGACAGCTTGAAGAATTGAATAAAAATACTGTCACTTCTCATCATCTAATTTTAATAAGTGACAGATTACAGCCATATTTAAGCTTATATATGCCTAATTTTGACAGATTACTTCTGACACGTTTTAGAGTTAACATTGTTTTTAGACTATTTACTTTCCCTGTAATGAATTCATGGTCCAAAGAACTTCCTCTATGCCCCTGTGATGAAATATCTATGCAATCCAATATACATGTTCTATTTTTTTGTAAATTCTATACACTGCCTCGTAGAAAATTGATTGTTCCCATTTTAAAGGAAATGAACGTGAACAGGTGTCGCCTGGCGTATTTAGAACTGCAAAAAATGGACAATGTTTTTACTGTGGCTTCGTTAATTGAGTATTTTAAACAGGTTTTTAAATTTAGGAAGACGCTTCGTCTGAACGAAATGTAATAGTGTAAATACTATGTATTGTATTAATATCCTCCCTCATTGATGTAATACTGAAAACTGTAAATGAAATGTGATTGTCTGTTGCTTTTATGGTTATATCTTTTTTAGCCGAATAAAGTACTTTTTGACTTTTGACTTTTGACTAGTGGGTGGGATTCGGACGGCCCCCTGACGTCCTCCGCACACGCCCACATTGACGAATGACGGCAGGGGGATGTCATGCGCACTGAAGAGGTTAAAGTCGAAAACAAACATTTGCAATGCAAAAACTGAAAGGTAGCCACCTTGTTTAGCTGTTTTGTGTATAATGCCTGTCATGTTATGTGTAGACTCAACGTGGTAGCCATGTTCAAACAGTATGACAATAAGTATATAAAATAATATTGCCATACCGTACCAAGTTAGTCTCACGATGCATTTAGATGCAATGTGGCAGTCATTGTGTAGGCTTTAAAGTAACTGCCAGCTACCCTTGACTGAAAGGCAGGGGAGGGCAGTGGTGGATGGTATGTAAGGAAGGTGGTGAGGCGGGAGGGAAAAAAATAAAAGTTATAAATATATATAAATATATATATATATATATATATATATATATATATATATATATATATATATATATATATATATATATATATATATATATATATATATATATATATATTTTATTACACTTGCCTTCAATCCTGGTGTGACGTCCTCCTCTCTTGGGTCTTCTATCCTTCAGGCTGGCAGGCTCCAACCCGGGACCAGGAAGCTTCAGTAACCAATCCTGGCACTGCCTTCATGCAGCATAAAAACAGCACCAGGATTTGAGGGAATGGCCTCTCTCGTCGCTCCCGAGGGCAAGAGAGCCCTATGCTGTCTCTAACCCAGTTATCTATGACAGCTGAGTTAGAGAGGCTTAAACTGCGCATGTCTGGCTGGCCATTTCAAGATGACAGGCCAAAAAGACATACGCACTTTAAACCTAAGTGCCCTGCATGCCCATCGCTGCCTTGTGCTGCTGACTGACTGGCAGCCGCAGAAAGCCCTGCCCCTCCGTCCTGAAGCTTGGCCTCTGGATGGGGTTTTGTAAAATAAAATGGTAATTTATTACCATTTTATTTTCCTATCCTTGGGGGCATTTTTCTGTTTTGTGAGGCGATGCTCCTCCGCCTTAGGGGTAAAGAGAAGTGTGAGAAGGGGAACGAGAGAGAGACACAGAAAAGCAGTTGTGCGCTGACTTGGTAGAGGGAGAGGGAAGAGAGACGAAAAAGAGTAACACAAAGGCAGTGTTGGGGAAACTACAGGGATGACTGCAGAGGTGATGGTAGGGAAAGAAGGCGTGAGAGAGAGAGAGAGAGAGAGAACTAGAAAGAGCAACAAGATAGGACTTGGAAACGCACTGTTAATTAGTGCTAAAGCTGAAATGCCAGAAAAAAAGGAAAAAAAGAAAAAAATGTTCCCTAAAGTCAGCAGTGGGAGCATACATTTAACCAGTCACAGAGTAGGGTAAAACCTAAATGTGTAGAAGCAGGATATTGAAAAGAGCTAGAGAGCTTAGCAATTTCTAACAAGGGACAGACTGAAAGACCACATTAAGCATGCATTAAAGTGTTTGACAGGAGCGTGAAAAGGTGCCACGTGATGTTACCAACTGCTTTGTCGATCATAGTTAATGATAAGACATTTCAACATTAGTGCACTGCTCTTCACTGGATATTTTACAGAGGTAAAACTGTGATGAGAACTGTTGCAAAAAAAGCGGCCTTTAAATAGCCAAGTGGTATCAGATAAAATTAGCAAATTTGAAGATATTTGAACAACTACCTGTAGTGTATATGATTAATAACTTGTAGTAGTTAGACTAATAGGAACATAAGTAAGATTCTAGATGGCTAAAATAGAGGACATGATAGTAAGAAATTCGCCATTCAAGTCTTATTGTCATTTTTTGAGAAAATAATAAAAATAAAATGAAGTGGAGGAGAATATAGCAATTGCAAACGGTGGTTTTTGAAAAAATAACCGTTCGTTTGAATGAACCCTAGTTTCACGTGGAATCTTTGAGTACTATATATAAATAGCCTTCCGCCCACATTTTGTAAATTGTGTGATCTCAGATGGTAAGAAGCGGCTTCTCATCTCCCTTGCCTTTCCATGTCCTGCAAACTTCACACAGTCCGACTCCCTCAGACGACAATAAATTTGCACCATGGAACAGAAACAGTCTGTGACCGCTTCCTGAAAATGAAAACGCCTGTGCTGTGCTTTCGTTTGGGGTTTTCCGAACAGCGACGGGCTTTTGATTTATTCTTAGAAGGGCAACGAACTAGACGAGTGCCAGGGTGTGAGAAGATAACAATTTTTTAAAAGGTTTTGATCATTGGAAACTGTCTGTTTAAGGGTATACCTCACTGTGACATGCAGAAATGTAGTTTTCTCAGAGGGAAAAACTCTGCATGCTTCATCAGGGCACTCTTGATACTGTAAGAAGGATGTTATCAGACTGGCACCTATTTGGCGCCAAACTGGCACAAATCAGAGTAATGCCATGATCAGCGTGTGAGCATGCAAACAAGTAATACGAGCTGAACAATTAATTAGTTCTAAGCGCCTCACTGTTGAACTTATTTATTATACAAATTCTGTGAAACAACCGTTCTAGAATCATAAATTTGCATAATTTTTTAGTAGAGCACCAGCGTTTAGTAACACGCCCATCTTTTTAGCTTTTAGCTTTAACTTCATTGTGCCACATCTAAAAGGTACTCACAAACCCTACTGTTATACCTTTCAGTGTGTGCTGATATCTTTGTATTGAGGCACTCAGATCACTCCAAGGGCCACATTTACGACCATTTCATTTTGCGACTTCAAATTGCTATTTTTAGCGACACACAATTTGCAACTCGCAAAAAGAAAAGTACTAATGTGTCCCAGGCACATTTAGTGATTCCCAAAAGGGTCGCAATTGACCTATCTCATTAATATTCAAGAGGTAAGTAACAATTTGCGACCCATTGGGAATAGCCTGTAATCACAGGGATGGTGGCCTGCTGGGATCAGCAGACCACCATGTCTGTGATTGCTTTTTAAATAAAGCAATTTGTTTTTTAGAACAGCCAGTTTTTCTTAAAGGAAAATGGCATGCATTAAAAAAATTAAAAACAAAAAGTTTTTTAAATGTTTTAATAGTAGGCAGTGGTCGGTGGGACCGCTGCTAGCTCTTCAAAAAGTTTTTGCTACCGTTCACAAAGGGGAAGGGGTCCCCTGGGGACTGACTTGAAATAGGTGGTAAACTACATTTGTTTTGCAACAGCATTACAGGCGAAAAACAATTGTGCATCACCTGTGACTCGCTATTAGGAGGGTACGCCCTTGGCATGCCCATTCTTAACAGCGACACACAAACCCTATTTTGCGAGTTGCTAACAGTTTACCAACTTGTCGGGGTCCTTATGTAGCAGGAAGCAAAAAGGGGACAGTTATAGGGGCACTATGGGATCATTAATAATTGGACACCACACAGTATGAACAGTGGTCGGGCCGGAAGTCACGAGCGACTCCCGTCCTTTTATTCATAGCCTTCTGGCCACGCCTAGCCAGAAGGTGCTACAATGTGTGCTTGTGGTTCCGGGGCTCAGCCGAGACCCTCTGAACACTAGAGCGCTACATCCCTTCCCAAGTTAGTCTTTTAACCACAATCAGGTTCATTACCATTAACAAGCAAAGTCCGCTAGCTTCTGGTTGGGTCTTGGGTTAGGTCGGGGATCATATCGCTGCCTCCCTCTTGCTGGTGTTCGTGCAACACTTGGTCGGGGAGGAGAATGCGACAGTGGCAATGTTGCGTTAGGAAGTGATTCTGTGTGGGCATGCTCTTCTTCTCTTTTAGTGGGATCATCTGCCCCGGGTTTATCAACTTGCTCTTCACAAACAGAGTCAGATGGAATTTTTTTGAACCACGAGACATTGCGTGTCACCTCCTCTCCGTTCCTCTGCAAGGTTATCGCAGTTCCTTTGGAGTTTTTGATTGTCCATGGTTCAGCCTCATAAGGAGTGCGGAATTTCCTGCAGGGTCGCTTGGCTCGGATCAGCACGGTGTCTCTGGGCGTGAGTGATCGTTCATGAGCTCTTCGCTTCCTGCTTGCTCTGTCATTGTTCCGCCTTCTTCTTTCTTGGGTGTCCTCAGGGGAGTATGGTTCCGGCCTCCAGTTTTCAGCCATCGGAAGTATGTCCTTCCGGGATCCTGCAAGCATGAGCAACCATGGTGATCTCTGAGTGGTGCTGTGGGGCGTACTTCGATATTCTCCGAGAAAACGTTGAAGCGCACTCCCAGGTTCGATGCCTTCCATGGCGACAATTCTTATGATCTTGTTAATGGTTTGCATGAATCTTTCGACCTCGCCATTGGCCTGTGGCCACTGTGGCGTGATTCGATGATGCTTCACCCTAATTCTCGCAGGAATTCCTTGAAGTCACTCCCTTGAAATGGGGGTCCGTTATCGGTCTTGAGAATCTGTGGGATTCCAAACATAGCGAAGACTTTGTCTAGGATCGGTTGATCGTTCACAAAGCTAGTGGATGCAGCCACCTCCACAATGGGGTATTTAGTGTAACTAACTATGAGCACTACCGTTACTCTCCCGTCGGGAAAACTGCCAAAGTCTAGACTGACCCATGACCATGGGGTTGGTGCCGGGTCTTCTGTGATTATGGGTGCTGGTGTTTCAAAGGTACTGGTCAGCTGACATGCCCTGCAACTCTGTACCACTTTGTCGACATTGCTTTCTAAATCACGAAACCACACTTTTTCGCGCATTCTGGCTTTCATGCGTCGGGTGTCTTGATGTCCTGAGTGGGCTAGCACCGTTGCTCGCTCCTGGAGAGTCAGAGGTATCACAATCCGGCACCCTCGAATATCAGTCCATTTTCTGCCATGCTGAGTTCATTTTGTACCTTCCAGAATTTTCCCAGCCGGGATCGATCTACCTCACTCCAGTCCTGGGTGTTTCATAGAAACCAGCCCAGGATCCTGTTTGAATTACGTCGATGACCCTTTGAATCAATATGTCATTGGTATATTCATCCACAATCACGGGTGCTGATACTGCTTGGGGGCATGACCATTGTGCTATCATGTTTACTGACTCTTCCATTTGGGTATCTTGCTCGTCTTCGGTCACTACCCCTGCAGCCGGGTGTCGAGATAGGAAGTTGGCCGGATTTTTTGCTCCAGGTCTATAGACGAGGTCCATCTGATTTTTTTGTATTTGGATTGCCCATCGTTGAATTCGAGGCGGTGGATGAGGCAATAGAGGAATTAGTGGTTGGTGGTCTGTGACCATTCGGAATCGGCATCCAGTGATGTATAAATGGAAGTGAATGCAAGCCCATTTGACAGCCAAGGCTTCTCTCTCTATCTGGGAATATCTTGCTTCAGTTGCGGTGAGTGCCTTGCGAGCAAAGGCTAGAGGGGCCCATATTCGTGGCTCTGTCTCCTGGGTCAATAGTGCGCCCAAACCGACGGGACTGGCATCTACTAATATCTCCGTCCGTTTCGATGTATCAAAGTACGCCATGGTGGTTCCATCTAGTAAAGCGTCTTTGATTTTGTTGAACGCTTCTTCTTCTTCGTTTCGGGCCCACTTCCAGGGGCTATCTTTCTTTGTCAGGTTGCGGAGGGGTTCTGCGATAGTTGCTAGGCTGGGGATGAATCTTGCACAGTATTGGGCCATGCCCAGGAAGCTTCTTACTTCCGATGCTGTCATCGGGCAGGTGCATGCTTGATGGCTTGGGACTTCCGGAGGTCCACTCTGACTCCTTCAGCATCAAACACGTATCCAAAGAATTCTATGGATTTCAGGAAGAGCTTGCATTTATCCTTGTGCAGGGTTACTCCGTGTTCTGCCAGCCTTGTGAGGGTTGCTCTCAACAGGCGGTGATGTTCCTCGCTTGTTTTAGAGTGTATTAAGATGTCATCGCTGACGTTGAGCACTCCTTGTAGACCTGATAGTATCTCTTTGATGGTGTTCTGGAATATTTCAATGGCTGAAGATATTCCGAAGTTTAATCGCTTGTAGCGTCTGAGGCCTAGGTGGGTCGAGAATGTGGTGATGTACCTACTCTCTTCTGCCAACCTGAACTGGTGGTAGCCAGCGTTCAAATCTAGTTTTGAAAACCACTGGGCTCCGTTAAGGTCTGTTAAGATGTTATCTACTGTCTGCGTAATGTGTCTTTCTCTTTTGATCGCTTTGTTGGGCATCTGCATATCAATGCAAATCGTTATCTTCCCGGGCTGTCAAGGCTTTTTTGCTATCACCATGGGTGACACACACGGTGTTGGGCCAGTCACTTTTTCAATGACTCCTTGTTTCTCTAATTGGGCGAGTTCTTGTTCTACGGCTGCCCGCAGGTGGAATGGAATCCTCCTGTGTCTCAGCGCGATTGGCTGGATGGCCTTGTCAATATGGAGCTTCACAGGTGGACCCTTGACTGTTCCTAGGCCTTCAAAGAGCGATGGGAAGAGTTGCAAGATGTCTTCGGTTTGTAGGCTCTTCACTGCATTGGCAAACGCAATGAGGTTCAGGTCTTCCGCTGTGTGACTCCCGACCAGGAGATCAGCTTCTTTGTCCACGACGTGGAAGGTCGTTGTCACTTCTCGTTCTTCGGACTTGACTTGTACTACCATCTTTCCACGCAGGGGGAGCGGTTCCTGGCTTCCATACGTCAATATCCGGACTGTTGATGGAGTTAGTTGCGGTTTTGGGTTGAGTGCCTTGTAGTGCTGTATCCCCATCACATTAAAGGTGGCGCCTATGTTTATTACTCCTGTTACCGATGACCCATCGATTTGGATTTGGCATTTAGGTTGCGGCCTCCTCCGTCTCTTCAGGTCACTTGTGAAGGATACAAAGTAGCATTCATCATCCTCTTCTGTCGAGGAGTCCTCTAGGAAGTCGTATCGCCGATGTTGGGGCTTCGCTGACCGGGGTAACTGGGCATCATCTAGTGCTAACTGCCTTACGGTTCCTGACAGCGTCTTTTTCCCGGACTGAGTCCTTCCGCAGAAACCTCCTATGCAGACGCTGGCGAAGTGGTTCGGCACTCCACACTTTGAGCATGTCTTTCCACGAGCGGGGCAGCCTTCTGAACCATGTTCTTCACGTCCGCAATAGCCACATAGCGATCGTCGCGGGGTTCTTGTTGGCCATCGCCCACGCCCACTGCGGCCAGGGTTGTGGACGGCGTCAACTCTTTCGGTCTTTACTGTTGCTCCTGTGTCTGCGTTGGGGTTAAGAGCGGCCTCCATTGCTGAGGACCTGACATCTGATAATTCATGTGACCACGCCAGAAGTAGTATTTCTTCTGGTGTGATGTGAGGTTGACGCAATATCAGCGTCCTCAGAGGTTTGTTGTGACATCCCTGTATCAGCTGCTCGGTGACTTCCTTCGTTTGATCATCTTCTGGGCACGTGCTGATCAGCTCTCTTAATCGTGCGTGGAAGGCGTCCAATGTCTCTCCTTCTCTCTGTCTTGATTGCCGGAATTTGAATCGCTCGTAATGTGGGTTGAGCTGTGGGTCGAAGTGTGCATTCAAAGCTCGCACCGCGGCATCATTATCATCTGCTCCTCCTTTATTCGGGAAATGAGCGAAAAGCTTGTAGATTTCTTTGCCACCAAAATGTAGCAACAGTGATCATTTGACTTCGTTGTCTTTTACCTTGGTGGCTACGAAGTGGGAAACATCACTTACAACGCAACTTTTACCATGCAGTGCCTTTACATTGCAACTGTTACAACGCATACCATTACAACGCATTGCGCTGGGGGGCGCTCTAGGATAGGGAATAGGTTAATTTACTATCCAATAACCTTCCCTACTATCCACGGGGACTGGAGTTGGAATAGTAAATTAAACTATTCACTATCCAACACCCAAAAGCACTATGCGTTGTAATGGTATGCGATGTAAAAACCGCGTTGTAAAAGCATGCGATGTAAAAGCATGCATTGTAATGTCGTACATCCCTACGAAGTAGTTATTCAGCCGTCCTAGCCATACTGCCCACCTCGTGGCCGCTGTTGCTGGATCAACCAGCTCGCTAAAAGGGGGTAGCGCTTGTATCTGCGAGTGCGCTGACTGCTGTGCCTGGGGTCCTGCTTGCTGCACCTGGGGTGGTCCCTCTGGATGGCAGGGCTTGTTGTTGTCCTCCTGCCGCAGCATTCGGTGGGTTTCCTGCTTGTTGCCCTCCGGCGGCTGCATTTGGTGGGTTTGACATGGTGGTGACTGAGTCTTTTGCTAGCTTTGCTTGTTGGTGCTAGTGTTTGTTTATTGCTTCTGCTTGACTCTACTGTTTGATGTGCCTCCGTGCCTGTGTGAGCGCTTGGTTGGACTAGTGCTTGTTTATTTCCGTGATTGGTTGTGCCAATGCTTGTTCGGGTTTGTCCTTTGGGCCAATGCTTGTTTGCTTAAATGCTTGTTTGCTTATTGTTTTTTTTTTCTGTTCCCCTTTTGTGCGCAGCTCTCGCGCACACGTGCTTCTGGGCTTTTCTTCAGCCCTGCCGGTGATTTTGCCTCGCGCTGCGGTGGAGGCCTCTACACGCGTCTCTGGCGCTGGGGCTGGCCTCGTGTCTACTGCGCCTGGGCGCACTCTGTCTTCGGCCGATCGGGCCTCTCCAGCGCTGGGCCTGATTTCCTTCGTGTTCCTCGGCTTCGCGCCTGCCGGTTCCTCATGCAGCTTTTGCTCACGCTGCTTACCGGCTTGGGCATTCGAGACCACGGGCTCTGCTAGGGACTCCAGCTGTCTCCGGTTCTTCGGCGGCCGCGTCGCAGGCCATTCTGGTGCCGGTGGTCACGCTGCAGGCTGCTCCGGTGAGATGCCTCTTTCGGGGGTCCACTCTGACGGGATCCCACCCTCGTCACCAGTGTCAGGGTCCTTATGTAGCAGGAAGCAAAAAGGGGACAGTTATAAGGGCACTATGGGATCATTAATAATTGGACACCACACAGTATGAACAGTGGTCGGGCCGGAAGTCACGAGCGAGTCCCGTCCTTTTATTCATAGCCTTCTGGCCACGCCTAGCCAGAAGGTGCTACAATGTGTGCTTGTGGTTCCGGGGCTCAGCCGAGACCCTCTGAACACTAGAGCGCTACATCCCTTCCCAAGTTAGTCTTTTAACCACAATCAGGTTCATTACCATTAACAAGCAAAGTCCGCTAGCTTCTGGTTGGGTCTTGGGTTAGGTCGGGGATCATATCGCTGCCTCCCTCTTGCTGGTGTTCGTGCAACACTTGGTCGGGGAGGAGAATGCGACGGTGGCAATGTTGCGTTAGGAAGTGATTCTGTGTGGGCATGCTCTTTTTCTCTTTCAGTGGGATCATCTGCCCTGGGTTTATCAACTTGCTCTTCACAACCAGAGTCAGATGGAATTCGTTTGAACCACGAGACATTGCGTGTCACCTCCTCTCCGTTCCTCTGCACGGTTATCGCAGTTCCTTTGGAGTTTTTGATTGTCCATGGTTCAGCCTCATAAGGAGTGCGGAATTTCCTGCAGGGTCGCTTGGCTCGGATCAGCACGGTGTCTCTGGGCGTGAGTGATCGTTCATGACCTCTTCGCTTCCTGCTTGCTCTGTCATTGTTCCGCCTTCTTCTTTCTTGGGTGTCCTCAGGGGAGTATGGTTCCGGCCTCCAGTTTTCAGCCATCGGAAGTATGTCCTTCCGGAATCCTGCAAGCATGAGCGACCATGGTGATCTCTGAGTGGTGCTGTGGGGCGTACTTCGATATTCTCCGAGAAAACGTTGAAGCGCACTCTCAGGTTCGATGCCTTCCATGGCGACGATTCTTATGATCTTGTTAATGGTTTGCATGAATCTTTCGACCTCGCCATTGGCCTGTGGCCACTGTGGCGTGATTCGATGATGCTTCACCCCTAATTCTCGCAGGAATTCCTTGAAGTCACTCCCTTGAAATGGGCGTCCGTTATCGGTCTTGAGAATCTGTGGGATTCCAAACATAGCAAAGACTTTGTCTAGGATCGGTTGAACGTTCACAAAGCTAGTGGATGCAGCCACCTCCAAAATGGGGTATTTAGTGTAACTATCTATGAGCACTACCGTTACTCTCCCGTCGGGAAAACTGCCAAAGTCTAGACTGACCCATGACCATGGGGCTGGTGCCGGGTCTTCTGTGATTATGGGTGCTGGTGTTTCAAAGGTACTGGTCAGCTGACATGCCCTGCAACTCTGTACCACTTTGTCGACATTGCTTCCTAAATCAGGAAACCACACTTTTTCGCGCATTCTGGCTTTCATGCTTCGGGTGTCTTGATGTCCTGAGTGGGCTAATAATATAATAATAATATCCACATTTGTAAAGCGCACAATCACCCGTATGGGTCTCTAGGCGCTGGGGGCCGTTGGGAAGATTAAGCAAGCTATTGCCCAGAGTCACATGGTGCTGAGCTAATCAGCCGCCGGTGCCGGGGATCGAACCGTGATCCCCAGATTCCAGCGTCAGTCGCCCTGGCCGCTGCACCACACCTCTTCCCCTAGCTTCGGCTAGCACCATTGCTCGCTCCTGGAGAGTCAGTGGTATCACAATCCGGCGCCCTCGAATATCAGTCCATTTTCTGCCATGCTGAGTTCATTGTGTACCTTCCAGAATTTTCCCAGCCGGGATCGATCTACCTCACTCCAGTCCTGGGTGTTTCATAGAAACCCATTCCAGGATCCTGTTTGAATTACGTCGATGACCCTTTGAATCAATATGTCATTGGGATATTCATCCACAATCACGGGTGCTGATACTGCTTGGGGGCATGACCATTGTGCTATCATGTTTACTGACTCTTCCATTTGGGTATCTTGCTCGTCTTCGGTCACTACCCCTGCAGCCGGGTGTCGAGATAGGAAGTCGGCCGGATGTTTTGCTCCGGGTCTATAGACGAGGTCCATCTGATTTTTTTGTATTTGGATTGCCCATCGTTCAATTCGAGGCGGTGGATGAGGCAATAGAGGAATTAGTGGTTGGTGGTCTGTGACCATTCGGAAAGGGCATCCAGTGATGTATAAATGGAAGTGAATGCAAGCCCATTTGATAGCTAAGGCTTTTCTCTCTATCTGGGAATATCTTGCTTCAGTTGCGGTGAGTGCCTTGCGAGCAAAGGCTAGAGGGGGCCATATTCCTGGCTCTGTCTCCTGGGTCAGTAGTGCGCCCAAACCGACGGGACTGGCATCTACTAATATCTCCGTCCGTTTCGATGTATCAAAGTACACCATGGTGGTTCCATCTAGTAAAGCGTCTTTGATTTTGTTGAACGCTTCTTCTTCTTCCTCTCGGGCACACTTCCAGGGGCTATCTGTCTTTGTCAGGTTGCGGAGGGGTTCTGCGATAGTTGCTAGGCTGGGGATGAATCTTGCACAGTATTGGGCCGTGCCCAGAAAACTTCTTACTTCCGACACTGTCATCGGGCAGGTGCATGCTTGATGGCTTGGGATTTCCGGGGGTCCACTCTGACTCCTTCAGCATCAAACACGTATCCAAAGAATTCTATGGATTTCGGGAAGAGCTTGCATTTATCCTTGTGCAGGGTTACTCCGTGTTCTGCCAGCCTTTTGAGGGTTGTTCTCAACCGGCGGTGATGTTCCTCGCTTGTTTTAGAGTGTATTAAGATGTCATCGCTGACGTTGAGCACTCCTTGTAGACCTGATAGTATCTCTTTGATGGTGTTCTGGAATATTTCAGCAGCTGAAGATATTCCGAAGTTTAATCGCTTGTAGCGTCTGAGGCCTAGGTGGGTCGAGAATGTGGTGATGTACCTACTCTCTTCTGCCAACCTGAACTGGTGGTAGCCAGCGTTCAAATCTAGTTTTGAAAACCACTGGGCTCCGTTAAGGTCTGTTAAGATGTTATCTACTGTCGGCGTAATGTGTCTTTCTCTTTTGATCGCTTTGTTGGGCATCTGCATATCAATGCAAATCGTTATCTTCCCGGGCTGTCAAGGCTTTTTTGCTATCACCATGGGTGACACACACGGTGTTGGGCCAGTCACTTTTTCAATGACTCCTTGTTTCTCTAATTGGGCGAGTTCTTGTTCTACGGCTGCCTGCAGGTGGAATGGAATCCTCCTGTGTCTCAGCGCGATTGGCTGGATGGCCTTGTCAATATGGAGCTTCACAGGTGGCCCCTTGATTGTTCCTAGGCCTTCAAAGAGCGATGGGAAGAGTTGCAAGATGTCTTCGGTTTGTAGGCTCTTCACTGCATTGGCAAACGCAATGAGGTTCAGGTCTTCCGCTGTGTGACTCCCGACCAGGAGATCAGCTTCTTTGTCCACGACGTGGAAGGTCGTTGTCACTTCTCGTTCTTCGGACTTGACTTGTACTACCATCTTTCCACGCAGGGGGAGCGTTTCTTGGCTTCCATACGTCAATATCCGGACTGTTGATGGAGTTAGTTGCGGTTTTGGGTTGAGTGCCTTGTAGTGCTGTATCCCCATCACATTAAAGGTGGCGCCTGTGTTTATTACTCCTGTTACCGATGACCCATCGATTTGGATTTGGCATTTAGGTTGCGGCCTCCTCCGTCTCTTCAGGTCACTTGTGAAGGATACAAAGTAGCATTCATCATCCTCTTCTGTCGAGGAGTCCTCTAGGCAGTCGTATCGCCGATGTTGGGGCTTCGCTGACCGGAGTAACTGGGCATCATCTAGTGCTAACTGCCTTACAGTTCCTGACAGCGTCTTTTTCCCGGACTGAGTCCTTCCGCAGAAACCTCCTATGCAGACGCTGGCGAAGTGGTTCGGCACTCCACACTTTGAGCATGTCTTTCCACGAGCGGGGCAGTCTTCTGAACCATGTTCTTCACGTCCGCAATAGCCACATAGCGATCGTCGCGGGGTTCTTGTTGGCCATCGCCCATGCCCACTGCGGCCAGGGTTGTGGACGGCGTCAACTCTTTCGGTCTTTACTGTTGCTCCTGTGTCTGCGTTGGGGTTAAGAGCGGCCTCCATTGCTGAGGACCTGACATCTGATAATTCATGCGACCACGCCAGAAGTAGTATTTCTTCTGGTGTGATGTGGGGTTGACGCAATATCAGCGTCCTCAGAGGTTTGTTGTGACATCCCTGTATCAGCTGCTCGGTGACTTCCTTCGTTTGATCATCTTCTGGGCACGTGCTGATCAGCTCTCTTAATCGTGCGTGGAAGGCGTCCAATGTCTCTCCTTCTCTCTGTCTTGATTGCCGGAATTTGAATCGCTCGTAATGTGGGTTGAGCTGTGGGTCGAAGTGTGCATTCAAAGCTCGCACCGCGGCATCATAATCATCTGCTCCTCCTTTATTCGAGAGATGAGCGAAAAGCTTGTAGATTTCTTCGCCACCAAAATGTAGCAACAGTGATCATTTGACTTCGTTGTCTTTTTCCTTGGTGGCTACGAAGTGGGAAACATCACTTACAACGCAACTTTTACCATGCAGTGCCTTTACATCGCAACTGTTACAACGCATACCATTACAACGCATTGCGCTGGGGGGCGCTCTAGGATAGGGAATAGGTTAATTTACTATCCAATAACCTTCCCTACTATCCACGGGGACTGGAGTTGGAATAGTAAATTAAACTATTCACTATCCAACACCCAAAAGCACTATGCGTTGTAATGGTATGCGATGTAAAAACCGCGTTGTAAAAGCATGCGATGTAAAAGCATGCGTTGTAATGTCGTACATCCCTACGAAGTAGTTATTCAGCCGTCCTAGCCATACTGCCCACCTCGTGGCCGCTGTTGCTGGATCAACCAGCTCGCTAAAAGGGGGTAGCGCTTGTATCTGCGAGTGCGCTGACTGCTGTGCCTGGGGTCCTGCTTGCTGCACCTGGGGTGGTCCCTCTGGATGGCAGGGCTTGTTGTTGTCCTCCTGCCGCAGCATTCGGTGGGTTTCCTGCTTGTTGCCCTCCGGCGGCTGCATTTGGTGGGTTTGACATGGTGGTGACTGAGTCTTTTGCTAGCTTTGCTTGTTGGTGCTAGTGTTTGTTTATTGCTTCTGCTTGACTCTACTGTTTGATGTGCCTCCGTGCCTGTGTGAGCGCTTGGTTGGACTAGTGCTTGTTTATTTCCGTGATTGGTTGTGCCAATGCTTGTTCGGGTTTGTCCTTTGGGCCAATGCTTGTTTGCTTAAATGCTTGTTTGCTTATTGTTTTTTTTTTCTGTTCCCCTTTTGTGCGCAGCTCTCGCGCACACGTGCTTCTGGGCTTTTCTTCAGCCCTGCCGGTGATTTTGCCTCGCGCTGCGGTGGAGGCCTCTACACGCGTCTCTGGCGCTGGGGCTGGCCTCGTGTCTACTGCGCCTGCGCGCACTCTGTTTTCGGCCGATCGGGCCTCTCCAGCGCTGGGCCTGATTTCCTTCGTGTTCCTCGGCTTCGCGCCTGCCGGTTCCTCATGCAGCTTTTGCTCACGCTGCTTACCGGCTTGGGCCTTCGAGACCACGGGCTCTGCTAGGGACTCCAGCTGTCTCCGGTTCTTCGGCGGCCGCGTCGCAGGCCGTTCTGGTGCTGGTGGTCACGCTGCAGGCTGCTCCGGTGAGATGCCTCTTTCGGGGGTCCACTCTGACGGGATCCCACCCTCGTCACCAGTGTCAGGGTCCTTATGTAGCAGGAAGCAAAAAGGGGACAGTTATATGGGCACTATGGGATCATTAATAATTGGACACCTCACAGTATGAACAGTGGTCGGGCCGGAAGTCACGAGCGAGTCCCGTCCTTTTATTCATAGCCTTCTGGCCACGCCTAGCCAGAAGGTGCTACAATGTGTGCTTGTGGTTTCGGGGCTCAGCCGAGACCCTCTGAACACTAGAGCGCTACATCCCTTCCCAAGTTAGTCTTTTAACCACAATCAGGTTCATTACCATTAACAAGCAAAGTCCGCTAGCTTCTGGTTGGGTCTTGGGTTAGGTCGGGGATCATATCGCTGCCTCCCTCTTGCTGGTGTTCGTGCAACACTTGGTCGGGGAGGAGAATGTGACGGTGGCAATGTTGCGTTAGGAAGTGATTCTGTGTGGGCATGCTCTTTTTCTCTTTCAGTGGGATCATCTGCCCCGGGTTTATCAACTTGCTCTTCACAACCAGAGTCAGATGGAATTCGTTTGAACCACGAGACATTTCGTGTCGCCTCCTTTCCGTTCCTCTGCATGGTTATCGCAGTTCCTTTGGAGTTTTTGATTGTCCATGGTTCAGCCTCATAAGGAGTGCGGAATTTCCTGCAGGGTCGCTTGGCTCGGATCAGCACGGTGTCTCTGGGCGTGAGTGATCGTTCATGAGCTCTTCGCTTCCTGCTTGCTCTGTCATTGTTCCGCCTTCTTCTTTCTTGGGTGTCCTCAGGGGAGTATGGTTCCGGCCTCCAGTTTTCAGCCATCGGAAGTATGTCCTTCCGGGATCCTGCAAGCATGAGCGACCATGGTGATCTCTGAGTGGTGCTGTGGGGCGTACTTCAATATTCTCCGAGAAAACGTTGAAGCGCACTCTCAGGTTCGATGCCTTCCATGGCGACGATTCTTATGATCTTGTTAATGGTTTGCATGAATCTTTCGACCTCGCCATTGGCCTGTGGCCACTGTGGCGTGATTCGATGATGCTTCACCCCTAATTATCGCAGGAATTCCTTGAAGTCACTCCCTTGAAATTGGCGTCCGTTATCGGTCTTGAGAATCTGTGGGATTCCAAACATAGCAAAGACTTTGTCTAGGATCGGTTGAACGTTCACAAAGCTAGTGGATGCAGCCACCTCCACAATGGGGTATTTAGTGTAACTATCTATGAGCACTACCGTTACTCTCCCGTCGGGAAAACTGCCAAAGTCTAGACTGACCCATGACCATGGGGCTGGTGCCGGGTCTTCTGTGATTATGGGTGCTGGTGTTTCAAAGGTACTGGTCAGCTGACATGCCCTGCAACTCTGTACCACTTTGTCGACATTGCTTTCTAAATCAGGAAACCACACTTTTTCGCGCATTCTGGCTTTCATGCGTCGGGTGTCTTGATGTCCTGAGTGGGCTAATAATATAATAATAATATCCACATTTGTAAAGCGCACAATCACCCGTATGGGTCTCTAGGCGCTGGGAGCCGTTGGGGAGATTAAGCAAGCTATTGCCCAGAGTCACAAGGTGCTGAGCTAATCAGCCGCCGGTGCCGGGGATCGAACCGTGATCACCAGATTCCAGCGTCAGTCGCCCTGGCCGCTGCGCCACACCTCTTCCCCTAGCTTCGGCTAGCACCATTGCTCGCTCCTGGAGAGTCAGTGGTATCACAATCCGGCGCCCTCGAATATCAGTCCATTTTATGCCATGCTGAGTTCATTGTGTACCTTCCAGAATTTTCCCAGCCGGGATCGATCTACCTCACTCCAGTCCTGGGTGTTTCATAGAAACCCATTCCAGGATCCTGTTTGAATTACGTCGATGACCCTTTGAATCAATATGTCATTGGGATATTCATCCACAATCACGGGTGCTGATACTGCTTGGGGGCATGACCATTGTGCTATCATGTTTACTGACTCTTCCATTTGGGTATCTTGCTCGTCTTCGGTCACTACCCCTGCAGCCGGGTGTCGAGATAGGAAGTCGGCCGGATGTTTTGCTCCGGGTCTATAGACGAGGTCCATCTGATTTTTTTGTATTTAGATTGCCCATCGTTCAATTCGAGGCGGTGGATGAGGCAATAGAGGAATTAGTGGTTGGTGGTTTGTGACCATTCGGAAAGGGCATCCAGTGATGTATAAATGGAAGTGAATGCAAGCCCATTTGACAGCTAAGTCTTTTCTCTCTATCTGGGAATATCTTGCTTCAGTTGCGGTGAGTGCCTTGCGAGCAAAGGCTAGAGGGGCCCATATTCCTGGCTCTGTCTCCTGGGTCAGTAGTGCGCCCAAACCGACGGGACTGGCATCTACTAATATCTCCGTCCGTTTCGATGTATCAAAGTACGCCATGGTGGTTCCATCTAGTAAAGCGTCTTTGATTTTGTTGAACGCTTCTTCTTCTTCCTCTCGGGCACACTTCCAGGGGCTATCTGTCTTTGTCAGGTTGCGGAGGGGTTCTGCGATAGTTGCTAGGCTGGGGATGAATTTTGCACAGTATTGGGCCATGCCCAGGAAACTTCTTACTTCCGACGCTGTCATCGGGCAGGTGCATGCTTGATGGCTTGGGATTTCCGGGGGTCCACTCTGACTCCTTCAGCATCAAACACGTATCCAAAAAATTCTATGGATTTCGGGAAGAGCTTGCATTTATCCTTGTGCAGGGTTACTCCGTGTTCTGCCAGCCTTTTGAGGGTTGTTCTCAACCGGCGGTGATGTTCCTCGCTTGTTTTAGAGTGTATTAAGATGTCATCGCTGACGTTGAGCACTCCTTGTAGACCTGATAGTATCTCTTTGATGGTGTTCTGGAATATTTCAGCGGCTGAAGATATTCCGAAGTTTGATCGCTTGTAGCGTCTGAGGCCTAGGTGGGTCGAGAATGTGGTGATGTACCTACTCTCTTCTGCCAACCTGAACTGGTGGTAGCCAGCGTTCAAATCTAGTTTTGAAAACCACTGGGCTCCGTTAAGGTCTGTTAAGATGTTATCTACTGTTGGCGTAATGTGTCTTTCTCTTTTGATCGCTTTGTTGGGCATCTGCATATCAATGCAAATCGTTATCTTCCCGAGCTGTCAAGGCTTTTTTGCTATCACCATGGGTGACACACACGGTGTTGGGCCAGACACTTTTTCAATGACTCCTTGTTTCTCTAATTGGGCGAGTTCTTGTTCTACGGCTGCCTGCAGGTGGAATGGAATCCTCCTGTGTCTCAGCGCGATTGGCTGGATGGCCTTGTCAATATGGAGCTTCACAGGTGGCCCCTTGATTGTTCCTAGGCCTTCAAAGAGCGATGGGAAGAGTTGCAAGATGTCTTCGGTTTGTAGGCTCTTCACTGCATTGGAAAACGCAATGAGGTTCAGGTCTTCCGCTGTGTGACTCCCGACCAGGAGATCAGCTTCTTTGTCCACGACGTGGAAGGTCGTTGTCACTTCTCGTTCTTCGGACTTGACTTGTACTACCATCTTTCCACGCAGGGGGAGCGGTTCTTGGCTTCCATACGTCAATATCCGGACTGTTGATGGAGTTAGTTGCGGTTTTGGGTTGAGTGCCTTGTAGTGCTGTATCCCCATCACATTAAAGGTGGCGCCTGTGTTTATTACTCCTGTTACCGATGACCCATCGATTTGGATTTGGCATTTAGGTTGCGGCCTCCTCCGTCTCTTCAGGTCACTTGTGAAGGATACAAAGTAGCATTCATCATCCTCTTCTGTCGAGGAGTCCTCTAGGCAGTCGTATCGCCGATGTTGGGGCTTCGCTGACCGGAGTAACTGGGCATCATCTAGTGCTAACTGCCTTACGGTTCCTGACAGCGTCTTTTTCCCGGACTGAGTCCTTCCGCAGAAACCTCCTATGCAGACGCTGGCGAAGTGGTTCGGCACTCCACACTTTGAGCATGTCTTTCCACGAGCGGGGCAGTCTTCTGAACCATGTTCTTCACGTCCGCAATAGCCACATAGCGATCGTCGCGGGGTTCTTGTTGGCCATCGCCCATGCCCACTGCGGCCAGGGTTGTGGACGGCGTCAACTCTTTCGGTCTTTACTGTTGCTCCTGTGTCTGCGTTGGGGTTAAGAGCGGCCTCCATTGCTGAGGACCTGACATCTGATAATTCATGCGACCACGCCAGAAGTAGTATTTCTTCTGGTGTGATGTGGGGTTGACGCAATATCAGCGTCCTCAGAGGTTTGTTGTGACATCCCTGTATCAGCTGCGCGGTGACTTCCTTCGTTTGATCATCTTCTGGGCACATGCTGATCAGCTCTCTTAATCGTGCGTGGAAGGCGTCCAATGTCTCTCCTTCTCTCTGTCTTGATTGCCGGAATTTGAATTGCTCGTAATGTGGGTTGAGCTGTGGGTCGAAGTGTGCATTCAAAGCTCGCACCGCGGCATCATAATCATCTGCTCCTCCTTTATTCGAGAGATGAGCGAAAAGCTTGTAGATTTCTTCGCCACCAAAATGTAGCAACAGTGATTATTTGACTTCGTTGTCTTTTTCCTTGGTGGCTACGAAGTGGGAAACATCACTTACAACGCAACTTTTACCATGCAGTGCCTTTACATCGCAACTGTTACAACGCATACCATTACAACGCATTGCGCTGGGGGGTGCTCTAGGATAGGGAATAGGTTAATTTACTATCCAATAACCTTCCCTACTATCCACGGGGACTGGAGTTGGAATAGTAAATTAAACTATTCACTATCCAACACCCAAAAGCACTATGCGTTGTAATGGTATGCGATGTAAAAAACGCGTTGTAAAAGCATGCAATGTAAAAGCATGCGTTGTAATGTCGTACATCCCTACGAAGTAGTTATTCAGCCGTCCTAGCCATACTGCCCACCTCGTGGCCGCTGTTGCTGGATCAACCAGCTCGCTAAAAGGGGGTAGCGCTTGTATCTGCGAGTGCGCTGACTGCTGTGCCTGGGGTCCTGCTTGCTGCACCTGGGGTGGTCCCTCTGGATGGCAGGGCTTGTTGTTGTCCTCCTGCCGCAGCATTCGGTGGGTTTCCTGCTTGTGGCCCTCCTTCGGCAGCATTTGGTGGGTTTGACATGGTGGTGACTGAGTCTTTTGCTAGCTTTGCTTGTTGGTGCTAGTGTTTGTTTATTGCTTCTGCTTGACTCTACTGTTTGATGTGCCTCCGTGCCTCTGTGAGCGCTTGGTTGGACTAGTGCTTGTTTATTTCCGTGATTGGTTGTGCCAATGCTTGTTCGGGTTTGTCCTTTGGGCCAATGCTTGTTTGCTTAAATGCTTGTTTGCTTATTGTTTTTTTTTTTCTGTTCCCCTTTTGTGCGCAGCTCTCGCGCACATGTGCTTCTGGGCTTTTCTTCAGCCCTGCCGGTGATTTTGCCTCGCGCTGCGGTGGAGGCCTCTACACGCGTCTCTGGCGCTGGGGCTGGCCTCGTGTCTACTGCGCCTGCGCGCACTCTGTCTTCGGCCGATCGGGCCTCTCCAGCGCTGGGCCTGATTTCCTTCGTGTTCCTCGGCTTCGCGCCTGCCGGTTCCTCATGCAGCTTTTGCTCACGCTGCTTACCGGCTTGGGCCTTCGAGACCACGGGCTCTGCTAGGGACTCCAGCTGTCTCCGGTTCTTCGGCGGCCGCGTCGCAGGCCGTTCTGGTGCCGGTGGTCACGCTGCAGGCTGCTCCGGTGAGATGCCTCTTTCGGAGGTCCACTCTGACGGGATCCCACCCTCGTCACCAGTGTCAGGGTCCTTATGTAGCAGGAAGCAAAAAGGGGACAGTTATAAGGGCACTATGGGATCATTAATAATTGGACACCACACAGTATGAACAGTGGTCGGGCCGGAAGTCACGAGCGAGTCCCGTCCTTTTATTCATAGCCTTCTGGCCACGCCTAGCCAGAAGGTGCTACAATGTGTGCTTGTGGTTCCGGGGCTCAGCCGAGACCCTCTGAACACTAGAGCGCTACATCCCTTCCCAAGTTAGTCTTTTAACCACAATCAGGTTCATTACCATTAACAAGCAAAGTCCGCTAGCTTCTGGTTGGGTCTTGGGTTAGGTCGGGGATCATATCGCTGCCTCCCTCTTGCTGGTGTTCGTTCAACACTTGGTCGGGGAGGAGAATGCGACGGTGGCAATGTTGCGTTAGTAAGTGATTCTGTGTGAGCATGCTCTTTTTCTCTTTCAGTGGGATCATCTGCCCCGGGTTTATCAACTTGCTCTTCACAACCAGAGTCAGATGGAATTTGTTTGAACCACGAGACATTGCGTGTCACCTCCTCTCCGTTCCTCTGCACGGTTATCGCAGTTCCTTTGGAGTTTTTGATTGTCCATGGTTCAGCCTCATAAGGAGTGCGGAATTTCCTGCAGGGTCGCTTGGCTCGGATCAGCACGGTGTCTCTGGGCATGAGTGATCGTTCATGAGCTCTTCGCTTCCTGCTTGCTCTGTCATTGTTCCGCCTTCTTCTTTCTTGGGTGTCCTCAGGGGAGTATGGTTCCGGCCTCCAGTTTTCAGCCATCGGAAGTATGTCCTTCCGGGATCCTGCAAGCATGAGCGACCATGGTGATCTCTGAGTGGTGCTGTGGGGCGTACCTCGATATTCTCCGAGAAAACGTTGAAGCGCACTCTCAGGTTCGATGCCTTCCATGGCGACGATTCTTATGATCTTGTTAATGGTTTGCATGAATCTTTCGACCTCGCCATTGGCCTGTGGCCACTGTGGCGTGATTCAATGATGCTTCACCCCTAATTCTCGCAGGAATTCCTTGAAGTCACTCCCTTGAAATGGGCGTCCGTTATCGGTCTTGAGAATCTGTGGGATTCCAAACATAGCAACGACTTTGTCTAGGATCGGTTGAACGTTCACAAAGCTAGTGGATGCAGCCACCTCCACAATGGGGTATTTAGTGTAACTATCTATGAGCACTACCGTTACTCTCCCGTCGGGAAAACTGCCAAAGTCTAGACTGACCCATGACCATGGGGCTGGTGCCGGGTCTTCTGTGATTATGGGTGCTGGTGTTTCAAAGGTACTGGTCAGCTGACATGCCCTGCAACTCTGTACCACTTTGTCGACATTGCTTTCTAAATCAGGAAACCACACTTTTTCGCGCATTCTGGCTTTCATGCGTCGGGTGTCTTGATGTCCTGAGTGGGCTAATAATATAATAATAATATCCACATTTGTAAAGCGCCCAATCACCCGTATGGGTCTCTAGGCGCTGGGGACCGTTGGGAAGATTAAGCAAGCTATTGCCCAGAGTCACATGGTGCTGAGCTAATCAGCCGCCGGTGCCGGGGATCGAACCGTGATCCCCAGATTCCAGCGTCAGTCGCCCTGGCCGCTGCGCCACACCTCTTCCCCTAGCTTCGGCTAGCACCGTTGCTCGCTCCTGGAGAGTCAGTGGTATCACAATCCGGCGCCCTCGAATATCAGTCCATTTTCTGCCATGCTGAGTTCATTGTGTACCTTCCAGAATTTTCCCAGCCGGGATCGATCTACCTCACTCCAGTCCTGGGTGTTTCATAGAAACCCATTCCAGGATCCTGTTTAAATTACGTCGATGACCCTTTGAATCAATATGTCATTGGGATATTCATCCACAATCACGGGTGCTGATACTGCTTGGGGGCATGACCATTGTGCTATCATGTTTACTGACTCTTCCATTTGGGTATCTTGCTCGTCTTCGGTCACTACCCCTGCAGCCGGGTGTCGAGATAGGAAGTCGGCCGGATGTTTTGCTCCGGGTCTATAGACGAGGTCCATCTGATTTTTTTGTATTTGGATTGCCCATCGTTCAATTCGAGGCGGTGGATGAGGCAATAGAGGAATTAGTGGTTGGTGGTCTGTGACCATTCGGAATGGGCATCCAGTGATGTATAAATGGAAGTGAATGCAAGCCCATTTGACAGCTAAGGCTTTTCTCTCTATCTGGGAATATCTTGCTTCAGTTGCGGTGAGTGCCTTGCGAGCAAAGGCTAGAGGGGCCCATATTCCTGGCTCTGTCTCCTGGGTCAGTAGTGCGCCCAAACCGACGGGACTGGCATCTACTAATATCTCCGTCCGTTTCGATGTATCAAAGTACGCCATGGTGGTTCCATCTAGTAAAGCGTCTTCGATTTTGTTGAACGCTTCTTCTTCTTCCTCTCGGGCACACTTCCAGGGGCTATCTGTCTTTGTCAGGTTGCGGAGGGGTTCTGCGATAGTTGCTAGGCTGGGGATGAATCTTGCACAGTATTGGGCCATGCCCAGGAAACTTCTTACTTCCCACGCTGTCATCGGGCAGGTGCATGCTTGATGGCTTGGGATTTCCGGGGTCCACTCTGACTCCTTCATCATCAAACACGTATCCAAAGAATTCTATGGATTTCGGGAAGAGCTTGCATTTATCCTTATGCAGGGTTACTCCGTGTTCTGCCAGCCTTTTGAGGGTTGTTCTCAACCGGCGGTGATGTTCCTCGCTTGTTTTAGAGTGTATTAAGATGTCATCGCTGACGTTGAGCACTCCTTGTAGACCTGATAGTATCTCTTTGATGGTGTTCTGGAATATTTCAGCGGCTGAAGATATTCCGAAGTTTAATCGCTTGTAGCGTCTGAGGCCTAGGTGGGTCGAGAATGTGGTGATGTACCTACTCTCTTCTGACAACCTCAACTGGTGGTAGCCAGCGTTTAAATCTAGTTTTGAAAACCACTGGGCTCCGTTAAGGTCTGTTAAGATGTTATCTACTGTCGGCGTAATGTGTCTTTCTCTTTTGATCGCTTTGTTGGGCATCTGCATATCAATGCAAATCGTTATCTTCCCGGGCCGTCAAGGCTTTTTTGCTATCACCATGGGTGACACACACGGTGTTGGGCCAGTCACTTTTTCAACGACTCCTTGTTTCTCTAATTGGGCGAGTTCTTGTTCTACGGCTGCCCGCAGGTGGAATCGAATCCTCCTGTGTCTCAGCGCGATTGGCTGGATGGCCATGTCAATATGGAGCTTCACAGGTGGCCTCTTGATTGTTCCTAGGCCTTCAAAGAGCGATGGGAAGAGTTGCAAGATGTCTTCGGTTTGTAGGCTCTTCACTGCATTGGCAAACTCAATGAGGTTCAGGTCTTCCGCTGTGTGACTCCCGACCAGGAGATCAGCTTCTTTGTCCACGACGTGGAAGGTCGTTGTCACTTCTCGATCTTCGGACTTGACTTGTACTACCATCTTTCCACGCAGGGGGAGCGGTTCTTGGCTTCCATACGTCAATATCCGGACTGTTGATGGAGTTAGTTGCGGTTTTGGGTTGAGTGCCTTGTATTGCTGTATCCCCATCACATTAAAGGTGGCACCTGTGTCTATTACTCCTGTTACCGATGACCCATCGATTTGGATTTGGCATTTAGGTTGCGGCCTCCTCCGTCTCTTCAGGTCACTTGTGAAGGATACAAAGTAGCATTCATCATCCTCTTCTGTCGAGGAGTCATCTAGGCAGTCGTATCGCCGATGTTGGGGCTTCGCTGACCGGGGTAACTGGGCATCATCTAGCGCTAACTGCCTTACGGTTCCTGACAGCGTCTTTTTACCGGACTGAGTCCTTCCGCGGAAACCTCCTATGCAGACGCTGGCGAAGTGGTTCGGCACTCCACACTTTGAGCATGTCTTTCCACGAGCGGGGCAGCCTTCTGAGCCATGTTCTTCACGTCCGCAATAGCCACATAGCGATCGTCGCGGGGTTCTTGTTGGCCATCGCCCACGCCCACTGCGGCCAGGGTTGTGGACGGCGTCAACTCTTTCGGTCTTTACTGTTGCTCCTGTGTCTGCGTTGGGGTTAAGAGCGGCCTCCATTGCTGAGGACCTGACATCTGATAATTCATGCGACCACGTCAGAAGTAGTATTCCTTCTGGTGTGATGTGGGGTTGACGCAATATCAGCGTCCTCAGAGGTTTGTTGTGACATCCCTGTATCAGCTGCGCGGTGACTTCCTTCGTTTGATCATCTTCTGGGCACGTGCTGATCAGCTCTCTTAATCGTGTGTGGAAGGCGTCCAATGTCTCTCCTTCTCTCTGTCTTGATTGCCGGAATTTGAATCGCTCGTAATGTGGGTTCAGCTGTGGGTCGAAGTGTGCATTCAATGCTCGCACCGCGGCATCATAATCATCTGCTCCTCCTTTATTCGGGAGATGAGCGAAAAGCTTGTAGATTTCTTCGCCACCAAAATGTAGCAACAGTGATCATTTGACTTCGTTGTCTTTTTCCTTGGTGGCTACGAAGTGGGAAACATCACTTACAACGCAACTTTTACCACACAGTGCCTTTACATCGCAACTGTTACAACGCATACCATTACAACGCATTGCGCTGGGGGGCGCTCTAGGATAGGGAATAGGTTAATTTACTATCCAATAACCTTCCCTACTATCCACGGGGACTGGAGTTGGAATAGTAAATTAAACTATTCACTATCCAACACCCAAAAGCACTATGCGTTGTAATGGTATGCGATGTAAAAACCGCGTTGTAAAAGCATGCGATGTAAAAGCATGCGTTGTAATGTCGTACATCCCTACGAAGTAGTTATTCAGCCGTCCTAGCCATACTGCCCACCTCGTGGCCGCTGTTGCTGGATCAATAAGCTCGCTAAAAGGGGGTAGCGCTTGTATCTGCGAGTGCGCTGACTGCTGTGCCTGGGGTCCTGCTTGCTGCACCTGGGGTGGTCCCTCTGGATGGCAGGGCTTGTTGTTGTCCTCCTGCCGCAGCATTCGGTGGGTTTCCTGCTTGTTGCCCTCCGGCGGCTGCATTTGGTGGGTTTGACAGGGTGGTGACTGAGTCTTTTGCTAGCTTTGCTTGTTGGTGCTAGTGTTTGTTTATTGCTTCTGCTTGACTCTACTGTTTGATGTGCCTCCGTGCCTGTGTGAGCGCTTGGTTGGACTAGTGCTTGTTTATTTCCGTGATTGGTTGTGCCAATGCTTGTTCGGGTTTGTCCTTTGGGCCAATGCTTGTTTGCTTAAATGCTTGTTTGCTTATTGTTTTTTTTTCTGTTCCCCTTTTGTGCGCAGCTCTCGCGCACACGTGCTTCTGGGCTTTTCTTCAGCCCTGCCAGTGATTTGTCCTCGCGCTGCGGCGGAGGCCTCTACACGCGTCTCTGGCGCTGGGGCTGGCCTCGTGTCTACTGCGCCTGCACGCACTCTGTCTTCGGCCAATCGGGCCTCTCCAGCGCTGGGCCTGATTTCCTTCGTGTTCCTCGGCTTCGTGTCTGCCGGTTCCTCATGCAGCTTTTGCTCACGCTGCTTACCGGCTTGGGCCTTCGAGACCACGGGCTCTGTTAGGGACTCCAGCTGTATCCGGTTCTTCGGCGGCCGCGTCGCAGGCCGTTCTGGTGCCGGTGGTCACGCTGCAGGCTGCTCCGGTGAGATGCCTCTTTCGGGGGTCCACTCTGACGGGATCCCACCCTCGTCGCCAGTGTCAGGGTCCTTATGTAGCAGGAAGCAAAAAGGGGACAGTTATAAGGGCACTATGGGATCATTAATAATTGGACACCACACAGTATGAACAGTGGTCGGGCCGGAAGTCACGAGCGAGTCCAGTCCTTTTATTCATAGCCTTCTGGCCACGCCTAGCCAGAAGGTGCTACAATGTGTGCTTGTGGTTCCGGGGCTCAGCCGAGACCCTCTGAACACTAGAGCGCTACATCCCTTCCCAAGTTAGTCTTTTAACCACAATCAGGTTCATTACCATTAACAAGCAAAGTCCGCTAGCTTCTGGTTGGGTCTTGGGTTAGGTCGGGGATCATATCGCTGCCTCCCTCTTGCTGGTGTTCGTGCAACACTTGGTGGGGGAGGAGAATGCGACGGTGGCAATGTTGCGTTAGGAAGTGATTCTGTGTGGGCATGCTCTTTTTCTCTTTCAGTGGGATCATCTGCCCCGGGTTTATCAACTTGCTCTTCACAACCAGAGTCAGATGGAATTCGTTTGAACCACGAGACATTGCGTGTCACCTCCTCTCCGTTCCTCTGCACGGTTATCGCAGTTCCTTTGGAGTTTTTGATTATCCATGGTTCAGCCTCATAAGGAGTGCGGAATTTCCTACTGGGTCGCTTGGCTCGGATCAGCACGGTGTCTCTGGGCGTGAGTGATCGTTCATGAGCTCTTCGCTTCCTGCTTGCTCTGTCATTGTTCCGCCTTCTTCTTTCTTGGGTGTCCTCAGGGGAGTATGGTTCCGGCCTCCAGTTTTCAGCCATCGGAAGTATGTCCTTCCGGGATCCTGCAAGCATGAGCGACCATGGTGATCTCTGAGTGGTGCTGTGGGGCGTACTTCGATATTCTCCGAGAAAACGTTGAAGCGCACTCTCAGGTTCGATGCCTTCCATGGCGACAATTCTTATGATCTTGTTAATGGTTTGCATGAATCTTTCGACCTCGCCATTGGCCTGTGGCCACTGTGGCGTGATTCGATGATGCTTCACCCCTAATTCTCGCAGGAATTCCTTGAAGTCACTCCCTTGAAATGGGCGTCCGTTATCGGTCTTGAGAATCTGTGGGATTCCAAACATAGCAAAGACTTTGTCTAGGATCGGTTGAACGTTCACAAAGCTAGTGAATGCAGCCATCCCTACAATGTGGTATTTAGTGTAACTATCTATGAGCACTACTGTTACTCTCCCGTCGGGAAAACTGCCAAAGTCTAGACTGACCCATGACCATGGGGCTGGTGCCGGGTCTTCTGTGATTATGGGTGCTGGTGTTTCAAAGGTACTGGTCAGCTGACATGCCCTGCAACTCTGTACCACTTTGTCGACATTGCTTTCTAAATCAGGAAACCACACTTTTTCGCGCATTCTGGCTTTCATGCGTCGGGTGTCTTGATGTCCTGAGTGGGCTAATAATATAATAATAATATCCACATTTGTAAAGCGCACAATCACCCGTATGGGTCTCTAGGCGCTGGGGGCCGTTGGGAAGATTAAGCAAGCTATTGCCCAGAGTCACATGGTGCTGAGGTAATCAGCCGCCGGTGCCGGGGATCCAACCGTGATCCCCAGATTCCAGCGTCAGTCGCCCTGGCCGCTGCGCCACACCTCTTCCCCTAGCTTTGGCTAGCACCGTTGCTCGCTCCTGGAGAGTCAGTGGTATCACAATCCGGCGCCCTCGAATATCAGTCCATTTTATGCCATGCTGAGTTCATTGTGTACCTTCCAGAATTTTCCCAGCCGGGATCGATCTACCTCACTCCAGTCCTGGGTGTTTCATAGAAACCCATTCCAGGATCCTGTTTGAATTACGTCGATGACCCTTTGAATCAATATGTCATTGGGATATTCATCCACAATCACGGGTGCTGATACTGCTTGGGGGCATGACCATTGTGCTATCATGTTTACTGACTCTTCCATTTGGGTATCTTGCTCGTCTTCGGTCACTACCCCTGCAGCCGGGTGTCGAGATAGGAAGTCGGCCGGATGTTTTCCTCCGGGTCTATAGACGAGGTCCATCTGATTTTTTTTGTATTTGGATTGCCCATCGTTCAATTCGAGGCGGTGGATGAGGCAATAGAGGAATTAGTGGTTGGTGGTCTGTGACCATTCGGAATGGGCATCCAGTGATGTATAAATGGAAGTGAATGCAAGCCCATTTGACAGCTAAGGCTTTTCTCTCTATCTGGGAATATCTTGCTTCAGTTGTGGTGAGTGCTTTGCGAGCAAAGGCTAGAGGGGCCCATATTCCTGGCTCTGTCTCCTGGGTCAGAAGTGCGCCCAAACCGACGGGACTGGCATCTACTAATATCTCCGTCCGTTTCGATGTATCAAAGTACGCCATGGTGGTTCCATCTAGTAAAGCGTCTTTGATTTTGTTGAACGCTTCTTCTTCTTCCTCTCGGGCACACTTCCAGGGGCTATCTGTCTTTGTCAGGTTGCGGAGGGGTTCTGCGATAGTTGCTAGGCTGGGGATGAATCTTGCACAGTATTGGGCCATGCCCAGGAAACTTCTTACTTCCGACGCTGTCATCGGGCAGGTGCATGCTTGATGGCTTGGGATTTCCGGGGGTCCACTCTGACTCCTTCAGCATCAAACACGTATCAAAAGAATTCTATGGATTTCGGGAAGAGCTTGCATTTATCCTTGTGCAGGGTTACTCCGTGTTCTGCCAGCCTTTTGAGGGTTGTTCTCAACCGGCGGTGATGTTCCTCGCTTGTTTTAGAGTGTATTAAGATGTCATTGCTGACGTTGAGCACTCCTTGTAGACCTGATAGTATCTCTTTGATGGTGTTCTGGAATATTTCAGCGGCTGAAGATATTCCGAAGTTTAATCGCTTGTAGCGTCTAAGGCCTAGGTGGGTCGAGAATGTGGTGATGTACCTACTCTCTTCTGCCAACCTCAACTGGTGGTAGCCAGCGTTCAAATCTAGTTTTGAAAACCACTGGGCTCCGTTAAGGTCTGTTAAGATGTTATCTACTGTCGGCGTAATGTGTCTTTCTCTTTTGATCGCTTTGTTGGGCATCTGCATATCAATGCAAATCGTTATCTTCACGGGCTGTCAAGGCTTTTTTGCTATCACCATGGGTGACACACACGGTGTTGGGCCAGTCACTTTTTCAATGACTCCTTGTTTCTCTAATTGGGCGAGTTCTTGTTCTACGGCTGCCCGCAGGTGGAATGGAATCCTCCTGTGTCTCAGCGTGATTGGCTGGATGGCCATGTCAATATGGAGCTTCACAGGTGGCCTCTTGATTGTTCCTAGGCCTTCAAAGAGCGATGGGAAGAGTTGCAAGATGTCTTCGGTTTGTAGGCTCTTGACTGCATTGGCAAACGCAATGAGGTTCAGGTCTTCCGCTGTGTGACTCCCGACCAGGAGATCAGCTTCTTTGTCCACGACGTGGAAGGTCGTTGTCACTTCTCGTTCTTCGGACTTGACTTGTACTACCATCTTTCCACGCAGGGGGAGCGGTTCTTGGCTTCCATACGTCAATATCCGGACTGTTGATAGAGTTAGTTGCGGTTTTGGGTTGAGTGCCTTGTAGTGCTGTATCCCCATCACATTAAAGGTGGCACCTGTGTCTATTACTCCTGTTACCGATGACCCATCGATTTGGATTTGGCATTTAGGTTGCGGCCTCCTCCGTCTCTTCAGGTCACTTGTGAAGGATACAAAGTAGCATTCATCATCCTCTTCTGTCGAGGAGTCATCTAGGCAGTCGTATCGCCGATGTTGGGGCTTCGCTGACCGGGGTAACTGGGCATCATCTAGCGCTAACTGCCTTACGGTTCCTGACAGCGTCTTTTTCCCGGACTGAGTCCTTCCGCGGAAACCTCCTATGCAGACGCTGGCGAAGTGGTTCGGCACTCCACACTTTGAGCATGTCTTTCCACGAGCGGGGCAGCCTTCTGAGCCATGTTCTTCACGTCCGCAATAGCCACATAGCGATCGTCGCGGGGTTCTTGTTGGCCATCGCCCACGCCCACTGCGGCCAGGGTTGTGGACGGCGTCAACTCTTTCGGTCTTTACTGTTGCTCCTGTGTCTGCGTTGGTGTTAAGAGCGGCCTCCATTGCTGAGGACCTGACATCTGATAATTCATGCGACCACGTCAGAAGTAGTATTTCTTCTGGTGTGATGTGGGGTTGACGCAATATCAGCGTCCTCAGAGGTTTGTTGTGACATCCCTGTATCAGCTGCGCGGTGACTTCCTTCGTTTGATCATCTTCTGGGCACGTGCTGATCAGCTCTCTTAATCGTGTGTGGAAGGCGTCCAATGTCTCTCCTTCTCTCTGTCTTGATTGCCGGAATTTGAATCGCTCGTAATGTGGGTTCAGCTGTGGGTCGAAGTGTGCATTCAATGCTCACACCGCGGCATCATAATCATCTGCTCCTCCTTTATTCGGGAGATGAGCGAAAAGCTTGTAGATTTCTTCGCCACCAAAATGTAGCAACAGTGATCATTTGTCTTCATTGTCTTTTTCCTTGGTGGCAACGAAGTGGGAAACATCACTTACAACGCAACGTTTACCATGCAGTGCCTTTACATCGCAACTGTTACAACGCATACCATTACAACGCATTGCGCTGGGGGGCGCTCTAGGATAGGGAATAGGTTAATTTACTATCCAATAACCTTCCCTACTATCCACGGGGACTGGAGTTGGAATAGTAAATTAAACTATTCACTATCCAACACCCAAAAGCACTATGCGTTGTAATGGTATGCGATGTAAAAACCGCGTTGTAAAAGCATGCGATGTAAAAGCATGCGTTGTAATGTCGTACATCCCTACGAAGTAGTTATTCAGCCGTCCTAGCCATACTGCCCACCTCGTGGCCGCTGTTGCTGGATCAACAAGCTCGCTAAAAGGGGGTAGCGCTTGTATCTGGGAGTGTGCTGACTGCTGTGCCTGGGGTCCTGCTTGCTGCACCTGGGGTGGTCCCTCTGGATGGCAGGGCTTGTTGTTGTCCTCCTGCCGCAGCATTCGGTGGGTTTGCTGCTTGTTGCCCTCCGGCGGCTGCATTTGGTGGGTTTGACATGGTGGTGACTGAGTCTTTTGCTAGCTTTGCTTGTTGGTGCTAGTGTTTGTTTATTGCTTCTGCTTGACTCTACTGTTTGATGTGCCTCCGTGCCTGTGTGAGCGCTTGGTTGGACCAGTGCTTGTTTATTTCCGTGATTGGTTGTGCCAATGCTTGTTCGGGTTTGTCCTTTGGGCCAATGCTTGTTTGCTTAAATGCTTGTTTGCTTATTGGTTTTTTTTTCTGTTCCCCTTTTGTGCGCAGCTCTCGTGCACACGTGCTTCTGGGCTTTTCTTCAGCCCTGCCGGTGATTTTTCCTCGCGCTGCGGTGGAGGCCTCTACACGCGTCTCTGGCGCTGGGGCTGGCCTCGTGTCTACTGCGCATGCGCGCACTCTGTCTTCGCCCGATAGGGCCTCTCCAGCGCTGGGCCTGCTTTCCTTCGTATTCCTCGGATTCGCGCCTGCCGGTCCCTCATGCAGCTTTTGCTCACGCTGCTTACCGGAATGGGCCTTCGAGACAACGGGCTCTGCTAGGGACTCCAGCTGTCTCCGGTCCTTCGGCGGCCGCGTCGCAGGCCGTTCTGGTGCCGGTGGTCACGCTGCAGGCTGCTCCGGTGAGATGCCTCTTTCGGGGGTCCACTCTGACGGGATCCCACCCTCGTCGCCAGTGTCAGGGTCCTTATGTAGCAGGAAGCAAAAAGGGGACAGTTATAAGGGCACTATGGGATCATTAATAATTGGACGCCACACAGTATGAACAGTGGTCGGGGCCGAAGTCACGAGCGACTCCCGTCCTTTTATTTATAGCCTTCTGGCCACGCCTGGCCAGAAGGTTCTACAATGTGTGCCTGTGGTTCCGGGGCTCAGCCGAGACCCTCGGAACACTAGAGCGATACACAACTCGCAGAATAGGGTTGGTACATGGCAAAAGCTGTTTAAGCAGTCGAAAACAAGCTGAATTTCCATTTTCCGACTGCTTAAAGCAGTTGTGCATGTGCCCCTAAATGATTAATTTAGCATATCACTTTCCAGTAGCGCTTTAAAGCCAGTCCCTATTTCTGGTAAGGCAGTTGAAGGGGATAACATGTCTTTCACGTTTCACAGTATCAAGACATAGTAGGTGACCCAGCTTTTCACTTTTTAATGGTTTTCATGGTTTACCTGTTATAACCCGTCTCAAGGAAATACATGGGAACGCACCTGTGATATACAAATGATGTCTGTTTCGTCCATATACCTCAAGCACTGTTGTTTATACACCAATTGTGAACAAGGTGAAACTAAGTCTAGAAAAATAATTAGAGTATTTTAAGTCATCTGTGTGCTGCAGAAGCAAACATGGTGTAAGCTTATAATAAATGAGTGCCTTAAGCCCATGCCATATTAACAGAGGCGCCTGATCACTACAGGTCGCAATCCCATCAGGACAGTCCGTGGATTAGAAAATGTGCTGCTATAATCTGTGCAATCCATACGTAACATGATCTGAAGCTGAGAAGACAGCTTGCTTTGTTGAGATGATTGTATGAACATTAACATGCAAGCGTTAGACCTCTGCCAGAGAGGCCATCAGGCGACCCACAAGAAGGGACATCTCCTTGATCACATATACAGTAATACCAACCTTAATGTAGAGTCCCCTGTTCCACTGCCTTGGACTGATCATTTTTTGATACCGTTCACCTGGCTTTCTAACTCCTGTTCCCCCCGTGAGGCCTCTACCAAGTACATGGGCAGGAAATGGTCCTCACTTCCCCTCACCGACTGGACATTGGCTCTCACTCAAGACCCCCCGAGAAGGGCCTTGACCCCTGCCTCTGCTTCTAGCAACTTTGATCACTGGATCTCCAGCACCCTAGACCGAGTTCTTCCCAAACGCCCCTGTAAACTCATCAGAAGACCTAAAGTTGCACCCTGGTACACTCCTGCTCTGAGGTTATTAAAGCTTGACTGCCGCAAACTAGAGAGAGCGTGGAGGAAGGACCATTCTCTGTCTAGGAAAGATGATTATAGGTCCGCAATAAGGCTCTATAAATCAGAGATTAAATTGGCGCAAACCTCCTTCTACGAAGGGAAAATTAGTGCTGCAGCCAACGCGCCTAGGGAAATCTTTAGGATAGCCAAGTCCCTTATTTCACCCCCGGCTGAGCGTCCTACTGCTGAAGGGGCACAAGACCGCTGTAATGAGCTAGCTGCCTTCTTCTCCAAGAAAATTTCGACCATATACTCTTCTTTTAGTAATCCTACGGTCAACGCCCCCTCCGTCCCATCTAAGCCAGCTGATTCTCCGGCTCTCTGCAAACTGGATATAATTCCGCTTCTTGATGCCGGCAGCCTGGATAGATTAATTTCTAAAGTTTCTTCCGGGTCTCCCAATGACCCGGCACCCCCCCGGATCCTTGTCAAGGCACTGGACGTTATTCGTCCTGTCATCCTGGAAGCCTTAAACACCTCCATCGTGGCCAGGTCGGTCCCACTCCCCTGGAAGTGCGCCATGGTGAGGGCGCTTCTCAAGAAGCCCTCCCTGGACCAGAGCAACTTGTCCAACTATCGCCCCATTTCGTTGCTCCCCTGGCTGAGTAAACTGCTGGAGAGGCACGCCAACAATATCTTAACAGACTATTTGGAGTCCAACTGTCTGTTGCGTGCCTCCCAGACAGGTTTTCGCCCTCAACATGGCACAGAAACCGCTATGTTAGCGGTTACAGAGGAAGCAAGAACGACTTTGGATCGGGGAGGAAAGGTGGCCATTATCCTGTTAGACCTTAGCGCCGCGTTCGACACGGTGAACCATGCCACGCTATTACACCGACTGGCGGGCATGGGCGTGTCGGGCGCGGCTCTAGACTGGCTTACCTCCTTTCTGAGTGAGCGCTTTTTCCAGGTCTTCGAGGGTGAGATAGTCTCTCCCAAACACCCTCTCAGGTGTGGGGTCCCTCAGGGCTCCTCCCTGAGCCCGACCCTCTTTAACGCCTACATGGAACCTCTGGACAGGATAGTCCATCCCTTTGGTGTGCGTATAGTCACCTACGCGGATGACACGCAGCTTGTGGTCTCGTTAGACCACGCAGATGGATCATCCGACACCTTAGGCCCCTGTCTAGAGGCTGTTGCCAGATGGATGCAAGCCTCCTGTTTGAAGCTTAACGGGGAGAAGACAGACATCATTCTACTCGGAAATCCCTCCCCGTCTGCTCTTGCACCCGTCTGGCCACCATGTCTTGGCGCTCCTCCTGCCCCCAAGTCCCAGATAAAGAGCCTCGGGATCTGGCTTGACACCGCCCTTGATTTCTCGGTCCAGGCTACTAAGACTGCCGCCACTTGCTTTGGACTAATGAGGATGCTCCGGCGGGTGCTCCCTTTGCTCCCTTTCCAGGCGAGGAGGACCATGGTCCAGGCCCTGATTCTCTCTCGCCTGGATTATGGGAATGCTCTCTACCTAGGAGCACCGGCTTCGGTACTGCAGAGGCTTCAGGTCACACAAAACAGTGCGGCCCGCCTACTGTTCAATCTCTCCCGTCGGCAGTCGGCGAGGAAGGCTCTGAAAGACCTCCACTGGCTCCCAATGGCTGCCAGAGTGCAGTTTAAAGCTTTGTGCATTATGCACAAATCCTTTCACCGTGTAGGCCCAGCGATTCTGCACCCTTTGGTCACGCCTTATGTCCCAGCACGCCCCCTTCGGTCTGGTACCTTGCAGCTGGCCACCTCCTCTAAAATTAACAAAGCCCGTTGGGGTGGCCGCTCTTTTTCCCATTCGGCGACCAGACTTTGGAATGCCCTCCCCTTTGCCATCCGAGGAAATAGCAACCTCCTCTCATTCAGAAAGGCCTTGAAAACGCATTTGTTTGCTAAATCCTGCTGATCTGCCCCGAGCCTGCGCTAAACCATTTTATCTTCAAGCGCTGCGAGGCCCTAGGGCAGTTATGCGCTATACAAATGCAATTTTTCATTTCATTTCATTTCATTTCATTTCATTAACAATACATGCACTATAGCAGCCACCACACACATTGACAGGCAGCGTACTATTATTCTTGTTTATTGATTATACATAGCCATATGAAAATTAATGGAAGACTGAGCCTCACATGTGTAATTTGCCTGCTTTTTTTGTAATATGTTCAATAAACTTTAACTTGAAACTTGAGAAGATTCCTGGTAGGTGAACTAAATGTTGAAGCTCCATACAGACATCTATCAAGCTTATCATGGAAATGTAAATCTAAATACATAAACCACAATGTCATGCAGTTCCTGACCAGACCCTTGTGGACTCTTGTGAGGGTCATTGAGTTTTTATGAGACACCATTTGCAATATTGAATGCTCTACCGACATTCTGTGCCCACAAAAGGCCCCTATTTGGATCAGCATCCTCATTGGCCATGTACCACACATCCTGCAGGAAGCTGGCTCTCTATTTAGTGTACTAAAATGAAGTACACTGTGCAGAAAGTCCAAAGACTCCCCAAATGGCATACTGAGGTAAAAGCAAATAATTCTAATGCTCTTTTTGTGGTAGCTTTGGCAAACAGTAAGGCTTAACAGCAGGTAGTGCTCAGCATTTGTTGGCAATAAATGAGACACACACTCAAGAATAAATCAGAGCCCAATTTATAAAAATTTATAAATTTTTATGTAAATATTAAGACAAAGAACACAGTTCTAAGGTACCTACCTTCAGAGTTACGATTTGTATAGTTCAGGAAATATATCACTTTTATACGCAATTGTGCACCTTTGGAAACAATGGGGAAAAAGCTGAAAAATGCATAGAATATTGGGCAATGCTTTCATGAAGTTCACCTTCTCGTTTCAGGTCGATGTCGGGGCCAGGTCCGAAGTTCCAGCAGGAGACGTTAAGGAGCATACCAAATAGGCCGGGAAAAGAGGGCTGAAGATCTTGGAAGCAGCCATGCAAAGACAAAGGGGCCACTTAAAAGTACACCGCACAGTAGGACTTGCAGGTATGCCTGATGGGGCTGCTTTGAGGAAAGCGACGCAAGGTCTTGGGGACCATGGGAGCCCAGCTGGTTGGTCGGTGCTGCAGCTGGTGGGGCTGGGTGCAGAGCGAACAGGTCAGGTTGCCGCTGTGCATCCTGAGGTCCTGTAAATGAAAAAGTTGAGATTTCTCTTGGAAAATAACTCACAACAGTTTACACTTCACTCCATTCAATCGTATAGGGAAACACTCAAATATACTTAAACAATTATTAATTCCGAACCCATAAATCAATTATAAATTCAACAGAAAACTAAAATAAATCTCATAAAAGTTCATGTATTAAAAACACAATTAAAATCCACTCAAGAAAAAGTGTATATGTGTATCAACAAATTCATACATATGATAAAAAAGGGAGAGAAAACTTTTTCAATGTGTGTGAGAGACAAAAACAATTAAAAACATAAAGCTCATCATAGCTATGTTAATTCGATTGAATCAATTTCATGAGAGTCTATCCATCCATATATGATTAGGCTCGAATGTTCCTCAAATTTAATAGTGCAAAAAGGAGTGTCAACTCGTTTCGGTGGGCTAAGATATCATAAACCACCTTCTTCAGGAATTTTATTTCTAATGTCTCTCTTAAGGTAGGCATAATATCATAAATGCCTGTTTAAAAAACAAGAAATATATCACATATCACTGTGCTATTATATATATAATCCATCAAAATAACACATTACATTTTATAATAAAAAGCCTCATATACATCAATTATATAAGAACATGTATTACATATAGAGACAACTCCTTATTGCAATTTATAACCATTTTAAGGGCCCATTTATATCTCAATCGATTCATTCACACTACTGGATAGAAGTCAATAGACTCATTCGCACCACTGGATGTCAACAACCATCATTCAGAGAATTCAAGAATGCACTGTTTAATTTGAGGAACATTCAAGCCTAATTATACAAGGATGGATAGACTCTCATGAAATTGATTCAATCGAATTAACATAGCTATCTTGATCTTTATGTTTTCACTCGTATTTGTCTCTCACACATTTTGAAAAAGTTCTCTCTCTTTTTTATCATATGTATGAATTTGTTGATACACATATCTACATTTTCTTGAATTGTTTTTATTGATTTTAATTGTGTTTTTAATAAATGAACATTTATGAGATCTATTTCAGTTTTCTGTTGAATTTATAACTTATTTATGGGTTCTGAATTAATAATTGTTTGAGTATATTTGAATGTTTCCATATACGATTGAATGGGGTGAACTGTGAACTGTTGTGAGTTATTTTCCAAGAGAAATCTCAACTTTTACATTTACTGCACTTGGAACCCCGTATCTTGGTAAGTGGGGCCACTCCCTCTTTATTTTGAACATCTTGCGGTCCTCGTAGTCAGGAGCCGGCAACTTGGAGAGGCGATCTTGGAACAGCTGTGCCACTCAGGAAGTGTCTCTCAGGTGCCTCAACATCCCTTGATGGGTGCTTGCTTCTAGTGCTCTGGGAGTCCAATGTGAACTCTTCTTCTCTGTGGTTGCCATTGGGGTCCAGTACCCCGGATATTGGTACTCTGTGGCTCCAGTGTGTCCTGGTGTCTCAAACTTGATGGGAGACGGATCTGACCCTGTGGAGCTGTTGTACCTTTTCTTACTTGGGTGCTGCATCGAGGTCTTCAGGGAGCAGCAAGTTGACAAACCTGGCTTTAAAGGATCAGTGCCTGTGGAGTGCAGGGGAGTGATACCTTCACTTCAAATGAGCTTCTCAGCGATTTCTTCGAAGCTGGAGGTGCTCTGGGGTTCTTAGAGTCCTTTCAGGTTCAAGACGACACATCAGGCAGTGACTGTCCAGTCCTTGAAGCAGCAAGCAGCGTTTGACACCCTTTTCTTCTGCAGCAGGGCTTCAGTTCTTGTGCAGCGGGTCTTCTTTGTCCTGGTCTTGTCCATCTGAAATTTAAGTCTCGGATTGACACCTAAGTACTGAATTTAGGGGTGCTACAAGGGGAGACAGGTAGTAGCCAATGGTCTACCTACCTTTAGGATGTCTACACCTTTTATTGACCACTTCCTGTGGAAAGGGGCACTACCCTAGCCCTGATAGATTGTTTCTCCACCATCCCAAGATGGTTGAGTTTCAGGAGAGGGGTACATATTGCCTGCCCCCCCGCCTTAGGGGTGGTGTAGACCCTTCTCCCAATCTAAGTAGTTTCCAGCATTTACTCCCTCCAAAAGTGGAGTAGGACAGGGGGCTTGGCTTCCCTCACTATCTGGAGGTTCCTGGTTGGATTTCAAAGGTGTCATCACCTTTGAAGCTTCCCGGGCAGGAAGGCCTTCCTGTCCTGGAGGAGGTGTGAAGCAGCCCTGCCCAGAGAATGCTTTGTTTCTGTCCTCTGAGAATGCTCACCCCAGGAGGTAAGAAAATGTCTGGCAGTGGCAGACTGGTGAAAACAAGTCGGGGACTACATCAGTGCTTGGTGGGTTTTCAAGGGACCCTCTAAAAGGGTCTCCTGTGTGAATTTATTAATACATCTAACACTGTCATCAATGAGCATTTATTAAGACAGGATGTTTGGTACCAAACATCTGATAAATTAGCAAAGCCTTCATTGAGCTAGGAAACTCGCATTGACAAGTATACAACCCATGTACTCCTTAAGGCTTCCCTGTGCACTTACAACATCTCCTCACGTCACCGCTCCTCTCCCGCGCCATGTCCGCGTGCTCCTGACGTGAGCACGCATGTCGCGGCCGGCGCTACTTTGGAGGGACTACTTTTTTTTTAATATACATTTTGTAAATAACGTTTCTTTTTTATATTTATATAGCCTATAACCATCTACACACCCTGACGATTTCAACGGTGTATCGGGTGTGTAGATTGGCGCCGTGGTTTATTGAGTTTACCCGCCTCAAAGCCTGAAAGTTCTTACTTTATTATAGTAGTATAGATATATAAACATTGAATAATAAAATGTAGTTTAAAAAAATATTTGGATTTAAAATAAATTTTAGCAAATATAAGAAATAAATGTAATTAAAAAAAATGTTAACATACATATATACAATGTAATATACATATATTTTTACTTTAAAATAAATAGTAAACTATTAATTTTAATCTATTTTATAAATATATAAAAAAATATATACATATCATATTATAAATGAAAACATTAAAATATTTATTTGTCTTTAAACTTAAATTGTGCACTCCATTGAGTGCAACAGTAGGTAAAGTGTTGGATAGCGGAGGGGTAAAAATGACTATTCCAACTCTATTGCTTGGTTAGAGACAAAAATTTACCGCTGAGCTGCGGCGATTTTTATCGCAAATAAACCTTGGTATTACCAAGGTTTATCGCAAATGCGATAAAAATCGGCCGCAATGCATGAATATCGCTGAAAAGTCAGCGATATTCAGGCATTACCGAGCTAATGCTCTTAGCCATGTTATCCACCTTCCATTGGATAACATGGCTAAGAACTGCTCAGGGCAGGTGTTAGCTTTTGGAGATATTCGCGCTTAGCGCGAATATCTCCATAAGTTGGTAATAGGAGATAGCAATGTTTCCAGTCGCTAACATCTTGGCACGCCCACTTTGCATGTCATTAGTGATAAATATCACTGACATGCAAAGTGGGGCCCAAGATGGTCGCTATCTTCTACTAGCTGTCGCTAACTGGTGTTAGCGACATCTAGGTAATAGGGAAATAATTTTATCTCCGCTTTCTTGGCTTTTAAAGCCAAAAAAGCGGAGATAAACCCCCTTGATAATATACCCCACTATTCCCACTCCAGTGAGTGCAACAGTAGGGCAAGTGTTGGATAGCGTACGGGTAAAATATACTATTCCCAATCCAGTGAGTGCAACAGTAGAGAAAGTGATGGATAGCGAGTGGTAAAAATTACTATTCCCAAACCAGTGAGTGCAACAGTGTGGAAAATGTTGGATAGCAGAGGGTTAGAAATCACTATTTTCACTCCAGTGAGTGCAATAGTAGTGAAAGTGTTGGATAGTGGAGGGGCAAAAATTACTATTCCCACTCCAATGAGTGCAACAGTTGGGAAAGTATTGCACTGATGTGCCGTAAAATGATTCAATAAAGGTTTTTGAACCTTAAAAAAATATATATATATAAATATTGAATAATAAAATAAAGTTTAAAAAAAGTATTTGGATTTAAAATACATTTTAGCAAATATAAGAAATAAATGTAATTAAATTTTTTTTAACATACATATATAAAATGTAATATATATATATTTTTACTTTAAAATAAATAATAAACTTAATTTTGATCCATTTTATAAATATATAAAAAATATATATATATCATAATATAAAGGAAAACATTAAAATATTTATTTGTCTTTGTCTTTAAACTTACATTTTGCACTCCATTCAGTGCAACAGTAGGTAAAGTGTTGGATAGCGGAGGGGTAAAAATGACTATTCCCACTCTAGAGGGGGCAACAGTAGGGAAAGTGTGGGATAGGGGATTGGTAAAAAATATTATTCCCACTCCAGTGAGTGCAACAGTACGGAAAGTGTTGGATAGCGGAGGAGTAAAAATTACTATTCCTACTCCAGTGAGTGCAACAGTAGGAAAGGTTTGGATAGCAGAGGGGTAAAAATGACTATTCACAAACCAGTGAGTGCAACAGTAGGGAAAGTGTTGGATAGCGGAGGGGAAGAAATTACTATTCCCACTCCAGTGTGTGAAACAGTAGGGAAAGTGTTGGACAGCGGAGGGGTAAAACATACTATTCCCACTCCAGTGAGTGCAAAAGTACGGAAAGCGCTGGATAGCGGAGGAGTAAAAATTACTATTCCTACTCCAGTGAGTGCAACAGTAGGGCAAGTGTTGGATAGCGGACAGGTAAAAATTACTATTCCCAATCCAGTGAGTGCAACAGTAGAGAAAGTGTTGGATAGCGAGGGGTAAAAATTACTATTCCCAAACCAGTGAGTGCAACAGTAGGGAAAATGTTGAATAGCAGAGGGTTAGAAATTACTATTTTCACTCCAGTGAGTGCAATAGTAGTGAAAGTGTTGGATAGTGGAGGGGCAAAAATTACTATTCCCACTCCAATGAGTGCAACAGTTGGGAAAGTGTTGGATACCGGAGAGGTAAAACTTACTATTCCCACTCCAGTGTGTGCAACAGAAGGGAAAGTGTTGGATAGCGGACGGGTAAAAATTACTATTTCCAATCCAGTGAGTGCAATAGTAGGCAAAGAGTTGGATAGCGGAGGAATACAAATTACTATTCCCACACCAGTGAGTGCACCAGTAAGGATAGTGTTGGATAGCAGAGGGGTTAAAATTAATATTCCCGTTGCACATAGTTCAAAATTAAAATCAAACAAAATATCAACTACAACACAAAAGATTTTAAGAAAAAGAAAACATATATCAAATATTACAAATTTACAAAAGATAAAAACATATTATAATGTTTAAAAGATCTAACAAATACCTAGAAAGATTGTTCTCAAAAATTAAAAAATAATTTACAATTAACTATTTTTAATAGAAATTATTCATAATCAAAAACATTAATTGTTACATAAATGTAATCTTTTTTATTTCCTACCCTTTAACCCCACACAATTCACAACACACATCTAAATTAAAAAAGTACATCTATAATTAACATAAATAATTATCAATTAAAGAAATATAATTAATTAAAAAAACAAATTAAAATAGATAAAAATTAATTTACTCCCCAAACGTCACCCCTATAAAATCAAAACACAAACACAAAATAAAAATAAACAATTACCATACATAATTATGAATACATGAATTAATATTAATGATCAACTAATTAATAATTAATTAAACATAAATAACTTTCCAAACTCTACCCTAATAAACACCAAACCCCACATCTAAAATCATTACACAATTTCCATTACTAACAAAACATTAAGAAATTAATATCAAGTAACAACAACTTATTAATTAATTAAAAAAATATTACTTCCCACCCTTTACCACTATAAACCCCAAAACTCAATTCTAAAATTAATTACACATTTACCATATATTTAGTTTTATTAAATAATTAGTATTAATTAACACATCATTATTAATTCTTATAAATAAAGTACTTCCCACCCTATTCCCCTGTAAACCCCACCACCTGCTCGTAAACAATAACACAAATACTCACTTATTGAAACAAAACAGCTCCATCAAAAGACACATCAAGTAGCAGTGGAGATGCAGTGGTATTTACACAGTAAATGCTTAAAATCAACCAGTCGACAATAGACATATTAACGGTCTGTCCCCAGGTCATGCCCCCCAAAGTGCAGGTGGGTCGGCTAGTCCGCCCTCGCCACCCCGCTACACCCCCCCACCTAGACCAGAGCCCTCCCCCCATCCTCCCTCCCTCCCAGCCCCCCCATGGTGTGTTCAGAGTCTGTCACCAGCCGAGGCTCAAGGCCTCCCAGGAAGTGGTTATGTCAAATATGTAACGCATTTGGCGCTCAGTGAGGGAGACCCCTACGGTGTAGCATCTGGGGTATCCATTCATTCCCCTCTGTACCTCCTCCAAGCCTGCCATATCTTTTCCCGCTTTTTAGGGCAGCCTCGACTATTATAGATGACTTTCTCTGCCCTCTGGCACCAGTCCATATCCCGTTCACATTCCTCTATGGTTGGTATCAAGTTTCTCTTGGCCACCATGCTCGCAAAGGCCAGCCAAACCTTATCTCCCTTGGGCCATGTAACATCACTCGTGACCCCCAGAACGTGCCATCTAGCCTCTAGCGGTACCTCCGCCCACCACCTCCTCCATTATGTCCTTCAATCTGACCCAATATGCACGGATTTAAGGGCAGTCCCAAAGGATGTGGAAGAATGTGCCCTCTTCCCCGCAGCCTCTCAAACAGAAGTGCGATGTCGCATATCCCATCTTAAATTGCACAGTTCGAGGGGTGTAGGACCTATGGAGGATGCGTAGGTGCGCCAATCTGAACCTAGCTCGAATCGCCACCTCTCTAGGACATTGCAGGGCCTCATTCCAATCATCGTCTTCTAGCAAACCAAGGTCGGCTTCCCATTTTTCCCTCAACGGCCCAAGTGTGTCTGGAACATTATTAATAAGCTTCTTGTATGTAAGTGAGATGGCCTTATCAATCATGGGGTCCAACAGCAGCCTGTCCTCAAGAGGGGCATATTCAGGTAGTTGATCCCCCTACGTCAGATGCATGTACAGGGCATGCTTGAGTTGATGATAATGCAGGAATTCGCCTGCAAACATTTGGAATTCTGACTGAAGACTGGTGAACTCTACCACTTGCCCCCTCTTCCAGACATACCCTAGCATCTCTATGCCGATCAGGCTCCACTGGCGCAGGTCGCGGAGTCTTACCACCTCCCTGAGGAAGTCACCTTTCCATAAGGGCGTTTGGGCCGTAAGCCTCATCTCCCACCCAAGCAATTTTGTTGCCCGCTTCCATATCCCCACCACTACCGCGGTCCGAGAAGGCAAGGACCGGCCGTGCCGTGGTTTAGAGTAGAGAGCTGCTAAGTAGGAATCCACTCCTAGGGCCATACGATCTACCCTGTATGCAGGTTCCTCCTATGGGGCGAACACCCAGCCATTGACATTGATCAGCTGTGTCGCCCAATAGTACAGACGGATATCAGGTACTGCCAGTCCCCCCTCATAGAGACCCAGTTGCAGTTTCCGAAGAGCAATCCTCGGACATCCCCCGCTCCATAATAGGGAGCGCTGCTCCGCCTCCACCATCTTAAAGACATGTTCCGGGATCGGAAAGGGCGAGCTCTGCAGTACATATAACAGACGGGGCAGGGCCATCATTTTGAATAGCACGGCTCTACCCATGAGGGAGAGCGGGAGGGTATGCCAGTGTTGCACGTCACTGTGCAGGCAGTCTAGTTGAGTCTATACATTGAGTTGGAGAAAACTCGGTGTTGGGCAGTGTGACCCATATCCCTAAATAATGAAACGTTGCGCGCCAAACTAGGCCCTCGCAGCAGATCACAGTGTGCGGCTGGAGTCCCGCTAGAGCATAGCCCAAGGATTTGCTCCAGTTGATACGGTACTCAGAGCACTCCCCGAACGTGCGCAGCATGACCATTAGCCGCTGTATGGACTCCGACGGTCGCTAGCAATATGTCGTCGGCATATAGCAATATGCGTTCTTCCCATCCACCCCCCATGTCTATGCCCCACACCCCAGGGTGCGTCCTCACCCAATGCGCCAGCGGCTCCAAAGCCAGGGCAAAGAGGGTCAGGGACAGGGGGCACCCCTGTCTCATGCCGCGCCCCAATCAAAACTCCCGCGACATGGCCCCATTGACCCGAACCCTCGCCAGTGGCCTCGTGTACAGTAGCTTCACCCAGGAGCAGAAGTTGTCCCCGAAGCCTAACTTCTCTAAGACTGCGTAGATGTATCGGCATTCGATACTATCGAAGGCCATATGGGCATCAAGAGAGAGCAATGACGCTGGCACCTCCCGGCGCTCGGCCACTGTCTGTAGAACCCCGAATAGGCAGCGCAAGTTGAGTCTCGTGCCCCTGTGGGGCATAAAGCCCGACTGGTCCGGATGGACCAGTGACTGGATCACCCCACCCAGGAGTGTGGCCAGGATCTTCCCCAGGACCTTCGTCTCATAGTTAAGGAGGGAGATAGGCCTGTATGAGCTGCTGTCCCCTTGTGGTTTCCCTGCTTTATGGATCACCACGATCGTGGCCAATCGCAGGTCCCTCGGGAGCTGCCCAGTCTCCCGCGCCTCGAGGAACATGCTGCACATATGGGGCGCTGTGCGGCTAGCCACACAGCCAAATGCTTCCGCTGGGAACCCGTTGGGCCCGGGGGCTTTTCCTGTCTGCAGGTCTCCCATGGCCTCCTCCACTTCCTTGGCCGTAATATCCGCTTCCAGCACATCCCTGTCTGCAGGCTCCAGTACCGGTAGCCTCAGGCGGGCCAGGAAATCGCGACACTCCTGTTCGCCCCTTGTCGTGTGTGACCGATAGACCGCCTCATAGTACCACGCAAAGTCTTCCGCAATTGTCACGCTTGTGGTGCTTACCGACCCATCCAGTCGCTCTATCTTTGGCACCCAGCTGCTGTCATGGTCTCTCTTTTCCAGCCACGCTATCATTTTGTTCGCCTTGTCCCCAAGGTCGTACACCCTTCGCTGGGTGGCTAAGGCGTGTGACCGCTCTTGGTCCATCAGGACATCCCGTATTTCTTTGCTTAAGAGGCGCGCCTTATGTAGTCTGTCCCGCTTTCCAGAGCATGAAGCTCCTATTCCAATTGCTCCACTTGCGCATGCCTGTCCTTACGCCGCCGCCCTACCTCGGCCTCTACAAAATCCCTGGCCACGGTCTTGTACGCCTCCCATACTATCCCGGGGGAGCTCACAGAGCCTACATTTTCATCGAAGTATTGACCTACCCTTTCCCTGAAACTCTCCTGGAAATCTCTGTCTTTGAATAGGAAGGAATCAAGCCCGGGGGGGACGCTCCAATCTCGTTTGGGACCCAGCAACTGAACCCCCACCGGCGCATGATCCGAAATCCCTCTAGCCTTAAGATGACCGTCTCGAAACAGGTTCACGTAGTCTGCCAGTGTGAATAGGTAATCAATCCTAGAGGAGGACCCATGGGCTGCAGAGATGTGTCTGTACTGTCTCATGTGCGGGTTATGTGTCCTCCATAAATCGATCAGGCCAGTGCCTGTACAAAGTCCCTGAGGTGGTTCGTCCCTCCCCTACCCAGTGTAGGCGGCGACCTGTCCAAATCTCTAGCCATCACATCATTCATGTCCCCACCCAGGACCAACATTCCCTGGGGCATTTCTAACAACAACTTCCCCACATCAGGGAGGGTGGACGCGTGCAGCTTCGGAGGTATGTATAGCGAGCAGAAGTTGAGAGTGCGACCCTTCCACTGCGCAGATAGTGCCGTGTAGCGAGCCAAGGGATCAGACCAGCATCGCCCCAGGACCAGTGGCAAGGAGTTTTGATGAGTATGCCCACTCCTCTGGAGCCGGTTGTAAAGCCAGAGTGGGCACGTAGGGTCTAGGGCCTTGCAGTGGTTCCCCAGCAGATGTGTCTCCTGTAGGAGGACCACATCTGGAGCGTGCCTGCGGAGGTACTGCAGCACGACCGTACGTTTGATCTTATGCTGCAGGCCGTTCACATTCCAGGATAGGACGTCTATGTGTTGTGTCTTAGGTGTGTGTGACCCTGCCATTGTCCCCAACAAAGCTGAAGGGAAGTGACCATCCGCCCCCCCACGCCCTCCCACCTGCCCATTGAGTGTGTCGATGGAGTCAAAACATTCATACAATACAAAAACAGAAAATGGAAACTAGAACATTTCCCCCCTTTCCCCCCTAACAACCCCCCACCCTGCTACCCTGCCACGCCGGCTAACCGCGCCAGACATCCCCAACAAGCATAGCGCCTGTAGCCCTTGAAACGATAAACACAGGGGTGAGTGGTGCAACCAAGTCCAGGTACCGGGGCTCTCTCCCCGACCCCCCTTTACAGTTCAATAAGTAGTCCAACGATCATCCCAAACTAGATCAGCGACCCATAATGGAGAAGAAAAGACCCTCCCAAGACACCCGCACCGCCCCCGGCCAAATTGTGAGTTACTGACATTAACGAATACCTGTGCGGGCCTTCTATCAATCCCCTCAAGACCCCTCAAGCAGGTCGAGGACTCCCCCCATTCTCCGCAATCCTGCAGGAGTAACATTTACAGTGCCTTCATATATTACATGTCCGCAAGATCCTGCCAGTCCGAATCCATTTAGTCCACCTCCTCACTCCAGATCAGGTGACGCCGAGAGGCTGCGGGCCCTTCTCTTAGCCTGTTGGAGCTGGCTCTCCTGGCGCCGCCGCGCCTCCCCCGACGACCCCACAGACGAGGCCGGAGACTGGGGGGGCCGTGCTCCTCCAGCTTCCCTCATGATCAGGGCCCCTCCGCTGCTGGCCGCGCTCCTCCAGCCAGGTATGGGCCTCCTCCGGGGTAGTGAAGAAGAAGGACCCTCCCTCCACCAAGACCTTGAGCCGCGCCAGGAAAAAACATCATGTAGCGGAGGCCACGTTCTAGAAGTTTCCTCTTGACTGCGTCAAATGATCGGCGCTCCTGCTGGACCTTGAGCGTAAAGTCAGGGAAAAGGTGTATTGTGGCGTTTTCCACCCGCAAGTCTCCATGCTGTCGTGCCGCCTGCAGGATTGCATCCCTGTCTCGATAGTTGAGTACCCGCGCGATGATGGTTCGCGGCGGGACCCCCGGGCGCGGCGGCGGGACCGGCGCCCTGTGCCCTCGCTCCATGACGAAGAACTTAGACAGTCTCTTGGGTTTCAGGGTGTTCAAGATGAGATCCTCCAGGAACAGTTCCATACTGGCCCCTTCCATTTTTTCCGGCACACCTACCACCCTGAGGTTGTTCCTTCGGGCCCTCCCTTCCTGGTCCTCCAGCCGCGCCATCTGCTTCTGTTGTTGCGTGAGCTGTTGGACCTGTTGTTGCAGCGACTTGGCGGTCCCCTGGAGGTCTGTAATGGCAGCAGCGTTTTGTGCAGCTTTCTCAGATGTTTTGTTCAGATCTGCTCGCTGAAGCGTCAACTCAATTGACATTTTATCTATTTTAGACTCCAAAGTAGTGCCCAGGGATTGAATGGCCTGCATAATGGAGGAGAGAGATGGCTCATGTGGCTCTTCAGATGGCCCGGGGTGGGGCAGATCACCACCGCCCGGGCCCGCCGTATAGTTATCCATAGTGTTGGATTGAGTCACCGTGGACTTCCTGTTCCTCATGGCCTTGGAAGATATCAGGCGGCCACCTCTGGGCCCCCCGCCGGCCGCCCGTTGTTGGTCGTCACTGAAAGGAGCAGGAGCAGCCCTCGTGCTCCAATTGCCGATCTACAACCTCCGAGGTCCTGGGCCGGGGTCAGATGGGAAGGACACCTCCAGAAAGGATATCTCAGGTGCCCCAGTAGGTAGGGGCCCTCTCACCAGAGTATTAGAACGTGTAGTATGTTTATCGCTGTGGGCCTCAGTTAAGCAGTCCAGTTATGTAATGGGCCCCCTCCTGCAGCTGAGCAGAGTAGTGGGCACCCTGTATGGCCTCCTTCCTCGTGTCCAGTCTTATGCGCAGGGATTCGGTCCTCGGTGCCCAGCGTTGTACCTGACCCCTACCGTCGATGCGGACCCTGCCTGTCAGGATATGTGGTGTCAATCAAGAACGCTGCTCCCTGCTTCCCTCTAGGCCTCTGTCTCGCTCTTCACCGGGGTCTATCAGCAAGGCCTATCACACGTGCGGGTCGCGCGCCGCTCCTCGCATGTAGATAAGATGTCCCGAGACCAGCCGACCACAAGGCCCCGCGGCCGGCACCGCGGCGCACAGCCGTCTCTCTCCATGCTCCTCTGGAGGAGGGGGCCGCGATGAGCCACAAGCAGTCTCCCGGTGTATAGAGGCCTCCCAGCAACACTCCCGGGCTCCGCGCCTCTTTCGGTACCAGTCACTGTATTTCCCCACAAAGCAGTCCCAGGGGGATGCGCTGCGAGCCCTCCAGGGGCTCCCCCGTGAGGTGGTGGCCGCTGAGTCCTCCACCCGCCCGCTACCTGGTCCAGCGATGGCGCTGCTAGCCGCCGCCACAGCGTCCAGCCCGCGCCCGGCCCGGTCCGGCCACCAGGGTCCCCGGTACAGTGTCTCCCGGTCCACCTCTGTCCGCTGTGCAATCGCCGCCTTAGTGCAGGGCAGGGAGGAAAAGATCACTTCAGGCCACGCTCCAGGGCCCTTCGGTGTCGAGCGCCGCCCTCAGCCGCCGTCCTGCGTCCCCGCGTTGGCCCTATCCTCACCTGAGGCCAGTGCTCCACAGCTGGGCCTCCACAGCATAGGCCGCGTCCAGCCCACCTACGCCGAGTCCCGTTTCTCCGCCACCCGCGATCGGATTCAGACCGGGCAGGCACCCACAGGCGCCGGAGGAAGGGGTCTCCCCGATTTCGGCCCGGTACGTCGTCTGTCGGCTGGATTAGAGACGGATATCAGGGGTCAACAGGATCACCACCGGAGTGCCGCGAAACTATGCGGCCATCTTGGTCGCCACCAGGCCACGCCTCTCTCACAAATACTCATAATTAATAAACAATTAATCAATTAATAATAATTAACAAGAAATTAATAAATAATTAATAATAAATCAATTCCCACAATTAACACTTAAAATATAAACTAAATACATATGAATAAATAGAAAATATTAATAAATATATTATAATTAAATTACTTCCCACCCTATTCCCATATAAACTCACAACTCGCTCCTAAATAAAGACACAATTAACATAATTTTCAATTAATAATAATTTGCAACCAATTAAAAATAATTAATATTAAATTAATTCCCACGATTAACACTATAAAATGTAAATTGAAAATAAATATTAATGAATAAAAAATATGAATACATGTACTATAGTTAAATTACTTCCCACCCTATTCCTCTATAAACCAACAACCCGCTCCTACAAAAATGATACAATTATCATAATTACCAATGTATTCATTAATAATTACCAAACCAATTAATAATTAATTATTAATACATTAATTCCCAAAGATAACACTGTATAATCTAAATTTAATAAATACAAATTATTAAATAAATAATAATTAATGTATTATAATTAAATTACTACCCACTCTATTCCCCTATAAACCCACAACCCGCTACAGAACTAAAAAATGCACAATATAATTAAAATAAAATTAATAACCACCAAAAATGTAACACATATTTTAAAAAGCAAAAGCAATACTTATACAAAAAATTGTTCACATACTTTTAAAATACATACTAAAATACATAACACTAATTAAAACATCCATATTTTAGCAAGTATATTTTTGCAAACAATATTAATGACTTCGATATTTTCAAAAATTATATTTCTTACCTCCAAGTCGATATTCTTGACCACGATATTCTTGCGGTTGATATTTCTGTATCACGATATTTCCAACTCGGTATTTGAGTATGTCGAAATTTAAAAATCGATATTCTGTTTGTGCACTGGTGGCATGGCACACAGTCCTGTGTGCCATGTCGGCACTTCGGATTTATCTGTACCAAAGTACACAGCCTTCAATGGCAGAGTGCATAGCATTGGTGAGGGGTCCCTGGGGTGCACAACCAGTGCTGCAATCCCAGAGGACCCTCTCCAGTGCCCATGTGGTAGGTACCAGGTATACCATTTACAAGGGGCCTACAGAGGGAGCTGAAGTGGTGCTAATTGTGGTACATTTTTAGGGAAAGAACACTGGTATTGGGAGCCTTGCTGGCAGGGACCCAGTACACTTCAGTCAAAGCTGCCTCAAAATCCAGGCAAAACATAGGGGAGGGGGTACTGCAACTGTCACCCAGTTTCTCACACAACTTCTGTTGGTTTAATTTAGCATCTTCTCCTGCATGAATCACTTTCTTCAGTCTTATGTAGTGAGTGAGAACATCCTTCAGAATAATTGGTGAATGTTAAGACTTTTCCAGTTCCATTTGATTCCTCCTTGAAGTTGCAAGACAAATACTCTGTAGCAACATCTAAATGTCAAATTAAATTTGCCAATTTAGGGGCTCATTAGAATGACGGTAGGGGGCACAACCGCGTTACTGGCGGAAAATGTCTTTTTACGCACGCCAGCAGCGGTACTCGCGGCCGCCATATTACAATGGGCAAACATTTCCCATTTCCTGTCTGCAGTGGTGCGACGTGAACCGCCATAAATATACCCCCGCCACCGCAGAGGTGGGAGCCAATAGAGACCCACCGCCGTGTGGAATGAAGTCTCGTCCGCCGTACGAATCAGGATGTCCCAAACAGCCCGTCACACTGCAGCGGAGAACCACCCAACCAGAGACTCCAGAAGAACGACAGCGGAGAGTCAAATCAGACTCCAGGTCCCGTCCACCCGGTCCCTACCGAAATCGATCCAGCTCTCCAAGTTTCTCGGTGCTGTACCTCATCCACTACCAGCAAGTAATGCACCACCGCGGACAACGCCGCAGGTACGCTATCACACAACTCCGCCCACAACCACAACACACAACTCCTGGGCTGACATACGGTTCCTGTCCACATCAGACACTCTGGTGGGGACAGGAACATATCCCCCAGTGTACCCATACATGTCCTACCTTTAAGAAAATCACACCTCCGCATCCGGGTCATCCATCTACCGCGAAATCACTGCAATGTCCCGGTCACATCACCGCAGATGTGCAGACGCGGGAAAACCTGTGCACAATGTAGTAGGCAGGGCTGGCGCCAGGCATGGGCAGTCCACAAAGATTTACAGGGCCCCACCTCCACCCTTCTCACACTATTGCTCCCCACACCCATTTGGGGACATGTTGTGTGCTCCTCCTGTGCCCCCCCTGCACAATTCATCCGTGGGATGTAGCCAGAGCCTGCACCGCACACACCAAACAACTAGGGAGCATATCTCAGAAGGTGGGGGTGAAAAGGAACACCCTGCACAGAAGCTCTGGGCAGGGCATCCCTTCTCCCCACACCTGCCTTCCACTCATGTCAAGCAAACTGAGTCTAATCACAAAATGAAGACTCACACTTCATATGAACATCCACTGAACTGTCCACACTGCCTGTCAAGTCACTCAGACACACCCCACACTGACACAAAGCCACATACACATACCAGATGTCAGCAGTAATGGAGGAAAATAAATTGGCTAGCCAAAAGTGAAGTGGACAGTGCTGGAAAGTCATTGAGCAAACCACAAAGCATGTGTACATCACATGCAAGAGAAGGAACATATCACACCACCCTTAGTCCATCAAATCAGTCATCGGTGGCACAGTGAGTGAAATTACACCAGGAATGATAGGAAGTGTCTGAAGGCAAACAGTGATCAGCCACACATCTGTGTCAACCTACTTGAAATGGGTATGCCATCAGCACAACACACATGGCTCATTGCCACACTCCCTGACTGTCAAACACAAGTTGGACCTTCACACATACCCCTCCTCTACCCACCTCACACCTGCAGCACTCAACACCAGTGTTAAACACACAGCATGGTGGAAATGATGTCCTGTGAGTCCACTGACAAACAATCACAGTCCCTGGGGTGCATCCACAAACATCACACACACACTCAGGGATGCCTGCACCAAAGCTGACACAAAGAAAATAGCCAAACACAAACCTCACAAACAACATTCACAGAAGTCCAACACAGAAGTCCAACAAGCCCACATATGGCCTCCCAAACATTGGAAAGGCAATGGGACCCCAGACAGAACAGGAGTAGACACCATTGTCACTCAGGACCAATGCACAGACACCATACCCGAACACAAACAAGAATTGCATCATCTCAAAACAATCATGAACAAAAACTGGGATCAATGGGACAAAAAGCTAACACAGACAGAGATACCACACCACCCATCATGCCAACATGATCTCACAGTGTACCACAAGCATGCACATGCACAATACAGACACGTGACAGATCAAATATAGGAGGACATAGCACTATTCTGCACTCAAAACAAGCCCAGGAACAGGAATACACCTTGCTGCATGTGACAGACACACATGTAATGCATAATACGCTTGCAAAGCACATCAGAATGTATCACAATGCACAAACTACACACACACAATGCCCTGCAAATAAAACATCATACACACAGAGCATCTGTCAGAAGAAAGAGCCAACAAAGGCCAAACACTGCATACATCCACAACAAAAACACAACAGATGCACATGCCAATCCATCACATAACAAACTTAGCTGGACATCAGGGGGATGCACACCGGGCAAGTACAAGACAACATACACTGACAGCTCTGCATGCACACCAGGCAGTGTGTGCACACCAACCAAATCAGTAGCACACACATCTCAGTGCCACAACATGTACTCCCACAACACAAATCAGCACAGCGCACAGAGATCACCACACACAGGAAGGGTAGCAGTACCTCAGCAAAAACACATATAGCTTACCCGACACCCACAGATACACAACTCAGGGACACCCAGGTGCAAACAACATGACCAGAGGACTGTGCAGCACAAACATTTGCACTGCAAACGAACAACCATGACTGCAAACCAGTACAAGCAAATCACGCATAACTAATTGGGAAACTGTCTTGAGTGCACATTGGTCGTGTGCACAGATCAGCACCACAGACCATAGCGTAAGAAATGTAGTGGTGGGGAGGCCCACACACTGGCAACCCAAGTGGTAGGTGATATGAGATTGAAGTGGTGTGTACGTCAGTAGTGGACAGGTCAGGAGTGTACTGTACACAAACACATAGAGGAGTCACTCACAATGGGTAGGCATCAGAAGCACAGATAGGGGATGGTATGACTCCACATCCCACATACCATACAGGAGCCATAAATGGGACAAGTGACAGCAATGCATGAGAAAACTCATGAATAATGTCAGTGTGGCTGAGCAGCTCTGCACAGTGAGCCCAAACAGTAACAATACACATGGCTGATCAACAAAACATAACACAGACTTGGTAGTCACACACTCTGCATACTCACAACTGGCAGGGACAACAAGTAGGTGTCCCCCAGGAGTACAAGGACACACCAACACACTGCACAGTGCACAATCTACAACTCCTACATGTGCCCACAATATGAAGCACATGGCTGACAATTCAAACAAACAGTCACTCAGCTTTGGGGTCATACATATGTGCAGTTGGCATTGCAGGGGCACATATACACATCAACACTACTGACACAGTCACCCCTTCACACTTCATGACCACACAAGTGCACACATTAAAATGTACCCATGTGACTAGAAAGACAAGCCATAACAAGAGAACCATACATCAACACTGCAGTTCACACATCAAGAAAGATCACACAAATATGATGGACCCTGGCTACCCCACAAGTAATCCCGTGGATAGGATTCACCTCTGTTCTGGTATTGCATCATTACATGACATGTGTACAATTTAGCAAATATGACCATATGATGAGTATGCTAATAGTAGATCATCACAGACACCCATCATTGCACCCTCAAGCCTCAGAATGAAGAATAACTAAAGTACCTCTCACCACTGGCAAACCGTGAAGAAGTTAAAGAAGCAATTGGCACTGTAAAAGTGGCATACAGAGCATGTGTCACATGAAACCATACCCATTCATGAAACTTTTTATTCAGCAAGGACACTGACAAAGCAGACAACTAGAGTAACTGTCTTTATTACATATTACCAAGATAGGCATCAAAAGTAGACAAGAGCAAGGCCAGTGGCCAGTCCATGGTTCAAAGGAGGTAACCGTGTGCATTGGAAGCTGCACGGGGAATGGGCATCCAAATTGCAAACAGCAAGGCCAGTGGCCAGTCCATAGTGCAAAGGAGGGACATGTGTGCATTATAACCTGCACAGGGAATGGGCATCCTAATTACAAACATCAAGGCCAGTGGCCAGTACATAGTGCAAAGGAGGGACTTGTGTGCATTAAAACCTGCACAGGGAATGGGCATCCTAATTACAAACAGCAAGGCCAGTGGCCAGTCCATAGTGCAAAGGAGGGACATGTGTGCATTAGAACCTGCTCAGGGAATGGGCATCCAAATTACAAACAGCAAGGCCAGTGGCCAGTCCATAGTGCATAGGAGGTACATGTGTGGATCAGAACCTGCACAGGGAATGGGCATCCAAATTACAAAAAGCAAGGCCAGTGGCCAGTTCATAGTTCAAAGGAGGTACATGTGTACATTAGTGTAGTGTAGTACCTATTTTCCCAATAGGCTCTGCGCATTGGAATAATATCTTCAATAGTATAGACGTAGGACTGTGGTTAACTAGGTCTTCTACTGACGATATTAGACTTAAAGTTATGTGTGCCAGCTAGCTCAGAGTTCACTAGAAACTTTCTCGAATAGGCAAGGGGGAGTTTAACCTCCCTGGATAGACAAGAAGGGATTTAGTTTCTGACAACCATAGAACATGACAACTTTGCTCCCCCTAATCAAGAGTATATCTCTAGAGTCGTGTGAAAACAAAAGACAACTTATTTTACTCAGTCAGTACGTGCATTCTTAGTTTCACCAGATTGTAGAGAAAAGGAAGAGACGGCGTGTTCAATAAAAAGGTGTTATTTATTGATCAGTCTCTTTTCTCATACAAGAGAAATGAATCACTATTATTGCAATACTTATAGTTAAGTACAGTGCATACAGTAAAAGCAGAATTATAAAATAATACTGTAAAAGCATTGATATGGTTTCTTAGCCATATGATACTTTAAAATGGATAAAATAGATACATACATATATACATTGACTAATCGTACTCAACTGGTGCTTCTAACTACGCCTACCCCAGTGTACCTGACCTAAGCCTAATACGTGGGCGGGAGTAGATAAGTAGCAGTTTAAGTTAAGTTTGCTTTGCCAAGGGTCTGACTCAACAATTTTCTGTAAGGGGTTATTCAGTTCAGTACCTGGGATTTAGAAGGCTGGAGGGCTGGTAGACTCTATCTCAGGACTTGATATCCCAGCTGCCTGCGAGGGCGGCTGGAAACGCCGGAGCTGGATTTCTCGTCAAGAGAAAAGGCAGTGTCTCTCTCTCAGCGCGTCAAAAGGGAGGGGCAGCATCCGTGGGCTTTCTCTGCATCAGCTGGGCTCCTCGGCAAGTCGCGCTGCTCCAATCTCGTCACCACCGTGTGTTTGCTTAGGGCAATGTCGGTATTATTTATACCTGAAAGGTGCCGAGATTGACGTAAGGATGGACATAAATACGTCAATAAGGATGTCATAAGAACTGGTCGTTCTTACATTCTTTACTGGAGTTCTTGGCTAAATCAAAACAATAGCTGCGGGGGATTTCCCAGGTTGCTGGAGGTTTGATTTGTTTTGAGAACTCGGTATGCTTTCTAGGGGGGCTGGAGGGATAGTGCTTGCCTAATGTGATAGCATGCGCTATGACCTAATCAGAAAACGGGTTTCTGTGCCGTTGTATGGCCACTAGTGATTTATTAACCGGACAAGGGTCAGAAACAGGAATATCGATACAGTTCCCATAGTAAATACATTACACCCACTCCACGGAATCTATGTCCATATTTACTAACCTAAGCATAGTAAACATAACTAACAGTGTATGTGTATATTACACCACCCCAAAATACATTAATTTGTACCTAAAAAATGGTTTTGCGCAATACATGAAAATCAGTATAGCTACTGTATGCATTTAAGCAGTGTAATCATTCAAAGAGGATGCACATTATTATATCAGCATGAATGATTTGCGAAAATAACACATGAAATGGCTCTTAATACAGAAAAAAAATTGCGAGACCACTTCATCACATAAAATATAATTCTACTTGTAAACAACCTAGAGGTCGAGGTAATGTCTACAAGAGTTACCTAAAAATAGAAGTTTCTGCTGTTCTCTAAGAATAGTTTTACTTTAAGCAGAAGATAAGTGCCCAAAAAATGTAAATATTTTGGTCTTGGAGAAAAAGGTTCTTGTTTTCTCGAGAAAAACTGGAAAGAATTCTTAGTGGCTTTGTTTTCAAAGTTTGAAGGCCAAATTCAGAGTTCAGGGAACGCTGTGTGCACGTTGCTTAAAGTCATTCCTTTTGTTCTGGTGAAAACATCATATCATTAAGATGTTCGAAAAAACAGTCAACAGCTTCTGGTGAGAGTTCGACTAGGTTGGAAAATGACGCTACCATGCAGTCATGAGCATGATTGCTTTCAGTGATGCTTTGATCAGCATAGCTGACAGAAGGTCGTACCTGATCGATGCTGCTCTCAACTTGTACTTCACTACCCTTCAATCGTGGTGGTGAAGTCTCCACGAATGCCGTCATCAGGATAGGTAGCCGCTGGGGACAGCACAATGCATGAGCCTTAACTGGACTCAACAAAGTCTCTGCATCCAATGGCACTTCTGATTGCTGTGTGAGACAGGTGTCCAACACGCATTCCTCGCCGCATAGCATGCACCTTAATACAGGCATAACACAATTCTGCCACAAGGGTCTGAATGAAAGAAACCAGGTCATATTTAAATCTCGTAGCCGTGCTAATCCAAGGACTTTAGTTATGCGGTCCCGGTAGCGGATAGCTAGGATCGTTTCTTCCATTGTTGCTGGAGTCATGTCTGTGACATGGTTTGCCATAGCGAAGCAAAAGTAGCAAAAATAGGGCGCCTGCTACTAGTCCCAACAGGAGAGGAAGTCCGCCAAAGATGGAATGGACGAAGTTAGGAAAAATACCCAGGATGACTTTGAATGGGCTCAAAGCGCCTGAAAAAACTGTCTTAAATACACTTGCGATACCACTTGTATCAGAAATATTTAAGATTTCGTTTAGTATTTCTGCGAAGTGTAGGGGGCTATTTGTTGATAACAGTGAATGAATCTCTGCCGTTGTCCTTGCAACTTGGAGATCATACGTTTCTTTTGATGACGTCAACTGGGTTGGCGTCTGTAGGAGCACAGTCTTCATTCTGCTTAAAGTATCAATTCGAATAGAAGAGATTTTTAAACTGGGCCATAACCTTGCCTCCCTGTCTGGAGCATCATTCGGGAACAATACTCTTTCACAGCACATGACCCTGGTAGTCACGCTTACGAGATAAGGTTTTCCTGGCAGCAGGCTGCAACATCTGTGATCTACAATTAGAATGTAACTCCCGTTCGAGAGTCTTCTGAAGAATGGTTCTATTTGTGTTGCAGGTGTGCCTAGCTGGTGACATGAAAGGTTATTTGAATTCCCTTCACAGGCCCCATGCAAACTTATACCCTGACACAGAAGTATACCACTTAGTGATTTTGCACAATTATTGCCACTAAGAAATATACTCTGTCCTTTATTACTGACACATGTGTGTGTATAGGGCAAGTTCCATTTGATTTAATGTATCCTTTACCCAACCTTTCATACTGGCCTGCCTGTATATATTTTTGGCAGTATTGAAACTGGAAAGTTGTTATCGGAATATTTATTATCCCATGTATTATCCATTCAATGACAGGTCGTTCTGACATTGTCAATGGTAATCTCTCAAGTTTTTCAATGCTCAGAATTGTATAGTCAGCACCCTTCTGTGCCAAAGTGATTTGTTTATCAGTAAGGTTAAAGATATTAAATAGTGACGTTGTGTTGATTAAACGCCAAGGCACATAGCCTGAACGCAGATTTTGTAACATCCAGCCAAGCTGTACAATAGAACGTAATTGAGACTGACCGCGTTGTAACATCAGTAAGTCTTGCTCTATTATATCGATTGCTGAAGACACAATACTGTCCAGTGAATATATTCTGGAAGACAGAGTCATTAACCCATTGTCCACAACAGAAAGTGATTTTTCCAAATTAACACGGTCAATTTCCCGTATTTTTTCTGCTGTCTCAATTTGAGTTTCTTTCCAAGCTTCGTTATTAGCTGCATATATAGAGGCCGCTATGAAACGTTTTTGACGCTGTTTGCGTGGTCCCATAATGAAATCACACAAGTCAGCACCTTCTTTAAGTAAAGTTAGGTGTTGCTTAATTTCTGCCAGTGTGGATGTATGTAGCCATTGAAGGCAGAGTTTTCCCACACTGTAAGTAGTTACAATCCCTGGATGTTGTCTCTGGGAGTATCTAGGGTCTGGCCTGGTCAATGTGAACCCCTGTATTTTGTTCAGGAATCTGTCTCGACAGTTATTTGTGTCTGTGGGCCAGATCAACCATTGTTTCCAATCAGGATGTGTTCTGTTTTGGTTTAAAATATGTGTTACGTCTATCTCAACATCCGTAGTGCTATTACTGTCCATTGTTGGCTTTGGAATAGACGGTTTATTTAAGTCTTTGATTTTGGCTAGGCCAAGACAGGTAGTCTGTTGAATCGTGTCATTCAAAAATATAATTTGTTCTGGGATCATGCAGGCTCTAAATAATGATTCTACACTTTGTACTTGCCAATCTTTTGTCCCCCAGATCGTTTTCGTATCAATATTATTGTTCCAGAACTCAAAACCAAATGTATTCATTTTTTCAAAAAATGAGTCCGAATATATCAATTTTGTGTCACTCCTGTCTTATTTAACAATTTGAAATAGAATGTTTCTGCATTACTTGTGTTAAACCCTGAAAAGTATGAATATTTATCATAAAATGTTTTTGAACTGCCTTTTGGTGGAGTTGCACAATGTTCCCATTGGTTATAATTTAAAACTTTTCTAGATTGAGAAGATTTATGCAGATAATGGTTACCATAGTGGTTGTAGCAAAACATCTCATCATAATTAGATGAACCTTGTAAATAATCATGTTCTGTAAATTTAGCTGACAACACTAGATCAGACATCATATCATTAATACTTTCAAAGTCCCAATCATCAGCAAATGTGCTTGGTTTTACAAAGTCACTCAATGAAATCTTAAATTGGTGTGGATACTTCAGGATCTCGACCGGGCCATATATTTCGTATTCAGTATTGTCCCATGCTACCCCGCCGGGTATAGGATTGGCTGTGAAGTTTACTGAAGAAAGTTCTCTTTTCTCGACGTGTGAAGATGTGTGAGGTTTAAGGACCAAGTTGATATTCTGGCTTGCTGTGTCCATTTTAGCATATTTTCCCTCAATGAAATGTCCCAAGCATAGTACCATGATGAGCCAAAGTATGAGGACAAATGCACCTAGTGCCACCCAAATTTCAATCCATGGAGAAATCAGATAGGTTTCTTTGAGTTGATGAAAAAGTTCCTTTGCTTTGTCTTTAAAAGTTTTTGTTGTCGGCTGTACTTCTGGTTCACTTGGATCCTCAGAAAAATCATCGAAGTTGATGAAGTAGCCTGATGCTGTTCTGTCAATTGTTCCAATTGCTTCTGGATTCCTTTTTGCTTTAGGAATTTGCTTTGTTTCATTAGCATAGTCAGTTGTTACATCATTGTAGATTGGAATTTCTTGATGTAAAGCTTTGATTTGGGTTTTAAGAGGTTTAAGTTCCATTGCTTCGTTGCATAGTCCTTGTTGATTCACTGTAGGTTTATCAGGTGTGATTAGTCTTTCAGTTTGAACCTCTGTGGTTGTAGCAAACTTTGGTGTTCTGCTACTTCTTGGGAGTCCACTTGGCCTACTACTTGTTATCGGCCACATGATTGTGGTTTAACCAGGTTGATGGATACAAGTCGGTTCTCCTTTTTACCAGCAAGGGGCGGAGGTACTACTGATCTTGTCCCGTTGACAGACAAGACAGGAACTGCTTTTCTGTAAGAAGGCCCAAATTCCTTCTTTACCGCGATCTTCTCTCTGACCAGATCCCCGATCTTTGGAATCCAGACAGGCCTTGCTGGGACAGGTGGTTTCTCTTCAGTGGTTGTTGACTGTTGTTTCAATTTTATGTTGCTCAGGTCTTTTCTTGTTTCATTTAAGTCCTGTAAAATAGCCAAACGATCTTTGATATCAAAGCATTTTTCTTTATCCACTGAAGTCTGACTATCAAGGTCCTGGACTAACATTCTAGTCCCAAACAATAGTTCGTACGGACTGAGACCTCTGAGAGAATTTCTTGGCAGATTATTAAGACTACGTTGGACACTTATTAAATGTTTGACCCACCCACCTCCTGAACCTAATACCTTTGCTGTTATAGATTGCTCTATGCCTCTAGTTTTTTCTTTACACCATCCCGTTTCCCTCAGGAAGGAAGTGAGAAGAGTCCCGCAATGCAATGCTCATTCTGGCCATGTCCTCCCCATAAGCTCGAGAGCTAAAGGAAAGACATTGGTCAGAACGTAGCATGCTCCTAGCGTATATGCCATTATAGACTCGCAAATCTTTTATAACAGTTCAGACGTCAGCCGAGAGTTGGTGGTCTACATTATAAGTGAAAATAGCCTTTACATGTTAATTTGACGCATTATTCATACCGGGTTTTATTTTTTATTGTTGATCCAATCTGGAGCGAAACGCCATGGTAATATACCGTCGCTCTCGCCACTGCGATCTCTGTTGCAGTCTGGGCAGTTTTTTACAAAAATGTGATGATGCAGGCTCATGCCTGGCCACCAGAAAATTGATTGTAATTCTTCCAGAGAATCTTTAAGCTTAAGGTGTCTAAGACCCTCACCCATATGTGCGTCTGCTATTAACAAGCCTCTCCTGTCCGTGTTTGGAATTACTCTATCCCCCACTCCAGGGATTCGAGCAAAAGGAACGGAGTTTGCATCGATTATGTATGTATAATTGAGTGGATAGTTGATCGGTAGCGCTGAGCAGTCGTCTTTTGATGACGTTTTTACCGCCAGCACTGTTTCACCGTCAATGTATTTTACTGAACGCTTTTTTCTAGCTACGGAAGCCGATTTAGTTGCTACCGCTGTGGCTGTCTCAGCCAATGAATTCCCTGTAACGTGAACGCCATCACGCTGATGACTCAGTGACTGTATCACGTGAGTTTTTGGTAGTTCTTTCTGTAAAAGAACTACTTGTTCCCAAAGTGCTTTTTGCTTTATTGTGGCACCTGTGTCATCTTTGTAACCATTTTTAATCCATTTCTGTAAATCGTTATTGTATGATTTGACGCAGTAATACGAATCGCACACTATAAGTGTCGGGAATTCGCGATCGGCATTATCTAGCGCCATCTTTAACGCTATTATTTTAGTTTGTTGTTCTGAATTCTTTTCCACTGAGTGTGTTTTCGTAAATAGAGGTCTCAGTTTACCTCCGCGCCACACGTCTTTTACAATCTCGCATGTGGCGTTGTATGCTTGCTCTCCCCAAACTGAGGGTTGAGCATGTCCGTCTGTATATATTACACAAGCGTACTGTCGTAAGGGCAGAATGTCGATTGGCAGTGGGTATTCTCTCTCATATTCTAGAGTAAAGTAGTAATTTACTTTGTCTTTATCAAGGGAATTTTCCCATTGTAACCATTTTGGATTTAATGCCATATTAGGTAAATTACATGGGCTTGTTAATGCCTCAAAAGCTGATTCTGCTGTTACAACAGTAATCCGTCTGCCGTCAGCTTGGTCTTTTTCTCTTGCTACAGGTGTTTGAACCGCATGAACAATGTTTTCCTTAATGCTGAACGTTTTTTCAGCTTCTGTGTACAAGTGTGATTTGTATGCTATTGGTACCGTTTCTCCCTCATTAGAGGTCAGGTATGTGAATCCGCATCTTCCTGGGATGACTCGAATCACAAGATTGCGTGTGTTGTCGCGTGTTTGTAGTTTTGTTTTAACTAACATGTCTGTTTGTAAAGATCTCAAAATTTCTGTGTGTTTTTGAGTCCAGTTGATTCTTTTAAAATCTGGTTTTATTAGATCATAGAGGGGTTTGACCCTCTCTGCATAATTAATAATGTATGTTCTTCCGAAATTTAGGAAACCTAGAATTGATTGTAAGTTTTTTTTAGTGTTCTGGGTGCTTGGATTACAGCACATTTCTCTAGGAAATTGTCAGCCAGGCTTTTGCCTTCACTTGATAGTTCATATCCTAAAAACATGACAGTTAGATGGGCAATTCTTGACTTTTTAAAGTTGAATTTGTAACCCTCTGCTGCGAACCCAAGTATTATGGTGTTCACTCTTTTCAAGTGAGTATCCAAGTCATCATCTGTTAGATAGATGTCATCGACATAGGATAATGCCTCATCATCATATATTTGTAGTAACTCTGTTACTCTCGCTGAGAATAATCCTGGGCTGTTCTTGAACCCCTGTGGTAAACGACAGAAATTTTTTTGCGAGACGTTTATTGAGAACGCGGTCAAATATCTGCTTTCTGGTGCTATATTTTGACAAAAGAATCCATTAGAGATGTCTAATGTTGTTTTGTATTTTTTGCGCACTATGTTATTCATTAGTGCTGCACTGTGTGAGTTTTGCACTGCAAAAGTTTTGCAACATGAGTTCAAGTGTCTGTAGTCCAAAACAAGACAATATGAATCATCTGGTTTGGAGACAGGAAACAAAGGATTGTTCATTTGTGAGGTGCAGGTTTCAATCACCCCCTGGTATTCAAGTTGATCTAGTATCTCTTTTACCTGTTTTTTTGCTTCTTGCTTAATTGGGTACTGCCTCTGTGCAGTAGGTTGTGATTTTAACTGGATTTTGTGAGGAGGAGAGTCCTCATCCCATCCCACATGGTTTTTATATAATGCAGGAGCTTGGGCTACTGCCCACTTTCTTGCAAGTGTATATTTTTTATGTATTGGAATATGATTTGAGAAGGCAGGCATAATTATTTCTTCGCTATGAGGGCACTCCCTGACAAACTCTGGTGGCCAGTCTCTTTCAGCTAGAAGGATGTCATAGCCCTTGGAGAGATTATCCCAAAATAGACCCCTTATTTTCCTAGTCTTATCCCCCTCTATACGCAATGTTATTTCATATATTTTATGAGGTTTGCTAACTCTGGTATCTGCAGTTTCCACCTGAATGTATTCATTTGTGTCCACTGTCTCCAGATGATTCATCAGGATCTTGCGAGCTATGCTCACTTCTGCTGCTCTGTCTAGCATTGTCTGAGCCCATTCTCCGTTTTTCAGCTGTGTCCTCAGTATCCTTGGCATGGTTGATTACTTTAATACTGGCTACATTCTTCTTTGGAAATTGTAATTTTTTATTTTGATGAGCAGGTTCCTTGTCTTTGGACTTGACGTGCTCTTCCCTGTGTTCTGATCGTCCTCTTCTTTCCGATTTCTGCGAGGAAGTCTGAAAAGTTCGAGAGGGACGTGTATCAATATCTTGATATCTATCAGGTTTCTTTATATTATCCCTATTTCTAAGGTTGTATTTTTTCCCAGAGGGCTCCCTTTGGGGAGACTTGTGTCCTTGGTCCAGAGATCTTTCTCTCTGCCGAGGAGATCTTCCTCTGGTTTGGAATCTTTTTTCTTTAGGAGTGGATTGTTTATTTCCATCCCAGCTCTTTTTTTGAGTGTTTAGATTATATTTTTAATAAATACCTTTTCAGGATTTTCTATTAGTTGGGGTTTCACCGGTATTCCACCCAAACTATCTCTTCCTAGTTCTTCATAGGATTTTTCTATGATTCTGGCAATTTCAAATGGTTGGTCTGCTATATCTGTCTCTTTCAACCTCTGGCGGATCGCCACATTTGCTGCTTCTCCCTTTATATTGGCTAGTAATATTGCCGAGACCTGCTTGAAGTCTTTCAGTAATTTCATACCCAGACTTAGGGCCGGTTCTGGACCGTATTCATCTTGAATTTGTTTTAGCACATCTGGTATTACTGACATGGATGGAAAACCATGTGTTTTTGTGTAAATGGAAGCAAAGACTGTACCCCAAGTGTCACAGTCCTCCACATGTGGTGCGATTCCCATTGGAAGACAGATAGTCAGAATCCTGTGTTTCTCAACAGGGGTGGTATCTGGAAATACCGCCTCTATTTGAGTGATTTTTTGTGCTAACCAGAATGGAATTTGTTCCCGTTTTGCGGGTGCTTTACCTAGACAGGACTGTATGTTCTGTGGTGTGATTTTATTTCTGTTCCCCTGATGAGGGGTCAGCTGTGGAATTTTAATAGCTGGTTCGACTGTTGAAGTCCCCATTACATATTGGACTAATTGTCTATGTATTTTAATTAGTTGTTTTAGCTGTGCTAAAAGAACTGGTGCAGACATTTCTTCAATGTCTGGATGTGGTGTGTATCCGGCTAGGACCGGCCACGTTGCTCCTGGTCTACCTAGTGGACCGAGCCTGGTGATGCGATTATTATGTTTTAGGGTGCCATTAAACCAGAGCAGGTGCTCTTGGTATTTGAGTGATATCTCCACTTCCTCGAAAGGAGTGTACTCATTCGGAGGTTCCTCTATTTTGTAGTAGTGGAACTCCTTTGTTACAGCGTTTGCTGCTGGAAAGTTTATCCATGAGTAGAATACCTCTGTCTGACGATATTTGTGTGCCTCAATTACGAATATTACTGTACCACCTCTTAGTGTCAGTCCATTTTCTATAAGTTTTAAAGTTATAGTTTTTCTTATGTTGACCGGGATTAGTATTGCCCCCGGTTCTTGCTGTAGGAAACTATTGTCATCCGCTAGGAGTTGAGCTGCTACTCTAGCTGTCTCCCTTTCTACTTCACTGTCTGACATTTTACTGACAGGAAGGTTATTTTGTTTATTTGCAGGTCAGGTTTCTACGGAAACAAAGATTAGATGCACAATATTTTGGAACAGTGTATCCTTCAACGTTGAATAAACCAAAAACCATACATAGGAGTCTCCTCCTACGAAGTTTGGCGGATTTAGCCTTTCACCCACTCCAGACGTCTTTGGAGTATTATGGGAAAGAAGGGGTCTGTGTGAAAAAGCACGACTGAGTTACTCTAATGTCTTGCGTTAGATTTATCGCCTATCCAAACAGTTGGTACTGAGAGAAAGGGGTCCCAGTGTGAGTCACAAGGCATCAACACAAATCAAAAATATAATTCAGCAAACAATTAATGTATCCACACTGTTTTAATTCACAACGGAATATGGTATATTTCAATATACAAACAATTTTATGAAAATACGGCGGTTGCAGGTGCCCGGGGGGAGAAAGAAGGGGAAAAGAAGTGATGGTCAAGTGGAATGGTGAGGATAGAAGGATTGGGTGACAATAAAATCGGACCATTTACAGTAGTGTAATGACAAATTAAATACACAAAAAGACCAAAAGTTCAAGCATGTAAACAAAATGACATACTCCACATAATACAATTAATGTAGCTAATGATGGCGTGGAGTTGATATAAGGTGTGGTTGTCGACGTTTCGACCCTCTAAAGTGCAGGGATTAATTGTACCCTTGCTATGGGGTCTTCTTCAGGACCGGGAAGGGAGCGGGACAGGCAACCGATTGCCTTGTTGCGTTGACTGAAGCAAGCAGTCGGAAGACCGATCACACCGCCATAATTGGGGGCGGGGCCACCTTTATCTTGCAGACATGGTAACTCCGAGATTTCACCAAAGAATCGGTTGAACAATATCACCTTCACAATTGCGGTTTGTGGGCTAAGCCGCTATTGTCGTGCAGAACCACTAACACCAAGATTTTTTACCGTCACAGTGGCGGTCTGAGGGCGAGGCCGCTATCGTCATGCAGAAAAGGTAACTCCAAAATTTTACAGCCGAATCAATCGGGGCTGGAAAACGCCCCCGATTAGCTAATGCGTGAGGCGTTTTCCAGCCCCGATTGATTCGGCTGTTAAATTTTGGAGTTACCTTTTCTGCATGACGATAGCGGCCTCGCCCTCAGACCGCCACTGTGACGGTAAAAAATCTTGGTGTTAGTGGTTCTGCACGACAATAGCGGCTTAGCCCACAAACCGCAATTGTGAAGGTGATATTGTTCAACCGATTCGTTGGTGAAATCTCGGAGTTACCATGTCTGCAAGATAAAGGTGGACCCGCCCCCAATTATGGCGGTGTGATCGGTCTTCCGACTGCTTGCTTCAGTCAACGCAACAAGGCAATCGGTTGCCTGTCCCGCTCCCTTCCCGGTCCTGAAGAAGACCCCATAGCAAGGGTACAATTAAGCCCTGCACTTTAGAGGGTCGAAACGTCGACAACCACACCTTATATCAACTCCACGCCATCATTAGCTACATTAATTGTATTATGTGGAGTATGTCATTTTGTTTACATGCTTGAACTTTTGGTCTTTTTGTGTATTTAATTTGTCATTACACTACTGTAAATTGTCCGATTTTATTGTCACCCAATCCTTCTATCCTCACCATTCCACTTGACCATCACTTCTTTTCCCCTTCTTTCTCCCCCCGGGCACCTGCAACCGCCGTATTTTCATAAAATTGTTTGTATATTGAAATATACCATATCCCGTTGTGAATTAAAACAGTGTGGATACATTAATTGTTTGCTGAATTATATTTTTGATTTGTGTTGATGCCTTGTGACTCACACTGGGACCCCTTTCTCTCAGTACTCATTGAACCCAGGTCCCAGTGACTATGTTTGGGTAAACCCCCCCGTATATACAATGTCCAAACAGTTGGGCGCCATGTAGTGTAGTTCCTATTTTCCCAATAGGCTCTGCGCATTGGAATAATATCTTCAATAGTATAGATGTAGGACTGTGGTTAACTAGGTCTTCTACTGACGATATTAGACTTAAAGTTATGTGTGCCAGCTAGCTCAGAGTTCACTAGAAACTTTCTCGAATAGGCAAGGAGGAGTTTAACCTCCCTGGATAGACAAGAAGGGATTTAGTTTCTGACAACCATAGAACATGACAACTTTGCTCCCCCTAATCAAGAGTATATCTCTAGAGTCGTGTGAAAACAAAAGACAACTTATTTTACTCAGTCAGTACGTGCATTCTTAGTTTCACCAGATTGTAGAGAAAAGGAAGAGACGGGCGTGTTCAATAAAAAGGTGTTATTTATTGATCAGTCTCTTTTCTCATACAAGAGAAATGAATTGCTATTATTGCAATACTTATAGTTAAGTACAGTGCATACAGTAAAAGCAGAATTATAAAATAATACTGTAAAAGCATTGATATGGTTTCTTAGCCATATGATACTTTAAAATGGATAAAATAGATACATACATATATACATTGACTAATCGTACTCAACTGGTGCTTCTAACTACGCCTACCCCAGTGTACCTGACCTAAGCCTAATACGTGGGCGGGAGTAGATAAGTAGCAGTTTAAGTTAAGTTTGCTTTGCCAAGGGTCTGACTCAAGAATTCTCTTTAAGGGGTTATTCAGTTCAGTACCTGGGATTTAGAAGGCTGGAGGGCTGGTATCTCTATCTCAGGACTTGATATCCCAGCTGCCTGCGAGGGCGGCTGGAAACGCCTGAGCTGGATTTCTCGGCAAGAGAAAAGGCAGCGTCTCTCTCTCAGCGCGTCAAAAGGGAGGGGCAGCGTCCGTGGCCTTTCTCTGCATCAGCTGGGCTCCTCGGCAAGTCGCGCTGCTCCAATCTCGTCACCACCGTGTGTTTGCTTAGGGCAATGTCGGTATTATTTATACCTGAAAGGTGCCGAGATTGACGTAAGGATGGACATAAATACGTCAATAAGGATGTCATAAGAACTGGTCGTTCTTACATTCTTTACTGGAGTTCTTGGCTAAATCAAAACAATAGCTGCGGGGGATTTCCCAGGTTGCTGGAGGTTTGATTTGTTTTGAGAACTCTGTATGCTTTCTAGGGGGGCTGGAGGGATAGTGCTTGCCTAATGTGATAGCATGCGCTATGACCTAATCAGAAAACGGGTTTCTGTGCCGTTGTATGGCCACTAGTGATTTATTAACTGGACAAGGGTCAGAAACAGGAATATCGATACAGTTCCCATAGTAAATACATTACACCACTGGCAAACCGTGAAGAAGTTAAAGAAGCAATTGGCACTGTAAAAGTGGCATACAGAGCATGTGTCACATGAAACCATACCCATTCATGAAACTTTTTATTCAGCAAGGACACTGACATAGCAGACAATTAGAGTAACTGTCTTTATTACATATCACCAAGATAGGCATCAAAAGTAGACAAGAGCAAGGCCAGTGGCCAGTCCATGGTTCAAAGGAGGTACACGTGTGCATTGGAAGCTGCATGGGGAATGGGCATCCAAATTGCAAACAGCAAGGCCAGTGGCCAGTCCATAGTGCAAAGGAGGGACATGTGTGCATTATAACCTGCACAGGGAATGGGCATCCTAATTACAAACATCAAGGCCAGTGGCCAGTCCATAGTGCAAAGGAGGAACTTGTGTGCATTAAAACCTGCACAGGGAATGGGCATCCTAATTATAAACAGCAAGGCCAGTGGCCAGTCCATAGTGCAAAGGAGGCACATGTGTGCATTAGAACCTGCTCAGGGAATGGGCATCCAAATTACAAACAGCAAGGCCAGTGGCCAGTCCATAGTGCATAGGAGGTACATGTGTGGATCAGAACCTGCACAGGGAATGGGCATCCAAATTACAAACAGCAAGGCCAGTGGCCAGTTCATAGTTCAAAGGAGGTACATGTGTACATTAGAACCTGCACAGGGAATGGCATCCTAATTACAAACAGAAAGGCCAGTGGCCCGTCCATAGTGCAAAGGAGGGACATGTGTGCGTTAGAACCTGCACAGGAAACGTGCATCCCAATTACAAATAGCAAGGCCAGTGGCCAGTTCATAGTTCAAAGGAGGTACATGTGTACATTAGAACCTGCACAGGGAATGGCATCCTAATTACAAACAGCAAGGCCAGTGGCCCGTCCATAGTGCAAAGGAGGGACATGTGTGCGTTAGAACCTGCACAGGAAACATGCATCCCAATTACAAATAGCAAGGCCAGTGGCCAGTCCATAGTTCAAAGGAGGTACATGTGTGCATCAGAACCTGCACAGGGAATGTGCATCTAATTTACAAACAGCAAGGCCAGTGCCCAGTCCATAGTGCAAAGCAGGTAAATGTGTGCCCTAGAACCTTCACAGGGAATGGGTGACACTGTACACTGCCATGGTCAGCAACACAGCTGGGGGAAAACAATAGGCAGTCCAGGCACCACTGTGGGAGAAATAGGTGTGGGAGGGGGTCTTTTCCTCAGACTTGGCTGTCAGTCGAACTGGGGGGTGGCTGATTGTAGGGCCCAGTTGGAGGACTGGACCTGGGAGAGAGAGGATCAGCTGAGGTAGAGGCATCAATGGCTTTGGGAGCTGGAGGGCTGCTTGGACCGGGTGGTGTGGAGGCGGAGACATGCTGCCCTGAGACACAGTGTGTGAGGGAGAATGTGGAGGTCTGCCTTTCCACTTCCTGGAGATTCAATAGGGAATATTTGTCTTGGGAGGAGTGGGAAGTGGGGCGGGCACAACCGCCACACTCTCCACCAAAGGTGCATCAGGTGTACGTGGTGGCCCTCCCTCTAGCGATCTGCTGAATTTGGCGGTACGCTTGGACTGGCCTTGCCTTTTACCCTTATCTCCTGTTGACCAGGTGAACCCCCAACAGTGCCCTCCTGTCCCAGCTTCACAGGGGTGTGGGTGGGAGTTGAGGTTGTTGGTGAATCTGCCTTAGAGGGCTTTTTTGCAGACTCTTAGCAGGCACCAGCTTCACCACAGGCACGGCAACTGTGTGCCTGTCTTTGGGAGCCACTTTGGGGACGGGAGTGTCCTTGGATGGGGCTGATTTTGAGTCACATGAATCTGAGGCCTGCTTCTTGGCTTCATGCCCCTGAGTGTCACCTGAGGGCTTTTGCCTTTGCGCTCCTGTGTGACTTTTGTTTGTTATGGGGAGGGTGTCTGTGCTCTGGCCCGCTTGGGGTGCTGCTGTTGTGCGCTGCGTGTAGTGTACCAGGAGCCTGTGGACTGTGGTGTGTGGTCACTTGCGTCAGATGTAGCCACTGGCCGGGGAGTTGCCGAAGGGACTGGAGCTGGACTCTGAACCTGTGACAGCTGAATGGCTTCCGTCACTGTGGAGGACAAAGACTGGACAGTCCTGTGTAGCCCACCCACTTCAGAATGAATGCCCTCCATGAAGGCAACTGCCTGTGCCAACTTCTTGTCATGGTCTTGGAAGACATTCAAGAGAGTTGTTTGACCCACACACAGCTGGTGCTAAAAGGTCCACAGTATCAACACTGAGGGCAGATGGGGAGACAGGGGCAGCGGTACCTGGGGGGAAGGACACTCTTCCCTTCTTACTGTTGCGAACATGTGCAGCAGTAGTGGAAGGAGCTGTGAGGGGGGCACTGAACGATGTGTGGTGGAAGAGGAGGCAGAGTTCCCACTCCCTGTGCCAGCCAACATTGAGGAGTCACCGCTGGCGTCAGATGAGGTTGAGGTTGGTGTTTCTGGACGTGATTCCTCAAAGGCACTCCTGTCCCACTCCGAGGCGCATCAGTGTCAGTGAGTTCATGTGTAGCAGTTGTGCAAGATGCCCCACCACTGGTGTCCGTCCCCTGTCCTTCTGTGCCCTAGGTAGATACTGCAAGAGACAGAGACATAGGTTCAGTTTAGTGCCATACACACAAACATCATATGCAAGCAAAGCATAAAAAAAGATGATGATACCCCCATGTTGCACACCACCCCTTGCAGTCTGGATGTGCAATCTTAATTCTAAACTCAAAACATGCATGGTAACATGCACACTTGGCATTATTGACCCATGTGATGTCCACACAGCCAAATTGCTTTCCCGTGCCTCCGCCATAAGAACACAACTCTGCATACAATGTCAAGGGTCATTACATTAAAGACATGAGAAAGTACATGCAGCAAAAATGCATGACAGCTGCACCCAACACAGAGGGAAGCTTACAAGCCATTGTATCACACTAGAAACATCATAGAGCTCCACACTGACTCAGAGTTAGAACACATGCAGTCACTCACAGTCAAAGCCACCCTTCACAGAATACTCAACCCCAACTTGCTGCTGATGGACCCTCAGACGTCCATCCATCTCTGGCTGTGTCACTGCCAAGTTGCAGGCCATTAGTGGTGTCATGCTCCTGCGCGCCAACCTGCCACTCCGAGGGAGCAGCCCCAACGTCGTCTCTGCCACGTTTTTGCTCAGCCAGCAGATGTCAACCCACCTCTTGGGACAGTGTGTGTGCCGTTGGTTGGAGACATCCAGAGCCCGCACCTTGCTTGCAATGGCCCGCCATACGCCTTACGCGCTGGTTGACTTTGAGCTGCAGGCATGGGAGACAAGAGGAGGAAATTTCAGTGACACTGGGTTATGGAGCACTGTGTCTCAGTACAGGAGCATGTACACACTCAGCACAGCTATTCAGATATGTTTAGCAGAGACAATACAGCATGACACGTAGCACATTAGCATGAGATAATCATACCTAAATGCATGCAGGTATGAGGATGGACACAGTCCCTGGCCATTTCATACACATGCAGACAGCACAGAAAGCAATGTGAAGAAGGCCGACATCTGCGATGTAGTTTGTGAGGGAGCAAGACATACATTACAATGTAAATTTATTATTTATTTGAAAGGTTTTCTATAGCGCAAATAAGACCCTTGGGTGTCAGAGCGCTTAACAAAACAGGAAATATATTGGAGGCACGTCTTATATAATATACAATATGACAGTAGAGAAATTAGTTGGGTATAATTCATCACAAGGCTAGATGAAAGGAAGATAGAGTAGGGTCAAAATAAATAGAAGTACTGTATGAGGTTCAAAAATGAATATACAATGTTCTGAGGTAGGTTAGGGATTAATTATAATATATATGTTGTACGAGGTCTTCCGTATATGGTTGTTTTGATGACTTATCCTTAATCCTCTGTGCTTTCCAGATCCAAAGTTAGAAACGCGTCGACCTCAGGTATCAGTATAGAGTTGGTGATTTCCTATTTCCTTCCCATATAGTTATCACTTAGTCACCTCTATGTCAAGGCTTAGGTGATGAATTGACTTGTCTATGGAAGGAACTTACTCATGAGAAAGATCTTAGTTTCCCTTTTAAATGTTGCAGTGTTTGGAATTTTTCTAATGTTCGGGGGGAGTGAGTTCCAGATTCTGGGGGCCGCTCCTGAAAACGCTCTATCGTAGGTTTTTCTTTTCTTGAAGATGGATGGTCTCAGCATCAGTTCCTTGGCACTCCTGGCCGGTCTGTTTCCTCCCGATATTTCAATTTTCTGGGCAAGGTATCTAGGTGTGTTGTAATGAATCGCTTTGTGGGTAATACATGCCATTTGTAGCTGTATTTTAGCTTCGTAAGGTAGCCAATTTAACGCTTTCAGGTGTGGGGAGATATGGTCAAATTTCCTCGTTCCTGTGATAAGTCTTGCTGCTGCATTGAGGCATGCCTTTAATGGTGCTGTGGAAATTTTTGGTAGTCCTGCTAACGTTGTACACCCATATTCAATCCTCGAGATAACGAGTGATTGCACTGCAAGTTTTAGGTCAGTCTCAGTTAAAAATGATGTCATCCCACCTCTTGTGACAGTGTGTGTGCCGTTGGTTGGAGACATCCAGAGCCCACACCTTGCTTGCAATAGCCCGCCAAACGGCCTTACGCTGATTGACTTTGAGCTGCAGGTGTGGGAGACAAGAGGAGGAAATGTCAGTGACACTGGGTTATGTAGCACTGTATCTCAGTACAGGAGCATGTACACACTCAGCACAGCTATTCAGATATGTTTAGCAGAGACAATACATCATGACACGTAGCACATTAGCATGAGATAATCATACCTAAATGCATGCAGGTATAAGGATGGACACAGTCCCTGGCCATTTCATACACATGCAGAATGCCAGCACAGAAAGCAATGTGAAGAAGGCCCACATCTGCGATGCAGTTTGTGAGGGAGCAAGACATACATTACATTGTAAATGTGATATCCAGTGATTGCACTGCAAGTTTTAGGTCCGTCTCAGTTAAAAATGATTTAATTTTTCTTAAGTAATTCAAATGGAAACGGACACTTTTTGCCATTGCCTTGATGTTGGCTTTCATGTCTAGCTTCTCGTCCAATGTGATTTCGCTGAATCAACTAGAGTGGGGGTGCAATTTAATGACACTGTGTCCAACACTGCACACCCCTCAATGTCCTTGCCCTGTGAATGCCTCACTGTGTCATGGAGGTCACAATTAGAGACATAATCTTACAATCTCTCACCTTCTCACAAGGTCTGTCTTGAGCAATACACAGGCCTAAGATAGCTCATTGATGAATAGGGTAGCAGACAACCCATATGTCTCACTCTATCCATTCAGTGATGGGTCCCTGTCAAATTGGGCAGTAACACTGCAGTCCAGGGGTCCTCACACTGGGGGCTAACGTGACCCTCTCATATTGTATCTCATGTACAATACGAGACGGCAAACAGTGCCTACACATGAGAGTCAGTACACATAATGAAGTGAATGGAAGGGGGATGTTTCAGAAGTATAACAATCTGCTGTGTCATAGATGAATTTCTACCAGGAGTGTCACCTTCAGGCATTTCACTCTTGTGCATAATGCTTACATATCCATGGTGATTCAGAAAGGGGGTGGTGATGGACAGAGCATCTGAGTTAAACAGAACACTCATACCCAGTCAAAAGATCAGGGCTTGATCCATCACCGTTTTTTAGCTCACTGCACCATCCCAGTTCAGAACCTGGCTATATGCAAATTAGTCTGACCCTGGCCCAGTGCATCATGGGAACAGGGCAGACCAAACTACCAAGCCAATTCTTTACTGGAAAGGAAACAAGCTTCCGGGGACCGGTTTCTGGCATTACAGCCGTCTTCGGCCCGGCTTGCTTGAATCCTGATGGTGCAGTGAGCAAGGGACTCACATCTGAGCATACCCTGCCACTCCTATAGTGGCCAAAACGATTCAGAAAGGGGGTGGTGATGGACAGAGCATCTGAGTTAAACAGAACACTCATACCGGCTGTAATGCCAGAAACCGGTCCCCGGAAGCTTGTTTCCTTTCCAGTGAAGAATTGGCTTGGTAGTTGGGTCTGCCCTGTTCCCATGATGCACTGGGCCAGGGACAGACTAATTTGCATATAGCCAGGTTCTGAACTGGGATGGTGCAGTGAGCTAAAAAACGGTGATGGATCAAGCCCTGATCTGTTGACTGGGTAGGAGTGTTCTGATTAACTCAGATACTCTGTCCATCACCACCCCCTTTTTGTAATTATTGTGGCCACCATGAGTGTGGAAGGGTATGCTCAGACATGGGTCCCTTGCTCATTGCACCATCAGGATTCAAGCAAGCCGGGCCGAAGACGGCTGTAATGCCAGAAACCGGTCCCCGGAAGCTTGTTTCCTTTCCAGTGAAGAATTGGCTTGGTAGTTTGGTCTGCCCTGTTCCCATGATGCACTGGGCCAGGGACAGACTAATTTGCATATAGCCAGGTTCTGAACTGGGATGGTGCAGTGAGCTACAAAACGGTGATGGATCAAGCCCTGATCTGTTGACTGGGTAGGAGTGTTCTGATTAACTCAGATACTCTGTCCATCACCACCCCCTTTTTGTAATTATTTTGGCCACCATGAGTGTGGAAGGGTATGCTCAGACATGAGTCCCTTGCTCATTGCACCATCAGGATTCAAGCAAGCCGGGCCGAAGACGGCTGTAATGCCAGAAACCGGACCCCGGAAGCTTGTTTTCTTTCCAGTGAAGAATTGGCTTGGTAGTTTGGTCTGCCCTGTTCCCATGATGCACTGGGCCAGGGACAGACTAATTTGCATATAGCCAGGTTCTGAACTGGGATGGTGCAGTGAGCTAAAAAACGGTGATGGATCAAGCCCTGATCTGTTGACTGGGTAGGAGTGTTCTGATTAACTCAGATACTCTGTCCATCACCACCCCCTTTTTGTAATTATTTTGCCACCATGAGTGTGGAAGGGTATGCTCAGACATGGGTCCCTTGCTCATTGCACCATCAGGATTCAAGCAAGCCGGGCCGAAGACGGCTGTAATGCCAGAAACCGGTCCCCGGAAGCTTGTTTCCTTTCCAGTGAAGAATTGGCTTGGTAGTTTGGTCTGCCCTGTTCCCATGATGCACTGGGCCATGGGCAGACTAATTTGCATATAGCCAGGTTCTGAACTGGGATGGTGCAGTGAGCTAAAAAACGGTGATGGATCAAGCCCTGATCTGTTGACTGGGTAGGAGTGTTCTGATTAACTCAGATACTCTGTCCATCACCACCCCCTTTTTGTAATTATTTTGGCCACCATGAGTGTGGAAGGGTATGCTCAGACATGAGTCCCTTGCTCATTGCACCATCAGGATTCAAGCAAGCCGGGCCGAAGACGGCTGTAATGCCAGAAACCGGTCCCCGGAAGCTTGTTTCCTTTCCAGTGAAGAATTGGCTTTGTAGTTTGGTCTCCCCTGTTCCCATGATGCACTGGGCCAGGGACAGACTAACTTGCATATAGCCAGGTTCTGAACTGGGATGGTGCAGTGAGCTAAAAAACGGTGATGGACCAAGCCCTTATCTGTTGACTGGGTAGGAGTGTTCTGATTAACTCAGATACTCTGTCCATCACCACCCCCTTTTTGTAATTATTTTGGCCACCATGAGTGTGGAAGGGTATGCTCAGACATGAGTCCCTTGCTCATTGCACCATCAGGATTCAAGCAAGCCGGGCCGAAGACGGCTGTAATGCCAGAAACCGGTCCCCGGAAGCTTGTTTCCTTTCCAGTGAAGAATTGGCTTGGTAGTTTGGTCTTCCCTGTTCCCATGATGCACTGGGCCAGGGACAGACTAATTTGCATATAGCCAGGTTCTGAACTGGGATGGTGCAGTGAGCTAAAAAACGGTGATGGATCAAGCCCTGATCTGTTGACTGGGTAGGAGTGTTCTGATTAACTCAGATACTCTGTCCATCACCACCCTCTTTTTGTAATTGTTTTGGCCACCATGAGTGTGGAAGGGTATGCTCAGACATGAGTCCCTTGCTCATTGCACCATCAGGATTCAAGCAAGCCGGGCCGAAGACGGCTGTAATGCCAGAAACCGGACCCCGGAAGCTTGTTTCCTTTCCAGTGAAGAATTGGCTTGGTAGTTTGGTCTGCCCTGTTCCCATGATGCACTGGGCCAGGGACAGACAAATTTGCATATAGCCAGGTTCTGAACGGGGATGGTGCAGTGAGCTAAAAAACTGTGATGGATCAAGCCCTGATCTGTTGACTGGGTAGGAGTGTTCTGATTAACTCAGATACTCTGTCCATCACCACCCCCTTTTTGTAATTATTTTGGCCACCATGAGTGTGGAAGGGTATGCTCAGACATGAGTCCCTTGCTCATTGCACCATCAGGATTCAAGCAAGCCGGGCCGAAGACGGCTGTAATGCCAGAAACCGGTCCCCGGAAGCTTGTTTCCTTTCCAGTGAAGAATTGGCTTGGTAGTTTGGTCTGCCCTGTTCCCATGATGCACTGGGCCAGGGACAGACTAATTTGCATATAGCCAGGTTCTGAAGTGGGATGGTGCAGTGAGCTAAAAAACGGTGATGGATCAAGCCCTGATCTGTTGACTGGGTAGGAGTGTTCTGATTAACTCAGATACTCTGTCCATCACCACCCCCTTTTTGTAATTATTTTGGCCACCATGAGTGTGGAAGGGTATGCTCAGACATGAGTCCCTTGCTCATTGCACCATCAGGATTCAAGCAAGCCGGGCCGAAGACGGCTGTAATGCCAGAAACCGGTCCCCGGAAGCTTGTTTCCTTTCCAGTGAAGAATTGGCTTGGTAGTTTGGTCTGCCCTGTTCCTATGATGCACTGGGCCAGGGACAGACTAATTTGCATATAGCCAGGTTCTGAACTGGGATGGTGCAGTGAGCTAAAAAACGGTGATGGATCAAGCCCTGATCTGTTGACTGGGTAGGATTGTTCTGATTAACTCAGATACTCTGTCCATCACCACCCCCTTTTTGTAATTATTTTAGCCACCATGAGTGTGGAAGGGTATGCTCAGACATGAGTCCCTTGCTCATTGCACCATCAGGATTCAAGCAAGCCGGGCCGAAGACGGCTGTAATGCCAGAAACCGGTCCCCGGAAGCTTGTTTCCTTTCCAGTGAAGAATTGGCTTGGTAGTTTGGTCTGCCCTGTTCCCATGATGCACTGGGCCAGGGACAGACTAATTTGCATATAGCCAGGTTCTGAACTGGGATGGTGCAGTGAGCTAAAAAAAGGTGATGGATCAAGCCCTGATCTGTTGACTGGGTAGGAGTGTTCTGATTAACTCAGATACTCTGTCCATCACCACCCCCTTTTTGTAATTATTTTGGCCACCATGAGTGTGGAAGGGTATGCTCAGACATGAGTACCTTGCTCATTGCACCATCAGGATTCAAGCAAGCCGGGCCGAAGACGGCTGTAATGCCAGAAACCGGTCCCCGGAAGCTTGTTTCCTTTCCAGTGAATAATTGGCTTGGTAGTTTGGTCTGCTCTGTTCCCATGATGCACTGGGCCAGGGACAGACTAATTTGCATATAGCCAGGTTCTGAACTGGGATGGTGCAGTGAGCTAAAAAACGGTGATGGATCAAGCCCTGATCTGTTGACTGGGTAGGAGTGTTCTGATTAACTCAGATACTCTGTCCATCACCACCCCCTTTTTGTAATTACATATCCATGGTGGCAATATAAAGTCAAACCCCTTTCCGTCAGTACCCTCTGGACGAAAAGTCTTTGTAATGACACAAATGAGCCTGTGAAAACCTCATGGACTCAAACATCCATTAGCACAGGCAATGTATGTCCTGACTCCCGCTACTTTCCACACTTGCAATGTCACTGTATGGCTGCAAAAACACTGCATGTCCCTCCCATCCTGATATGCAGCCCGGGAAATGAATAAAATAGGCTACAAACCCCATTTCCCTGAAGTCAGCATGCTAGGCAGTGTATCACTCCAACCCACACTGCCAGGCACATACTGCAGCAGATCAACTTCATGTGTGCACTCCCTGCACTGCCCTACTTTCACTCTGAAACATTTACCATGACATCAGGAGCACCATATAGCCTCCCATATTGTGTGAGCACCTCGCCCTTCAGGACCTCCAGCTCCTCTGTGGTGAAGGGACGGGCCCTGATGTTCTAAGACCTTGTCATCCTTGGGTCCATGAGCCAGGAACAGCAGCAGTTGGTGGTGAAGAGTGTCAGTCAGCAGCGTCTGGAAGCAGTGGAAATGTGTGGTTCTCTCCTACACATAAATAGCCCTCTGGGTCAGTTTCAGTGGTACTAAGCTTGGCACACCGCATTTTAGAATTGCATCCAATGACTGGCCCCGCAGTGACGGAGCACGCCTATCGTGAATTTCAAAATTGTATTTCTCTCCCGTGATTGCAGTTCCAATTGGCTGTAAGGGCATGGGCATTGGCGGTGACACACCGCAGGGGCCAGGCGGTCGCTACCACAAACTCACATCTTAGAATTGCATCCAATGACTGGCCCCACAGTGGTGGCGCACGCCTACCGTGATTTTCAAAATTGTATTTCTCTACCGCGATTGCAGTTCCAATTAGCTGTAAGGGCATGGGCATTGGCGGTGACACACCGCAGGGGCCAGGCGGTCGGTACCGCGATCGTGCATCTTACAGTTGCACCCAATGACTGGCCCGCAGTGGTGGAGCACGCTAGCCACGATTTTCAAATGTGTATATCACTACCGCGATTGTGGTTCACATTGGTTGAATGGTCATGGGCATTGGCGGTGACATCACAGGGGCCAGGCAGTTGTTACCGCGATTTGGTCGCTTGACATTGGTGCCTAAGGCCGTGATTGTGGTGGCAAAGCATACCAACCTACATTTCAAAATGTGTATATCACTACCGCGATTGCGGTTCACATTGATTGAATGGGCATGGGCATCGGCGATGACACACCGCAGGGGCCAGGCGGTCGCTACGGTGGTTTGGCCACTTGACAATGGTGCCTAGGGCCGTGATTGTGGTGGCAGAGCACGTCAACCGCCATTTCACAATGTGTATATCACTACAGCGATTGCGTTTCACATTGACTGCAAGGGCATGGGCATCGGCGATGCCACACCGCAGGGGCCAGGCGGTTGCTACCGCGATTTGGCCGCTTGACAATGGTCAGTAACACAATACAACCTCGGGTCAAAAACTGACAGATAAATCATGTATTCAGATCAAAAGTGTGATAAACATGTGACCTCTCTCAATCTTATTTTTAGATAACAAGGGGAATTATCCCTTAAGGACAAAAACCCTCACTCACCAAAGGTGACATGTTTCATCATATGGGTTCCTCCTCCCAGTAGGAAATCCTAGTCCTACTGAGGGTTACACCTTCCTCACTGTGAGGAAGGAGCTCAGGGTTGTTTTCAGAGATGTTTACTTGCCAAACCAAGATGCTAAAATCCCATATGTGAGTATTTAGGTATAGTGAGAGTGCAGCGCAAAAAAAGGAAAAACTAAGGGTGAGTACAAAACTGCCTAGGTAGATGCAAAAAAACTATTTTTATTGGCTTGCTCTCACTGGCAGGATTAAAAAAGCAGTGCAGTGAGTAGTATACATTCAAAACTACTCAAAATTCAGGTCGACATGTTTCAGCCATCCGATTAATATTCTGTATCATTGGCTTTCTTCAGGACCAAAAGATTATATTTAAAGTGATGCTGCTGCTACATAAATTATGGTGAATAAAGTATAAAAATAAAAATAATACAACACCAGTAATCCTGCCTGGCGATGTCAGGTATTACTGGGAATATCTGTGAATGTGATAGAGAGAAACAAAGAACATCACACATTTTATGTTTAGTGCATCTGCTGTTGACATATTACTACATATCATATTGTCCATAGCCATTGATATTATATTTAAGCAATACAAACTTACCCTCAAAAGTAGGTTAACACACCTCACCTCGACCTGGCAACAGCTCAGGGAAGAAGGCCCCGCTCGGTGGGGAACAAAATTGAATGTCACACCATTTATGAAGGTGGACTTTTATTACAAGTACTCCAGTGTGTGCATAGCAGTATACTGTGCCCAACCAAGTTGAAGAATTGAATTTAGGAAAAAACCCTAGGTTTAGGGTTTACTAAGTTAAATTGGAATAGCCAACTACGCTCTCCAAATAGCACTAGAACTATGTTTTTCAAAAGGCACTTCGGCTGTAGTACCTCATATTGCCCGTGTTATTTCCAAAAGATTAGCCAAGTACTTCATAATCCTAGTGCTAGAAGAAACCTTTAACGAGTGACAGACTCCAATGTTTAACTACTGCACTCCCTCCGCATTAGTGCTTGTTTCTAAGAGAAATTTATGAAAAGGATTGTTTCTGATTCACCAGTACTTCTCATCCCATTAGTATATAACATCTATACTCTCAACAAGTCACCAAGTAATAGAGAGGTCAATATTTTCAACATAGGAGCCTGAGCCCACCTATAGCAATTTCAGAGCCCGTCTTACCTGTCCGTCGGTACCCCGTCGCGGTACAGAGCTGCCACCGGAGGTAAAGATCGGACAGACAGGCCCTCCTTAAGTAGTGTCTCTTTTACTAAACAAATTAAAGCTTGAAGAAGGACCCATTTGCATCCCTCTCGAGTGCCTGCATGTAAATGGCCGATCAAGGTATTCCGCGTGTGTGCAGAGGGTAGAATGGCAATCCTTCTCATTGCGCATGTGGACAGCCTGTTCAGATCCTAATACGCATGCGCGAGAAGGAGACATTCCCTCTCTCCGCGCCTGCGTTTTACTGTCACCTCATCTCCCCTCAATGCAATAAAACTTTATTCACAAACGATCCTATAAATACTTCAATGAAAGATTGTATGCATTGAAATGGGAACGAAAGAGTATTATATTTGTCGAGGGGCAGGTATGTTTAGAACGAACTCATATATTATAAATAGTTCATGTATGATGATACATCGCCAACGGTAACAACGCCAGCAATTACCACACAGTTTTTAAATCGTAAAAGGCATTACATCGCAGGCATTCACTGCGCATGCTGTTGCCACACGATTGTAGTGTCTCTGCTGCTTTGGGCAAATACAACGCAGTTCACGAAATCGCATGCTATTACATCGTTTTTTCCACTGAGTTTATTAAGTCTCTGGGGCGTGTTGTATTGTAATCCTGGACTTTGGCAGCGCGCACTGCAGTTAATATGCCCTGATGATGTCACACCCAGAGGCATGGTCGAGGCAGGAGCCATCAAAAACCACAAAACCACTACCAGTATTTCTATATCACAGACCACTATTGGTCACAGAATTCAGATGTGACTTGCAATGTCCTTCATAATGTAAAGTAAGGGAGTATGTTATATCCAGATTTTCCATTACTGGGTATCAAATGGTTGTGCACGCATCAAACGCATAAAAACGCATGTGCGGCAACATAGCTAGAATAGCTAAACATTGTGCTTGCATCTGTCATCTTGCACTTGCACCGCATCTGTCATGTAATTTGCACCGCATCTATCATGTCAAACTTTGGTGCGCACTCGGTGAAAAAATCTCATTCTGCACGAGTCAGTCAGTGGAAACTTTGGTGCAAAATGCTACACCGGTGCTTTTTGAAGACGCTGGGAACCCGGCGCCCCTAATCGGTCATCGCTAGCGATGTAATCATTTGCACCGCATCTGTCATGTAATTTGCACCGCATCTGTCATGTCATTGCATTGCTTTGTCATCGCTAGCGATGTAAATGCGCAGTTGTAGCATGCGTTATGAAAGCATGCGTTGTAAAGCGGCCTGCGATGTGAAAGTCGCGTTGCGATGGCACCGCGTGAAAACACCGTCGTTGTAATGGGTGTTTCCCACTTAAAGAGGGCCTGCCTGTCCGATCTTTACCTCCGGTGGCAGCTCTGTAACGCAACGGGGTATCGACGGACAGGTAAGGCGGGCTCTGAAATGGCTATAGGTGGGCACATGCTCCTATGATGAAAATATTGATCTCTCTATTACTTGGTGACTTGTTGAGAGTATAGATGTTATATACTAATAGGATGAGTACGGGTGAATCATAAACAATCCTTTTCATAAACATTTCTTAGAAACAAGCACTAATGCGGAGGGAGTGCAGTAGGTAAATATTGGAGACTGTCACTCGTAAAAGTTTTTTTTAGCACTAGGATTATGAAGTACTTGGCTAATCTTTTCGAAATAAAACGGGTCACATGAGGTACTACAGCCGAAGTGCCTTTTGAAAAACATAATTCTAGTGCTATTTGCAGAGCGAAGTTGGCTATTCCAACTTAACTTAGTAAACCTTAAACCTAGGGTTTTTTCCAAAATGTAATTCTTCAACTTGGTTGGGCACAGTATACTGCTATGCAAACACTAGAATACTTGTAATAAAAGTCCACCTAGAAAAATGGTTAGGTGTGACATTCAATGTTTTTTCCCACAGAGTGGGGCTTCCTTCCCTGAGCTGTTGTCAGTTCGAGGTGAGGTGTGTTATCCTACTTTTGAGGGTGGGTTTGTATTGCTTAAATATAATATTAATGGCTATTGACAATATAATTTGTAGTAATATGTCAACCGCAAACGCACTAAACATAAAATGTGTGATGTTCTTTGTTTCTCTCTCACATTCACAGATATTCCCAGTAATACCTGACATCGCCGCGCAGGATTACTGGGGTTGTATTATTTTTATATTTATACTTTATTCACCATAATTTATGTAGGAGCAGCATCAGTTTAAATATAATGTTTTGGTCCTGAAGAAAGCCAATGATACAGAATATTGATTGGGTGGCTGAAACATGTCGACCTGAATTGTGAGTAGTTTTAAATCTATACTACTATCTGCACTGCTTTTTCAATCCTGCCAGTGAGAGCATGCCAATAAAAATAGTTTTTTGCATCTCTCTAGGCAGTTTTATACTCACCCTTAGTTTTTCCTTTTTTTTGCGCTGCACTCTCACTATACCTAAATACTCACATATGGGATTTTAGCATCTCGGTTTGGCTAGTAAACATCTCTGAAAACATCCCTGAGCTCCTTCCTCACAGTGTGGAAGGTGTACCCCTCAGTAGGACTAGGATTTCCTACTGGGAGGAGGAACCCATATAATGAAGCATGTCACCTTTGGTGAGTGAGGGTTTTCGTCCTTAAGGGATAATTCCCCCTGTTATCTAAAAATAAGATTGAGAGAAGTCGCATGTTCATCACACTTTTGATCTGAAATCATGATTTATGTGCCAGTTTTCAGACCAGAGGTTGTATTGTGTTACTGATTAGGATTAGGGGAAGTTTTCCTTGCTGGTCTTTAAAATAAATTCCCTGGGACCCACCCCAACCTGCTTTGTTGTAACTGTTTGACAATGGTGCCTATTGTTGTGATTGTGATGGCGGAGCCTGCCAACCGCCATTTCACAATGCGTATATCACTACCACGATTGCGGTTCACATTGGCTGCTGGGCATGGGCATTGGCGGTGACACACCACAGGGGCCAGGCGATCACTACCACGATTTGGCCACTTGACATTGGTGCCTATGGCTGGGATTGTGGTGGCGGTGCACGCTTATGACACCTATGAACACATCATGCTGCGGCAGTGGCAATGGCCAGTTCACAACATTGTACAGTAGACACACGAATCACTCCACCAGATAGTGCAAACCAATGCTAGTGTAACATTTAGCCCACTGATGACTACACATGCCATGTCAGTGCGCAGGATTACATGCATTGGCATGTACTCCTTTACATGACACTTATGATATTGTTGTGCATGTACACAGATCTGTGGTGTGATGGATGCTCAAATATGTACACATTTCAATGTGTGAGATGGCTAAGCAGCACACTGTAATGAAGGTCTGACTACATGATGTGCCAATTTCACTGTGTACATTGCTGAGCTCCTCTGCATACTAGATTGTTATACACACACACTGTGCTCATTGTGTTGTTGATTTGTGCCCTGTCCAACTTATGCAAGAAGATGTGGCAGGTACAGCAGCTACGTAGAAGCTAGCAGTGTCGCTGTCTCACACATGTGCTGTGTCAATTATTCTCAGGGCTGGTGACACAAGATGTCAAAATGTACCTTTTGGCATTCACATAGTCTGAATCTGTTTTGGGGGTACTCACTGTGTGAATACTGGACAAGTGAACGACTAGTTCAGATCAAGATGTCCCTACATGTAAGTTGTGCTGTAAGCTGAAGTTTGATGCCAGTCATTGTTGGAGCTGTGTCAGTCAAAACGTAAGATGTTGGACACATCTCATAGGGGAATTGGAATGACACATGTCCCCTTTCATCTCACCTAGGAGGCAACCAAATGTGCATCGTCCATTCACAGTGCTGGTGGACATTGAGGATGAGGACATCATACGTCAATTCCGTCCGGATCGACCTACCCGTCAAGACCTCTGTGCTCTGTTGGAGCCCCATCTGAGGCCTCGCGGAACCTATCTGACTGCTTTGACACCAACGTGTAAGGTGACAGGGGCCCTGCATTTTTTTGCTACTGTTTCATTCCATGAAAAGGTTTGCGAGCACAGGTGGGATGTCGCAATGATGACTTACAAGGACAGATACATCCATTTGCCCAGGAGGCCTGTTTACTGGTGGGTGTGAAGGGTAATTTGTATGACCTTGCCCACATCCCTAATGTTGTTAGTGCAATTGACTGCGCACATGTTGGCCTGGTTCCACCACAGGCACGTGAGCACATCTACAGGAATAGAATTCATTTCCATTCCTTCAATTGCAAGTGGTATGCCAGACGGATATAATATTCTCACATGTCTGTGCCAAATTTCCGGGATCAGCCCATGACTCCTACATCCTGTGTACCAGCATCATACCACAGCTGATGGCAAATCTGCATCCAGAGCGTGCGTGGATTGAGGGTGAGTACGCAGAGACAATGAGCGTGCTATACGTGTGATATGCTGTCTTCTGCCACAGTTCTGTTACAAGTTTGTTCTTTATGTCTCACACCTAGGTGACCCTGCATATCCCAACCAGCCTTGGTTGCTAAGCCCACTGAGGAATCCCCGGACCCGGGGTGAAGTCCGCTACAATGATGCCCATGGGAGGACATGTCGTGTGGTGGAGCGTACTTTTGGTCTACTTAAGTCACGGCTTCGCTGCCTGGACAAGACTCTAGGTGCACTGATGTACTCTCCTCAAAAGGTGTGTCAGATCGTAGGTGCATGCTCTACAACCTGGCCTTGCGCAAAAAGATCCCCCTGCTCCTGGATGATGATAAGCAGCTGAGACCCCCGCCTACAAACCCACACATGTCCAGTGACAAGGGTAGTGGAGAGCAGGAACGTGTTGACCTGCGTCAACAGCTCTTTAACCGCTACTTCCCTTGAAGGTGAGTGAAAACATACAACAGTGCCATTGTCTGCTGAATTTGTTGTTGGTGAAAAAGCCTAGGGGAGATTTGTGACTGCTGCCTGTTGTTGGCTCTGTGCTGGCTGCTAATGTTTCTGGGACAGGGTAGTTATGCACAGCTATAGGATGTCTATGTTGGTACGGTTGCTCATTGCAAGATGTGCAGATTTGCGTACCTTGATGACAAGTGTTCTGTAATGGCTGTGATGCCATCACCTGACAGGTGAATATTGTTCTCTTGTGTTTTCCTAGGTACCTTCAGCCTCCCAATGCCTCCAAACAATCAATGCTCCAGGTACATTGTAATCAGAGTCAACATTGTACATCCTGTGATAAACATGGAGCTGACACGCAAACATAGGTGTGTAAGGAGTGTTTATTTACAATGGGTATATGTGACAGGGAAGGGAATATTAACAAAACGGTGAAAAGGGAAACAATGAGTTGTCTGTGATGGTAGATGAGGTAATAGTGTAGTCACCACATTGATGTGGTGAGACGACAGTCCAACAGACGCCTGCCAACAACGAGGCAGTGTGGATAAGGACAGTCAATAAAGTCAATGACAAGGTAAAGAGGGGTGCCATCATGGCTGACATCTTGACTGGCGTTTGGCTGGTGCTTTGCCACGTATTCCCCCCTTGGTTTTCCTTGGACGGCCCCTTGAGCGTTTGGCAGGGGGGGGCCTCTGCTGCAGGCTCAGCGGTGTTTGAAGATTCACCCCTCTCTGTGGCCACAGGGGAGGCTGAAGGACTGTCATCCTGTGAGCCACTGGAGGTAGGTTGAGCTGCTGTTGGGGCCGCAGCCCTGTCTCTCAGCACGCCCACAAGCTGGCCCAAGAGGTCCACAATTTGGCCCATATGTGCATTTATGGACCTCAGCAGCAGGCGGAGCTCACAGGATTCTTCCAGAGCCTGGCCCGTGTGTCCCTGGGCTTGTTCATATGTCCCAAGGACTCTGGTGATGTTGGCCAGGGCTTCAGTTCCAGTGTCTGGTTGATTTTGCCACCCAGTTGCCCTCCCACCTGACCTGCTGTCCCGGACCTGTGGCGTCACCACTCTACGCACCCGCGTACTCGCCCTGCCCACGTCAGATTTTAGGGTGGTGTGGGCATCCTCTGAGGCAGGGACAGTGTTGCAGGCAGCACTGGTGGTGGTGGTGGAGGCCGCACAGGTTGTTACAGCAGGGGTCAATGCAGTTGTTGTTGCTGAGGTGGTGGTGGTGGGGACAGTGGGGGCCTGGGACCAGTTGCACCTTGGCAGGGTTGATGGACCAGGTTCTGGGTCCGCATCCAAGGAATATAGGAGTCTGCACCAGAGAGTCCGTGTTCCAGGGAGACTGGCTCTGCAGGTTGGTTTTCTCATCTGCAGCTGTCAGTTCTTGGTCACCTGTGGAACAGAGGGGAGATGGTCATTGAAGTGCACCCCACAAGCTTGGTGTTACATGTTTCGATGTTACATGTTATATACCACACAGTTTACATTGAGATCACTTTGTATGGCTGCACGGTACTGAGCATCATAACAGATGTGGAGGTACACATGTCAATAGAGAACATGTTCAATGTACAGATTGTGTGATTGCAAGGACATGTAGTCATCTAACGCAGTGTTTCCCAAACTGTGCACCGCGGCGCCCTGGTGCGCCGTCATCAGTAGCCAGGGGCGCCGCACACGATGTGGGAAAGATAGCGTCTGGCCACGTTAGGCACCCTGTGCAGCGATGTCAGAAGTGCAGAGCGCCAGAATACCAGAGTAATAGTGCGCTATAAAAACAAACACATGATCACACGCACACTCATACATGAATAAACACACAAACGCCACACCCAGGCTTCATTTCTAACAAGCCAAGCCCCATTTTCTTTCTTTTCCTACATGGGGAGACCGGAATCAATCAGGTGTCAAAAACATTATGAATCGCCTCGCTGCTATTATTGAAGTCGACACATCTCCTCATCTGAGCAGAAGGAGGATTGTATAATTCTGTGTTATTCGAGGGGCCTTCAATGTTGTATGAAGACCTGAGAAAGTCATATTGTCAGGCGTGTGAATGAAATATTGTACTGCGTGTATTTGGGATACGTCACGAAATAAAAAGAGAGATATATGGAAGAAAGAATGTAGACTAGAGAAAAAGATACATAGCAGAGATAAAGGTAAAAAAACAGAGGAAAGACAGAATGAGAGTGAAGGAGGGAGCTTGAAATGAGGGGGAACAACAGAAAAAGTGCAAGAAAGAGTGGAGGAATGATACAAAGGACACAGAAGAGTGAAGGGGGAGATTGAGATGAGGTTAAAAAATAGAGGAAAGACAGAAAGAGAGTGAAGGGGAGCTTGACATGAGGGGGAAATGACAGAAAAGGTACAAGAAAGAGTGGGGGAATGGCACAGAGAACACAGGAGAGTGAAAGGGGGAGATTGAGATGTGGGTAAAAAACGGAGGAAAGACAGAAGGAGAGTGAAGGGGGAGCTTGAAATGAGGGGGAAACGACAGAAAAAGTGCAAGAAAGAGTGAAGGAAAGACACAGAGAACACTGGAGAGTGAAAGGGGGAGATTGACATGAGGGGGAAAATTGGAGGAAAGACACAGAAGTAGTGTGAAGGGGAGCTTGAAATGAGGGGGAGACGACAGAAAAAGTGCAAGAAAGAGTGGAGGAAAGACACAGAGGACACAGGAGAGTGAAAGGGGGAGATTGAGATGAGGGTAAAAACTGAGGAAAGACACAGAAGGAGAGTGAAGGGGGGAGCTTTAAATGAGGGGAAAATGACGGAAAAGGTGCAAGAAAGATTGGAGGAAAGACACAGAGGACCCAGGAGAGTGAAAGGGGACGATTGAGATGAGGGTAAAAAACAGAGGAAAGACACAGAAGGAGAATGAAGGGGGGAGCTTGAAATGAGAGGGAAACAACAGAAAAAGTACAAGAAAGAGTGGAGGAAAGACACAGAGGACACAGGAGAGTGAAAGGGGGAGATTGAGATGAGGGTAAAAACGGAGGAAAGGCACAGAAGGAGAGTGAAGGGGGAGCTTTGAATGAAGGGAAAACGACGGAAAAGGTGCAAGAAAGATTGGAGGAAAGACACAGAGGACACAGGAGAGTGAAAGGGGGAGATTGAGATGAGGGTAAAAAACAGAGGAAAGACACCCAAGGAGAGTGAAGGGGGGAGCTTGAAATGAGAGGGAAACAACAGAAAGTGTGCAAGAAAGACTGGAGGAAAGACACAGAGGACACAGGAGAGTGAAAGGGGGAGATTGAGATGAGGGTAAAAAACAGAGGAAAGACACAGAAGGAGAGTGAAGAAGGGAGCTTGAAATGAGCAAGAAACGACAGAAAAAGTGCAAGAAAGAGTGGAGGAAGGACAAAGAGGACACAGAAGAGTGAAAGGGGGAGTTTGAGATGAGGGTAAAAAACAGAGGAAAGACACAGAAGGAGAGTGAAGGGGGAGCTTGAAATGAGAGGGAAATGTCAGAAAAAGTGCAAGAAAGAGTGGAGGAAAGACACAGAGGACACAGGAGAGTGAAAGGGGGAGATTGAGATGATGGTAAAAAACGGAGGAAAGACAAAGAAGGAGAGTGAAGGGGGAGCTTGAAATGAGGGGGGAAACAACAGAAAGTGTGCAAGAAAGACTGGAGGAAAGACACAGAGGACACAGGAGAGTGAAAGGGGGAGATTGAGATAAGGGTAAAAAACAGAGGAAAGACACAGAAGGAGAGTGAAGAAGGGAGCTTGAAATGAGCGAGAAACGACAGAAAAAGTGCAAGAAAGAGTGGAGGAAGGACAAAGAGGACACAGAAGAGTGAAAGAGGGAGCTTGAGATGAGGGTAAAAAACAGAGGAAAGTCACAGAAGGAGAGGTAAGGGGGGAGCTTGAAATGAGAGGGAAATGACAGAAAAAGTGCAAGAAAGAGTGGAGGAAAGACACAGAGGACACAGGAGAGTGAAAGGGGGAGAATGAGATGAAGGTAAAAAACGGAGGAAAGACACAGAAGGAGAGTGAAGGGGGAGCTTGAAATGAGGGGGAAACAACAGAAAGTGTGCAAGAAAGACTGGAGGAAAGACACAGAGGACACAGGAGAGTGAAAGGGGGAGAATGAGATGAGGGTAAAAAACAGAGGAAAGACACAGAAGGAGAGTGAAGGAGGGAGCTTGAAATGAGCGAGAAACGACAGAAAAAGTGCAAGAAAGAGTGGAGGAAGGACACAGAGGACACGGGAGAGTGAAAGGGGGAGATTGAGATGAAGGTAAAAAACGGAGGAAAGACACCGAAGGAGAGTGAAGGGGAGCTTGAAATGAGGGGGAAACAACAGAAAATGTGCAAGAAAGAGTGGAGGAAAGACACAGAGGACACAGGAGAGTGAAAGGGGGAGATTGAGATGAGGGTAAAAAACAGAGGAAAGACACAGAAGGAGAGTGAAGGAGGGAGCTTGAAATGAGCGAGAAACAACAGAAAAAGTGCAAGAAAGAGTGGAGGAAGGACACAGAGGACACGGGAGAGTGAAAGGGGGAGATTGAGATGAGGGGGAAATGACAGAAAGTGGAGGACAGACCCAGAAGGAGAGTGAAGGGGGGAGATAGAAGTGAGGGAAAAAATGAGTGAAAAAGGAGAGAAAAAGCGGAGCAAGAGAATGGAGACAGAGGTCCACTGGCCCATCAGGGATGAGGCGCAGGTAAAACCTGTTGGTGGAGGAGGGCCTCCAACACCAACACTCAAGAGTGCAGGGTCTTGGGTTGGGATAGGCCTCACTTAATGGTGGACCTGGGAGGAAGAGCATTTCACTGACAATGAGTCAGTGGTCATATTGCCACATATGTAGCATCCAACGGTGCCCCTCGGCTATTGCATTTATTTGTTAAAACTAGCAGCCATACTCGCCTTTTTATGTGTGAAAGTTTAAAAATGATCAGACCAGTGGGCTTTGCCAATATTTATCAGTCTTTGGCATGGTCCAGCAGGTAACATTCAAATCCTGAATAAATCATAAAAAAAGATACTTGCTGCATTGAGGATAGAAAAACAAAAAGGAATGCTTTGACCACAAAATGCATGTATGAAGTACAAATTATTAATCTGTGTGCTGTTGAGAATTAAAATGATCCCTCCTGCATTCCAGTGCACAAACTCCATAATAAAAGGTGAAATGTCAATGGCATAAGGTGGGAGAGTGGGCTCTGGGTGGGCCACCATGCCAAGTCAACCCAACAAATACGTTAACCACCTCAATATTTGAGTACATCCTGTATCTTGCCCTCCCCAATGTGCATCTATAAAAAAATATTTTTTGTGTTTACTTTCGAAATGAATAAAGTGCTGTAGATGTGCCCCCCAGGTCTTGTCAATATGCTACTCGTCACCTTTAATTTAAAGAAAAGATGAAAAATCATCTGTCCAGTGTTCCAAAATTTGCAATGTGATGCTCTTCGGGTACTGCTTGATGTGCTTACAACACCTTTGAGAATGACTAATGGTCTGCTGGTAGTTTGTGAATAGCTAGCTAGCAGCTGCTATCCTTTTTATTCCTAATACCTACATTGCATCCCAATTACTTTAAAGAAGCCAACAGGAAGTATTCCCGAGGTCTTGCTTACATCCTCCCCACCTGCCCACCGGTAAAAAAAATGGTGAGGAACCAAGGTCAACTGCCAATTAGGTTAAGGGAGCCATGGGTTAAAAAAGTTTGGGAACCACTGATCTAACAAGTAGCAGCACAACAACTGTATGAGAAGCATATTTGTTTTTTATCTCTGCATGGAAGACATTACATCTGAACATGAACTAGCCAGTGGAATCTCAGGCATACCTTTGTCATATCATGTGATTTACTATCTGTATTGTGCATGATTGTACCCTGAACTTCTTAAGCAAGTGATTTGATGAGTCACACTTTGGTTTCTGTGACAGTTACATACTCTTAACTGTCTGCACACTGGAAGTGGCTATTGGATCTATGCCACGTTTGGTGGGATGTGAGGGCTGGTGTGGTGACATTGCTACATGCTTTTGGAGTGAAATGGTGGGGTGCATGCACTGTCTACTTACCTGTTCTGTGGCACATTTGTGGGGAATTTCTGACACATCTTTCTGGGGGTGTGGTGGAGTGCTCCATCCTGTTCAGCTGCGGGACAAGGGTGCGTGGTGGGAGTTGTAGTTCAGGCTTCCCACCCCCAAACACTCCTCCCTGTGAAGATGGCTACCTACCTGTGAGGTGAGGGTGAGCAATGCAAAGTCTGCCACATGCTTCTGGGTGGTGGGAGTGCTCAATCCTGTTCTGCTGTGGGACAGGAGGGCCTGGTGGGAGTTGTAGTGCTGGCTTTCAATTAACAAACCCCCCTCCCTGTTAAGATGACTACCTACCTGTAATTTTGGAGAGAGCAATGCAATGTCTGTCACAAGTTTCTGGGTGGGGTGGAATGCTCCATCTTGCTCAGCTGTGGAACAAGGGGGCCTGGTGGACGTTGTAGTGCAGGCTTCCCACCCACAAACACCCCTCCCTGTGAAAATGGCTACCTACCTGTAAAGTTGAGCAGAGGGAGGGAATAGGTTACACATGGCTCTTGGGTGGGGGGAGTGTTCCATCCTGCTCAGGGGTGAGACAAGAGGACATGAGATGGCTACCTAACTGTGAGTTTGAAGGGGGCAATGCTATGGCTGCCACATGCTTCTGGGTGGGGTGGGGTGCTCCATCTTGCTGAGCTGTGGGACAAAGAGGCCTGGTGGGAGTTGTAGTGCTGGCCTCCCACCCACAAACCACACTCTCTGTGAAAATGGCTACCTACCTGTAAGTTTGATGTGAGTAAACACCCCTCCCTGTTAAGATGGCTACCTATCTGTAAGTTTGATGTGATTAATAGAATGGCTGCCACATGGTTCTGGGCGGTGGGTTTGCTCGTCCTGCTCAGCTGTTGGACAAGGGTGCCTGGTGGGAGTTGTAGTGCTGGCCCCCCACCCACAAAAACCCCTCCCTGTCAAGATGGCTACCTACCTGTAAATTTGGTTGGTGAGATACAATGGCTGCCACATGCTTCTGGGTGGGGTGGAAGTGCTCCATCCTGCTCAGCTGTGGGACTAAGGTGCTTGGTGGGAGTTGTAGTGCTGGCTGCCTATCCACAGGCACCCCTCCCTGTTAAGATGGCTGGTCCCCTGTGGAGCAGAGGTAGGGAATGGTTACACATGGCTCTTGAGTGGGGGGGTGCTCCATCTTGCTCAGCTGTGAGACAAGAAGGCCTGGTGGAGTTGTAGCGCTGGCCTCCCACCTACAAACATCCCCCCGTTAAGCTGGCTACCTACCTGTAGGTTTGGTTGGTGAGATACAATGGATCCTACGTGCTTCTGGGAGGGGGGGGTGCTCCATCCTGCTGAGCTGTGGGACAAGGGGGCATGGTGGGAGTTGTAGTGCTGGCCTCCCACTCACAAACCCTCTCCCTGTTAAGATGGCTACCTACCTGTAACTTTGGTTGTTGAAATACAATGGCTGCCACATGCTTCTTGGGGTGGAAGTGCTCCATCCTGCTCAGCTGTGGGACAAGGGTCCCTGGTGGGAGTTGTAGTGCTGGCTGCCTATCCACAGGCAACCCTCCCTGTTAAGAGGGCCTGCTCTCTGTGGAGCAGAGAAAGGGAATGGTTACACATGACTCTTGGGTGGGGGTGCTCCATCTTGCTCAGCTGTGAGACAAGGGGGCCTGGTGGGAGTTGTAGTGCTGGCTTTTAATGAACAAACCCTCGTCCTTGTTAAGATGAATACCTACCTTTAATTTTGGGGATAGCAATGCGATGTCTGCCACATGCTTCTGGGTGGGGTGGAGTGGTCCATCTTGCTGGACTGTGGGGCAAGGAGGCCTGGTGGGAGTTGTAGTGCTGGCCTCCCACCTAAAACCCCCCTCCCTGTGAAGATGGCCACCTACCTGTAAGTTTGATGTGAGAAAACACCCCTCCCTGTTAAGAAGGCTACCTACCTGTACGTTTGGTTGGTGAAATACAATGGCTACCACATGCTTCTGGGAGGAGGGAAATGCTCCATTTTGCTGAGGTTTGTGGGACAAGGGGGCCTGGTAGGAGTTGTAGTGCTGGCCTCCCTCCCACAAACCCCCCTCCCTGTATAGATGGCTACCTACCTGTAAGTTGGATGTGAGCAAACACCCCTCCCAGTTAAGATGGCTACCTACATGGACGTTTGATATGATTAATAGAATGGCTGCCACCTGGTTCTGGGTGGTGGGTTTGCTCCATCTTGCTCAGCTATGGGACAAGGGTGCCTGGTGGGAGTTGTAGTGCTGGCTGCCTATACACAGGCACCCCTCCCTGTTAAGATGGCTGGATCCCTATGGATCAGAGGAAGGAAATGGTTACACATGGCTCTTGGGTAGGGGGAGTGTTCCATCCTGCTGAGCTGTGGGACAGGGGGCCTGGTAAGAGTTGTAGTGTTGCCTGCCTGTACGCATGCAACCCAAGGAATGCTGCTAGCTACCTTTGGGGTGAATCAGAGTGAGTGAATTTCGGATCTGTGAGACGTGTTGGGGAGTGTGTGGTGCACATGGATGCATTTTGGCCTAGGAGGTGTAGCTTTGTAGTTGTGCAAGGCAGTACATAGCTGTGTGATGGTAGACATTTGTTTGTACTTACCAGCCTCAACTCCCCTGGCTATTCTTGTGAGACTCTCTGGATGCAGTATGGCAAGCACCTTCTCCTCCCATACAGTGAATGTTTTTGGTGGAATGGGAGGGCCACCGCCAGTCATCTGAGCCAGCTGACGGTTCTTGTTGTTCCTCTCTTTCACCTGTCTCGTGAGGTCATGCCACCACTTCATGATCTTCTTCTTGGAGCGCGGGATGGTCCCTACTGAATTGACTTTGTTGACTATCCTTTCCCACATTTGGGTTCTGATGGTTAATGTTATCTGATGGACCAGGTTACCAAACAATTGTGGTTCTACTCTGATTACCTCATCTACCATGACTGACAACTCATTGTCAGTGAATTTGGGAATTTTTTTCTGTGCCATGGTGTGTGATGAGCAAATGTGTTAAAGTTGCAGGTGTGAAAGTGGTGGTGGTGATGTTTGTGGTGTGTGTGTGCTGTCGTGCTGGTGAGATGTGTGGTGGTTTGCCTCTCTTTTGTGCTGTAGGGTTAGTTCCTACAGGGGTGGAGTTTTGCAAAGGATTCTGGTCAGGGAAGGGGGTGGTTTTAGACTCATCTATGTGGGTGTGTCAAAATGAAGTATTCCGGTCAGGTGTGTTGTGTGGGTTGTCCTGGGCTTTGTATTTTTTTAGTTGCCATGGGGGTGTGTCATTGGGGTGTGTTGGGTGTTTTTGGGGGCTGAGCTAGTTTGATATGCACACTTGGTGGCCTTGTGTCTTTTTTTTGTCGACCGCCATAATTGTTCCGGAGCGTCCGCGGCAGTGGGTATACAACTGCCCTTCCACCAGGTCTCCCATTCATCACGATCGCGGAAGACGGAAACAGTCAATCATTCCGCTGTCACCTCAATGGTATCCTAATTGTACGTGCGGTCAATCTGCTGGCCTAGCAGCGGTTTGGGGTTTTTCCGTCACGAATCCGACCGCCACGGACGTATTTTCACCTGTTCTGCCCGCTACTGGCAGTCTTTTGTGTCATAGTTCTGCCGCGGTTGGATTTTTCAGGCGGTTAATCCTAATCGGACCGCCGGTTTTCCCACGGTACGTGCGGACTGTTCATTTCTGCTACCACGGTGGTCAGACCGCCATCCTAATAGACCCCTTAGTTCAGTCTCTTCTAATTTCTACCTGTGCCCCTTCAGGTCTGTGACTAGCCAGAACTATCTCTTGGTTAGCACTTAGGACATTTTCTGTAAATTCCTACACCTGCTCTTTCGATACAGCAACATTGACCCTGCAAGATTGCAAATTATGCCAATGCTTCCAAGCTACGAATGATTCTTGCCTCCAGGTCCTCCATGAACTATCAGCACTTTTCATCCAGCCCAACACCTAGTGCTACTTACCATACAATACATGTGCATGGATATCACTGACGCTCCTCCAAGCCTCCCATCCTCTGTGCACAGATGATCATAAAGACATGCAAGGTCCGTTCCCACACCTGTGCTATTCAACCTGGTACCATTGGGATACTTCTAACTCAACAAGTCATATCATTTTATCAATATGGCAAAGATATACATCTGGTTCCCACATTTTCATCAGCATATAGAAACCTGGCTCAATGCCGTGCAACTTATTAGCTTTACCCTATATTCTCTCATGCTAATGCCTGGCTTTTTGTGGCAGTCCTTTCTCCTCTTCAAGAGACATAACAAACAGAACATCCATTCATCTTGATGCCAGATCAGCCTTCTACCGGGATAAAAATGTACACATACCTTCTGAACCATCATACGAAGTCTTGGCCTTTTCCACATCTGTGGCTGTAATGCTTTGCTCAACATCCTCCCTGAAACCACTTGCCTGTCCCAACAAAGCTCTCTTTAATGCAGTGTTGCTTCTGATCTCACGTAAGTGCAGATTCAAATGAATCCCCTTGATAGGTATATTTTTCATCCGACTGGTACAATTAAGTGCAATGCACTAGGCATCACCTACAAAGCAACCCAGTCTAGAAATGTCAGTTCTTGCTGTTAGGCTGATCTTGCACAGTCTGCAGCTCAAGCAGATGATTGTGATAATCCCAAGCACTATGAAGGAAAAGACAAGGGAGTAAAATTCCACAGCTTTTCCTGATCTTCCTGCCTTTCCTGAAACAATGAAGGCTAATGTTTTAACTATTTATTTTAGAATATGTGTGAATATAAAATTAAATTAAACGTGCAAAAAGTATAATCTGCAATATCACCAGTAGATTAGCTTCATTGTAGCCTGGCAATGGCTCTATAACCTGCATGCAATGGTACACACAGTCCTCTAGTCTGTAAATTACTCCTGTGCTTTCTAGGACTTGGTCCTCTAGTTAAATATTACCAGAACAATTAATAACATAAAATAAAGCCGGCCTGTGCGGTGTTAGTTTGTAGATATAATGCATTTAGATATTTTTGAGAGATGCTGAGCCAATGTGTCTATGGGTTATTTGGGTTACACAAATGCCATTCTTGTCAAGGAATTTTCGCAGTAGACAAAAGTGAGGGGGTTCATATGTCCTCAGTACCAAACTATGGTAGCAACTTGGATGGATTACATTGTTGAAATGTCTTATAACACTGGCCTTTGCTGCAATGTCTTTAGGTTCACCTAATAGTGATGATGTAATTGCCTCACTTCTCCAGTTTTGCAGATATTTTACTACTCACTTTATCTGAAAAGTGACTGCAGCAGAGCTAATGGAAAGAACCAGAACTACCTAATGGTTTTACTATGTATCATGCCTATTATAATACGATATTCCCATGTTTCTGTTTATAGGAAGAAGGGTACAAACCCCATGTGTACCCTTGCACAAGGGCTCCCTTCAGTTTCTTGAAGTTTTTCAAAGGAGGTGGGAGGACCACATGATGAGAAGGAGGGATTGACCTTGAAATCGTGCACTTGATAATAGGTGGGTAATGACATACTGGAACTATTGCAGTGCTGCGAGTAGTCCATTCTAAATGTGTTTAAACCTCTTTCATACATTTCTGAATGTGATTTCTAAGAATACTTCTCTAACGTTTTTACTGCTCTAAAGTTTTTACTGCTGAGACAAAGCCCCATCCCCTAATAAGCATTAAAGACTAAAACATTGCCAAGTCGGGCAGGTCAAATTAAGAACCATGACAAGACACTCTGTAGTCCTAAAATGAGTGAATAGGGGGGGTCTTAAAATATAATAAATACAGTCAGGAAAGCAGTGTTTCTGGTTACCCATAAATAATTCTGCACTCATAGGTGTCCTTTTAGCACTGTGTATTTGGCTGACTGAAGTCAGTGAGGTGTGAACTTGGTCCTTGGTCCATGTAGTTGATTATACAACAAATTTACAAGGCACAGGGCAAAGTGGGCAACTGCTCAGGTCCCCCAACCCCAAGGGGAACCCTGGGAAAGTGGTTTTCTCTCTCTTTATCTTATCCCTGCCTCCTACTTTATCTCAACAACTCTTCCTCAGCTTGCCTACCTTTCCCTCTTTTTCTCCACCCAGTGTCATGCTCAGGATGTTTGGGACCCTGGGCAAGACATATTAGAGCGGCTTTATTTGATCCCATTTCTGAAAGTTTAAGCATAATTTAGTATTGTTTGACATTACGGGGCTTCAAATAGCAGAACATGTGTAAAAAACGTCAAATGTGTTCCAAACAAGGGGCCCCAAAATATATCTTGCCCGGGACCCCAAAAACTCTTTAAAAACACCAAGTTGATAAGATAAAAGGAGATTAAAACATTTGCCCACTGTCCCATCACAGAAGGAAAACTAGACGGGTGATTAAGGAAGGTGGTCGAAGCCCTGACCGGGAAGGCACAGCCGGACCGATGGGGACGTGGGGGAAACGCCACCCGGAGGCGGGAAGCATCCTGCCATCACAGATTGGTCGCTCTAAGGTAGCCTACTACCCCCATTTCAGGGGGCGAGTTGGCAAGCAGCTGGGGGGGGGGGGTTAAATAGGGCACAGGGTCCTGAATAAGCACTTAACCCCCTCCCACGCCAGTACGCCCTGCTGAAGAGATCTTTTCAGAAATAATAGTGTGCAAAGTATGGAGAGGGGCCATGGAACTGGGGGCAGTGGAGAAGTCCAGACGTAAGCTGAATATTACTAAGGCCAAAATATGTGGGGCCAAAGGCTGGGGGTTCGTGAGACACGTTTCATCAACTTAAGGTCCCCGGGTTACCATTTGAAAGACGGCGTACACCTGACAGGGGTGGGAATGGACATGTTCCTGTTACACATCGTAGGGGGAACTAGAACAAATGGGTTTCTCGTGAGGAAGGAAGGAAGCAATGAGCAGGAGGAGCTCCCTACGATCGTAAAACCATAGGTAGCGTGGCGGAAGACACCCAGAAAAGATAGACAAAAGAGAGAAAAATTACTTAGATGTAGATGGAAGGCTCACATAATGTCCTAGGGATAACTCACGGCAAGGGCACTGAGGGAGCAAAGGACGTTACACAGCTTCAGACAGAGTAGATGTGACGCTCCCAAAAGCCACTTGGGATGTCTCACGGCAGGGGTACTGAGGAAGCGAAATGACAGGACACAGCCACAGGCAGAGTACACTTAATGCCCACACAGGGGGCCTTGGGATGCCACACGGCAGGGTCCCTGAGGAGAGGGCGAGGGGCCAATAAAGGATCTAGGGCAAGCGGAACAGCACTTGCAGCCGGGGCAGGTCCTGTCGAACACCCACCAAATTCGGAAGTAATTTGAAGCCTGGAAACGCAGACTCAGAGGCCCATACAAAGGGGCACCCTGCAAAAAGTCACTGTCTGGGAACGCATACCCACAAGGGGTGTGGTTACAAAGACAATTACAAAAAAAATGGAAGTATGCAATAACATGGAGGTTGATGAATGACCAAAGAGATTGCAAAATGTTATGCCATGTTATGTATGTTTGAATAAACTGATACCTTATAAGGCACCAAATCACGTTGTCAGTGGTGTAATTAAAAGTAAAGAGACGCAATTGAATGGGCGGGGGTGAGGGAGAATCCCCCCTGGGAGGGGTTTGACAAAGTAAATTAGGTTATTTTATGATGGGAAAGATTATATGGATGGTGCTCCATTACCTCTCACTCAAACATGGAAAAGTAAAAAAATGAGTAATCGTGGTGCAAAATGAAATAACAGTAGAGAACAGCCGCGGCCCGTGGAGGGAGTTGTGGTGTTGCAGAGAGGCGGGGCGGGGGAGGGGCAGGGTGGGGAGTGCTAAAAACCGGCATATGGATAATTGGAGGTAAGTAAACAATGTAATTAATAAAACAAACTGTTTCTCAGTTTCAAGAAAGCAGTCATGCTTTCATCATCCCACTCAATTGGGTCTTTTGCTAGTCTCTTTGTCATTTGAATCAATGGCTTTGCAAGTACTGCAAATCCCACAATCCACTGCCTGCAGTTACTTACAGTTCCAAGAAACATTCTGATTTCCTTCTGAGTTTGGGGTAATATCATGTTTTGAATTATTCTGATTCTTTCAGATGTCACTCTCCTGACCCCTCTTTCTATGGTGTCCCAGATACTTCACTGAGGTTGTACAATATTGTAATTTCTCTGGTGATACTTTATGTCCACCCTTTGCTAAATGGTTCAGTAATGCAATGAAATCAATCACACAGTCATTTCTTGTTCTTGATGCCAACAATAGGTAATCGATATACTGCACCAGAACAGAATTTCCAGGCAGCACCAGTGATTCTAGGCACTTTTTCAAAATCTGGTTAACGATTGATGGACTTTCTGTGTACCCTTGAGGAGCACGATTCCAAACGTAAACATGGTCGTCAAACTTGAACGAAAATAAAAACTTGCTATGTGGATGCAGCGGGATGGAAAAGAAGGCAAGGCATAAATCAATTACAGTAAACCATCCTGCTCCCCAGGGTATTTGGTACAGAATCACAGGTGGATTTGGTACTACTGGGCAACATGAGACAACAATTTTATTAATTTTACGGAGGTCTTGGACCACCCTGTACTTTCCCTTTGGTATCTTTATGCCAATTATTGGTGAATTACAAGGACTGCTCATTATTTCTTCTAGAATGCCTTGGTCAACCAAACGCCCTATTTCTTATGCAACTCCTGTTTTTATTTTGGGACTCATTTTGTATTGTCGAATATTTGGGTAAACTGCACCTTCTTTTACTGTCACTCTTATGGGATCAACATCTGCCATAAAGCCTACTTATTTTCCTGTAAAGTCCCATACATCAGGATTCACAAAAGTTTTTAGTTCTCCTGGTTAGTTTTCTAGGCACATCTTTTTAACTTCTGTTTCTTGTCTGGCTAGCATAATTTTAAACACTCCGTCTTCATCTGGAGTCTGAATTTCAACACCATTTGGTGTAAAAAAGATTGTGCAGTTCATCTTGCACAGTAGATTCCTTCCTTTCAAGTTTACAGGGCTAGAATCGTACACTACAAATTTGTGCATTTCTCGGAAGTTACCATTCCAACTTCTATAGGTTCTGTGACAGGGGTCCGAATTTGTTTATTAGAAACGCCCACTACTTGGATCGCTTTTCCGGAGAGAGGTAGGTTTGGAATGTCTGCTGTTCTCTCAGTGGAACGGGTAGCACCAGTGTCCAACAAAAAGGTTACATCACTTCCCTCCACTTTCCCATCAATGTAACGACCTGACTGGTCTACCGGTAAGGATGCGCCAAGTACGCAATCCTTTTTCCCCCTCTCAGGCACCGTCAGTATGTATCATCCTCGAAAAATGTATCCTGTAAAAGAAACTGTGGTGTAACCGTATTTTTCTTACCACTCCCCTCCCAAAATCCGGTGTCCACACTGTATTTTGGTTGACTCACAAAATCTGGCATAGGGGTTTGACGCAACTGGTTCTGTATTATCTGCTGCTGCTTTCTCATTGACACCTCATTCTGCATCTGTGGATTCAAATTTTGATATTGGACATTTTTATTCTGTATTAATTTACACTTGTTTCTCCAATGTCCCAATTTTCCGAACCCATGACAAGGAAACTTTTCTTTGCCTCTTCTTTACTCATTTTCCCTCTGGGTTTGCCCCCACTTCCTTCACCTTGGCCTTCCCCTCCTTTCTGGTTATTCGCTTGCTGACTTAATTGAAGTTCCTGTTGTTCTGCCATTTTAACTTGAGCCCTCATTACCTTTTCTTCTAATTTCTTTTGTTTAGTATCAATTTTGTCCTCGCAGTATTTTGCATACTTGAGAATTTCGTCGACAGGCTTTGCTTGCCAACACAGTTTATGCTCCTTAATCGTTTGGAAGATTTCAGGTTTTAGTCCGGACACAAAATGATAAATAAAATGTGTCATGTCTTTATTATCAATGTTTTCTAAACCACTGTATTGCTTAAATACCTGTAAACGGCATTCATAATATGCATGTACAGATTCATCCTTATTTCGGGTGGTTCTATCTATTTTAGTCCAATTGGTTTATTTTGGAGGAATCTTTTCCTTTAAGTAAGTTATCACCTGATTATATTTTTTCATCACATCATCCGATGGTGCTCCTGTTTTAGGGTCTCTAGGGTATTCATCATGTGGCCAATCTACTGTAATTTTACACTCGGTCCATAAATCAGCTGGAACAACAATGTCAAACAATCCATCTAAATCTTTTAACAGTACTTTCGACAACTTCACAAACCTTTCAACTTGTCAGTACCATTCTACATGTTTCTCTCTACGCTTTGGTAAATCATTAGTAATTGATAAAATATTCTGTCGGGACCATGGGACATATACATAACCTCCTCCGGGTACTTCTCTCATCGGACAGAATCTTTCGACCATTTCTGCTTCTTTTAGTAAATACTCAGAAGATGTTTTATTTGCCTGTGCCTCTTCCTTTTTCTTTGTCCATCTAGCTTTCCATTTGTCTGAATCTCCCCATTTTTGCAACAACGACAACAATTCCTTTATCTGCAATTTTTGTCCTGACACATTTATGTTTTCTAAATCTTTATCATAAAATTCAGCTCTATATGGTTTCTGTAATACCTTTAATTTACCAATGTCAATTTCCATTTTCAAAGCCAAATTCATTAACTTTTCATGGTATATGAACAATAATTCATCTTCATCAAATGAGTTCAGTCTGTCCAGTCCCACATTTCACGCTACCATTTCTTCTAATTCTACCCTCAATTTGAATATGTCCAATACCTTTGACTGTGATTTTGGCTTCTCTATGTTTTGGGTCCATCTGTCTAATTCTTCTGGACTTACTACAGGTGCAGGCCTCGTTCCTGAGGATGTCTCAATCTGTACCTCTTTTGAACATGGAGGTGTAATTTTCCTGATCAAGTCACGGATGTATGACATTACAACGCATGCTTTTACCACTCATGCTGTTACAACGCATAGCGCTTAGGGGTGTTGGATAGTGAATAGTTTAATTTACTATTCCAACTCCAGTCCCCGTGGATAGTAGGGAAGGTGTTGGATAGTAAATTAAAACTATTCCCTGTCCTAGAGCGCCCCCAAGCGCAATGCGTTGTAATGACATGCGTTGTAATAGTTGCGTCGTAAAGGCACTGCGTGGTAAAAGTTGCGTTGTAAAGGATGTTTCCCTCGAGTCACTTACTGGTTCGTTTATAGGTAAGTCCTTGAAGGAAATTACCAACTCATATTCACTTGCTTGATCATCAACTATTAGGGTTTGTTTTCTCGGCTGAACTATGGGTGTAGTCAGAACGGGACCTTTAGGATTAGCTTGCTTATCTCCATATAAAGGAACTACGAGACCTATTGTTACAGGTATTGTCAGGGCTTCAGGACTTGTATATAATTGGGAAATTTTCTGAATTAATACGTTGTTTATTCAAAGCTTCCTTTTCTCTTTCTTGAAGTATCTTTTCTAATGAGGTTTCATGTATAACCTGCGGAACTAAAGGTGGTTGTAAGAACGGAGCACTAGGAGTAACTCTCTAAGTTTCTTCTTGGTAAGGTGGCAGATTTTTCATTAACAAGTCATCTAAATAATCATCCTCCAAATCACCACTAGTCATTACAATTTTTGTTGTCCCTGTACCTTTACTTCCTGATGGTTCTTCTGTGGTAAAAACAGGATATAATCCTTCTACTAACATAGATTGTCTCCACCTTTTTATTTGCTTATCTCTTGTCTCCTTTGGAAATTTAGGGTAAAACATACTCCAATTTATGTCGCTTCTGGACCTCCCACTCAAAAGCCTCTGTCTCCCACTCCTCTAGAGCTTCATATTGCGTTAATCTTGGTCTGGGATCTAGCTCGTTCATACGATTTCTTAAGTTATATAAAATTCTACTATTGAAGGTACCATGTTCCGGAAATGCCAAAATACCATCTTCTTTAGTTTACTCTATACAGTTCTCTAACCACACACATGTGTGATAGCCCCTTTCTATCATCATGTATGATGCGGGGTATTAGGTGGTGGAATAATAATCCCTGCTCTAGTTTCAATACCTTTGTCTTATTTGAAAAAAAAATGTATTCTACCGAAAAGCGACATCTTTCTTTTTACTCCGCACATGATATAAGGCATTCCTCTAATTTGTTGTTCTCTCGCAAATCCTAAATATTTTCTATCAGTACGGTTGCCTACAAATGCTGGATCTAAATGTCACATATACCGCTATTTAATTTGCATGAAAAAGTCAATAAATTCAATTGATTTGGTGTGTTTACTTTCCAGAAATACTTCTCCAATACCAGCGCGTCTCTTAATTTTAATGACCAATGAGGTTTAGACTTACAAGCAGCGATAACCAATGATTGCATGGCTTTTCTCACTCTCCTCACTAACCCCTCCTTTACAATTTTCTCACGGCTACACACCCGCTATTTCTACCAATCCCAGCGTGACTCTCTATGACGTCAGTGCAGCACCTGTGACTGACTCCTTCCTTTGCAAGGTAATACTATAATTCAATTTCTTTCAAATTTTATTTAGACATTTCATCAAGTGACAACATGAAAACATTCCCTACTGTGCCTGATTGACTAAATTCAAAAGAAAAGACAATTTTCATTCACAACAAGTAAACCTAATTCCGTCTACTCTTCAAACACTGCGAGTAAAACAATCTAATGTTTACTCTTCACTTAAGCAAAAAGAACCTGCTACTCCTTCAGAATTACCCTTCCTAGGTGATATAAGACCAAAGTTTCACCAGAGAACGCCTTTGCTGCCAATCATTCTCACATTTATACTAGCAAAATAAACCCTAACTAGTGGTTCAAGTTTTACCTGACTTTACGCACCTATTCTTCAAGGCAAGTAACCTTACAGCAGTATGCCTTCTATTTACCAACCACTTTCTTTATCCAGGGATATTCCAGACAACATTTAACAACACAAGCAGGTTTTGAGTTAATACATAAAATCTATAATTCAATATTCAATAATCAACAATCAATATACGATACACAACTAACTACCTACTTTTAACTAATCCCTAACCATCATACTGCTACCAGAAATGTATACTAATAGAGCACGCGGAGACCAACTAGCTCAGTTTTACCATGCTCACCTGGGCCCATAAAACATTCACACTTTGAACTAGTAGTCCTGTCTAGTTGATTACTAATTTTAATCACCCTATCAGTACTTTGAGTCCTTTTACGACTTATACCTGTAAACCATGACTTACCAATCCTTGTCACCTTTGCTATAAGTCCTAGGGATCGAAAAAGGAGTTGAGTTTAAATAGGCAGTATTTTAAACACATTTACTTTTCCTGTAATAACCACAGACTCTGGGAAAGTTTTAGAACCTTTATCTATGAGAGTCAAGTCGATAGAGCCACAATCTTGTGACTATGAATTTTACAAGCAAAAATATAACCAGTAGGACATAAAGTTTGTAAGAAATCACAGTAACACCTTTAGACATTGGTACCTGGGAAGGGTGAGAAAGGGAAATAGCACAAGGACATACCACATAGATTATATTTACCTAGATTGGTACAATGACCAATCCTGGTCACGGGCTAGGGCAAGAAGACCAGGGCCAGGCACCCGACTAATCAGGTGCCCACGGGACAAGACAGGTGAAAATTAGGACAGGCGTCCTCCTCTAAGTGCAACGCCACCGTCACACCACTCTCTCTAGGAAAAGCCAATTAGTACCCCGATTGGGTAATTGATTCTTCTGACAGAGTGCTCCACCAGCACCTCTGCTCTCGATCGCCTATTGAGTACGTTGGGTCAATGACAGGTCAGCTATTTGGACAAGTCGGACAATTTCTCTATCTAAACCTACCTTAGCTATGCCATTGTGAGGGCAATGTACCACCCCTAAAAGTTGCAAATCTATGTGTTCCCCTTCAGTGATTGGTTGGAAAGACGAGGAGAGGTCATCACACCATACCAAGCTGAGATCATCTAAATTGACTTGAATTGATCAAGTTTCCACCCACAATTTACTTTCTCACGTCTTTATTCCGCCCCCCAACATTATTTCATTTTTGCATACATTGTTAAAATAAATTGTAAGTCTTCTTCCTTTTCCCAGGTCATGGGGTGAGGTTTTCAGGCACATCGCAGGTAAGATGCTTCTTGGCCGAGGTTCAATAATTTCGGAGTGTGAGTGCGCATGCGTTGCTTTTAAAGATGGGGTTTTTCACAGTATTCAGGCCCAAGTACGATCTAGCAGTAAAGTCAAAGAAAAACATATTAGAATACAAAAATAAATGAATGCACTGTATACCACTTAGCTCTACTCTAACCCCATTACTTTATTATATCTTTTGCATTAATAGTTAAGCAAAATTAACAAGCTTAGTACAAGCTGCAGCATAAGCGTTAGCATGTGAGATTTAAAGCGGCCATTTTGGCACTAGTGTGCAGAAGCAAAGATTTCCCACCAAAGCAGAAAAGACGTCACACCATGTTAGTGTGGCAGATGCATGCGCAGTGAAAATCCTGCGTTGTGGCCGCCATTTTAATGCATTTGAGTTACTGTTAGTAAAAACACATTGTCAAGCTTCCCCTAGATACTAGAAATGTTGTGAAATGCAAATATTAGTGAACGAAACATGTTGGTTAATTAATTATAAGTTATTTTGAGAGGGCTGAATCCAAGCAAGTCTCTGCATATATGAGACCTTGCTCCATCACTAACATTCTCGGCCAGAAGCCTATCTTCTATTTCATGACTATTGGATTATTAGTAGAGTTTTCTTTACTAACTTACTGAGCACGGCACCATTATACCTACATTTCACTACTTTCATTTTGCTGGATATATGTACTAATGTATATTATTTACTTACATCAAAAGTATGATTTCATGTTACGTTTGACCATAGTTAAGTAATTTTCATGTTATGGTTAACCATAGTTGAAGAGTGGTCATGTTAAATTAGCAGGGTAAATGTAGGCTTGAGCTAAAGCGTCATGTTAAATTAGCCATAGTAGGTGCGAAGGAACAGAGATGGGGAGCATAACGTGTAATATGTGGGTCTAACAGAACTTGATTCCTAATGTGATGCTAAATGTAACTTGCATTGTGTATTGTGTGAGTAACAGTGGATTTGTCTGTCATCTTTCAAATAAAAATATTATAAAAAAAATATAAAAAATAGCCATAGTAAATGTAGGCTTCAGTTCAACAACTCATGCTAACATTTAAAATGTCTTTTAGGATGTTGTGGTTACTCACCCTTTCTCATGTTTCAGGAGCCAAGCTATAGCCATTATAATTGCTGCAATTTTTGTTTGATTCATGAGAATTGTTTAATAATGTGAGCTTCATCAAGAGCTAAATGCTGATTTTCTTGCACTTGTGTTTGGGACAAGATGACTGTGATGTGTGTACAACTTAGCTCCTGAAAGCGTGCAGCTGTGAACTTCCTTTGTACAATGCCTGGAAGAGAGAGAGCTGAGTTGTCTCATCAGAAAGTGCAGGATTTTGATTGGTCCCCTCCTCTTGGGAACTTTAGGGATTTGTTCTGTACTTTAGAAATCGTTTCTCTAATTATGATTGCTGAGTTAGTTAAGATGCTCCTATCTCCTCTTTGAAGAGCAGATACCCATTTCCATCCTATTGAGATTCCATGCTTAATCTGTTCCACTTACTCCTGAGCAAAAGCCTATTTTTCTGTCTTCCTGAACCTTCATTTGCTTCCAATTTTAGAAGCATTACTTGCTGACACCTGCTACTTAACTTCCACAGACCTTATTTGAATACTTAGCTTAGTAGCACTAGGGAAATTCCCTCAGGGAGATAATCATCCATATTTGATTTGCATTTGAAAATTCTTTAAACGATATGCCTTTGTTCTTGCTATTTTGAACTTGTTTTGGACTTTACTAAACCATGATTAAAAGAGGATTGTTGGTTCATGACTAATTTAAATGTTTGAGTTTGTAACATTGCTAATCTACTAATGAATCTACATGGTTTGTAAATCTGCTACTCTTTTGTCTTTCTGGAGCCTAATGTTCTTCATTGTTAGTGACACACTGTTGGTGATCTGAGATTGAGCCTCAATTCGATAGAAAGATCCACCCATCCACTTGATTGCAGCTTATATTTGAATTTGCATATGCAAGTTGCATGGTGCAAACCCCAACCACCTCCTGTAACAATACTACAAAAAAGAGTTCCATTTCTAACCAGGATTCCAATTGGGAACGCAGAGGTACCCTATATGTTATACAGAACTTTCATCTAAAACAACTTACCTGGGCAACGCTATGCTCATTGTCTGTTAACGATTCATTCTGGTTATACAGTAGTATACCTTCTTCCACCACAAAATCAAGAACATCTACGACAACTTCAACAAAGACAACCAACACACTGAACCATCACCAGCCACCCCCGATACCCTGAAGCCAACGATTGACAGGTGGACAGCCCTCACCACTGAAGACGATGAAGTCAATCCACTACGGGCCCCCACGGACCCGTGCCTCCAACACATCTTCAAAGCACGCGAAGTTCAACCTTCCGAAGAAGCCCTCGGCAGACCCCACAGACCTCAAAAACTACAGACCCATCTCCTTGCTCCCGTTCCCAGCGAAAGTCCTCGAGAAAGCCATGAACAGCCAACTCGCCAACTTCATCGAAGAGCACAACATCCTCGACTCATCCCAATCCGGCTTCAGAAAAAAACACAGCACAGAAACCTCCCTCCTCGCTGCAACAGACGACATTCGCTCCCTACTGAACAGAGGAGAAACGGTAGCCCTCATCCTCCTCGACCTCTCAGCGGCGTTCGACACAGTCTCCCAATGCACCCTAACACACAGACACCATGATGCAGGGATCCGGGACAAGGCCCTCGACTGGATTCGCTCTTTCCTCTACAGCAGAACGCAACGGGTCAGACTCCCTCCTTTCCTCTCGGAACCTACACCAACCACCTGCTAAGTCCCCCAGGGGTCCTTCCTCAGCCCAATGCTCTTCAAAGTCTACAGGGCTTTGCTCGCCCCCATCATCAGAGCCTACGGACTCAACATTGTTCGACACCCAACTCATTCTCTCCCTATCCATTGAACTCAATGCAGCCATACACAACTTTCAAGAAGGCATGGAAGCTGTCACCAAATGGATGAAAAGCAGCTGTCTACAACTCAACACCGACAAAACAGAAGTACTCATCATGGGCCCACACCCCGACACTTGGAACGACACCTGGTGGCCCCGCGCCCTCGAAAGCCCACCTACCCCCACGAACCACGCATGAAATCTGGGTATCATACTGGACTCCGAGCTCAAAATGGACCGCCAGATCAACTCTGTTGCATCCTCCTGCTTCCACACCCTCCACCTGCTACGTAAGACCTTTCAATGGATACCCCTCGAGCACAGAAAAAACGTCACTCATGCCCTCGTCACCATTCAGACTCGACTACGGCAACGCACTCTACGCCGGAATAAACAAAAACCTCACCTGCAAGCTACAAAATACAGAACGCTGCCGCAGGACTGGTCCTCAACCTGCCAAGACATTGCCACATCTCCTAGCACCTGCACACACTTCACTGGCTCCCCGTCCAGACTAGAAACACCCTCAAGATCCTCAACCACGCACACAAAGCCCTCCACAACACCGGACCAGCATACCTGAACAGCCTACTCAACTTCCACGCTCCCCAAAGAACCTTACGATCAGCCCAGCTCTCCTACGCCGTGGTTCCCCATGCCAGAAAGACCATATCAGGAGGCCGCTCCTTCTCCTTTCTCGCGGCCAGAACCGGGAACACCCTACCGCTCCACCACAGACAAACAACATCACTCCCCATCTTCACGAAAAACCTCAAAACTTGGCTCTTTGAAAGACCCCCTCTTTGATGGACTAGAACTTGCACCTCCCTTCTTCCCCAGCGCCTTGAGCCCCTTGTGGGTGGGTAGTCGCGCTTAACAAACACGTGATTGATTGATGGATGCTAATTCTCAGATTCCCTTTAGGTAAGAAAAGGGAAGTCTCAAAACCTTATTGCGTTTTCGATGCTAGGTTGTTGGTGTGTGAAAAGCACAGAATTTCCCAATGCTTTGGAACAGTAGTGACCCACGATTCATTCCTTGATCCCAACACAAGTAAATAACCAGAAAGTGGTCAATGCACAGATTCCACGAAGCCCAAGTTATTGTAAAACACTGCCTCTCAGACAGCAAGTTTTGCCTTTTTTTTTCTTAAATACACAGCTATTTCAATGTGCACTCTTTAGTGACAATTTGAAATGGCCACACTATCCTTTACAGTTCTACAGCATATTTTGCCTCAATGTCAATTGACCTGGTTCCAGCCTCTTTCGAAAAGGCTACCGGTTAATGGCACCAATAATTTACCAACCTGCCTCTAGCACGAACGGGGTCCTCGTTGCATTAATCAAAAACTTAGAACCCTTTCCATCAGAAAACAGGTGTACCAACCATGACGTCAATTCACCGAATTGCCAGGAGTAGCGGAAGTGACATCACACGCCCTTTGACCTTCAATTTCACTCACACACACATACTTACACATTTACAGTCTCCCACACATAAACACACACTCACCCGCAAGCACGCACACAACATACATTTAAAAGTATTTTGTACTTACCTCAACTGCCATGGAAGGGCATATTTCAGCATATTATACTCCATTTTTTTTACATTACTAGGGATTAGTATATTCTATTTATTCACTATTAGTGTAGAATTAAAATAAGCAAAAAGTCAAGTGGAGTGAAGGCCCAGCTGAGTCTGTGCTCCAGGCACTGATTTTTCCACCTCTGAGGCCAGGGGTCGTAAAGGCAGAGCTATGGGTAGTAACGCGCGACCCCAAATGACGTCCATGGCACTCACCATTACCATTTCTGTTGACTGTATTATATTAATGTACCTGATATTGTTAATGGTGTTTCTAGTTTTGTTTCATATCATTGTGTTTCTTAAAAAGCATCCCCCCCTTGCAAGAGGAACTGTTTACTTTGCCCTACTGCCTGTAATCATTCATTTTTATAGCCTCGACTAAATATATTGTTATTGTTCGCAATAAAGGCTACGCAATAAATGCAAATAATGAAATTAAAATAACAATCATTCAAGAGCTCGGTATCTAATCCCATACCAACTTTAAAATCACAAGCACCTATTGCGCCTAAAGCCCCTTTGAGGGGCAGATTTACAAGCCCCTTGCGCCTCCTTTACGCCGCCATTGCATCACTTTTGTGATGCAGCGGCGGCGCAAAAGATGTGCCATGGTGCAGGGTATTTACAACGTGACGCATCTGGGAGATGCGTCACGTTGTAAAGCCCTGCGCCATAAGGAAGCTTTCCTGCGCAGGGGGGGGGGGGGGCGTTCCTGCGCAGGAACGCCTCCTAAAAGTGGCTGAGTGAGATCTACAAGATTTCACTCTGTCACTTTTAGGCCAATGCTGCGTCAAAACCCTGCGCCTGCTTGAAGCAGGCGTAAGGCTTGACGCAGCATTGGACAGATAGGGACCCCCAGAGCATTGCTGGAGCTGCGTCACGCCGCCTTTACGGCACAGATGCGTCACGCATCTGGGCCGTTTTTGCCCCATTGTGCGGCGTATTGTAAATGCGGCGCACCATGGGTAGCTGAGCTGCGGCTCACAATAACTGACGCATCCCTGGGGATGCACCAGTTATTGTAAATCTGCCCCTAAATGTCTACCAGATTTCTGCTGGTCTCTGCGAATTGCAGACCAAGCGCGAGATGCTACTGGGCGACTAATCGTTGGCAAATCAGTTCTGCACCATAGATTTATTTTACTATTCATGCTCTAATTTTAATGTTTTTAGACTTTGATGCTTGCTTCTATTATAAATCAATTGTATACAGTGCGACGCCTCGTCAGGGGTAGTAAGCGCTATATGAATACAATTAGAGTGGGTGACATTTGTAAGCTATCTACAGTGAGTAACTTAAATCAACGATCTTCAGTGACATCACTCAATGATCTACGGTGAGTGACATCCATCAGTGCTGCTCAATGTGTGATAAACTACGTCACAAGTATGTTTTCGCAGTCGGCTTGAAGCACAGAGGCTGTTGTAAACAAATCAACTTCTTGCCTTGTGAAAATGAACTTCGAGAAATCCAACTGCTGGCATTGATGTGTTGAAAACGAAAGATGCGGTCGACGCCAAAGGTATCACAGTTCGTGGTTGGATGGATTTCATCAGAGATGGAACATGGAACCTGAAATCGAAACTGGCCATGAAAAAGGGTAAAACAATAACAGGCGTATTTACTTTAGACAAACAGGATGATTTAATGAGTAATTTCCAAGCTGTGTCATGTGAGTATATAGCAGGAATATTTTCAAATTGTTCTACAGTATTAGGTCCCTGCGTTAAAGGAGGAAGTAAATGTAATTCTGCCAGTAATGTGGTTGAAATATATATTGTGCAACATGCACCGATTTAAGGTTACAACACAGATGCAAATGTCGGCACAGCTTCAGAACCCGAATCCTGATTGAGAGGGATGACAGTATTAGACAATGCATCATTTGCACCAAATTCAAAATAACAGACGTTGGAATAAGGGCTAACCCACGAATTGTGAATGTTTTCGCCCATTACACAAGGGGGCATATTGCTCCATTTACTTTCACGATTTTCACCAGGTTTTAGGTGCCAAATATCAGGAGGGCAAACCATTGCACGAGATGCAGTTTGCGCCCAACTTTTAGTCTTGTTGTAAGCCAAAATATGGTTATGCAATGACATACGATTACCTCCAAAGCCCCTCAGGTCCCGATTATGAGTTGCATGGTACAGGCGGTGTGCAACCTCTGCACCTATAAATACCATCACCGTGTACTGTTATTACCCAGCATGTACCATGCAATTTAAAGTAAAATCCCAAAGAATGGGGATAACTGTGCAGACCCGGGTTTACCAGTTGGTTTTCTGCAGGGTGTTTCCTTTTCCATTGGGTTTAATTCACACATTTTTTTATGAAGTTTTTATAGCGCAAACTTGACCCGAAGGAACCAGAGCGCTTTACAGGAGCATCAGTTGTGTTACACAGGGACCAGGGTCAGCTGGTAAGGCAGGCACTCGGGCAATGGCCGAGGGGCCGGTATCCGAGAACCAGCTTAGGGCCGTTTTTTTGGGCAACCTAGGGGCAGATGTGGGTGGTATCTGTGCTGTTCAGATGCCGCCAGCACCCAGTGGGTGGCTGAGTGGCCTCTGTTTCCTCCTTTTTACTAACCGGGCAGAGGTGTCACTCCCTTTCTCACCCTGGGCTGCCCATTAATGTATGTAGATTGAGCGGGCAGGGAGCCTGACCAGAAGTGGTCTCACTTGTATTCAGGTGCAGTTCACTGGTGTAAACTTATCCATGCATTTTTTCATGTAAGTGAAGTTAAGAAAAGATGCCTCTGTCAGATACACCTCCTCCCGTTCTTTTCACATAACTTTGCCAAAGTAGTGTTTTGCGAAAAGGCAATCCGCAAATGTAGGTCACTTTTTTTTAGCGTGCCCCGGCCTATTTTGTATCCCAATCCAACCCTGACAAGGAGACATTCATTATTGTTTGGCACAGGAAGCTTAAGTGATTTGCCCAGAATCACAGGATGTTGAACATTGTAGTATTCTTGCATTACGTTTCACTCCCTATGTTATCCTGTTTCTAGCTGCTAAGCCTGTGTGTGTGTACTCTGTATGGAATGTTGGTGAATGGACCTTGAGTGGAATGTTTGGGTGACTGGATGAGTGATGACAGTTGGTGATTGGGGCTGAGCAGCTAGCAGGCTGTTCCTGGTGGGGCTGCACTACATCACTTATACACCTGCTGATGAGACTTGTTTACTTACCTGAATAAACCTACTTGGATTACAACATATCAGCATGGAGTTGATTACTACATACATTTTGGCGACGAGTTGGAGACCTCCCCACGTTCTACAGTTGGTACAAGTAGCCTGAACAGGCTTAATGATGCCTTCTACAACATGTTGGGAAGAAGCAACAACTGGGAGAAGACTTCAGGTGCAAATGACAGGAACTAGAAGCAAATAGCAGGAGCCACAAGATGAAACAAGGAAACTGAATGAGTCGCAAAAGGAACATAAAGAGCACCCAAGGCAGCCCCACCAGTGTCCATTTACATAGCACAGCCCAGCCCATGGCTCCGCAGGGGTGAGCGGCGCGAGACGTCTCCCCCTGCGGATTTCGCGCATAATGGTAGGGTCCAGGAGCGCGCGTTAGAGGGAGCATCAGGGAAGTTAGCATTGCGTAGCTTGCTGAGGAGATTAGGCGCAGGGAGTTTAGAGAGGGCGTTTAGTTTTTCTCAGCGGAATCAGGCAATTTAATTGTTTGGTGGCTATAATAGCGGAGGATAGTTAGTAAGTTTACGTGTATTTTGGAGATGGAAATGAGTGCCCAGCTGATAGCAGCGCTGAGAGTGATACAGCAGGAGGGCAAGGAAGACATGCTGACACAGGCAGCGCTCGATGAAATGATGCCTCCGAAACGCCCACCACGGAGACAAGCGGCGAAAGGAGTGAGGTACGCCATTGAAGCCTGTCAACCGGCTTCTGTCAGGAAACAAAAAGGGCGTGCTCGCTCTTTGAGTGCTGGGGCGGAGGCGGCTTTGCGTCCTGGCGAGAGGAGTCAGATTGTGACAGCAAGAAGAGCGTCGTCCCTCACACGCCAGAAGACAGTGAGTGCCTTAGATAACGAAAAAAGCAGACCTGAGGCGAATATGCTGGTGACGGACCCCCTTTGAGAGCTGCTACGAGTAGCGCGCAGGTTTCCCTGAAGAGAAAAGGGAAAGAAAAGTCGGTAAAGAAGGTAGCCCTTACGCAGGATGGTTTGGGGGCGCAGTGTTTGACATTATCTCCTCACCTCATGAATTGTATTCCTGTCAGTGAGGCAACGGGGTTTGATAATGGACAGAATAACGCAAGTCAGAGGTTCATTATGAGAGGGGGGTCGGGGTCGTTGGTGGCATATTCCAGTGACAGTGAGGATGACAAAGTGGTTTATGATTCACAACCCCCGCAGGCCCCCCATAGTCAAAAGATTCAGATACAGCTGCCTCAGAATACTTCGAAGTTTCCCATGGATTTAGTAGTGGGTCCTCCAGTGTTTAAACATGACGCAACGTTACAGGGGACACAGGAGGTCAGTGAGTCTGAGGTGGAGGAGGAGTGTTCTGTGGGTTCGGACACGGATGAGGACTTCGAACAAGAGCAAGGACAGGAAACATTGCGGGCAGAACAGGAAGGCAGGCGGTGGGACACTCAATATATCTTTCCGCGTGCCCGCCCTTCGCCGTATGATGCACCACACAAGAGGAGTGGACAAGTTGGAAGTGGGGACAGTCAGTTGCATTGGGTTGAGCGCCCCATGTGCACTGAAATTACAGCTAGGGTTCAGGCTCCCATGGAGGTTGTTCATACATCACGAGTACCACGCGACATGGTTGAGGCGCAGATGGTTGGTGTCAGGAATGCGCCATCTGTTCAGGCGGCTGCCCCTACCATGTCACGGTATACTGTGGAGCTTGGTAAAGTATGCGCCAGCGAATCTAGAGCGGATTTTTTGCGAGCAGACAGGTCTCTGGAGCGGAGAGCTGATTTGTTTTAGTCGAATTTTGACGGGGGAGTGGGGGATGGAGCTTGCCCAGGTTCTAGTGGTGGGTGTCAGGTGAGGGGTGAGTCTTGTCAATCAGCAGAGGGTCAGGTGGGAAGCGCAAAGAAGGGCAGAAAGAGTATACATTTCAAACAGAATGTAAGGGGTATGGCGGGTAAAGAAGTCAGGGTTGGGGGGGGCAACAAATTCTTCTTTGTTGTTTCAGAAGTCAAGTGCGGATTTTTCTGTGACAAATGTAGCCCCACGAGACTATCAAGAGCGGATGTCTCAGACCGAATTGCAGCAGCAGGCAGGACAGCTACCATGCGGTAAGCATCAGTGGTGGACAGTGTGGGAGGAGGGTAGAGATGACAGGGGGATGGTCCGAGAGTTACCTGTGGTGAAAGTTGTTGGGGGAGGGGAAGGCGGGAGGAAGGCTAGGCTAGGTGATTTGGCATTAAATGCAGGAGTATTACCTCAAGAATTGCCTGTTATAACAGGAGGGAAGGCTCGAGATGCAGCATCAGAACAGGTTATCAATGTTAGGCAGCGGCTGCCTTATATGGGTGTGGCGATGCCGCTGGGGTCCCATTTGTCAGAAAAAACTAAGCAGCGGATATGGAATCACGAGTTTGTGGACATATTCAAATTGCTGCATTGAGATTTACAGGCCAAAGAGGGTTCCAAAGAGGAAGAATGGGAGTTAGCGCGACGTCCCAGGGTGCCTCGTACGATTGAGAACTGGACCTCAGCATTCTTGATCTACGCGAGCATTTATTGTGAACGGTACCCCGAAAGGTCCGTCGCTCTTTACAAATACATGGACATAGTAAGGAAGGCTCAGTTACACTTTGGGGGATACTCCTGGCTTAATTACGATGAGGAGTTTCGAGCCCAGATTAGTATTTGCGTAGAGAAGCCTTGGGGTGACGTAGATTCGGAGCTTTGGCTTCAATGGATGTCCACATCACATCCATCGGCTACGACACACACTGCAAGTGGCTTGCCAGTTCCCTTCCGGCCCTTTCTATGGCGCCCCGCTCAATCTGGAGCGGGTACATGGGGAAGAGGTGTTTCATCCGGTACAGGAGCCTGTTGGAATTATAACAGAGGAATGTGTAACAGACCATTGTGCCGTTTTAAACACGACTGTTCCCATTGCGGGGGGCGTCATCCGCTCACACAATGTAATGCCCCAGCGGGAGGTTTCAGTGGGCATAGAGGCAGTGACCAACAGAGGTTTCCAGAGCAGAGTGGTTGGGCAGCGAGAGGTAGAGGCGCCCCTTTCCCTCCTTTCCCAAAAGGCGCCTACTCCCATTAGATTGAATAGCTTAGTGCCTTGGTTGAATAGATATCACGATACTGAGGCAGCATCCCGTTTGTTCTGGGGGTTTAGGGAACGGTTCAAATTAGGGTATCAAGGGCCTAGAAAACAGAGGTGGGCTGACAATCTGCATTCGGCTAAAGAGATGCCGGAGGTAGTACGTAAAAAACTGAACACGGAAATTGGAGCAGGTAGAATAGCGGGCCCTTTCAGGTATTGCCCTTTGCCGAACTTGATCGTGTCCCCTATTGGGGTCATTCCCAAGAAAACTGCTGGTGAATATCGTATGATTCAGCATCTATCCTGGCCAGAAGGGGGATCTATAAATTATTTTATATCTGAATTAGACACTTCAGTATCTTACACAACAGTGGATGAGGCAATGGAACTAGTGACAAAGATGGGAAAAGGGGCTGAAATGGCGAAATGTGATATTCAGTCTGCTTTTCGGTTAATGTCAATTCACCCTACTGATTTTGATTTATTGGGAATGTTCTTCCAAGGGCACTATTTTGTGGACAGGGCATTGCCAATGGGCTGTGCGGCCTCTTGTGCGCTTTTTGAAATGTTCAGCACGTTCATACAATGGATTTTCTCTCAGACGTGTACAATGGGTGTCTGTTGTCATTACTTGGACGATTTCCTTTTCATAGGAAAGGCAAACACGGGACACTGTAAAGAAGCGCTGACGCGTTTCCAGACGCTTGCTGAGGCTCTGGGGGTCCCTTTAGCTCAAGACAAGACCAAAAGCCCGGTCACAGTAATAACTTTTTTGGGCATTGAACTAGATACCACACATATGACAGCACGCCTTCCTCAAAATAAGATTCGCGAGATTAAGGCTTTTATCCTCACAGTTTTAAGCACAACTAAGATTGAAGTGAGACAGGTGCAGCGCTTGTTGGGTTATTTAAACTTCGCTTGTCGAGTGGTGAGGGCGGGAAGGACGTTTTGTAGACGTCTAGGCATGGCTTTATCTGGTGCATATCTCCCACACCACAGAGTTCGTGTGACAAAAAACATCAAAGAAGATTTACGAGTGTGGTTGTGTTTTCAATTTGTGCATGACAATTTTGTGTGGCAAGTTCAAATCTATTCTGACGCCGCGGGGTCCAGTGGCTTTGGTATATTCTGGGAGGGAAGGTGGTGCGCAGAGGGTTGGCCAGAACATTGGCAGAACCATGGAAGAAGCATCGCGTTTTTAGACCTTTTTCGCTAATTGTAGCATTACTAGTGTGGGGCCAAGAATTTCAGAATAGGTCGGTGTTATTTCATGTTGATAACATGACAGTTGTGAACCTGATTAACAACCAGAAAGCGAAAGATGTTAGAGTTTTACAATTACTGAGAATGTTCATGCTTTTAAGTTTACGATTCAACATGATGTTCATAGCTCGACATGTCCCAGGGGTTAATAATTGCATTGCTGATGCTCTTTCCTGATTTCAGTGGCAGAAGTTCCGTGAATTGGCGCCAGGGGCGGATCTCTACAAAACAGAAGTGCCACACAACCTTTGGGCCCTAGGGGAGTGAGGATCGTTCAGCTAGTTGAGCAGTCCATTGCCCCTTCGACTAGAAGAAGTTATGTGCAAGCATGGCAGGAGTTTTTACAGTACAAACAGAGTTTAGGTGGAGCTGAGTCAGTGGGGAAAGTTACAGGTGGTATTTGCGATTTCGTGCTGACTTTAATAGATAAAGGTTTGTCGCACACCACAATTGCAAGTAAATTGTCTGGTTTATCCTTTTACGGTCAATTGTTGTGGGGTTTTGACTCGGTGGATGATCAGCTGGTAAAGAGAATGTTGAGGGGTTTACAGAGGGGGTCAATTGGTTTACTGCGGCCAAGAGCTCCCATTACGTTTGAGTTATTGCAGAAGTTGTTAGGACAATTAGGTTTGTTTTGTTATGATCTTTGGGAGACTGGGCGTTTTAGGTGAGCTATGATTTGGATGTTTTTTGGGGCTTTTAGGGTTTCTGAGGTTTTGGGTGTTGGAAGCGATAGAGGTCTGTCCAGTGCAGAGATTGCATTAAGAGAAAATAGGCTGGGGATATGGGTGAGGAAGTCTAAAACAGATCAACTAGGCCGAGGCACGTGGGTTTTTCTAAATAGGAGTGGGATGGCTGACTGTTGCCCGGTGCAGGAGTGGGTGCGTTTTGTTTCTAGGGAAAAGATGACAACAGGCCACATTTTCATTCATAAAACTGGTGAGAAAATTACAAGTTCCCAATTTTTAGCAGTATTGAGAAGGGCTCTGACATGTGTGGGGGAAAGTCCAAAATCATTTGCCACACACTCTTTTCGTATAGGGGCTGCTACAGAGGCGGGAAGATTGGGTTTGGGTTTGGACGTGCTAAAACGCATTGGTAGGTGGAAGTCTAACAGTTACAAATGTTATGTGCGCAAATAAGCTTGTTGTTTGAGTATCTGGATGGGGGTGCGTTGGTCTAATTTTTCTTTCATTTCAGGTACTGTGCAGGGTGCAAAATCGAAGTTTAAACGGCAGACCTGGATAGTAGGCCATTCGTTTGTAAAGTGGGCAGCCCTGTTCGCAGAAGAGCAGATTTATGGACGATCCTTGGGTATTCCTAGTGCGCAGCACGAAGTAGTCTGGAAGGGTAAAGGAGGCATGCAGTGGGATGATTTAATTCCAACATTAACGCAGATGTTTCACATGCGAGGTTGTCCGGACCACCTTATCGTGCATGTAGGTGAGAATGATTTAGTTAGAATGTCAGGACTAGCGCTCATCAAACGCATGCAACTTGATTTGACGGTGCTGAGGATGAATTGGTCGACCACTCGCTTGTTTTGGACTGAGTTCATATACAGACAATCCTGGCGACAGGCCAGGTCACATGCAGCAGTGGAGAAGGCCAGGCGGAAACTAAATAAAGCTATGAGGGTATTTTGTAAAGTGATGAAGATTGGGGTTTTACAGCATGACAACATCTCGAGTAGCGAGAGTCATCTTTTTCGAGATGACGGAGTCCACTTGTCTCAGTTAGGCATGGCCTACTATTTAGTTGAAATTAGAGACATGCTAGCGCAAGAGCTACAAGTGAATCTTTGGTGCAATTCAAAATTATAAAAGAGGTCTGTTTTCTTGGGGTGGGGCCAGGAAAACTCTTTGGTTTTCCTGGGTGGCGTAAAAGCCCCAGGGAGGAGGAGTCTAGAGTGGGCTCCTCCAGTTATTAGTTAGATAGGGGGAATTATACAGAACAATGAAGGGGAAAAAATGGAAAAAATGTTGGGAAGTTATGATGAGTTCAATACAAGAAAAGAGATTATTGGATGGTTTCGGTATAAAGTCTAAATTTATAATGAAAGGAAATAAATAAATAAAGAAATGGTTTAGGTTCAAATGCCAAATTTACATGTTTGATGATCTGTTAGGAAATTTATGAATTACATATCCTGAATAAAGTGGCCTTTTCTGCTATGAGAAAGCGAGTGGTCTCAATTTGTGGGCGATAGCTCCGCAGGGGTGAGCGGCGCGAGACCTCTCCCCCTGCGGATTTCGGGCATAATGGTAGGGTCCAGGAGCGCGTTTTAGAGGGAGCGTCAGGGAAGTTAGCATTGCGTAGCTTGCTGAGGAGATTAGGCGCAGGGAGTTTAGAGAGGGCGTTTAGTTTTTCTCAGCGGAATCCCACCCACCCTCCCAAAAAAAAAAAAAAAAAACAAGAGAGGGAGAAACATAGGATATACTATTGGAAGAAGAACAAAACTTTCTATGTGTTGCGTACGGTATGTATATATATGCATTGGTATAGCTTAGTTTACGAGCATATATTGGAATATTTGCATATATATATATATATTTATATAGGCTTTCGCCACTTCAGGATGCGTTTCCCATTACAGATGGCTTGAGGCGTAAAAGCCCCAGGGAGGAGGAGTCTAGAGCGGGCTCCTCCAGTTATTAGTTAGATAGGGGGAATTATACAGAACAATGGAGGGGAAAAAATGTTGGGGAAGTTATGATGAGTTCAATACAAGAAAAGAGATTATTGGATGGTTTCGGTATAAAGTCTAAATTTATAATGAAAGGAAATAAATAAATAAAGAAATATTTAGGTTCAAATGCCAAATTTACATGTTTGATGATCTGTTGGGAAATTTATGAATTACATATCCTGAATAAAGTGGCCTTTTCTGCTATGAGAAAGCGAGTGGTCTCAATTTGTGGGCGAAGCGTGTTGTATTGTGTTCACCTGGAGTATATTGACAGTATGTGCACGATCAAGAGAAGTAAGCATCAAATTTGTGCTTGTATGTGGCTCACTTGGCTCAAATGAACGTTGCTGGTGTATATTGGCAGTATGTGTGCGATCAAGAGAAGTAAGCATCATCTTTTTACTTTTATGTGGCTCACTTGGCTCAATTGAACGTTGCGCAGGGACATTTGCTTGGTGTGTTATGCTGCGCAGAATGTGCTTTTCTTTGTTTCATATTGACATTTCTACAAAAATGCCAAGCTGCACTTGTGAGCTTGACAGAGGAATTATTTTACAGTGTTGGAGGCAGGAAACAGAGAACCTCGCTCGCATCTGTGTTGTGTGTGCTTTCATTTACGGGACTTAAAGTTGACATATTTTGTGCGTATATCACGAGTTTTCACATCGGAGACAGCAATTGTCAATGTAGCTGTGGGCCTTCTCACATACTGGTGGTTCATTACCAACGTCAGTGTTACGATTACATGTGAGACATTTATGATCTATTATTATTTGCGACAACTGAGCCATCTTTCAACTGCGCCAGTTCAACTGCTAATTGGAAGTTTAAAATGCTGGCACATGTCACAGTCAGCGTGCACACACTGAGTGCATGCTCTCTTGCCTTAGCCCAGTGATCCTGTGATGCATCCATTTGGATGCTTTATGACGTGCGTTTCTGCACTTGACTTTCTGCTGTCATCGACGTTTGAGAGCATGGTGGCCGGAAGCCATCCGGCAAGGCGTCGCCGCTGCGTGAAGCCATCTTTCGATTGGATCGTGCACGGTTCATTCTGCCAACCACGTTTTTTATTGTGCAATAAAGTTTTGTTGATGTTGATGCATACCGGGAATGTTATGTGGCGATCAATCTTCACTCATTTCTTTTCTTCTTGAATTGTTATTGGAGCAGCGAAGAATTACAGGTATGACATGGAGGTACTTTGTACACAGTTGTGAATTCATTTCTGGTTCGGCATGCCAACACTATCGATGCGACTTATGAGGAAGCCAGTTATTGAACATTGACGTTGTGTGAACCGATCCTATCAACACCCAGCATTTTTGGTAAGGTGTTGTAGCGTATGCCCATTTTATTCGCATTACATTTCGTCCAAGAGACTGCTGTGCTTTTGCAACACACATTGGGTGGTGCATTTGCCATCTTCTGGCAACACCTTAAACTAAAGGTTACTCGACTATGTAGTAGTTTAATGTTAGCAAAGCTACTATGTTTGTTCATTTACATACTGATTTACAAAATAGTTGCAGATTTAAATAGGATCTGTTTGGAATTTTACTAATGAATTTCACTCTGCCCATGTTTATGTGTTGGATGGGCGTAGCAACCCTTTAATGAGGGTTGACATTGAGGTTCCTATCTTTTTTTTTACTTGTTGCATGGAGACACTTCCCTTAGATGTGTAAGGCACCTTGTGCCACACACTTTTTTATGCAGGGCTTGGTTCCCTGTGTGCATAAGAAACTTTGTGCTGCACGTTATTTCTTTGTTCCAGGGGTGGGTCACCTGTGTGCGTAAGACACCTTATGCCGCACATTTTTTTTCTTTCAAGGTTTTGTCCTTGTGTGCCTCCTTGCACAGAGAGCATACATGTTTGTTACAGGTTGTCCCCTGTTGATAGTGGGGGCAGAACGTTGGGTTTCAGTCCCTTTAGTCAACATGACTTACCTCCTCACACGGAGAGCATATACGTTTTTTTACAGGTTGTCCCTTGTTAATGGTGGGGGCAGGACATTGGATTTCAGTCCCTTTAGTCCACACGACTTGTCTCCTTACGTGGAGAGCATATACGTTTTTTTACAGGCTGTCCCTTGTTAATGGTGAAGGCAGGACATTGGGTTTTAGTCCCTTTAGTCCTCACAACTTGTCTCCCAACAAGGAGACCACTTATATAACATTGTTGTCCCTTGTTTAAGTTTGGGGCAGGATATTGGGTTTTAGTCCCTCTGGTACACATGATGAGTAACCTTACATGGAGAACTTACATCTTGATGTTTATTTTTCTTAATTAGAGGAGGGGGATGGGTATTCTGTATCCATCTTTCCTTCTTGTCTTGTCTTTGGTTCCTTTCCCTCTCATGATGTGGTGTCCCCTCATCCCTGGGTATGGGCTTTTGACTCTCTTTGTATTAGTTCCTATCCTTTTTGTGATGCGGGTGGGGTTTCCCTCATCCTTGGGTTGTGAACTGTTTACGCATATTTTTATGTTTATAGTTTTTTGTTTTGCTTTTGTTATTCTTCTGTTCATTAGGGAAGAGATATGTAGTATTCCTGCATTATTACATTTCATTCCCTCCGTTATCCTGTTTCTAGCTGTTCAGCCTCTGTGTGTGTGTCCTCTGTATGGAATGTTGGTGAATGGACCTTGAGTGGAATATTTGAGTGACTGGATGAGTGAGGACAGCTGGTGATTGGGGCTGAGCAGCTAGCAGCCTGCTCCTGGTGGGGCTGCCCTACAGCACTTATACACCTGCTGATGAGATTTGTTTGCTTACCCGAATAAACCTACATGGATTACAACATATCAGCGTGGAGTTGATTACTACAAACATCCCTGCCGAAACTCAAGGTTTCCCAGCTTGAGGTCGACCGCTCTAATCGTAAGCTGGTGTAAGGTTAGGAGGTGAAAGGAAGGGGTTGGGAGGTTTGAGGAAAGAAGGGGAGAATTGTTTGCAGTTAGTAGGATACATGATCCTCTGTGCCTTGTCTGAGGGGCAGGTGGGGGCGAGGGAACCGGTCACGGCTGACAGGCAGCCCTTTCCTATGGTGACTTTACCGCCACAGAATCTGGCAGGTCATTCCCGCAACTGGGAATACAGGTGTGGGAACACCGGACTCTTTGACATTTTTGAGGAATGGAATTCCCCAAAAGTTGTGATCAAGGCAATAGAGGTGTATAACCTTTGTGGAAATGTTGCTCTGCAAATGCAGCCAGCCTGTCACCACTTGTACCAACCAATAAGAGGAGAACTAAAGAGGGAACAGATAGGGAACAATACAGAACCTCACTGAAGACATACAAGAAATTGATTATGACAACAAAAGCAGACTTTTATGAATCCCGTATAAGTCAGGCGGACAATATTCAGAAGGAAACATTTAAAATCCTAACCGAAGTGACCAAAAAACCAGATACATCGGAAATAATAATAGCGGCTGATAGTTTCCAAAGCTTCTTTTTTGAGAAGGTGGAAACTATCCTTTTGGAGATCAAGGCTAAGGCCATGAAGGACCCTTGTCCGTTACACGAATTTCAGTCTTCAACTGGAGTATATCTTGTGAAATTCCCTGAATTAGACCCGCCCAGCCTGGAGCAGATTATGAATAACATTAAGTCAGGCTCCCCAGCAGACCCGTGTCCCCCCAGGGTCTTTAGCCTTGCGCGTCCTATTTTGGAAAATCATATTATCTCCATTCTCAACAGCTCAATGGAGACCGGCCATTTACCATCAAGTCTTAAGGAGGCACGGGTGAGGCCTTTGTTGAAAAAGCTTGGAGCTGACCCAGCCATCTTAAAAAACTATAGGCCAATATCCCAACTGCCCTATCTGTCCAAGATTCTAGAGCAACATGTGCTGAAATCCCTTTCCTCGTTTCTGGAATCACACCATCTTCTCCAGGAGCGTCAGGCGGGATTTCGGGCACATCACAGCACTGAGTTGGTGATGCTTGCTGTGCTGGATGAGCTGAGAGGTATGGCTGACAGTAAAAAAACAAGCGCCCTGATACTTTTAGATCTATCAGCGGCGTTTGATACTGTCAGCCATTCCTTGCTATTGGATAGATTGGCTGCTTTTGGGATAAGGGGTCAGGTCCATCAATGGCTCCAATCTTTCTGACTGGTAGGACCCAGAGGATTCAACTGGGGGATGCCATTTCGAAAGCAGGTGTGATAGAGTGCGGAGTCCCTCAGGGTTCCGCACTGTCCCCACTGCTTTTTAACCTGTACCTCCAGCCGTTGATTGCTTCTCTAGCTGACATGGGTTGCCGTGTATTTAATCATGCTGACGACACCCAGTTATTGCTGAGTATCAATAATACGATCTCAGCACAAACCAGTGGTCAGAACATCCTCAGACATACGGTTGGCTGGATGACGGCCAATCTGCTGAAAATAAATCCGGAAAAAACGGAGGTACTGGTGGTCTCTACTCTAGCATCACCTTGGAGTGACCTCTACTGGCCCAAAGAACTAGGGCCTTCACCGATACCCAGTGATAAGGTGAAAAGCCTTGGAATAAAAATCGAAAATGAGCTGTCAATGGCCAGTCAGATCTCCTCAGTAGTGGGGATGTGCACTGGCCTGATTCGACAGCTAAGAAAGCTGGCCCCTCTTCTCTCGTATTCCGCACTTCGTATGGTAGTTTCTGCGACTATTGTCTCAAGGTTGGATTACGGGAACGCCCTTTATCTGGGCCTACCCTAAATTTTGATTAACAAATTGTAGGTGGTCCTAAATGATGCAGCGCGTTTGATCTTCAAGCTACCCAGAAGATCACATGCTACTGCTCTACTCCTCAAGTTACATTGGCTCCCCATTGAACAGAGGGTAGAGTTTAAGAGCCTGTGTACAGCCCACAAGGCCATCTATGGGCTGGCCCCTGCGTATATCAAAGAGCGCCTGGAGGTATATACCCCCAGACGAGCTTTGCGGTCTGCCGACTCTCAGCTTCTAGTCTGCCCCCGCTATAAGTTAAAAACTAAAGGAGGCAGGTCTTTCTCGGTTCTGGTTCCGCAGATCTGGAACAACCTACCAGAAACACTTCGGAAAGAAGCGAATCTGTTGCGCTTTAGGAAGCTGTTAAAAACGTTCTTGTTTAGGGAGGCTCTCGACCCAGCTAAATAGATCATATCTCTGGTCCCTGGACCACTTTATTTCTTATGAATCGTTGCTGCTGGTTTGTTTCCAAGCGCCTAGAGACCTGTTGGTGAGTTGGCGCTATAAAAGACCAAGTTAACAATAACAATAACAATAACTGTCTCAAAATCAACTGAAAAAAGTTGACTTCCTATATAATCACACACTATGGCAAAAATGGACATAATTTGATCCCAAAATGTACCAAATGTACCATAACCTAGCAAAAATGCATTCAAATCAACACCAAGCATTGAAAAGAGGAAAGAGAATCATTAAGATTTCCGCAGAACAAGAGAGACTTGTAACCAAATTTTTGTTTCCCTTAACTCAGTAAGCAGTGGGATAACCACCAGATTCCCAGCTGCAGAGCGTCACCTGGCTCCTCTGTCTGAATGTATCAGAAGGTCCACTTTTTATCAGGTGTGACATCTGTCCATATTTTTCCTGCCCAGAACTTCCATGTGAGACTAGAGCAGGGGTCTTCAAACTGTGGGGCGCGACCCCCAGGGGGGCCGTGGAGCGATGCAAAGGGGGTCGCGCCTTCACAGTCATACTTCTTCCCAGGCCCAAGGGCTTCAACCCCCCTCCTCCCTCATCGTGTCTCTCAGCCCGGCTGCTTCTGCAGTGTAACTCGATCTGCTTTATGCTCGGCTGGGCAGTGTCTGGAGTCATCTCCAGCACGCCCGAGTTTTTCACAGGTCTGTAAAGACTATTTGCATATTTACATGCCTTTGTAAACTGATTACAGAGGCTTAGTTTTTTTCCTGGTTTTGGTACCCCCCCTGGACCCCCACTGTGCCTGTTCCTTACAATTACAGCTGTAGAGTGAGGATGGGATCACTGACATAATATCGACTACAAAAATATAGGCATTTAAAATATCGACTCCAAAATATCGACTACAAAAATATCGAAGTCCTATCTACAAACAGGTAAGTACAAAAATATCGAATAAAAAATAGCGTTTAAAAATATGTACTTTGTAAAAATATCGAATTTATTAAAATTAATGTAAAATTAAAAACATATTAAAAATAAATACCTAAATATACTTAAAAATACTTAAATAACCTTAAAATTATTGAATAATTAATTTAAGTTATAAAAAAATAATAATACAATTTTATTTGTTAAAACACATATATATATTAACATAATATTTTTTTAAAATATACAATATTATTACCGTAGCATAGCAAGAGTGTTAAAATTACTATTCCCACTCCAATGAGTGCAACAGTAGGGAAAGCGTTGGATAGCGTAGCGGTAAAAATTACTATTCCGACTTCAAAAAGTTCAACAGTAGGGAAAGCTTTGGATAGCGTAGGGGTAAAAATTACTATTCCCACTCCAAAGAGTGCAACAGTAGAGAAAGCGTTGGATAGCGTAGGGGTAAAAATTACTATTCCCACTCCAGTGAGTGCAACAGTAGGGAAAGCGTTGGATAGCGTAGGGGTAAAAATTACTATTCCCACTCCAGTGAGTGCAACAGTAGGGAAAGCGTTGGATAGCGTAGGGGTAAAAATTACTATTCCCTCTCCAGTGAGTGCAACAATAAGGAATGCGTTGGAAATCGGTTAGGGGTAAAAATTGCTATTCCCACTCCAAAGAGTGCATCAGTAGGGAAAGCGTTGGATAGCGTAGGGGTAAAAATTACTATTCACACTCCAGTGAGTGCAACAGAAGGGAAAGCGTTGGATAGCGTAGGGGTAAAAATTACTATTCCCACTCCAGTGGGTGCAACAGTAGGGAAAGCGTTGGATAGCGTAGGGGTAGAAATTACTATTCCAACTCCAAAGAGTGCAACAGTAGGGAAAGCGTTGGATAGCGTAGGGGTAAAAATTACTATTCCCACTCCAAAGAGTGCAACAGTAGGGAACGCGTTGGATAGCGTAGGGGTTAAAATTACTATTCCCACTCCAAAGAGTGCAACAGTAGGGAAAGCGTTGGATAGCGTAGGGGTAAAAAATACTATTCCCACTCAAGTGGCTGCCAAAGTAGGGAAAGCGTTGGATAGCGTAAGGGTAAAAATTACTATTCCCACTCCAGCGAGTGCAACAGTAGGGAAAGCGTTGGATAGCGTAGAGGTTAAAATTACTATTCCCACTCCAGTGGGTGCAACAGTAGGGAAAGTGTTGGATAGCGTAGGGGTAAAAACTACTATTCCCACTCCAGTGAGTGCAACAGTAGGGAAAGCGTTGGATAGTGTAGGGGTAAAAATTACTATTCCCACTCCAAAGAGTGCAACAGTAGGGAAAGCGTTGGATAGCGTAGGGGTTAAAATTACTATTCCCACTTCAAAGAGTGCAACAGTAGGGAAAGCATTGGATAGCGTAAGGGTTAAAATTACTATTCCCCCTCCAAAGAGTGCAAAAGTAGGGAACGCGTGGGATAGCGTAGGGGTAACAATTACTATTCCCACTCCAGAGAGTGCAACAGTAGGGAAAGTAAATACTTCATATATTATTTAAAAAATATATAAATTAATATCTATAAAAAATTAATTAAAAGTAATTACCAATTTAATATAATATAATAATTAATCAATTAAAATTACAAATTAAAATTAATTATTACAATTAGTTACCTATTAATACAAATTAATTACAAATTAACAATTAATTAATTAACAATTAATAATTAATTAACAATTAATTCAAATTGAATACAATTAAATAAATTGAAATATTTAATTAATTATAAATAAATTACTTCCCACCCCATTCCCCTATAAACCCACAACCCGCTACAGAAAATAATTAGTAAAATTAAGATAATTAGCAATTAATCAATTAAATAGAATTAATTGCCAATACAAATTTAATTAATTACCCATAAAAATTAATTAACAATTAATTCTAAATAAATATCAATAAATAATTTTACATATTTAATTAATTATAAATAAATTACTTCCCACCCAATTCCCCTATAAACCCACAACCTGCTACAGAAAATAAAGTAGTAAAATTAACATAATTACCAATTAATCAATTAATTAAAATTAATTGCCAATTAAAATTGAATTAATTAGCAAATATACATTAATTAACAGTTAATTAAAAATGAATACCAATAAATAAATTTACATATTTAAATAATTATAATTAAAATACTTCCCACCCTATTCCCCTATAAACCCACAACCCGCTACAGAATTAAATCACGCAAAATTAAAAAAACAAAATTCATTAATTAAAATAAATTATAACATAAATACACACTTTTCACACATATAATAACATAGAAAACACTATAAAAAATTCGATAGTATTAAAAAGTCGATAATTTTAATAACCTATATTATATACTTCGATATTTTAACTTTCTATATTTTTAGCATTTGATATTACATTACTTACCTTAAAAACGATATTTTTGATGTCTATATTCTGTCCTTTCGATATTTTGTCCATTCTATATTTTAAACTCGATAATATGTCCATTCGATATTTTTTTACTCGATATTTTGACTGTTTACCTGAGAATGCATTTAATGAAAAGGAATATAAAGTAGGGTTGCCAAAAGAAAAATGCCTGCCTGTTTTGTTTAAAGAGCCTGCAAAGACCCCCTCTTGACACTAAAAAGACTTTTAAATACAAAAGTATCTATGCATTAGTTATGTGACTTTTCTGTCTTTTTTCTCTTTGTCAGTCAGTGATCATTGAGGCAGCCCTATAACACAGTTAAAAGTGCTTTCCATTTATATTTGTTGTTCGAAGCATGCACATATAAGTGCTTAAAATACAGCTTTAGGTGTCAGCTTATTTTTGTACCGACTGGGCCATCAAAATAATCTGCTGGCAACCCTAACCTTAGGACTGTAAGTTTGTTGCAGGATCAGCACATTATTTATTTCCTCCACCCTCGATCCCCGATTAATGCCGCAGTAGTTTAACTTAGATCTTAAACCCTACGCTGCTGTCAAGAACATGCTGAGTTACTTCAAGTGTATGGAAATGCACCCCGCATTCAGACAATTCGCTCCTCATTCTCGCCCTTCACTTTCACGCTCACCCTGCACTCACACTGATCACCATGCACTCACACCATTCACCCTGCACTCACAGTCATCACACTGCACTCACAATGCACTTGCGCTGTTCACCCTATACCTCACCCTGCAGTCACATGAGTACACTACTCATCCTGCACTCATGTGACACTTCACTCACCTGGCCCCCTCACTGCTCAATAAGCAACTCACTCAAACAAGCCCATCAGTAATCATACATTCATTCGTCCCACTCTGAACTTGCATCCGCACCCAAATTCATACGCCACCTCACTCACCCTGCAGTCACTCCTCTTACCCGGTTGTATGACGTTATAACGCATACTTTTACAACGCATGCCTTTACAGCGCATTTTTCACAACGCAACATCCTTTACAACGCATTCCATTACAATGCATGCCATTACAACGAATTGTCTAAAACTACCTTTACAACGGATTCCATTACAACACATACTACCTTTACAACGCATACCATTACAACGCATGCCATTACATTGCATGTATGGTAAGTATTGGATAGTATGGGGGTAAAAATTACCATTCTACCTCCAGGGGGTGCAAAAGTAGGGTAAGTGTTGGATAGTGTAGGGGTAAAAATTACTATTCTAACTCCATGGGGTGCAACAGTAGGGTAAGTGTTGGATAGTGGAGGGGTAAAAATTACTATTCTAACTCCAGGGGGTGCAACAGTAGGGTACGTTTTGGATAGTGCAAGGGTATGTCAGGAGGAACGCGAAGGGGACCCCGTATTGGAACCCTTCCCTTCGCCTGCGGAGGGAATTACATGGGCCAGGGATCCGCCATGCCACAGCCGCGATAATGCCTGGTCCGGATCCTCTTTGTTGCAGGAAGCAAGAGGCGGAGGCAGGACCTGTAAATCGAACCCATCGCGACCCACGGGGCAAGAAGAAAAGGAGGAAGCCAGCGTAGAGCGTGGTGTCGTCACGGAACCCAGAAGCCACAAGAGGAGCTGCACGGGGAAGAGAAGACTGGAGCGGAAAGAAGACAAGACGCCACAGCGAGGGAGAATGAGGATGCCGAACCGGAGGAGACAGCCGAAGACGTTGAAGAACAGGAGTAGTGGTCGGAGGACTGGTCGACACTGTCTCCCCCCCAGGAGGGCACAACTGACGCCATAACTCTGGAGAGTTACGGCTTGGACGGTGAGTAACACCGAACACGGGGCATAGCAGGGAGAGGCAGGGAGGCGGGAGGGACAGTGTGGGAGGCGGGAGGAAAGGCTGGGAGGCGGGAGGAAAGGCTGGGCACTGTAAATAGCCTGCCCTGCACTGATTTCGCCTAAGTTTCCCTGCACAAATCCCTGAGCACTTACCCACCGCCTTCCTTCCCCTATACACATTGGCCTGAATTACCTAGAACCTTCTGCAAGAGGAAACTCTGATGCTAATTGAGCCGCTATTAAGTCCTGAACTATTACACCCGGTGTGGTGAAGGTTTACCCCATTTAGTAAAAGAACCTCAACAGAGTACTTCCCGTCCTCTTTTCCTTTTCTTCGAGCATCCTGGGGTTGGCAAAGACAGGACCACCCAAGCCACCTGAAGGAAGTGGAACACTCTACACCTATCCCAGGACCCCATCCATCTGAAGAAGGAATCCATCACTTCCATCATAATTTTCTTCAATAAACCTCACAATTGACAACTTAATAAAGCCTCCTAGCTTCGATTTCCGCCCATCCCTCCCACAGGGTACTATGCGTTGTAGTGGTATGCGTTGTAATGGTATGCCTTGTAATGACTGTGTGGTAATGACATGCGTTGTAATGGTATGCGTTTTAGTGTCATGCGATGTAATGGTTGCGTTGTAATGGCATGTGATGTAAGGGATGTTGCGATGTGATGACTGCATTGTAATGGTAGTGCGTTGTAAAAGTTGCGTTGTAAAGGTTGTTTCCCGCAGAGGGTTAATGTGCCTGCTACAAAGAACGTGTACCATGCAGATCACAGAACTGAGTGTGAGTAAACTATGAGTAGCATTATAAAAACAGGAAATGTTTGTCAAAAATGTGCTATAGAGAGATGAGGTGCATTGTTAAAGTGAGAGGTTGAATGGGGAGAGTTCAGATGTTGTAAAAAGGGGTGAAAGAAAATGGCCTGCAAAGTGAGAGAAGGATCCGGGGTTAGGAGAGGAGAGAGGGATGGAAGAGAGGGGGTGAGAGGAAAGCTGCATTGGTAAACTGCTTAACTCTGCACAAAACCGCCAGGTTTTTAAGGGACCCCTGCCTCTCCTGGCCAGGTGAGCTTCTAATGTGGCAGCACGTATTCCTGTGGCGTGGAAGACCCTTCTCAAAGGTTGACTTAAAATCTTTCTGATGTTAATTGCTGTATTATGGTCATTAACGGGTACTGATGGGGTGAAATCTTTCCTCAGTGTTACTGTGTGTAAAAAATTTCAAAATAATGAAGCAATGCTATCCCAAAATACGCTGCATCACATAACATCACTTACATTTTCTTTCCACACAATTTAGTTAAGCCTGTCGCGTAATTTGGTCCTCACTTGCCTCATAATTCTAGTAGCCCTGCCAACAGGTTTAGACATTTTTGTCAGGAGGGGGTCCTTGTGCCTCAAAATGTTGACAGGGGGGGTCTCGGCATCCAAACGTTTAAAGACTTCTGGGCTAGAGGGACCTGTGCAGGAAAAATTATCAAAGCAGCAAGGGAGCCTACATGTGCCTTTGGGTAATTTACATTAACTCCTGCATAAAGAAACCCCACTTTGAACATTTGTTTCTAGAGAGCAAGAAACAAATTCCGACTGGCCACTCTGAGCCTCATGTACAAAGATTCCAAACAGGAAATCATAATTTGTGACTAATAACAATTCAAAATGTGTGATTTCTTATTGGGAATGTACTACAATGGACCTTTGAACGGACAGCGGTATTTAGCTAGGCGAAACCGCACCACTCAGGAAAATCACAACTATATTAGTTTCAATAGATCCTAAATTCTGAACGGTGCTGTAAGGTGAAGAGAACTACCAACCTCCCCCAAAATTGCGGCCAAGGCCACTGAATACACAAAGGAAATCCTCAGCACACATCTGTAGGGTATCTAAACATTTATCTGCACATTGCTCAAGAGTCATGGTTTTTGGACTATGTTGACCCACGGCAGGACCCAGGACGGAGCCCCGGGTGGGGCGGCCACCCTCCCCGGGGCCCCTGGGGCCCCGGACGGAGCTCCTGAACCCAGCCGAGCAAGGGGAGGCTCCCCGGGCACAACGGAACCCCGTCCCAGGCTTTGGCAGTTTGGCAGGCCGGGGGACAGGGCCCAGAGCCGGGGCACCCGACCCGGGGCACGGCCGGGCCCATGGCCCCAGCCGGGAGCCCGGAGGCGTAGGGGACGCCTCACCGGGCCCTCCCGGACCCCATCCAGGGCTTCCTGCCACGCGGCAGGCCCAGGGACGGACCCGGGGCTGGGGCAGCATCCTGGGCTGTCCAGCTGGTGGCTGAGGACCGCTAGGCCGTGAGGGGTCCCAGAGTTCCTTGTCCCTAGTAATCCGGAGGAAGGCTACCCCTCTTTCTGGGAACAAGTGCGCACGGCGAGGCTCAGGGGACCCAAGGCGTGAAAGTGCCCGACCTCCTGGAGCCCTCGCTGGGATCCGGGAGGCAAATGGCACCTCATCGGGACTTCCAGGGAAGTCCGGCCATCTGGTCGCCCCATAGGAAAGCATTGTGGGCGACCAGATGGCCGAGGGGATCCGGGCGACCAGATGGACGAGGGGATCTGGGCGACCAGATGGCCGGGCACGAAAGGGAAGCCGCCTGGACCCTTCGGACGTCGTCCCGGGCACCCTGCCTTGCGGCAGGACCCAGGACGGAGCCCCGGGTGGGGAGGCCACCCTCCCCGGGGCCCTCAGGGGCCCCCGGATGGGACTCCTGAACCCAGCCGAGCAAGGGGAGGCTCCCCGGGCACCACAGAACCCCGTCCCGGTCCTTTGGCAGTGTGGCAGGCCGGGGGACAGGGCCCTGGGCCCGAGCACCCGACCCGCGGCCCGGCGGGGCCCCTGGACCCAGCCGGGGCTCTCAGGCCCGGAGGCGCAGGGGAAGTCCACCCCGGGCCCTCCGGACCCCGTCCCAGGCACCCTGCCACGCGGCAGGACCCAGGACGGAGCCCCGGGTGGGGAGGCCACCCTCCCTGGGGCCCTCAGGGGCCCCAGACGGAGCTCTTGAACCCAGCCAAGCATGGGGAGGCTCCCCGGGCACCACGGAAGCCCGTACCGGGCCTTTGGCAGTGCGGCAGGCCGGGGGACATGGCCCTGGGCCGGAGCACCCCAACCGGGGCCCGGCAGGGCCCCTGGACCCCACCGGGTTCCCAGGCCCGGAGGCGCAGGGGAAGCCTACCCCGGGCCCTCCGGACCCTGTCCTGGGCACCCTGCCACGCGGCAGGACCCAGGACGGAGCCCCGGCCGGAGCTCCTGCTCCCAGCCAGGTTCCCCGGGCACAATGGAACCCCGGCCGTCCCGGGCAGTGCGGCAGGCCAGGGGGAGGGACGGGAACCCCAGGCCCGGACCCTCCTGGACCCCATCCAAGGCATCCTACCAAGCGGCAGGCCCAGGGACGGACCCGAGCCTGGGGCGGCATCCTAGCCCATCCAGCTGCCAGCTGAGGACCGCTAGGCCGAGAGGGGTTCCAGAGTACCTTGTCCCTAGTAATCCGGAGGAAGGCTACCCCTCTTTCTGGGAACAAGTGCGCACCGCGAGGCTCATGGGACCCTAGGCACGAACGTGCCCGACCTGCTGGAGCCCTGGCTGGGATATGGGAGGCGAATGGCACCTCATCGGGACTTCCAGGGAAGCCCGGCCATCTGGTCGCCCCATAGGAAAGCATTGCGGGCGACCAGATGGCCGAGGGGAGAGGGGCGACCAGATGGCCGGGACCGAAATGACGCCAATCTGCCTGCCCCGAGCCTCCGCGGGAGGGCTCCCGCCTGCCCTTCCAGGGCTCCAGGGTAGCAGGGTTCCGAGGCTCCAGGGCTCCGAGGCTCCAGGGCTCCGAGGCTCCAGGGCTCCAGGGCTCCAGGGCTCTAGGGCTCTAGGCCTTCAGGGCTCCAGGGCTCCAGAGCTCCAGAGCTCCAGGGCTCCGAGCCTCCAGGGCTCCGAGGCTAGAAGGCTCCAGGGCTCCGGGGCTCCGGGGCTCCAGGACTCCAGGGCTCGGGGGCTGCAGGGCTGCGGGGCTCAGGGGTTGCAGGGCCCAGAACCCCTGGAGCCCTTCCCGGGTACTTTGCCATGCCGCGGGCCGGAGGAGGGAGCCCCGGATGCCTGGGAGGTGTTGCCCGGGAACACAGCCCATCTGGTCCCCGGCAGGGAACCGCTGGCCCAGGAGGGGTCCCAGAGTACCTTGTCCCTAGTAATCCGGAGGAAGGCTACCCCTCTTTCTGGGAACGAGTGCGCACCGCACGGCTCAGGGGACCCTAGGCGCAAACGTGCCTGACCTCCTGGAGCCTGGCTGGGTTCCGGGAGGCGAATGGCACCTCATCGGGACTTCCAGGGAAACCCGGCCATCTGGTCGCCCCATTGGGAAGCATTGGGTGTGACCAGATGGCCGAGGCGAGAGGGGCGACCAGATGGCCGGGACCGAAATGACACCAATCTGCCTGCCCCGAACCTCCATGGGAGGGCTCCAAACCTGCCCTTCCAGGGCTCCGGGGCAGCAGGGCTCCGAGGCTCCAGGGCTCCGAGGCTCCAGGGCTCCAGGGCGCCAGGGTTCCAGGGCTCCAGGGCTCCAGGGCTCCAGGACTCCGAGGCTCCAGGGCTCCGAGGCTCCAGGGCTCCAGGGCACCAGGGCTCCAGGGCTACGGGGCTCCAAGGCTCCAGGCCTACAGGGCTCGGGGGCTGCAGGGCTCCGGGGGCTGCAGGGCTCCGGGGTTGCAGGGCCCAGGACCCATGGAGCCCTTCCCGGGTACTTTGCCATGCCGCGGGCAGGAGGAGGGAGCCCCGGACGCCTGGGAGGTGTTGCCCGGGAACACAGCCCATCTGGTCCCCGGCAGGGCACCGCCCTCCTGGGAGGGTCTCCGTGCATACCCTTACCCCTAGTAATCTGGAGAAAAATTACCCCCCTTTCTTGTAATCCGTGCACTCAAGGTGACAGAGGGGACCCAGGGCGCAAACGTGCCCGACCTCCTGGAGCCCTGCCTGGGATCCGGGAGGCGAATGGCACCTCATTGGGTCTTCCAGGGAAGCCCGGCCATCTGGTCGCCCCATAGGAATGCATTGGTCGCGACCAGATGGCCGAGGCGAGAGGGGCGACCAGATGACCGGGACCGAAATGACGCCAATCTGCCTGCCCCGAGCCTCTGCGGGAGGGCTCCAGCCTGCCCTTGCAGGGCTCCGGGCCTGCAGGGCTCCGGGGCTCGGGGACTGCAGGGCTCCGGGGCTGCAGGGCTGCAGGGCTCGGGGACTGCAGGGCTCCGGGGGCTGCAAGGCTCCGGGGACTGCCGGGCTCCGGGGGCTGCAGGGCTCCGGGGCTGCAGGCCTCCGGGGCTCCAGGGCTCGGGAGCTGCAGGGCCTGGGGTGCTGCAGGGCTCCGGGGGCTGCAGGGCTCCGGGGCTCCAGGGCTCGGGGACTGCAGGGCTTGGGCTGCAGGGCTCTGGGGCTCAGGGGCTCAGGGGCTGCAGGGCTCCCGGGCTCCAACCAGGCCGGGGAGATCAGGGAGTCTGCCCAGGCACGAGAGACCCCTGTCCCGGGCACACGGACCCTCAGGACGCGCCCCCATTTTCCACGATTTTTTTTCCAAAGGTTTGCGTAGTGTGCGTAGTGGCACTACGCAAACTACGCCCAGCCCTAATCAACACATTAAAACTGGTATTTAAGATAGGAGAAGAGGAAGAGGGCATAGGTGAAGCAATACAATCTAATGGGGAAGAAGAATACAGTGCTATCTGAGCAAATGTGGTCTGTTCCTGACCATGCCCCCTGTATCTCAAAAAAATACCCAGAATTGTCCGCTGGATTTCAGCTACATCAGAAGTTGGAAGAATAGGAGCAGAAGGAGACGGAGGTACAGTGGCATCTGGAGATCTGTTCACATTCCACCAAAAGATCAACAATCCTGTCGAGTACATAGTTGTCCCAGACAGATTTATTGCTTTTCTTAGTTTGTTTCCGTTAGCCAACCCCGCACTGCACTCTGTGGCCTTCCTTTTTGCTATAGTCAAAAAGCAAGGGAGGGGGCAAGCGTAGAACAAATGTAAAACTAATAGGAAGCAGAAAATCCAGAAAAGTGTCCTGATAGCATGACCTCACGGGCAGCACCCAAAGTAGGGGCTTGCCCCCGACAAGTTTGTAGCTTGAAATAGAGATTGAAGATGACTAAGACACAGGCTAAAGATGAGACGAAGGCCAAAAAGTCAAAATTGTACACCAGGGGCAGGAAGCAATGCTAATAAAACTATATGATGCTCAAGTGCTCAAAGGAACACAACTGTGCAGTAAGGCCTGGCTAGTCCATAAAGTCTGCATTGCCATACACGGCACGCAGCAGCAATGTTAACTTACCTCCCCTTCGTCTTGAAGCTGCCACCTCCACCCACACAGCTGAGCAGTGACCATAGTTCGAGGTCCGTAATCATTACAGGGCAGACTGTAGAGGAGGGCAGAAGCTGAGAGCTGAAAGCAGAAAGTGGATGCAATTGCAACTGTAACGGCAGTTAACCCAGCACGCAGGTTGCGGCTAGTGCCTGGTGTCTGTTACAGGGCCTGAGAAAAGTTTGAAAAGAACTCAAGAACTGTAGACTTTAAATACTGTAGACTTAATACTGTCACAGCCACACACCATGCTTGTGGCAGGATAGTACATATGACACAATAGTTGCTGCTGGTCAATCCCGGATCGGTGACCGCAAGGATATCAATTACTTCTCAAATGACATGCTAGTCCTCAAGCAGAGGACAAGAAAAAAGTAAGTCAGGATCAAGGTCAAGAGAGGGTTAAGAGGAGCTGCACCAATGTGAATCTTGTTGCAACAGCTGCCACTTTCCTAACCTTTTGCACTGCGCTCTAACTGCCGTGCCATACACCTGAGTACTCTCACCTCTGTGAGCAGACTGGGAGCAGTGAAGGGGTGGCGGGTACTGTTAGACACTATCATCGGCAACAGAGCATTACCCCCCCCGGGCCTGAACCTGCAGTAAGAATTAATGAGCAACCTCAGTGGTGTAGAATCCCAACATGGTTGCTATCATTCCTGCATTGGCTTCCTTGCTATACCGGCGTATGACCTGTGTGGGGTGTGTGGGCACACACGAGCATGGCATCAGGGGGAAGGACCCACATTCTTTGCAACTAACAATGCAGTTTCTCACAATGTCCAAAGATAAAAACAAGTTTTCTCTCTCTCTCCCTCCTTCTATCCCATTCTGTGAATGATAAAGCTGTTGGTATACTATTAATTCACTTCTGGCCAAATTGTTAAGATCTTAGGGGTCGATTATGATGGTGGGCAGACAAAGACTGCCCGCCGTCGCATTGGCAAAAGGGACCACCACCCATAGGTGCGGCGGTGCCGCTATACAAATTAGGATGCACCTGCCACACTGGTGTGCGCATCCTGTATTTCTACATTGCGGCGGGAGGTGCTGCAAGCAACACCCGCCACAATGTAAAAATACATGTTGTGCATTCAAATGTACAACAAATGTACATGCAAATGCAGGGGGGCACCATAGGTACCCCCCACATGCAGTCCCCCAGGGGTCTGCAACGGGCCCCCAAAGGCATTCTCCGCCTGTCTTTTTGCAGCGGGATCTCCGCCAAAAAAGACAGGCATCATAATGCCCATGGCGCTGCCTGCACGGCACCGCAAAAATGCTCCCATTGTACCAGGTCCCGCAAGGTGGGTGGAAAAGGACCGCCTTGCGGGACCACGGCGGACGGTCTTTCCGTCCGCTGTGGTACCATTCACATTCCCACCGCCATCCTAATTTGGTGGTGGGAATTTCAGAGTTGATGGCGGGCGGATCGCCACCGCTGGGCCGGCGGTCCTCACCAACGGCCCGGGGGTGGCGATCGGCCCGCCATCGTAATCGGCCCCTAAGACTTTAGATTCAGACTCTGGGTCCTATTGTCTCCATGATCCTGCGTCAGCTCTAACATCTGATCATTTAAAACGAGTTCCAGTTTTCTATAAACAAAGTGAAAAATGATTTATTTCTTATTGATTGCTCAGTATTCCTTCTAGTCACTTTGTCTAGAAACACCTTGTTTAAAGTAGATCATGTCCAAAAGCTAAAGCCCACTCTCTTTACACTTCATTACATCCCATTCTGTAAGGGCTAGCGTTGTCAGTGTAAACCCCCTTACAAACCACACTGGCTTCTATTTTTGAGTCGAATGTCATAGTTATGTTTTGATTCCACACATTAAATATTTACTTGTGGCCAAATAGTTACGGTATTAGACTTTCACTCGGAAGATTAACGGTCTGAGTTCTTGTATCTCAATGGCCATGTATCTACTGTAAGGTCTGGTCATTTACAAAGAGTTTAAATGTTCAAAATATATAGTGAAAGATGATTACTTTGTTATTGATTAGCAATGTTTTTCTTTTCTCTTTGTCTGAAAATGCCTCTTTGTAACATATCATGCCCAAAAGCTAAAAATAACTTCTCTCTTTCTCCCCCTCCTTTGATCCCATTCTGAAAATTATATCTTTTTCAGGGTACACTTATCTATGACTCCACACATACTTACATTTTTTAATTGAGTGTCATAAATATGTTTAAAACCAACAAAGTAAAGGGTCATTTGAGGGACAATGTTTAAGGTCTTGGACTCTTAGGGCCAGATGTAGGTAGCCAAATACCGGTTGGTAACGGCCGAAAATACAGAATTGTGGCCGTTACCGACCGGTATTTGGATTTTGAGATGTAGGAGCCCAAAAAACTACCTATGCGGTAAATTTACTTTTGAGATGTAGGTGACCTCTAAAATACCGAATTTGCATGAAATTCGGTATTTAAGAGTCGGTATTTACCATGGATTGAAAGCAGGTAGTAACCAGGTGCAGGCTATAAAAAAGGGCCCAAAATGCAACAGTGTGACCAGAATTGCGGCATTCTACGTGATAGCGAGGCGGCTACGGCTACAGGAAGCAGGAGAGAGGGTCTGGATAAGGGAGGAGCAAGTGTACAGGCAGAGGATTACGCTATTTCAACTAACTGAGCCAGAGATCCTCCAAAGGTACAGGCTACACCCCCAAACCATCCTGGACTTGATCAGGGACCTCCACCCACTTTTGGAGCACCCAACCCCAAGGGCGCACGCCATCCCAACCCATGTGCAGGTGCTGTGTAGCCTACACCTGCTTGCCTCTGGGAGCTACCAGAGTGTGATTGCTGCGATAGGTGGGGTGTCCCAGAGCTGCCTGTCCCGTTTCTTCAGGAGGCCATGATGCTGAGAATGCATCATTACATCAGCTTCCCTGAAACTCACGCGGAACTGCTGAAGACCAAGACTGACTTTCATCGACTTGCACATTTACCACATGTCATCGGCTGTATTGATGGCACCCACATCCCAATATGCCCACCTGCTGCCACAGAGTACATTTACAGGAACAGGAAGTCAACCCACACAATCAATGTACAGGTTTTCTGTGATGCAAACTACATAATCACAGACATAGTGGCCAAGTTCCAAGGAAGTACCCACGACTCCTACATCTTTCAGAAGAGTGGGATCTACACACGCCTGACAGCGGGGGAATGTGGAGAAGGATACCTGCTAGGTAAAACACTGTGTGACACTCCCTTGATAGATATTGCAGATGTATGTGTATGTGTGCATGTGAGTAATGTCCTTCTCATTTTTAAATAGGGGATAGTGCATATGCCGTCCGCTCTTTCATCCTGACACCCTACCTCAACCCTTCAACTCCCAGCCAGAGGAGATACAACAGGGCACACAAATCCACTAGTAACATTGTGGAGTGCACCTTTGGGCTGTTAAAAAGCAGGTTCCGCTGCCTACACAAAAGTGGAGGGGCACGCCAGTATACACCAATCACCTGCTGTAAGATGATTGCAACTTGTGCAATGTTACACAACCTTGCCACTAAGAAGGGCACTGAGGTGGATTTGAGTGACTATGAGGACCATGGTGATGAACATGCCCTGCCTGAACCCAACACAGCAGGAGTTGCGACACCAACAGATGGCAGACACAGACGGGCAGAGATCACACACAACTATTTTTAAGTAAGTAAAGGGACACAGACAGGTGGAGTTTGCACCCAACGTAGTTTAATATTTGGCACTACGCAGGTATTCAAAAGCACAAATGTGCAACACAAATGTCATCCATTTAAACATGGTAGTCCTGGGTCACTTTCCCATTTACTGAACAAATCATTTCCGCCCACGCCTACCAGTGCCAAATGTAAGTGGCTGGCTCTCTTCACTGTGCGTTTGGGCTGTTGGCTCACCATGGCGCCTGCTGCTCCTACGTGTCTACACAACAAGGGGTCTTGTCATGCTGCTCCTACTGGTGCTTTCCTCACTTTCTGGTACATTCAGAGCAACTGTTTGTGCTGTTTGTGCATTTATCAGCACCTCTACAGCACTGGTCATCCTAGCAATGCCCCTAGACACCTCATTGCTGTTGTGTGTGAGTCCCTCTTGCATGTTAATGCATTGCCTGCATAGCAGGGAAGTGGCTGTGGCCAGGCGGTTTATTGCTTTACTTTGCTGATGCGCACTCTGTCTCTCCTTGCACCTTGCTAACATGTCCTGGTCCAGTTTGCTGCACAGAAGCTGCACCGATTGTGTCATGTCCCGCATCCCTGCAGCCATCTCCTTGTTGACATCTACCAGTTCTCTGATGCCCTTCCCTATATCTCCAATATTTGTGTTTAGGTTATTCATCTGGCGTTGCACAGACTGGATGGCCTTCCCCTGCATCCTTTGGATTTTCACCTCAAGCCCACGGAAGGCACTGGGACCCTCCGCATGTGCTGCTACAATGCTTTCTCTGTGCCTGCGGTGTCTGGTACCTGCACGGCCAACATCTGCTCTGAACTGCTGTGTGGCAGGGGTACCTTCCACAGCCAAGGTTTGTGTGTCATCCCCCTCCATTTCACCTGCTGAGGTCTCCATTTGGACTAGTGGGGCAACTACATGCCTCCTGCTCTTTTGTGATGCAGGTGTTGTTACAGGTGGTGATGCTGGCAGTTCAGGTGAGGACAGCAGCAGAGGGGATCTTGAACGTTCTGGGGATGCCTGCAGATGTGGGGACATTTCTGGGTCTTGGGATGCTGGCTGTGTAGTTGGTGCACCTGTGTCCTCTGTGTCAATCTCTGCACTTGGGCCTGCCTCCTGGCTGTCATCTCTCTCTCGTGCCGGGCCTTCCGTCTCCCTGGTACGCCTGCGAGATGTCTCGCCTGTGGACATATAAGCGTACATTAGGTCGGTGCTACTGTGTCACAGCCACTACAATTAAATATTTCTCACTTAAACACTGTACATGTTGCCTGCGCTTGATTATGTCTGAAATGATTTGCCTAACTTGTTGCTTAATGTTCAGTATGACATGGTCTTTCATTTACGAACTACATGCCCCATGATGCATTGCTCCTGTATAGTGCTACCTCTACTGGACTGGGGTTAAAATTGCCGCATAGGGAAAAGGGAAGGCTGATGGGGTGGGGGTGATTGCTGTGCATGCGTCTTACCTTGTTTGGTGGCAGCTCTGGCTGAGCTGTCTGCATCTCTCAGTCTACAGACGCTCTCTGGTTCAATGGTGGACCCCACCAGCTCCTCCAGGTCAGTCGGGGGGGGTGCACGGTTCTTCCCTCCTCCAGGTTTGGTTGCCTGTTTGTGGTGCTCAGCAATATTTTTCTTGGTCAGGCTCCTGAGGTCATACCGCCTCTTTTTAAGGTCATCTATGTCCCTTGGAGTCACTCCTACAGCATTCACCTTTGCTTGAATGTCCAGCCAAATCTTCCTTTTGGCAGATTCAGCCACAGTCAGGGACAGGTTGCCAAACAATTGCTGGTGTTCCTTCACCACCTCCTCCACAAGGACCTGCAGCTCCATGGTGCTAAATTTTATTTTCCTCTTCCTCTCTGGCTGTTCCTTTTCACTGCTGCTTGCCATTTTCCCAGTTTAAAAGTGCAAAACTTTTCCTGTGGCTCAGGGACTCAGCTCAGCTCCAACTGCCTCTCCAGAAGCTTCTAATTACTTGCAGCAGCCTGTGTAGCCACTTCCTGGTAGGGTGGGGGAGGGTGGTAGCAACTGATTGGCTGCCTGATTCAGTTTCACTTTTATTTGCTTTCCGATTCGGTAAATACCGAATCGGTATTTCCTATTCATTGCTATGGGCCAAAAGGCCCATAGGCATGAATGAGGAATACCGATTCGGTAAATACCGATTCGGTATTTACCTATTCGGTAAATTCCGAATGGCTGATTCCGAATTTTACCGAATAGGTAAAAAATACAGATTTTTTATCTACATTGCATTTACCGATTCTAAAATACCGAATCGGTAAAATTCGGTATTTTAGAATTGGTAAAAAGGATTTACCTACATCTAGCCCCTGGTCTGGTGATGATGGGTTTGAATTATGAAATCCCAATGATACTGATTTGCCATTACTTGTTCTTTTTACTTTGTTTAAAAATAACTGTTTTTAAGTATAACATGCCCCCGAGCTCTGAACAACGTTTCTCTCTTTCTCCTCCTCCCTTTCTCCCATTCTGTACAGGATATGTCTGTTAGTCTATAGCCACATGAGGCTCCACATTGGCTTATAATTTTTGTTTGTATGTCACAGTTATGTTTTGATCCAACTCAATACAGGGTTGCTTGTGGCCAAATGGTTATGGTCGTACTCTGAAGATTCAAGGTCTGAGTCCAGGTGTCTCAAAGGTCATATATCTGCTCTAAGTTCAACAAATATAGTGAAAGGTGATTTATTTGTTATCGATTGACAATGTTTTTATTTACTCTGAAGGTTAAGGTTTTGAACTATTGAGCCCTAATAGACCTGTATTTGTTCAGTTAAACAGAGTTCAAACTTTCAGAGTACATTATCAAAGAAGATCTCTGTCTAAATTATTGACATCAAAGTTTTCTTTTCACTTTGACTGAAAGTGCTTTATGGACTTATAATACATTATCTCTGCCTTTCCATCCTTCCATCCCATTCTGTAAGTAATGTAACTGTCAATATACAGTCCCCAGTGGCACCACATAGACGAGTTTGGTGTTTCAATTATCATATCGTGCTGCAAAGTCTCTTTCTCCATTTCTTTCTCTTTCAATTCGATTCTCTAAAAAGTGTAGCTTTCACTGCACACTCCCCCATGGCAAGACATTGACTTGTATTTTTAATTGAATGTCATAGTTTTTTCTTGATCCAAGAGTGAGGCCTCACTAGCAGTTTAATAGTTAATCACGCTGGCACTCACTCTGAAGGAAAAGTGTTTGATTCATGTGTCTGATCAAATATGAAGAGGGACAACATAATTCGTTTTTTATTTTTGTTGATGGCCAATTACTTTTGTTGCACTCTTCTGAAAATGTCTGTTTTAAGCATATTACACCCAAAGATGAAAATCCTGCTCTCTCTCTCTTTCTCTGTCTCTCTGTCTCTCTCTCTCTCTCTCTTTCTCCCCTTTCTCATCTTTTATGTCATTCTGTAAATCATGTAGAAGTTGCTGTACATGCACCTGTGGCATTACATTGGCTTGTACGTTTTGGTCCATTATCATAATTAGGTTTTTCGTCTCCAAGAGTAGAGACTCACTTGTGGCTTAGTGACTAAGGGTTTGAGCTCTTACTCCGAAAGTTAAGGTTTCAAGTCCTGCCTTCTTAAAGGACACGAGCTTAATCAGTTAAAAAGAGGTTCTATGATGTTTCATTTTTGTTTTTCTTGATGGGAAAACATGTTTTGTGGCAGTGTCTCTGACAATATCTGTACTTAAGCAGATTGGGTTGCAAGGATAAAAACAACTTGTCTCTCTTTTCTTCTCTCCCTGCATCCGATTCAGTAAATTATGTAGATGTCTCTGCACACTCACTTATGGCACAACACTGACTTGTACTTTTTGGTCGAATGTCAAACCTATGCTTAGATCTGCTTTGATCTGTGACAGTAAAGTGTCACTTGTGGTCTGGTGGTTAAATTCAGCAACTGTCTTTATGGTTATTAATGTTTTGCTCAATTATAAATAGGTTAAATTAATATAATGTAATGTCATTGTTGTTCATGAGCAAATTTTTTTGGGTGCACTATGTCTGAAAATGTTTGTTTTTAATCATATCAAAGATACATTATTTGAATCTCGATTTGAAGGTTGAGGGTTCCAGGCCTAGGTTGTCAAAGGTCATGTGTCTAGTCAATTGCAAAGAAGTTCAATATAGAAAGTGAAATGCATATGTCATATTTATTGACGGGCACATTTTGTTTGCTGTACACTTAATTACAATGTTTGTTTTTAAGCACCTTATACTCCAATGATGAAAACAACTTCTCTCACTTGTGGACTAATGTGTAATATTGTCAACTCTCACCATGAAGGTTAAAGTTTCATTTTTATTGATCTGCAAATTTTCTGCTGCCTTCTTTCTGAATATGTTTGTTTTTAAGCATATCATGCCACAAAGATAAAAAACACCTTCTCTTGCACTCTATCCTTTTAGCTGCTATTCAATTTTGTAAAAGATGTAACAACGAGGGTACACTCACCTATGGCATCATATTGGCTAGATATGTATGTTGTTCAACAGCTAAAAAGAACTTCCCTTTTTCTCCTGCCTCTCACTTCATCTCCTTCAACAACTGATGTAGCGGTCTGTTTACTCTCACCAGTGGCCCCCCATTGACTTGTATTTTTTGCCCGAATGTCATCATTAATATCTGAAGCAATCCAGGAAAGAGTCTCTTGTGGTTTAATGGTTATGGTTTAAACTCATCCTGAAGATTAAGAGTTTCAATTGAGGTGTCTCATATAGTCATGCGTCTGCACAAATTACTGTTCAATTTCAGAGTACAAATGTTTGACATATATAATGAATAATGGTTTCTTATTGACTTGTAATATTTTTTTTCACTTTGTTTAAAAATATTTCTATTTAAGAATATCATGGACCGAAGCTAATAAAAACTCATCTCTTTCTCTCCTTCGCCCTACTACCATCCCATTCGGAAATTATAGAGCTGTTAGTGTACAAATCCCCTGCTGTAGCAGGCTGTCTTATAATTGCGGGGTGAAAGTATAGTCATTTTCTCATCCGCAACAGTACAGAGTCATTTGTGGCCTAGTGGTTAGTTTTTGGCTTTCACTAAGAAAATTAAAGGACTGAGTCATTTTGCCTCAATTGCCATGTCAATGGTCAATTACACAAAGAAAATTATGTTTGTAGCAAACTTAATGAAAAATGACTCCTTTCACCTAGATTGGCAAATATTTGTTTTCACTTTTTAAAGAAGTTTGTGCCTCAATGCTAAAAATATCTTCTCCCTTTCTCCCCCTGCCCTTTTTCCTTTCCATTCTGAAAATGTTGTGATGTCAGGGTACACTGATGTATGGCATCACATTGACTTGTATTTTTGGGTCAAATGTCAAAGTTATGATTTGATCCATCATAGTAAAAAGCCAATTCTGGCATATTAGTTTAGATCTTACATTTTCTCTCTCTGAAACCTTATGGTTAGAATCCTGGTGTCCAGGGAGATCTCCCCGGAGCGCTCACAAACAACATTTTGGCTGCTACACAAAGCCTTCTGGACCCGGCCCGTTTATTCTCATTAGGCCTAATGGATGACACGTTATGTTGGAACTGTAACAAGGAAACCAAGGATTTGGCACACCTTATCTTTGACTGCCAAACACTCAAATCATTCTTGGATAAAAAATTTGTGTTTATAAATGGTTTTTTTGAATGTACGCTAACAAAAGAATTTTCCACCCTTACAATGGCATTTATGTGCACAGACTTGAGATCTGAACCAGATAAAGACCTATTAGACCTGCTACTGACAGCAGCAGTGAAAATGGCCCTAGCCAATTGGAAAGACACAATTAAAACTTCTTACAAAGGCTGGTTCAACTGGATCACCCTTCTCAGAGATGCGGACAACATGCACTGCAGAACTCACCATGGAAACTGGCATCCAGAAAAATGTGGAAATTGCTTGACACATACCTAGACTCTTATGAACCTCCGTGAAAATGAGGTAGAGACGGTACGCAACCTGGTACCCCTATGAACGCACCACCCAGACAATCCTACTTAACTGGTCTCTTCCCGGGCCAGCCACAAGGGGGAGCCCCCTAACACCAGCCTACATGGGTGCCAATATCCCCACAGAATGTCAAATATAATTGATAAGAAATGTAACTCTACTTGCCTGTCTCCTACCTCTTCGTTCCCCCCTTGTTTCTATCCCTTTTCTCTACCTGTCTCTTTCTCTTTTTCTCTAACTATCGTCAGGTGGGGTTAGCTAAACAAACAGGGCATAACGTCTCAATATACTGATGCACAAGCTGCACTTGATACAACCCTTGCTAACCCGGTAACAGAACCGCCAATATGTTCATGTATAAAAATTGAATAAAAGATGTTGAAATCAAAAAACAAAAATAAAAAAATCCTGGTTTCCAATTACAAAAAGTTCAAATGTTCAACAGATATAGTGAAAGAAGATGTTTTTTGTTAATAATTGGCATATATTTTTACTTTTCATTTTGTCTAAAAACACTTATTTTTAAGTTATCATGCCTCAAAGCTAAAAAATAATTTTTCTTTTTCTCTCCTTCCTATTACTTCAATAATTCAGTTGTCAGTGTGCACTCACCTATGGTACAGCATGGAAAGATTTTTAGATCAAAGTCATGGTTGAATTGTGATCTAAGACTGAAACAAGGTCACTTCAGGTCTAATGGTTAATATCATAGATTCTCACTTTGAAAAATTAAGGTTTCATTCCTGGTTTGTCGATGTTCATGTGTCAGTCAATTGCAAAGAGTCCACTTGTTCATGAAAAAGAAATATGTTTCCTTACTTATTGATTGACACATATCTTCTTTTCACTTGCTTTGAAAATACAGTTTTTGAAATATATAATGCCTCAAATATCTTTTGTTTTCTTTCCTCTCTCCATGAATGAATTTGAATGAATTTATATTTGTATAGCGCATGGCTACCGTGAGGCCTCCCAGCGCTGAGGACTGACACAGATGGATACAGGGCAGAGAGTTTAACGCCGGTCCTTGAAAAGGTAGGTTTTCAGGAGTTTTCGAAATGCTAACAAGATCGGCTCCTTCCGAAGATTTAAAGGAAGGGTGTTCCAAAGGTTAGAGGCGTTAAAAGAGAAAGAGCATCTGCCCCATCTTGTTCTTCATATTTTTGCAGAGACGGCAAGATATGAGGAGCTAGAGCGGAGTTTTCTGGGCGGATGGTAAGGGGTAATGAAGGAATGGGTAATGACCGGGCCCTTCCTCCAGAAGGCCTTATGAGCCAAGCTCATGGCCTTAAATTGTATCCTTGCTGTGATAGGGAGCCAGTGAAGCCTCCTCAATGCAGGTTTGGCAGATTGCCTGCAAGGAATCTGGAGGAGCCAGCAAGCAGCACAGTTCTGGATCATCTGAAGCTTGTGAATAGTAAAATGAGGGGATCCCAGGTAGAGGGTGTTCCCATAATCCAGGTGAGAGAGAATAGAGCTTGAACCATGATCCTTCTCGCCTGGAAGGGAAGGAGGGGGAGTGTCTTACGCAACATCCTCATCAGGCCGTAGGAGGTAGCTGAGAGCTTGGTGGCCTGTTAGTTAAAGCTAAGAGAACAATCAAGCCACATACCAAGGCTCTTGATCTGGACCTTTGGGTCTGGGGCAGGGCCAAGACAGTCCGGCCACAGGAGGGCAGGGTTGAAGGAGGGTGAGTGGACGAGGAGCATAAGCACAGTCTTATCCCCATTGAGCTTGAGGCATGCAAGTTCCATTAACTCGAACACCACCTACAGGCAACGACCTACGGAGCTAGATGACCTCTCAGGGTAGTTTAATGCCACCACGAGCTGAGTGTCATCTGCATAGGTGATGACCTTTATGCAAAAAGGATGGACAATCTCCACCAAGGGTCTCATATAGATATTAAATAGCTTGGGGCTCAGGGACGAGCCCTGGGGGACCCCACGGCTAAGCGGCAACCGGTTGGACACAACATCTCCTTCAAACACCTGGAAAAAGTGATCGCTGAGATAGGACTGGAACCAGGTTAAAGCCTTGCTGGTCACTCCAAGATTCTTAAGTCGCCAGGTCAAGATGTTATGATTGACAGTGTCGAATGCAGCACTCAGATCGAGGAGGATGATTGTTGCCGTACCTCCCTGGTCCAGTTTCTTCCTCGCCTCCTCAGTTACTGCCATAAGGGCAGTTTCTGTCCCTAGCTGAGGGTGAAAGCCTGTGAGGGAGTAGTGGAAAAGATTGTTAGACTCCAGGTACTCTAAAAACATGGTATTAACATGTTTCTCAAGCAGCTTACTCAGCCAGGGAAGGAGGAGATGGAACGATAATTAGTTAGTTTGGACTGATCAAGGAGGGATTTCACCAGAGCACATTTCCAGGCAAGAGGGAATGTACTGGAGGAGATGGATGAGTTTAAGGTGTCCAGAATTATGGGACGAGTGGTGTTGGCAACCAGAGTAAGAGGCTGTGGGGGAGCAGGAGCAATAGGAGAGCCTGAGATTATCTTGGGCATAATCAGATCAAATGAATCTGAGTCCCAGAGAGGGAATTGCTCTAGCGAGAACTGAGATTTAGGGTGCAATTCTACAGTCTGGAAAGCACAAGGATCATTCCGAGAAGCTGGGAAGGATGAATAAATATTTAGACTTTTTTGATGGAAAAATTCTGCTAGGTTGTTACAATGAAAAAGTGCCCCGTCTGAGATTGGTGGTTTCTGGGGCAAGGTGGAAAGAGTTTTGGCAATTTGAAAGATCTCTTTAGGTGAATTTGTGGCTAGATTAATTTTCTCCTCATCAAAGGCAACTTGGGCAGTTTTATTTCCTAACTTATATAGCCTGATTGCCTCTCTATAATCTGATTTCCTAGATTCTGAGTAGTTCTGCCTCCACCTTCTCTCTAACCTTCTGCATGGTGGATCTCTAGGGGAGGACTGAGTCAAGAGAGCTTATGATCCAGTGATTAAAGTGATCATTGGCCAGATCAGGGTTAGAGTCGCTGGCTGGTCTAGTAACCTCAAGAACTGAAGTCCATTGGTCAGTAGGGAGCTTAAATTAATTCCGTTCCAACACTGGCATTGTGTTGGAAGAGAAGGTAGGTCCATGGATTTCCCAAGTTAGGGGGATCAAGAAATGATCCGTCCAAGGGAGTGGATTTGGAGTGTCTACCACCAGCTCTTGTCGGTTTCTGAAAACAGGGTCGAGAAGATGACCTTTGATGTTCGTTGATGTAAATCCTTTCTGGATAAACTGAAGCGCTAAGAGATTCATTGATAACTCATTAGCCGAGTAATAAGCGGTATCATCTAGGTGAATCTTAAGATCCCCAAGCACGGTAAAATTTGATTGGGCTAGGGCCAAGTTAGCAACGGTAGTGGAGAAGCCAGTAAGAAATTGCCCTACAGGCCCAGGGGGTGGGGTGGCGATAAATTAGTAAGCCAGAGAAGTTGTAGCTGTCAGCGTGAACTCACTTATCTTTTCATTCTGGCTGGGCTATTTGAGTTGAATGTCATAGTTAATATTTTGATTCAAACCATCAAAGTGTCACTCGCAGCTAAACAGTTAGGATCTTTGCATTTCCCTCTGAAAACTAGGGGTTCAAAGCCTGGTGTTTCAATTGTCATGGGTCAAGCCTATTACAACGAGATATGTCTGATGTACTTTAATGAAAGATGATTCCCTTTTTATTGATTGGCAAATATTTTTTACATTTGTTTCACAATTCCTCTTTTGAAGTATATCATGCACCAAAGCGAAAAACAACTTTTATCACTCTCTCCATCTCCTTCCTTCCCATTAAGCAAGTGAAATAGTTGTAAGAGTACACTTACTGATGGAACCACATTGACTTGTATGTTTGTGTCAAATGTCATAATAATTTTTGACAGCAGATCCAATGGGTGTGTGTGGCACTCGTTTAGTGTTCACTTTAATCCAAGTGTATTTAGTACTGTATAAGTTGTTTGGGTGCTGGCGGGTTGCTCCCTCTGACCTAAGGGAGTTGTATATAGAGCTATAGAGAAAAGTACATTGGCAAGTATGACAATGAATCCAACCGCACTCCTCTGTGAGACAAAACGGTCTTCACTGTGTAATACTATAAAATAATCAAAACTGCATCCAGAGAATCCTGAGGTATTTAATTTGTACAGTAGATTATTTGTCTAATTCAACTGTTCCATCACAGTTGAGTATCCTATCTTATGAGTTAGTATACACTCAAAAAGCACTTCATCAATGTCAGTTCATCAATAAAAAGGTTCAAATCCAATCCCTATGCATTTCGTGCATCACGCACTTCGTCAGGGGAAATACATTTGGTCTAGAACAAAACATAAAATGAGAATGTATAAGCGATACGGAAGTAGACTGGCGGTATTTGCAGATAATGTGGATGCATGCGTTACGCGGTAAAACAAGTGGTGATTATGGTTAAGAATATGGTGACGACAATGCATGCGGTGGGCAAGCAAAAGAACAGTTATAGAGAGTGTGCCAGTAGTCGCAGTGTAAGGAAGGTGACGGCAATATAAACAAATTGGTTTAACGTGATGTGAAAGCTGAACAAGGTACGGGACTGTGTGTGAAACCCGCCGGTTCGTGCATAAGCGCGTGGTCGCGGTATAAGGAAGGTGACGGAAATATAAGCAAGTTGGTTTGACGTGGTGTGGAAGCTGAGTGAGTTACGGGGCTGTGTCTGAAAGCTGCCGGTTTGTGAACAAGCGTGTGCACGACCGGGTGAAATTGTACCATAAGGAAAAAACATGCAATAGTCCGATCCAAGATGATAATCCAAAGTGCATCTATTTCTTACCGATTGATGTTGTTAGTTGGTGAACATCAAGGCACCCTCAAAACCTTCCATGTCGGCTCGGTAGTGTGACGCGGCGCATGCGCGTGAAGTTATGTAGGATATCAGTGCGAAGACGGACGAACCCGGGAGCAGTTATCGGATGTAAATTAGGTGATCGAATGCCACGAAATATATGGAGGGTATGAAATAACATAAAGTATACCAACGGTACATGAACATGTGTATCAATCATTGTATAAACGGTCTCGAAAATCAAAACATCATAAGGTCACATGTGAATCTGGCGGCCATATTGAAGTATCCAGGGGATACGAAAAATAAATGTAGGTAATGTGTTAAAAAATGGCACATACTCAAATAAACATTGAATAAGCACTCAAATACATGATAAAAGATATGCACTTCAGTACAAACAGTGTGTGCTTCAAAAACATATGAAAGGTATGTGTTGTGATCCACAAAATAAAGAATGTGTGATTTTGGTTCACAAAATGAAAAATGGTTACAGGATTATAAAAGCAACTATATTCCATCCGATCATTTAATCCATTCGGATTGTATGAGTCCAGTTTTTTGATCCAGTGCATTTCGCATTGCAATAGTCTCTTTCTGTTATCAACGCCTTGCTTTTCAGAGACAACCTCCAAAACCAAGAATCTGATTTGGCTGATGTTGTGGTTATGGGCGGTGAAGTGTGCGGCAACTGGAGCTTTGGCTAGTTTGTTTCTAATCGTGCGCTTGTGTTCGGTCAAGCGAGTCTTTATTTTCCTTTCCGTTTTTCCCACGTATGGGAGACCGCAGGGACATTTAAGTAAGTAGATTAGGTTCTTTGTGTCGCACGTAGCATTAGTGCGTAGTTTAATCAGTTTGCCTGTGGTCGGATGGTTCAGGGTGTTACCACGTATAATGCTGTTGCAATGCCCACAGTTCAAACACGGGATAGTCCCTTTAAATCTCATGTTGTCATCCCTAGGCTTAAGTTCCAGCATATCCTTTATGTTTCTTGACCTTTGATATGCAAACAATGGTTTTGTGAAAATGCCATTGAAATCGGGTTCATTCTCTATCATAGGCCAATTCTTCAATATGATTTTCTTGATTTGTTGGCTCCTAGTAGAAAATTTAGACACGAACATCGGTCTGTTCAGTTTAGTGTCTTTCGTGTGTGTTTTTAGCAATTCAGCTCTATCGGTTGCTCGTGCTCTCTCCATTGCGTGACTGAGAACCACATCAGGGTACTTTCTCTCCTTGAATTTGTTCGACATTTTAGTTTCATTTTTAGAATAAGTATCCATGTCAGATGATATACGTTTAATCCTTAAGAATTGCGAGTATGGCAAGTGTCGTTTAAGGGACATTGGATGACAGCTGTCAAACAATAAAGAATTGTTCCTGTCAGTGCTCTTGGTGTAGACATCCGTGTGGAATTTATTGTTTATAAGTGATACCGAAACATCCAGATATGGAATTGATCCAGTGCTGACTGTGTGGGTGAACTGTATGTGATCTTTAATGTCATTGATGAACCGCATGAACTCCTCAAGTTCTCCTGGGTGTCCTTTCCAAATGAGGAAAATGTCAACAATGTATCTCCAAAGTTTATGGATTTTATTCTGCCATCTGGGATTCCTCAAAATGTGGTCCAATTCCAAACGATGCATGAATAGGTTCGCGTAGCTGGGAGCAGCGCAATTTCCCATCGATGTTCCTGCCATTTGCTGGAAGAATTGATCGTTCCATGTAAAGTAGCTGTGGTACAAAGTGTAGTGGAGGAGTTCCAGCAGGAATACTTTCAGATCCTTCTTGATGTCGTGGACGGTGAGAAACGATTCAATAGCTTCAATGCCCCTCAGATGTGGGATCGAGGTATATAGTGAACACACGTCAATGGTACATAAGGTGATGTCTGTGATTCCTTCGAGCGATGTCTCATTCAGCTTGATTAAGAAGTCAGTTGTGTCACGCTCATAGGTAGTCATACGTTTAACGAGAGGTTGTAAGTGTCTGTCCAGATATTTGCCTGTTGGCTCGTGTATTGATCCTCTAGTGGACACTATTGGCCGGAATGGAGGTTTCATCAAATCCTTGTGGATTTTAGGTAACATGTGTAGACTTGGGCTCCTCGGATGTTCCTGAAGTAAAAAATTCCTGTCTTTCACAGTGATAGTACCCATCTCTACTGCTCTATACACAATGGTTTGCAGTGTCCTGGCAAATACCTCTGTAGGGTCCTGGGGTAATATCATGTAAGTCTGGTTGTCGTACACGTGGCTGTTCATACTTTGTAGATAATATTCTGAGTCCATTACTACAAGTGCCCCACCTTTATCCGCCTTACAACAAGTGATCTTTGGATTGTTGATGGTCTGATTGATGGCCCATGATTCTCTGGCCGAGAAGTTGGACCTCCTGGTAGATGGCTTTTTGAATAAGTCTTTAATTTCGTTCATGGTGATGGTTTCGTAAGAATCCAAAATCTTGTGACTTACAGGTGCTAAGAACGTACTCTTGCATCTTAGATCTAATAAAGTATCTTCTGATTCTGATGGTGGTGCTGTCATAACGTTGGTAAAGAAATGCCTCAACCTTAAATTCCTCATGAATTTGAAAACACTAACCTCTGTTTCCAGTTCGTTAGGTCGGTAGGTAGGTACAAACGATGTGCCACGTTGTAAGGTGGCTAGTTGATTACTTGTTAAATTTTCTTTAGAGATATTTATAATCAGGTTCTCTTGCTGCGCGTTGATTGGGCTATTGACAACTCTGGTTCTTTTTGAGCCTCTGCCCCTCCTGGTTCGACGTTGATGTTCGGGCCTCTTTCTAAAAAAGGCACCCCTGAAGTTGTGGCTGTATTGATGTTGTCGCCCTTGTTCGTGAGAGTTCCTCCTCTGTTTCTTTGAGTGCCCCTTTGTGTGCCCTTTTGAGATGAATCGAATGATGTTGAACTGCCCTCGTCTGAGGAAGGATTGTTAAACGGTCTTTGTTGCCTACGTTGTGCATATACTTCAGCCCAATTGTACACCTCTCCTAATTTATAGTCTATGGTGTCACGTTTGTATTTCCTGATTTTTCTATCGTTTATTTCCCTCGTGTATTTGTCTAATTGGATGTTAATGTCGTTTAAAGCTGTTTCCAATTCTTCTTTAGTCAAATTGCTGTCCAGGTTGGCTTGTATTCTTTTTATGTCCTTGTCAAGATCTTCAATAACTTTGGAAAGCTCCTCCACGATCAGTAGTATTAAGTCTAGGGAACATTTGTTCAAAATTTCATACCATCGTTCAGTGAATTTGAGATTGTTCCTGCAAAGTGTTGGCTTAAGGGCTATTCACAATCCCCTCGGGATTCGTTGATCCTTATGATACCTAATGAGGGTTCCAGCATGTAGTTTCCGGTTTATGATTCTCTTAGATGTGTATAAAAGTTGCTTCAACAGGCTTTGGGTTGAAAATGTACTTGTTGTGGAAGGGTCTACTTCCTGTATCAAGGCATATATACGGTTGGTTTCCTCTGACGAGAAGCCAAAGGTACTTGCTCTGTTCACGGTAATATTGGAAATGTCCTCGTACTCCATGTTAGTAGAGAATTTCAGAAGTAGTCGGTGCTCACACGTTGTCGGTCAGTGATTGTGTACAGCAGATCCAATGGGTGTGTGTGGCACTCGTTTAGTGTTCACTTTAATCCAAGTGTATTTAGTACTGTATAAGTTGTTTGGGTGCTGGCGGGTTGCTCCCTCTGACCTAAGGGAGTTGTATATAGAACTATAGAGAAAAGTACATTGGCAAGTATGACAATGAATCCAACCGCACTCCTCTGTGAGACAAAACGGTCTTCACTGTGTAATACTATAAAATAATCAAAACTGCATCCAGAGAATCCTGAGGTATTTAATTTGTACAGTAGATTATTTGTCTAATTCAACTGTTCCATCACAGTTGAGTATCCAATCTTATGAGTTAGTATACACTCAAAAAGCACTTCATCAATGTCAGTTCATCAATAAAAAGGTTCAAATCCAATCCCTATGCATTTCGTGCATCACGCAGTTCGTCAGGGGAAATACATTTGGTCTAGAACAAAACATAAAATGAGAATGTATAAGCGATACGGAAGTAGACTGGCATTATTTGCAGATAATGTGGATGCATGCGTTACGCGGTAAAACAAGTGGTGATTATGGTTAAGAATATGGTGACGAAAATGCATGCAGTGGGCAAGCATTCCACACCACGTCAAACCAACTTGCTTATATTTCCGTCACCTTCCTTATACCGCGACCACGCGCTTATGCACGAACCGGCGGGTTTCACACACAGTCCCGTACCTTGTTCAGCTTTCACATCACGTTAAACCAATTTGTTTATATTGCCGTCACCTTCCTTACACTGCGACCACTGGCACACTCTCTATAACTGTTCTTTTGCTTGCCCACCGCATGCATTGTCGTCACCATATTCTTAACCATAATCACCACTTGTTTTACCGCGTAACGCATGCATCCACATTATCTGCAAATAACGCCAGTCTACTTCCGTATCGCTTATACATTCTCATTTTATGTTTTGTTCTAGACCAAATGTATTTCCCCTGACGAAGTGCGTGATGCACGAAATGCATAGGGATTGGATTTGAACCTTTTTATTGATGAACTGACATTGATGAAGTGCTTTTTGAGTGTATACTAACTCATAAGATTGGATACTCAACTGTGATGGAACAGTTGAATTAGACAAATAATCTACTGTACAAATTAAATACCTCAGGATTCTCTGGATGCAGTTTTGATTATTTTATAGTATTACACAGTGAAGACCGTTTTGTCTCACAGAGGAGTGCGGTTGGATTCATTGTCATACTTGCCAATGTACTTTTCTCTATAATAATAATTTTTGATCCATCACAGTAGAGGGTCAAATATGGCATACAGTTTTAAGTTTAAGACTCTCACTATGAAGTTTTCTGGTAGGTGTCCTGGTGTCTCATGGCCATGGTGTTGTCATTTACAATGGATTCAGATTTGCAACAAAGAAATATATTGAAAAAAATGTTTCTTTCTTATTGATTAAGGAATATTTTTTTCTCAATACCTATTTTTAATTATATCATGCCCCAAAGCTAACAACATCTTCTATCTCCGCCCACCCCTTCCATAACATTTTGTAAATTGTGTAGCTGTCAGGGTGCACTTACATACACCACCGCATTAATTTATATTTTGGGGTAGGCTGTGATACTTATGCTTGATCAATCGCAATGAAGAGTGACTTGTGGTTAAGGTCTTAGGCTCTCACTCTGGTCATTAAGGATTTGAGTACTTGTGTTTCAAAGCTCATGTAAATCTATGACAAAGTGTTTTTAATGGCCAGGGATTGTAGGCGATCAGCTGTGTAATGTCAAATATTGCTTTGCAAAAATGGTCAGATGGTGCTACTAGGAGAGGGGATAAGCCCTGTAACCCCTCATTGTTGTGTGGGAAGAGGCCCTCACACTGACTAAATGGTTCTCCAAACCTAGGCACACTTCTAGGTAAATCAACAGTATGTATATTCACGACAAAAGTTCAACAAAATCAAAACAATGGTCCATAAACAAATAGGGCCTATGTTGCTTTGTCTTTAATTCAGTTTTCTTTAAGCACAAAACAGAACCAGCCGACACGTGTTTCGTCGCATGTGGTAATAGGTCCGCGACTACCCCAGGGCTGGGAAAGAAACAAAGGATATGTATGATACATATTTCTAGTGCGATGTGCAAGAGAGATAAACAGACATGTCCACATTTATAAGTGAAATGATGCTACCAGTGGAAACCCTACTCACCGAGAGACAGTGCGAGTCTCATATGATCAGAAAAGCTGAAAATAGAATGGCTAATGTTAACAGGTCAGATACATTACTCACTCGCACCCCCATCCACAAACAACTCCCTCCAATGAGAATGATCATAGATTTTAATGTCTTGCACCACATGGAGAAGTTTTACGAGACATTGGGGCATTTTACAAGCTGACAAATCCCTTTCTGCATTTATTACGAACTACCTGCAAATCACTTTCAGAAGGGATAGGACACTAAGGAATAGACTCAGTCCAACTGTACCTAAATGTACGAATGACTTCACATCGCTCAGACCTCACATCATTGGTTTCTACAGGTGTGGTTGTTGTGGGATATGCCGGTTAGCTAAACATGGCACTAAAAGTTTCATGAATTTTGACAACAAAAATATCAGACACAATATAAACTGTAACACCAAATTTGTTGAGTATTTCATTGAATGCATGTGTGGTAAATCCTTTGTGAGCAGTACCGTTAGACCATTGAAAGACAGGATCACTGAACATATGAGAGCAATCCACCAACAGGATGTGAGATACCTGGTAGCGTTACATGCTGCAGCCTGTCCCTCACAAGGCACTCACAAACGCATTTCATTTTTTGGCACTGATGTGACCCAACCCAACATAAGGGGTGGGAACAGAGAACTCAAACTTAGACGCACAGAAGCCCTTTGGATCATGCACCTTCGTACTGTAGAACATGGTCTCAACTGCTACCATGTAATGCAATATTTCCATGGTGATAACTAATGAACTGATACACATATTTCCACACTGAATCAGCGAATCTCTCTTTGACATACATAATTATGTGCAGTACTGCTAGTACGGTGTAATGGTGGCTTTTTTTCCAATGATCATCATTGATCTCTATGTCCAATCTGTAAACAAATAGACAGCCGTCTCTATCTATGTGTTATGTGACCAGCAATTTCTTTCACTATTGTTGATTCATAACAATGCTGAACCACAATTATGCCCTGCCTAGAGGGCATCTAAGCTTTGGACTTGATGAGCACTTTGTGATACGGATGCTTGTGACATTACTAATGCAAATGTATATTTTAACAGTTCAAAGTAGAGACTTACTTTGACCAAAACTGATGTTCGATTTTGTGATATATACAGTAAATCTTTTTTTCGGGAGTTTTTCTTCAAATACATTGGTTTCGAAAGCGCACCTTTTGTGCTAACTAGCACCTGTCACAAGATTATTAGAAATGTATTTCCAACTGTCTCTAGCTTGTCACCTTGTTCTACTCATGAGAACTTTACATATGTATTCTGCTAATTTTTGTTTGTTTAGCATACAACATACGACTTAATCTCAACGTACTGTTTATGCATGTATGTATCATTTGTATGCAGGATTATAATTACGTTATCGATTGTACTCAGGAGATCTTTACATATATATTCTGCAAATTTGGTTTCTGAAGCACACAACATACGATCTAGCCTTAATGTACTGTTTAGGCATGTCAGTGCATTTGCCGGTCAGAATCACTATATGAGATATGTATACATTTATGTAGAAAGCAACTTGTAACAAGCTATACTAGTATCTTCTGTTGATGTTTGTGATTCAATACAAATAGTTATGTTTATCTATATATTGCCACCAGGCCTTAATGTATTTGCTTGACCTTTATACTGTCCTCTCTTTCTCTCCTTCTCGTACTTTCACATACTTTTACTTTTTCTGTCACTTCACAAGGGACTACGATTTTTAGACATATTCACTGGCATTTTTTATTTTGGCTGTGAGACGCAACACTGTCATTATACATTGACTTTTTAGTCACACTCCATAAGACCACTGTTGGAATTGGGGGTCTCTGGTTGGCACAGGTTTGTACTTTTGACAAGCAGGGACCCTCTCCTCTAGTCAGGGCAAGGGAATTACTCTCTCAAAATAACCTCTGCGTGGCGTGGCGCAAGCAGTCAAGGCTTATTTCAGAGGCGATGTAAGTTAAGCAGTTGTGACCACATACAGTAACCCAGTGACAACATTACAAATGGACACAATACAGGTTTTATATAAAAAATAAGTATACTTTATATAGAGTTATCACAAGACCAATAAACGACAAAAAGAATCCACAGTACTATTAAGTTTCAAGAGTTCAGGTTAAAAAGGCTTAATTCAAGGTTCTGTGTGAGTCGGTAGCCTTGTCCGGTTACAGCGTTGCTGAAAAGAACACAGAGTCTAACAAATCCAGCGGACCGGGGTGGTCCGGGCCCACTCAAATGTCGCCAGACTCAGTCACAGTACCTTTTCCTTGAGGCGGCCGGCACGGATGTGCCAGCCGGTTCCGGGGTTCGTCGCGGTGTAGAAAAAGGAAGCGTTGCAGGTCATGGTGTCCTTCCAGTCGCGGTTCAGGCTATGGCTCGTTGACGGCATCGAGACGGAGTCAGTGAGCTCAGAGCATGCGTTGTTCAAGGTGGACATTGCTCGTTGCGGTGCTTCCAGCTTTACAGTGCAGCGACAGAGTCGGAGTTCGGGAGCTGGCATCGATCAGTCCGGAAAGCGGTGCGAGTCGGGCGGTGCGTCGCGAAGCATGCGAGGTGGTGCTCGACTCCAGAGCAATCACAGGACTCGAAGTCAGCAGCAGTGACCGCGTCGGTCAAACCAGTTCGCTTCGGTGTAGCGAGGCGTTGCACGTCGCGGTGTCCTTCCAGTCGCGGTGCAGGCTACGGCTCGTTGACGGCGTCAGGACGGAGCCGGTGGGCGCAGAGCTTGCGTTGTTCGAGGCGGACGTTGCTTGGTGCGGTGCCTACAGGACACCGGGCCTGTCGTGGGAGTCGGTCACAGCTCCCTGCCTCTGTAGCCACTTGTTTCCAGCAACAATTCACAAAGGTTGGTGAAGTCCACTGGTCCTGGGACTTCGGTCGGGGGCAAGCTCTCTTCTAAGCCCTTGGAGATCTTTGCACAAGTTGAAAGAAACGTCTAAAGTTCTTTCTCCTCTCTTTGGCAGTTAGGCAACCACTGCAGGCCAATCCCCCAAGCAGCACTTCAGCTTGGGAATAGCCTCTCCTCAGTTTCTTCAGGTTCCTTCTCCTCAGCAGAGGTTTTGTCTTGTAAGTCTAGTAGTGATCTAATTTCATGGGATCAGGGCCCCAACACTTAAACCCCAAAATCCTTTGTTCTCTGAGGGGAGAGGGGCCTGTGCCCAGTTCGAGCCAGTTCTGTAGCACTCTGTTTACCAGACTTCTCCTTTCCTTTCACAGCGCAGGGCAGGTACATCAGACACCCCACAGGAGGTGGAGCCAGCATTGTGGAAGGCAAATACAGTCCTGGAGCACTTTGTTGACAGTCTTCCTCCTCTTCTTTCAGTGTGCAGGGCAGAGACATCAGGAATTAAAAATAGGACAAATGTTCAACCAATTTTGTGAAAGATGAATTCTTTCTTATTTATTGACAAATATATTTTCTTTTCACTTCATAACAAAATACCTCGTTTTACATATATCATTCCACAATACTAAAACAACTTCTCTCTCACTCTCTTACTCTCACTACGTTCATACCATTCAGAAAATGAGGTACACTCACTGATGGAACCATATTGACTTGAATTTTTTGATCTAATGTCATATCTATGTTTTCAATCAACCCAGTGGAGGGTAAAGGCTCTTAGGTTTTCATTCTGTATATAAGTAATGAAAGTCCTGGTATTTAACTGCTCATGTGTCTGGTTAATTAAAAACAAAACTAATAATCTTTGAATATAGTGAAATATATGTTTTCTTTTTTATTGATTGGGAACTATTTTGAATTTTTACCTTGGCTGAAAATATCACTTTTCAAGTACATCATGCCCTAAGTTTAAATATTAACCCCTCTCTCCACACCCTTCCATCCCATGCTGTAGAATATCTGGCTGTCAGGGTATACTCACCTATGGCACCACATTGCTTTTGTATTGTTGGATTGACTGTCATAGCTATATTTTGACCCAGCTTAGTGAAGAGTTGCTTGTGACATAATAGCTAAGGTTGCATGCTCATGCTCTAAAAATGATAGGTTGTGAGTACCAGTGTATCTATGGTCAAGTGTGTGGTCAATTAGAAAGCGTATGAATCTTCAACAAGAATAATGAGCAATGATTTTGTTCTTATTGACTGGAAAAGATTTTTCACTTTGTCTGAAAACAATCCTTTTTAAATATCTCATTTCAAGTATATCATGCCTTGAAGCTCTCTCTCTCTCTTTCCTATTCCTTCCACTCCATTCTGAATATATTGTGGCTGTAGGAGAACATCACCTGTACAGTAAAGGTTCAGCATGCCATAAGCGTTACCATCTTAGAGTCTTTCTCTGAAGATGAAGGTTTTGAGTTATGTTGTCCCAATTTTCCCCTGTCTGCTCTAATGTCAAGTCAATTGTAAAGGGTTCAATTAATATAGTGAAAGAAGCAATGGGTGGGGAAATATTGTTTTCTTTTTGTTTGGTCTGAAAATACTCTTTTTAAGTATATCATGCTATAGAGCTAAAAAAAGCTTCTCTCTCTCCTCATCCTTCCATCCTATTTTGTAAATAATGTAGCTGTTAGTAAACAAACACTTATGGCACCAAGTTGACTTGTATTTTTTGGTTGAAGTTATGTTTTGAACCACCACACTAAAGTCATTTGTGACCTAATGATTAAGGTCTTACTCTTACCCTTACTCTGCAGTTTTAGACTCAGGTTTTAAACACTTTGAGTTGGGTTTACGTTACTTTTTTAATGCAGTCATGAAGCAATGTTTTGAGTTGGTATTTACAATCCAACGCAAATCAAGCAATTCTTTGTTTCAATGAGGTGTTCCATGGGTGATGCATGAGTTGTACTGTGCATCCACCCATGGATTTTGATTAAAATCCATAAATATCTACATAAACTTTTAGACATTGATTTGTACCAAATTCCTGTGCCTCCCTGAAGATTCTGTAGATAAGGTGTTGTTCTGATCTCTCCAGTTCACGCAATGCAGCACATCAACTAGGGCTGATTCTTGAAGTCTATGATCTGCTGATGAATTAAATAAACTTAAGTTTTCAGAATGTGCATGCTTTATTTTCCTGTGTCAGTTGGAAAAGCTGTTGAGCACCCTGGCCTTTCCAATTTATGTAGGTCTAATTGTATTTGTGTGTTGAAATAGCAAAATAAATAAAGAATATACAAAATACTAAGAACATTTGGATGTGCTTCCTTATAAAACGAAAACCTGTATATTTACATTTTTTAAATTGCATCATACAGCTGCAATTATAAACAGTGTAATAATTAGAAAGATTTTCAGCAAACCAGTCTTGCTAATATGAAACTAATGACAGTTAATGCAATAGTAAATGTTTCAGGTGGTTCAAACACGTCAGTGTTCCTTGGTTCAATAGCCACTGAAAGCGAGAAGTAAGAAGCTAACGGCATCCATAAAGGTTCTCTTTTAATTGCTAATTATGTTTACAGTGGGGTTCCGCACAATCATCAGGCCCCTTGGAAAACATGGTGAGGGGCCCCTAAGTCTTCTACATCTCACAGATATTCATTGGCCTTGATTTTATTGTTTGAATGTGGCCCCATGAAATACTGTGGGCCCCTTGAAGGGTTGGAGGCCCTACTGTGCCACAGAGGCTGCAGGGGCTTACATTATCTTCCTGTGTTTTGATGGAAGGTATATCCAGTCTATCCTAATGACACACTAGATTTCACCAAGCATTAACATTTATTTTATTTGTGCTTTTCCAATTAAATCTTATAACCTGTGAAGAAATAGCAATACAAAGATCAATAATTCTACCTTTAGGACCATTAGCTGATCTCGGGAGCCTGCCCAAAAATATATAATTTGTTAAATGAGATGTTAAACTGATAAATGTCCGCTGTCTGTTCACATATCTGCATGCAGAAAATCCTAGTTGTAGGGCAGTTGAAGAACATCTGCAGCAAGTCACAGTTAGATGTACCACAGGACCAAGAGCTAGTATCAGGCATTAGTTTGATTTTATCTAAAATTGCCCGGTTGTAAGAAGCAGTCTTTTGAAGAACAAATATGTACTTTGAGCTGTGCTAAAATTATGTACTTTGAGCTGTGCTATCACAGCTGCATATTGATATGAAGTGAGTGCTCTAAATGGATACTATAAGAGATCTTAGGGGCCGATCACGGGTCATCGCAGGTGCTAATGGGACCGCCCGCAATAGTTGTGGCGGTCCCACCATAGCAATCATGATGCGCCCACCAGTGTGGCGGGGGCATCCTGTATATTTTACATTGCGGCGGGCGGTGCTGCAAGCAGCACCCACCGCAATGTAAAATATACATGTTGTGCTTTTACATGCACAACATGTCAAGCACCGAGCGGTGCCTGCCACATTGTACATGTAAAAGCAGGGGCGTACCATAGGTACCCCCATGTGCACCCTACACCCTGGGGGCCCGCAACGGGCCCCCAACAGCAGGAACTGCTGGCCTTTCCATGGCGGCAATGCAGCCATGGAAAGGCTGCTCTTAACATGCATTGAAATCGTCGACCAGCGGAAAAGCGGCAGATGGTCTTTCCGTCCGCCGCAGACCCCCCAGCCATCATGATATGGCGGGGGGTCTTTGTAAACAATGGCAGGTGGATCGCCCCCGCCGGGCTGGAGGTGATCACCGCCAGCCCTGCTGGAGCCGATCCGCCCGCCATCGTGATTGGCCCCTTAGGGCCTGATTACTAGTTTGGCGCGATGGTGCCAGCGCAACGCTGCCTCCACTGCCCCAAACCCACACAAGGACTGCCGGCCGTATTATGAATTGGCCATGTCTTACACAAGTTCAACTCCTAATACAATTGGCGGTCCTTTGCCTTTCCCATGGCGGTGCCTGGAAAACAGGCACCGCAATTGGGATTGCAGAAACTTTATAGCAGGGCATGGAGACGTCCTTGTCGTGCAGGAATCTTGTGGGGATACAGACAGAGGGGCACATGTTTTGCCCTCCTGAATGTATCTCTTTGGCGGTGGGCATATGGGGGCCCTGGAGGGCACCTTTGTTCCTCTACCACCAGCCTTTTCATGGCGGGGATATGCTCAGCATATTGTGTTGTGGCGTATCTGCGCACCGCCACAGAACAACTGTTACCTGCCACAGCTGCCGCTCCTCCGCCACAATGACTTTGCAAGTCGTAATGCGGCAGATGGTGGACTGCCACCACGGGTCTGGCAGTCATAAGACCACCAGACTTGTAATCAAGCCTTTAGTAAAGAACCTTGGCAACTTCACTGATCAGGAGACCACCCCATATTACTGGATAGGAGTGGGCAAAGAAATTGCAGAGAAGAAAATAAAATAAGAAGCAGACATAAGAATGGATGAAGGAGTGGAGAAATAAAATGAAATTATTGACCATTTCACTCACATTCAATGTGAAGGGGTGGCCAGTTACGAGGCTGGGCAGAAGTTAAAGATTTCAAGCCCGAAAGAGACACATATTGGAAGACTGAGCCGAGTGAATGAAATCCAGTTTAGAGACAGGGCAATATAGAGTTTTGATCAGGATGTGACATAACTGGTGTACAATTTAACACAGGAGGGTAAAGAGCATTATTAGGCAGCAGCTGAAGGTTATAGTCCTGTTTTGTGTCTGTTGCAAGTTTGCAAAAGAACGGGCCTTCTGTATCCTTCTTTATCATTAAATCAATATAAAGAGATCAGAATATTTGTGAGACATCATAAGAAATGTATATTCTATTCACTTTGCAGCTAATTCCTGTGATCACAACAAATACCACCCTTTTCCATCTTGTATTGAAGTCAATCAGTGATAACAAATAATACTTTAAAGTGCAGTTCAATATTCATGGTTAATTGAATGGCTTAATGTTGTGATATTTGACTTTTTGAAGCATCCTATAACCTTAGGGTATGCCCAGACGTGGGTCCCGTGCTCACTATGCCACTGCAGTCAAGCTATGCTGGCTGAAGACGGCTGATAGCCAGAAACCGGTACTAGGATGCTTGATTCCAGTCCAGGGAAGACATGGCTTGGCAGTTCGGACTGGGCTGTTCCCATGAGGCACAGGATCAAGGCTGATTTGCATATGGCCATGTCTGAACGGGGGTGGCTTGGTGAGCAAAATAACGATGGATTAAACCCAGATGTGCTGCTGGGGGTGAATGTTTTGCCATTGTGCAACATTCCGTCCATCATATTGTGTGTTTTACAAATATTGGATCCCCAGACCCAAATCTTTCGTACACCTCCGGACCTGTTGAAAACTCAGAAGGAGTGCTGTGCTGTGCTGCCAGAAGGACTGCTACTCTGTTTCCTAGCTGCACTGCTGCCTCAATAAAGGATTGGACCTGCATCTTGAAACCAGGACCACCAGAGTGATTCCAAGGGATAGTTGGATGGCCTCCAGACCTGAGCTGCAGGGACAGAAAATTCCAACCTCCTTGAACCCAGCACCTGGACTCTGTCTGCTGTGAGTCCTAACCTCCCAAATGGTGCCACCCCAGTCCTGTAACCTTGGAGATGGCTCTGAAGGTGCTCTGCTAGCCCAGCTGTAGTCCCAGCAGAACCTAGGCAATGCTACTCATCGCCTCACTAAACTGCACATTGGAACTGCTGCTTGGCACATCTCAAATGCAGATCTTCGAATCGAAGCCTAAGCACTGCTGTACAATGCATATGATATTAAACTCTACTCTTTTTTCTAACCTGGTATGGGATTTTTCTTGCATTGTGTTTTACTTTATTACTGATTGAAGTGCTGCATAAATACTTTACACATTGCATCTAAGTTTGGTCTGACTGCTCTGCACCAAGCTACCAGAGAGTTGAGCACAAGTTAATTTGGGGTTTGCATGTGCCTTACCCTCTTAGAGATTGTGGTTGCTGTGTCAGTAGGGTTTCACCCCCTTCATCCAGTAACAATGCTGAACTCTGAAAGACCTTTTGACCCTAGGGGTGTTCACATTCTTTTAATAGAATTGTGATGCTCTTCCATCCCTTTTCTTAGCATCTTTTTAATTCCCAGGAGGGCATGTTTGGGTGCAAAAAATCCTGAAACTGCCTTTTTGAGGGCACATCTAAAGTGCCTATTAATAATAATAATAATAATAATAAATCATTTATAGAGCGCCTGGCTACACAAAGAACAGTGTGTCCCCGCGCTAATCACTGATAAAATCTACAGAGGACCGATGTTATCAGGCAGGGGGTTTATGAAATGGGAAAAATGAGTGTTTTTAATTTCCTCCGGAATCCCATTTCAGATGGCTCCATCCTAAGGTGCAGTGGTAGGGCATTCCAGTATTTGGAGGCTAAGTACCTAAATGAGCGTCCGCCCATTCTGGCCCTGAGAATACGGGGTATTTTAAACAGCATTGTGCCAGAGGATCTTAAATTACGAGTGGGGCGATGTATGTTCAGGAGGTTCTTAAGGTAGTCCTGGGCTATGCGATGCGCGTAGCAGAGGGCTTTAAATTTAATTCGCTCCCTGACAGGAAGCCAGTGGAGCTTAGCCAGGGCGGGCTTCCCTGATGCTCTGCGCGGGAGGCCAAGCACTAGACGTGCGGCAGCATTCTGCTTGCACTGCAGTTGGTGAAATGCTTTTTGACTTAGCCCTATCAGCATGGCGTTGCCATAATCGAGGTGCGGAGTCACTAGGGCGTGGACAATAGTTTTTCTAGCTACGGCAGGGAGGAGGTCTAAGACCTTGCGAAGGACCCTAAGTAGGCCAAAACATCTCCCCGTGACTTTATTGACATGTGTCTTATACGAGAGGTCGGTGTCCAGCATAACGCCGAGGTTTCATACCGACTCCCTCGGAATGGGGCGGTCCCCGAGTTCACTAGGCCACCATGGCCTTGACCATGTAGATGTCGCTCTCCCGACCACCAACAACTCCGTCTTTTCGCCGTTAAGGCGCAGGCAGTTGTCATTCATCCATACTGCCACTGCTGACATACAGTTCGAGAAGTTAGTGGCGTCTTGACTGCGGTCGGGTGTAAGCTTAAACACCAACTGAGTGTCATCAGCGTAGCTAACAATGTCCACCCCAAATACCTCCACCACGCGAGCCAGGGGTTCCATATAGATATTGAACAAAGTAGGGCTCAAACTTGAGCCCTGGGGAACCCCGTGGCTTACCTTGCGTGGGGAAGATCTGAAAGGTGGACAGTGCAGCTGAAAGCTTCTATCGGCTAGAAAGGACTTCAGCCAGGCCAGCGCTGACCCCGTCACCCCCATCCCCATCAGGCGAGACAGCAGCGTAGAGTGCAGCACGGTGTCAAACGCTGCACTCAGATCTAATAGAACTAATGCTGCTGTCTCGCCTTCATCCGCTATCTGCCTAATGCGCTCTGTGGAATACAGAACGGCTGACTCCGTCGAGTAGCCGGTTCTGAAACCAGATTGTGATGAGTGGAGAAGGGCTTCTTCTTCTAGGTGTTTCATAAGCTGTTTATTGGCAATTTTTTCCACAATCTTCGCACAGAAGGGAAGAAGGGAGATGGGGCGGAGATTCTGCAATTGTGAAATGGGAATGTTGGGTTTTTTCTTTAAGGGAATAACCTGAGCAGTCTTCCACGCTTCCGGTACATGGCATTCCTGGAAAGACAAAGTGACCATGTGGCTAATATGGTCAATTAGCATGCTCTCCATAATTCCTTGGCACCGCGCCACTGGGCACGCGTCAGATGGAGATCCGGATTGTATGCTCTTGACAATTGCCAGAAGTTCTTTTCTTTCTGGTGTTATAAAGCATGTGAGCCGAGATTTCTGTGTGGGGACAGCTTCATTAACCCCAGGGCTGGTTGACAAGTTGTTACCAGCTGTAAAGGTGTCATGAATTTTGTCCACCTTATCCACAAAAAAATCGGCTATAAGATCGCATAACTCAGTGGAGTAGACATCTTGAGCCTCCAGCCTGGATGGAGTCGTGAGTTCTCTGTAGATACCAAAGAGTTCTTTGGTGGGGTTGCCTGCTGACTCAATTCTATTTTTAAAATAGATGCCCTTTTCTGATCTTAATAATTTGTGGTATTTTTTTATCTCTATCTTATAGCCTTCTTTGAGTTCAGGGGCATAGTTCTGCCTCCACCTCCGCTCCAACGTTTTACATTTGGCTTCAGCCAATCTGAGTTTTTCAGAGAACCACGGAGATGTTTTGGATTGCCTGGTAGGGGGTTTAGTCACCCAGGGTGCTACCTCATCCAGGGCCTTAGACATCCAGTTCTCCTAACTGTTCCATGTTTCCTGTAGTGTGTTGCATGGGGACAGGGGATGTTTAAGTAAGGAACGTTCGAATAGTTCAGGGGAGAATTTCTTCCAGACCCTGCGCTTAAGAGGTAAGGATCCTTTAAGTTTAGTTCGCGGGGGGCATCTTCTATTTCGAACGGGACGATGCTATGGTCTGACCAGATCAACTGGACCGGGGGTAGGACCCTAACACCTTCCCAATTGGAAAAAATGGGGTCCAGAGTATGGCCCAGCTGATGAGTGGGGGCAGTGGATAGCAGCCTAAGCCCAACAGAGTTCAGTGCTGTTATCACAATTTGTGCCTCTTTACACTCTTTGTCTTCACAATGGAGATTAAGATCTCCCAAGACAAGGAACTTTTTGTGTCTGATTACTGGTTGATGCACTAGGTCCAGGAGTTGGTTTGCAAAATGAGCTGCACTCCCTGGGGGGCGATATACCAGTAATCCGTTTACCGTGTTTTTGGGGTCTACTTTTAGGGTGAAAATACCGCACTCTGTGTTAGGTATGATGGCTCTAGTAAATGCACATTCTAAGTCTTGTTTATAAATTAAAGCTAGTCCCCCACCACGTTGCTTTTGTCTGCCTAATCTTAACAGACTATAACCAGGGGGGATTGCTTCAAGAACCTCCGGGGAAGATGTTTCATCCAACCATGTTTCGGTAAGAAACAAGGCGTCCGGTTCCCTATTTTGCAGTAAGTCATATATCTCGACTTTATGCTTCCTCATAGACCTACAATTCAATAATAGCAGCTTTAATTTGGCTATTTCCTTAATCTCCCCTCTAGACAGTGGCAGTGTCAGATTACACGTTTTACAGTAGGGGGGTAGTGAGTTAACCAGTAACGTATGGGAGCAGCTGCTGCCCGATTTATGATTGAGTGAAAGCAGCTCCATTTTGGTGTAGCGTAGTCGGTGTATTGACTTGTTCTGCAGTGACTCACGGTTAGATGGATCAGGGGGTGTTGCCCCGCATCCCGAACGTTCGCGGACGGGCGCAGACGGGCAGGACTCTGGCTTGACTCCGGCGCGTGAACGGCGCGCCCGCTGTACGCGTCCGCTGCGCGGAGCCATCGCTGTATGTTTTTATAGGGCGCCTGAGTGGCAGAAGAGGAAAGCCCTCACTAAGATGGCCGCCACTAAGCTCTCGGCCCAGTCCCTCGGAAATGACGGCCCTAAATCGGCCAGTAAATGAAGGGAGAGGCAAGTAATCTGCCACGTGCTATTTTAAAAATCAAGATCTCAAGGGCGAGGAATCCGCACCCCTAAATCGGTGCGTGATTCTAGCGCCTCGGTAATGTGCAGCGTAACGCGCTGATGCCGGGGGGGAGGGAGAGAACACAAAGGGAAATAACAGATTAATTTTAAAATCAAGTAAAAGTTTCAACCGCCCGGCTCACGCCTCAGGGGTAAAATATCAGCAATTATTCAATGTATATGTAACTTCCATGAATTAAGCAGATCTTTTGCGTTAATAACCAAAGTTATATAAAGAGTACTATCTGCCTGCCAGTGACACACATGAATAAAGGATTGACCTGTCAATGTAATGGCTGACTGACTGAAATTACCCTTCAGAGTCTCTTAAGGGCCCGAATAGGACTTTGGCTGTGAGGTGCCAGGACCGCCCACCCTGCCGCCGTACCGCCAAAGCTGTGGTCAGACCACCCTTCAGATTAGGAGTTTCTTCCTGTCTGGTGGGCTGTTTTTTGCCGTTCCCTTGACGATGCCTCTGAAATTGGGCACTGCAATAGGAACGCTAAGAACAGTTCCTGCACAGCATGGACTGTAAAGTCCATGCCGTGCAGGAACTGGAGTGCATGCACAGAGGGGGGCACATGTTTTGCCCCCTGTCTGCATCTCTATGCAGAGGAGGCACAGGGTGCCCTGCAGGGCTCCCTTTGTTTCCTCTCCACCATGGTGTTTATGGAGGAGAAACCTCCATGACACCGATAGCGGGGAGGAAGCTCGTAATATGCTTGTCAGGACTGTGACAGTCCCACCAAGCATATTGCAGTCTCCTCACCACTGCAACACCACCAGGGAGGGGCAGCGGTGAGGCTGTGACTGTCCCTTTGCCCGAGTCATAACAGGTCCATCTGGGGACAGCCCCCGCCGTGCCCTCTCGAGTCTGATGGTCCATGGACCGCCAGACTCGTAATGGGGCGGTAGTGCTTACAAGCATTATTGCAGTGCCCGCTTTCAAGAGCCGATGGGGAAAGACTATTGGGGCTGTAGTGCTTACAAGCATTATTGCAGTGTCTGCTGTCAAGAGCCGATGGGGAAGGACTATAGATCAGTAACTACAAACATACTGCCGGACATCTTCAATTACTTGAAGTAAATTTGTATAATGACAGCATTTTTAATGTTTGTGTGAGCAAGGTAGTGAGTGTTTATCTGTAAATGTGGATATCTGTTAAGGGCCCGATTACGACTTTGGCGGTGCGGTGCAGGGTCCACCCCACTGCCGCACTGTCAAAGCCTTGGTCAGACCGCCCACTAGATAAGGAGTTTGCTCCTGTCTCGCAACCTTTTTTTTTGATGTTCCCACAGCTGTGACCTGAAAATGGGCACCACAATAGGAATACCAAAAACAGTACCTGCACGGCATAGACTAAAAAGTCCATGAAGTGCAGTAACTAATGTGCATGAACACTGGGTGGCACATGGTGTGCCAACTGTGTGCATCCACAGGGCATGAGGATCCAGGGGGACCTGCAGGGCCCACTTTGTTTCCTCTCTGCCATGAAAACCGTGGAAGAGAGGAAACTTATAATGTGCTTTACAGGACCATGGTGGTGCCACCAAGCAGTGCCAGGGAACAGCAATTCCCAGGCGGCTGAGGTTGGGCTGTGGTGGTCCCACTGCCATATCATAATAGGGTGGTCCGCAGTGCCCCCACGGGTCATAGTCATTCACCAGATTCAAATTCGGGGCCTAAGTGTTTGCCTGGTAGTATAAAGACTCATTCTATATTCAGACATACTACATAAAAGCAGGTTATGTGGCGTATTGCAACTGCATTTATATAGTACTTACTACCCCTGATGAGGCATTGAAGCACTTTTTCCAGGACCCATAGAAGATTAGTGTTGAATTAGTATAGTGAAACATGCAATTACATTTTAAGTGGTGGATAAGTTAGTACGTTATTTGGATTCGGAAGGATAGCAGAAGGATAGAAGAGGAAAAAAAAGTTTTGTATTTATATAGCGCTTGTTACCCCTTATGGGGTGTTGAAGCACCCTACTCCTGGAACCCATAAATGATTAGTGGTGAATAAGTATGGTGAAATATGAAAGTAATTTTAGTGGTGGATATTGAACAGTTATTTGGAGTGAGAAGGATAGTGAAGGGATAGAAGGGGAAGAAAGGTTTCAATTCATATAGCACCTCTTAGCCCTGATGGGTGTTGAACCGCTTTTCTAACGAGTAGCACGCAACTCCGGAACCCATAAAGGATTAGTGTTGAAAATTAGTATAGTGAAATATGAAGTAATTTGAGTGGTGGATATATTATTCAGTTATATGGATAGGGAAGGGTAGGTGGCGGGTTAGAAGAGAGAAAGAGGTTTGTATTTATATCGCGCTTGCTACCCCTGATGGGGTTTTGAAGTGCTTTTTCGGCAAGTCGCACGCTACTTCAGAACCCATAAGGATTAGTGTTTAATTAGTATGGTGAAACATGGAAGTAATTTGAGTGAGTGTTTATCTGCAAATGTGGATATCTGCTAAGGGCCCGATTACGACTTTGGCGGTGCGGTGCAGGGTCCACCCCACTGCCGCACTGTCAAAGCCTTGGTCAGACCGCCCACTAGATACAAAGGCAAGGCGGGGGCTGTCCCCAGATGGACCTGTTATGACTCGGGCAAAGGGACAGCCACAGCCCCACCGCTGCCCCTCCCTGTCCCCCTGGATCCTCATGCCCTGTGGATGCACACAGTTGGCACACCATGTGCCACCCAGTGTTCATGCACATTAGTTACTGCACTTCTTGGACTTTTTAGTCTATGCCGTGCAGGTACTGTTTTTGGTATTCCTATTGTGGTGCCCATTTTCAGTGTTTTGGATTGAAAAGGGTTGGAGAGGGGTAGAAAAGGGAAAAAGGTTTGCATTTATATAGCGCTTGTAACCCTGATGGAGTGTTGACACGCTTTATTGGCGAGTAGCACGCTAATCTGGAACCCAGAAAGGATTAGTGGTGAAATAAATTAGTATATTGGAATATGGAATTTGATAAGTGAACATGTTAGTCTGTTATTTTGATTGAAAAGGATGGTGGAGCAATAGAGGAGTGAAGGATTTGGATTTTTTATTTATTTATTTAGGTCACAGCAGTAGTAGGTGGCATTTGGATGAGCAAAAGGGGTTTCCTAGGGAAAAAACCAGAGGGAAGAGTTTAGAAAGGTTTGTTTTGGGGTATCGGTATAGTAAAAGAGGTGTCAGATGCGAGGAGGGGTAGAGTAGGAGAGAGTCTAGAAAGGGTTATTTGGGGGATCATAGTAGTGGTATGGGTATGGGGTAAAGGAGAGAGTGGATGTAGAGGATATATTGATAGATGTATAGGGAGAGAGATAGGGTAGTGCATTGGAAAGAGTAGTAGAAAAGAAGTTTGAGATGGGTCAGAAAGTTTGGCTAGAAGATATATTGAGAGAAGTATAGGCTGAGAAATAGGGTAGTGCATTTGAAATGCTAAATTAGAAGAAAGTGATAACTATATAGATCAATATAAGTACATTGAAAGTATATAGAAGCATAAAGGAGGTAATTATATGTAGATTAAAGATATTGATAGATGTACAGGATGAGAAATAGGGTAGTGCATTGGATATGCTTTTTCTGGAGAAAAGTAACAGACACACAGTTCCAAGTACATGGAAAGTACTTAGATGCACAATGGAATCAAGTACATGTAGACTAAAGCTGATTTTTTTTAACAACATAATTATTCTACATGTTTATAAAAAGCAATACATAAAGATAGGTACATAGCTACAGTGAAAATAAATGCTTATAAACAGAGGGATATGCTGTAAATTTCTGTTTGCGTATGGTGCTTATGTGGGGAAGAGCCAATTCTTGAGTAGTTTTCTGAAGAAAAGGTGGTTGTCAGTGGATCTTATGTTGATGGGTGAAGAGTTCCATAGTTTGGCTGCTCAAATAGAGAAGGATGTGCCCCCCATGTTTTTTTTCTTGTATCTTGGTATTTTGAGGCAAGATGCCCCTTTAGAGCAGAGGTTCCTTTGTTGAATGTGTTTGGTGATTTTATTCCTGATGAAGAGCAGTCCCATTCCATGTATTGCTTTGTGGGTGATACAAAGCAGTTTGAATGTGGATCTTCTCGCATCCGGTAACCAATGCAGGGTTTTCAAGGCAGGTGGGATGTGGCCTCGCGGAATGATGTGCAAGAGTAGTCTGGCAGCCAAGTTCTGAATTCCTTGTAGTCTTTTCATGGTTGTTAAAGGTGATCCGTGTTAGAGGCTATTGGCGTAATCAAATTTGGACAGAACAAGGGAGATGGTAGCTTGGACCTTGCGTGGAAATCCCAAATGAGGGAACATTTGTTGCAGTGTTTTTATAGTGACAAAGCTTGATCTTGCTAGTTTGTCCACTTGGGCATTCATCGACAGCTTGGAGTTCATGGTCATTCTGAGTTTCTTACTTCCTTCGATACTTTAGGCGGTGATCCCAGTTCATCAGGCCAGGCGGCAAGCAGATCATAATGATTCCAATCGCCACATGTGAGTATTTCCGTTTTGTAAGCATTCAATTTGAGATGGCTCCAAGTCACCTACTGATCCACGGCTCCAAAACAACTGAAAATTGGGGATTTTCCAATGTCTTTGGGGCATTCCAGTTGAAGGAGTATTTGGGTGTCATCTGCATAGTTATAGCACGTGAGGTGAAATTGATCAGTACCGGAAATGAATTCATGTAGACGTTGAAAAGCATAGGCGAGATGATAGAGCCTAGTCCTAGGTGTCAAGGCGCTAAGCAGACACAGTAGGGAAGAGAAACGCAACAGCAGATGGAGAGGGGAATAACCAAGTTTTCAGGAGTTTACTGAAAGCAGGTGGGAGGGGTGCAGCATTGAGGTGAATGGGGGGGTCCCGGGGCTGAAATGTTTTTTTCAAAAAAAACAGCAATCTCACTGGAGTCCGCAAAGACTTCCGTGTGATTGTGGCATGCCCAAACAATTTCTTTTAAATGGCAGTCTGTTGTGCACTTTTAGAAAATACTAAAATAGGTGCCTCTGGACAACCAGTGTCTCTGCTTACCCCATCACCTTATAATACCCTGGGTATTTCTTTTCAGACAAAGGTCGCTTTATTGTAGTACACCTGTGACACATCTTGGTATCTTAGCGCATTAATCCCCTACCAAAATTTCTCACAATACTGCACAGTTTCCACAGTTTGCTTGACAAATTTGTAAACGAAAATTATCCTGACTTTCTCATGGGCATCCATAAAGTATACATATATTCCCCCAAGGTCACGATGGAAACAGGAATATTAATGTGTCACCATCAGGGGTGTAGCTGGGTCAGTATGATAGGCGACGGGGTGAGCTTCAAATTTCCCAACAATAAACGCTGGCATATCATAGTAAAATACAAATATTTGAGAATCAGAGCAGGAGGGGGCTTAAGGGGCAGTAAGAAGGGATAGCAGTGAAGATTGTTAGGATTGCTTAAAAGTCAACATGTTGTAAAATACCAGTTTTAAGAACATCAAAACAAAGAGGGGGGAGAGAGAGCGAGTGTGTGTGTTTGTGTGTGTGTGAATGTACAAATTCTAGGTGAAATCCTGCAGGCCACCTCACCATAACCAACTGAAGCATCTGTACCCAAATATTAAAGAGAAATACTATTTATTAGGGGAGGGTAAAATTCTTCTTCTTGTGCGGATAGGCATGCACTATAGTGCACCGTATGCTGAGTCTACAAAGGGACTTTTTAGGACCTCTTTGCAGGATGCCGGCATCCTCCCCCACTGTCATATTGGTCCATTACTCTCTTCTACTATTATGCCTGACTGCACCAACCGAATTGCACGTCCTCGTACGGCTCAGTCTACAAAAGTCATGGACCAAAACATTATACAAGGTTAGGCTGCTTACATTAAGGGGCATTTTTAAAAGAAAGTGGCGAAGCGTGTCGTTAAGCCAAGAAGGCTAACGACACACTTTGTTACCTTAGAAACGCAGGGCTGCGCCATATTACTAGAATATGGTGCAGCCCTGTATTTCCCCCGCGCTGGTGCTAACTTAAGCTGCCTAGCGTGAATGCAGGCACCCTTATACCATAGTGCAAGGGTGCCTATGTTGAGGGGAAGATTGTTTATGTGCAGGAAGGTCCCCCTTCCTGCACATAAACAGTCTTGAAATGTCTGTGTGTAACTTGCTTAATGCAGCACACATAGAAGTTACAAAACAGCCTTTTAAAAAATATATTTTATGTGCTGGATGGGAGTCCTTCCTTCACATAAACAATCATTGGTGTTTTGCTGTTTCCATGTGTGCTGCCCAGGGCAGAAATTATGGAAACAGCACAAATGGGGAGAAATAAAGCATTTCTCCTTGTTTCGCCTGTTTAAGGCCAGGTTTTCCGTGGTCTTATTTTAGGCACTGCCTCCTATTTATGCTGCTCTTGTCAATAGGGGACAGCGTCAAAATCAATGGGTGTTGCGGTGAAATGCCCACAACAACACCTATTGCCTGCCCTTTTCATGCTAAGTGTAACGTGAATCGGGACCTTATTTACAAGGCAGCGTTTAGCCACGCTAAGTGGCTGAACGCTGCCTTGTAAATAAGGCGACACTCCGATCGCTATTACACCGTCACTTTTGTGGTGATAGGGACTTGTAAATATGCCCCTTAGGGTGCTCTGGTACACACTGAATGAGGGCACGTTTCACAGATAACTCGCAATTTTGTAGGAGAAGGTTTTGATTTTTGTTTGGCTTTTCCCAGTTAAAAGAGGGGGACTTCTGTGCTGCAAATCATTCTCTCTGAAAACATGCAGGCGTGTAATTAAGGAGAAATACATTCCTCCCAAGCACACCTTTAACCCATGTATGATAAATTGTATGATTTATTTGTCTTTGCTGATTGCTATGTCTCACTTGCTTTAAAGATAACATGAATATTACTCATTGGCTTGTGTATTTCCTGTCTCGGAAGCGTTTGAAAACTGCTTACTAAATGACTCGTTTTTCTTCTATAACACTAGCATAAGATTGATTTTACAACCTTGATCGAGCGTCAGACACACAGTGCTGAAGTTCATCTCTAAGCTAGTTAAATGTTTGGGACTTTCCACATTGTGTGTAGGGGTTACGTCACCTGGTAAAGAGGAATAACTTATGTTCATGTTTGCATATGTCTTTGAAGCATTCAGCTGTCTTGAAGTCGCTGCCCTTGAAAGAGGAAGGATGTGGCTGAGGCTCAGTGTAAGTCAAGATCAAAGGGAACAAGCACTCCAGCTTAAAGGCCTGGTGCTTAATTACTGAAAAATCCAAATCTATGCCCAAGGTAACCTACACACTTTTCACCTACAGTGTGAGCTACGTAAAATTCTGTTGCATCTAACCATATGTCACAGAACTCCATTGGCCATTTTCTTCCCCCTAGATATGATAGTTACTTCGTCATGAAAGCAAATCTGTCTCCTTGTCAGCTGTCTGCTTACACGTGTGGGTACCCTTTTTTTTTGTCCTCGTACATGCCATCAAACAAAAGCGTTCAAGTTGAAATACCTCTACTTCCCTCCTACAGGCCATTATTGAAAGCCACCCAGATGGAAAAGGCCAGAGGAGGTGGCAGAGCCTTCCTAGAGACACAGCTGTATCCTTGTCCCACTCCTGTTATCGATTCCTGAGAGGCCACCAGATGTTAGGGAGGACCGGACTGACAAGCATTGGCATAATCATTGGACTGATCTTACTTCTCTCTCCAAGTCTCCAATGCTGACCAGATCTTATAACACTAGAATTATCACAGGCCATGTCCGATTGGCTTACCATAATGATGTTTTTTAGACAGTCCGCAAAGGTAGGTGGTGTCTCAAGCTTCCAAGCTCTACAGATTTCCCTCCTGGTGATAATCACCACGTATTGTACAAACTTTGAGGCTGGAACATTCAACCCATAATTATCTAGCAGACCAAAGAAAATTAGCCTAGCATTTACTTCAATCTGCAGGCCCAGTACATCCTCCAGAAAACCACATACCTCCGTCCAGAAGGGGCCGATCTTTGGGCAGTTCATGAATATATGGAGGTCATCTGCAGCAGGGAACTTACATCTAGCGCAGTGGTACATTGTTGCGGACATCTTGGATAATTTACCTGGGGTCAAATACACCCTATACATGGTGTACAAATGTTTTCTCCTAAGAGTAGCTGGTTTGACTGCAGCCTGTAACATAGAAAAAGAGTCACACCAGAGTTTCCTCAGATCATCTCCATTTTCAATGAAAGTATTACCCCAGCGTTTTGCCAACTCCAGTCCAAACAGGCCCCTGTTTCTATGAACGCCCCGTACCAGAAGGACACCTTATATTTCCATACTCCAGTTCTAGCAATGGAGTCAATGTTTATACTGGAATCTTCATTACTCCATAGTTGTGATGACCACCATGTGGATAAGTGATAAAACTTACATTTCGTCAGTGTCCCTCTAGTTAATGAGGACATTAAATCCCAGCTCATAAAATGTAAATCCACCTGAAGATCTCCCCATAATCTAATACCTGCAGACCTAAGCGGTTGTGATAATTGATCCTGAAAACAAACCAGGGTGACTGGAGAATCCTAGATTGGGGCCTGGGGCGCATAATATGATATTCATAGTGTTTTCCTAATACACCCCCAGTTTCTTAGTGCAGTCGATAAAACCATGAATCTGACTTTTTTATAAAATTTGGGGTCCCCAAATTTATCGAGAAAAAATTCCTTTCCCTGCAGAACGTCATGCAGTAATGCCCGGAACAAGCGGCCCATAGACGAAGAATCGATGGTATTAGCTAGCATTCTAAAATTCTTAAAATGAAAAGCGTGGCAATAAGAAAGCAAGTCAGGTAAAGCTAATCCTCCCAACTTCAATCCTCTCCTTAGCTTTATCCATGCTATCCTCGGGGTCTTAGTGGCCCAGATGAATGACTCGATTTTGCCTTGAAGAGTAACAAGATCTCTAACATTAAAGGAAAGTGGGATTGAATTAAACAAAAAAGTTAACTTAGTTAAAATGATCATTTTTATAAGGTTCACCCTTCCATGTATGTTTAATGGGAGATTCGCCCAGCGTACCAGTAGGGAACCCACCTCCTTAGAGACCTTCTCCCAGCTGATCCTAGATGTATCATTCAGCTGCTGCGCTAGGTGAATTCCTAAATATCTCATCCGACCTTTCACCCCCGGTATTACATCTGTACAGTTCCAGCTCATTAGTTCAGTTTTCTCCCTATTAATTTTATAGCCGGAGACCTTGCCAAATTCTCCCGCTAACTTATATAATGCAGGTATAGCTGTTACATGATCAGATGTATACATTAAAAGGTCATCTGCATAAAGGGCAACCTTAAGGTCCAAATCTGCAATCTTAAAAGGCAAAATTGAGGGTTCTTCTCTAAGACAACAAACAAAAGGTTCAATGTATACATTAAACAATAAGGGGGACAGGGGACAGCCCTGCCTGGTGCCTCTTGAAATATTGAACCATTCAGATAGGTTGCCATTGACTAAAACCTTTGCATGTGGGCTCGCGTACAAAGATTTAATGGCCTCAATCAAATTCTATGGGAAGCCAAAACTACGCATGGTCTCCCAAAGTTATTTCCAGTTGACTTGATCAAATGCCTTAGCGGCGTCGATTGCAACAAGTGTCAATGGCAACCCCTTCTCAGTTGCAACATCAATGGCTCCTATAGCTTGAAAAGTGAGCTAGTTGAGCTGCCTTTCTGGTATAAACCCCCTCTGGTCAGCGTGTATAATAGTTTCAATAATTTGTGCCATCCTGGTAGCCAAAATGCCATAGAAAATCTTAAGATCTGAATTGAGTAATGAGATTGGCCTATAATGCTCAATTCTTTGAGGGTCCTTGTCCGGCTTAAGAATCAGAGAAATTGTTGCCTCTGACCATGAGGGGGGGATAGCTTCATTATCTAAGAGTATTTTATTAAAGAGAGTTTTTAAAACCGGTACAACCCTATACAATAGACTCAAATATATCTCGACCGGGAGCCCATCTGGACCCGTGGCTTTACCCTTGCTCATCTTTTTGAGCTGTTCCCTGATCTCCCCCTCTGAAATACTAGTAGCTAAGTATGACCTATCCCCCTCAGACAGATGAGGAAGATCTCTCTTATTCAGCCATGTTTTTACAGCTTCAGGACTATAATCTATTTCTTCCTTATAAAGACCATGAATAAAGGATCTGGCCTTCCCCCTGATTTCGTCCTCTTCCTGCAGCAGTAGTCCCGAATCACTTTGGACCAAGTTCTTTATATTGTTCCGGACTCGGTCTGCCCTGGATTTCCAGGCGAGAAGAGAACCACATTTTTCGCCATAGGCGAAATGCTGCAGTTTGCTTGCATCCCATCTGTCCTTTATGATTTTATCCATCCAGCTTGCAAAGAGACCAACTCTCTCTCTAGCTGTGGCATGAGCCTTCTAGACGTAAGAGCTGCCTGTTGCAGTTCCCTCTCCTAATCCTTAATTCTCCTAGAACTATCCGCATCTGCTTCCTTAGCCGATCGGCTTTTAATGATCATCAAGGAACTCAAAAGTCCCCTTGCATATGCCTTGAAGGTCTCCCAATCTATGTGATCACTTGTAGTGGCGGTATTAAACCGAAAGAACTCTTCTGTTTTCCCATCGAGATCTATCCTCACCTTCTCCTCCAATAATAGCGTCCTATCCAGAGTCCATCTCCTTTGGCACCCATCTGATTTAAGGTTAAGTCTCATTTCTACAGCAGAGTGATCCGATATTGAAGCGGGACTATAGTCTATGGATTTAAGATCTGATAGTAGGCTCTGATCAACTAAAAAAATTGTCGATTCTGCCTATATTTTTTTACTATAAAAGGAATACTCTCTAGCATTCCCTTTATCCGCTCTCCATATATCTAATAGCCTAAACTCCTTAACCAACATCTTAAATGTGAAGAAGGTTCTAGATGGCGCCTTATATTTTACTTTAGATGTAAGATCCAACTCAGTGTCAAATATTAAATTGAAATCCCCCCCCCATTATCAGTGGACCAGATGTTTCTAACAAATTTGCCTGAAGTTTTAAAAGAGGACCCGGATTATCCTCATTTGGCCCGTCATTCACAGCACAGACTACCAATATGCCATTAATGGAGAGGGTTGCAGTTAGCCACCTCCCAGACTGATCAGTGCTCTATTTCTCCACCTTAATCCCTCTGTTGGATCTTACAATCATAGCTACCCCTCTTGTACAACCCCCTTGGTGGGAGGGCAACACCTCTTGGACCCAGCTGAGTTTGTTAAAGCTCTGATTACATTCTTGGACATCCAAGTGGGTTTCCTGCAGCAAATAGATGTGAGCCTCGCACTTCTTTAGAAACTCGCTCACCTGGGATAACTTTCTAGGATTTCTTAGACCATTAACGTTCCAGGAGAGGAACTTAATCTCCTGACGTCCACTTATATTGGATCTCGAATTTCGATAAGGATAACCCAATTTGAGCCATTCAACATTGCTACTATTTGTATGAGGATAATTTTCCAATTCTTCTCACCACCCTCCCCCCCCAAGCCTCCCTCCCTCCCCTCCTTGAGGAACCCACCTTCCATCTTTGGCGCCAAGCGCCAGATGGGACCCTCCATGGAGCGAACTGGCGTCTCACTATTCTATTATTTTCTTTCACCGACAAATATATATATCTCACCTCTATAGGGTGCCAAATGCCCATTAACCATTAACCATGACATGGCAATCCAAATCCAGAGATGGTGATCTTACAGGGTTTAGACATTTACAAATCTTACCCTACACCTTATCCCCTTTTCTTTTTCCCCTTTATTTTTTTAACTTCCTTTTACAACTCACTCATCTAACTTCTATCCTTATGCTCTCCCCTGTAATCCCGGCTCATACATTGTGCTAAACTACAATCAACTAATTCAACTACTCAAAAAGGAAAAACAAACATATATACTAAGGGGTCTGACCATATAGGTTTATCTTCTTCTACCCCCTAATCTGAAGCAATTGAGCATCAACATCTTCCGGAGAGCTGAAGTTGTACATCTTATTATTCCACATTACCTTGAGTAATGCAGGAAACTTAATTTGGACCTGTGCCCCCAAACTCCTAAGTTCAGGCATTCTAGAGCCTAGTTCCCACTGCCGCTGCGCTATTCTGTTACCTATATCTGAGCGGATCTGGTATACCCCCATCTCATGATGTGATGTTACCCCCTTCAGGGATCTTCCCAGGATCAGCTCTTTAACTGCATATGTCTGAAAATTACCTAAGATTTTCCTAGGTGCTTTCCTGTCTGGGTGGAGTTTAAATGGATCCCTGTGGACTCTCTGGATCTCTGCTTCCAGATCAATGTCTTCTCGGTCTTTCAATACCCCCTCCCTTAGCAGCTTACACACGAAGGCCTTAATGTCCCCATTCTCTGCTCCCTCCGGGATTTTAAGGATCCTCATGTTTTTTTTCTGGCCTGGGTTTCCAGCCGCTCCAAGTCCAGCTGTAGTGCTCTATTCTGAGATTTCAAGACCTCAATATCCTTCGTGTTTCCCTGGACTGAGACTGAGAGAGTCTTAACCTCAAGTTACAACGAACCGGCACGTGCACAGATATCATCAAGCTTGGACTCTAATGCTTCACATTTGTCTTGTATCCCCTTCTGATTCGCCTCCGAGATTGCGAATTTAGAGAGTAAGTCGCCCCTTAAGGCCTGGAGAAAGGATCCCAGCTGTACCTTATCAACCTCCTTTCCAACTCTCTCGGGGGACATCACTTCCGGACTTTCATGTGCTAACTCCAGCATACCTGGGGGACCAACAGGTGGAGGCCGAGGGGCTATTCGGGTTATTTGACCGGATAATTGACAGGGTGGCTGAGTAGAATCTTCAGAGGCAGTAATAGCAGCGGCACCCCTTGATGCTAAATACTCTAGCTGACTCGAGTGACTAGCGGAACTTCCAGAATCTGCGGTCCTTTCTGTTTCCTGCACCTCTTGGACCTCAACCAAGGGAGAAAAACGGTTCTTGAGAGGAATTTGAGGGGGACTACTCTGCGAGGCTGGAGCTATATCAGGGACTATCCCTGTTCCTGGAACTTGTAACCTCACCGCCTGCTCCATAATTTTAAAATAAGATTTCAGAGAAGGAGTAGACCGTACAGATATACCACCAGGGATTTTTGATTTCACAATGCTCCCAGACTTAGTATTCTTCTTTTTCCGAGGGTTCGCAGGTACAACTCTATTTAGGCTTTCTGAAGAATCCAGAGTGCCCCTGATTTTAAATGCCACCTGGGTCTGGGACCTAAGCTGGTATCTATTCTTTGCAATGGTTCCTCCAGTTACTGGCTCCTCTATCTCTCTTTCCTTCCTTCTCACTCTTATAACCGAAGGGCCCCCAGGTGCACCTGCCTCCCCCACTAGATTCAGAAGCGGCACTGCTTTATCAGATGGTATTGCAGGATAAAAGGGGCCAGAGCCATGCACTCACACTGACCTCTTTATGGTAACTTGCTTCCCCCGCGACAGTCCGAGTAGCTTCGTATGTCTAGAACACACGAAGATACTGGCAAAGTACTCACTCCGCTCAAACCGCTAGAGCTGGAACGAAGCCGCGCAGTTGCCACCCTGATCCGTGTCCACAGCCTCGCTCGGTCGCTCCACAGACTGCAGCGAGGCTCTGACCCAGCCTCCAGTTCCGCCTCAGACTCCCGGGCCATCCGATCTCCCCTCGTCCTAGTGCCGGCGTCAGCATCCAACCTCGGAGACTCAGGAGATTCAAAAACTGCTCGCTCAGAAGGAGAACACCAAAAGCAAAGACTGCATCAGATTGGGGACCCCCTGGGACTTCTAATAAAAGCATATACTTACCGGGTGAGTTTACTGTACGTGGTGAGGCCATACGTCGTCATACCCTCGCTGAGACGCCGCGCTGCTCCCGGAGGCTCCCATGACCGGCGTTAGCCTGCCGCCATGTTCCTCCCCTACCCCCCACGGGTGGGTACCCTTGAGTCAGATATTTCAACCAGTCCTTTCGAGATCTCATTGGTCATGGCAATGAAGTGTGGCATATTTTGATGCCACCTACTATTCTAGTCCTGTTGCCCTGCTTGACTCACGTGTGGGTACCCTTGAGTCAAGCAGGGCAATAGGACAAGAATAGTAGGTGGCATCAGAATATGCCACACTTCATTGCCATGACCAATGAGATCTCGAAAGGACTGGTTGAAATATATGTCTCTACATAATCAACTCTCTCACTATATCACTATGATGGAGGGCCACTTTGTCCAAGAAGGCAGATTCTTGCCACATCTTTAACCAGATGCTAAATATTACTGTACGTGTTTACTGTTACCTTCTGTACTTGAGTTGTATTCAAGTTTTATCCTTGTGTCTAAGGCTTTTAAAACTGGAGTGAAGTCACAGATGAGGTTATTAGTATATTCTATTCTTCTTTCCCCGTCTCCATATTAAATGTTGTACATTTCTCTAATGTAAATAAAGGTCTAGGGGTATAGTTAACAAAAAGTTGCACAGCAAGTCAACTCACTGAGCTGCGTGACAGGAGAAGGGCAGGAGTGCACTGTACTTAACAATATATGGCGCATTACTGTCATTTTTCAGCACTGGAGCACAATGTGCTGCCTAGCTGTCACTCTTGCACCATGGTAAGCAGGTGCACCTTTTTACACAAAAATAATCCCCTGGGGCATTTTCCTCTTTCTATGTGTGCTGTAGAATGCAACACGCATAGAAAGAGGACAAAACGAGGAGAAGTAAACATTTCTTCTTGTTACACCTCACCTGGTAGGTATAGCAGTTAGGGGCATTCCCAGGTCTATCACTTATGGTAAATCTGTGAATGCTTCAAACTCCATGGGCTTTGCATGGGAACACCCATGCACCACCCATGCAATGCGTCCTGGGACAGAGTAACCCACCACAGCGATTTGCGCTGTGTTGCGTAACTCCAGATTTATCAACCTACTCAGGGCCATTCAAGGTGGATCTGCGTGGTTTCATAAATCGGTTTTATTCGTTTTGTCACTCATGTACCCCTTTGTGTGGTGCAAGTGCGACGTAACTACTTGATAAATGGGCCCCTAATACTTTTCTAAAGTTTTGGCCAGTTATTTACATTTATTTATATCCGCTGACTGCATCATACTGTATTTGAGTTCTAAATCTAGATCACCTTGTAAAGTAAACATGGATTGGTCACCGAAGGCGCCATTGGTAAGTTAAATATACAAGGAAGTCTTGGTGAACAATTTCCAGTGTGACTGCAAACAAAGGAACTGGGCCTTAAAAATGTCCTCAAGTGATAATGTCGTGTTAACCATTGGTTGAATAAGAACTAGGATAAAATGATTGACTCAATTTGCTCTCATATATGAATTGTGGTTTCTTATTTGATTTTAATGGTGCTGCTTGTCAAACATGTATGTAGTATTGTAGGCACACTTGCAGTTGCCTGCAGATGCAGGCAAACTAGAATGAAAGTACTGTGAACTGAATTAGTCATGTTATTTCATCCTGGAATGCCTGTATCCTTGTGCCAATACTGTTTTGGCTGCCAAGAAAGGCTGAGATTAATACTGTTAGAACAAGTAGCTCTGACGTTTGCCATTTGTTCAGTGAGCAGTTCTGTGCAGAGTCACACTTTCCCTCTGTATGTTGCCAGTTGTGTAAGGGAAACGCAGGAGGAGGAGGCAGTAGGACTGCTCCTAGGAAGGAGGAAGGTCCCTTGATTAAACATGGATTTGTGAGGAAGGTTGACATTGGAAAGATCCTACAATCTGTGACTGCAGCAGAACTCACAAGGCTGACAGTGAGTGCTGAGGCCCATTAAACCCGTTTTGTGCGACATTGGTAAAGAGATTGTTGCCTTCTATCCCAGGTATTGTCTTATGTGCTTAGTCCAATAAAAACCGTTTTAACATTTGCAAGTTTAACTGCCACTTTCTGGGGGTGTTCTATCTTTTTATGTGTGGACACTCCGCAGTCATACAGATGCTGCTAGTAAACTCCCTTTGTGAATAGCAATCAATGATAAACTTACACCAAGGCATACGTTTACCTTTGTTAATCAGGCCTTGTGTTTTTGGTATAATTATGGAGAAACCTCATGTACCAAGAGGCCATTTTCAATGGGTGAGCCAAATACTATCTTTATTCTTTTTTTTTTGCCTCAGGCCCTGTTAAGCTGGTCTTTGAGGCCATGAGCAGGTTGATGCATTTAGAGCGTCCATTACATGCCAGTCCTGCATTTTGTTCAGCTATCAAGAATAACATACAATCAATCACTTTATAATCTCATAACAAATCCATAAGCGTGAAAAAAATAAAATAACAAAGAAAGGTATACAGTTTGCTGGGCGCTTATAATCTGCACTTCTTTGTAGTCAAGCCAGCTTGGGGGTGCAGCTGCAGGGTCTGTACAATAACTGGTTGGGTTCCACTATGCGGGAGCAGAGGGTCGGATTTCAATCTCATCAGTTCATCTCTTAGTTTGACAGCCATTTTATGTACTCCCTTGCCTAACCCAGGATCGCCATTTATGTATGATTTAAAAAAAATCATTGTTTCTACTTGATTCAAATAAGGAAAATAATACTTTTTTTATTCAATAATTCATTCTCAGGCTTTCATTACTGTTCAGTAGTGTCCTTGGTGGAGGACGGAGGAGGGATCTTCCCATGACACACCTCAACAAGACCCCACAGGATCTGTGTCAGATTCAACTCTGTTATCTACCAGGGGGACCAGGTTCCTTTGACCCTTCGCTGTTCTTGAAATCCATAAAACTATTACCAGGAAGTTTCAGGGGAGCAGAAAGAGTGTGACCGACCAACCTTTATCACCTCTAAATGTGCAGGGAAAAAGCTGCATAATTCTCAATTTAGCATCCTACCGTTTTCATGTTACTGCTTCAAAAGATTTTCTCTGTCACTGCAGGTGTGTACATATTTGAATTGACAAGTCTTCATATTGCACAGTGGTGCCAGTTCTAGCTCACAAGAGGGTAAAACTCAAGAAATGAGCTATGATAGTATGAGAGGTTGCAATGGGGCATATTTACAAGCCCCTATCGCCACCACAACGTCAACGCTGCCTTGTGAATAGGCCCCCTTTCACGCTGTGTTTAGCGTGAAAGGGGCATGCAGTGGGTGTTGTGGGCGTTCCACCGCAACACCCATTGATATTTACGCTGCCCCTTATTCACAAGGCCAGAGTAAATAGGAGCTAATGCCAAACTTAAGACCAGGAAAACCCTGATCTTAAGTTGGCGATACGAGGAGAAATGCTTTATTTCTCCTCGTTTTTGCTTTTTCCATGTGTGCTGATTTGTGCAGCACACATGGAAAATGCAAAATGCCATGGTTTGTTCATGTACAGGAAGGTTTCCCTTCCTGTACGTAAACAAACCTTTTCTTAAAAATGCCGTTTCGTAACTTACATGTGTGCTGCATGAAGCAGCACATAATGTAAGTTACAAACTGGCCTTTTAGGTTTGTTTATGTGCAGGAAGGGACACCTTCCTGTGCATAAACAAACCTCCCTGCTTGCATACACCCTTGCACTCTGGTGCAAGGGTGCCTGGATTGGCGCTAAGTTGTGAAACTTAGTGCCATCGCAGGGGAAGAGCAAGGGAGCACCATGTCCTTGTGAATATGGTGCAGCCTTGCTTTTCCGAAGTGGCGAAGAGAGGCGTTAAGCCAAGAAGGCTAACGCCTCTCTCCGCCACTTCCTTGAGAATATCCCCCACTATGTTTCGGGAATGCTGCTCGTGATTTATGACCTAGTTCACTATGTGATACAATTAGAATGCTCATTATGGGTCAAGGTCTTCAGGATCCATAAAGGTCAACATTCTATCTTGTTCCAGAAATCCTAAAAAGCCCAGATTGTTTTGATGCAGCATTCCCTCTACATCCTCAACTCTCACTTCTAGCGCCCTTGCGGTCTCCGGCGTTGAGTGATGGAGGGAGGCAAGGCAGATATGCTATTTAGATTCATGCCCACTGCTTCTTGGTTGCTTTTATTCCATCTGTTACCTTTGTAAGGTATGCTCTAATGAGAGTAATTTCAGTGAAGACTGTGTCTATTATGTGTTCTAGTGTCACTTCGGAATTCTTGATGGTTTTTAAAAATTCAGCTGTTCAGGGTACCATTTCCACTCACGTCCAGGCTCGTTCAAGTTGAGAAGGAGATGATTCTTTACCGGGATCTGAGCACACCATACAGTTATACATTGCACCATCTTGTTTACTTGATTCATTTTATTTGTCTTTCTTTTGGTTCCAGACTGTTCATGGCGGGCAACTTGTTTCTAACAATGCATTATTTTCAAACGCTTACACTGTCCACCATACCACTTGCATCTTCCAGAGCTTTATAGTAACCAGCAGCATCAGTGATGTTGATTTTTTGGTAGACCCTTCCAATAGCAGTTCAGCTTCCATTAACATTGATCAGGGACATCATCCAACAATGTAGTTAGTAGTAAGCCGACTTTGTGCCATGTCTTTTTCTGCCATTTGACATATTTACGCCTGCACAGCAGCACCTACTTACACTGTGCTGCTGTTGAAGGTTGCAAAATGCCCAAGGGTAGAGTGAGGAGGGGAGTGGGAGCACTGGGGGCACCAGCTTATAAAAGCACTGTAAATGCAATAGGACTCGAATTTATGCAAGACCTATTGCATTTTAAACAGAAGTGGAGTCATTAAAAAAGGCACGAATGGGAGGGGGCAGGGGGTGGATGTGGTGAAAAAAAATACGGACTGCAGGAGGGAATAGGGAGAAGTAGGGGAACCAAACAATTTTCAAAGTAAAAGGACTGATGGCCCCAGAAGAACAAAACTGACAACATGGTTGTCAGGATGCGGGACAAAGAAGCCAATAACCAATCACAAGGCTAAATTTATGATTGCAGCCAATGAAAATTATGGATGGAAAGTGGGCGGAGTTTCCCCCAGCTATATTGTATACTGCATGCCTCGCAAAGTGATGGCAGTGCGTTGCACTGCAACACTATGCGAGACCTAAAAACCTGAAATAAATGGCAATCCCTAGCGTCAAGAGTGTGTTGGAGTTCCCATGATTGAAATGTCAGCAAATTGTAGTTAGCTTCTCTTAACCCCTTGGCCGCGGGGGTAATTCCCCCGCTGTGCTGGGTGGCGGGGGGCGCCCACAGCGCCCCAGTGCTCGTGACGAGCTCAGCTCATCATGAGCCACGGTGGCCGTGTGCTCATGACTAGCTGAGCTCGTCACGGGCGCACCCGTTTCTTTGGAACGCTGAGCACAGCGGGGGAATTAGCCCCGCTTGCGAGCGTTGGAGCCGTTATGACGAGCTGAGCTCATCATGAGCACATGGCAACCGTGGCTCATGAGCATGGGAGGAGTTAAAGAGGATTGAGGCTTCATTGCCTGGAGGGGAGGAGATGTAAGGCCTTGACAAATTGTCATTTCTTTTTGTTCATTTTAAGCATTAACTCTGTGGAAGGGCTGTGAGTTCCACAGCACAGCGGGGGAATTAGCCCCGCTTGCGAGCGTTGGAGCCGTTATGACGAGCTGAGCTCGTTATGAGCACACGGCAACCGTGGCTCATGACGAGCAGAGCTCGTCATGAGCATGGGAGGAGTTAAAGAGGATTGAGGCTTCATTGCCTGGAGGGGAGGAGATGTACGGCCTTGACAAATTGTCATTTCTTTTTGTTCATTTTAAGCATTAACTCTGTGGAAGGTCTGTGAGTTCCACCATCTAAGTATCCCTATGCGTCTGATATAAATTCATTGATACAGTAGCTTTGTCCCATTTCTTTTTGGGCCACATTGGATTCTCAGCACATCACCTGCAGACCTCAGTCTATCTTGAGATCTTAGTTTAATGTATTTGAGCTGCCCATGGTCACACTCACTTTCTCGGGGAGACTATGTCCTACTCAGTTCCTACCATTGCATGTGGCCCATAGTACAAGATTAGAATAGTTGGAAAATCAATTCACAAAGCTAATGAGCGAGAAAGGAAGCTGATGTTCTAGATTGGGTATAGTCTGTCTTCTATCTAGAAGGAACTGCTGTTCATTCTAGAATGTTGAATTTCATGCTCAGAATGAATTTACACTGATGGAATGTGAGATTTATTATGAGGAACAAACAGAGCTACTGAACAATGAAGCGCTGTAAAGAGGACGGGTTTGAATAGAAAATCCATACTAATATTATAAAGAGAGAGCCCAAACATTGAGGCGGGTAATCTCAGTAACCACAGCACCAATCACAACACCCAATACAGCGTTGGAAAGGGCAGTTGCAGCAAAAGGACATAGGCTATGCAGACAGGTCCACAATGTACATTTAAAGGGTAAAAGAACTGTGCCAGCAAAGTAGTCCCTTGTGGGCGTGTCTGTGTTGTGCTGTGGGCGTGGGCTTGGGGCGTGACTAACGCTGGGAGCGTGTGGTACGGCCATCATATCGTGGGCTGTGGGCGTGTGCTGGGGGCGTGACAAATGCTGGGGGCGTGTGTCCGCCCTTCATGCCATGTGAGTCGTACATACAAGCGCCAATTACGTTGCTGCGCAGCATCAAGGGGCACGCTGGGGGCGTGACACGCTGGGGGCGAGAGCAAAGCTGGGGGCGTGCGTCCGGCCTTCATTCCATGCGAACGCAATTGCACGGCATCAAGGGGCACGCTGGGGGCGTGAGAAATGCTGGGGGCGTGTGCCACGTTCCGCCCTTCATGTCATGTGGGTCGTACATTAATCAGAACATCGTCTGCTGTGGCCATGTGTTGGGGCGTGACAAACGCGTTCAGCTGGAGGCGTGGTAAGTAACGTTACTGCAGCCTCTCCTGCGAGCTGTTACTGAACTCTCTCATTCAACGAATTACACGCACCTGCTACCATCAACCAGGGTTCTAGCCGAGCTCAGGCGGCGGATCAGTACACTAATTACACGCGCCTGATAACATCAACCAGGGCTGCCGCTGGGCCTCCAGCGGGGGAACACGCGCCTGCTAACATCAAACAGGCCTGCATCTGGGCCTCAAGCGGGGGAACACGCAAATGAGCGTGTCTGTGGGGACAATTACTGCAGCCTCTCCTACTCACTGTCACTCAACTCAACTCTCTCATTCAACGACATTACACGCGCCTGCTAACATCAACCAGGGCTGTAGGCGAACTCAGGCGGCAGATCACTACACAATTACACGCGCCTGCTAACATCAACCAGGGCTGCAGCTGGGCCTTCTCCGTCCCGATCCTAATGAAACAAAAAATGTTGTCTACCGCGAGATTTTAAAATAAATTGCCCTTGCCAAATACACACATTACACACATTCTATTTCATACCCGGACAACGTCTGGACGGGCTGCTAGTTGGGAGTAAAAAGAGACGGAGGGTAGAATAAGATGAAAGAGTGGATTATGGTCTGGGTTAAGTTACAGCAAAGAGTATGGCAATGTAAGTGTGTTACTTGGAGCGCTACTGTGCAACGAGGTGTTTATAGAAATATAGGCAAAAAAAGAAGGTGCATGCCAGATCTGGATGGGGATCAAATTAGAGATATTCGGTACACGCAAATTGGGAGTGAGGGGAAATAAATGGTAATACCCTTGACAGTTCATGTAATTAGACCCCAGGTCACATACACCGCTTCTGGTTTACGAAAAATGTGGCTCAAAGACAACACTTACTATTGGATCACTATTGAGAGTAGCACACTCGTTCACGGATGACTGATGTATAAAAGTGTTCATACTCTTCATAAGGAAAGTTTACAGTAGTAACTGAGAAACTGGTGCTTTAAAAAAAATATGTTCGCTGCAAACATTTAACATGTGTAAGACAATCCTTACGTTCGTGTTCCAAGATCTTATCTAAAGTACCTCAAATATGACTCAACCGGCGCTTTTTAATTAATTCCAAATGTTCAACAACAAGGTTCTGTCACAATGAAAGCATCTGCAGTATATTATATGTATGAGGTGTCATTTAAAACAGAGCAGGGGAGTTCCTGTGAATTTTCTCTGAAAGTATAACATTAGCCAACGTTTAATATTTGACAAAAATGTTGGGATTCCTGGCATGGGTATGAAATGTGGAAAGAAAGCTGAGCCAAGAGGTATGCAGCACTCTCACCTGCAATGCGTGGTAAGCATGATTCATCAGGCCTTTCTGCTGCCAAAATAATTGCTCAGTGGATTATTAAGTATCACTTGTTATTCCACGGCATGTAATCCTGTGATGCACGTGCTTTCTCCAAAAGAATCGGTTTACTGGAACACTGATGCATATTTACAAGTAAACTTAATTATTCGTGATTTTATCACTGTGGTTATGTTGCCATTATGGCTTTGAAAGCTATTATTATGAGTCTGGAGGTCTACGTACCGACAGACTCACTGTGGCTGTCTCCCTACCGGCCAATAACAACCTGGGACGACAGCAACCGCCTGGGAACCTTTGTTCTCTGCGATTCTGTGGCTGTCTTGAGGCCGTAATATGCTTGGCTGGGCAGCTGCGACGCCCCAAGCTTTTCACAAGTTTCCTCACCACCACACTTTTCAAGGTGTCGAGACCGCCATGAAAAGTGTGGTAACCTTGAAAAGTGTGGTGGCGAGGAAACAAGGGGGCACTGGTGCCTCATGCCATGTGGATACTCAATCCCCTTCCTTACTTCTCTCTGAGCCCTCCACATTTAATAGTAAGTAGTCCCCTTTTTCCAGCCACACCAAGTCTCTCATATACTAATAACTAGTAAACTTACATGTATGAGCATCACCCTTAGAAACCGTAGGAGAAGCGGAGATGGAGATTTACACTTGTACATCCCCTCATAGGTTTGTGAAATGCATGCTGTAGTAATTAAGTATTACTACTGTAGTACTGCTTTAGGTATTACAAAATGCAGTTTTTGATTCGAGCACATAGCGTCTAGATGCAGCATTCTCTGGGCAACTCTGTGGGTATATTAATGTTTCTCCTGAGGTATCTTAGTATTTGTTGATGGTTGTAAGCCTCAACACTCCCATTTCGATACCTCGATTTAGATCTAGATCTAGGTGGGCGGGCTACTCCCTCACAACGGTGACAAATATCCGTCAGCTGCAATAAAATTCCCATTGTATCCTATGGGATTTATATTTTCGTGGATGGGAAATGCGTCACTGTTGTGAAGGAGTAACCCGTCAAGATCAAAATCTGGCCCTAACTCTTTATTTGTATATGTTAGTGCTTAATTTATAAAAAACAGTACCTGATGCTCTGCTCAAAAGCCTGCAATGAAACATCAGCTCCCTATATACCAGGGCTGTAAAATCTGAAATCCACTTCATGCCTTATTTGTCTGCCACCATACATTACCTGCCTGTTTTTCTCACTCTTGCAGGTACCTACTTTCTACATTTGTACCCATTTTTCCATCTTTCTCTTGGTCTATCTTTGTGAGCTACTTGTTTATCCCCTCCTGTGAAATGTCTGATGTGGAAAATAAGTGCTGATGCCCCCATAGGAGACCCCCGGCTCGAATTAAGCACTGGTATATTTGTGTGTTTTTTGTATGTGTGGTGGGTTGTGGGAGTCTGGCTTGTTGTGCCTGGTTCTAGATGTCTGCCCCTCTCTGGATGCACAGCTTAGGGATGTCTGCCAGCCTGTTGTTTATTTCTGCCTGCTTTGGGTCTCCCTGAGTCTCAGAGAATCTCTTTCAGTGGCAGGCTCTGTTTTACTGTATTCCTTTGTCTCTCTTTCTCACTCTTGCTCATTCTGAACCGACTGCTTCGCTAAACCTTTCACAGGAATCAGATGGCAAAAATCAGGAAAAGGGCAGAACGTGAAATATCGTATTGCCTCACTAGACAACTCAGAGGAAATTCCATAACACTCATCACAGGCCCTCTGCCAAACAGGTGGTTAAAAGAAATTGTACATATAGGCATGCCACAAGGTGGAACTCATTCCTGTCATTGTGTCTCTCGTGTTTATATAATATATATACAAAATATGTTTTACACTTTTGAAAGAGGAAGAATTGGAAAAGACCCAAGGCAAAATTGTTAAGACATGTTTTATACACAAACAGAAAAGATAATGCTTAAACATGCTTGCTCTATTGATTTTAGAGAGGCTATTCATAGTATTCTTTGTTGCACTCTCTGTTCCGTGAGAAAAATAATTTCAAAGAAATACATGTGCTGTAATGTTTAACAAAGGTTGTCAAACACGTTTCGTCTGTATCTGTCGTAATAAAAAATATTTTCTACATTATGGACTGGAAGAAATTTCGATTCCTCCGTTACCTGTATCACATAGAGGAAAACAGGCAAACTTGTTAAGCCATGTTCTTTCCACCAGGGCAATGTTTCTGTAATAGGCTGGCATGCTTTTATTTTTAGCTGTATCTATAGCTAAATGCAAGAAGACTGTTTGAGCTCGCCTTTAACTTATGTTGTGAGTGAAGGTATTTATGAAGTACTATGGGGCATATTTACAAGGGCTTTATCTCCGCTTTTTTTGGCTTAAAAAGCCAAAAAAGAGGAGATAAAAGTATCGCCCTATTTACAAGAGGGTGCTAACGTGCATAATCGCATGTTAGCACCCTTTTGCACTACGCCTACCTAAGTGGGCGTTCCTGACATACACTACATGTCAGGACATTAATTGCGCGGCTTCGCGCTATCAGCATAGATGCCCTAGCATTTTAGCAGACGTTAGTTTTTGGAGAAAACTGCTGTTTTCTCCAAAAACTAACGTCTGCTAAATTCTTGACTTAGCCACCCCTAACATAGGGGGAGGATTGTGCTGATAAGACCCACAGGGTCGTATCAGCAAGGTTATCGCCCTTTTGCAGGGAACCCAGCGAGGTTCCCTGCAAAAGGTAGATAACCTCGCTATCTCTGGAATTTTTATCGCCCTGGAGTAACGTGTTGTTAATTACGCGCTACCAGGGCGATAAAAAGCACAGATAGCCTGCGATAATCTAATTATCCCTAAGCACGGCCAGCGAAAATTATCGCTGGTCGTTGCTAATATGCCCCTATGTGCATAGGGTGCACGACAAAAAAATGGGGAAGGTGGACACTTTCACACCTTCCAAATCTTAGAAAATAGCCCAACTTGTTAATAATTTTCAGATTACTGGCACCATGAATCAGCACCCTATAGAATGCAATACAACTCTATATGTTTTTTAATTCGAGTCAACAAAGAACGAACAGTCAACTCGTGTTTTGATTTCGTAAATGACTGTTGACTTTATCAGGGCTTGGGTCGTGAAAAATATTCCTCAGTGATTGCAGAAATCCCATCTGGTCTAGTTAGTCGTTCTCAAATTATCAAAATAATGTATTTCACATTAAATATACAAAGTCTGGGGAATGGTATTCCTTTAACCCCTTCGATGCTGATGACGGAGCGGTTCCGTCATCAGCATCGGTTGGGCTGTGCTGATGACGGAACCGCTCCGTCATCAGTACAGCCCTGGGGGAGAGCGCTGGTGCTCCCCCCCCCCTGTGCGGCGATCTTTTTTTTTTTGCAGGGGTGGCAGCGGAAGACTTTCCGCTGCCACCCCCTGGCCCCCCCACGCTTCCTGGTGACGTTAGCGCGCACAGCGCGCGCCGACGTCATCAGGAAGCGCTGGACGCGCTGGAAGCCATTTGCTTCCAGCGCGTCCAGGAACAAGGTTGGTGTTTGCTGCTGCGGTGGGGCGGGGGGGGCTGTTTTTCGGTGCCTTGATGCATCGGGGGGGAGGAAACTGTGTTTCCTCTCCCCTGATGTCCCAATGCACGGCATTCCTGGTGCACGATCGCGCACAGCGTCGCGATCGTGCACCAGGAGTGCCCCACTAGACACCAGGGATGTGTTTGGGGGCAATAACGTTGTGCAGGAAGCGACCCCTTGGGCAAGGGTCGCTTCCTTTTTGGCCCAGATTATTTTTTAGACTTTTCTGCCCCCCCTGGGGCAGATCGGCCGTTTTGTTTGGCCGATCTGCACCCAGAGGGGGCAGAAAAGTCCACTAGACACCAGGGATTGCTTGTGTTTGTTTTTTTTTGTGTGCAGGAAGCGACCCCTTGGGCAAGGGTCGCTTCCTTAGGGGGTCAAATAATGTTTTAGAATTTTCTGCCCCCCCTGGGGCAGATCGGCCGTTTTGTTTGGCCGATCTGCACCCAGGGGGGGCAGAAAAGCCCACTAGACACCAGGGATTGTTTTTTATGTATAAAGGAAGTGACCCCCTGGGCAAGGGTCGCTTCCTTAGGGGGATAAAATATTTTTCAGACTTTTCTGCCCCCCTGGGGCAGATCGTCCGTTTTTTCGGCCGATCTGCACCCAGGGGGAGCAGAAAAGCTCACTAGACACCAGGGATTGTTTTTTATTTATAAAGGAAGCGACCCCTTGGGCAAGGGTCGCTTCCTTAGGGGGATAAAATATTTTTCAGACTTTTCTGCCCCCCCTGGGGCAGATCGGCCGTTTTTTCAGCCGATCTGCACCCAGGGGGAGCAGAAAAGCCCACTAGTCACCAGGGATTTGTTTTTTATTTGAAAAGGAAGCGACCCCTTGGGGAAGGGTCACTTCCTAGTGGCCCTAATATTTTTTTAGACTTTTCTGCCCCGGGGGGGGGGGGGGGGGGGGGGGGAATAGAAAAGCCCACTAGACTCCAGGGTTATTTTTTTTTATAGGGAGCGACCCCTTGGCCAAGGGTTGCTTCCTTGGGCCCATTTGTTTTCAGTATGTTCTGCCGTGTCTTTATTTGGCCTCTCTGCCCTCCATAGGGTTGCTTCCAGGGGGCCCACGTTTATAATGAGTTATAATCTTCCCCCCTTGGGGACAGACACCCCATTTGTGACATACCCTGTGACATAGCCTGTTGTAATGTGTGTTGTTTTTGTTTCTTCTAATGTGTATTGGTTTTTTTCTCTTTAGATTGTTGCAGTGTGCGGTTCTGTTACTGGTGGTTCTGTTGTTCTGCTGTTTCTGTAGTTGCATGTGTTTGGTAAGAGACCTTTTTTTTGTTCAATTGTAATGTAATTGTTTATTTTGCAAAGTGTGTAGTAATACGAGTATGTGTTGTTGCTGTTTGTTGTGATTGTAAAACATGTTTTGCATTTGTTTTTGATGTGTCCTTCTGTAGATGTAAGGTTTTTTTTTCTTCTTTCTAGTGGGATATCGTTGCCTATTTGCTGTGTCTTTGCAGAGTAGGTGCTGGTGAGTGTAGTTGTGTCTTGTAAGTGAATTGTATATTTTTTCTAAATCTATTTTTGGGTGAAAAAGTCTTACATTTTTATCTTACTTTGCGCAGTGTTGGGGTTGTTGAGTTGTTTGTGCAGACTCCTTTATTTGTAAGGATAATGGCTAGCCGCCGGATTACTGCTCAGCAAGTTGTTGGAATGCTTTTTGATTCTTCCTCTGACCATGGTCCAGAGTCTGACTCTGATTCTGAGCCAGAGGTGGGAGGTGAAGATTCAGGTAATGAGTTTTCTCTACACATGGCTTCATCTGATGATGAAGACACTTTGAGTGCTGATGAAGCTACTTTTGGTGTGGATGATGTGCCTGTGGTTGGGGAGGACATTGCTGTGTTTACGGTTTTGGAGGACATGGTTGTGCCTGTGGTTGCGGAGGACAGTGATGTGCCAATTGTGCGGCAAGAGACATCTGGGCTGCAGCCTGGGGCTGCTAGACTTCCAGTTGGTGTTGTGAGACAAGAGTTAGCTGGGCGGCGGCCTGCCGCTGCAAGACTTGACGATGAAAGTTCTGACCTCTGGGTTGCACCAGGCACGGTGCAGCCGGCATTGCCTGAATTTACTGGTGTTCCAGGGTGTAGGGTGAACACTGAAAACTTTTTGCCTATTGATTTTTTCAAGTTGTTTATGGATGATGTGTTTTTGGCAGAGATTGTAGAGCAGACTAATTTGTATGCTGAAAATTTTTTGAGGGTGAACAGTGCCAGCCTTAAGCCCCACGCTAGAGCTACCCGGTGGACTCCCACCAATTTGGAGGAGATGAAAAAGTTTTTGGGTTTAACTCTTTTGATGGGCTTGCTTAGGAAACCATCAATGGCTTCATATTGGTCTACTAGTCCCTTGATGGCAACAGCTATATTTCCGGCAGTCATGACTCGTGATAGGTATTTGCTTCTGCTGCGGATGATGCATTTTGTTGACAATAGTCTTGCTTTGCCACGAGATCACCCTGATTGTGACCGTCTTTTCAAGATTCGGCCTGTCATTGATCATTTGGTTGATCGATTTTCTGAGATCTTTTATCCTGGGAAAGAAATTGCAGTGGATGAGTCTTTGCTGTTGTTCAAGGGCCGCTTGGTATTTCGGCAATACATTCCTAGTAAGAGGGCACGCTATGGAATCAAACTGTATATGCTGTGTGACAGTGAGACTGGATATGTCTCTAATTTCAGGGTGTACACTGGTAAGGAATCCAGGATTAACCCCCCTGGTTGTCCGTCCACTTTTGGAGTGACTGAGAAAATTGTGTAGGAACTTGGTCGTGGATTTTTTAACAAAGGCCATCATTTGTATGTCGATAACTTCTACACTGGTGTGCGGTTGTTCAGGGAATTGGCCAAAGTGGACACTGTTGCTTGTGGCACAATCCGCTCAAACCGTAAAGGTTTCCCAAAAGAACTTGTTTGTCGAAAGCTTGCTCGGGGACAGTGCAGTGCTTTGCGTTGTGAGGAGCTTCTAGCTGTGAAGTTTACAGACAGGAGAGATGTCTACATGTTGACTACAATACATGATGAAAGCACTGAACCGCGGAATGTTTGGGGTCAGGTTGCAGAAGTGCGCAAACCTGTGTGCATACTGGACTACAATAAGTACATGGGTGGTGTTGACAGAGTTGATCAGAGGTTGGAACCGTATGCTGCTCTTCGTAAGGCTTACATTTGGTACAAGAAGTTGGCTATCCATCTTTTCCACTTGGCAACTTTTAATGCTTTTATTGTGTTCCAGAAATCTTGTCCCCAGTCAAAGTTGACTTTTGTAAAGTTTCAGGAGTCTGTAATAGGCAGCCTTGTTTTAGTGGAACAGGCAAGTGTTCCTAGAGTTGGAGTGGTGGAGGATGTTGCCAGATTGAAAGATCGCCACTTTCCTGATACAATTCCTCCTACAACCTCAAAAGACTTTCCCAGTCGGAGATGAAGAGTCTGTTGGCGAAGAGGTTTGCGGAAGGAGGTTCGCATGTACTGCCCCGACTGCCCTTCAAACCCCGGGCTGTGTGTACCTGCTTGTTTTAGATTGTACCACACGCAAAATAATTTTTGGGAGTATCAATGAGTGGTAAAGTGAACTGGTTGGTCTTTATTCTGTAATAGTTATTGTTCAGTTTCAAAGTTTGTATTTGTGTAGTCTTTTTAGATTTAGTTGTCGAGTTAGTAGATTTGTATCAATTTGCAATTTGTTTTTGTTTCTCTTTTATTTAAAAAAAAAACTAAAGTATGATGTTGGTTTGCGTGTAGTGTCCATTGTCTGACTGTGTGCATGGTTTGGCGCTTGACTGCCGGTGTCTGTGGACTGGTGCTTGTCTGGCGGTGTCTGCGGACTGGTGCTTGACTGGCGGTGTGCGTGGTCTGGTGTTTGGTTGGCGGTGTGCGTGCTCTTGCGCTTGCCTGGTGTTGTGTTTGGATTTGTCTTTGGCTGGTGGTGTTCGTGGAGTGGTGCTTGACTGGTGGTGTGTGTGGAGGGGCGCTTGGCTGGTGGTGTGCATGGAGTGGTACTTGGCTGTCTGTGCACGGAGTGGTGCTTGGCTGGCGGTGTGTGTGGAGTGGTGCTTGGCTGGTGGTGTGTGTGGAGTGGCGCTTGGCTGGACGGTGTGCGTGGAGTGGTACTGGGCTGTCTGTGCACGGAGTGGTGCTTGGCTGGCGGTGTGTGTGGAGTGGTGCTTGGCTGGCGGTGTGTGTGGAGTGGCGCTTGGCTGGACGGTGTGCGTGGAGTGGTACTTGGCTGTCTGTGCACGGAGTGGTGCTTGGCTGGTGTTGTGTTTGTGGAGTGGCGCTTGGCTGGTGGTGTGTGTGGAGGGGCGCTTGGCTGGTGGTGTGCATGGAGTGGTACTTGGCTGTCTGTGCACGGAGTGGTGCTTGGCTGGCGGTGTGTGTGGAGTGGCGCTTGGCTGGTGGTGTGCGTGGAGTGATGCTTGGCTGGTGGTGTGTGTGGAGTGGTACTTGGCTGTCGGTGTGCGCTGAGTGGTGTTTGGCTGGCGGTGTGCATGGTCTGGTGCTTGGATGGTGGTGTGGGTGGACTGGCGCTCGGCAGGCGGTGCGTGAGTAGTTACTTTCTGTTGGTCACTACACACACTGCTAGTTGAGTGACACTCCACACAGTCCATCATTTTGTGTAGTTGCAGTGTCCGAAATGTGGGCGTGTGAAAGTGATGGGCCCTTGAATGGCGCTGTTTGCTGGTGTGAGTGTTGGAATGTGATGGGTCCGCGGCTGGCGGTGTGAATGTTTTGTATGTGTCACGCGTACGAAAGGTGTATGAATGGCCTGTAAAGAGGTTGGTGCCTTGACGTGGCTTTACAGCTCACGAGCTGAGAGTCAGTGGTTCAGTTTATCATACTTTCAATTATACACAGTGTATTTCATTTTTGTGAAATTACTTGCGTATACAATTGTATGTACTGAATCATCACTCACCCTCGTGCCAAATCCAACCAGTATGTGTGTGTGCTTGCGGATTAGATGGGTGTGCAGTAATAATTGTTTTTTTTCTCTTTCTGCAGTAGGGTGTACCTTGCCCCTTATTGTGATTGTTGTTATGTGTTGCTTTTCCATTCGGATGGTGTCAATGGTCTGGTTTGTATCAGGTATGAAAGGTGCGTGAATGGCCTGTAAAACGTTTGGTGCCTTGTCGTGGCTTTACAGCTCACGAGTTGCGAGTCACTGGTTCAGTTTTTATGCATTTATTTATTGACAGAGCATTTCATTTTTTTTTAAATATCTTGTTAATAAAATGTTATGTACTGAACCATCACTCGCCCTCGTGCCAAATCCAACCTGTATGTGTGTGTCTTTGAGGAATAGATAGCCGTGCTTGAATGTTTGACTTTTGAGTAACTCTGTTAAGGTGTGGTATCTTTTTACTCGGGAGAACAAGGGGAACGCAGGGTGGTAGGACTTTTTTGCCGGCACGGCGATCCCACGCCAAAAAGTTTGGAAAACTGCTATTTTTACCTATTTTTAAGGTTTGCAAGGGATTCTGGGTAAAGGAACGTTGGAGGATCCACGCAAGCCATACCTCCTTGGAAGCCCCCGGGTGTCTACTTTTCAGAAATGTGTGGGTTTGGTAGGTTTCCATAGATGGCTATCTGGCACGGGGCCAGAAACCCAGGTAACCGCTCTTGCAAAAGCTGGTGAATTTAACAATGGTGAAAATGTTAAGTCCACCAGCTTTTGCAAGAGGGGTTACCTGGGTTTTTGGCCCCGTGCGAGACAGCCATCTAGGGAAACCTACCAATCCCACACATTTCTGAAAAGTAGACACCCGGGGGCTTCCAAGGAGGTATGGCTTGCGTGGATCCTCCAACGTTCCTTTACCCAGAATCCCTTGCAAACCTCATTTTTTGCTTGGAAAAAATCAGTTTTTTCACACGTTTTAGTGTGGGAAAGCGTGGCATCACTGGGCTCACACAAATTACCTCCCACCCAGCGTTCCCCAAGGTCTCCCGATAAAAATGGTACCTCACTTGCGTGGGTAGGCATAGCGGCTGCTTTAGGAAAAGGCCCAATTCATACTGTGGAGACCAAAACATTACCTTTAGCCAAATAATTTTATTTTTTGAGGGGGTCACCTGAGCTTTTGGCCCGGGGCTTGGCAGGCATCTTTGGAAACTACCAAACCCAAACAGTTCTGAGAACTAGACACCCGGGGGAGTCCAGGGAGGTATGGCATGCGTGGGTCCCCCAATGTTTTTCTACCCAGAAACCCCTGCAAACCTGAAATATTGGTAAAAAAATCCCACTTTTGCATACTTTTTTGGGTGGGATCTCGCTGCCGGAACAAATGTCCTACCACCCAGCATTTCCCTTGTTCTCCCGAGTAAAATGATACCTCACTTGTGTGGGTGGGCCAAAGGCATGTGACTCAGGCTGGGGTGCTTAACTTGTAAAACTTAAATATGACTAAAAACTACTTTTTTCAAAATTCATTTTTGGCGTGTTCTGCTTTGGGGGACCCACACAAGTGAGGTGTCCTTTTACTCGGGAGAACAAGGGGAACGCAGGGTGGTAGGACTTTTTTGCCGGCACGGCGATCCCACGCCAAAATGTTTGGAAAAGTGCTATTTTTACCTATTTGTAAGGTTTGCAAGGAGTTCTGGGTAGGAAAACATTGGGGGACCCATGCATGCCATACCTCCCTGGACTCCCCCGGGTGTCTAGTTTTCAGAACTGTTTGGGTTTGCTACTTTCCAAAGAATACCACCAGCCCCGGGCCAAAAACTCAGGTGCCCCCCCCCCAAAATCAAAGTTATATTGCTTCAGGGTATTTTATATTCACCACCGTTAGATTTGGACCTTTTCCTGTTGCAGTCACTATGGCTACCCACGCAAGTGCGGTACCGTTTTTATCGGGAGACCTGGGGGAACGCTGGGTGGGAGGTAATTTGTGTGAGACCAGTGATGCCACGCTTTCCCAGACTACAACGTGTGAAAAAATTGACTTTTTTCTTCTAAAATTGAGGTTTGCAAGGGATTCTGGGTAAAGGAACGTTGGAGGATCCACGCAAGCCATACCTCCTTGGAAGCCCCCGGGTGTCTACTTTTCAGAAATGTGTGGGATTGGTAGGTTTCCATAGATGGCTGTCTCGCACGGGGCCAGAAACCCAGGTAACCGCTCTTGCAAAAGCTGGTGAATTTAACAATGGTGAAAATGTTAAGTCCACCAGCTTTTGCAAGAGGGGTTACCTGGGTTTTTGGCCCCGTGCGAGACAGCCATCTAGGGAAACCTACCAATCCCACACATTTCTGAAAAGTAGACACCCGGGGGCTTCCAAGGAGGTATGGCTTGCGTGGATCCTCCAACGTTCCTTTACCCAGAATCCCTTGCAAACCTCATTTTTTGCTTGGAAAAAATCAGTTTTTTCACACGTTTTAGTGTGGCAAAGCGTGGCATCACTGGGCTCACACAAATTACCTCCCACCCAGCGTTCCCCAAGGTCTCCCGATAAAAATGGTACCTCACTTGCGTGGGTAGGCAAAGCGGCTGCTTTAGGAAAAGGCCCAATTCATACTGTGGAGACCAAAACATTACCTTTAGCCAAATAATCTTATTTTTTGAGGGGGTCACCTTAGCTTTTGGCCCGGGGTTTGGCAGGCATCTTTGGAAACTACCAAACCCAAACAGTTCTGAGAACTAGACACCCGGGGGAGTCCAGGGAGGTATGGCATGCGTGGGTCCCCCAATGTTTTCCTACCCAGAAACCCCTGCAAACCTGAAATTTTGGTCAAAAAACCCACTTTTCCATACTTTTTTGGGTGGGATCTCGCTGCCGGAACAAATGTCCTACCACCCAGCGTTTCCCTTGTTCTCCCGAGTAAAATGATACCTCACTTGTGTGGGTGGGCCAAAGGCATGTGACTCAGGCTGGGGTGCTTAATTTGTAAAACTTAAATATGACTAAAAACTACTTTTTTCAAAATTCATTTTTGGCGTGTTCTGCTTTGGGGCACCCACACAAGTGAGGTATCCTTTTACTCGGGAGAACAAGGGGAACGCAGGGTGGTAGGACTTTTTTGCCGGCACGGCGATCCCACGCCAAAATGTTTGGAAAAGTGCTATTTTTACCTATTTGTAAGGTTTGCAAGGAGTTCTGGGTAGGACAACATTGGGGGACCCATGCATGCCATACCTCCCTGGACTCCCCCGGGTGTTTAGTTTTCAGAACTGTTTGGGTTTGCTACTTTGCAAAGAATACCACCGAGCCCCGGGCCACAAACTCAGATGCCCCCCCCCCCAAAATCAAGGTAGTTTTGCAATAAGGTAATGTAAATTCACCACCGTACGATTTGAACCGTTTCCTGTTGCAGCCACTATGTCTATCCACGGAAGTGAGGTACCATTTTTTTCGGGAGTCCTGGGGGCACGCTGGGTGGGTGGAAATTTGTTGATCCACGCAGATTCCAGAACTTTCCACCACAGAAATGTGAGGAAAATGTGTTTATTTGGTCAAATTTTTATGTTTGCGAGGATTCTGGGTAACAACACCTGGGGGTAGGCAGACGAGTCACCCCATCCTGAATTGCCCTGGGTGTCTAGTTTTCTAAAATGTATAGGGTTGCTAGATTTCCCTAGGTGCTGGCAGAGCTACGGCGCAAAAACAAAAGGTCGTCTTTTTGTCCGAATCGTGCTAAATTTCACTGGGAAATTGAGGTGCGACCATGCTGCGTTTTGCGGTGTTTCATGTCGCAGCCACTATGCCTACCCACGCAAGTGAGGTACCATTTTTTTAGGGAGACCTGGAGGCACGCTGGGTGGGTGGAGATTTGTTGATCCACGCAGATTCCAGAACTTTCCACCACAGAAATGTGAGGAAAATGTGTTTATTTGGTCAAATTGTTATGTTTGCAAGGAATTATGGGTAACAAAACCTGGGGGTAGGCAGACGAGTCACCCCATCCTGAATTGCCCTGGGTGTCTAGTTTCTAAATATGTATAGGTTTGCTAGGTTTCCCTAGGTGCTGGCAGAGCTACGGCGCAAAAACAAAAGGTAGTCTTTTTGTCCGAATCGTGCTAAATTTCACTGGGAAATTGAGGTGCGACCATGCTGCGTTTTGCGCTGTTTCATGTCGCAGCCACTATGCCTACCCACGCAAGTGAGGTACCATTTTTTTGGGAGACCTGGGGGCACGCTGGGTGGGTGGAAATTTGTTGATCCACGCAGATTCCAGAACTTTCCACCGCAGAAATGTGAGGAAAATGTGTTTTTTTGGTCAAATTTTTAAGTTTGCAAGGGATTCTGGGTAACAAAACCTGGGGGTAGGCAGACGAGTCACCCCTTCCTGAATTGCCCTGGGTGTCTAGTTTTCAAAAATGTATAGGTTTGCTAGGTTTCCATAGGTGCTGGCAGAGCTACGGCGCAAAAACAAAAGATAGTCTTTTTGCCTGAATCGTGCTAAATTTCACTGGGAAATTGAGGTGCGACCATGCTGCGTTTTGCGCTGTTTCATGTCGCAGCCACTATGCCTACCCACGCAAGTGAGGTACCATTTTTTTGGGAGACCTGGGGGCACACTGGGTGGGTAGAAATTTGTTGATCCACGCAGATACCAGAACTTTCCACCACAGAAATGTGAGGAAAATGTGTTTTTTTGGTCAAATTTTTATGTTTGCAAGGGATTCTGGGTAACAAAACCTGGGGGTAGGCAGACGAGTCACCCCATCCTGAATTGCCCAGGGTGTCTAGTTTTCAAAAATTTATAGGTTTGCTAGGTTTTCCTAGGTGTTGGCAGAACTACGGCGCAAAAACAAAAGGTGGTCTTTTTGTCCGAATCGTGCTAAATTTCACTGGGAAATTGAGGTGCGACCATGCTGCTTTTTGCGCTGTTTCATGTCGCAGCCACTATGCCTACCCACGCAAGTGAGGTACCATTTTTTTCAGGAGACCTGGGGGCACGCTGGGTGGGTAGAAATTTGTTGATCCACGCAGATTCCAGAACTTTCCACCACAGAAATGTGAGGAAAATGTGTTTTTTTGGTCACCTTTTTATGTTTGCAAGGGATTCTGGGTAACAAAACCTGGGGGTAGGCAGAAGAGTCACCCCATCCTGAATTGCCCTGGGTGTCTAGTTTTCAAAAATGTATAGGTTTGCTAGGTTTCCCTAGGTGCTGGCAGAGCTACGGCGCAAAAACAAAAGGTAGTCTTTTTGTCCGAATCGTGCTAAATTTCACTGGGAAATTGAGGTGCGACCATGCTGCGTTTTGCGCTGTTTCATGTCGCAGCCACTATGCCTACCCACGCAAGTGAGGTACCATTTTTTTGGGGAGACCTGGGGGCACGCTGGGTGGGTGGAAATTTGTTGATCCACGCAGATTCCAGAACTTTCCACCACAGAAATGTGAGGAAAATGTGTTTATTTTGTCAAAATCTTAGCTTTGCAAGGGATTCTGGGTAACAAAACCTGGTGGTAGGCAGTCGAGTCACCCCATCCTAAATTCCCCTGGGTGTCTAAGTTTAAAAAATGTATAGGTTTGCTAGGTTTCCCTAGGTGCCGGCAGAGCTAGGGTGCAAAAACTACAGGTAGGCACTTTGCCAAAAAAGGGTCAATTTGTAACTGCAAAATTTAGGTGTGACCACGTTGCATTTTGCGCCGTTTCCTGTCGCAGGCACAAGGCCGACCCACACAAGTGAGGTACCGTTTTTATAGGGACACTTGGGGTAATTCAGATTTGTAAATCAACTGTTATTACCAATTGAGCTTTCATGCATTTCTCCCTTTCAATGAAAGACATTGTGTAAAAAAAAAATCTTTATGAAAAATGACCAATAATTCTCATGCTAGTATGAGTATTCCCAACTTTGAAAATGTGCAATTATATACTGTTTCTGAACTCTATAATTTGTACCCAATTCAGAAATACATAGGTGTCTTTCATACAGATTATTCCATGTATACATTTTCCAAGACAAAGTGCACTATACCCAGTAAATGAAAAAATACCATTGCAAGTTGCTGCTCAGTGTTTGGATCTGGGTTCGTTGGGTTCTTGGTGAAACTACAAGTCCTATATATCCCCACAACCAGGAAGGTCTAACAAATGTAACGGTATATTGCTTTCCAAGAGCTGTCAAAATTAGAAAAAGTTATAGGTGAAAACGTTGAGACAAAAGGCTGTTTTTTTCAACAAAATTTCAAATATTCCAATATCTAACTGTTAGTTTCTATAACGAAACCTTCATGGATTTAGACAAATGACCCCTTTCTGAATTCAGAAGTTTGTCTACTTTTCGAAAATGTAAAGGTTTCCAGGATCCATTATTGCTTTCAAACTCATTTCTACCATTAACTGGAAGGAGGTGGAAAGCTCTAAAAATAGCAAAAATAGGCTATGTCCCAGAAAAATGCCAAAACTGAGTGAAAAATTTCGGTTCTCTGACAAAAGACTGTCATTCCTTGAAAGCTGAGAAAATGGAGATTTCAGCCCCACAAACCCTTTTGTGATACCATTTTCAGGGAAAAACCCAGAGGCTTTCATTTGCAGCCCGTTTTTCCCATTTTTCTGAAAAAAACAAAAAAATCACTATATTTTGGTTAATTTCTGGGACCCCTCCAAGGGAATCCACAAACCCTGGGCGCCTTTAGAATCCCCATGATGTTGGAAGAAAAGGACGCAAATTTGGTGCGGATACCTTATGTGGTCAAAAAGTTACAAGCCCCTAAGCGCGCACTACTCCAAAACGCCAAAAAAAGGCTTCGCACAGGAGGGGAAAAGGCCTAGCAGCGAAGGGGTTAATGTAGTCTGAGGTCTGTACGGCATCAGCTTTTTCAGCTAATAGTGGCTTATTATCAGTCTATCATTCTATCTTGTGTCTAAAACTTAAACTGAAGTGTTAAAATAGTTATTCTATATCACCATTTCTGGCCCAACAGAAGTAAACATTACTCCAAAGTAAATAAATCTACCTAATGTGTGTTGTTAAGACCTATGCATAATTTGGGTTTTGCAAGAGTAATCTTGCATAGAACCAGATTGTTAGGCTATCGTTAAAAAACAACACTTCCTGTATTCCTTACGCCAACACAGGTCACATAGGGGCATATTATCAAGGACGGCGTTAACATTTTCGCCGGTTTAGCAGCAGAAAGCTGCCGCTAAAGCGGCGATAATGGGCTTGATAATATGCCCTGGAGAATTCCAATAGAACCCCATGTTCACACCAGAAAATTGACTTCTATTGGAATTCTCAAGGACATATTATCAGGCCCATTATTGCCGCTTTAGCGGCAGTTTTTTGCCGCTAAACCGGCGATAATGTTTAATGCCGTCCTTGATAATATGCACTGTAATTTTCTCTAGTAGGATACCTAATCAAGGAGAAACGTTTTGTGGACACTTAATACATTGGACATGCAATATTCATGAGGGAACTGGACCAGGGCCGCACTGGCCATAGCAGGCACCAGGCGTTTCTCCGGTAGGCCATACGGGTGGGGGCTGGCTTTGTGGCCGTGGGGGGCGGTTTTGTGGCCGTGGGTGCTGGTTTTTCAGTAGTGCTGCAATATCGTCCCCCTGTATCAAAAGCTGGAGCGGACCTTCTTACTAGCACCCTCCACCCAGCTCCCAGTGCCAGTCGTGCAGCAATCTGTCAGGGCTAGATGCTGTTCACAGTCTAGCCCAGAACTGGATGGCCCGCCTTGGAGATGGATCCCTCTTTTGTAAACAAGGACTTAGCTTGCATATGAGTTAGGACTTTGTAGTGATTCATGCACAATGAAAAGGTTGGAATAACTTATTACTGAATATGTTGAACAGCTCTTTTAGACTGTGCGACATTCTCAGATTATATTGAAATGTTTTCCAAGGAGAAATAAACAGTAATTAAATAAGTAAAGAAAAAACACTGAAGACACCCACTACACACCTACCTATCTTGCAATAATTATTTGTGCAATGCTTGGAAAAGCTATCAAAAGTCCCCCCCCCCTAAATTGTGTTTACTAGTCCATCTGTGTTCTTTAAAGTTAAAAATTACATGTGAAAGAAGTAACTAAATAATCTCAGATAGACCAGGTGCACAAATATTCATTACAGGCTTTCCCTAGGTTGCTCAACAGCACTATTTAAACAATGTTAAAGCAAACAACCAGAAATTGTAATGGTGAGGGGTTGAGCTCTCTAAAAAAACAAATGAACACCTGCATGTCAGTGCAATGTAACTTTATCTGGGTGCTGCCAAACATTGCTTCTGTTATACTGCCTGCCTGCTCATGTCCTGTGGTTTCAAAAGTGTACAAACTAGTTAAAAATGTAATGATTCCATGTTCATAAATTAAAAATTAGGACTCCCACGCTAAAGAAATTGGGGGAGAATTAGAAATCATCTTTTTTTCCTGTATTGTGATTAGATTTCTAGGTTTTCTAAGATTCACAGTCATCCCAGGGAGTATTCCAGGAAATCTAGAACGTGCTGTGGGGAATCAGCATTATTAGTTGCAAAAATGAGCATAAGCACATAGAACCTTTTTTTCTCTCAGGGAAATAATCCGCAGTGGAAAATTATTTTCCACATTTATTATAAAACAACACGTGTCAATGCCAGTCTTTTTTGTGTTAGTTTTCGTTTCTTATTTATTTATTGCAATTTGTCAATTAGAATTATTTTTGTAAGCATTAACCCCTTCGCTGCTAGGCCTTCCCCCTCCCCTGCTAGGCCTTCCCCCCTCCCCCTGTGCTTTTATAAAGCAACACTTGTCAATGCAAGTCGCTTTTTTGTGTTAGTTTTTCGTTTCTTTTTTATATATTGCAATTTGTAAATACTATTATTATTTTTGTAAGCAATTACCCCTTTGCTGCTAGGCCTCCCTCGTGCTAACGAAACACCAAATGTCCTAGTTCTTAAGGCAATTTAATTACAAGTCTGTGAACACCACTGGTACGTCAAATAATCACCCCAGCACACCTCTAGCTCTAGAGATTGTTACGATGTCCCAGTCTATTGCCATACTAAAAGGCAGCCAAACTCTGATCAAAAACTTTACAGACAACACAGGACCCACATTCACCAAAAAGGACGACGAAAAAATGTGTGAATAGCTAGGTGGCACCTCACGGGCGCACCACCAATGGGACCCCTGGTTGGTACTCACCAGGATGGCCCTGTTCTCATCATCGGTGCCACCTAGCTTTAACGTAAACGTGTCCAAGACCCCAAAAAAAGAAAGCAGACAGTGAATGGTGCAGTGAACACAAACTTATATGTGACAAGGACTAACAATGTTCAACATATAACAAAAAAGTTACTGTGCAAACAGGACAATAAACTTTTACTCGCGTTCCTTTTTTGCAAACAGTAAACACATACACATAAAAAAGAGAGATGTGAATACTACCTATCGATTCACACCCTGCTTACAGCCGACATGTTTCATTGCCTTGGTATTTATCAGGCAATTTCCTCAGGGCAAAATAATTAGCTGCCACTGCCACAAGCACTGTGCTTTGAGTGCCCTTTGGCCAGTTTTTCTCTCATACCATCCAAGAGGAAAACTTTCAACATAAGATCAAAGCCCCCATCGGTGAGCGTGATCCTTTCTCCCTTCAGTTCTATGTCAGTGGAGAATAGTCGTTCGGCGTCTTCTCGGCTCAGGTTCCAGTGCCGAGAAGACGCCGAACGACTATTCTCCACTGACATAGAACTGAAGGGAGAAAGGATCACGCTCACCGATGGGGGCTTTGATCTTATGTTGAAAGTTTTCCTCTTGGATGGTATGAGAGAAAAACTGGCCAAAGGGCACTCAAAGCACAGTGTTTGTGGCAGTGGCAGCTAATTATTTTGCCCTGAGGAAATTGCCTGATAAATACCAAGGCAATGAAACATGTCGGCTGTAAGCAGGGTGTGAATCGATAGGTAGTATTCACATCTCTCTTTTTTATGTGTATGTGTTTACTGTTTGCAAAAAAGGAACGCGAGTAAAAGTTTATTGTCCTGTTTGCACAGTAACTTTTTTGTTATATGTTGAACGTTGTTAGTCCTTGTCACATATAAGTTTGTGTTCACTGCACCATTCACTGTCTCCTTTCTTTTTTTGGGGTCTTGGACACGTTTACGTTAAAGCCAGGTGGCACCGATGATGAGAACAGGGCCATCCTGGTGAGTACCAACCAGGGGTCCCATTGGTGGTGCGCCCGTGAGGGGCTACCTAGCTATTCACACATTTTTTCGTCGTCCTTTTTGGTGAATGTGGGTGCTGTGTTGTCTGTAAAGTTTTTGATCAGAGTTTGGCTGCCTTTTAATATGGCAATAGACTGGGACATCGTAACAATCTCTAGAGCTAGAGGTGTGCTGGGGTGATTATTTGACGTACCAGTGGTGTTCACAGACTTGTAATTTAATTGACTTAAGAACTAGGACATTTGGTGTTTCGTTGACTTTCTGAGTGGTGGGCGTCCTAGTTCTGTCTTTCCCTCTTGACTCCTATTGTATGTGCTCCCTCGTGCTAAGCCTTTTTTGAGCAATTTGTGGTAGTTAGCGCTTAGGCCCCTGTAACTTTTTGTCCACAAAAGGTATCCATGCCAAATTTGTGCCCTTGTTTCCCAACACCTTGAGAATTCTAAATGTATCCAGGGTTTGTTGATTTCCCTGGAAGGGGACCCAGAAATTAGCCAAAATACAGCTAAATTTCTTTCTTTTTTTTAAATATGGAAAAAAATGCTGCAGAAAAAAGCGTCTGTTTTTCCCCTAAAAATGGTATCAACAAAGGGTTTGTGGTGCAGAAATCACCTTTTTCCAAGCTTTCAGGGACAGGCAGACTTTTGCCAGACAACCAAAACTGTTTACATAGTTTTGGCATTTTACTGGTACATAGCCTATTGTTGCTACTTTTTTGTGCTTTGAACCTCCTTCCAGTTAGTGGTAGAAATGGGCGTAAAAGCAATAATGGATCCCGGAAAGCTATACATTTATGAAAAGTAGCCTAAATTCTGAATTCAGCAAGTGGTCATTTGTTTAGATGCTTCAAGGTTTTTTATAGAAACTAGCAGTTGAAATGAAGAAAAATTGGAAATGAGTTGAAAAAACAGCCATTTGTGCCAATGTGTTCACCTGTAACTTTTTCTAAGTATGACAGATGTTTGAAAGCAATATACGGATACATTTGCTGCATCAGTCTGGTTGTTTGGATATATAGGGCTTGTAGGTTCACCGAGAACCCGAGGAACTCAGAGCCAATAACTGAGCAGCGTCTTGTGATGGTTTTTCATTGTGTGCCGGGTATATAGCGATTTATTTGGTAAAATATAAAGAGTGAAAAATACGTATCAAAGTCACCCATACATTTTGGAAATGGGAACAAAATATAGAGTTAATAAACAGTAGCTATTTGGACATCTCCGAAATTGTTGTTACCCATACTAGCATGTGAATTATAGCACATTTTTCAAAGTGATTTCTTTTTTACCCATTGTCTTATATTTGAGAGGCAGAAATGCATTGAAACCACTAGGTAATAACAGTTGCTCTACAATTCTGTGTTCCCCTAAGTCTCTCGATAAAAATGGTACCTCACTCATGGGGATAGGCCCAGTGCCCTCGACAGGAAGTGGCCCAAAACTCAATATGGACACACCGCAATTTTACAGTGAAAACAGACCCTTGGTTTGCAAAGTGCCTAGCTGTCGATTTTGAACACTAGCACTGCCGACACCTAGGGAAACTTAGCAAACCTATATATTTTTGAAAACTTGACACCCAGAGCAATCCAGGAGGGGGTGACTTGAGTGGCTCTCACCAGGTTCTGTTACCTAGAATGCCTTGCAAACCTCAAACGTTGTCCAAAAAACACATTTTCCTCACATTTCTGTGATGGAAAGTTATGGAATCTGCATGGATCCACTAAACTCCCCCCACCGCATCCCTCAAAGTCTTCCAATAAAAATGGTACCTCACTTGTGTGGGTAGGCCTAGTGCCCGCGGCAGGAAACGGCCCAAAATTCAACATGGACACACGACATGTTTAGAGTGAAAACTGACCCTTTTTTTGCAAAGTGCCTAGCTGTGGATTTTGAACCCTAGCTCTGGGGGCACCAAGGGTAACCTAGCAGACCTATATATGTTTAAAAACTAGACACCCAGAAGAGTCCAGGAGGGGGTGACTTGTGTGGCTCTCACCAGGTTCTTTTATGAAGAATCCCTTGCAAACCTCAAACTTTGTAAAGCAAAAACCTCACATTTCTGTAATGGAAAGTTCTGGAATCTGTGTGGATCCACAAAATTCTACCCACATTTCCCAAAGTCTTCTGATAAAAATGGTACCTTACTTGTGTGGGTAGGCCTAGTGCCTGCAACAGGAAACAGCCCAAAACGCAACATGGACACACAACACTTTTACAGTGAAAACTGACCCTTTTTTTCCAAAGTGACTAGCTGAGGATTTTGACCCCTAGCTCTACCGGCACCTAGGGAAATCTAGCAAACCTATACATTTTTAAAAACTAGACACCCAGGGGAATCTAGGAGGGGGTGACTTGTGTCGTTCTCATCAGGTTCTGTCACCCAGAATCCCTTGCAAACCTCAAAGTTTGTAAAAAAAACAAATTTTCCAGGGCTGTGGCTTAACTGCCAAAGATGGCAGACGCATGAGCCTGTAGCTCTGCGCCAGTCTGTCCTTAATCCGGCGGTATCTGGTGCGGTCCCGGACACAAAATCTTGGCAAAGGTGCCCACTTATGTAGAAGGAGTTATCTGGCGCCAGCGGGAGTGGTGGCACACTTGGAATCGCCTCAACTGTAGACAACCGGGACTCGCGTGGTAGAGGCCCAGTCCGGCTAGGGCAGAGCTGCGGGGTGAGCCCTGAGATCGTTTGTTTTGACCCCATTTGAGGTGTGCTGCTGAAACAGCCTGCTTGGAGGGCTGACCCACCGACCCGCAGTGGTGAGTTGAGGGCTCTGCTACATGATACACGGCTGGGAGGGCAGACTCGGAGTTGGGCAAGAGCTACAGAATATGGACAAGGCCATTTGAGGAGGGAGAGCGGCGCACTCCAAGGCTGCGGCTCGTGGCTCGGGTGGGGACCCAGTGGTGGCTGCGAGGATGCGAGCTGCGGACTGAGTCCTGGAAATCACCTTAGCTGGCTCTGTTGGGGAAGTGCTGCTGCTGCCGAAATAGCCTGCCCGCAGCCCTGAACTGCTGAGCCGCGGCGGTGAGTGAAACGCTTGGCGACACGGTGTGTGGCCACGAGGGAGGTTCCAGAACTGGGCCTTGGAGCCGGGCCAGAACTGTAGGGTGTGGACACAGCCTTTGGAAGTGGGTGAGCAGCGCACTCAGACCCGGGTGTGAGAAATGTTATCCCTTAATATCCGACCAGAGTGAGGTGGAGGCCTGCACTTGGGGGCCCTCTGATTGTTGTTGTAGAAGCAGCTTGAAGCACAGAAGGGTCAGGCCACCAAAGTATCCTGGTGCAGGTACAGGATGGTGGAAGCTGGTTCGGCTGTTTGGAGCCCCATACATGTGAATGTGCCTACCAGGAGGCGGGAGTGCCTCTGTCTCCATTCAAAGTTCAGGTGCAAACAGTGGCATAATGGCTGGAAGGGAGCCTAGGGCCCTACTGGCTGATGAAGGACCAGTGCAGGGACACAGTGAGAACGCACAGTGGTGAGCGTGGACAGGTGGCCCACCCTCACTGGATGTTTTCCGTCCTCTTCTGTGTGGCTGAAACGGAGTGTTGGTTAGTCCCTCTGTGGCACATAACACCTAGACACTAAAACAGAAGGCACAAGTCCAGGGGAAGTCCTACTGTGGGACAAGGCACCAAAGGACTGGGGGAACGCGGTTCCCTGGTGCTGGTGTACACGTTCTCATAGAACATTGCAGTGTCCTCGTTCCTTAGGTTTAGTGTCTTTAAACTTGCAGGGGCGCCTGAAGGGGAAAACAAAATGCAGCTGCACCTGGGAACCTTGTAGGCACCAGTAATCTGAAGCCGGAATATGGGCAAGGCCAGACTGAAGCAACAGGGCCAGGCCCTGCCCAGGAAGATGACACTCGGGACCACAAGCAGGGGATGTCTGAATCCTCACCTGAGGCAGACTCAGTCCAACAGAAGCTGTCGAAGATCTTGGACACTATAAAAGACACTAAAACCACACTGCACTAAGATATCAGTGCCATATCAGTGGGACTGTGGCTCCTCCGAGCAGAACACACAAAGTTAGCTGAACAGATTAAAGGGGTGCAGTCTGACATTGTGGAACTAGCACCAGCACACCATGCACTGGCACAACGAGTGACAAAACTCACAGATAGGGTCCGTATCCTGGAACGCAGAGCCGAAGACCACAATAGGTGCAATAAAATTTGAATCCTTGGACTACCAGAGGGTGAAACGAGAGGAGACATGGGTACCTAGCTTGAGCCTTGGCTTTAAACTGTAATGGCCCCGGGGATGCCTGACAGTCTTTTATACTCTTGAAAGAGCGCCCAACGGGTACCGGCACGACCCCCGGCCCCGGGCCGCCCTCTGCACCGGTTGGTGGCCAGGCTCCTACATTATAAGGACAGGGATATTCTACTACACAAAGCTCGTTCTGATGACCTCTTCATGGTGGGTAATGGTAGAATCACAATATTCCCCGATTATACACTCGAAGTCCAATAGAAGCAAGCCTCCTTCTTGGAGGTCAGAAAGGCTTTGAGAGAAGAGGGCCTCCAATACTCGCTGATCTACCCTGCCCGCTCTGCATAGTAGTGGATGGAAAGACCCACTTCTGCGATGACCCCAAGGTGGCATTGGAATGGGGGGAATCGTACAAAACGGGGAGCCCATCTGTCGGGGGGACCTATCTGAGAACCCCCAAAGCCAGAGGCCCAAGAAACGACCAAAGAGATACCTTGCACCAGGCTCATCAAAGAAACTGAGCCCCTCTCAGACAGAAAAAGAAAGAGCAGCGGCATTACATGCTAGCAGAGATAGTCCGTGCTGTGAGCCCTGTGTCAGAAGCGGGTTGCAATTATTGAAGGGAACTGAGGGCTTGGAATATGATTCATCCAGATGGGATAGCCTACAGATGCCAGAGGTGACCCCCAAAACAGCCGATGAGATAATATGATGTGGGACCCTTGTGCGAACAGTAACAGCTCCATTACTGTTCCATATTGAAGAGGTGTGGCGCCGCGGCCAGGGCGACTGACACCGAATGCTGGGGCTCATGGTTCGATCCCCGGCTCCGGTGGCAGGGGTCTGCCCAGCACCATGTGCTGGGCAGACCCCAGGGCAATAGCTGGCTTAATCTTCCCAACGGCCCCCAGCACTGGGATGCCTCCGGGTAGCTGTGCACTTTACAAATACAAAATACTGGATTTACATATTGGATAAGAGGCAGTGGCATCCCCCGCACTACCTAGGAATATATGTGTAGTACCCGGCTGAATATGGGGGCCGGGGCGCATCGGATCTGTGCCTCCGAGTTACCTCAAAGGAGTTGCGAACCCCCCCCCCCCCCCCGGGTCCTCGGCATAGTCTGTTTGGGACCTTGGTAAGCTTTGCAGATTTGTGACTGGTTTGGGTGGCTGTCCGTTGCCATGCTGTCCCGGGTCTGGGGAGTTGTGGTTCAGATAGAGTTTTTTACATGTAGGTTTTTTTTTTGCAGGATTGAGAATGTTTTTTACTGTATATGTAGGAGGGGAGTTGGGTTAGAGGCAAGGGTGGAGGAAATTGAACATACGCCTTTGCGATGGCATCTACTCAGTTGATGTTGAAATTCCTCACTTGAAACATTAAGGGGATGGGCTCCATAACTAAATGCCATAATATACACAATTATCTGAAGAGAAGGGGCCTACAAAGTGCTCTGTTACAAGAGATGCACCTACTCAAGGGAGAGGTTGGAAAACTACGTAGACGGTGGAGAGGACAGATCTTTGCCACCTCCTTCTCGGTTTATGCCAGAGTAGTGTTGGTCTGGATATGAGATGGGGTCGCTTCTGAACCAACACAAACTCAGATTGATAAAAAAGGCAGATATGTCCTCGTTGTGGGGACATTATATGGTAAGGATATCACAATAGGCACTGTGTACACACCCAAACCAGAACAGGGGGGTTTTCTGACCCACCTCTCTGCTAAGCTGGTGAATGTATGGATGTGGCATGTGGTCTTGGGGGGATTTTAATTGCACTGCATACATTTTACTGGACGGCTCCCACCCCTCCTACCAGGGGCGCATACATACCGCATAGCAGCAGGATTTCAGGAGTGGAGAGAACAATGGGGGTCGGAAGATGTTTGAAAGGTACAGCATGCACACGATAGGGAGCATTCTTTCTTTTCCCTCATGTATCAGCTACACACAGGATTAGATACTTTCTTAAGCTCCCCTGACCTTATTGGCTCCATAACAAACATGGAATACCTGGGGTGGACTTTCTCCGACCATAGCCAACTCCTGATGCTTTATGGAACCCATGGGCAGAGACCCCATATTCTCACATGGAAACTTGACCCTTCGCTACTGGAGGATGTCCAGTTTGGAGAATCTTTTTGTTCTCTCTTAGGCACATTCTTCCCTGACAATCCACACTCTGCATCTTCCAGGTTAGTGGAATGGGAGGCATTTAAGGTGGTAGTGTGGGGACATTGCATGGGGCAATCAGTTGGGATTCGGAGAGCATTCCATCACGAGCTAGATGCTATAGTAAGTGAATTAAGAGCTCTGGATGCAGCACAGGGGAAGGATGCCCAAGCACAGGGCAACCTCCAAGACACTTGCTCACTATACAATGAGGTGTTGGAGCGGTTGAGGTGCCATGATTATAGGAATACCTAAATAGGGCCCAGGGAGAGAAGGGGAGAGCCGGCCGTTTACTAGCATGGCCAGTCAGACCAGAGACTTGAGGGACGCCAATTACACAAATTCTGTCAGACAAGGGTATACCCGTCTATGACCTGGACAAAATCAACAGGTTATTCCAGGGATATTACGAGAAGCTGTATACCGCCCGCGGGCGGCCGACCGGGCTGACCTAAGGGCTTTTCTTGTTCGGGCACAGCTCAAAACGGTAGGTGATCAAGTGGAAGAGTTGGTGAGAGGATCAATGACACTGCAGGAGGTCCGCGAGGCTATCATTACAATGGCCACTGGTAAAACCCCTGGGCCCTGATGGCCTCCCTGCGGAGTTTTATATGAAATATGCAGAGGAGCTGTCACCTTCCTTAGTGACTTTATATGCGGAGTCCTTGCAGCTTGGCAACTTACCTGACACTACTAGAAATGTAATGGTGATCCCACTCCCTAAGACCCCAGCCCCTGGCGCCAGAGTTACGGACTACAGACCCCTCTCAAAGCTCAAAATGGATTTCAAAATACTTAGTAAAGTATTAGCGCTCCGATTACTACTGTATATGAAGACTCTAATTCATTCCGACCAGAATGGCTTTATCCCTTCGCGCAACACCTCCTATAACTTATGTAGACTTTACTTGGTGCTACATCATACGGAAGCATGGTCCCTCACACAAGCGGCTATAATGTCGATTGACCTGGAAAAGGCCTTCGACACGTTAAGCTGGGGTTACCTCCTCGAGATGATGAGACTCATGGGCCTAGGAGATGGGTGGGTCAAATGGGTGCAATTGATATATATGCACCCTACGGCCCGGGTCAGACGGGCAAAACTATATTGTCAGAATACAAAATAACACGTGGTACTCATCAAGGCTTCCCCGTCACCTCTCCTACTGGCCTTGGCCATAAAGCCTCTAGCTGCACTGTTCCAGCAGGGTGGAGAAGGTATGGGACTGATGGTGGACAGAAGAACACATGTATCTCTTTCAATGTGGATGATCGTTTGATCTTCTTGAATAATGCAGAAAGGGGTTCCAACACAGCCTTGCGACCACTAGAAGGATTTGGGATACTCTCGGGCCTACAGGTTAATAGAAAAAAACCTTCTTGGTTCCGGTGGCAGGCCCTTTGCCCAGGCCCCCGACATTACCGGTTGAACTTAACTGGGTATCTAACACATTTGGGTATTCATGTCTTCCACTCATTAGATGATTTGAAGGAGAACAACCTCAATAGATCATTAAGATCACTCAGGTCTAACGTGACATTTTGGTGCTCCCTAAGACTTTCCATGATGGCTAGGAGCTCATTGACCAAAATGGCCATGCTGCCTCGCCTGCTATATTTCTTTTAATAACCAACCGGTGCTAATGCCAGCAAGGTGGTTCCGACAGTTGGATTCTCTACTACGAGAACTTATTTGGGGGGGATGGGAGACGAAGAGTCTCCCTGGAGACCCTGAGGCAACCAATGACGTAGGGATAACTCGGTGTGCCGGATTTTGAGCTTTACTCTCTGGCATCTCAACTGCAATGGTTAGCCCAATGACTGGAAGGAGTGAAAACAGAAGGGACCTTTTTGATGGAACCTGGCAGATGCCCCTGTCTATTGGTGGCAAGGTTGTTATAACTCTACCAAGGTCCCATATACCTCGACCCTACAAACCACTGCCCTGCAATGTTGGAGACACTGCATGGCTAGGATAATTGCGACTCTGAGGTGTTCCCTGGAAATGCCTCTGGTGGCGCTATCACATGGAGAGCCGCAATCGATTGTCTCATCAAATCAAATGATAAAATGGCTGGAGGTGGGGCTTGACACAGTGGGTGATTGCTACCGGGAGAATGTATTGCTTCCCTTTGCAGTTCTGATGGAGGAGTGCGGTCTCCCACTTGGACAGTTCCTGCAGTATGAAGCCCTGACCCAGGCGTTTGCACAGTTATGGGGCAAGGGGGGGTTGTATGTAAATGTAAATGTAAATGTATTGCGACTTATATAGCGCACGTATCACCCGAAGGTATCAAGGCGCTTGCTTAGGGAACCCATCCTGGTATTCCCCTGTGAGATACCCCGGCAGGGTATCCACAAGGTGAAAGCCAGGCATCCCGCCGCGAGGGGCCGTAGTGGAGATTAAGCAAGCTATTGCCCAGAGTCGCAGAGTGTGACCCCGTGAGTCGAGTAGGCACTGGAGCGAGAATTGTCGAGTCCGTGGAATTTTGAGCCCGAGACCCGCCGACGCGGGGAATTGAACCCTGGTCCACGGCCGATCCCTGCTTACGGGTCTGCCGCCTCTAACCACTGAGCCACGCTTCTCCACTTGCATGGGTTTTTGCCTTGGGCTGGGCGGCCAGCTAGGGAAACCTACCAAAGACACACATTTCTGAACACTAGAGACCCGGGGAAGTCCAGGGAGGTATGGCTTTTGTGGATCCCCAAAGGTTTCCTACCCAGAATCCCCTGCAAACCTCAACTTTAGCTGAAAAAAAATCACTTTTCCCACACATTTGTGTATGGGATCACTGTGCCGGCACAAATGTCCTACTACCCAGCATTCTCCTTGTTCTCCCCAGTAAATGATAACTCACTTGTTTGGATGGGCCAATGGCCTGTGACTGGGAAGGGCCAAAACCCTAGGGATTAAAGGTATAGCATAGCCAATTCTAAGCGCTACATTTTTAAAAGAAAATATTTCTTTGGCCAATTCTGCATTACACAGCCATACTAGTGAGGTATCATTTTGCTTGGAAGACCAAGGGGAACGCTGGGTCATAGGACATTTGTGACAGCACGGTGATCCCACGCAAACAATGCGTGAAAGAAGTGATTTTTTTCAGCTAAATTTGAGGTTTGCAGGGGATTCTGGGTAGGAAAACGTTGGGAGATCCATGCACGCCATACCTCCCTGAACTCTAGTTTTCATAAATGTGTGAGTTTGGTAGATTTCCCTAGATGGCCGCCGACCCCGGGGCCAAAAACTCAGGTGACCCCCCTTGCAAAAACAGGTTGTTTTGTGATAGCTAATTTTGATGTCTCCACAATACATTTTGTGCCCTTGCCTGTCACGGGCACTTGGCCCACCCACAGAAGTTAGGTTCCATTTTTATCGAGAGACCTGGTGGAACGCTGGGTGGTAGGAAATTAGAGTTAGCACAGTGATCCCACAACTTTCCCACACAGAAATTTGAGTAAAAAATATGATTTTGTTCAGCTAAATTTGAGGTTTGCAGGGGATTCTATGTAGGAAAACGTTGGTGATCTACACAAGCCATACCTCCCTGGACTCCATGTGTCTAGTTTTCAGAAATGTGTGGGTTTCTTAGGTTTTCCAAGATGGCCACCGAGCACGGAGCCAAAAACGCAGGTGCCCCCTTTCAAAACCAGGTCATTTTATGATAGATAGTTTTGATGCCTCCACAATACGTTTTGGGCCCTTCCCTGCTGCAGGTACTTGGCCCACCCACACAAGTGAGGTATCATTTTTATCGAGAGACCTCTTGAACATCAGATAGAAGTAAATTTGTGACAGTCCTGTGATCCCACAACTTAGCCACACAGAAATATGATTTTTTTCTGCTACATTTGAGGTTTGCAGGGGAATATGGGTAGAAAAACTTTGGGGGAAGGGTCCCCCTAAGTCATACCTACCTGGACTCCATGGGTGTTTAGTTTTCAGAAATGTGTGGGTTTGGTAGGTTTCCCTAGATGGCTGTGACCCCGGGACCAAAAACGCAGATGCCCCGATCTATCATAAAGGATGTATGTTGTTACAACGCATGTTGTAACAACGCATGCCTTTACCACGCAAGTCTTACAACGCAAGTCGTTACAACGACTTGCGTTGTAGGGCGTGGATTTAGGAATCTTATAATTTTATATTCCAACACCAGTCCCCGTAACAGTAGGGAAGGTGTTGGAATATAAAATTGCAAGATTCCTTATCCCACAGCGCCATCCAGCGCAAGTCGAAGTAACGACTTGCGTTGTAATAGCTGCGGGGTAAAGGCACTGCAGTGTAAAAACCGCATTGTAAACGATGTTCCCTATCATAAAACGACATGGTCTCTCAAAAGGGGTCACCTGGGTGTTTGTCCCAGGCTTGGCGGACCTCTAGGGAAACCTACCAAACCCACACATTTCTGAAAAATAGAGTCCCAGGGAGTCCAGTGAGGTATGACTTGTGTGGATCCCCCAACATTTTCCTACCAAGAATCACCTGCAAACCTCAAATTTAGCTAAAAAAATCAAATTGTTCTCAAATTTCTGTGTGGGAATGCTTTGGGATCACCGGGCTGACACAAATTTACGACCACCCAGCATTCCGCAATTGTTATCGGGAGACTTTGGTGAATTCTGGGCGGGTGGAAGTTTGTGCCTCCGCATAGATTCCAGAACTTTCCTTCACAGAAATGTGGGGAAAATTTGTTATTTTCTTTTTACAATCGTTGAGGTTTGCAAGGTATTCTGAGTAACAGAACCTTGTTAGAGCCACACAAGTCACCACATTCTGGATTCCCCTGGGTGTCTGGTTTTCAAAAATATATAGGTTTTCTAGTTTTCCTTAGATGTTGCCAGAACTAGGGTCCAAAATCCACAGCTAGGCACCTTGCAAAAAAGGGTCAGTTTTCACTGGAACAATGTGATGTGTCCATGTCGCGTTTGGGCCGTTTCCTGTCGCGGGTAGTAGGCCTACCCACACAAGTGAGGTACTGTTAGACCTGACACCCTTGGCGTGGTTTTCCCCTATCTTTTTTTCTTGGCTTAATTGAGCCCTCCAGCAGCCCCTGGGCTTGCCCAGTGGTCTTAGTACCTAAGAAAGCTGCTACACCCGGTGGCCCCCCAGAACTCCGGTTCTGCGTGGACTACCGTGGGCTCAATGCGGTCACCAAAACTGACGCACACCCCATCCCCAGAGCTGATGAGCTCGTGGATCGGTTGGGAGCTGCCCAATACCTCAGCACCTTTGATTTGAGTTCAGGGTACTGGCAGATTGCCTTAACTGAGGGGGCCAAGGAGAGGTCAGCATTTTCAACACCAGAGGGGCACTTCCAGTTCCGCGTCATGCCCTTTGGGTTGAAAAATGCCCCTGCCACATTCCAGAGACTGGTCAACCAGGTACTGGCCGGGCTGGAGCAATTCAGCGCCGCATACCTGGATGACATTGCTGTGTGCAGCTCCACTTGGGAGGAACACCTGCAACACCTCTGCGAAGTGTTGAAGGCCCTGCAGAAGGCAGGCCTCACTATCAAGGCCAGTAAGTGCCAGATAGGGCAGGGATCAGTAGTGTACTTGGGACACCAGGTAGGGAGTGGCCAGGTGGCACCCCTACAGGCAAATATTGATACCATTCTGGCTTGGGAACCCCCCAAGACCCAGACATAGGTGAGAGCCTTTCTATGACTCACCGGGTATTACAGACGGTTCGTCAAAGGATATGGCACCATTGTTGCCCCTTTGACAGAATTAACCTCTAGAAATCAGCCCAGGAAAGTGAATTGGACCGAGGCCTGTCAAACTGCTTTTGATGCCCTGAAAACTGCCATGTGCACAGCACCAGTGCTTAAGGCACCTGACTTTTCCAGTGAGTTCATAGTGAAGACAGACGCTTCAGAGCAAGGCGTGGGAGCAGTACTCTCACAGATCAACAACGAGGGCGGAGACCAACCTGTAGCTTTCATTAGTAGGAGGCTACTCCCCAAGGAACAGAGATGGAGTGCGAATGAAAGGGAAGCTTTTGCTGTGGTCTGGGCTCTGAAGAAGCGGATGCCCTACCTGTTTGGAACTCACTTCCGTGTTCAGACCGACCACAGGCCCCTCAGATGGTTAATGCAGATGAGGGGTGAGAACCCAAAACTGTTGAGGTGGTCCATCTTCCTACAGGGAATGGACTTTACGGTGGAACACCGCCCTGGTACAGAACACGCCAACGCTGATGGTCTGTCCAGATTCTTCCGCCTTAGTGAAGAGGACTCCCAAGAGGTTGGGTAGTTCTCCCCACTTTCAGCTGGAGGGGACACGTGTCAGACCTGACACCCTTGGCGTGGTTTTCCCCTATCTTTTTTGCCTCTGCCTCCTGTATTTTTGATGCTGTGCTGGATTTAGTTTTTGCTGGTTTAGATGCTTTAGACACTCTGCCACTGCTGATCAGTGCCAGAGTGTAAGTGCTCCCTATGGAAATAATCATATTAGTTGGATGTACCTGATTGGCATATTTGTATCACCACGAAGTCCCTAGTAAAGTGCACTGGATGTGCCAGGGCTGGTGATGACAGATGCTACTAGTGGGCCTGCAGCACTGATTGTGCCACCCACATGAGTAGCCCTAAAATGGTGTCTCAGGCCTGCCACCGAAGTGCCTGTGTGCAGTCAGTGAACTGCCATGTCCTCCTGGCCAGTGTCCCCACTGTCTGGGCCTAACCCTTCCCTTTATGTACACATTGGTCACTCCTATGGAAGGCTCAAGTTACCCCCCTGGGCAGGGTGCAGTGTATAGGAAAGGTAGAGCATGTACTAGTGCAGGTAACATGCTCTGGTAGTGAACAGCAGCCGTTTTGTGTGCTCACTGCTGCAAGGTTATCTTGCTCCATGGACTAACATGGGGAGGCTGGTCCCAATGGATACCAGCCTATCTTCCCACAGGAACAAGATGGGACATAAGTGATTGATATCCCTGAACTCAGAATTTAATAACACATCTTTTAGGAAAGGTTGTTTTTAAATTATGTGTTTGAGAACAGTACTTTTAGAAAGTGGCTGTTCTCTTGTCCAACCTTTCTGTGTGCCTGGGCCTGCTTGTGGATTGACTGTCTGGTTTGAGGGTGACAGGGACTGGGGAGCCCCCAGGAGGTTGTCTGAGTCAGCCCGTGATTGAATGACCGCATCTGCAACTAGAGTGGTGGGAGGAGATAGCACCTGGGAGTGAATAGGACTGTGCCTGCCTGCCACAATGCTGGCTCCACCTCCTGCTGGGCGGCTGTCGCCTCTGCCCCTCACACTGAAAGGAAGGAAGAAGCCATGAAGCCAAAGGGCTCCAGCAACACCCAGAACTGGTTTAGACTGGGCTTAGGGCCCACTTGCACAAAGACGTCAAAGACTTTTTGGGGTATAAGAGAAGGACCCCTGACAACAGATTTTCAGATTCTACAATCAAGAGGAAGCTCTGCCAGAAGAAGGACCGCTGAAGGAACTAAAGGAAGACTGCCTTGCTGTGTGCTCTAAGGGCTGACCTGTTCTGCTGTTCAACTGAAGGAGAGAAGAAGAGGGGCTTGCTGTGTGCTGTGACCCTGCCTGCTTGTAACTACAAGGACTTTGCTGTGTGCGGTGTCTCTGCAAGAATCTCCAAGGGCCTGAGAAGAGCTGGCCTCCTGTCCTGGAACCCAGGGTTAAAAGGTTCCCAAGCATTTCCAAAACGCTGAGAAGATTGTGCTGTGGTTGCTCCCAGTGCGTTATTTGAACTGCTGATGGTGTGGAAGGATCGATGTGCTCATCGGCACATAATTGAGGGTGGCCGGAGGCTTGTTGTGCCTGCCTACGTGAGGAATCACCCCCAAACGATCTGGTGGCCTTGTGAGTGGCCTAACCTCGATCTGTGCCCAAAAACCGCCGTGCCGCTTTTCACCGCCGCTGCCCGGGGCCTACGATCATCAGAGCCCTTGGCCGGGGATCGCGGAGAAAGATCGAAGCATCTGCGCTCCCATTGGCGGAGAGCGACGAGCCTCCTCAGTGACGCCGCGCTGGGATTGGCCCCAGCCCCGCCGCGTCATAGGCAGAGCCGCGCAGCGATTGGCTGAGGCGTCAGCATCATCAGAGGCTCGTCCCGAGAGCCGCACTGCCATTGGCTGACTCCCGGGTGTCTGCGGAGGCTCGTCTGCAGAGCCGCGACCGGATTGGAAGAACCTGCGGGGGAGCCACGCACGAGGCCGAAGAGAGACCCGTCCTCGCCGAGAGAGCAACGCGTGTATCCATTGCCCCCGGCCTGTCGTCCCAGTAAAGAAGTGCCAGGTTAGCTCCCAGCCGCTCGCTGGATTGTCAAAAGCGGGCGGAGAGCTGACGGGACCGGCCGGGGCTATGTTGAAGGCTCCTCTCACGCTGAGGTTTTCCATTGGGGAGCAAGACGGTGAGGCGCCTTTGTAGGGCTTGCGTAGGGATAGCGAGGTGCTGATTTTGATCGTACCGCCCTGTTAAACGCTCCAGCAAGATTTGTAGAGACTTGAGACTGTTTTTAAGTATTTAACCATTAAGAATACGTGCAACCATTAAGAATATGTGCAACCATCCTGTAACGGACCTTTTTTACCTTGCTAAACTAGATAAAGCTATATTTTTATATACTTACCTGTGTGGTCTACATTTGTGGAGTACTCTTGAATCATTGTATGTGTTGTGTGCAACTATTAACGCATTGCCTTGGGGATAAGCCTGTCTGCTCGTGCCAAGCTACCTAGGGGGTGAGCAGGGGTTGTCTACATTGTGTATCGCTTCACCCTGACTAGAAGTGAGGGTGCCTACTTGGTCAAAGGTACTTACCTCTGCCAATTGGAGACCCCCAGTTCTAACATTGTTGGACAGCGGTGAGGATTTTGAACTAAGTATTTGCACTTTACCTGCAGTGATTTTGTGTACACCACTAGTCTAGTTTAGCAGCCACATATTGCACCTATTTTTTTTGGTGAATCCTATTTTTGGAAGCATCATGTCTCTAAAAGGAGCAAGCGAAGGAGTAGAATTGGAATTTGAGATTCAGGAGTTGCTCACATATAAAAAGGAGCAACTGAAGCAATTCTGCAAACAGCTTGGATGCCCAGTGAAGGGCAGCGCAAACAAGGAAGAGCTACAAAAAGCTCTAAGGGCCTGGTGGGAGGACAAACATGTTGAGTCGGAGGATGTTACTGGAGAGAGGGATGCACAGGAGATTGGTTTTGAATCCCAGGATTTACCAGTGAATAGGCCAGCTTCTAGGGCTGGCAGCAACCATTCGAGTAGGGGCCTTTCTCCAGAGGAGCTGGAGGAAAATCAGAGGGTTAGGGCCCATGAGATTGAGCTTTTTAAACTCAAGGCTCAAGCAGAAGAGAGAAAGTTACGCCTTGACAGTGAGAAGAAGGCGGAGGAGAGAAGGAGTGCTCTCGCTTTGGAGGAGAAGAAACTCCAGTTGGCTCATGAGTTGAGTCTGAGGGAGCTGGACCTTAAAGCTAAACAAGGGGAGTCCAGTTCTAATGGTGGCAGCGCACTGCCAGTGTAGGCGGGTAAAGTATACATACCCAAAGATTTGGTGCAGAATTATCAGAGGGGTGAGGATATCTATGCATGGTTTAGATCATATGAGCTTGCCTTGAAGATGAATGAAGTGCCTGAGAAGAGTTGGGGGGCAGGTTTGTGGAAGCATTTTGAGGCCTCTGGGAGGGATGTCTTGGCACCCTTAGAAGCAGCAGGTACCTTAACCTATCCCGCTATGAAGGAGGCTTTATGCCTCAGGTATGGGCTTACTCCAGAACAGTACCACCAGAAGTTTAGGAACTTCAAGAAACTTGATTCTAGTACCTGGGTGGAGTGTGTGAGTATGTACACGCGTGCACTGGAAAGTTGGATAAAGGGCAGCAAAGTAACTGATTATGTGGGGTTGTGTCACTTGATTAGTTCGGAGCACTTGAGTAGCCTATGTGTTCCAGAGCTGCGCCAGCATCTTTTAGATAGCAAGTTAACTGAACCCAGTGAGCTTGCCAAGAAGGCGGACCGCTGGACTAGCACCAGGGTCCACAAGGGGGTGGTAAATGCCCCAGCCAAGGGGGGACAGGGTCCCCAGCAGAAGGGTGGGGAAGACAAGGGTAACAGTAAGCAGTTCTCTAAAGGGCCCCAAACTAAGTCCAAGGAGAGGGAGTCCCAACCCCCCACGCCTAAGAGGTCTTGGCCCCATAAGGGCAGACAGGACAACAGAACTCAGCCTACTTGCTATGCATGTAGAGAGGTGGGGTACATTGCCCCTAAATGCCCCCAACAAACCCCCAGCACCCACTGGTGCTCCAACCCCAGGGTTAGCCAGTGTAGTTTTGGGAGGTGATTTGATTTCCAGTGGGGAGGAGGGATTAGCAGTGATGACCCTTGTCTCTTTAGGAGACCAAGAGATGATCCAGGAAACCTTGCTTCCCGCTAACACTAAAAAATACGGGCAGAAGGTGACCATCAATCGAAAGGAGATAGAGGCTCTGAGAGACACAGGGGCCAGCGTGACATCTGTGAGGTGTCAGTGGGTGTCTGAAGAGCAGATCATTCCCAATGTACTCCGTCCTGTGGTGGCAGCTGACAGTTCAGTGAACCTCTGCAAGTTGGCATGTGTTCCTTTTGAATGGGGGGGAGTCTTTGGTCTTTTGGAAGTTGTTGTCAGTGATGCCTTGCCTGTAGACTGTCTATTAGATAACGACCTGGAGAGTTCTCCATGGAAGGATGTAGAGCACAGAACTCATTTGGAGATGTTGGGCTTGCCTGCGTGGATCTGTGTGACCACACGTGCTATGGCAGCCAGTAAGGGTGAATCAGCAGCACTGGAGCCTGGAACAATGGCCCAGGGACCTGCCAAGAGAGGAAGAGGCAGGGGGCGTGGGAAACCAGCCCCCGCAGTTCCCACGGTCCAGGAAGAAGCAGAACCTGAGGGGGATGCCCTGGAACCTACAGGGGAGCAGGTGGCCGAACTGGGGGAAATACCTGAGCTGACCCATTGGCAGCAAGAGGGTGGTCCCTCCAGGGAGGAATTCTGCCAAGCGCAGAAGGAATGCCCTTCCCTCATTGGTGTGCAGCAGCAGGCTGCAGATCAGGCAGTAGGCCTAGGGTCCAAGGAGCATTTTATTTACTGGGAAGATGACTTAATTTATAGTGAGCCTAAGTTTGCTGAGCACGGTGCAGCCCGTGTGCTGGTGGTACCCGAGCGCTTCAGGAACTTCCTAATGGGTCTGGCTCATGACGTACCTCTCGCATGACATCTGGGGCAAGACAAGACCTATCACAGGCTTGTCACCCACTTTTACTGGCCCCAGATGAAGAAGCACGTCAATGCCTTTTGTAAGTCTTGCCAAACATGTCAGGCCAGTGGCAAAAGCGGAGGGAAGTGCCTGGCACCCCTCCAGCCCTTTCCTGTGGTGAGCACCCCTTTTGAGTGGGTGGGCATCGACATCGTGGGGCCCCTGGACCCCAAGACGGCCTTAGGCAACAGGTTTATCCTGGTCCTGGTGGACCATGCCACCCGGTACCCGGAAGCAGTCCCTCTCAGGACAATCACAGCCCCCGTGGTGGGCCGTGCATTGATGGGGATCTTTTCCCGAGTGGGGTTCCCCAGAGAGGTGGTCTCCAACCGGGGTACAAACTTCATCTCTAGGTACATAAAGTCTCTGTGGGAGGAGTGTGGGGTGACATACAAGTTCAACACTCCTTACCACCCTCAAGGAAATGGGTTGGTTGAAAGGTTCAACCGCACCCTAAAAGGCATGACTATGGGCCTAAAAGAACCCATGAGACGGAAGTGGGACGTCTTGTTACCATGCCTGTTGTTTGCCTACAGGGAGGTGCCTCAGAAATCCTTAGGGTTCAGTCCCTTTGAATTACTGTATGGCCACCCTGTCAGAGGACCTCTCACTCTGGTGAAGGAGGGATGGGAGAAATCCCGTGGGAAAACCCCCAGGATGTGTTCAGCTATGTGCTGGCCATCCGCAACCAGACAAAGCGCTTCAGGAAGCTCGCTCAAGAGAACCTGGAGGCTAACCAGGAGGAAATGAAAAGATGGTAGAACCAGAATACCACTCTGGTTGATTTCCACCCTGGTCAGAAAGTGTGGGTGATGGCGCCGGTGGAGCCTTGTGCGCTCCGTGACAAATGGAGACCATATGAGGTGGTAGAGCGCAAGAGCGAAGTTACCTACCTGGTTAACATGAAGACTCCCAGGCAGCCCCTGAGAGTGTTGCATGGGAACCGCCTCAAACCCCACTTTGAGAGGTCTGAAGTGACTATGCTCATGGCTACAGATGCTGGAGGGGAAGAGGATAGTGATCCTCTCCCTGACCTCCTGGCAGCCAAGGAGCAGGACGGGTCAGTGGATGGTGTGGTACTCTAGCCCACCCTGACCCAAGAACAGCAAAGGGACTGTCGCCAGGTCTTCGGTCAGTTCGCCTCCCTGTTCTCCCTGACCCCAGGTGTCACCAACTGGTGCGTCCACGATGTGGACACTGGAGATAGTCTGCCTGTGAAGCAAAAGTTTTACAGGGTGGCTGACAAGGTCAGAGCCAGCACCAAGGAAGAATTTTCCAAGATGTTGGTGCTTGGGGTAATTGAGCCCTCCAGCAGCCCCTGGGCTAGCCCAGTGGTCTTAGTACCTAAGAAAGCTGCTACACCCGGTGGCCCCCCAGAACTCCGGTTCTGCGTGGACTACCGTGGGCTCAATGAGGTCACTAAAACTGACGCACACCCCATCCCCAGAGCTGATAAGCTCGTGTATCGGTTGGGAGCTGCCCAATACCTCAGCACCTTTGATTTGAGTTCAGGGTACTGGCAGATTGCCTTAACTGAGGGGGCCAAGGAGAGGTCAGCATTTTCAACACCAGAGGGGCACTTCCAGTTCCGCGTCATGCCCTTTGGGTTGAAAAATGCCCCAGCCACATTCCAGAGACTGGTCAACCAGGTACTGGCCGGGCTGGAGCAATTCAGCGCCGCATACCTGGATGACATTGCTTTGTTCAGCTCCACTTGGGAGGAACACCTGCAACACCTCTGCGAAGTGTTGAAGGCCCTGCAGAAGGCAGGCCTCACTATCAAGGCCAGTAAGTGCCAGATAGGGCAGGGATCAGTAGTGTACTTGGGACACCAGGTGGGGAGCGGCCAGGTGGCGCCCCTACAGGCAAACATTGATACCATTCTGGCTTGGGAACCCCCCAAGACCCAGACAGAGGTGAGAGCCTTCCTAGGCCTCACCGGGTATTACAGACGGTTCGTCAAAGGATATGGCACCATTGTTGCCCCTTTGACAGAACTAACCTCTAGAAATCAGCCCAGGAAAGTGAATTGGACCGAGGCCTGTCAAACTGCTTTTGATGCCCTGAAAACTGCCATGTGCACAGCACCGGTGCTTAAGACACCTGACTTTTCCAGTGAGTTTATAGTGCAGACAGACGGTTCAGAGCAAGGCGTGGGAGCAGTACTCTCACAGATCAACAACGAGGGCGGAGACCAACCTGTAGCTTTCATTAGTAGGAGGCTACTCCCCAAGGAACAGAGATGGAGTGCGATTGAAAGGGAAGCTTTTGCTGTGGTCTGGGCTCTGAAGAAGCTGAGGCCCTACCTGTTTGGAACTCACTTCCGTGTTCAGACCGACCACAGGCCCCTCAGATGGTTAATGCAGATGAGGGGTGAGAACCCAAAACTGTTGAGGTGGTCCATCTCCCTACAGGGAATGGACTTTACGGTGGAACACCGCCCTGGTACAGAACACGCCAACGCTGATGGTCTGTCCAGATTCTTCCGCCTTTGTGAAGAGGACTCCCAAGAGGTTGGGTAGTTCTTCCCACTTTCAGCTGGAGGGGACACGTGTCAGACCTGACACCCTTGGCGTGGTTTTCCCATATCTTTTTTGCCTCTGCCTCCTGTATTTTTGATGCTGTGCTGGATTTAGTTTTTGCTGGTTTAGATGCTTTGGACACTCTGCCACTGCTGATCAGTGCCAGAGTGTAAGTGCTCCCTATGGAAATTATCATATTGATTGGATGTACCTGATTGGCATATTTGTATCACCACGAAGTCCCTAGTAAAGTGCACTGGATGTGCAAGGGCTGGTGATGACAGATGCTACTAGTGGGCCTGCAGCACTGATTGTGCCACCCACATGAGTAGCCCTAAAATGGTGTCTCAGGCCTGCCACCGCAGTGCCTGTGTGCAGTCAGTGAACTGCCATGTCCTCCTGGCTAGTGTCCGCACTGGCTGGGCCTAACCCTTCCCTTTATGTACACATTGGTCACCCCTATGGAAGGCTCAAGGTACCCCCCTGGGCAGGGTGCAGTGTATGGGAAAGGTAGAGCATGTACTAGTGCAGGTAACATGCTCTGGTAGTGAACAGTAGCCGTTTTGTGTGCTCACTGCTGCAAGGTTATCTTGCTCCATAGACTAACATGGGGGAGGCTGGTCCCAATGGATACCAGCCTATCTTCCCACAGGAACAAGATGGGACATAAGTGATTGATATCCCTGAACTCAGAATTTATTAACACATCTTTTAGGAAAGGTTGTTTTTAAATTCTGTGTTTGAGAACAGTACTTTTAGAAAGTGGCTGTTCTCTTGTCTAACCTTTCTGTGTGCCTGGGCCTGCTTGAGGATTGCCTGTCTGGTTTGAGGGTGACAGAGGCTGGGGAGCCCCCAGGAGGTTGTCTGAGTCAGCCCGTGGTTGAATGACTGCATCTGCAACTAGAGTGGTGGGAGGAGATAGCACCTGGGAGTGAATAGGGCTGTGTCTGCCTGTCACAATGCTGGCTCCACCTCCTGCTGGGCGGCTGTAGCCTCTGCCCCTCACACTGAAAGGAAGAAAGAAGCCAGGAAGCCCAAGGGCTCCAGCAACACCCAGAACTGGTTTAGACCGGGGTCAGGGCCCACTTGCACAAAGACTTCAAAGACTTTTTGGGGTATAAGAGAAGGACCCCTGACAACAGATTTTCAGATTTTACAATAAAGAGGAACCTCTGCCAGAAGAAGGACCGCTGAAGGAACTAAAGGAAGATTGCCTTGCTGTGTGCTCTAAGGGCTGACCTGTTCTGCTGTTCAACTGAAGGAGAGAAGAAGAGGGTCTTTGCTGTGTGCTGTGACCCTGCCTGCTTGTAAATACAAGGACTTTGCGGTGTGCTGTGTTTCTGCAAGAATCCCCAAGGGCCTGAGAAGAGCTGGCCTCATGTCCTGGAACCCAGGGTTAAAAGGTTCCCAAGCATTTCCAAAACGCTGAGAAGATCGTGCTGTGGTTGCTCCCAGTGCGTGATTTGAACTGCTGATCGTGTGGAAGGATCGATGTGCTCATCGGCACATAATTGAGGGTGGCCGGAGGCTTGTTGTGCCTGCCTACGTGAGGAATCACCCCCAAACGATCTGGTGGCCTTGTGAGTGGCCTAACCACAATCTGTGCCCAAAAACCGCCGTGCCGCTTTTCACCGCCGCTGCCCGGGGCCCACGATCATCAGAGCCCTTGGCGGAGAGCGACGAGCCCCCTCAGTGACGCCGCGCTGGGATTGGCCCCAGCCCCGCCGCGTCATCGGCAGAGCCGCGCAGCGATTGGCTGAGGCGTCAGCATCATCAGAGGCTCGTCCCGAGAGCCGCACTGCCATTGGCTGACTCCCGGGTGTCTGCGGAGGCTAGTCTGCAGAGCCGCGACCGGATTGGAAGAACCTTTGGGGGAGCCGCGCACAAGGCCGAAGAGAGACCCGTTCTCGCCGAGGGAGCAACGCGTGTATCCATCGCCCCTGGCCCGTCGTCCCAGTAAAGAAGTGCCAGGTTAGCTCCCAGCCTCTCTCTGGATTGTCGAGAGCGGGCGGAGAGCTGACGGGACCGGCCGGGGCTATGTTGAAGGCTCCTCTCACGCTGAGGTTTTCCGTTGGGGAGCAAGACGGTGAGGCGCCCTTGTAGGGCTTGCGTAGGGATAGCTAGGTGCTGATTTTGATCGTACCGCCCTGTTGAACGCTCCAGCGAGATTTGTAGAGACTTGAGACTGTTTTTAAGTAATTAACCATTAAGAATACGTGCAACCATTAAGAATACGTGCAACCATTAAGAATAAGTGCATCCATCCTGTAACGGACCTTTTTTACCTTGCTAAACTAGATAAAGCTATATTTTTATATACTTACCTGTGTGGTCTACATTTGTGGAGTACTCTTGAATCATTGTATGTGTTGAGTGCAACCATTAACGCATTGCCTTGGGGATAAGCCTGTCTGCTCGTGCCAAGCTACCTAGGGGGTGAGCAGGGGTTGTCTACAATGTGTATCCCTTCACCCTGACTAGAAGTGAGGGTCCCTACTTGGTCAAAGGTACTTACCTCTGCCAATTGGAGACCCCCAGTTCTAACAGGTACCATTTTTATCAGGAGACTTTGGGGAACCCTGGGTGGGTGGAAGTTTGTGGATCCATGCAGATTCCAGAACTTTCCATCACAGAAATGTGAGAAAGATGTTTTTTTTTTTTTTACAAGGTTTGAGGTTTGAAAGAGATCTGGGTAACATAACCTAGTGAGAGCCACACAAGTCACCACATCCTGGATTCCCTTGGGTGTCTAGTTTTCAAAAATGTATAGGTTTGCTAGGTTTACTTAGGTACCAGCTCATCTAGGGTCCAAAATCCGCAGCAAGTCACATTGCCAAAAAAGGTAAGTATTGACTGAAAACATGCGATGTTTCCAGGTTGCGTTTTTGGCCGTTTCCTGTTGCTTGCACTAGGCCTTCCTACACAAGTGTGGTACCATTTTTATCGGGAGTCTTGGGGAAATGCTTGGTTAGTGAAAGTTTGTTGCTCCCGTTGAATTCCAGAACTTTCCATCACAGAAATGTGAGGAAATTGTGTTTGGTTTTTGACTAAGTTTAGGATATGCAAGTGATTCTGGGCAACAGAACCTGGTGAGAGGCACGCACGTCACCCCATCTTGGATTTCCCTTGGTGTCTAGTTTTCAAAAATGTACAGTTTTACTATGTTTCCCCAGGTGCCGACTGATGCTCGGACGCAAAATTCACAGGTAGGCACAGTGTGAAAAAAAGTCAGTACCTAGTGGGGGATGTATGACCTTACAACGCATGCTATTACAAAGCATGCCTTTACGAAGCAAGTTTTACAACGCCAGTCGTTACAACGACTTGCGTTGGGGGGCGCTGGATAGTGAATAGTTTAATTTACTATTCCAACTCCAGTCCCTGTGGATAGTAGGGAAGGTGTTGGAAACTATGCCCTATCCTAGAGCGCCCCCCCAGCGCAAGATGTTGTAAAAGTTGCATTGTAATGGTTGCGTCGTAAAGGTACTTCGTTGTAAAAGTTGCGTTGTAAAGGATGTTCTCCCCTAGTGGGCCTCTGCCGCCCGGGGAGTGGGGAATCAGGGGCTATTGCCCCGATATTCCCCCAAGGGGGGCAAAAAGATTGTTGCTATTTTGGGGGGATGGAGGCATTGGTATGCCCACACTAGGCAGCCCCCACCCCTACGCATAAAAAAGCCAGCATAATCACTGGTGCCTAGTGGGCTCTCTGCCCCCCCCGGGCAGATCAGAGGCTACTTCCCCATCTGCCTCCTGGGGGGCAGAAAGACTGTGGCATCTTTTTTTGGGGGTGGGGGCATTGGAATACCCATTCTGGGCAGCCCCCGAACCCTGAATTGCGAAATAAATGTATCGCTGGTGCCTAGTGGACTTTCTGTCCCTTGAGGGGGCAGATAAAGGGCTATTGCCTCATCTGCCTCCCGGGGAAGGCAGAAAAACCATGGCAAATTTTATGAGGTAGGGGCATTGGCATGCCTTTTCTGAGAAGCCCCAACCCCTACTTATAAAAAGTAACAATAATCCATGGTGCCTAGTGGGTTTTCTGACCTGCCGGGGGCAGATTAGGGGCTACTGTCCCCATCTGCCTCCGGGGGGGGGGTGGAGGGGGGGGCTGAAAGACTGTGGCATTGTTTCGGGGGGTGGGGAGATTGGCATGCCCATTCTGGGCAGTCCCAACCCCGAACTTTGAAAAACAAATCTCTGGTGCCTAGTAGTAAGGAGATATTGCCCCATCTGCCTCCAGGGGGGAGAAAGACTGTAGCAATTCTTTTTTGGGGTGGGGGTATTGGCAAGTCCATTCTGGGCAGCCCCTACACATATGTATAAAAAATATACCTGGTGCCTAGAAGGCTTTCTGCCTCTGCGGGGGCAGATCAGGGGCTATTGCCCCCATCAGCCTCCTGGGGGGACAGAAAGTCTTTTGCTATTTTTGGCAAAAGGCTGGACTGTTCCGATGAGGCACAGGGTCAAGACAGATTTGGATATGGCCAGGTCTAAACTGGGGTGGCATGGTGATGTGATGTGATGTGAAGAGGCACTTATATAGCGCGCTACCACTCCAAGGAGTATCTTGGCGCTTCGAATCCTTGTTACAGTAAGCAGCGGAATATCCATGGCAAAACTACCAGTCTACGGGGGGGATCAGATTAACGCTAAACATCCAGAATCTGATAAGGAATATATCCATGTTTTTATTAGTTTTCTGAAGTTCTGCTCTGTTGCAGATTGACGCAGGGACGGAGGTAGTTTGTTCCATGCCCTGGCGCCAATAACTGCTAAGGATTTTCCTCCTCTAGTCATCATCCTAAACCTGGGAACTTGGAGCAAGTTTGCAGTGGAGGACCTGAGTGCCCGTGACGGATGGTATTGTTTAAAGTGCTTACGCAGATACAGTGGGCCTTGATGGTGGAAGGCTCTGTATGTGATGGTGAGAACCTTAAACAGGATGCGCTTATGTACTGGGAGCCAGTGTAAGGCATCCAAGGCTGCAGAGGCCGAGGACTTTCTAGGCAGTCTAAGGACTAACCTAGCAGCTGCGTGCTGGACCATTTGAAGTCTGTGCAGGGCTGATTTATTTAGCCCTGCATACAGACTGTTACAACAATACAGCCTGGATGTTATTAGTGCTACGGCAACCGTGCGTCTGGCACTCAGAGGAAGAAGGTCAAAGAACTTTCTGAGACCTCTATTGATGTTAAAACATACCCCTGCTACTTCTTTGGCTTGTTGGTTAAAAGACAAAGTATTGTCAAATTTAATGCTCAGGTTTCGTGCTGCATTAATAGTTTTTGGGGGGGCTTCTAATTTTTTGGGCCACCAATCTTGCGGAGAAAAACAGTTGTTAGGGCCAAAAGGCCCGATCTCTGTTTTAGCAGAATTACATTTTAAGTGGTTGCGTGTCATCCACTTAAAAGTTGCTGACAAGCATTCTCTTAATGTCAGTTCCGCATTGGAATGATTTTTGTCCAATGTCAGAACCAACTGGGTGTCATCCACATAGGCAATTGTGCTGATGTTAAAAGAAGAAATTAGTTTTAACAGGGGGACCATATAAAGGTTAAACAAAGTGGGGCTCAAGCTTGAGCCCTGCGGAACCCCTGTTCTCATAGTTTTTTCGTCAGAGCAGAAATTGCCCAGCATAACGGTCTGACGCCTATGCGCCAGGTAGTTTTTAAACCATTCGAGCACGGTTCCTGCTATGCCTGCATTAGCAAGGTGATGTAAAAGGATAGCATGGGAAACCGTGTCGAATGCTGCAGAGAGATCTAATAGGATCAGGACAGCCATCTTTCCCTGATCCAGTGCAGCACGAATGGTTTCAGTGGATGACAGAAGTGCAGATTCTGTGGAATGGTGGGTCCTAAAACCTGCTTGACATGAATGCAAGATGTCATTTTCTTCTAGAAATGCTGTCAGTTGTTTGTTGACATACGATTCTGTGATTTTGCAAATAGCAGGAAGAAGGGAAATGGGACCTAAATTAGACAGGGTTGTAGGATCCTGTAGAGCCTTCTTTTACAGTGGTCTCACTGCCGCCACCTTCCATTGTGGGGAAATCTCCCATGATTGGAGGGACGAATTGATGATGGAATTAATGCAGGGGTTGACCTCGTCGATTATAGATTTAAGCAATACAGGGGGGCAGGGGTCGAAAGGAGATCCTGATTTAAGGGCGGATATTCCCTGAAGGGAATCTTCTAAGCTAATATAGCTGAAGCTTACCCATTTGGGTTGATGCAAAATCATATCCGTTTCATCCCCAGGCTTTTCTTTCTCAAATTGGGGGAAGTCTTTAGTAAGGGTGTCTATTTTATGGGTGAAATAGTTGGCTATATCATTGCACAAAGTCTGGAAAGGAGGGATCTCTTGGGTTAGAAATTTGGGCTTAGTGAAGCAATTAACGATTTTAAAAAATTTATTTTTGTTTGTTGTTCGATGCTTCAATGCGGGCGGTAAAATACTTGGTTTTTGCAGTTTTGATGGAGGCATGATATGATCTCCTGGCACTCTTATATATCTCCTTTGCTTTATTCTCATAGCTCCGACGCCATTTTCGTTCTAAAAGTCTAACTTCCACTAGTTGTTCTTTAAGTTTGTCTGAGAACCAAGGGGCGGATAGTCTCCTTTTCCCTATGGTACCAGTTCTTTCTGGATTTCTGATCTTATTCCCAATCTCTGTCACCCATCTCTCAAACCTCTGATAGTCTGTCGTGGTGTTCCCTGAGAGAGTTGGTTTACTCTCCTTGGCCCATCTACCAAGGTCAGGGTGTTCCATAATTTTCCCCCAACTAGGTAGGGTTTTCCCCTTACTTTCTACCTCCTTAGTAGTAATTTTATTCCCCTTTAATTCAATATTGAATTCGATATAGTAGTGGTCCGTCCAAACTTGTGGTACGGGGCCCTTTACCATCATTCCATCTAAGTTGGAACCAATGCAATCGAGGGTATGCCCCGCCTCATTAGTTGCCTCTAACGTCCTTAGCATAAGTCCCAACACCTGCAACGTTTCTTTGAAACAAAAGAATGATGGATTTAACCCAGATCTCCTGACTGGGGTGAATGTTTTGATTTGTTCTGCATTCCGTCCATCAATTGTGTGTATTTTGCTTTCTCGCCCTAAGTGCGCCAGGTATGCCCAGACGTGGGTCCTGGTCTCACTGTGCCACTGGAATCAAGCTATCCTGGCTGAAGAGGGGTGAAACCCCGAAACTTTTCCTAGAATGCTTGTTTCCAGTCCAGGGAGGACCTGGCCTGGCAGTTCGGGCTGGACTGTTCCCATTAGGTGCAGGGTGCAGGGTCTACACTGATTTGCATATGGTTGGGTCCAAACTGGAATGGCATGGTAAGCAAAAAAAACAATGGATTTAGGCCCAGATCTCTGTACTGGGATGAATGTATGACATTGCTTTGCATTCTGTCCATCAATTGTTTTTTTGCATTTGTCACCTCGAGTGGGACGGGTATGCCCAGACATAAGTCCCGTGCTCTCCATGCCACTGGAGTCAAGCTATCCTTGCTGAAGAGGGCTGAAAGCCCAAAACCGGTCCTAGGATGCTTGTTTCCAGTCCAGGGAGGACCTGGCCTGGCAGTTCGGGCTGGACTGTTCCCATTGGGTGCAGGGTCAAGACTGATTTGCATATGGTTGGGTCCAAACTGGAATGGCATGGTGAGCAAAAAAACGATGGATTTAGTCCCAGATCTCTGTACTAGGGTGAATGTATGACATTGTTCTGCATTCTGTCCATCAATTTTTCTTTTTGCATTCGTCACCCCAAGTGGGATGGGTATGCTCAGATGTGAGTCGTGTGCTCTACATTCCTCTGGAGTCAAGCTATCCTGGCTGATGAGGGCTGAAAGCCCGAAACTGTCCTAGGATGCTTGTTTCCAGTCCAGGGAGGACCTGGCCTGGCAGTTTGGGCTGGACTGTTACCATTGGGTGCAGGGTCAAGACTGATTTGCATATGGTTGGGTCCAAACTGGAATGGCATGATGAGCAAAAAAACGATGGATGTAGGCCCAGATCTCTGTACTGGGGTGAATGTAGGACATTGTTCTTCATTCTGTCTATCAATAGTTCTTTTTGCATTCATCACCCCGAGTTGGATGGGTATGCTCAGACCTGATTCCCGTGCTCTTCATGCCACTGGGGTCAAGCTATATTCCTGGCTCATGAGGGCTGAATGCCTGAAACCGGTCCTAGGATGCTTGTTTCAAGTCCAGGGAGGACCTGGCCTGGCAGTTTGGGCTGGAATGTTCCCATTGGGTGTAAGGTCAGGACTGATTTGCATATGGCTGGGTCCAAACTGGATTGCAAGGGGAGCAAACAAACTATGGATTTAGGCCCAGGTCTCTGTACTTGGGTGAATGTATGACATTGTTCTCCATTCTGTCCATCAAATGTTCTTTTTGCATTTGTCACCCCGAGTGGGACGGTAATGCTCAGACATGAGCTTGTGCTCTCCATGCCACTGGGGTCGAGCTATCCTGGCTGATGAGAGCTAAATGCCTGAAACCGGTCCTAGGATGCTTGTTTCCAGTCCAGGGAGGACCTGGCCTGGCAGTTTGGGCTGGACTGTTACCATTGGGTGCAGGGTCAAGACTGGTTTGCATATGGTTGGGTCCAAACTGGAATGGCCTGGTGAGCAAAAAACGATGGATTTAGGCCAAGATCTCTGTACTGGGGTGAATGTATGACATTGTTCTGCATTCTGTCCATCAATTGTTCTTTTTGCATTTGTCACCCAAAGTGGGACGGGTATGCTCAGACGTGAGTCCTGTGCTTTCCTTGCCATTGGGGTCAAGCTATCCTGGATGATGAGGGCTGAAAGCCCGAAACCCGTCCTAGGACGCTTGTTTCCAGTCCAGGGAGGACCTGGCCTGGCAGTTTGGGCTGGACTGCTCCCATTGGGTGCTGGTCAAGACTGATTTGCATATGGTTGGGTCCAAACTGGAATGGCATGGTGAGAAAAAAAACTATGGATTTAGGCCAAAATCTCTGTACTGGGGTGAATGTATGACATTGTTCTGCATTCTGTCCATCAATTGTTCTTTTTGCATTCATTACCCCGAGTGGGACGGAGATGCTCAGCCGTAAGTCCGGTGCTCTCCATGCCACTGGAGTCAAGCTATCCTGGCTATTGAGGGCTGAAAGCCCGAAACCGTTCCTAGGATGCAAGTTTCCAATCCAGGGAGGACCTGGCCTCGCAGTTCGGCCTGGACTGTTGCCATTATGTGCTCCAAACTGGAATGGCATCGTGAGCCAAAAACGATGGATTTAGGCCCAGATCTCTGTACTGGGGTGACTGTATGACATTGTTCTGCATTCTCTCCATCAGTTGTTCTTTTGCATTTGTCACCCCGAGTGGTACGGGTATGCTCAGACGTGAGTTCCGTGCTCTCCATGCCACTGGGGTCAAACTGTCCTGGCTGATGAGGGCTGAAACCCAAATCTGGTCCTAGGATGCTTGTTTCCAGTCCAGGGAGGACCTGGCCTGGCATTTCAGGCTGGACTGTTCCCATTGGGTGCAGGTCAAGACTGATTTGCATATGGTTGGGTCAAATCCTGGAATGGCATGTTAAGCAAAAAACAATGGATTTAGGCCCAGATCTCTGTACTGGGGTGGATATATGACATTGTTCTGCATTCTGTCCATCAATTGTTCTTTTTGCATTCGTCACCCCGAGTGGGACGGGTATGCTCAGACATGAGTCCCTTGCTATCCATGCCACTGGGGCCAAGCTATCCTGGCTGATGAGGGCTGAATGCCTGAAACTGGTCCTAGGATGCTTGTTTCCAGTCCAGAGAATAAGTGGCCTGGCAGTTCGGGCTGGACTGTTCCCATTGGGTGCGGGTCAAGACTGATTTGCATATGGTTGGATCCAAACTGGAATGGCATTGTGAGAAAAAAAACTATGGATTTAGGCCCAGATCTCTGTACTGGGTTGAATGTATGACATTGTTCTTCAATTGTTCTTTTTGCATTCGTCACCCCGAGTTGGACGGGTATGCTCAGACGTTATTCCCGTGCTCTCCATGCCACTGGAGTCAAGCTATCCTGGCTGATGAGGGCTGAAAGCCCGAAACCGGTCCTAGAATGCTTGTTTCAGGTCCAGGGAGGACCTGGCTTCGCAGTTCGGCCTGGAGTGTTCCCATTGGGTGCAGGGTCAAGACTGATTTGCACATGGTTGGGTCCAAACTGGAATGGCATGGTGAGCAAAAAAACTATGGATTTAGGCGCAGATTTTTGTCCTGGGGTGAATGTATGATATTGTTCTGCATTCTGTCCATCGATTGTTCTTTTTGCATTTGTCACCTAGAGTGGGACTGGTATGCTCAGACGTGAGTCCCGTGCTCTCCATGCCACTGTAGTAAAGCTATCCTGGCTGATGAGGGCTGAAAGCCCGAAACCGGTCCTAGGATGCTTGTTTCCAGTCCAAGGAGGACATGGCCTGGCAGTTCGGGCTGATCTGTTACCATTGGGTGCGAGTCAAGACTGATTTGCATATGGTTGGGTCCAAACTGCAACGGCATGGTGAGCAAAAAACTATGGATTTAGGCCCAGATCTCTGTACTGGGGTGAATGTATGACATTGTTCTTCATTCTGTTCATCAATTGTTCTTTTTGCATTCGTCACCCCGAGTTGGATGGGTATACTCAGACGTGATTCCCGTGCTCTCCATGCCACTGGAGTCAAGCTATCCTGGCTGATGAGGGCTGAAAGCCCGAAACTGGTCCTAGAATGCTTGTTTCAGGTCCAGGGAGGACCTGGCCTCGCAGTTCGGCCTGGAGTGTTCCCATTGGGTGCAGGGTCAAGACTGATTTGCATATGGTTGGCTCCAAACTAGAATGGCATTGTGAGCCAAAAAACCATGGATTGAGGCCAAGATGTCTGTACTGGGGAAAATGTATGACATTGTTCTGCATTCTGTCCATCAATTGATCTTTTTGCATTTGTCACCCTGAGTGGGATTGATATGCTCAGACGTGAGTCCCATGTTCTCCATGCCACTGGGGTCAAACTATCCTGGCTGATGAGGGCTGAAAGCCCGAAACCGGTCCTAGGATGCTTGTTTCCTGTCCAGGAAGGACTTGGCCTGGCAGTTCGGGATGGACTGTTCCCATTGGGTGCAAGGTCAAGACTGATTTGCATATGGTTGGGTCCGAACTGGAATGGCATGATGAGCAATAAAACGATGGATTTAGGCCCAGATCTCTGTACTGGGGTGAATGTATCACACTGTTCTGCATTCTGTCCATCAATTGCCCTTTTTGCCTTGATCTCCACATCATGCACATTCACCCTCCGATCTGTCTTACAAGGATTGAAACGTGCTTTTTCGCTTTGCACGGAGATCTGTGCAGCAGGTGTACAACCCACTGTGCTATATGCATTTGTGACAACTGTCTGCATCCCAGGGACTCCGAGTCTTTCCATGCCATTCCTCTCATTTTTGAGTCATGTGTTTGGAGCCGGCAGTGTGGGGGAGAGGGGCTAAAGAAAGTGGTGCTCTTCTTTCATGTCAGTAAGGAACCATTAACAAGATGCGTAAGGCCAACAAATGCCATGCATGCCAGAAGAAAACACGTCCCATCTATGAAATCAGAAGTGTCAAAGCATATTTCAGACTGCTTATAAAATCATGCTATCTTTTACTTCCCTTAGCCTCCCTCCCTTTGTCCCAACTTACCCCACCCCATGAATTCTCACATTCAGTTTAGCAACTGAATAGCTGATTTAGTGAGGGGACAATGGGGAACTGTGTGTTCACAGGCTGTTCACTGCACTGTAACAGGACGTGACCTGTGGACACAAAAGGGCTGCCTATTAGGATCAGCAATGTGAAGATGGGAATGGAGAAGGGGGGAGTAGGCCGAACACGGGGGGAGGGGGGTCTTGCGCCTAAACCTGGTCTCTTCAGGTAAGTTTGTTAGGATGGGAGATACTTGATGTGGTTGGCTTTAAGGGCCTCTTTCCTAATGTTATTTGCCTAATAAACCATATACAAATAAAGGGCATTAGGCAATGAGGGTTCCTGGCCCGAGGTAGCCCCGTCCCCTGATCATTATGAGTCTGAGCTGCTGACCACGGATTAGTCACTGTAAAATGGGAATGGAAGGGAACGACTCAACAATTCAGCGCTATGTTTGTCACTTAGGACAAACAGGCCCTGTTTACCTTTTCTCCTTCACAAAAACTGCAATTACCAGAATGCATTGGATAGACAATTTCACAGTTGGCAGTAGGGGGAAAATCGATAAGATCAGCAAACCTAACAGATTCACAGATGCCAAGAGCCTAATATCTTTGCTGGAGTCATATATGATGCTATCAGTGGCGTGGTTGATTGTGTGATGCTTCTGGTGGCGCAATTTATGATTTAATGAGTGTAGAAAGTGGTGGTGAAATGTCCGTTGGAGTGGGATGGGGCTCGGGAATGATTACAATATTTCCAGCTGAATCAAGAAGTACCGATTGTAATGGGGGTTGTAGTGTTTACTTCATTTACAAAATAAGCGCTTGAACATCTCCTTCGGTGTACTAAGCACTATAGAAAGAATTAAAACACAATACAAGTCCCAGCCTGGTCTGTTTGCGGTCAGATGAGCAGGAACTCACAGGCCGAGCACAGAAGCCAGAGTTGGGGGCTGAGTCGAGGGGCTGCTGCAAGGGGGCACCAGTCTTTTATGGTCTGGTACTTACCTAGGTCCCCTCTCACCCCTACCCTCTGCCCCTGGGTCTAGTATGGCACCCCCTCCACCCCCCAGGCGCACAGGATTGGGGAAACCACACCAGTTTGTTGTAAGTTTTTGGAATAGGGTGGAGTGACCACCCCGGGCCGTATTTATTAAAAAATAAAAACAATATTAAAAAACTTTTATTTTTAGACAAAATTACACAGAAAGTACAGATACATTGGTAGACATGTGTTGCAAGAGCTATCCTTAACACAATCTAATACAGAAGCCACTCCTACCTTAAATCTAACAATGCATGATATTACTTTCTGCGTGTCCCTTCTAGAGCCTTCGGCAAAGTCAACGTCTGGCAGCTTCTCCCCCCACCTTTTTGTCCCAGGGACTACAACTACTACTCCCGGAGTAGGTTTGCGCAGGGGGTACAGCTTATCGGACGGAGATGTTTCCCCCGGGCCCCCCTACGCCCTGGCCTTGACTCCATTTGGGGGCTGCAGACTTGCTGCACATGCGCGTACAGGGGTGGCCCCAGGCCCACTGGGAAGGATACTCCCCCGGCCCCCGCACCCCGACAGCCTACTTACCAGCTGTCTCTGCCCCCGGAGTTACATGATGCTGACCGCTAAGACCGCAGACTAGGCTTACCACTGTTGACCTTACCGCCTGACCAGAGACACCTAAATACGACAATAACTAATTACCACAACTACTTCATATTTTAATGTACATTATTACAATTCAAGACTACAAACTGTAAAAAGAAAAACATATTAGTAAGCAAATTTCGATCCATAATTAAATTCACAATCTATGTATTACATCACATTCAATGTTCCAACCTGCAAATAAAACCATTAGCACGCTAATCAATATTCATATGATACTAAATAACTTCGCAGAGAACTCCTGCTTTAGGGGATGGAGGGTGGACAAAATTGGTTAACGGGCCTGGTGTCGCCCGTGGACGTCGATCAGAGGGGGCACTCGGAGCAAAGAGGTTGCTCTGCCCGCCGGCTCGCCCTTTTAAGGGTTGTGCCTCTGGGATTCGCCCGGGCAGGCGGAAGTGACATTGTAACCCGGAAGCACTTCAAGTGCTTCCGGGTCACCCCAGGTAAAGCGGGCGCCTATTGGCTGCCGCTCTGGGCTAGGGTCCGTGTCCTTGCTGACGCGGACCCCCCCCCCTTGAATGTAAAGTCCGGGGACCAGGGCGACCGCCGTAATGGTGGCCCGTCCCAGGCTGTTCCGTGCCTTTTCCATATGGTTGGGTACTTACCTAGGTCCCCTCTCACCCCTACCCTCTGCCCCTGGTTCTAGGATGGCACCCCTCCATCCCCCAGGTGCACAGGATTGGGGAAACCACACCAGTTTGTTGTAAGTTTTTGGAATAGGGGGGAGTGAAATAAAAACAATATTCAAAAACTTTCATTTTTAGACAAAATTACGCAGAAAGTACAGATACATTGGTAGACACATGTTGCAAGAGCTATCCTTAACCCAATCTAATACAGAAGGCACTCCTACCTTAAATCTAACAATGCATGATATTACTTTCTGCGTGTCCCTTCTAGAGCCTACGGCAAAGTCAACGTCTGGCAGCTTCTCCCTCCCACCTTTTTGTCCCAGGGACTACAACTACTACTCCCGGAGTAGGTTTGCGCAGGGGGTACAGCTTATCGGACGGAGATGTTTCCCCCGGGCCCCCCATACGCCCTGGCCTTGACTCCATTAGGGGACTGCAGACTTGCTGCGCATGCTCGTTCATGAGTGGCCCCAGGCCCACTGGGAAGGATACTCCCCCGGCCCCCGCACCCCGACAGCCTACTTACCAGCTGTCACTACCCCCGGAGTTACATGATGCTAACCGCTAAGACCGCAGACTAGGCTTACCACTGTTGACCTTACCGCCACAGGCCAGCATAGTTGACCGACTATCTGGCCCCCCTCCTCCACTAGGAAGGTCCTGCACTATGTTTCAAACCCTCCAGCCAAGATATGATGTCCTCCATAAAGGCACCGTTCCCTTTATGTGAGAGGTGCACCCCGTCCTGCAGAAAAAACTGATCACCCCTGATGTACCTGTGCGTCATGGTCCTCAACCTAGGAGTCCTAAATAATTTATAAAATTTGTTGTTGAGCCGCTTTACCACGTGATTCAATGCCCTGACTGATTCACCACCCCTCCACTGGAACCTGGGTATCATGTGAGACCAAGCTATGATGGACTGGGGACATTGCTTCGCTAGCCACCCAACTTCTGTAAGTAATTCTTCAACTAATACTCTTCTACCTAAGTTGGCTAGATTGTTGCCTCCTAAGTGCAGGATCCAGATTGCTGGTGGTCCCGAGCTTGTGCACAAAGCATGGTTCACCAGCTCCCTGAATTGTCCCACGCACAAACCACCTCGACTCACAATGGATATTTTTGCTCCTAACTTTGTCACCCTATCTTTGACAGATCCTGTAAAGAAAGTCTTCAGACGGCGAACATATGAGTGTCCTATCATCCAAATTTCTTGTTTCTTCTGGTGCGAAGAGTAAACTTGCATCACCGTGCTGTTGTCTTCGCTGTTAACAGCCGCCTCTTGAATGGACGCACGCCTCTCCCCTGAGTCACAGGGTGAAGAAGCTGCAAGCAATTAGAAAGAAAGGCAGGGTCAGTGCATCGCCACGCCGGCAATTCCTGCAATGACTACAACAACGTCAATTATGACTTAATTCTGTGACAACAAACGCTCCCCTCACTCTTGAGTCACAAGGATAAGGGTCTCTAATTGGGTCTAAATGCTCATTAAGACCTTGATTTTAAAGCATGTGCAGCCGCACATACGTTTTGTAGCAGTCAGAAGACCACCTGCCGATCTTCTTGACACGTTTCCCCTGAGACCCCTTGCCGCAACTTCAGTGGCTGCACCTATTCTGAAGGAGTGCGTCCCTAAATCACTGGAGTCTAACCTCGCCGCTTCTAGTGCCTTGAGCATAACTCTCTTGAACTGAAATACTGTCAGTGGTGTTCCGTCCTCATGTGTAAAGAATGGTCCACCTACACTTTGCGCCCTCAGGGCCATGAAAGCCTCTAACCTAGTGACCGGGCAACATGCGGCGTTCCCTGCCCTGTGCAAGACTACGCAATCCCCCTGACTTCTTGGTCGGTTTTTGATTTGGCTATGGAGATCCTCACTGAACCCTCACCTAGCTTCACATGCCCTGCCTGGAGTCCCCCCAGCCAATCCTGCTTATTCCTTGCGGCTAACTCCCCTACCCTGAAGGCACCGTAAAATGCTAAGCAGAAAGCAGCCTGGAAAAGCACCGCCTCCCCAGGAGATGTACAGACCTGCGGTCGGGCCACCACTATCCTCCCCAGGGTTTCTAGACCAACAGGCCAGCTGAAATCCGACTGGCTCCCTTGTAAACGTTGCCACCCCCTCAGGACCTGGCGTATCACAAAATGCTTGGTGGGGTCGCCCTTCCCATATAATTTGGCAAAACAAGAGATTGCTGTTACATGTCTCCTTGCTGCCGCCACTGAGCGGCCCTGTTCCCACATGAAGGCGAGGTACCCCACTACCGAATCATGGTCCAGCCATTTGTCAACCCACTGATCCCCCAGAAAAAGACGAAAAGAACCAAACGCCCCTTTGTAAGCACTCCTTGTTCTAGGCGCTAGGCTTGTAGCCACGAGGTGCGATACTCTGGGGCACCAAGTTGCCAGAGTCGTTCTGGGAAAGGTGTCGGGTGGACCGCTGCCTCTGGGATATGTGTCTTGAATGCCTGCATTTTGAAACGAGACAATGCGTCAGCTGCGTGATTCAGCACCCCAGGAACATGTTTTGCTCTGAACAATACATTCAACTTCATGCACTGCAACACTATCTCCTTCAGTAAACGGAGCAACATCCCGCATTTTGCTGACTGATTATGTATGCATTCAACCACTGCCATGTTATCAGACCAAAAAATGACAGATCGGTCCCTCAATGCCTCTGCCCAGACGACCAAAGCCACTAGGTTTGGGAAGAACTCGAGAAAGCTTATGTTACTGGTGAGCCCTGAACTTTTTCACCATTCAGGCCAGTGTTCCGCCACCCAGTCGTTCCCCAGGATGGCACCGAAACCTTCGCTGCCTGCAGCGTCAGTCATCAAACCCAGCTCAGAGTTGGACACGAGCGGACTGGGCCAAACTACTTTGCCATTAAAGTCCCTCAGGAAAGCCCTCCATATCTGCATATCCTCCCTGACCTCTCTGGACAATCTGGTGTGATGATGGTTCTCTTTGAGGCCGGACATGGCGTGAGCAATAGTGCGGGGAAAAGGGGCGCGCCATTGGAATGATGCGTAACGCAAAGTTCAACTGGCCCACCACTCGCTGCAACTGGTGTAGGTTCACTTTCTCTCTGTCAAGGCAGAATTCCAGGGCGAGCCCAAATTCCCTGACCTTGTCACTTGGTAGCCTGGACACCCCTTGAATAGAATCTAATTCAATTCCCAAGAATTAAATGGTGGTAGTTGGACCCACCCTCTTATCGGGAGCCAACGGTACCCCAAATTCCCGCATGAGTGTGCAAACTTCCTGCAGTGCTGCCCTACATTCATTAGAGCCTGGTGTCCCCAAAATGAGGAAGTCATCCAGATAATGGAGGACCCACTGGTGCCCTGACTTCTTCCTGAAAGCCCATTCTAGAAAGGAACTGAATTTTTCAAAATAAGCGCATGACACAGAGCAGCCCATAGGCATACACATGTCAACATAGTTCTTGCCCTCAAACTGGAAACCTAGGAGGTGATAATCATCTGGGTGAACTGGCAGTAGACGGAACGCTGATTCAATGTCAGACTTTGCCAGCATTGCCCCTTGCCCTAAGCTTCTCCGCATGGTTACAGCCTGGTCAAAAGAGGCGTACTTTACGCTACACAGAGTGTCTGCGATGGCATCATTCCCAGAACTGCCCCTAGGTGCGGAGAGGTTGTGGATCAATCTGAACTCCCCGGGTACCTTTTTTGGTACCACCCCTAGAGGTGAGCACACAAAATTTGGCATCGGGACATGCTCAAATGGTCCAGCCACCCTTCCTAGGTTCAATTCCTTTTGAATTTTTGCCCTTGCTATGTCCATATTGGATCTAACAGACATCTGATTCCTAAAGTGTGTAACCCCGCTGTGCCCTTGTGCTGGTATCCTGAAACCTTCAACAAGACCTGATCTGATGACCCTTGCTGATTCAGCACAATTGTACTGCTCCAGCCAAGGTATCATTGCCCCGACGTTCACAGGAGATCTAGCCGTACCTAACCGTCCCTTACTGATCCTGTTTTCTACCCCCTTTGTCTCTTGCTTTTTTGTTGCACTTGGATTCAGGGTGAGAGGCATTACCGCAATACCCGCAGGAGTGTTTAAACGTACACGTTTGTTATAGTTAAAGCAAACCCCTTTCTTTCCGCCTGTTCCAGTTTTGGCCGTACTTCCCCCCGCGTTCCCAGCGGGGCCTGCCTTAAAGGGCTGAAACCGCGGAGTGTCTGTGACCGGTCCCCTCATGCCCTCTGGCGAAACCACCACCAGGTGTTTGAGATGTAGGAACATGTCTGTCTGATCCCACCTCAAAGATGCATCCTGAGCCTTTGCCCTCCTAAAATCTTTATCATAATCCTTCCACCCGTCGCCGCATTTGGCTGCGTGGGCGAGAGTAATCCTATTTTGGTAAATTGCCATCTGCGGGCCTACTTCTGGGAAACGTTCAAGCATGACGGACATGTATGTGGAGAACCCCTGAATCCAGTTCGCCAGGTTCTCCTCAACCCTGTACTTTAATAAGATGGTGGGCCATTCCCTAGGGTGTGTCCACTCCTTATTTTTTCTAGCCTCTTCCCTTTCAGCCTCATCAATCAGGAGAAAAAACATATTAACGTATTCCCCCTTCCATATTTTTTCTTTCATCTCCTTAGATAGATGCCGCCCCAATTGCTCCCTCCCTGAGCAAATTTCCCCACCCCGAGTGGCGTCAATTGCTGATTTGTACCTGACGGTGCTGTCGCATCAGCTTTCTTGTGCGCCTCCAGCTCCTTCGTGCTGCTGCTTGAGCCTGGAATGCCCTCGCCCCCGGAGGCCGACACTGCGTCCGGAAGTGCTGCCCCCTGAACGACGCTGTTAGCGAGAGGTATCGTGGCGCCTGTGACGCATTCCCAACCGGTAATGCCGGCACCTCCTTCGATTTCCCGGGCCCTAGCTCTGCCAGCAATTTCTTTGCCCTTTCAACCACATCAACCCCCCTGCAGAAGCCCCTGCAGCATGAGACCAATTCCCTACAGTCTCCAGCCACGGCAATACTGCTGCCAGGCTAGCGGTAATATCTGGCTGCGTGGAGATGGTAGGTGTTGCCCCATCGACCACTTGCCCCCCAGGAATGGCAGCCTGCTCCTCTCCGTGTGGGGGCGCTCCCGGTCCTCCATGTCCCTCACCTGCGTCTGAGGAAATTATTTGGACCGGAGGCAGTGGTGTGTTTGCATTCCCCCCTCTCCCTTTACTACTGGGCTTACGCCTGCTCTGTTTCGGTGGTGGGGGAGAATAGTTCCTTGGCGGAACCACAGTCCTTCTGTGCCTCCCCGCTGTTGCTTCCGGCCCTTCCACCTTGTCCTGTAACCTGTTAAGGGTCTGCCCCATGGCCTGCATTTGTTGCATTAAGGTCTCCAGCATCACCTCGGTGTGAGAACGCTTGCTGGGCCGCCGTGCCTTATGGGCCATGGAGTGGACTGACGTCGTAAAAAGCGCCTAGCCATGCGCCACCTGACCACGCATGAATTCTCCCTCAGGAGACGGTTACACCGGTTACCTTTACGCTGTAGCGTGCCTCAGTCAACCTCTGCAGTCACGCAACCAGAGCCAAGACCCACTGGCTAGCCCAGTAGGCTCAGGTGAGCCACCCGCTCAAACCCTCTATGGCTCCCAGAAGCGATGGACTGCTGGCTAACCGAGGCCGCCTGTGGATCCTCCAGTGATCGCCAACACTGCACAGGGAAGAAGAGTGACATCCACCCCAGCCTTGTGTTGTCGCTGAAAGGAAAATAATAAACAGCAGTTTCGCAGCGCTGCCTTACACCAGCTTGCCAAAGGCCCAAAAGTAAATGGCGTGCCCACAGTCACAGTAGAGACCTTCTCCCCTTTTATGTCCTTAATTCCACTGGCTGTGCCCAACTGTCCAGGTTACTCACTCGCTCCTCGCGGCACACAACCAATGAATCCAACAAAACCAGGTAAAACACCAGCCTAGACACTACTCCAGATGCCTAGCTATGGGATGCAGCCCCCCTAAGCTTCAATGCACAAATCAAACGCTGAGTGCTGGTACACTGATTGCCCTGATTTACTTTTAAACAAAGGCCCCCCCACTTTGAGCCCCCTCACCCTCTGCAGCCACACGATCGGCGAGAGAAGTGCACTTAAAGCCCCCCAAATTCGCAGGGCGGGGCCCAGAAGCAGCCGCGGCCCGCAGGCGCTACCGGGGATAGCTGCAACAGCCCGCCAAACCTGAAATCACCCGCCAGCAGATCCGCGACCCGTCGCTGTTATTCAGCTGTCTCCGCCTCTTGGTCTTGTAAGGCGCGCACGCTGAAATCTGCAGGAAGAAAGGACACGAGGTTGCGTGAGCCACCCTTCGGTCACGCAGCTCCTCCGACGCTCCCCCGATGATCAGTAGTCTCCGCTCCTTGCCTAGTACGACGCGCACGCTATAACCTGTAGTGAGATAAAACACAGGGTTGCGTGCTTCCAGAAGTTGTGCTGCTCCCCCAACGAAGCTCCAGGAACCACCAACAATTTCCGGCCCACCAAACCGGTCCGGGTCCCTGCCTCCGATGACCCCCGATTGCCGTGACGCTTCCAAGGAATCCCCACCTGAAAAATAAAAACAAAATTGGTTAACGGGCCTGGCGTCGCCCGTGGACGTCGATCTGAGGGGGCACTCGGAGCAAAGAGGTTGCTCTGCCCGCCGGCTCACCCTTTTAAGGGTTATGCCTCCAGGATTCGCACGGGCAGGCGGAAGTGACGTTGTAACCCGGAAGCACTTCAAGTGCTTCCGGGTCACCCCAGGGAAAGTGGGCGCCTATTGGCTGCCGCTCTGGGGTAGGGTCCGCGTCATTGCTGACGCGGACCCCCCTTGAATGTAAAGTCCCATGCTGTTCCGTGCCTTTAACACCATCCCAGACAGTGATCAAACACCCACTTCCTCGTGCCTTCTAAACAGTAACAAGACTACAGTGAAGCAATAATTTTTCACTATCGAAACCCATGACTTCATGGATGTGCACAAACCTAATGGGCACGGGCTAGGTGAAGGAGAAGAAATGGATGGGTGGATGGCGGGAGAGAAGTAACAGAAATGTAAGCAGGTGGGGGATATGAATACGGATGGGGGCACAGAGACGGGAGGAAAAAGAAGACAGCATTTGCAAATCAATACAAGTTTAAGCTATTGGCATTGAAAAATGACAATGCATTTTAGTTATGTTTGAAAACCAAAACATAAATAAAAGGCATTGTCATTTACAATACCATAATGGATGGATCTCTGCTTGGGGATTGCCCCCCTGGGGTGATCTTCAAGCAGGGATCCACTAAGGAAGGGTACCATTGGAAAGGGGAGAGTCTCCCCTTTCCAACAATACCTCTCCCAAATGTTTCGATGCTCGGGGGGCTGAGCTAGCCCCACGAGAACCGAAATAATGAAACTGAAAATACGTTTCAGTTTCATTTTCGGTGCAATATTGTCAACGCTCCATGCGCACGATTGTCATTGCATTGGAAATAATAAAAAAACGGTCTTGAGAAGTTGGGGATGCTCTTCCCCACCTCCCGAGGACAAAAAAAAGGAAATCCCTCTGCTGTCTGCAACAGAGGGATTTTGTGCTCCTGTACACATGACGGAATGGTTCCGCAATGATCACTGGAACCATTCCGCCATAAGCACCAAAAGGGTTAACTAGAGTATTGTTTTATTTTTATAATTTGTATATGTTACAAGAGTGGTATATTGGGTTTATAGGTGAAAAGGATGGGGAAACCTTTAAAATATATTTGCGCCAATTTTATTTTGTAATTTGGTGTATGAGTGATAATATTTTTTTGCAATTTAAAATTTTATATTTCCTGACAAAATATTTGTTGATATATTATTAACTAATTAATTGTAATCTCTTTCTGTTCTGTAAAATTGCTTTTTTTCTTATTTTTTAACATTTACTTCATCATTTTGATTGATTTATACATAATGGGGCCTATTATGATGTCGACACCATCTCGGCACTGGGACCGACCGACCTCCGGTCGCCAGTCTCGACCTCCTGATTAGGAGCAACCAAACACTGTTGGGTCGCATTTCAACATTTCCCTATGGGAGCATGTATTATGGCCGTAACCGGTCGTAGTACATGCTCCCATAGGGAAAGGGGAGGTTGTGTTAATCCCTTCACTCGTGGCAGGCACCTCAAGGTTCAGGGATTAACAGGTAGGCACCCTAGGTGACCCCTCAGCCCCAACCGGAGGCTGCGCACACAAGAGGGCCCTGCTTGGTGCCCCCAAACACGCTTTCCAACAGGCTTTCCATGTCATAAATGCCAGTAGGGAAGCCCGTGCATCGTGACTGCCCTTTGGGATTACGGGTTGGCCTCCAACTGGCCAATGGGCTTCTTGAGCCAATAGGAAGCCAGCCAGAATAACCGGCCAGTTTAGTTTCCGACCGTTAGCATTGTAATGAGGCGGTCAGAAAGTAAACCGAGATGCGGTCCGGAAAGGCGCCAACTGTTGATCGAAGCCTTTCTGGGCTGCATCGTAATTGGCCCCACTGTGTTAGAAAATGTTTGCAAATTTCATCACATTCATGTTGCCAAAATATTTTTCCACAACTTTTTGTTTGTTATAATTTGGTTGAACTTTTTTATTTACAGTTTAATGTCAAATTGTACTGCTTAATTTTAAAGTGTTACAAAAGGGGGTGGTGATGGACGGAGCATCTGAACCAATCAAACACTCACACCCAGTCAAAAGATCTGGGTTTAATCCATCACCGTTCTTTAGCCCACTCTGCCACCCCAGTTCAGACATGGCTATATGCAAATCAGTCTGACCCTGTGCCTCATGGGAACAGTCCAGCCCGAACTGCCAAGCCATGCCTTCCCTGGACCGGAAACAAGCCTCCGAGGACCGGTTTCTGGTATTACAGCCGTCTTCAGCCCGGCTTGCTTGAATCCAGTGGCAAAGTGAGCAAGGGACTAACGTCTGAGCATACCCTGCCACACTTATCGCGACCAAAAGCGGTACAAAAGGGGGTGGTGATGGACGGAGCATCTGAACCAATCAAACACTCACACCCAGTCAAAAGATCTGGGTTTAATCCATCACCGTTCTTTAGCCCACTCTGCCACCCCAGTTCAGACATGGCTATATGCAAATCAGTCTGACCCTGTGCCTCATGTGAACAGTCCAGCCCGAACTGCCAAGCCATGCCTTCCCTGGACCGGAAACAAGCCTCCGAGGACCGGTTTCTGGCATTACAGCCGTCTGCAGCCCGGCTTGCTTGAATCCAGTGGCAAAGTGAGCAATGGACTCACGTCTGAGCATACCCTGCCACACTTATGTCGGCCAAAAGCGGTACAAAAGGGGGTGGTGATGGACGGAGCATCTGAACCAATCAAACACTCACACCCAGTCAAAAGATCTGGGTTTAATCCATCACCGTTCTTTAGCCGACTCTGCCACCCCAGTTCAGACATGGCTATATGCAAATCAGTCTGACCCTGTGCCTCATGGGAACAGTCCAGCCCGAACTGCCAAGCCATGCCTTCCCTGGACCGGAAACAAGCCTCCGAGGACTGGTTTCTGGCATTACAGCCATCTTCAGCCCGGCTTGCTTGAATCCAGTGGCAAAGTGAGCAATGGAGTCACGTCTGAGCATACCCTGCCACACTTATGGCGGCCAAAAGTGGTACAAAAGGGGGTGGTGATGGACGGAGCATCTGAACCAATCAAACACTCACACCCAGTCAAAAGATCTGGGTTTAATCCATCACCGTTCTTTAGCCCACTCTGCCACCCCAGTTCAGACATGGCTATATGCAAATCAGTCTGACCCTGTGCCTCATGGGAACAGTCCAGCCCGAACTGCCAAGCCATGCCTTCCCTGGACCGGAAACAAGCCTCCGAGGACTGGTTTCTGGCATTACAGCCGTCTTCAGCCCGGCTTGCTTGAATCCAGTGGCAAAGTGAGCAAGGGACTCACGTCTGAGCATACCCTGCCACACTTATGGCGGCCAAAAGTGGTACAAAAGGGGGTGGTGATGGACGGAGCATCTGAACCAATCAAACACTCACACCCAGTCAAAAGATCTGGGTTTAATCCATCACGGCTCTTTAGCCCACTCTGCCACCCCAGTTCAGACATGGCTATATGCAAATCAGTCTGACCCTGCACCTCATGGGAACAGGCTCTCCACACCACTGGAGTCAAGCTATCCAGGCTGATGAAGGCTGATAGCCAGAAACCGGTCCTTGGATGCTTGTTTCCGGTCTGGGAAAGACATGGCTTGGTAGTTCGGACTGGACTGTTCCCATGAGGCACAGGGTCAGAGCTGATTTGCATATAGCCAGTGTCTAACCCAGGGTGGTGTGGAGTGCAAAAAAACGATGGATTTAGGCCCAGATCCTTGTACTGGGATGAATGTATGACATTGTTCTACATTCTGTCCATCAACTGTGTTTTTTGTAATTTTAAAGTGTAGTAATATTATTATGTAAAAGTTATTACATGTTAATATTTCTTTTCAAGTTTGTAAAAAATTTAATTTCGAAATATGTTATCATATATATATTTAGAATTATATATTTTAAGTTTAAAACAATGTCAACTTTTAAAGATAATATTAATTTATAATGTACAGCTTTTAATTATTCATAATTTATTATTGTCATTTTTAACATTTGATTTCAAGTAATCATAATTTATAGGATTAGCTCATTAAGGGGTCAATTTGGATGGCGGGTGGATCGCCACCGCCCATCTGGGGGTGGTGATCCGCCCGCCATTTGCAACCGCCCGCATACCATTTCCCCCCTGCCAAATTACGATTGCGGTGGGGACCCCCGGAAAAGGGCTCCAATATGGTGGTGGTGTCTGCAAGACACCGCCATCCATTTTAGGATGAGCGGAGGTGCAGGCCATTCCATGGCAGAGACTCTGCCATGGAAAGCCAGGCGGAGTATACTTACGGGGGCCCCTTGCAGACCCCCATGGGTTGGGGTTGCACAATGGGGGGTATCCATGGTACCCCCTCCATTTGCATGCACAACATGTCATGCATATATTGCATTGTGGCGGGTGCTGCTTACAGCACTGCTCACCACAATGCAATATATGCGGGATACCACCGTTACGGTGGCATCCTAATTTCCATGGGGGGACTGCCACACCTATGGCGGTTGGTCCCGTTTTCCGGTACGGTGGCAGGCGGACAAAGTCCACCCACCATCGTACTAGGCCCCTAAATTAGTTTCTCGGTGTGTTCTAGAAAAAATACATCATAGATTTTTGAAAATATAGGTTTACTGTTAAGCTATTTTTCCAAAAAGTCAATGGAAAAATATTTCTTTTAATTCATGGTTTCAGTATAATGTTCTTTTTTCTTTTAAGTTGGTTGTATTTTGTTTATATATTTAGTTGTTCATAGTGCTTTTATTTAAATATGTCTAGTCACAAATTTTTCACATATTTTTTACATTTAATAAATAAACATATATTTTCTTATTACATGAATGAATGTGATTGTATGTTTTTTGTTTTTGTTTTATGAAGACATTTTTTTTATTTATACAAAATATTTATGTTTATTTAGGATTCCATATTTAATATGAACTTTGGGGGGAGTTTTATTTATGGTGTTATACACCTGTAAAAAATGACTGCCATAGTTTCCTAAATCTTCCCATAAATTGCTGAAATTAAAGTAAGAATAGTGCATTAAAATTATTTAGGGCTTGATTATGACTTTGGTGGTGCATTGCTGGGTCCGCCCCACCGCAGCTGTGCTGCACCGCCAAAGCCGTGGTCAGACCGTTCACCAGAATAGGAGTTTCCTCCTGTCTGGCAAACTTTGTTTTTCAGCTTCCCACAGCGTTGCCCTAAAAATGGGCACTGTAATGGGAACACCAAAAACAGTTCCTGCACAGCATGGACTGAAAAGTCCATGCCATGCAGGAAATGGGGTGTGTCTTCATGCACCCCAGGGCACAGAGACAGAGGCACAAGGAGTCCTGTTGTGTCCCCTTTGCTTTCTCTCCTCCAGGTTTTTCATTAAGGTGGAACCACCATGAGAACCATGGTGGAGAGGAAACTCCTAATATGCTGGCTAGAAACATGGGGGTTCCGCCAAACATATTGATGCCTACAAACAGCCGTAACACCACCAGGGAATGGCGGTTCCCTGGTGGCTGCAGTGGGGCAATAGTATTTTGACTGCCCTAATTGTTATAGCACTCATAATCGAGCCCTCAGTGACTAAAACATTCCCATAAATGGCACAGATTGGAGTGTGAATAGTAACTGTAACCCCCTTAGTGTCCAAAACCTTGCACTATATGGCCTAGATTGGAGTGAGATTAAGAAATATCACCTTCAGTTTTCAGCACCTTCTTCTAAATGGCTTAGATTGGAGTGGGGATAGTTAATGTGACCACGTTATTGTCCATCACCTTTACCTAAGTGGCTTAGATTAGAGTGGGAATAGCAAAGGTCACTCCTTTGGTGTCCAAAACCTTACTCTTAGGTCCTGAGTGTGAGTGTTTGGTGGAGTTTTCTGCACCACTGATCTGCCAAAGCTTGCGCCAACAACCAGACTACAACTTTTATGTAGTCTGGCAGGCAGGCAGCATTGCTGTCCCATGGTGGTGCCTCTTCTAAAAAAAGTGGTGCCATTAAAAAAGGAATCAGCACAAGGTTCCTGCACGGCATGGACTCGAAAGTCCATGCCGTGCAGGAACCTATCTGCATGCACCTGAGGGGCACATGTTATGCCCCACTGTGTGCATTCACATATGTTTGAGGCACAGGGGGCCCTACCAGGGTTTTCATGGCAGTGGAACCGCCATGAAAAACCTGGCTGAGATGAAACTTTTAATATGCTTGGCAGTCCCATCAAGCATCCTGCTGCCTCTGACTACTGCTCCTATGCCAGGAAATGACCGTTCCCTGGCAGAGCCAGCATTCCCAGGGCGGTCCGTCTGCCCGAGTCAAAATCGGGAGGTCAGACCGTCGGTAAGGCAGTGGCTGGATCTTCAATACCACCATGAGTCTGGTGGTCCTCGGACCACCAGACCCGTAATAGGCCCCTAAATGTCTTACACTGTAGTAAAAATAGGAAATGTGACTACTTTAGTGTCCAACAAGTTCCCCTAAGTGGCTTAGAAAGCAGTATGATTAGTAAATATTACCCCTTTCTGTAAATCACTTGGGTTGGATTGGGAATAGAAAGTGTGACCCCTTTAGTGTCCACCACCTTACCTTTGATTGGAGTGGGAATAGTAACTGTGGTCCCTCTAGTGTATAACATTACCCCAAATTTGTTTCAATAGAAGTGGGACTAGTAACTGTAACTGCTTGAATGTATAACATGTTTATTATACTATGTTATATCACAGCTTGAGTATTAGATGGAAACTTTAAGCATTGCATTTTTCACGTACATCATTAATATTGACTTTTTTTTAAAGGACAGTAAGTAACACAAGTTTAGGATTTTTATAAGTTTTTATTAATTTTATATTATATTTAATGTGCATATTTACATTTGTAAACACTTTTTAAAGCATTTAATACAAAGTTTTTATTGTTATTTTTATATAATATGTTTTTAGAATACAAACACAATCTGTTTCATATATTGGCATTTTTTAAACTTATTTAGATTTATGGTGCTTTTTTTAACTACATACCTTTGTTATAGATCCATTTGTAACATGTTTTACATAGTGTAAAAGTATATTATAACTAGTACTGCATTATTTTGTTTGCTGTTTTTATAGTATTATTTTTTTTATAATTTCCAGAAATATTTATATATTTTTAATGCCTTTATTGATTTTTTTACATATTTTATAACATTGTTACACATTTTTAAAGATTTTTTACGATAGTATTTTTTTTGTTTTCCACTAGTGGCCATTTTTGTTTAATTATAAGTTTACATGTGTAATCTTTTCCTGCCCGTTTTTATCGGATTTCCTGGTACCAGCTTGTGATTCCCTTTTACCTGCTGCTTATCGTTTGATAAACTACGACCTTTTGTATGTTTTTCTACATAATTGTGGGGGTTGGGCATATGGGTAGAATTTTTCATGGTGGGTGTAGTATAGGTGTTTTATTTTGAGAGTTATTTAGTCATAGTTTGTGTTCTCTCCTTTAGCAACATTGTGTGTTAGACCAACTTAGAGTTTGGTTGTAGTCTTATATTATTTTAGATATTGTCATGATATGTTTTGTGTTTAGTACAGTTGTAATGAAAAGTTTGAAAATAGTGTTCTGAGTGGGTGGGTACTGTATTTTCTTTCAGGTTTATAGACTGGAGGTCATCCTACGAACCTGTGGTTTTTGTGTTTTTTTAAGGAAATTATTTTATTTTCTAGTAAACCAATATTATTATTTTATCTTTCCTTTAATTTTTTTGGTTTCGTGGAACGTTATGGGGTTTTATTGTTTTTTATGGCCTTGGATTGCCTTTATGGATTTACTGTTTACTTTTTTATTTTGCCTTTTTTCCAGCTTGTTTTACTTTATTTTTTCATATTTGGTGCAGTCTATTTTGACAACATGGATATGCATGGAGATCTACAGCTACAGAAATGTAAGCTTAATTTAGTTATTTATTTGTGGGTGGCAAATGTTATATTATATTTTATATGAATATTTGCTGTAATTACAATGTGTTAATTTCCATTTCCATGTACTTGATTCAATCTTGTATTTATTCTAATGTTGTGCATTGTGATTGTTGATGTGCTGATTTGTAATCAGTAAGCATATTATTTTTTAGTCCTTTTCCTATGTAATTGGCTTGTTTTTTTGACCGATCGCTATTCATAAATTAGTTAATTTTTAGTGAAAAATCCTTAAGTAATGGTGGTGTCTACCTTTGTTACGGTTTGTTGGCTAGTGTGTAGGTATCTAGGTGATTTATAATAGGGATTCTGCTATTGATTTTAGGTATAGTACTCCTTTGCTGTTTATAAAAATTCTATCTTTACTTTGTAGCATGTTGTGCATTCTACTGGTTTATTTGCTTCTTTCTGGTTTGGATTACTGATTGCGGCATTCTTAGTTGTTGGTAGCTTTAGTCCTTTTCTAAGGCTTCAATGAATTTATAGTAAGTAGGGTGTGTTCTCTCCAGTGTGGCTTGGAAAGCATTATACCATCCTTCTACTGCATTGTTGGTCTTGGCTTCTTGAGTTATGGTGCTGTCAATGACATTCCACTATGGTATTTTGAGTTTGGGTTGATGTCTGTTTCCAGAGAGGTGTAGTCTGTCAGACTAAGGTACCGATTACAATGTTCGACGGTCAGACTGCTGACCGCTGTTGCGGCGGTCAGGGGATCACCTGACAAGCAGTTGGCGGGTCTGACTGCTGAATCATGATGCCACCGCCTTACTGGTCATCGGAAAAGTGCCCATTTATATTGCGGCTTGTACGGCAGCCCAGGAAATAGTCTGCAGCACAAGCTGCAGTGTAAAAGGGCACTTTGTGCACATCCATGAACTATGGCCAGGCAACATGTGGCACCTGGCACATGGCATATGGATATGTGGAAGGGCACTAGATGTGCACCCAGTGCCATTTAGGAGTGGCCCATGGGGGATGGGGGCTCTGCTTGGGGCCTCCTAAGTCAGTTTCGGACAGCCTTTTCATGGCAGTTGGATCGCCATGAAAAGGCTGTTGGAAACGGACATCCTAATCCCTAGTGCGATGTCCACACAGGCACTCCCTCCATTGCAGGGATAGGATTTGGACCACCACCCTAACAGAATCGTGGATCCTGTTGGAAACAGCAGTATTTCCCTCTGACTGCTGCTCTCCGACTGGCTACATTGTAATGCAGAAGTCAGAACAATGGCCTGCATGTTGGTTGGACCGCCACCGACGGCCTGTCAGTGACGGTCCCACCGACATCATAATTAGGACCCATTATGGGACCAAGAGTCCAAATAAGAGATGTGCGGGCAGAAGGCCAGCCTACAGCAGCGGTGGTCAGGAGAACACTGCCAAGCCAGGGACATCCTAACCCCCTTACAAGGTAGCCGCAGGACTGATGGTGTTACGGCGGCGGTTCCACAGCGGTGGCATGCTTCGGCTCATAGAGAAATCCTGAAGCACATGCTACCACAGTGCAGCACCATTTGCACATCACATGGAAAGTTTCCATGTACACATAGGCATCCAGCCACAGTACCCCTTGGCTAAATATTCTGACCTCAATGGAGAGTCAGTGCAGCTCTTTTTGCATAGGAGTGGCACTGTTGAGAGTATTAGTTGATTACACAAGTCCAGCCACAGCATACAGTACATTTCTCTATAGTAGGAGAACTGTTAGGGAGCTGCTCATAAGCACACCATTGCCTAAATTCAATCTTAATAGACTGCTATTTTTAGAAGTGATGGTCACATCAGCAGCTTGATCTTCTTCAGAACAAACAAGTAGCTATTAGCTGCTTTGTAGCATTTGTTAATGTGTGGGATCATGAACAAGGATGAGGCCAGAGTAATCCCAAACCACAGAAACAGCGGGAGACAGTGAAGGGCCAAAATTAGAGATGTTGAAATTGTTTATCAGGTCTTGGTTAAAAGACTTTTTGAAGTTGGGAGAGAACAGGATCAATGTAATTTTTGTGGCTTTAGTTTGAAGAAGTCAGTGGAAATCCAGGATTGACTATTAAGAAAGACAGAATGAAGAGTGAGGGTGTCAGGAACTGAGGAGCCTTTTGAAGTAAATTTGGAGTTCATCTGCATATTGATGGATGGAGGCACCTGTATCTCAGTGGATTTGGGGGAGAGACTTCATGTAAAGGTTAAAATTTGTGGATGGCAGGATGGAGCCTTAAGGTACACCACATGTAAAGGAAATAGATGGAAAGATGTTGCCATCACTCTCTTCTACTTTTGAGAAGTTTAAGAGAAGGGGTTCTACGTATTTCATATTAGATCTGTTAATTTTGAAATGTTGATCAAGCTGAGGGAGAATTTGCTTATGACTGATAGTATTCAATGCCACTGTGATGTCGAGCATAGCAAGTAGCCATGTGTCGCCAACATCTAATTAAACGGTAAATGTCATCCAGGATTTTTAGTAAGGCAGTCTTGATATTGTGGTCAGTTCTGTAACCAGACTGATGAGCTGTGAGAAGGTTACCCTTATTGATGTGGTGGGTGAGTTGTAGATAATCACATTTTCCCAAAATTCTGCTTCATCAAGGAAGGTTAGAGATAGAGCAGGAATCCGATGGGAGTTCAGGGTCAAGGATGGGCTGTTTAGCAGAGGGGTTATTTGAAAGTGTTTAAGCGAGTCAGGGAAAATCTCTTGGTGGAAGGAAGCATTGCTAATTTTGCTATAAGCCTCTGCAAAGAAAGGAGAAATTCTTGATGATGCTGACTGGTATGATGCAATTGAAGAATGAGATCGGTTTGACATTTTTATTGATTATGGAGAGGACTTCTTGTTGTATGGCTTTGAAGTTGTCCCACAAAGCTGTTGATTTTATATCAAAGGATGCTGAATTGCAGTTGTAATGCATGGTGGTACAGACAGAGAAGATTTTGTTATTGAGGCAGCTCAGGAAATATTTGTGGTTGCTGGGAGCAGGGATAGAAGAGGGTTTGTCAGGAGGAGAAATGTTAACTTGGTTTAACTTGAATATGGATATGGATGTGTGTCAAAACAGTAGTAACTGTCAGTGAAGAGAGATTGATTTGGCAAGGAAGACGCTTTCTTTGTAATCCTTTCTCAGCAATTGGATATTAGTGGAGTATAGGAGACATAGAGAGCCTTTGTTCATTTTCACAACATGGACATGACTTTTTGAGTATACAAGTCTTGAGAGAACCATTGTTTTGATGATCTTTGACAGTGTTGCTTCAGCTTTAGTTCAGTTATTCAAAATGAGTTGCTTTCAGATGAGGTCATTGTAGACGTACATTATGTTGTTGAAGTCAGCATTTTGGAGAAGAGAGTGAGATATTTTATAAATGAGCATGCGGAGGTCCTGAACCGAAAATGTTTGAATGAGAGCTTCCATACTTATCGAGTTAGGTTCTTGGCTGAAGATGTAGAATGAGGAAGAATTAGTGGAACGGAATCAACTTCAGTTGGTTGTCTGCAGAAAATGATGGATAGGTGGAAAGAATGAGGATGACGCTGTGTCCTTCACTGGGGTTAGGATGGTGGAAAGCTGATGCAGATCATGGAGATTAGTGTAGAGATTTATGAATCTGAAGATTTTACATTTCTCATTTCCCCAATCAATGTGTAGACAATTGAAAGAGGCGATGTAAGTGCTGACTTGCATATCAAATTCTACTTTAAGGCTAGGAAGATGTAGGTTAAGGAGATAGAAGTTGGTGGAGGGGGAAGTTTGAATGGACATCCTGAGACCCCCCAAAGTTGAAAAGGATAACATTGGAGGTAATCAAGGGACATTTTTAACATAATTGCAGTGCCAATTTTGATTTTGGACTGGCTACCTTTTAAAATATTGCAATAGTTTTAGGGGACTAGAAAGTCCTAGAATGAAAACGGAAGGGACATTTAACCCCTGGCATGCTCGTGAAGGCACGGAGCCGTCATGCTTCACGGTGGGCGTGTGCGCAGGACCGGCTCTGGCCGTCCAAATCCCGCCCACTCAGTAAACCACCGCACATCGCGAAAATTCACGCCGCATGCAAGGGGTTAATGAGGGTTCAGTGATGCATAGTAAGCCAAGGTCAATAGGACAATGAGATCAGCTTTATCAGCATGAATTAGCATATCTGACATTGTGAAACAGGAAGTTGATCAGGTGTGGTGAGGTGTCAGTGAAGAGTGAAAGGATCATTTGGCAGGTCAGATGGCCAAGTCAGGAGTGTATGGTGGGTGGGCAGAATATGAAACTCCATAAGCGGTAAGGACATGACATCAAGCTCTGACTAGTTGGTAAGGACTGCAAAAGGAAGTACTGGTCAAACCTAGGGCAACAGATGGAAAAAAAGATGAAATAAACGGCACTAAAACAGAAGATTGATCACAGGCAAAGTCTAAAAACTTTAAGAGGTAAATTAGCATGATAGTCATAAAATGAGGAAAGGAGACCATGCGATCTTCAGAAAAATGACAAAAACATTAAATTACTGTTAAATAAAACGCAACATGGCTGGTCCCTGTAGTAATTAAAATATATTAAAATGAATATCAAAAACTAAATAAAAGCAAATAATACAGTTGAGTACACAGGATTGCTCTGGTTGCAGGAGAAATTAATGAATCACAAGGCTCTCTTCACAGGCGCACATGACTCAATCCCATAAAATGCCTAAATGTGACACACTGTACTGTTTGTCAACGCAGAGAAATCGGTTAGAGGTCAAAACACATTTCATACTGGAAGAAGAGACCATTATGAGGCTTCAATTGAGAGGTGGCATTAAAGAGCCATAAAAACTTTATGAATGTTTACTAGAAGATTAACAAAGAAACTCATAAGTATTGAAAGGAGGACAAGAACCCTCTGGAACATTTTTAAGGAAACACAATTACTATTGAACAATATAGAATGAGGACAGGCAACATCTTTATTAGAAAGAGAAATCATGGTATAAATGGAAAAAAAACTTTAACAAAGCACACACCAACATGCTGACATGCTGAAATGTGGTAGTAGGTCAGTGGGAAAACTGAGGATGTGCTGTTTAGAAGTGCTCAGTGCAACCAAATAAAGACTGTGTGAATGACGCTGACTATGACCAAGACAAACATAACAGGAAGCACTGTTCTGGAGGGGAATTAACTGCGGAGGCAATTAAAAACAGGGTAAAGGCCCCAATCAAACTAAAAAAACAATTACAAGAAAAAAAGTGCGGTATACATTTTCCTTTAAAGTAACAGAGTGAAACAAACAAAACCTTTGGGGCCTATTTTATGAGGTATATGAGGCAGGGCAGCACAACAAGTCACTTTGCTGTGCTGCCCTACGTCACAAGGAAAGGGCAGAAATGTGCTGTATTCATCCAATATGGTGCATTCATGTCCTGTTTCCTTCTGCTGACTCTGCTTTGGCAGCCTAGCGCCAATGCAGGCACACTTGTGCCATGTTGCAAGGGTGCCTGTGTTGTAGGCAGGATTCTTTTAGTGCAGAAAGGGGTATCATCCTGCTCAAAAGTAATCCAGAGAGGCGTTTTCTTTTTTTTATGTGTGCTACATTCTGCAGCACACATAGAAAAAGTAAAAGACAAAGAGAAATAAACATATTTCTCCTTGTTACGCCTCTCCTGGGGAGGTGTTTCTTTTTGGCACATTCCCAGGTTTACCAGGTTCTGTGAAGCTGGAAATAGATTAAAAAAACATTGGATTTGCTTGGAACACCTACGCAATGTCCATGGAATGCCTCCCTTTTGCAGAGTAATGCATCACAGTGAATTGCTTTGCGTTGCATTACTCCAAATTTTTAAAGCCATTCAAAGCCACGTAAAGTGGCTTTGCGTGGCTTCAAAAATATACCTTAAGGTTTGCCTCGCTCTTGCACCACGTTGCTTGGTGCAAGAGCAACACAAACTGGGACATAATATGACCAATAATTACAGGAGATGGCAAGTTGCGAATTAAAAATGAATTTAAATAGCACAAAATAACCTACTCCAACAGAGTGATTGGCTTGAATGGTTAGTTCATTCAACCAATCTTCAGCTAGTGAGTAATAAAACAAAATACTCACTCAAATTGTAAATTACGGAAATGGCTAATAACATAATAACAGATATCTGCTCTGTGACCAGTAGTAGAAAATACAAGCAAAAGAGTCACTAGTTTGTTTTATATGACATTGGAATCAAGAAGGTGGATCCAGTTTCAAATCAAAATTAATTCTGTCTGGGAGAGTTCTACTCCTACTTCAACAAATATGCATATTCATAATTTGCTCTGTGTCTTCATGTTTTCTCCGACTGAGCTTTTGGATTACTAGGTATGAACACTGTTAGGTGCATGGACTGAGGCTGAGTCCATGAAGAAAGTTTTTGGGGGAAAGTTTGCCTGACCACTTTATCTGCTTTACTTTATCAATTATTCTTTGATCACTGTAAATTTTCTTTACAGTCTTTTGGCATGAAATTGATGTTGTGTGGGCAGTGACACAGAAATGGTCCTTGAAGGAGAGCTAGGCTGTACAGTGTAAACTTCTTGTCAAGTCGTTAAAGATTTTTCCCTATTGGGTCAATGGATCTTTGTTATCGTGAAGCATTGAAAAGGAGAAAGTATTAACAATACATTTCCAATCTGTGATCCAATATGACTCCATAATAAGGCTCCGGAAGCACTAAATATGGTTAAAGGGTTTTATTTGGATTATCAGCCAATCCAGTAAATATGCAAACGAATAGTAGGTTCAATAAGTACAGCAATACAGCAGATAAGTTAAAATATCTCAGTTGGTTAAGGCGCAGTAGAATTAAATACAGAATTGTGATATCCCGGCAATAAAAAAAACAGATTAGGGCAAAAAGGTGTTCTATAAAGAAACTTCCTGTCTCTCTTTTCCACATAGGTTAAACATAGGATGTTTATTAAAGGTCTCTAATTCGGGAGCATGAAAGAATGTGTTAGCAAAGTCCGACTTCTGTAGAAGTCTAGGAAAAAGGAAATAAGTGTTAGGCATAACGCTTCACACTTGTAAGAATAAGGCAAGCAGAGAAGTGTGTACCTCTCTAAGTCTAAAGGGAATCTGCTCTGTCTCTAATTGTGTGATCACCACTCAGAAGTAACTAAGGATTCAGAAACATCCTTATCTCCTTTCACTCCACCAGTGTAGGACTTGGCCTTTTTGGCTAAAGTTCCCTAAACTTTTTGCTTTCCCCCTAGACCATTTTCCTGACATAAAGTTGCTAATTTAGATGCTTTGGGTACTTTGCCACTGCTGATCAGTGTCCAAGTACAAGTGTTCCCTTTGTAAAGTGTAATGGTAATTGGTTGGCCATGATTGGTGTGTTTGCCTTACTAGTAAAGTCCCTAGTGATGTGCACTGTGTGTGCCAGGGCTAGTAATGCAAAGGCGTGCGGAGAAGGGAACTCAGGCCTGCAGTGTAGAGCCTGAGCGCAGTTTGCTAAGTTAGTATGTTGTCCTGACAAGTGCAACCACTTGTCAGGCTTTACTTTCCCTTTCACATACACATTTGGCACCCCTGTGGTAGATCCCGGGCAACCCCTGGGCAGGGTAAAGTGTAAATAAAAGTCAGGACATATACTAAGGTGTGTGTTATGTCCTGACAGTGAAAAACACTCCATTTCATTTTTCATTGCTGAAAGGACATTCTGCCTATAGGATAGAATGGGGGAGGCTGGGAGCTGTGTTTTGGTAGCCTAGTTTCCTGTAAGTTTATAATGGAGAGGTGAAGTTTTGTGGTGTTGGGTTCAAATCAGGCCTACATACTCTGCTAAACTCTCGAACACCTTAGTATAGAAGTTGGCACGGACGCTGGAAAAGGTAAAAGACAAGTTTATTAAGACCCCATGGGGTGGTGATACATTCCTACAGCACCCTTCGGCAATGTAAGAAGTAGCACACCGAACATCGGTGCGCGACCTCTTTTATACAGTTTAATAGCAATAAAAAGATAGGCGGTTACAAGTTACACATTTTAGGTACATATAAGGTCATTTTTGGAACACAGCCAGTATGGGGGAGGAGTTCAATAGCACTGGTCAGTTAGTGCTAACATTCCTAGAGAGTGACCAGTAATGCATGATGCGCATGTGCGCTTGACCAGTACTAAAAATAGCCTGTTGCCGAGCAGAATAAGGGACCATGGGTATCAAGGAAGGACGAAAGGGCACACTGACCACGAGGCAGCGTGTTCATAGGAAACGGAAGTCAGAGGGATTCAAAATGGCCCCCGTTCGTTTTGGTCAAGTTAACGGAAAAGTCTGTGTAGCTGTGCTAAACGCTAACTCAGGAGCTGCCAAAACACGACAGTTTAGTATGTATGAACTTACAGTGTCATAACACATCTTTTTATGAAAATGGTTTTGTCACTGTGTGTTCAGAAACCACTCTTTTAGAAAGTGGCTGAGTTGTGTGCTTTAAGCCTTTCTGTGTGTCTCTGTTGAATGTGGATTGACTATCTGGATCTGAGAGGTGAGAGGAGCTGGGAGAGGTCTTTAACCAGGGAGGTGTTGAGATGGCACCAGGCTACCCTGCATCTGGATAGTAGGGAGCGGAGAAGCCTGGGAGGTGAAAAGGCCTGGGCTGGTGCTATAAACCAATTGACCCATCTCCTGCTGTGTGATTGTAGATCCAGACCACCAGTATCAAAGGTAGAATGGTGACACTGGGAGGGATATACCCAGAAACGATTCAGGGAGAGGTTAGGGACCCCTGAGAACAACGAACTTCAAAGACATTAGGGGGTATAACTATGAGAGCTGAAACCCCTGAATGTTGGAATGAAACAGAAATGGATTGAGACTGAAAACACTTGGAACCATTTTGTGGTCAAGAGGAACCTCTGCTAAAAAAGGAGTAACTGAAGAGACTGCTGGGGAAATACCAACCCTTGCTTCGTGATCTGGGGCTGGTCTGCAGTTTGCTGTTCTAACCAAGGAACAGACTGTTGGGACTGTGCTTGGAGGCGCTGGGTCCCCCTGCTTGACAGAGATTGTGCTTTGTGCTGTGTCTTGTAACCACAAGGGCCCAAGATGAGCTGGCTCCCTGTTGGGAAACACAGGAACATAAACGTTTCCGGAGAAGTTTCAAGCGACGCAGTGGGTGCGTGTTGTGGCAGCTTGAGACCCTCGGAAGGTGTCTCCAGTGATCTTAGACACATGAAGGAGGAAGAGACTCGGACGTGCTGGGTGCGTGTCGTGGTGCACAGGAAGCACAGGTGAAGAGCGCCTGCCAACTTGGGTATCGCAGGTGAAGTGAGTCTTGGACGTGCTGGGTACATGTCGGGGTGTACTGCAGGCATTAGTGAAGAGCGCCTGGTCAGCGTGTGCACTAAAGCTGAAGTGAGACTCGGACTCGCAGGGTGCGTGTCGTGGTGCACCGCAGGCTCTGGCGAGGAGCACCAGGTCGGCGTGTGCACCAGAGGTGGAGTGAGTCTCGGACGTGCAGGGTGCGTGTCGTGATGCACAGGAAGCGTTGGTGAGGAGCGCCGGACCAACGTGAGTATTAGAAGTGGAGTGAGTCTCAGACGCGCAGGGTGCGTGTCGGGGTGCATCGAAGGTGTTGGTGAGGAGCGCCTGGTTATTGAGTGTACCAGAGGAGAAGTGAGGCTCAGACAAGGTGAGCGTGCCGTGGTACGGCCGAAGGCATTGGTGGAGAACGCCTGCATATCGGGGCAACTGAGTTGGAGTGAGTCTCAGTAAAGCATTGTGCGTGCTTTGGTGCAACCTGTGGAGTTGATTGGCTGATGATCGTGTGCACCGGAAGAAAGTGAGTCTCTGCAGCGCGGTGAGCGTGTCTTGGTGCCAACTGAGACCGTGGGAAGGCGTGTCTGCTGAGCGTGCACTTGGAGCCAACATGGAGTCCCACCAGTGTTGTGTGTGTAGCTTCGTACCAGAAGCAGTGAACCTGCACCCGGAGTAAAGTAATCTCAGGGGGGTGGGGTATGTTGCCCTGTGGCTGCCTGAGACCTTCCTTACAGTTGTGGCCCGGACTGGCAGCACCGGGAGGAGCTGAGCTGGTAGGCCGAGCCACTGAGGCCCATTGAGAGAGTTCTGCATGGAAGGGCCAGTTCGAGGAAGGAGGAGAGGAGAGTGGGGTCAGGCCCCCAGGTAACGTGGATTACTACTTGGGCAGGGTGCGGGATCGGAGGGACACTCTCTTGGCCTCTCAATCCTTCTGATGATGTGAGCCTTTGCTTAGGCTCAGAGTGGGGCCCATACTGACAAAAGGAGCGGCAGCACAGGGGCCAAAGTAAGAAGCTGTACTCTGTGTCATCGTTGAACCGTGTGGGGGGCAACTGTTACAGAAGAGGCTGATTGTCGTAATACACATTGCCAATATTGCTGCTAACGAACTGCTGGATTGTCTTAGGACGTCTGACATTATTATTGCCTAACGAAGTACACAATTGTAGTGCTATGCATTGCATTATTTCCCTTGCCAAGTACAAGAGTGTAGCGGCCCACATTGCATTATTTCTTCATTGCAAAGTACAGGGTTGTAGCGGCCCGCCTTGCATTATTTCTTCCTTGCAAAGTACGTGATTGGGGTGTGACACATTGCATTATTACTTCATTGCGCAGTACATGAATGTAGCAGTACACATTGCAATTATTTCTCCCATTGCAGGTACCGGGGTGTATTGTTACGCATGGTATTGTTTCTCCTGTGCCCAGCAAAGGATTGTATCATTACACAGTGAACTATTGTTTGTCTATCGCAACGTGCGTGAATAGAATAGAATAGAATAGAATAGAATAGAATATGCTCTTATATAGCGCATTGCTTCCCGGAGGCATCCCAGCGCTGCAGACGTGCGGTAGAGAGTAGATGGACATTTTAAGGGAAAAGCCATGTCTTCAGTTGTCTGCGGAACGAGAGGTGGTTGGTTTCCTGACGGATGGGAAGAGGCAAGGCGTTCCAAAGCGTGGATGCGTTGTAGGAGAAAAGGCGCCCTCATGTGCAGGACTTCCAGATTCTGGGGACCTACCAGGCAGTTGGAACAAATATTAACTTTTATTCTATGTTGGCTTATGTATCGTGTAGTCTGATTGTATATCTTTTTGTACAAAGTTATACTCATTTTTATCAAACTCGTTTGATAAAAATGTGCTGTCACCAGCGGGTTGCTGTGGGCGTGGTTGCACATACAGAACACTTGTGCCTTTGAGATAGGCCTGGCTGCTCATGCCAGGCTTATAAGGAGGTGAGCAGGGCTATCTCAAACAGTGGCCTTACTTGGCCTAACGTTGAGTGGGGAGCCCCAGGTCACGCACTTGGTGTAACAGTAGTGCGGGACTGGGAGTCTGGCTTTCAACAACCAGGAACCAATCAAAGTTGTTACTCAAGTGCATCTGCAACATCCCTTCTGTATCTCATTGCATCAAACAAACTGCACTTCTGAGCCTTGAACATCTCTCCCATCGTGGTGCATAAAGAATTCTTCACGTTCACGGCCAAGTTTCCTTTCCAGACCTCTCTATCAGCATTCTAATACAAAATATGAGCCTTTTTTTAAACTAGAATCATGACTCTGCACCTGCAACGAAAAAGAGAACATCTTGGCCAAGAAAATGCACTTCAATTGAGACAGGTAGTCAGGTTAACTTTAGTTCAGAAGTAAATGTGAATTTAAATACATGATTATACATATGCATGTTAAATTTCAGAATAAATGCAAAATGTGAGTAAATGAGTACATGTTTACATATGCAGATGTAGCTCCCAAATGCAAATTTAACTTTAAGTGTAAGTGTAAAACGGGAATAAAGAATACACGTTTTCATGTTTAAACTGAACATTAGTGCACACTTATATAAATCTCTGGTTTCTACAATAATTCCATTTCATGAATGTGTTTAAATGTTTCAAACACATTAATGAACGTTAGTAACACAATGAATATATTCTCAAATTCGAGTATATAAGTGCATTTCTGTGACGTGTAAGGGTGGAACCTAAATCATTCTGCTCCCGTTTTATTTTGCTCTGTGCAATTAGATCTCTTCTCCCTTTAAATGGGCTGCAAAATGATGTTGACTGTACATCACCAAACATTTTCACAAATTTGACTAACATTGAGCACAAGACAATAAAAACAACAGGTTAAAGTTCCGAAATTAATTTCTGAAGATTTGGGACCTAAGGGAAAGTGGCGGGAAACTGTGAAGGAGACCACTGGTGAAGAAGTAGCAGAGAGCTCAGAGAGATGAGACTTCCGTTTTGACCAATCAGATCAATCAGTCTCCTTAACAATGGCAACCACACATATGCTTTGCCTTGCCTGGATTGACTGAAGTGAGTGCCATGAAATGTGACATGGTGCACTTCCGTGGCAGCCAAGTTAGAATGCTCACGAAAGCTGTGTTTCTTCTCTTGTGATGTTCGCATGCAGAGAGAACAGGAAGCTTCCCTGCCACTCCACCTATCTGAGGTTCACGGCAGGCGGCAGGCGGCAGGTGGTGGTAAGAGCAAGCGAGTTTGGTGGGGCCTGAGGGGGAAGATGGGGGTCTTTTCTTTGTTAAATCTTACACAGCACATTGGAAAATACAGAATACAACACAACACTAAATGAAAAACACGTTTAAAAAAAATAACAACTTTGTCTCCTCCATTGCTTCACGTTTCAACTACTAAAAAAAATAATTAATCTGTGAAGCATCATTCAACACCCAGTGGCCGAAGAGGAAAGGAATGCCCGAACGCCCCTTTCTGTATATTGTATGTTGTATGCTATGATAAATAGTGTGTTGTTGTGTATTGTGTATAAAGGTGACATATAGGTCTTGCCACTCAGCTAAAGATGCCTGTAGCTGGACTCTCAAACAGCATTTATGGCAGTATCATTACCAGAGTTGCCTTTCACCCAAGGTACCATCCTGTGGCACTGTGGGACACCAGATACTTACATTTCTTTTTTCTGAAGGCCACCTAAGGTGAAGGCAATTTACTGATCCTCACCCCTGACTAGTGCCAGTAGCGTCTTATAACTATGATTGCCAGGACTCCTCGGTTCTAGGCATACTCATTGAGAGGATTACGTAATTGTTTGGGGAGATGTTAAGTTGGGGATATTAACAGTTAGAAGATAATGAGAAGTTCAGTTGAAGGTTGCACGTTGATGAATAAAGATGTCAGTCATGCGCTCTGTGTGCGGTGTGTTCATTATCATTTTTCCGAGCAAGGGAGAACGCTACAACTGGTGATGAGTGCGTGATCTGTGCCCCAAAGAAACAAGACCACTCTCCCTGAGAGTTTGCAATGCTACAGCAACTGCTTGTGTGTGCCATGTGCGACTCTTAAATGAGAAGCAATTCGAGGTTAGCATTTGTGGAATTGATGCTCTGCTCGATCCCATATATGGCCCTCCAAGAACGCGAAGGACCTTCAGAGGAGTATCTTCAAAAACCTGCCACAAACCCATTGGTAAGAAGAGATACTCTGCCACAGCCTAACATAAAGCCATCATCGATACAAAGTGAAAATGCTAAAGGCAGTGACAACCAGGTACAAGCATTGAAATATTCTCACCAGCCTGACAGCCTGAAAAGTGAGCGAGATGACTAATAAGCAAACACTGGAGTTGCCCTCGCACTGTTTTTGGTCTCCAGAGAAGCTGCCAAGGACATGAGAATTCAGCAGCTGGTGGCTTTCAGGACAACTCAGAAAGTCTTTAAGATAGCAAAGGATCCCAGTAGCTGTCAAAAGAGACATTGAGGGGGAAACAACCTTTACAACGCAGTCATTACATCTCACTACCTATACATAGCAGTCATTAGATCGCAACATCCTTTACATCGCATGTCATTACAACGCAGCCATTACATTGCACATCACTACAACACATGCCATTACAATGCATGCCACTACAATGCAGGCATTACATAGCAAGTCATTACAATGCATACCAATACAACGCATAGTACCCCTACACTATCTGACACATACCCTACTGTTGCACTCACTGGAGTTAGAATAGTAATTTTTACTTCTACACTATCCAACACTTACCCCACTGTTGCACTCACTGGAGTTAGAATAGTAATTATTACCCCTATACTATCCAACACTTACCTTAAATGCAATGTAATGTTATGCATTATAATGGTATGCAATGTAAAGGTATAATGCGAAGTAAGGGAATGCGTTGTAAAGGTAGTTTCTGAAAATGCGATGTAATGGCATGCTATGTAAAAGAATGCGGTGTAAAGGATGTTGGAATGTAAAAGCTGCATTGTAAAGACATGGATTGTAAATGTATGCGTTGTAACATCATACATTCGACATTGAGTATTGTGCAGCCTCATTTTTTTAAACCTCCACCACCATTCGATACCACCAAAAAAAGGAATATTGGCGCCCAATGGACCAGATGAATTGAGACCTTTGATGACTTCATGGATGCCCTAGAAGAACTAAATGACAAGAAAATCATTAAATATTTAAAGAATCTTGCTGGTGATAAAAGTAAAAGAAGTGATTAAGGAAATCATACAGACTGACACAATCATGTACTGTCATATCAAAGAAGGATTAAGAGCCAAGTTCAATCCGATGCCAAACGTCGAATTCGAAAGGTATATTTTCAATCAGGCGAGACAACAAGTTAGTGAAACGATGGATGAGTTTCTGAGAGACTTGACGTGCGTATCAAACATTGTAAATTTTGTGAATTTTATGATGAAGAAGCCATGCACCTCAAAGTTTTTGATAGCTCTCTTTCAGACTTTAATATGGGACATCTGTCCTGGAGTCGGTATGTACAAATAATACTTGGGGTTTCCCAAGCTTAACCCCACTAATGTATTTAGAAACATTCAGAACGAAATAATAGTAAGTTTCCATCACCTCTTCAGGACCCCAGCAGCCTAACTTAAATATGCGTTTAAATGTATTGAGATCAAACAATGCTGTGAGTCAGGGGAGTTAATATATGTGCACTCCGAGCAAAAAAGAGGTTAATATGCCCATAGATAAATACCGCTCGTTGTAGGACTAATGGAGAAGGGCTTGCGAACATTTTTAAGTCATTGACATTCACGGCATTATGGCTACAAGGCAAATTTCTAAAAATAGAGCCAATGGTTCGTATAAATAAGGTATGAAAACACTGTCATAGGCTAAACTAATCACCAGCCTCATTTAGAGCGACATCCAATGACAGCTGATCGCCCCGTTTAACAATCCAAAACGAGGCTTGGAGTGTGGAACCAATCACGATATGTTTGGGTTCCACTTCAGGGTAATCGGGGTTGCTCTTCCGGTTCCTAGTAGGAAGAGCGCGCATCTGTCCGTAACACACCGGGTGCCAATTAAGCGAACCAATTAAACGGGCCATTGTAGCATAAATAACGGCCTCGATTCCAACCTCGAAACAACAGGTGCAGGACGCCAGTCGTTTGAGACGGAAAGAAATTCAACTCGGCTTTCGCCGCTCTCGAGGTAAGGAGATGGTTGCAGGGACACCGCTTTAATTAGTATGCACCGTATATTAGAAAGAGGTTATTGCCCGTAAATTTCAATGGCAGGGAAAGAATTTCACATCTCCTCCCCCATGTTTTTATGTTTACAGAAAGGCTTTTTGTGGGTGTTATATAGAAAAGGGAAATATACCAATACCATGGCAAAGAAACCAAATCGAAGAGAGGAAACCTGGACTACTCTAAAAGAGAGTAAGTAATAATAAATGTAGCTCGATCAATGAGACGCTTTAAATCTGATGATGGAACACTCATAAGTATATGCTTTGATTGTACTACAGGGAGGTTTTTGCCATCAAAACCCTTTTTAAACATCAACTAGACCGTGTGAGAAACCAATTTGGGACGAGGAATAAATCAGAGGAAAAGTCCACACTGTGGAGAAAGGTATGGCATATTGGGTTTAATATGTAAAGACTCCTAATTAATAAGGACATCCTAAGTTTATAATGTTAAGACTTTCAATGAAGAAGGAAGCACTGACCTAAAGTATACATCCACATCTTGTTTCCAAATTACAGAAACATTTGAGAGCATAATATCAAATTGACCCTGATAAGTGGGAGGCCGAAACTTCGATGAAATTATAAGTGGCGACAGATAAACAGCCCACTTGACAAAAAGAGGTACAGAATCATCATGATCAATGTATACTAATTAGGAAATAAAACTTTGGGGAAGGCTTGTATACCTAAAAAAATGTGTGATACACCTCTTCCCCACAGTAAAGACAACGATAATCGGTGGGCAGATGCCATGTTTAATAAGAATAACTGCGAAGCAATATGAAATAGAAGAGCCCATGACATAAGGTAAACCATCTAGTTATTCAAACACCTCCAGACCCAACCCACATTGCCAATTTTCCCATGGAAGGGGACCACGGGGGACACCATCAAATTGATTCTATCCAAGGGACTTGCTCACAATTTGCGGGCAGATGGGATAAATTATGCTGAAACCCATATATAAGAAATAATGAATTATTGACCATAACAATAGGAGTATGGGCACAATGTACATGTGATCAAGAAATAGAAATTTATGAAATGTTTATTCAGGAAATTTAAAAATAGATGGATATTTGTAAGGAAAAATGAAATCATAAAATTCTTTTATAATGAATTGCATGGATAATTTAAAATCCAACGATTGTAAAGGAGTTAATCCGTTTTATGAAAGTGATAAAAAAGATGTACAATACTGATATGCTTATGTTTACCTGCAGGACTTTTTTGATTCTGGCAACCATCCAGTGCCATTTCAAATAGGAGAGACACATCATTTTTGTCTTGAAAAAGATGGTCTTAAATTCAAACTAACCATCGAAACGCGTCGACGCAAGAAAGCACATAATCAAGGGACAGAGCTATCTCCATAGACAATATAAGCAAAACGTGTCCTGGATTAGCTTCTCTCATTTCATATTCCCAGATATGTATTACCATGACAAATAGGATTGTCTGTTTTTTGTTTCTCTCCTCTGTCTTTTTCCTATCCTTATAACTGATTGTTTTAAAGTTTTTTATTGTAATATGTCTTTGTGGGACATTTGAATGTATTAAGTATGTACTGTTTTTTAAAGTAATTTTTGTACAAAAAACTCTTTTTTAATTATTTGAAAATAAAAGCATCAACAGGTTTTACAAAAAACAATTTTTAGTTTGTTATTCATTTACTTCTACTATATGGGCCACAGCATAGTCACCAATTTAACCTTTTCCAATTTCTGGGGCATTCATTTTTTCACCAAGGGATTTCCTTTCTTATACTACTTACTAGTATCCTATTCCCCTGGTGTATAAAGGGGTCTCTCTCAATTGATTTACCTCTTTCAGGCTCATTCAGAAGATGCATGTTAAGAGAGACGCTCAGTTTAGAAAAGTACTAATGGCTCCAAGAGCAGAGGAGAGAGCAGATCGGCAAGCTGCTGACATGGGACCTGGAACAGTGTAGAGTGAATCAGCACTAGTCATGAAGAGCAAACACAAGCGCAAAGTAGATACATGTAAGTCAACATCCTCAAAGAAAGAAAAACTATATTTCTGGTGTGAATTTTCAATGCCACATGAAAGCAAATGTCATTTTTCACCAAGGGATTTCCTTTCTTATACTACTTACTAGTACCCTATTCCCCTGGTGTGTAAAGGGGTCTCTCTCAATTGATTTACCGCTGATTGTACAGTTCTTTCGGACTGGAGAGTTTTCTATGAGAGGGTCAGAGAGCACAATCAATTAGACTCTGTCCCTCATCACTAAGAAACACTACAACTTTCTAGTGTAGTGAGCAAAATCATCCTATAATGGATAATTTCAAAACTTTTGGATTCAATGAAGAACACCTAAGTAGGTTGTTAAATCAGAACCCACGAGCAGGTGGTACAACATTGACTAGTAAAAATAGTCATGATGATCTGATGAAAATCCTTAATCTAAAGAAAAAAATAATAAGAACACAATTGCATGCTGAATTTTTAACGGGTTATTTAAGAGCAGGCGTAATACCTTTAGGATTAACGATCAGAAATGAACCTGGCCTTTTCACTGATGACAAAAAGTTTTTAGAAACTTGGACATATATTGCCAATCGCTGTAGTAGAGATTGGCTTATCCTAATAATTGAAACAGCACAAGAAGTTGTAATAGTAGAGCGGAAACAACTAGAAGAATTAGAAACTGCTCTCTGCCAAAATCCAGCACTAGAAGACGCAAAAAAGAAACTAGCGGAGATAGGGACAGAAATACAAGGCTATGAGGAATACCTAACTAATAAGAAATCTCTGAAACTAAGAAAAGATATTGAGAAATTTAGTGCAGAATCTGTCTATCCGTTTCTTCAAAAAGACTACTACACCAATAAAAGAGACTCTAGATGGGAAAAACCCCAATATCAAAAACAAGTATATTCGAGAGGAGGTAACAAGAGAATCACTTTCTCCTAAACCTCTGGATCAAGGGAAGATGAAGATCAGGATAATGGTCAGGGAGGGAGATCCGGTCCTAATTTTCCACAAGAACCTCAACATTTTTTAGGAGGTCGTCCCTACAGGGGACAGAAAGGTTATCGGAATTATTCCCGGGAAGATACAAACAGGAACCATCAACCTCAAAATCAGGGAACCCCGAATTACTTGAAAACCAGAAATGCAAGGTACTGGAGATAAATGAATTCCCTATAATAAACCTGTCAGACAGGATTCTAACCAAAGAGGAAAATGAGGTCTTGAAATACGGTTTTAGTTTTGCACCCACAGCCACTCCAAATAGATTTGAACTTGAAAAAGACATAAAAGTTTTTTTTAGAAAAATTAGACTAAACAGGTTCTTTGCAGACAAAGACTACCAACCTCCGCCTAGTACAACTGGTTTTAAAGCTAAATCAACCTTTACTCCAAATTTAAATATGGTTGAGAAAAATGTGGAGCTATTCGAGAGAGTAGTAGAAATTGAAATTAAGGCATGTCTTAGTTCACAACATAGACAAACCAACAATCTCTCCAAATCTCATAGAACAGCGTTGAAAGGTTTACAAGAGTGTGAACAAATAATATTAAAACCAGCAGACAAGGGGGGAGGAGTTGTAGTTCTAAACAATGATGACTATGATAATAGAATGAGAACCCTTTTAAACGTTAGGGAACATTACATCTCTGTTCCGTTCAACTCTATTGAAAAACTAAAAAGAGAAGTGGCGCAATTTTTAAATTTTGGCAGGGGAAAATGACATGATTAGCCAGGATGAGTATAGGTTTTTATTTAACACCAATCCCATAATTCCGGCAATATATGGATTGCCCAAAATCCATAAAAATGAACGGAATCCCCCTATGCGACCGATTGTGAGCAGCCTAGGATCCCTGCTAGAACCCCTCAGTAAATATGCGGATTTCTTCCTAAGACCTATTGTGCAGAAACAAAAATCGTATTTAAAAGACACAGCCCATACCATTTCAATATTTGAGGGGCAGAGCTTCGATGGGGTGACCCAGACCTTGGTCACCCTAGACATCGTAGCTTTATACACGAACATCCCCCAGGATGATACCATTAATACTATGTCTCTTATTCTGAATGAAGAAGATCTGAAAGGAGGACATAAAGATTTCATTCTCGGCTGTATAGAGTTAGTGCTGAAAAACAACCTCTTCCTGTACAAGGAAGAACTCTTCAAACAAGTCAAAGGTACCAGCATGGGGGCCACCTGTGCCCCCAGTCTGGCATGCCTCTACGTAGGACAATTTGAGCAAAAACATATCTACAATGAGATGGCACCCTTTTTTGAGAACGTGTCCCTGTGGCACCGCTTCATTGATGACATCATCTTCATCTGGAGCGGTGCCACAGAGGAACTCCTTCTATTTTTGGACTGGCTAAATATGGGTGATAGAAATTTAAAATTTACAGTCCATCATAGCAAAACCAGTGTAGATTTTTTAGATATAAAAATAAAAAACACAGAAGGTATCTTGGAGGTAGAGCTTTTTTCGAAGCCTACAGACAAAAACACCATCCTTCAGTACAACAGTAATCACCCCTGCTCCCAAAAAGACAACATCCCCTTCGGGGAGTTTTTAAGACTGCGGAGAAACTGCAGCAATCTAAATGACTTCTACCACCATGCAGAAGCAATGGACAAAAAATTGAGGGAGAGGGGATACCCAAAAAAACTCATTAAAAAATCCATGAAACGGGCAAGATTCTACGATAGGGATCACCTCCTAGATATGAACAAAAAGAAAACCAATGAGGTTTAAGACAGAATAGTGTTTGTCAGCCAATACTCAGGAATGAGCAATAAAATCAAAAATATTGTTAATCGAAACTGGAAGATTTTAAATAGCGATTTGGTTTCACCCATACCGAAACCTTTGTTTTCGTTCAGGCGGAACAAAACAATAAAAAATGCCCTAGTTCAAACCTACAAGAATCCTAGAAATAGTCACCAGAAGACTTTGGATAATACCATAGCAGTGGGGAACTACAAATGTGGTTCCTGCTCAATTTGCCCTAACTGCATAGAAACAAAAAGTATGAAGTTCAATGGGAAAATGCTATCACCTAGAACACTGAACAACTGCAGAAGTAAGTGTGTTATCTATCTAATCATCTGCCCCTGCGGCCTCGGATATGTTGGGGAAACAGGCAGAGAACTCCGGATCAGATTATCAGAACACAGGTCCTCTATAAAAAATAAAAAAGACAACGCACCATTAACTGAACATTTCCTTAGAAATAACCATGGACATAACAATTTCACATGGTTTATTCTGGAAAAGGTGAGCATTTGCCGTAGAGGGGGCAATCTTGAGGCAACAAGAAAGACCCGTGAACAGTGGTACATGTGTCATCTGAATACTATAGACAAGGGTTTAAATACAAGAGAGGAATGGATGAACATAATAGCCAATCAGGGATAGACATAGCAAGAAACCTGCGTACAGCATAGATTGATACTATACTTGAATTTTAGAGGACAACATAAAAAAAATATATATTTATTGATTTCTTAAAAGTGTGGAAACCCACCCAAAACTTTTTTTGTGGTATGAGAAGTAATATAGTGGTGACCACAGAGGTTTAATATGGGACATCTGTCCTGGAGTCGGTATGTACAAATAATAATTGGGGTTTCCCAAGCTTAACCCCACTAATGTATTTAGAAACATTCAGAACGAAATAATAGTAAGTTTCCATCACCTCTTCAGGACCCCAGCAGCCTAACTTAAATATGCGTTTAAATGTATTGAGATGAAACAATGCTGTGAGTCAGGGGAGTTAATATATGTGCACTCCGAGAAAAAAAGAGGTTAATATGCCTATAGATAAATACCGCTCGTTGTAGGACTAATGGAGAAGGGCTTGCGAACATTTTTAAGTCATTGACATTCGCGGCATTATGGCTACGAGGCAAATTTCTAAAAATAGAGCCAATGGTTTGTATAAATAAGGTTTGAAAACACTGTCATAGGCTAAACTAATCACCAGCCTCATTTAGAGCGACATCCAATGACAGCTGATCGCCCCGTTTAACAATCCAAAACGAGGCTTGGAGTGTGGAACCAATCACGATATGTTTGGGTTCCACTTCAGGGTAATCGGGGTTGCTCTTCCGGTTCCTAGTAGGAAGAGCGCGCATCCGTGCGTAACACACCGGGTGCCAATTAAGCGAACTATTAAACGGGCCATTGTAGCATAAATAACGGCCTCGATTCCAACCTCGAAACAACAGGTGCAGGACGCCAGTCGTTTGAGACGGAAAGAAATTCAACTCGGCTTTCGCCGCTCTCGAGGTAAGGAGATGGTTGCAGGGACACCGCTTTAATTAGTATGCACCGTATATTAGAAAGAGGTTATTGCCCGTAAATTTCAATGGCAGGGAAAGAATTTCACATCTCCTCCCCCATGTTTTTATGTTTACAGAAAGGCTTTTCGTGGGTGTTATATAGAAAAGGGAAATATACCAATACCAGGGCAAAGAAACCAAATCGAAGAGAGGAAACCTGGACTACTCTAAAAGAGAGTAAGTAATAATAAATGTAGCTCGATCAATGAGACGCTTTAAATCTGATGATGGAACACTCATAAGTATATGCTTTGATTGTACTACAGGGAGGTTTTTGCCATCAAAACCCTTTTTAAACATCAACTAGACCGTGTGAGAAACCAATTTGGGACGAGGAATAAATCAGAGGAAAAGTCCACACTGTGGAGAAAGGTATGGCATATTGGGTTTAATATGTAAAGACTCCTAATTAATAAGGACATCCTAAGTTTATAATGTTAAGACTTTCAATGAAGAAGGAAGCACTGACCTAAAGTATACATCCACATCTTGTTTCCAAATTACAGAAACATTTGAGAGCATAATATCAAATTGACCCTGATAAGTGGGAGGCCGAAACTTCGATGAAATTATAAGTGGCGACAGATAAACAGCCCACTTGACAAAAAGAGGTACAGAATCATCATGATCAATGTATACTAATTAGGAAATAAAACTTTGGGGAAGGCTTGTATACCTAAAAAAATGTGTGATACACCTCTTCCCCACAGTAAAGACAACGATAATCGGTGGGCAGATGCCATGTTTAATAAGAATAACTGCGAAGCAATATGAAATAGAAGAGCCCATGACATAAGGTAAACCATCTAGTTATTCAAACACCTCCAGACCCAACCCACATTGCCAATTTTCCCATGGAAGGGGACCACGGGGGACACCATCAAATTGATTCTATCCAAGGGACTTGCTCACAATTTGCGGGCAGATGGGATAAATTATGCTGAAACCCATATATAAGAAATAATGAATTATTGACCATAACAATAGGAGTATGGGCACAATGTACATGTGATCAAGAAATAGAAATTTATGAAATGTTTATTCAGGAAATTTAAAAATAGATGGATATTTGTAAGGAAAAATGAAATCATAAAATTCTTTTATAATGAATTGCATGGATAATTTAAAATCCAACGATTGTAAAGGAGTTAATCCGTTTTATGAAAGTGATAAAAAAGATGTACAATACTGATATGCTTATGTTTACCTGCAGGACTTTTTTGATTCTGGCAACCATCCAGTGCCATTTCAAATAGGAGAGACACATCATTTTTGTCTTGAAAAAGATGGTCTTAAATTCAAACTAACCATCGAAACGCGTCGACGCAAGAAAGCACATAATCAAGGGACAGAGCTATCTCCATAGACAATATAAGCAAAACGTGTCCTGGATTAGCTTCTCTCATTTCATATTCCCAGATATGTATTACCATGACAAATAGGATTGTCTGTTTTTTGTTTCTCTCCTCTGTCTTTTTCCTATCCTTATAACTGATTGTTTTAAAGTTTTTTATTGTAATATGTCTTTGTGGGACATTTGAATGTATTAAGTATGTACTGTTTTTTAAAGTAATTTTTGTACAAAAAACTCTTTTTTAATTATTTGAAAATAAAAGCATCAACAGGTTTTACAAAAAACAATTTTTAGTTTGTTATTCATTTACTTCTACTATATGGGCCACAGCATAGTCACCAATTTAACCTTTTCCAATTTCTGGGGCATTCATTTTTTCACCAAGGGATTTCCTTTCTTATACTACTTACTAGTATCCTATTCCCCTGGTGTATAAAGGGGTCTCTCTCAATTGATTTACCTCTTTCAGGCTCATTCAGAAGATGCATGTTAAGAGAGACGCTCAGTTTAGAAAAGTACTAATGGCTCCAAGAGCAGAGGAGAGAGCAGATCGGCAAGCTGCTGACATGGGACCTGGAACAGTGTAGAGTGAATCAGCACTAGTCATGAAGAGCAAACACAAGCGCAAAGTAGATACATGTAAGTCAACATCCTCAAAGAAAGAAAAACTATATTTCTGGTGTGAATTTTCAATGCCACATGAAAGCAAATGTCATTTTTCACCAAGGGATTTCCTTTCTTATACTACTTACTAGTACCCTATTCCCCTGGTGTGTAAAGGGGTCTCTCTCAATTGATTTACCGCTGATTGTACAGTTCTTTCGGACTGGAGAGTTTTCTATGAGAGGGTCAGAGAGCACAATCAATTAGACTCTGTCCCTCATCACTAAGAAACACTACAACTTTCTAGTGTAGTGAGCAAAATCATCCTATAATGGATAATTTCAAAACTTTTGGATTCAATGAAGAACACCTAAGTAGGTTGTTAAATCAGAACCCACGAGCAGGTGGTACAACATTGACTAGTAAAAATAGTCATGATGATCTGATGAAAATCCTTAATCTAAAGAAAAAAATAATAAGAACACAATTGCATGCTGAATTTTTAACGGGTTATTTAAGAGCAGGCGTAATACCTTTAGGATTAACGATCAGAAATGAACCTGGCCTTTTCACTGATGACAAAAAGTTTTTAGAAACTTGGACATATATTGCCAATCGCTGTAGTAGAGATTGGCTTATCCTAATAATTGAAACAGCACAAGAAGTTGTAATAGTAGAGCGGAAACAACTAGAAGAATTAGAAACTGCTCTCTGCCAAAATCCAGCACTAGAAGACGCAAAAAAGAAACTAGCGGAGATAGGGACAGAAATACAAGGCTATGAGGAATACCTAACTAATAAGAAATCTCTGAAACTAAGAAAAGATATTGAGAAATTTAGTGCAGAATCTGTCTATCCGTTTCTTCAAAAAGACTACTACACCAATAAAAGAGACTCTAGATGGGAAAAACCCCAATATCAAAAACAAGTATATTCGAGAGGAGGTAACAAGAGAATCACTTTCTCCTAAACCTCTGGATCAAGGGAAGATGAAGATCAGGATAATGGTCAGGGAGGGAGATCCGGTCCTAATTTTCCACAAGAACCTCAACATTTTTTAGGAGGTCGTCCCTACAGGGGACAGAAAGGTTATCGGAATTATTCCCGGGAAGATACACACAGGAACCATCAACCTCAAAATCAGGGAACCCCGAATTACTTGAAAACCAGAAATGCAAGGTACTGGAGATAAATGAATTCCCTATAATAAACCTGTCAGACAGGATTCTAACCAAAGAGGAAAATGAGGTCTTGAAATACGGTTTTAGTTTTGCACCCACAGCCACTCCAAATAGATTTGAACTTGAAAAAGACATAAAAGTTTTTTTTAGAAAAATTAGACTAAACAGGTTCTTTGCAGACAAAGACTACCAACCTCCGCCTAGTACAACTGGTTTTAAAGCTAAATCAACCTTTACTCCAAATTTAAATATGGTTGAGAAAAATGTGGAGCTATTCGAGAGAGTAGTAGAAATTGAAATTAAGGCATGTCTTAGTTCACAACATAGACAAACCAACAATCTCTCCAAATCTCATAGAACAGCGTTGAAAGGTTTACAAGAGTGTGAACAAATAATATTAAAACCAGCAGACAAGGGGGGAGGAGTTGTAGTTCTAAACAATGATGACTATGATAATAGAATGAGAACCCTTTTAAACGTTAGGGAACATTACATCTCTGTTCCGTTCAACTCTATTGAAAAACTAAAAAGAGAAGTGGCGCAATTTTTAAATTTTGGCAGGGGAAAATGACATGATTAGCCAGGATGAGTATAGGTTTTTATTTAACACCAATCCCATAATTCCGGCAATATATGGATTGCCCAAAATCCATAAAAATGAACGGAATCCCCCTATGCGACCGATTGTGAGCAGCCTAGGATCCCTGCTAGAACCCCTCAGTAAATATGCGGATTTCTTCCTAAGACCTATTGTGCAGAAACAAAAATCGTATTTAAAAGACACAGCCCATACCATTTCAATATTTGAGGGGCAGAGCTTCGATGGGGTGACCCAGACCTTGGTCACCCTAGACATCGTAGCTTTATACACGAACATCCCCCAGGATGATACCATTAATACTATGTCTCTTATTCTGAATGAAGAAGATCTGAAAGGAGGACATAAAGATTTCATTCTCGGCTGTATAGAGTTAGTGCTGAAAAACAACCTCTTCCTGTACAAGGAAGAACTCTTCAAACAAGTCAAAGGTACCAGCATGGGGGCCACCTGTGCCCCCAGTCTGGCATGCCTCTACGTAGGACAATTTGAGCAAAAACATATCTACAATGAGATGGCACCCTTTTTTGAGAACGTGTCCCTGTGGCACCGCTTCATTGATGACATCATCTTCATCTGGAGCGGTGCCACAGAGGAACTCCTTCTATTTTTGGACTGGCTAAATATGGGTGATAGAAATTTAAAATTTACAGTCCATCATAGCAAAACCAGTGTAGATTTTTTAGATATAAAAATAAAAAACACAGAAGGTATCTTGGAGGTAGAGCTTTTTTCGAAGCCTACAGACAAAAACACCATCCTTCAGTACAACAGTAATCACCCCCGCTCCCAAAAAGACAACATCCCCTTCGGGGAGTTTTTAAGACTGCGGAGAAACTGCAGCAATCTAAATGACTTCTACCACCATGCAGAAGCAATGGACAAAAAATTGAGGGAGAGGGGATACCCAAAAAAACTCATTAAAAAATCCATGAAACGGGCAAGATTCTACGATAGGGATCACCTCCTAGATATGAACAAAAAGAAAACCAATGAGGTTTAAGACAGAATAGTGTTTGTCAGCCAATACTCAGGAATGAGCAATAAAATCAAAAATATTGTTAATCGAAACTGGAAGATTTTAAATAGCGATTTGGTTTCACCCATACCGAAACCTTTGTTTTCGTTCAGGCGGAACAAAACAATAAAAAATGCCCTAGTTCAAACCTACAAGAATCCTAGAAATAGTCACCAGAAGACTTTGGATAATACCATAGCAGTGGGGAACTACAAATGTGGTTCCTGCTCAATTTGCCCTAACTGCATAGAAACAAAAAGTATGAAGTTCAATGGGAAAATGCTATCACCTAGAACACTGAACAACTGCAGAAGTAAGTGTGTTATCTATCTAATCATCTGCCCCTGCGGCCTCGGATATGTTGGGGAAACAGGCAGAGAACTCCGGATCAGATTATCAGAACACAGGTCCTCTATAAAAAATAAAAAAGACAACGCACCATTAACTGAACATTTCCTTAGAAATAACCATGGACATAACAATTTCACATGGTTTATTCTGGAAAAGGTGAGCATTTGCCGTAGAGGGGGCAATCTTGAGGCAACAAGAAAGACCCGTGAACAGTGGTACATGTGTCATCTGAATACTATAGACAAGGGTTTAAATACAAGAGAGGAATGGATGAACATAATAGCCAATCAGGGATAGACATAGCAAGAAACCTGCGTACAGCATAGATTGATACTATACTTGAATTTTAGAGGACAACATAAAAAAAATATATATTTATTGATTTCTTAAAAGTGTGGAAACCCACCCAAAACTTTTTTTTGTGGTATGAGAAGTAATATAGTGGTGACCACAGAGGTTTAATATGGGACATCTGTCCTGGAGTCGGTATGTACAAATAATAATTGGGGTTTCCCAAGCTTAACCCCACTAATGTATTTAGAAACATTCAGAACGAAATAATAGTAAGTTTCCATCACCTCTTCAGGACCCCAGCAGCCTAACTTAAATATGCGTTTAAATGTATTGAGATGAAACAATGCTGTGAGTCAGGGGAGTTAATATATGTGCACTCCGAGAAAAAAAGAGGTTAATATGCCTATAGATAAATACCGCTCGTTGTAGGACTAATGGAGAAGGGCTTGCGAACATTTTTAAGTCATTGACATTCGCGGCATTATGGCTACGAGGCAAATTTCTAAAAATAGAGCCAATGGTTTGTATAAATAAGGTTTGAAAACACTGTCATAGGCTAAACTAATCACCAGCCTCATTTAGAGCGACATCCAATGACAGCTGATCGCCCCGTTTAACAATCCAAAACGAGGCTTGGAGTGTGGAACCAATCACGATATGTTTGGGTTCCACTTCAGGGTAATCGGGGTTGCTCTTCCGGTTCCTAGTAGGAAGAGCGCGCATCCGTGCGTAACACACCGGGTGCCAATTAAGCGAACTATTAAACGGGCCATTGTAGCATAAATAACGGCCTCGATTCCAACCTCGAAACAACAGGTGCAGGACGCCAGTCGTTTGAGACGGAAAGAAATTCAACTCGGCTTTCGCCGCTCTCGAGGTAAGGAGATGGTTGCAGGGACACCGCTTTAATTAGTATGCACCGTATATTAGAAAGAGGTTATTGCCCGTAAATTTCAATGGCAGGGAAAGAATTTCACATCTCCTCCCCCATGTTTTTATGTTTACAGAAAGGCTTTTCGTGGGTGTTATATAGAAAAGGGAAATATACCAATACCAGGGCAAAGAAACCAAATCGAAGAGAGGAAACCTGGACTACTCTAAAAGAGAGTAAGTAATAATAAATGTAGCTCGATCAATGAGACGCTTTAAATCTGATGATGGAACACTCATAAGTATATGCTTTGATTGTACTACAGGGAGGTTTTTGCCATCAAAACCCTTTTTAAACATCAACTAGACCGTGTGAGAAACCAATTTGGGACGAGGAATAAATCAGAGGAAAAGTCCACACTGTGGAGAAAGGTATGACATATTGGGTTTAATATGTAAAGACTCCTAATTAATAAGGACATCCTAAGTTTATAATGTTAAGACTCTCAATGAAGAAGGAAGCACTGACCTAAAGTATACATCCACATCTTGTTTCCAAATTACAGAAACATTTGAGAGCATAATATCAAATTAACCCTGGGAAGTGGGAGGCCGAAACTTCGATGAAATTATAAGTGTCGACAGATAAACAGCCCACTTGACAAAAAGAGGTACAGAATCATCATGATCAATGTATACTAATTAGGAAATAAAACTTTGGGGAAGGCTTGTATACATAAAAAAATGTGTGATACACCTCTTCCCCACAGTAAAGACAACGATAATCGGTGGGCAGATGCCATGTTTAATAAGAATAACTGCGAAGCAATATGAAATAGAAGAGCCCACGACATAAGGTAAACCATCTAGTTATTCAAACACCTCCAGACCCAACCCACATTGCCAATTTTCCCATGGAAAGGGACCATGGGGGACACCATCAAATTGATTCTATCCAAGGGACTTGCTCACAATTTGCGGGCAGATGGGATAAATTATGCTCAAAGCCCATATATAAGAAATAATGAATTATTGACCATAACAATAGGAGTATGGGCACAATGTACATGTGATCAAGAAATAGAAATTTATTAAATGTTTATTCAGGAAATTTGAAAATAGATGGATATTTGTAAGGAAAAATGAAATCATAAAATTCTTTTATAATGAATTGCATGGATAATTTAAAATCCAACGATTGTAATGGAGTTAATCCGTTTTATGAAAGTGATAAAAAAGATGTACAATACTGATATGCGTATGTTTACCTGCAGGACTTTTTTGCTTCTGGCAACCATCCAGTGCCATTTCAAATAGGAGAGACACATCATTTTTGTCTTGAAAAAGATGGTGTTAAATTCAAACTAACCATCTAAACACGTCGACGCAAGAAAGCACATAATCAAGGGACAGAGCTATCTCCATAGACAATATAAGCAAAACGTGTCCTGGATTAGCCTCTCTCATTTCGTATTCCCAGATATGTATTACCATGACAAATAAGATTGTCTGTTTTTTGTTTCTCTCCTCTGTCTTTTTCCTATCCTTATAACTGATTGTTTTAAAGTTTTTTATTGTAATATGTCTTTGTGGGACATTTGAATGTATTAAGTATGTACTGTTTTTTAAAGTAATTTTTGTACAAAAAACTCTTTTTTAAATATTTGAAAATAAAAGCATCAACAGGTTTTACAAAAAACAATTTTTAGTTTGTTATTCATTTACTTCTACTATATGGGCCACAGCATAGTCACCAATTTAACCTTTTCCAATTTCTGGGGCATTCATTTTTTCACCAAAGGATTTCCTTTCTTATACTACTTACTAGTATCCTATTCCCCTGGTGTGTAAAGGGGTCTCTCTCAATTGATTTACCTCTTTCAGACTCATTCAGAAGATGCATGTTAAGAGAGACGCTCAGTTTAGAAAAGTACTAATGGCTCCAAGAGCAGAGGAGAGAGCAGATCGGCAAGCTGCTGACATGGGACCTTGAACAGTGTAGAGTGAATCAGCACTAGTCATGAAGAGCAAACACAAGCGCAAAGTAGATACATGTAAGTCAACATCCTCAAAGAAAGAAAAACTATATTTCTGGTGTGAATTTTCAATGCCACATGAAAGCAAATGTCCAATCATCAGACAGATGTGCACATCTGGCAGAAAAGAAAACCATTTCATTATGGTTTGCAAAGCAAAAGAGAAACCACTTGCATCACAGCGAGATGAGAAAATGGACGCCAGAAAGTTCCAGAAGCATTATCACCACGTCTACAAAGACAAAAAGCAACTTCAATTGTGGCAGGTGGAGGTCATCCCCAAAAAGTTCTTCAATGTCACAATTGAGCCAAAACACACAATATCTGCCAAAAAACAACATGCACATATGTGTCTTGCTGCTTGCAAAGAAGACGTATGAATGACACTGACCCAAGATCACACTAAAAGTCGAGGGTTGCCCCATAAACTTCGTAATTGAAAGTATTATATTGATTAACATCATGAGGACAGTTGAACAGTATGGCGACTCAAAGCATCAACCACGAAGGTGTGCATTGAAACCATTGCAGAGTCAAGGATCATTCACAATGACCTTACAACATTAAAAAAATCTGTGCAAGCCCCAATTCCCATTCTTCCAGTGCATGTTTGCCCAGTTTTGCAATTGCTGCTGATATGGGAGTAATATCCATCAATTATAACCTACATATGCAATCTGAAATTGTTACTCAAGTTCAAGTTCAAGTTCAAAAGCTTTTATTCGATTTGTACATACAAATCATACAAGCATAATAAAATACATAATTTAAAATATTAAATCACCACTTGGACGCAGGTAAGAAAAAGAGTAGAAAAATGTACAAAAGGCCAATGTGCAACAGTTAAAATCAACAACTGTTACAATGATATAAAACATTCATATGTGTACAGACAGGAAGTTAATATAATAAACTTGATAAACAATTTCCTGGCAGCTGTACATATCAATAAACGTAATTCTGATAATATGATTCTGAACTTTATAAGAATGATATAAAATGATTTAAAAGAAAAGAAATAAAAGGAAGGGAGGACCATACAATACATACTGTGGATATCAACAAGAAAAATAATACCTTAACTACAAGGATTAATATAAAACTTGGAAACGTACATATACAGACAGGAATGTATAAGGTGGTAGCAACATGATATGATTCCTGGCAGCTGTATAACATAGGTACAGACAGGTAAGTATAAAGGGTTTTATAGTATAATACTTTTCCTGGCAGCTGTACATTTCAAAATGTAGATGGCCAAAAAGAAACATATATCCTCATTCCCCAACGAGGATAAAAGTATCAATGCAGTTTTGGTGGTACGAATATTGTACTTTATAAAAATCGGTTTAAGGTATTTTATCCTAAAAAAATGATAAAATTTACAGAAAAGTAAAAAATGGCAACAACTCTGGCGAGAAGTACTGTCACAAGGACAGAGTGACTCTGATCTGGCTTTCGGGTTTGGAAATGCAACCAGATGATGAACAATACCCAATCTGACACGTGTTAGTACATATTGGTGAGAGGGACGAGTCACGTATACAAGATATGGTTGGAACCCCGAGGTTAAATTCAGGTCCTTGTAAAATTTCACAGTGGTTAAGTTACCATAGGTTTTTTCTCGCTCTGCCTTTTGAAAATTAAGAAACGTTGTCTTAATTTCTTTTTTGGGAATCGAAACAACCTCCTCTGGCTCAAGAAACACATCAATATTAAAAAGAAGAAGATACCAGCGGTGAATGTATTTTAGCCACTGTATGCGTAAAGAGCGGTCCAAACCTATACAGTCAAGAATAATATCTTGAGTGAATCGAGTCTCTGGCTTAACCCAAATAGAACGCCACAATAAAAGTGGCCGGACTGCTGCTAAGTCAGAAATGAACTCGACCCCAACCTCCTCGTGAATCAATTGGACGGAGGCTGAAGAGGGGACACATAGCAACCTCCTTAAAAAATTATTTTCATCCCTTTGTAGGGATGTGCCCACGCTGTGGCCCCATACACCTGCCCAATACAGAGCAGAAGAGACACAACAAACATTGTATATATTCATCATGTCTCGAATGCTTCTTGAGCCAAGTTTGGAGGCGAATCGGAAAATGCTGCTGGTGGACCGCAGCATTTTTAATCTGATGGCATCAAATTCGGAGGTCCACGACCCACTGTTGTTATATGTAATTCCCAAATAACAAAAGGATTTAACATGTGTCAATTTATCTTTGTCTAGAAAAAAGGTATGCTTTGACTGTTTTGCTGCCTGTCCGCATGACATAACATACGTCTTAGATTTATTCACACGAAGCCTCCTAATTTGTATAAACTGCATAAAACTATCAATTAAACGCTGGAGGCCAATCTGTGTACGTGATAAGAGGACAGCGTCATCCGCATAAAGTAATAGCGGGACGGGTTTCCCTCCAATCAAGGGAGCGTCTGCAGGAATGTCAATCAAAGAACGGTCAACACCATTAATAAAAAGGGAAAATAAAAGGGGAGCCAAAACACATCCCTGGCGTATGCCCCGTGAAACTTTAAAAAAAGGGGTACATTCGCCTAAGGTACCATAACGGACCTTACAGGAGAGTTTTACATAGAGTCTGGCTAAGAAGTGAACAATTTCCTTTGGTGCTCCTGCTTCCAGCAAAACCTCCCAAAGAATAGCATGGTTAACCAAATCAAAGGCGCTGCTCAGATCAGCAAAACATAAAAAGAGGTTGCCATTTTTAGCCACAGTATATTTGTTAATTAAAAGGTCCAAGTTTACACATTGATCCAGTGTGCCCAAACCTTTACGGAAGCCATATTGGACTTTAGTTAAAATATTTGAATCTGTTGCCCAGTCTTCTAACCTTTTGAGCAATATCCTACTCATTATCTTTACAGAGGCGTCCAACAAAGAAATTGGCCGATAATTGGAAGCCTCAGATTTATTACCCTTCTTATGAAGGGGGATAATAACTGATTGACCCCAAGTAGCAGGGAAATTAGTTTCAGCAGCACAATTAAATATCCTCACCAGGATAGGAGCCCACAAATCTGGTTCATCTTTGTATAAATCCAGCGGGACTCCATCGGGGCCAGGGGCCTTGCCTCCTTTGCTGTTGGAAATACCTTCATGGGTTTCTTCTAATGTTATTTCCAACGGAAGGGATAGCCAAGGGGTAGACTCGGGAGGCAATGACTCAAAAGTTAGCCCTTCTGGATTAAAAATTCTAGAAAAGTGACTGACCCAGTCGCTGCATGCCACATATGATGTTAGTTCTGGAGCGGCTTCTTTACTGAGAAAAGGACTATTAATGGTTTCCCAATAAAGTTTGCAGTTTTTGGTCTCGGCTGCTTCTTTCAGCTTATCCCACGCCTCATTCTGTAATACCCTTTTCCTATTATTAATTGCCATTTTATATCTAGACCTGAGGTATTTTATATCCTCCTTGACACGTGGTTTAACACCTAAAGCGTTCTTAAGTTCTCGGAGGGCGACTATACAAGGCTTGTCAAACCACCCCTGCTTCAGGCCACTATTGGATGTCGGGGCCTTAGTAAAAATACCATCAATAATACTATTAATGGAAACAAATTGGGATAATAAACAGCCAGGGTCACATTCGTTATCTAGACAGGAACTAATCTGGTGCTTACAACTGGTAAGAACCTCCTTCTGCTTGGCCTTAGAATTAATACCAGTCCACCTAATCCTTAAACCCTTCGGTCTAGTAGGTACTAGGTCAGTGGAGCATTTTTCACCTGAAGCTATCGGGGTACCATGACCTAGAAGGGTGACACGAATACTGTTGTGGTCACTAAGACTTTCTTCGTTTACGTACAAGTCAGTAAAGTTACCACAGCTAGATAAAAGAATATGATCTATAAAAGATCCTGCGTCTCTACCTGTAAATGTAGGGCATGTTATTGCCTGATTATTTATATTACAGTTTAGCAGGGTCAAATCCAGAGTGACTAACATATTATTTAATATAGAACCATAACTGCAATGTTGGAAGTGAAGACAATCTTCCCTTACTCCCGGGCCCCCCCAAAAACTGTTCATAGCCACTCCAGAGCCACAGATATTCCCATTGGATAATTGGCAGGGGTGTAGATTAAAGTCCCCTGCCCAAACAACCTCGGCCTTTCTTTTCGAAATACCCAAGGCCTTAACGATTTCCTTTTCTAGAGGTGGCAGAATATCTCCTCTGGTGGTATCAAAAATATTGTTGTAAAAATTTACTACAACTAGATCAATACTCTTACCACACTCCACCCTTATGACTTGACTGTGAGTCCCGACTGTCGTGCTACTTTTAACTGTACAGTTGCACAGCTTATTAGACAAAAGCGTCAAAAGCCCCCCCTTGGCCCTACCCGAGCTAGATTTAGTAGCTTTTAGGCAATATGATGTGTACCCTTCGATATTAACAAGGTCCATACACCACGTTTCCTGTAAAAGTATTAAATCTAATCCCTCCCCAATAAACTTGGTCCAAAAAGGTGAACCAATTTTACTGGCAAGGCCAGCAATATTCCAGGAGATAAGGGAAAGTCCCGCTGGCTTACCGGTGTCTCCTGGGGTAGTCGACTCCAGCTGTGTTACACATAGTGGAGTAAGACTATCTTCCTGGGGATTGGAAACTAGGCCTAGTCCCATGGTAGCAATAGATATACATGCATCAGGACTATCGCTATTTAATCTATCCAAAAATGGTGTTGATGGTGTCACTATTAAGAATTCAGAAGGTGTAGGAAAAGGTATGTCTAAAAAAGCACTCTCCACCTCTTTATTGGACGTAGGGGTGTTTGGATCTGAAGCTTTGGTGGTGCTAAGTCAATCTACCTCGTCTAACACACCATATCTATTGGGATGGGCGAATTGTGAGTACGAGGAATCAAGGGAAGGAGGCATGTCCTGCCATATTTGTTGCCACTGAGGTTTAGCAGGTTGTAAAGGCTGAAAAGGTTGCTGCCACTGGTGAGCAAACTGATATAAAGGTGGTGGAAAATGGGGTGGTTGTTGCCACTGAGAACTGACATGATGTGGAGGGAAAAAAGAAGGATGTGGTGGTTGCTGCTGAAAACTAACATGACGTGGTAAAAAGGATGGAAAGTTTGGTGGTTGCTGCCAAGGTTTATTAGTATGTTGTGGAGGATACACAGATCCTTTATTACTTGGAAAAATAGGACAAGGGGGATTTGATCTTGATGGCATGGGGAAAAAAAAGGACAAAGGGAGTGGATTGATTTGAGTAGCAGGACCACTATTAGGTGCGTTACATATGTAACTGGCTGCCCCTGTATCCCTAAAATTGACTGTAATTACGTCCCCTACTATTGTTTTCTTACTTCTGCCTACCCAATCCCCTCTACGCACAGTAAGAATTTCACCATTCATATTACTAGGTAGAGGTTTATGTATATGGAGCCACTGGGCGCATTTATTTCTTAGCTCAGCAAAGCTTTCCTTTACTCCCTCCTTCAAAGGAGGAACTGCTGTCAACACAACCACAAAAGGGGCGACTTCTGGTGGCAGGCTGATTGACTTAAAACGAGCCTGCTTTGACTTAAGACCTTCAGTCTTATTTATAAGGGGAGGAACTGGGGGGTTGATAGACTTCCCTACAACATCTTTTGCTTGTGAAGTGGTCGTTTTATTACCATTAACAGAATGTTGGTTAGCCGAAGTAGAACCCGCCACCTTCGGAGTAGGCAAAACTGTAGATTGGGCAGATTTATTCCCTATTTGGGACAAATTTGATGTTGCTGAGTTCCCGGAGACTATGGTTGCTTGTGCATTATTTGATGCATCATTAGGTACATCATTAGGTAGCTGGACACAGGATAAGCATTTGGGAGCTGCTTCTTTGATCCCTTGTAACTGAACAGGCCCTGACCCATTCGTCTTGTTAGGCCATTTCGAGTGCACTAAAGACGTTAGTCTGTCAAGTTTGGAAATTAGAGGCTTAATTTGTGCTGCTATTGTGGCCTCAAGGTCCAATTTAAGATCTGATACCATATTTTGGACCCAGCAGGGAATACCTGATGCCAGTTGCGGGGTAGGTGATATCAGGTTGTGATTCCTAACTGTAACCTTAGGTTTTTCCTTGTTCTTATTCTTGGACGAAACCTTTGGACGGATAATATCCCTTCCCCCAATATCTATAGGTACAGGAGTTGTTTCCACATCAGCTAGCCCATCTAGACTCAGAACCGCTTTGCTAGGTGACTGACAATCTTCTAGGTCTGGGGTAGCCTCCAGATCAACAAAAGACGGGTCCGAGTCGGATTGGGCAACTGATAGATCAACAGCATTCGGTACAGAAAATACACCGTTAGTAGACAAAGATAAGGGTAGAGAGCAGTTATTCAATAGTTGCTGGGAGGGTGATTTAACATTTGCAAGAGAACCCAGGGACGAACGCTTAGCATTCGCAAGGTCCAAGGATACTCTTTTTTCCAATAATACAATACTTTTGTCGATGGTATCATTCACACGAGATATAAAAAGATCAATGGGACCAGTCACCTGTGCCACCACCGTGGCTTTCTTAGTGCAACTTCTAGTTCTGTTGCGCATGGCTGACATCAGTAGCGCAAGGGCAGTAGAAGATGGTAGTGTTGCTAGGAGGCGGCCTCCTGTGTAAAGATGTGGGATTAAACAACACAGTTCCGCCTACTTTGTCAAATACTTGGGGGCAGTGGGGCAGGGAATCAGGGCCAGGGCCGTCCTCTGCCGTCCTTGAACGGCCTTAAACGGCCCGCTCTTTGCCCGGTCTTCGCCCCGGCCTTAGCCCCGCGCGCGTCCCGCGTGCGCGTTGCTACCACAGATTAAATGGGGAGATCAGGTGGAGGGGCGGGAAGAGGACCAGCTGCGGCCGATCAGCGCCGCGCTGCACGCTGGTCCTCGCAGTCCCGCCTCAGCCTTGTGATGCAGTCGCTTGCTCGTCGAGGTCGCGTTGGTGCTCCAATGCACTCAGGGGGGTCCAGGAACAGAAGTTTGGCAAAACACTTGGCCTGCGAGCGGCACCCGCGGAGCGGGGGCCGCGAGGCGTAGGTTCAGCAAGCAGGGAGATGAGAGGGCGGACAAAGCAGCACTCACTGCAGGTCAGCTCAGTGAGGGTTCCAAGGCTACTCACACACCGTGATGATTATAATTGGTGGAGGGGCGGGAAGAGGACCAGCTGCGGCCGATCAGCGCCGCGCTGCACGCTGGTCCTCGCAGTCCCGCCTCAGCCTTGTGATGCAGTCGCTTGCTCGTCGAGGTCGCGTTGGTGCTCCAATGCACTCAGGGGGGTCCAGGAACAGAAGTTTGGCAAAACACTTGGCCTGCGAGCGGCACCCGCGGAGCGGGGGCCGCGAGGCGTAGGTTCAGCAAGCAGGGAGATGAGAGGGCGGACAAAGCAGCACTCACTGCAGGTCAGCTCAGTGAGGTTTCCATTGTTATTTTCTGGCCTAGGAAAGATCAAGACTGTGAAGGTGCAGCTTTACATCAAAGAAGATATCCAGTGGGTTACGCAGCAACAGCACAGAATAACATTTCATCTGCAAGAAGAGGTCAAAAAGAAACTAGAAATGCTGTTGAAGCCTGACATCATTGAGCACTCTAATGGTCCCTTACCATGGGTGTGGCCTATAGTAATAGTGCCAAAAAGGGACAGTGGAGGTGCAGTGCACATTTGTGTGGATATGTATCAAGCCAACAGAGCAATCAAGAGAGAAAGACATCCGGGTCAGCACATTGCAGACATAATCATGCAGCTGAATGGAGCGAAAGTCTTCTCCCATCTTGACCTGAACAAGAGATACCATCAACTAGAATTGGAAGAAAACTGTAGGTACATTACCACTTTTTCAACTCATGTTGGTCTGTTCAGATAGAAAAGGTTGAGCTTTTTAGTGGCATCTGTAGCAGAAATAATCCAATATGTCATGCAAAGAATAATTTAACCTCCTATGCATGCTTTCAAATACAGTGATGCCATACTGGTATTTGGGACAGCATGGAAGGAGCATGATAAGGCTCTCAAACAAGTGTGCCAGTTACTTACAAATGCAGGTCTCTCTCAAAATGCAAAAAAGTGTGAATTCTACAAAACCAAACTCAAGGTCTTTGGGTACATATTCTCTGATGGGGGAATAACTCCTGACCAAGAAAAAGTAAAAGCGCTGTCATCCACCTAACCCCCACCAGATGTCACAATGCTGCTATCCTTCCTGAATATGGCAAGCTATTGTTCAATGTACATTCGTGATTTTGCCACAGTGAATGCCACATTGAGAGACCTCTCCGTAATGCACAGTTCTGATGGTCTTCTAAATGCGACCAAAGCTTCAAAAGGATTAAGCATGCCATTGAAAATGCCACTGAGATAGCTTACTTTGATCCTAAATTACATACTGAGATCGATGTTGATGCAGGCCCAGTGGGGCTTGGAGCAGTCCTTGCTCAGCATAATTGACATCTGAATGCTCAGAGACACATTGTGGCTTATGCTAAACAAAGTCTGTAAGACAACGAATGTGCCTTTTCTCAGCTAGAGAAGGAGAGTCTGGTTGTGGTATGGGCCTGTGAACACTTCCATGTGTTTCTTTATGGAAAGCATTTCAAGATTGTCACTGACCACCAAGCACAGCTGACCATATTCGGAAACCCAAACGCTGAGCTGCCCCCTCACATTGAGAGGTGAGAGTTGCATTTACAGAAGTACAACTATAAATTGTGCATAAGCCAGGTGAGAACCAAAACCCTGCATATTACTTCTCACGAGTCATGTTACATCGGCACGGCTCGTCATCAAAAATAGCTGAAGAGTACATTAACTTCATTGTAAGGTACAGCACACCAGTGGCCATAGCCATTGAAAAGATTGTTGCTGCTACAAATGCCAATACAGACATGCTTGCCCTCAAAGACATCATTACAGTTCAGTCATGGAGACAAAGTGTTTGACAACTATGTGATGATGTTGAATTTCAAAAGTTCAAGAATGTACAGGATAAAGTATCTGTCACTAAAGAAAGCATTGTGTTAAGAGGCTCATGGATTAATATACCTGAGAGTCTCAGACAGCAAGCCATTGAACTCGCTCACAAAGGACATTGTGGCATTGTTGCCACTGAAAGAGTCCTGAGAGATGAGAGATTTGAGAGGGAACAAAAGGAGTGGTACTTATATCATTGTCTTTCCCCTAAAGTGACACAGAATCCTCTAACCATGTCTGATCTTCCTGCATATGGGTGAGAAAGCATGGCCGTTGATTTGTTTTGGGACCCTAGCAAATGAACATCATCTCATGGGAGTCATTGATGAGTATTTCCATTTTCCTCCTTTGGAGGAAATGCCATCAACATCTTTGCAGTATGGGGCATCCCAGACATCCTTAAATCTGATAATGGTCCACCGTTCAATAGCAAGGAGTTAAGGAGATTCTAACTAGACTCAATGTCAAGCCCCAAAAAAGTACACCTTTGTGACTCCAAGCTAACAGTGTCATGGAGCGATTTATGGGCACCCTATAGAAAGTGATCCAACGTGCATCAATGGAGGGAATCAAGCTGAGTCAGGCCTTATGTCAAGCTCTCTGTGCCTTTCGTTCGAGTCCTCACTCCACCTCTGATTAGGCACCTACCACCTCGCTGTTCTGGAGAGCTGTAAGAATCAAGCTACTATAGTGGACCACTGAACGAACTCGGAATGCTGACCAGATTCGTGCAACTGACATTGCTTGAAGACTTAAATTGTAGACATATGCAAATCAGCGTTAGAGAACTCAGGAACTCATCTTTGATTAAGGGGACTGGGTTCTTGTCAAATAAAAACAGAAGCGAAAACAGATCCTCTGTTTGCTGCTGAGCCTCTGAGAGTTGTGACGTGCAAGGGACATACGATAACAGCTCAATGAGCCTGAAAATCCATCGCAAGGGATTTGTCACATTTCAGACATCTATCCCGACATCCATCAGCCCCTGTAATCTCAGATGGGCTGCCCCACCTGATGGCCTAGATCACACATCAGCTTGTGTAACCTCGGTGTCCACTCAGGGTGCAGCTCAACTACATAATACCACGCGATCTGGCCAAACAGTATGAGCACCTAGATGACTTATTGAAGAAATATAAAATGTTTCTATTGTTGCCACATTTTTATTAAACAAGGGATGTAATGTCTTATAACTATGAGTGCCAGGACCTCGCTGTTCTGCGTGGACTTAATGAACGGATTGCATAATCATTTGAGGAGGTGTTAATGTGTGGGTATAAACGGTAAGGCAATAATGAGAAGATTAGTTGAATGTTGTACTCTGATGAGTAAAGGCGTCAGTTATGAGCTCTATGTGTGACATGTTCATTTGCATGCTCCCGGGCTGGGGAGGATGCTGCACTGCCTACTAGAGGAAAGCTTGTGGTCTAGGTGTTTATTGTAGTAGAAATAGACAGCAGTAAGAAGATCAATGGGGCATTCGAAAATGGGCGAAATAATATAACCCAAAAATGTAAAGATTGATAGATTAAAAAAACATTTGATTACAAGATAGAACGACAAAATGAGTCCACGTATCATAGACTTCAGCCTTACCCAGTCTGGATAAATTAGACTCTTACAAGACCTACACACTGAAACAATAGTTTTCCTTTTCTTCATCATTAAAATTCCACTCCGTGATTTTCCACAGTCTTTCGTTGGGCTTTACTATAATCCGTCACCTAACTCGATGAAAAACAGGTAACATTCTGAATTCAGTAATACACCACCTATCCAAATTGTAAAACAGAGTTGTTTATAGAATATGTTCACTGCTCATTTGCAAACTTTTCACGGATTAATATCACTCTAATGAAACCGAAGAAATTAAGGAAAATAAAACCAATCTGTCAGAAAAATAACATTATTTGAAGGGAGTGTATTTATATGAGAACAGAGCGATGCATGGATTATTCTTGTATATGGCATCCAGACTGAGCAATAAGCTGAAGAAACAGAAAAGCTGCCAACTTCCCCCAACGTGGTAGGGGTGTAAAGTAGCCCACGCGGAAACCACCATATCTCTTCTCTTAGCTTTACAGCTCAAACGAGCACAATCTAACCTGCACCTTCTACAACCACGTGACAAGGCCTGTGACTGTGTCAAGCGTGATGGAATTCCCCACAGCGGCACTACCTGGGTTTTAATGACACTCGCATATATGTTGTGAGTGCAAAACCGTTCCGCGTTCATTTTTTTACAATCCCTTATTTAGGTAAATTCAAAACAGGCACAAATATTTAATCCAGGCCCACAACCAGAATACGTTATATGGGGGGTTGTCAAGATTGGGACCTGGTAGCCCATCCCCCTCTGACATTAGCCCCTAGGTTTGCAGCCTACCGGGAAACTGGCAGAGAACTCGAACATCATGTAAAACTTGAAATAATAAACATTTTGAATGGAAATTTCAAGCACAAAAGGAGGGTGAGAGGTGTTTTGGATTGTAGTCGGATTGCGTGGTTGTATCGGTGTTCCCTCCCAACCAAAATAAAACTGCAAAATGAATGGGTGTAAGTTTCATGTGATCCTCGCTTTTTGACAAAGGGCTTTGTTAATAAGTCGAGCTATTGTTTTGCTTGGTTAAATGCCTTTAAATACTTAAGTCATAGCAGAAATAACCTAGATATTTAATTTGTTTTTTCGGAAGAGTAGATAATTGCTATTCATGTTTTCATTTATTTGAAGATCTCCAGCGACCACTGGGTGCAAAATGGAACTGGAACACTCTCCGTTCTTAAGATGAAGACGATCAAAAAAGGTGATCTCTAGGGTATAAACTCGATAGGAATACCCATATTTGTCCCATGTTCAAAATATACTTAGAAATTTACCTTTCTCTTAAAAATAAATAGCATGCTACAATACAATGTCCAATTTGCATTTCACCCAAGTATGTATTGAGGCTCAGTTCTGCACCACTTGTTGTGAAAGATGTTGTGCCCTTGGGCGGGGCGATGGATTCCAAATTACCAATACATCCAAGAGCTTGCTACAGATAGAAAAGGCTCATTAGTCTGAAATGATTGATCTGTAATAGTGATTGTGAGTAAGTGGTAATACCCCTCCTATACCAACTGATACATTGTGTATTATAGCATAAGTGAGAGGACTTAAGTATTTCCCAGTGGTGGCTAGCTCTAATAAAAAATGGTGGGGTGTGAAAGCGCTACTCTCCATAAACGCAGAGCAGCACAACTGCTGTGGCACTTCTCCTTTCCATCTTTCCTGCTTGTGGAAGAACATCTTTCCTGCTTGTGGAACGGAACTCCAACCAATCCAGGAGCTGGTTTTATGCTGTGAAAGCAGCGCCAGGATTGATGGGAGCAATTCCCACTCTGTTTCGCAGCCTTTGAATTGCTGGGTCTGCAGTGTGCATATTGGGCTGGCCGTGCCAAGACGGCCTGCCAATCCGACATGCGCACTGTAGACCAGTGCTGACATTCTGCATTTGCAGGATTGAGCCCCGCTCCCACCTTCTAGCTGTAGACAGCACGAGCTGGTGCAGTGGCAATTAAATAAAATGGCATGGCAATGGCATTTTATTTGTGTTTGCCTGCAGTGCTCACAGAAGGCAGGGCATCACTCCTCTGCTCCTGAGGAGGAGCCGCATCTGGTTTTTCCAGCATGATGTTACTCTTTTCAGGAAGTTACAGTGAAGTTCATATTTCCAATGAAAACAGTCTTTGCTAAGTTCAAACGTCTCTCTAACTTGTTTGAGTGCTGTGGAAATGCATGAAGAATGTACATTTACATTTTAAAGAAAACTTTGGAATACACATCTCATTAGAACAAGTGGCGATAAATGTGTAAAAAACATACAACAAAAATATCAGCCGCATGATACTGGTTTATATGTAAAGAAGAAAAACAAATTTTTCACAGTCAAGGGAACAAGACAAGTGACAGGTGTGGGTTTAACTGCAAAGAAAAAGTGCAGGCGAAAATCTTATTTCTTCTTATCAGAAATCTTCTTCACCCTTTGTCTGTCTTCCTCATCCAATCCTTGTCACATGAGGATGTGCAACACTGCACCAACTGTAGGCCCCACATATAACACAGGATCCCCAAAACATGCAACATAATTACTGAATTACAATATCTCACTGAGTGGCTGTAGGACGCTGGCTCTCTATATAGTGCACTAAAAAGAAGAACACTGTGCAGAGAGTACAATGAGTTCCCAGTTGGTTGACAAAAGCAAAAGTAGATAATACTAACCCTCTATTTGTGGTAGTGTGGGCAAGCAATTAGGCTTATCAGAGGGTAGTGCTAAGCATTTGTTGTACTCACAGAGGCAATAAATGAGACGCACACTCAAAAATAAATCTAAGACCAATTTAGAAAAATAACAAGTCTTTTTATATATATTTTGAACCAAGAACTACGTTCAAAGGTAAGTACTGTATTGTTTTTGAATTTTCAAAGTTACGCAAATAGTTCAAAATTGTGCGCAGTTACGCACAATACAATCCTATGGGAGGAGAAAGCAGGTAGGTAAAGCACATAGCACAGACAGTTGTAGGGGTTCACCTTCAGGGTTTATAGTAGCAGGAAGCAAAGGTTCAAGGTTCTACCAATAGGTCCCCGGGTGCATCCCGAATTTCGCCAGAAGCAGAGAGTCGGTGGACTTGATAGCCAACGAGCTACGGCGGGAGAGGGTCCCCCCAAAAGCAGGCAGCACAAGGGGACTTGCAAGCAAGTCAGAGAGCGCCCAAATGTGAACTAGAGTCACAAAGCCTTAGGGACAAGAGAGCACAGCCAGTTCCTTCTTACATAGGGTGCTGAGACAGAATATCGAGTTATAAATGTCAATTTACACCAATAGCGTGATTTAGAAATATCGACAGCTAGAATATTGTGGTTTAGAATATCGAATTTAAGGTAAGAAATATTGTTTTAAAAATATAGAAGTCATTAATATTGTTTGCAAAAACATAGATGTTTAAAATATCAATTATTTAATTAGTGTTATGTATTTTAGTTTATATTTTAAATGTATGTGATGTATTTTTTAAGTATTGTTTATGTTTTTTAATATATATGTGTTAAATTTGTAGTAGTTTTGAATTTTATTTTATTAAAATTTGGGATTTATTAGTTCCGTAGCAGGCTGTGGATTTATAGGGAAATAGGGTGGGAAGTCATTTAATGATAATAAATTAATGATTATTTTTTATTTATTTGATTTCGATTATAAAGTGGGAAGTAATGTATTTGTGATGAATTATTATTTGGTTCTTAATTAATATTAATTATTTAACTGCTAACTAATTATGGTAATTGTGTAATTTGTCTTAGGTGCGGGTTGTGGGGTTTAAAGGGGTAAAGGGTAGGAAGTAATTTATTTTTGATTAATTAATATTTAGTTGTTAATTTATATTAATTATTTTATTGAAAATTAATTATAGAAATTGTGTTATTAATTTTAGGTGTGGGATGTGGAGTTTATAGGTGGTAAAGTGTGGGAAGTAATTTATGTTTAAATAATTAATAATTAGTTGTTAATTCATATTAACTAATTAATTGATAATTAATTATGGTAATTGTGTGATTTTCCTTAGGTGTGGATTGTGGGGTTGATGGGGTAACGGGTGGGATGCAATTTATGTTTAATTAATTATTAATCAGTTGTTAATTAATATTAAATATTTGAAATTCAATGTGAATTTGTATAATTAATTTCAGGTGTGGGTTGTGAGGTTTATAGGTGTAAAGGGTGGGAAGTAATTTTTGTTCAATAAATTAAAAATTAGTTGATCATTAATATTAATTCATTAATTTATATTTAATTAGTGTATTTGTTTACATTTTTTTTGCATGTGGGTTTTATTGTATAGGGGTCCAGTGTGGGGAGTAAATTAATTATACTTACTTTAAAATTAGTTGTTACATACCATTAGTTTTTTAATTGAAAATAAGTTTTAATTGTGTAATAATATTTGTTTTACAGTTTAATTTTAGCTGTGGGTTGTGGGGATTATAGTGATAAAGTGTGGGAAGTTAAATCGATTTTAAAAGTTTTAATTTGTATTTTTTTAATCGGCAATCAATTATGCTAGTTGAGGAAGCACATTGTTTTACAATTTAGATGTGGGTTGTGAATTGTGTGATGGTATAGGGTAGAACATAAAAAAAGTTAATTTATGTAATAATTAATGTTTTTGTTTCTAAATAATTGTTAATTAAAAATATTTATTTGTTTGGAAATTATTTTTTATCTTATTTAATATAATATTTGTAGGTAGTTGTTATATTTATTTATTATTATATTATGTTTTCATTTAACTTGAATATTAAACATATGTGTATTATAATTTTTAACACGTTTATATATATTTGTAATTTATTTTGGTTTAAAAAAAATTCTAGTGTTAACATTTTGTTTGTTTTGCTCAGAGCAAGCTTTGTTTCTGACCTCCGAGAGTTAAGGCTCTCATCTCATGGGGTCAGAAACATGTCTACTGGTAGCAGGCTTGCTCAGACCAGTCGATAACCCTCTGTGTGAATTTAATAATACATCCAGCACTGGCATCAGTGTGGGTTTATTAAGATGAGGTGTTTGGTACCAAACACCCTGGGGTACAGTGAAGCCATCATGTAGCTGGGGAACTCGTAATCACAAGTGAATGAGTCAATTTATTAACTGTTCAATTTATTAAAATCATTACAGTAATTAAAAGAAAAACAATTGTTCAAACAATTTCAAAAGCAATTTCACCTCAGACCCCTGCTCGCACCCCAGTCCTTCAGTGCCATTGCCCTTGTGAGAACTTGCGTTCCTCAATTCATTTGAGCATGTTCTCTCGGTTTTACTTTAAAACAGTTTAAAAACTGGGGCGATTAAAGCTCTAAAATTGTGAAATGGACTTTGGGTGGAAGTATTGGCCCTTCTGGTGCCTCGTGCGGTCCCCCCGGCCACACTCACCATTTTGAAAAACTCAAATTGCAAGAGTTGGAAAAGGGACATCAAACTGGCACAGGATCAGCCTCTCCTTGCGATGTCTCCTTTATGTCACTCCTGATTATGTGTGTAAATCTTCCCAGTTTTGCTAATTTTCTTGCTGTCGAGTCTGAGAAACACAAAGCAGAGGCCTCCCTACAGAGTGTCCAGCCCACGTACTTGTCATGGCTTCCATGTAAACTGGTAATGTATGAGGGGGTACTTAGATATCACCGGTACATATCCACTCTCGCAGATATGCCCTCACATGGGTATAGTGCACCTTGCTTTAGGGCTTCAAGGCCTGTTGTAGAAGTGACTTACCTATACCACAAGCAGTGTGTTGCTGGCATGGCACACGGAAATGTGTCATCATGTACCAAGTTGAAGCCGCACAGAGATGCAAAAAATTGCAAAATGTCAACAATCAGGAATCCACAGGTTCAGACAAGTAATCCATATTTAATTCATGTTTTTTCTATATTCCTTAGGGTGTGTTCCTTCACAGTAAAACCGTCTAATTCCCAACTTTAAACGCAAAGTAAATACCCATCCGGGCGTCTTTCATTGACACATGGACTGCGCTGTTCATCCTAGGTAATCATATTGCTATCTACCCAATGCATTTTGGGCAAAAAAGCCCTTTGTCAGTGGGAACTAAAACAAAAATAAAGATCATCAAAAATGGTAAAGGACCCCATAAATCATCTATGAAAGCCAACTGTGATACATGCAATCTGGAAAGTTAATGTACTCAAACCCCCGACACTGGGTACTAAAACTCTGTTCTCTGATACCTAGTTGTGCTACGGGCAGAGCACACATCAAATCAGCACACAAATTCTTGCCTAAGAGCATACTTAAATGTAATTTAGATTGGATAACTTGGAGTACATTCCATCATTCTTTTTTGACACAGGAATGTGTGCCATATCGACTCTTCGGTTTTCTCTGTACCAAGACTCACAGGCTGCAATGGCAGTTTGCATGAGCTTGATGAGGGGTCCCATAGAGTGGCACAATTTGTGCTGTAGCCTTAGGGACCCTCTTTAGGTCCAATGCCCCAGTGACAAGGGGTACAACTTACCAGGGACTTACAAGGGGCCTAAAGAGGTTGCCAGTTATAGATAATTGTACAGTTTAGAGAAAGAACACTGGTGCTGAGGACCTGCTTAGCAGGAACCCAGAACTCTCTCCGTCAGAGTTGCACCAGATACCAGGCACAAGGTTCGGGGGTACTGCAACAAAAACCCAGTTTCCTACAGTGCCAATTTCTCCTTTAGTGCTCTGTGGCTGCACGACTTTGAAATTCCTACACCTTCACCCCAAAAATATTAACTAGTTCAATATATTTACAAATACAATCATAGCTCTAAACATGTTATGAAGCAGGAGATAGACGCCAGGCAGTAAATCAACTTTCTGCAATGTGACGCACAATGTGGAGCTTACCTTTCTAAAGCCCTTCATTGCCGTTGTAGTCTATTTTGGTATCCACTGCAGATCAGTGATGCTATCTGTGTCATAGTTGAGGGTGCCAGAGTCTGCATCCCTGCATGAGACCAGACATCCGTTATTGACGAGCATGGATCCCAACCTTTCCCATTCATCACAGAGTAGGACTGGATGCAAGCACATGTGATTTGGGAACTTATCCTTGGTAATGGTAAATGTTATAATGCTAAGCTTGTGGTATGTAGATTGTGCAGAGACTCTTGGTCATGCTAACCTTCCCCATTGTGACACCCCAGGCCCTGGCTGCAGGTCACTGGCCCCTTTTGAATTGGAGCTGCTGTATTTGTTCCCCTGTGAAATCGATCCAAAAGAAGAGCAGGATTTTTGTTCCCCTGCGACCTTTATCCAAATAAATGAGTCAAGCACTAAGGGGGGAATATTTGCTTATACTAAAGACAGTTACATGCTGTGTGGCATTAAAACTTGCTCTATCTTCATGCCAAAAACGTGGACTGATTTACGAATACTGAATGTTAAAAAAAGTAAGTTAATGAATGTCAGCAATTTAGTTACTCTTATATTTAATATTTTTACTTAATTGTGTATTCCCCAAGAGTATTAGCAATTAAATCATGTTGTGCTTCTGTATTTTTTTCATGCATCTTATTACTCTTATATAGTGCATACTTTGAGTCGTGCCAGATGAGTGGCTTTAATTGAGAGCTCTGGCGCTGTGGCTGAAGGCAACTAAGGTGCTTGTTAGCGGGTAGGCCTGTCTGCAGAGAACACAGAGCAATGGTGATGTATTCCAGTTGCAATTGAAATTATGTGTGAAAGGGGTACACAGATGTCAAAATAAATGTAAGGCAAAATTAAAAGAAAATAAAGTGCTTAAATGTGAGTGAGAGCAATGTGTGTTTCCGGTGGTGAAGTGAGAGAGATAAGAGGACGTGCATTCAGGGGAAAGCGAAAAGAGAGTGCTGTATAGGAAAGAGATGAGGCTGAAGATGAGCAGATGGACAAGATGTGCATAGAAAAAGGGCATACATAACATAAAGCACACATAATCGAATGCCAATACTCCTTCTACAGGCCTAAATAATATTTAATTCACAGCCTTGCGATTTCAGAATTTAAACATTTCCTTTGTTAATTATTTTTAACAATTCATTGTTTCTCATTCATATTAAACAGCTAACAATCACTGACAAAGCCAATAGTACTGGTATGTTTTATGTGTATGTCCGTTGTTGTGTTATATATGTGGTTGCAATGGCATCTCAGATTTCTTTTTTTACATGTTCCTTTTTAGAGAGCTGACCTCTATGTACTCTGGTGACAGATGGTGCATCACAAACTCCTTTACTCCAGAAAATGTGTTATATTTTTCACTAACAAGTAAGCGTTCAAAATGTACCGCTTGTACAAAGTGCTATATTGTTTCTTTCTCTCAGTTGTTTTTTATATGCTGCACTCAAATTGGGCGTCGAGTGAATCCCTTCTCATTTTGGCAGTAGGAAACGATGGTTATTTATAATCTTTGCCTTTAACTCCCTTCTCATTTATATTGAACAAAAACGTTAGGGTCTAGTCTTCTTTTACTATCTTGCCTCTTCATAGCAAAATACTTGAAACATCATCAGTTCTGTGCACATTTTTGGGACATAAAGGAAAAGAGTCTGGCATTACCTAAGATCTTTTGATTTTGCTAAAAATGCATGTGTATAATATGTTTTTTTAGAGGGCCTTTCAGTCAGCCCTCATCATATATTGGTCTGATTTTGCTCCTGCCCCATTTCAGCCTACTGCAGGGGCAATGTGTCAACCATCTTCAGACTTTGACTACAATCATTGTGAGTGATGGTGTCTTTTTTTACTGTGCCCAATGTGTACAGCAGTTTAATCAATCCCATGTCAGGGTCTCTTGCACCCTTGTCTTAAGTTTTATTTCATTGTGTTTTTTAGTTTTGCCCTTTTGTGAGAACTAGGCAGGGCCGAATGCGCTGCCACTGTATCCTCACTGCCACTGGAAGTTCTCCACATCTCATGCTGGCACTACAAGTGAAATTCATTTTTTTTAAGGTGCTTTCTACTCATTCAGAAATGTCCTCTAGTGAGCATGCATGCACACCTGCGCATATGGGTATCCCTCTTTGAATAATCTCTTAATCCATTCGCAGACAGCCATCCATGTGTGTGCATGCATGCATATGAGCACAAACCGGTGGCCACGTTTCAGTGTTTATATACAGCCACAGCCCGTGGAGGGAGTTGCGGTGGGGCTGAAAGGCGGGGCGGGGGAGGGGCAGTGTGGGGGGTTCTAACAACCGGAATATGGATAATTGGAGGTAAGTAAACCATTTAATTAATAAAACTAATTTTGTATTCGTTTTAATAATTAAATGGTTTACTTACCTCCAATTATCCATATTCCGGTTTTTAGAACCCCCCCCCACCTTGCTCTTCCCCGGCCCCACCTTTCAGCCCCACCGCAATTCCCTCCACAGGCCGCGGCTGTTTATATACAACTGTATTACAGAAATTTTCTGACGTCAGTCTCTTTGTGTGCACTTTTGATCCTACAAAGGTGCACAGTTTCAAATGTTATTGTAAAAATATGTACAAAATCATTAAAACAGACATTGGTCACGCTAATAGACTGACATACAGCAAAAGTTTCATTGGCTTTGCCAATGCTTGTTTATATTTAGTACCGCATTCAGCGAGCTAACGATACATTAAATACAGCTGTCTACTTCGTTTTAATGAGCTTTACAGCAGTGCAGTTCACATCTGAAGTTAAGTTTTGAAGTCTGACTAAATAAAGGAACTTCAATTTTTGTCCCCTTAATAACTTTAGCACAACTTAACTAATTTGCTCACATCTTGGAAAAAAATAACACTCAAAATTCAGTCCTTCAGGTACCAGATTTTGAGCAGATTGTTCAAAATTATTAAGCAGTCCAAAACCTGTGACGTGTTTTACCTTAGGCGAAATTCTAAAACAAATTAAGGAAACAAGCATTTGCAATGCAATCAGTCTCGCCTTCGGGACCTTATATGTATTTAGCTATGCAGCACATTAGCTTGGGTGCTGAAACATCTACTGTTCTTTACCATGGAGGGTAAGTAAGCACCAAACTGCATGACACGCCTTGTATGGGAAAACATGGAGCGAAATATTGCCTTTCAGTGGAAAATGGTATAGTCCAAAGCTCTGTTTTTAATATAAAATCAGGGCCTTCGGTGGTCATATCACTGAAAATATAAGATTTAAGAAAAATATTATTGTCTACGGGTGCTCGTGGAAGACCATTTCAATGGACTGGAATCTAGAGAATGCTAAAGTGATTCTGGCATTTTACTGACCTCTGCTGGTCTTTTTCTATCAAGGAAGTTAAATAGAGGCAGTTGCCAGAAAAATTAAAAAAAGAAAGTCCTTCAGCAGAAAGAAATTCTGGTATTTTACTGACCTCTGATGGTCGTTTTCTATCCAGACAGTTAAACAGAAAAAAAAGTACCTAAGCGGAAGCAGACAAGTCCCAGGGCTGATCTCCAGAGCCCACAAAGTACATAAACATATAAGTATATAATAGGTATATACTATAGTATATACAAGAGGTCTTGAATGCTCTATCTAAAAATGCTGAATGAAAGTCCACCTTTTTTTATTGGTACCACAGCCTTTTCAACACTGTATTGTTTGGTCTAGGAAATTTGGGGTCAGAACATTTGAAGTTATTATACTAAAGGTGTCTACTGCTCAGACGTCAAGTGAGCATTTCCTAGGTCCTTTTCATAGAGTTTTGTCTGCATTCTTGTGTAATTTAGGGCGATATATTTAGAGAGCAATGCTCAGTGGTCTGCTATGCTTGCTGGACACAAGATATACCAACAGTTCTTGTGAAGTGGTGAGTAAATTCTTAGCAGTGACATCTAGTTTATGTCATGTTCCATGAGCTAGAATGCCCTCCATCACTAGACTCCTCCGAGATTCGATGATCCATTCTTACTTCTTATGTAAACATTGCATAAAAGTAAGAAGCAACACTGATAATATTTTAAATCTTGTGAATTAGAGAGAGAAAAAATAAATTATGTCTATTTTCTTATGCAAATGTATTTCTGGTCAGAACTCAGCGCCGCCCGCCGCAATGGTAAAAATGCATGTCGTGTATTTCAAAACACAACATGACAGGCACCGCGCAGTGCCTGCCATGTTGCACTTTGAAATGCGGGGAGGGGTACCATAGGTACCCCCCATGTGCACCTCTCACCCCCCGAGTCCCTGGGGGCCCGCAACAGGCCCCCGCAGGGATTCTCCGCATGCCTTTCTGTGGCGGCATTGCCGCCACGGAACGGCATTCAAATTGGCCCATCATAATATGGCTGGCAGTGTCTCGTAGACACCGCCACCATATTATACCCTTTTTGCCTTGCGACCGGGCCGCCATCCTAATATGGTGGGGGGTTTTCAGAGCAAGGATGGCGGGCGGATCGCCCCCGCCAGGCCGGCGGTGGCTACCGCCAGCCTAACGGGGATGATCCGCCCGCCTAATAGGCCCCTAAATGTATTGAGACTGAACTATTTTGTCTGATGCCCGATGGAGCTACCTGGTTTAGCTATAGGGGGGATGGGCCGTGGACTCCCTCCTTGGTTGTCACCTACCCAGTAGGCCTTTAGACAGACTTCATTTTGTCTCTCCTTGTTGTCTCTTCCCCCATCCTCCCTTTCTCACCTTCCCTGTCCCCTCCCCTCTACGCTCCACTTATTTTGCCCTCCATGCTCTTTAAATGTTTTCCCATTGAGACCTAGCTATTTGGCCAAATCCCGGTGGAGCTACCTGATAGCTGTAGAGGAGATGGGTTTTGGGACTTCCCCCTCGACCGTCACTTACCCAGCCGGACTTTGGGCAGACTTTCATTCGTCTTTCTGCCGTATCTCCCTCCCACCCCTTTATCCTTACCCCCTTCCCCATTACACTTCACTTATCTCGTTTTCTATGCTCTTGTAATTGTTTGTCTAGCAACTGATGTAAATTGGAACTGATGTGATCTTGTAATTTTGTGGAACCTCATGTAAAGCGCTCTGATACCTCCGGGTCTAGCCAGCGCTATATAAAATTCTTAAAATAAATAAATAAAATAAATAAATAAACTCATTGAAGTTGAGTAATTGTTCTGTGTATGTAATGAAGAATTAAGATAGGGAACACCAATTGAGTAGTGGCAACATATGGGCCTAAGGATGTAGAAAGGGCAAAATGCTGTTAATAACTCAAGTGCAATAATCGAGGACAGATACAAACAAACGAAATTCCAATATTAGTAGCCTAGGTTTCTAGATTTGTAGACAATTTACCTTGTGTGTCCTGAAAACTTTGCTTGATGATGAGAGAAGTGATGTAAATAAACAAATGAGTATGAAGTGATTATTTCGAGTCCTCCAAAGGCACCCCAAAATAATGTTAGGGGATCCAGCATATTACACTGTTTAAAGAGTCCTTTAGTAGTAGTAATAATCTTTATTGGATTTAACAAACCATAAAAGACACAATTTATATACATGAAACTTAACGAGTAAATAGGACAACATTTTAATACAATACCATAGATAAAATAATTGTCATCTAAAACACATTCAATCATACTATAAAACCAGTTTACAAATAGGATGCAAATATAAGCCATGAGATTAGCAAGAGACAAATACAGCTACCACAACATTACATTTCTGGCATAACGATTAGGATTCATATTTGATTCATGGTTTAAATAAATACCAGCGCGTGTATCCAAAAGGAAAATGTATCCAGAAGCAGTGCTGTAGTGCCATTCAATTATACATTAAGTGCAGATTTCATCCACATACAGCTAGATTCATCAAAGTCCCGTTTTGCGAGTCTGTAATAGCGATTCATAAGGAATCGCTATTAAGGACTTGCAAAACGGGATTCATTTAGGAATTGCAAAAAATATTGCGATTCCTACATCTTCCTTATTTGCGATTAGCAAATTGCTAATCGCAAATAAGGAATTAGCAATTTGCTAATCGCAAATAAGGATGCGATTTCAAGGGTGCCAGGGGTGTCCAAAGGACACCCTGTAGCACCCCTGAAAAGCAAATGTAGCCAGATGTTGCGCACACACATGTCCAAAGGACATGTGTGTGTGTAACATACCACTCAGAAAAATGCACTAAAGTGCATTTTTCTGAGTTTTCGCTATTTACCACGAAGTCTGAATTCGTGGTAAATAGCGGCCAGAAATAGCGAATTCGCTAATAGAAAATGGTTAATGAATTGCATTTAAGGAATCTCAAATAGAGATTCCTTAAATGCAATTCCTCGCAAATATGCGATTTCGCAATTAGCGATTTTTGCATTTGGGATGATGAATCCCAAATGCAAAAATTGCACTCGCAAAGGGCCAGATTCTCAGAATCTGGCCCTTTGCGAGCCGATTTTACGTTGATGAATCTGGCCGTAAGTTTACTAAAGTGCGAGTGCATCAGCCACTGAATTCTCTTCATGATATAATAAATCCGATGTGTATACGATTTATAAAATAACCGGATGCAAGTGCTGCAAGCACTTCAGTTTCTTTCTGCTGAAGCTGGCATACGTGTCATAAACCGAGGGACATTACCATTTCAGACCGTTTCCCTTAGGTATAAGGTTTACTGCAAATAAATATCTGCTTAAACTAAAAACTATCCTCTGGGATGTGTCAATTAAAATTCTAAATGCTTCTAGGTATGACCCACATCCCATATTCGGACATAACGGTGTGATCCAGTTCTTCCTAGAGATGGTATAGATAGGACAAAAAAATAGTACATGGTCACTATTTTCAACAACATTTTGGGAGCACAGGGAACAGAGACCATCGCTATCATCTGTTTTGCTATCCGTCCACTTGGAAATGTTGCATTTTATCTGCAGGACATCAAAGTGGAACTTCATGTATATTGATTTGTCCAGGGGGGGCCTGGGGGGAGGGTATTTAATTTAAATATTCCTCAAAGGCAAGGGAAAGTTGTATGGATAGAAAATGAGAAGTCAGCCTTCCTGTATTTGAGGAGTGATGTATACTGTTTCCTATCTACGTCCAATATGTGCTTTTTAAAACTGTTTTTGACAATCGTGTAAGAGAGTGGGGGGCATCCCAATAACTATTCAAGCCAATTTTATTGAACCAGATTCGAATATGTCGGATCCAAGAGAGCACAATGTTTTGATCAAGTTTCAATAACTCAGTTAGCCCATCTTTATAGTTTTTAAGTTCTTGCGTGGTCCACAAGCGAACCCAGACAACATGGATCTTAATGTGGCCTTATGTTCGATTCCCCTAATATTTGTGACATGGAAAGTGGGAACCATGGGTGCACATATTGTTAATTTTAATAACATTCTTAGAAATTTGTTTTCCTTTCTAGCAAGCATATTCTGGCTATTAACCCCCAAAGTTCTGCACCATTAAGGGTTGCGGATTGTGCCATATACTTATAAACTTCTAGGGTAGGTGACACTGCCTTTGATACACTGTTCTGTTGTTTTTTCACAATTTGGCATTTTGTAGCAAGACTAACTTAGATTTTAGAATGTGTATTTTCCATGACAGTTTCGTGTGATACCCAGATAGTTAAAGTTGGCCACATATTCCAATTTTTGTTTATGGACAAAGATGTTTTTCTTAAAAGATTTATGTGGATTTACAGCCTTGTATTTGGTTTTGTTTGAGTTTATTTCGAGACCCTTTGACATACAGAAATTGTTAAAACTGTCTAGAAGGTTTTGTAAACCCTTAGGTGTTTGCAATATTATGATCGTATCATCGGTAAAAAGTATTGCTGGGACTGGCTTTGGAGAGTCATGGTTACAACCCTGGAGACACTGCACAACATCGTTCACAAATAAAGAAAAAAGGGTTGGTGCCAACACGCATCCCTGCCTTAACCCTCGTTTTACAAGGATTGCATCTGTAAGTTCACTCCTGGGTCCCCATCTAACTTTTGCATAATTATCTTTGTGAAGCCCCACGATCTGTATCAAGAGATCGTCAGGGATTCCCAGGGTTTTTAAGCAGTCCTATAAAGAATTTCTGGGAATAAGATCAAAAGCAGCCTTGAGATCTATATAAGCTGTGTACAAGTGTCCTCCCTTTAAGATAGTGTATTTCCAGGCTATACACAATAATCTAAAAACCTGATCTATTGAGCTAATTTTTATTCTAAATCCAGCCTGATATTGTGATAGGATGTTATTTTCCTCCAAACAATTGTTGAGAATTGCTAGAATCTGTTTGCCGTAGACCTTTTGCAAAGTATCTAGTAGGCTTATTGGCCTATAGTTGGCAGGGTCTTTACAGTTACCTTTCTTGAAAATAGGAACTATTTCGGCCCCCTTCCAGGAATCAGGTATTGGTGCCCCCGCGGTCAAGGCAAGGCATTGCAAAGAGTCCTTTCAGGAAGGAACAATTGGATTGTGATAAGGAGATATAAAAACAGGCAGAACATTGTCATAGACATATTGGTGAATATATACCAAGGGCTTTGGAAGGTCTGTTGCTTTTAGACCTGTAGCATATTAAAACATAAAATGAAGTGGGAGGGATAGGCTACACAGAACAATTTGGCAACAATCGAAGATATTGTAAATACAAATGGTGTAAGATGGTGTAGGTAAGAGAATATAGGTGACAACTATTGAGTAGGTTAGTGCTTTCATGTTGAGATGAATCTAGGAATGGGGATGACTAACATGTTAATTATTGCCCATGATGCGGGGGGCACACTAATAAGTATCCAGTGACGGGTAAATGGTCTCCTGACCCTCAGTAGGAATGGAGCTGGGAACACTCTCCCCACTCACTGGATCATCCGACTCACTGTGGAAAAAGCTTGCACAGTCATGCAGTTTATCTGATTACCAACTGTTGGAAAGCTGGTTATCTATAGCTTAGTCAGCATTGGACATGCAGCCTGGATGCAGAGACAGACTGGTATGTGGCCTTCCACCTACAGAGTCTTGCAGTGAGGGGTGTCCTGTTGAAAGCTAAGAAGGACTGTTACACCTCAGATATCATTCAGGAGTTTGGAAACAGGTGATATCAGTTCTCATAATTAGTTTATATACCATGATCCTCTTCGCTGTCCTTGAACCAGGGAGTTGAATGGTGTGTCTCCTTGTCCTGGCAGTGGGTTCAAAGCAGATCAGTATCACCTATTGGCAATAACACTGTTCCCATTAATCCAATATAAATTCATTAAAAAATCAACCTCTGGCCGATTTAAAGTGCCTGGATTTTTCTGTGCAGCCACAATCGCCAGTTCAAGCTCTACCATCCGATGCACAGCCTTCTCCTAACAGTTGTAAAGAAGCTTGCGATCCACCCCTTGGAAGTGATGACATGACCAGTCATTTTCTGATTGAAAGGAGAACAGAAATCGTGCTGCACAGTCGCTGAGCCACGGTTCACAGTGAAAGCCAAGAATAGCAAAGGAACCCCACCAAACTCAGGGCCAGTAGGAGTGACCCATGCCATAAGAGAGATCTGGGGTCCTCTCTGCCTCATTTATGTAGGACTGCACCTTACATAATAATATTAGATGTTAATCTTGTTTTCCTCAAGATCAATGTTAGGCCGCATACCTTTCCGAAAAAGTGCCACGATTGCAAGGTTGCATTGCAAAAGTGCTTTTATTAAGAAAATTCTACGACATGCATAACATGAGCTAACACATTTGCAATCGGTTCACAGCACACATCTAACCTCCGGTCAGTAGACTGATGCACCTGGGTAGATCTGTAGAGCTTTCCACATATGGCAGAAATAGGGAGGAATTTTAACAATTAGGGCCAATTTTATTAATATTTTGTGATGGGTTAGCATTTGTAATTTACTGTCCAGTGAAAAACTTGTTTTGCGCTGGAAAGTTGTCTGAAAGCAATGCAAGTAATGCAAAACAAGTAAACACTGCTTTCATTACTTAGGGGTCGATTCTGATTCGGGAAAAACTGCTCCGAATAGCCGTTCGGAGCGTTTTTCCTGTACGAATCGTACCCTGCAACATCCCGCCTACGTACGTCGAAGTACGATTCGTACCAGGAGCCGGACTCCGTACGAATCGTACAGAGACCGTACGACTCGAATCCCTGTACGAGTCTCCGTCGGAACCCGCTGTACGCGAGATCTGTACGGCTTGCGGCTGGTTTATACGACCCTGCAAGTACGATACGTGTCGGGTACGCACCGTACGACCCTTTTTTTACGGGAGCTGAAAACAGCTGTAAAAGCAGAGTTTGCACCGAAACAGGTAGGGAACGCCCCCCCCGGGTACGGTGCGTACCCCCCATGATCACAGGGGTACGCCCCGTACACCCAGCGTACATGGGGTACGGTGCATACCCCCATGATCGCACGGGTAAGCACCGTACCCCATGTACGCTGGGTGTACGGGGCGTACCCCTACGATCATGAGTGGTATGCACTGTACCCCATGTACGCTGGGTGTACGGGGCATACCCCTGCGATCATGGGGGTTACGCACCGTACGGTGTGTATGTGATTGTGCGCTTTTCTGTACAAATTGCCCTTACCTGACGTGGACCGTACGGATCGCGTCCTGATGCCCTGGTCCGGATCGTACTCGTCGGGTCGTACGGCGTGTCTACGAGTCGTACGGAGAGGGCTCCGGATACGATTCGTACGGACGTTTTTTTTACTGAATCGGAATCGACCCCTTAGTGTCAAGGAGCATTCCATTGGTGGTACATGGGCATTCTCATGCAACCACCAATGGCTTTTGATGCAAAATCCTATCTACTAAGAATAGTAGACAGGGTTTTGCATAAAATATAATGCCACTTGAAAGCTGATGTAAAAAAGGAGAAATGTTGTAAGTTCTCCTTTTCTTTTCAGACTTTGAATATGAGTTGCACTGTACAGCACACTTACAAAGTAGGAAACATTTTTAATGTTGTCTAGGCATAATATTTTGTACTGGAAGGGAACCCTCACCATTACCAAATCTATACACTATGGTGCAATGGTGTGTGCATGGCATTCAGCTGTGAAACTCGCCACTAATGCTTTATGTTCAGACACTATAGGAATCCTAAAATTAATGACTATTAAAGGGCGAGCCATAATCAGACTTCACAATGGATGGAATGCCCAATGTCGCAAAGATATTATCCAGTTTCTCAATTACTTGTTCATGAATAGTGGGTGAAAGATTGTCTATGAGCGGATGAATATTCATCCACAATTACTAGCAAATGATGTCCATTATCAAGTGGACCAAATAAATCAATGGCTATTCTCTCCTAAGCAAGCTTAGGGAGTTCTGACATAATTCATTGTATGTTGAGTTACATTTGTAGAAAGGCAGTTGCATAGATGACAGTCCTTGAGTTCCTTTTTGACTCACTTATCTAGATATGGGAACTAAACTCGATCTCGAAGAGCTCTCTTTGTGGCAACTATACCACAATGCCCTTCACAAGCCACTTCAATCATTCTCTTTTGCATACTCTCTGAAATTGGGATTCCCAACCCTTGTAGTAATGCTCCTTCCTGAGTTATGGACAGTTCATCTTTAATGTTGATATTCACCATTGTTGGTGAGAGTGTCGGTTCCATGATTGATGTGTATTCATATCTTTCAATTTCTCTATTTCACTAATATGACCTGTGGCAGTTTTAATCTTGGCTAACGATATGGCAGCTGGTGTATTTGTTTTGACATTCTAATTGATATTGGCCTCAGCCATTTTGGATGGAGTTCCTTGATCTTGTATAAGCACGCTGGAAAAGTAGTCAGCAGGATTCTGATCATTTCCTGGATGATGCACTATGATATAATTGTACTCTCTATCGTAATTCCCCATTTTTCAATGTGAGAAGGCATTTTGGCTTTTGGATTCCAAATATAGTCGGTAAAGCTTAATGATCAATTACCAATATAAAAGGTTTTCCATACAGAAGCACATGCAAGTATTCACAAACTCATACCACACCTAAACTCTCTTTCCCAGGTTGTGAGTAAGCACGTTCTGTCTGGGATAAACGTCTGCTGGCATATGCCACAATATGCCTTTGTGCATTTGGATGCCCACTGTGCTGTGCAAGAATAGAACCTGACACAAAAGGGCTAACATCAATAACAACCTCTGTATGAAGTTTTTGATTGAAGAAGGACAATTCAGCAGCAGTTTCAATGCCTTGTTTGATTTTCTTGAAACCTCTGCACATTCTTAAGACCAATCAAACTACACATTTTTGAACTCTTCTAATGGAGCACTTACAGTTGTAAAGTCTCCTATTTATCGTGAACTGTAACTGGCCATGCCAAGAATTTAAAGTAGCAAAGAAACATATTTTGGGGGTCAGCCTTTGATAGTACTTGGACTTTTGCAGGATCAGGTGTCAGGCCCCGTCTGAAAAGAAATGGCCATAGAACTTCAACTTCACCTTGTGGAACTCACATTTGTCTGCATTTAATGTTAAACCTGCATCAGAAAGTAAAGAACATTCTTGTGTGATAGCTTTATCGTGCTCCTTCTGTGTAGCTCTGAAAACCAAATATGTCATCACTACAATTGGATGCATTCATAACAGGTTGTATGATACGTCCTGCTGCCGATGACTCACCAAAACTGAGTCTCTTGTACCAAAACAGACCAACATGTGTAGAAAATGGTGTAATGTATCGGCAATATTCTTCAAGTTCCAACTGAGGATAACCTTTATTTAAATTAAGGCGATGGAAAACTTTTGCAACGTTTAAATGGGTTATCATGTCAGCAATATGTGGACTTGGATGTCTTTCTCTTTCAAGTGCCTCGTTTGCCTGACGCATGTCAAGACATATGTTTACAGCTTCTTCACTATACTTTTTAGGCACTACCACTATAGGAGAAACCCATGGCGTCCGACCAGTAGAATCTCAATAATGTCATGATTTAATAATGATTGAAGCTCTTTATCAACAGCTTCTTGCGAATTAGAAAGCATTTTGTCTATTTCTATGAGCAACAGGACGGACATCTTAATTTATATGCAATTTCACGTTCATAAAATTAAACTTTCCTAACCCATGAAACAATGAAAGGAATTGACTTACTATTTTGTGATGAGCATTCATATTGTAATTTACGGAAATCAGTCTCATTCTAGCACCTGTGCTGAAACTGAGCATACAGGTGCTTGACACTGAACTTTGAAGCACGTGGATGGGTGCTTGCACCTTATTTTTCTTGTGTTTCATCGTCACAACAAACTGATCTTGACTTTTTATAGGATTTATTGCAGCCCATGTATTCACTTTTGTTTTAGATAGCATGAGTTGCAGTAATAGAGACAGTTCATTGTATTTGTCTTCAGGCATTATGTTAATTGAAGCACCACTGTAGATGACAAAAGGTATCAAACATCCATTTATTTTCAATGTCATCTTTGGACAATGTTTATATCACTTTGGTGCTTTATCGTGTCAATTTGCATGTGAGTAACATCTTTTCTCACATGCAGTGAGTCCAAAATGCGCACATTTGTCTGAGGTATACATCGACATTACACAATCATCATCTTCACTTTCACTCGAATTTGAGACAGATGAACAGTTTGACGATGATTTACATGACAATCGACTTCGTTCAGTGTCAAATTGCTCAACTGATGCCGCTGCTTGGCCTTGTGAACTGCATCGAACATTGCTTTTGTAAGGTTCCGGTGGCAATTTTGTCTTCGTGCCATAACACACTTACTCTTTGCTTCGCTTTGCAAACTGTCACAAAAAGGTTCTCCTTCCCACAGCCTTTACATATCTGTCCAATGGCAGGATATTTACATTAGTGTGGAAATGAAAATCCAAAACTAAAACATAACTTCTTTTTATTTGTAGACATTACTTTGTGTCCTTCTGTCTTTTGCTTTGGCTTACTTTTTACGCTCATAACTGACTCACTCGCAGCACCTCTGGCCTCCATGTGAGCAGCCTTCCTTTTAGCTTGCTTTTCATCTCTGGCAGCAATCAACACTCGCTCCTGACTAAGAGTTTCTCTCAGCATTAGTCGCCTGAATGAATCTGACAAGCATCTATTTATAACTCTAAGACGGATAGCTTCTTCATCATTGAATTAATTGAATTTACAGTGTTTGATGCAGGTATCGAGTCTCTCTACAAAGTCATCAATGGTTTCACCATCTCTTTGTACTTCTTGACTGAAATATGTCCTTCGTAATCAATGTTTTGCACAGGGATTAACTTGAGATTCAGTGTTTCTTTAATCTGATGGTATGTGATTTCTTTGTCAGTTCACTGCATTTTCTTCATGATTTGTTTCACACCATCACCAGTAAGACTTTTTAGATACTTGATCATCTTTCTGTTATTAGTCTCTTCAATTGCACCAATGAAACCATCCAAGGTCTATCCAAACAATTAATCAATTGCCAATATTTTACTTTTGGCAGTACCAAAAGGTGGTGGTGGTTTCCAGAACGAGGCAGCTTTGAAGACCAGTGGGAACTTAAGGACACCACTGGTGGATCACTGTGGCTTGGTTTAGGCAATGCATCTGTAAGACATTATGATGTGCTGGCCTCAAAATCATCTTTACTGATATCTGGAAACGTAACGTTCTTCTTGGTCTCCATCGAACCAACAACTTGTCACTATTCTGGAATCCTCACTGACTTTCACTCTTTAGAGACCTGTGGAATTGTTCTAAGCCCTACTCAGCATCTTTTGTTGTTCGGTTTCCACTTTCTCAGTAGGAACTGGTCCTTTATTTCAACAACATAAACATTGGCATGGTGCTAGACTGATCCCATGCATACCCTCAGGAAATCTTGGCCAATAGTACTGCTATCTCCCAGTGCCAGCATAAGTACCCCTAAACCTGGGTAGGTAACAAATGGATTGGACAACTTCATAACATGACAACCCCGACTCCCCAAGGAATTGTGGTAACAGATCTAGAACCTTTTGGCTCAGTCACTCGTGCATACTCAGGAAGATACACAAGGAATACACAAAGGGCATTTCAATATTTATTGACCCATTGTGATTGTAGTATAGAATATATACGATGCGATGATTAATAGACAGAAGTAAATTAAAGTGATTAGCAACATTAGGACAATGAAAAAGATAAAGAAATCCACCATTGTGCTAAAGCAGATATACATGCTGGCATACAAGTACTGTGTATGGTGCACTCCTACTATACGCTCCCCGACCTAGTTGCCTCGGGTGGGTGTTCTGCCAAGAATACCCTAATGGATGATCTAACTCCTCATTACCAAAAGGCGAGTGTAGGCAAGGCTCCGTCTTGGTCACAAGTTGGACATACCTCCTCGCAGAAAGTAAAGAGGAATCAGCTGGGATGAGACTCCGACAATAGAGACCTCGCAATGACAGCAGAGGGCTCCTCTGAGGCAAACACGGAAACCTGTGTGTATTTATAACAGCATGCTTCTGTGTTAAGGCTTCAGCCAGGCTGTTTCTTCTATTGTGATAGCCATGTCACCTCATGGACGAATAACAACAACAACACTTGTACAGTGTGTGTTCAGGTCTTGTACTAAATGTTCAAGATGTTGTTATAGTGTACTTATGAAGTGGACTTTTAAGCAATCTGGTTTCACAGAAACTAATCCTGCACTGTTTCAAAAACATCATCATGTGGAAAAGAAAGGCAATTTAAAAAATGTGTGCTGGTAAAATAGAAGTTTTTCTTCCCAGGCCTAACCTAGCCATGTGACACTTTGTGGACACCCACTTCGGGTATGGACGGCTCCGTAAGCAACACTCCAGGTACTTCTCCCTGAACCATTTCACCGCTTCTTGCGGTATGACGACTCTCTTTAATGGATATGGTAGGTCATTTTTTTCATCTCTTCTAAATGGCAATTAGTATTTTCTTACATCTAGTTGATCTCTGCCTGGCAGAGCTTCGGTTTTCAGAATTATTTTCCAAGTTATGATTATCAGCAGCTGTGTGGCAGTGCGGTACCTTCATGTATGGCCTGACAAACAGGTTCTCGGCCAATGCCATTTAGATTCTTTGCACAGTTTTAATAACCTTCAACTGCTTCACAGCTGCTGGAGCTGCGTTTTGACACCACATGCATGAAGCATCAATTTCGCACTTCAATAGTGACACACGTGGCACACAGTAGCAGTCTGCCTGGATCACGGCATACTTTCTGGGAAATCACAGTCACTCTTCTGGTTACTTATCCCTTCCTCATCACCAGTTGTAGCGTTTTCCCCACCCTGGGTACCCACCAATGACTATGTCACACATGGAGCTTAGTATTACACATCTTTATTATTCTGCATATAACAGTAAACTCATCATTGTAAACCACTCTTATACCTACGTCGCATATCTATAGTGTCCAGTTGAACCAAAAGAGTTCTGTCATAAAAAACTTGTAAGACACTGCACAATGCAATGCAGCATTTTGGCTGCTTCGTTGGGTGACAATTTGTTAACTCTGGTCCTAAGGGCATTTTTCAATAATGTCAGAGTTTACTTTCATTTCTCCTACATATGTGTAACAACTTTTGTAAAAGAAGTTCAAAGAACTGTTCCTTTAATTTGACCTGCTTTAAATAGCGCCCAGGCTATGTTTGTAGAATGCATGTTCATCACGAGGATGCCCATGATTCTGTTGATAAACAACAGATTTGTATCCTACAAAACTCAAAGGTACTGATTTTATTTACCTGCCAAAATTGGCAGACACCTGCTTGGTTATGAACAAGAAACCATGAATTTACAGTAATTACAGTTTATTTGGATCCCTCTCCATCTGCTACAGGGCCTTGGGATGTGTCTGCATCACTGACTGCCACTGATGCAAAGATTGCACACGGTAACAATGGCATATCACTGACCTCTAGCACAAGCAGTGCCATCTGACCTTATCTGCCCCATCAATCATTACCCGGCAGATCACTGACAAATTCCCACATCGTGAATATGGGCCTGCAGTGTAATAAGATGCGGAAGAGTTTGCTGAAGGAAAACTGTAAACATCCAATATGAGGTTCAACATCTACACATCATCATCCTGCTTCTCTGTCATCCTGCTCTGTCTCTTTTTCTTCTCCTTTTTTCTGCCCTTTATCTCCTGGATCCTCTGACTCACTACTCCACTGCTGTTGCCTACTACTCTGTCTCCTTAAGTGGCTCTTCATCCTGCTCTTCTGTCATCTTGCTACTGGTTTCCATTCCTCTTTTTCTCTGTCCATCTGTCCATCTGTCTATATCTCTGATCTCTTGATTCTCTGCTCTTGTATCTTGTCCCAGACAGTTCAGCCCTCTCTTGAATCTCCACTCCCTGCTGTTTCTTCCTGCTCCTATTTCTAGCCTCAGTATACTGACCAATCCTGTATCCCTGCACCTGTTTCTTCATCTCTCTGTAACTCTGCTACTCTGTGCTCCTGTTTTTCTGCTTCCCTCAGTGTCTGCTACTCCACTTTACCACACTCTTCTCTCCCTGCCCACATGTCCCGCTGCCAACTTTCACAACGTGTCCTTGAATTACTTTGTTCCTGGCCCTCTATCACTAACTGCTCATGTCCGTCCACCACCATCTTCCCACTCTTAAGTGTACATGCTCCTCTGTGTCCTGGCTCCCTTCTCCCTTGTCTCATCACGCTATAGATACTGCACACTTCTGCCTCCCATCTCCCTGCCTCACTGACAGTGGCGGCCGGCATGTCCCAAGGTTAAAACCAAATTAATATGTTAACTGAAATAAAAAAATACTTACCTTTCTCCCACTCGCACAACGTCCTCAATCGTCTTCTCTCCTCAAGGCAAGCACCCAAGCCAATCCTGGTGCTGCTCTCATGCTCATGAGGGCAGCACCCTGATTGGAGGGAGCTGCCTCTGTCGACGCTCGCCAGGGCACTGGAAGCCTGCACTTACGCCCAACCAACTGTCTCAAGATAGCTGGATTGAGAGGTTTAAATTGTGCATGTCTAGATGTCCATCGCAAGACGGCTGGCCAAAGATACATGCACACTTTAAAAAAGTGCAAAAGTCAGCCCACCCTCCTCCCTGCTGCTACTGCCATTAAACAGGCCCCACCCTGTCCTGACACTCCATTGGGGATCGGGTGACGAAAAATTAAAAAGGTAATGAATTAACTTCATTACCATTTTATTGGCATCTCTGAGCATTTCAGTGGGGTGAAGCTCCTTCGCTATAACGGAGGAGCCGCTTCTGCTCACTGACAAGGCCTGCTCCTGGCTCACTCTTCTGGTCTTTGTACACCCACCTGCATGCTTCTGCGATGCACCCTTCCACTGTCTCTCTGCACTGCAGTCAATGTTAATTTTTGTCCCCCGGATTTTTACCACTCAGTAGCTTTGTCTCTCCACTTCTGTCTCCCAAATGCCCTATGTAGACTTCTGCTGTCAACTGCAGTCTCAACTTTCCTCAGATTACCAGCACCACGAGGACCAAAAACAAATAGAAAAAACACAAACCAGGGATAGCTCATACACAAAGATTAAAGGGCATATTTACAATAACTGGTGCATCCCTGCAAATCAGCAGGGATGCGCCAGTTATTGTGCGCCACAGCTCCGCCATCATGGATGCGCCGCATTTACAATGCGGCGCACCATGGTGCAAAAATGGCACAGATGCGTCACGCATCTGTGTCGTAAACGTGACGCATTGCTGGAGTTGCGTCACAAGCGTGACGCAGCTTGAGCAAGGCTTGGGGGGCGCTATTCTTACAAAGCTGCGTCAATCCTTACGCCTGCTTCAAGCAGGCGCAGGGTTTTGACGCAGCTTGGGCCCAAAAGTGACTAAGTGAAATCTCGTAGATTTCACTCAGCCACTTTTATGAGGCGTTCCTGCGCTGGAACGCCCCCCCCCCTGCGCAGGAACGCCGGGCTTTACAACGTGACGCATCTCCCAGATGCGTCACGTTGTAAGTACCCCGCACCAGGGTGCATCTTTTGCGCCGCCGCTGCGTCACAAAAGTGACGCAACGGCGGCGTAAATGGGCCGCAAGGGGCTTGTAAATCTGCCCCTAAGAGACTTGCATAGATCCTTAAATAAATGAAGGGACAGTCGAGCATTAATATGCATGTAGTGCTACACAAACACATTTATTTTGCTGTATTTAGGCACTTTAATGGAATTACTTTCATTTACATATTTAATAATACACACCACCTACCTTTCAGTCAAACAATACAGTGCTGGATACACTTTCAGCATCTGGAGTTTCTAGCCCACATGTATACCTGGACATGCCTGGTATTACTATTACTATTTTCTTGAGACATAGAAGAATACATATTTTTTCTAAAAAGTATTATTTTTTATTATTATTTGTTCATGAACCTATAGAAGATCTACACATCGATATTCCAATAAACTAAAAAAGGATGAAATTATGTGACAGGGGTGACTAAATTATGTGGCAATAAAAGGCAATCCATAATTATGTGGAAAATCCCAGGCTCTCTGGCCACAATGAGCTATTGTGGTAAAGTACAATTCCCAAATGCATATAGAGGCACATTTACTAGTATGTCACACAATGCAGCATGCCAACTTGCTGGTTTGCATGAAAGGATCAGTGCAGAAATGCGACATATCAACTAAGATATGGCACACTTCTGCTCTCATAGCACTGGGACACTGTGTGTCATCTAGTCCCAGTGCAGGTATCTTTGATCCATGCTGCAAGTCTACATGCATTCCAGGCATGATTGTTTAAATGCAGGAAGGCATGACTTCCTGCACAAAAGCAATCCTAAGAGGCAATTTCCTCTTTCTATGTGTGATGCAGAATGCAAACGCTTAGAAAGAGGAAGTAACAAAGATATTTCTGCTTTTACTCCTCTGTCGAGTATGTGTTTGGGATGGAGAATGGTAAAGATGTGTACCCTTGCCCTCAGTGCCCAACTACACTGTTGTCTGGATCCCTAGCCCTGATTTGTTTTGTCATAGGTGAACACAGATCATGCATATGCACCATGAAAAAGGCCTGCCTCAGCCCTCCACAGGGCTTGGTCGCCCCACTCACTGCTGCCGCTCCTGCCTGCCTTTGCCGCCTCCTGCCTGCAGATTCCTTCGCTCGCTGCCCGCTGCTCCTGGGAATTTCCCGCTGCTCCTGGGAATTTCCCGCTGCCCGCTGCTTCTTGGAATTTCCCGCCGCTGCCTCCCTGCGGCCCGCCCCCCTGTGATTCCATTTGCCGCCCCGCTCCTGCCACCCAGCTGCTCCTCCCTCCCGGCTCCTTACTTATGACGCCCCCAGAGCGACCCTGCAGCGGGAGCGCCGATTGGGCGCCGAAGGTGCGCCAAAGGTAAGCCCGTCTGCGCCCGTCCGCGCCTGGCCCGCGCCCAGCGCCAGGACCCCTGGCCCTCCCCGCCGAGGCAAGACGACCCGACTGACCTACGACGCCGCCACTCTCAACGCACTCAATGCCGGCCGGACCCACGCCTGCTGCCGAGCCACCCCGAGACGCACCCACGGACCCTTCACCTGCTGCACCTGCAAGTTCACCTGCCTCCGAACCTGCCCCGCACCCGCCAAGACAAACACCAGCAGCAACCACCTCAAGTGCATCCTGATCAACACCCGCTCCGTCCACAGACACGCCGTGGAACTCTGGAACCTCCTCGACGCTACATCACCGGACGTCGCCTTCCTCACGGAAACCTGGATGAACGCCTCCTCTGCACTCGACATCGCCATCGCCATCCCGGACGGGTACAAGATCATCAGGAGGGACCGCATTAACCAGACCGGAGGTGGCATCGCCATCGTCCACAGGAACACCATCCGCATCACGACCGACGCCAACGACTCCTTCGCCGCAGCCGAACATCTCCACTTCCAGATTCACACCGACCCTAAGATGACCCTCAGAGGCACCCTCGTCTACAGACCCCCGGGACCACGCACACAATTCAGCGAAGACATCACAGACTTCATCAGCCCGCACGCCCTCCCCTCCACTGACTACATCCTCCTCGGGGACCTCAACTTCCACCTGCAGAACAACAAGGACCGCAACACCACCGCCCTGCTGGAAAACCTCGCCAACCTCGGACTCAAGCAACTGGTCAACACCCCCACCCACTACGCCGGCCACACGCTTGATCCCGTCTTCTCTTCCAGCAAGTACATCACCTTCAGCCACGCCACCGGACTCCACTGGACCGACCACAGCTGCGTCCACTTCAGCTTCAAAAGATCCACGACCCACCACCACCCGCAACAGGTACCTCACAGGAATTGGAGCAAGATCACCGCAGACCAGCTCACCACCTCCCTCAGCCAGAGCCCACCCGCCAACACAACGGACCCCAACGAAGCAGCCCGCAACTTCACACAGTGGCTGACCGCCTGCGCCGACGACCTCGCGCCACTAAAGAACCCTCCCAGCAGACCCAGAAGTAAGAAGGCATCCTGGTTCACCGACGACCTCGAGGACTCCAAGAAGACCTGCCGCACCCTCGAGAAAGCCTGGCTCCTCGACCGGACCACCGACAACATGACCGCCCTCAAACACGCTACCCGCAAGCACCACCAGCTCATCCGCACCACCAAGAAGAAATCCCTGAAGGAACGACTGGACAACAACGCCCACGACAGCAAAGAGCTCTTCACTATCGTCAAGGAGTTCTCCAACCCCAGCACCGGCACCAACTACATCACTCCGTCACAAGACCTCTGCGACTCCCTCACCTCGTTCTTCCACCGCAAGATCGGCGACATCCACAACAGCTTCGGCGCCCCACCCACGCACCCAACCGTCGAACCAATGCCCCCCACCGCCACCCTTCGCACCTGGACCACGGTGACCACCGAAGACACAGCCCGCACGATGAACACCATCCACTCCGGATCACCGACCGACCCCTGCCCACACCACGTCTTCAACAAGGCCGACTCCACCACCTCACCCCAACTCCGGAACATCATCAACGCCTCCTTCAACACCGCCACCTTCCCGGAGAGATGGAAGCACGCCGAGATCAGCGCCCTCCTGAAGAAACCTACAGCGGACCCCACCGATCTCAAAAACTTCCGCCCCATCTTGCTCCTCCCTTTTCCTGCTAAAGTCATCGAGAAGATCGTCAACAGACAGCTGACCACCTTCCTCGAGACGAACGGATCCCTCGACCCCTCGCAGTCCGGCTTCAGAGCCAACCACAGCACCGAGACCGCCCCCATCGCAGCCACCGACGACATCCGGACCCTGCTCGACAAGGGGGAAACAGTGGCCCTCATCCTCCTGGACCTCTCCGCTGCGTTCGACACGGTCTGCCACCGCACCCTAGTCCAGCGCCTCAGCAACATCGGTATCCAAGAGAAGGCACTGGAGTGAATCATCTCGTTCCTCGCCGGAAGAACACAAAGAGTCCGCCTCCCCCCGTTTCGCTCCGAGGCCACCGAAGTCATCTGCGGCGTCCCGCAAGGATCTTCACTCAGCCCCACCCTCTTCAACATCTACATGAAACCTCTCGCAGCCATCGCACGCCAGCACAACCTCAACATCATCTCTTACGCCGACGACACCCAGCTGATCCTCTCCCTCACCAGAGACCCCGACACCGCCAGGACCTGCCTACACGAAGGGATGAAAGACGTGGCCGAGTGGATGAAGGACAGCCGCCTGAAACTGAACTCGGACAAGACGGAAGTCCTCATCCTGGGATCTTCGCCCTCCGCCTGGGACGACTCCTGGTGGCCCCCAGCCTTGGGCACCGCACCCAAGCCAACCGACCACGCACGCAACCTGGGCTTCATCCTGGACTCCTCCCTCTCGATGACCAGACAAGTCAACGCCGTCTCCTCATCGTGCTTCAACACCCTGCGTATGCTTCGCAAGATCTTCCGCTGGATCCCGCCCGAGACCAGGAAGACTGTCACCCAGGCACTCGTCACCAGCCGACTGGACTACGGAAACGCCCTCTACGCCGGAACCACAGCCAAGCTACAGAAAAGACTCCAGCGCATCCAGAACGCCTCCGCCCGACTCATCCTGGATGTCCCCCGACGCAGCCACATCTCCAGCCACCTGAGGAACCTGCACTGGCTCCCCGTCGACAAGAGGATCACGTTCCGGCTCCTCACCCACGCACACAAGTCTCTCCACGACCTGGGCCCCAAGTACCTCAACGACCGCCTGACCTTCTACACGCCCACCCGCCAGCTACGGTCCACCAGCCTCGCCCTCGCAGCCGTACCACACATCCGAAGAGCCAACGCCGGAGGAAGATCCTTCTCTTACCTGGCTGCCAAGACTTGGAACTCCCTCCCCATCCACCTTCGGCTGACCCAGGACCATCTCGCCTTCAGGAAACAACTCAAGACCTGGCTGTTCGAGCAGTAGCATACCCCTCCCCCCACGCGCCTTGAGACCCTCCCGGGTGAGTAGTGCGCTATACAAATGGCATGATTGATTGATTGATTGATTGATTGGGTGTGGTCTTGATGGACCGGGAGGGGCGCCCAAAGCGCTAAGGATTTACGCAACACAATTGCAGTGATGCCAGCATACCATGCATTGATCAGTAGTAGTGAACATGACCTTTTTACCCTGTGTCACTAGAGTGAGGCCTACAGGCTCACTCACCAATTTTGGGGTTTAAATGTATTTATTAGCATTTTCCCAAAAATACACACCATACAGAGACATGAAGAATGTATTACATAAGAGGGTGTAATCCGCATATAGACCATTAACCATAGAAAGCATAGTAATCTCGCAGTATGCATTATGAACGAAGTCAGTGTCCTTCCTGATGTGGAAGTCCGAAGTGAGCTTACTGCCTCTGCATTAAACAAAAAATAAAAATCCCCCCCACCCCGGGTCTGGTAAAGTCTGTAACCCCAGAAACAGGTCCTACCTCTGCCCTGGTACCATCCTGTGTTAAACAGTAGGGGGTTTTGCCTGTTCGTTCCATAAATCAAAGAGGTGCAACAATCTTAAGTTGTGGGTTGTGTTATTTCATGAAACTCAGACAAGAGCAATTGCAGAAAAGGACTCCAGACTTTCTGGAAGGAATCAATGGAGTTTTGTAACATAGCTGAAATATGCTCCATTCCTAAAATATACCAGAGCCTGTGCAGCCACCCTGTATATGTGGGGAGAGGGGACGAGCCCCAATGTGACAGTATATTTTGAAACGCAGCCCCTAACGCTAACCCCATCTAGCGGCCTCTTATACTTTTAAGTGGAAATGTGATTGGGTTTGGGAGGCCTAAGATGACATAAACTGGGAGCCGTGGGATCTGTGTTGAATTGTTCGTCTATTACGTTCGGAATTTTAGGCCAATAGTTGGACAGCAGCGGGCAGTCCCACAATATCTGCATTAGTGTACCTTCATTGTAGCACCCTCGCCAACAAGTAGGTCTCCTCTGCGGATTACCTTTGTGTAAGTGCGCTGGCGTGAGATACCAGTAGGTGGCTATTTTTGTAGCGGTCTCTATGCTGGCCATGTTGCGTGCTGTGTGCTTCGCCCTGCAATAAATCCCTTCCCAATCCTTCTGCGTAAGTTCCCCACGCAGCTCCTTCTTCCACCTCCTTTGGCTCGGAGTGGCCAGCAGGTGCCGGCTATGTCTAATCATATTGTATATATATCTGTTATTAGTCCTTTATCTGAAGTTTTGGTTATGAGCCACTTTTCAAGTTTAGTCAATCAGTGGGACCCCTGTTCTTTAACCCCTCCTTGAAGCACCCAGTGCCGGAGTTGAAGATACCACAATCTTTCGGTTTCGGCGAGCCCGTAGTCAAGCTTCAATTGGATAAAGGGGATTATGCCCTCAAGATCAAATAAATGGCCCACGGATCGACAAGGAGTGTCTCGCCAAGCTGGAAAGGCTTTGTCGGGCAGCCCGGGTGAGAATTCAGTGTTCCCAAAGAGAGGGGTCAAGGGAGATGGGAAAGTCATGACATTCTTGGTTGCCGCCACTCCCTCCCAAGCCGACAGCACTGGGTTAGTAATGGGTGACCTCTTCAAGCCCCCAGGACGTTGGGCTCTTTTTAAAAAGAGAACATTCCATAGAGGGATCTCAGGAAGCGCTCAATCTTGAAAGAGCCATTGCTTTTCCGATTCTGGCCTAGCTCATTCCTCTAAATATCGAAATTGTGCGGCTTTATAATAGTGAAGGAGGATGCCCAACCAGCCCACCTCAGCCCGCATATATCCCAGGGCCTTACTCATCCTGGGTCTAGCCCCTGCCCAGAGAAACTGATTAATATCTTTTTGAAGCAAAGTAATCACCCCGAGAGGGGGCATCACCAGCAAGATCTGGAATAGGTAAAGTGCTTTAGGCAGGAGAGCCATTTTGACCCCCGCAATTCTCCCCAGCAACGAGAGGCGGTGCTTGCTCTAAGCGCCCAAATCTTTTTTTACTTGCTGAGACAGTTTGGCACAGTTCAATTGCGCCGTCCGGAGCACAGTTGCTTCTAAGTCCAGGCCGAGGTAGGCGATAAAATCCACCATCTGGATTCCAGAAAGCTATTTCTCCTCGGGACCGACGGATGGGGTCAGTGGATTCCCGACATTAACACGATAGCCTGATACCCGACCGAATACCTCTAGTTCTTCTAAAAAGGCGGGGAGGGAATCTTTAGGTGTCATCAGTACCGCGATAGCGTCATCAGCGTAAAGACTAATAGATGTGTGTCGCACCCAAAAGGGATCCCCGTGATACTGGGGTTGTCCCTGATCTTCTGTGCCAGGGGCATTATATAGAGAGCGAACAGCAGGGTGGACAACGGACAACCTTGCCTGGTGCCCCTTTGAATAGTAAAAGGACGTGAGGAAGTGCTGTTTACTCATATCGACGCCGTAGGGCAACGGTAGCAGCATCGTACCCACTCCCTGAATTTCTCGCCCTGACCAAATTTGAACAGTGTATGACTAAGGAACCCCCAATCCACTCAGTCGAGCGCTTTCTGAGCATCAACTGTCAGGAGAAGTGCATTCATGCAGGTTTGGTGGGCCTCATCTATTCTATTCTATTCGCAACTCTTTACGCTCTTTGTTTTCGGCCGCTGACAGGGCTATGAGCTCCCCTGTTCCACCACCTTCATTGCTTCCCATAATGTCACCATTGAGAAGTCGGGTGTAGTGTTGGTGTCGAATTATTCCTGAATATGTGTAGTGAGCTGCCGTACCACTGTTTGCTTGTGGAGCATAGTATCTTTAACTCTCCAGCAACCTGCTTGGTGAGGGCTTGGCGGCAGTGACATGTGTACGGTCAATGCATCATGGTCAGAAAGGGCCATAGGGTCTATATGTACTGCCGTGACTGCCCTAGTAAGCTCCCTTGTCACCAGAAAATAGTTGATACGGGCATAGGACCTATGTGCATGCGAGAAGAAAGTGTATTAATTCGAGGTTGGGTGTGCCTCAATCCAGATATCTACAAAACCTAGTTCCTGTAGCCATTTCTTCCCATCCCGGACAGTTCTCCTTCATGCCAGGTGGAAGCCTGTGATCTTTCCTTGTTAGCGTCCATCACTATATTTAGGATCCCCCCCCCAGTAGAGTCTTGCGATTTTGTGTAACTATGACGTCCGCAGGGCTGTTTTGAGCAAGCGTTCCTGTCCGGAGTTGGGAGCGTAAATGGAGCCTAGCACTATGGACCTGGAACCAAATTGTATGTTATATGCCAGCAGCCTCCCCTTCAGTTCAGCCACCTTCTCCCCCACCACCCCCCAACAGCGTTTAGACACGAGCATGGCCACTCCCACCTTTTTCTCCCCTATGGAGGAAAAATACTGCTGTGGGAATTCTTTTGATCTCATATGGTGGCAATCCTATGCGAGAAGATGTGTCTCTTGCAAGAGACAGATGTCCGCCTCTGCGTTTTCTAAGTACGAAAGGATCGCCCGTCATTTAACAGGGTTTTTAAGCCCCTTTACATTGACCATGAGTATTCTCACCGTCTCCTGCGCCATAATGTGTAGTTAGAAGGTGATCTATTGTAGTCCCGGAAGGGAATCATTCTTCCCACCAAGCTTGAAGCCCCCTCCCAGAAGGCATAGCGAAAGAAATCAGAGTGTAGGTGTGTTTGAACTTGGTCCCAGAGCGATAAGGACCCCTTAAATAAAAACTGTGTGTACACCGGACCCACCCCACCCTAACCCCAACAACGAACAAAACAGCAATTACCCCAAGAAACCATCCAGGAGCCACGGTGTACCTCTGCACCTCCCTGGTGAAACAGTTCATAGGGTGCATCTTGTGGCCATCAATGGTCGCCCCATCCCCAGCCGCCAGCCACCCCCGGCAAGCATTAGACTACATATCTAACCCCTCCGGTGGATCAAACGGCAGCTCAAGGCGGGATGCCGGCAGACACTGAGGCCAACACCGCCTGACGTTACTGGGTGATAGTGTCTGATTCTGGTTTGTGGGAGGTCTTTGGACTCCAACGTCGTTCAACTCTTTGCCATCTGTCTCGTTGGTCTCTCTTTACGCCATCGTCAGCCTCTTCTGCTTGTAGATCATCGATGCCCAGAACCTTGCAAGCTTCTTGAAGTGATCTGAGTTGCTGCAATCTGCTGTCTTACCTGAAGATGATGCGAAATGGGTGCTCCACAAGTAGGGGATACCTTGAGTGTGGAGATGCCGTGTGACAGGTCGGAAGGCACTGCATTTTTGCAATGTAATCGCCGCCAAGTCCTGGAATAATGCAATGTTATGCCCCTCATAAGTTAGTGTTTGCCTGTCCCTGGCTTTTCTCAGGTAGAGTTCTTTGAGTGGGAAGTCTGGGAGGTAAGCCAGTATGTGAGGGGGCGGTGCCAGATGGAGAACCCGGCCTTATGGGCCGAGCGGCGCAGGGCACGCCTAAGATCTCCGAGTTCACCTGCCTCAACCGACAGAGACACAGGACACTCTGTTTGGCGTAGAAAAGTAGTTTTATTAGCTGCAGCTAAGCACAGTTATCTAAGAAGTACCACACAGGTAGGTTCTCAAGAGACTGCCACTTCAATCTGTGGCGCACAGTCTATTATACAACACAAGTTTACAATGACAACTCCCAATATACACAAAACTGGCAAATAGGAATAGTTCGAAAACAAGCTATCAGATGTCTAAAACACACCCTCCTTTCAGACCCCGTGTGCTCTCCTCCCATCAGGTTAATCAACACTAGTGCCCGTAATTCAATTTGCAGGTGGCAAAACATGTGTAGAATGCTTCAAAAGAAGGGCTATGTAAGAAGAGAACACACAAAGAGAACAGTGAAGGCCAGTTAAATAAGATAAAGTAGAGAAGAATGGTGGGACCCAAACAGTGGAGTAAGTCATGGATTAATCAGTCTAGACATGGCTTTGCGAACTCGGCCGGACCCTGACATCAGTGTTGCACACAAGGACAAATGTTGCTCCTTGACGAGAAAAACATCGAACAGCTGAAAGTGGCAGAAAAGACCATTTTCTCCGCGTTAGCCGTGCTGCCTGAGTGAGGCAACATAAAATGGCGACTAAACGCAAAATGGCGGCTGTAGCGAAGCGAGGCTGAAAGCTACGTAACCTCAGACCCTCCTTTTGCCATACTCAGGCAAAGCACAAAGGAACCCATTTTAATCTGAGTCGATATCAATGGTTATGAGGTCACTAACATGTTGCTGCACCATCATCTTAATGTGTTCTGTCTGTTGTGCTACTGGTTTGGAGACACAGATTGTGGCACAGAGTCCACAAATAGCTGGACCACACTGTAGACAAAGACAACAAGAAAAGACGAGTGCTAAAATCATTCCAAGGAAAGTTAGCACTTTCCATCCCCAAGTGGACAGTAGTCCCCAAAACCATCCCATCACAGACCAATCTCCAGTATCTTGGTGGATAGATTCAGAGATGACATGTAGCTTAGAGATGGCTTGGTATACTGTAGGGGCGTTGTCAGGAATATAAATGCAACAACTGGACCCAATCAATTTGCAAACTCCTCCTTTATCTGCAAGTATTATGTCTAATACCATTCTATTCTGTAAGGTCATAAGTCGATCCGCCTGAAGCTCAGCAGTCAAATTTTTCAGAACTCCAGAAGTTACATTGATTGTGGCATCAACCACACGGATCAACTGTCTGATATTTTTGCTATTGGCCATCGGACCCCAAAAGGGAAGAAACCCTTTCAGAAAATCCCCTCCTTCTTGCCCTGCTGTATCTTCTGAATCTAACACTCCTCTAGCAACTCTCTTCCGATGATAATCAGCAGGAGCGGTGTATGTAGGAGGGAGGAGAAAAGCTACATAACATGTTCCCGCGAAGTGTGTGGGAAGCCATGTATGAGCTTTATCATGACAGATGAAATATGTACCTTGTGTAGCCACTAATGGTGCGGGTGTTGAAGGAGTATAGACATAAGTGTGGGAACAGTTGCTTCTCTCTTGCTTAGATTTGGTATTCTGGCCGTTTATTTGCAAGCACAAACGACCTCTTTCGGGTAATACCCAAATCGGTGCAGAACTCTGTTGCTTGAGCTTGTCAGTAAGGCTAAGAGTATAGCGAGTTATATTCCACCCATCATACGCTCTCTTTTCGTCCTTGGGAATCTTGATGATATCAGCAATCTTTGCCATAGTTACAATGCCCTTTATCAAAGAACTATGACTGAAATCCACTCCACCATTACAGGATCCACCAGAAGGGTATCAAAGTAAATTCTGGAATGCATTGGAAAACATAGCCAGATAGGCCCAAGCAGAACCTTCATATGAGAAGGGAAGGACTAGATACGGCATTCCTCTTTGTGTATTATGTGGTATAAGACCACATACCCAGCAATCAGTAACATTTACTATCAATTGGTGCTGGTGTAACAGCTGAATAAACGAATTGATAATATATTCCATTCTTCTCATTTGCTTGTGATCTGGGAGTGAGTAAAACTTATGCGGTGAAACAGTAGTAGAGGGAGTTAGAGGGACAGAAACGGGAACAGGCACTGACTGCAGGACATGAATAATCCATCCTATGCATGCTAATAAACTACTTAAACCTACTAAAACACTTAGGGCTACGCCACAATGACCAAATAATAATTTCTTATAATGAGCTCTCTTCATCATTTTAATATCACTTCCTTTCCCTGCACTATCCATTACTCTAAAGGCGTCGCTCACGATAATCTTCCTTAATCACTTGGCTGTGATTGTTAGCCGTCCTATGACACTGCAAGTCCTGTTGACCTAGTCACTATTCAGGTCACAGCTCAAGACTCCTACCGTGACCCTGCAACTTGATGGATAAGGGAAGGAAAAACTTTTCTTTATTAACAGAATTTTTAAAAGTGAAAGTCAAAATTAATTGTCCTTAGGGGGTCTTTTCCTCAAATTGTATCGTCTCTTTCCAAGGGTTGTCTGGTCCTGGAATAAATGTTCGGGATCTGTTGTATCGACTCTCAGATGAGCAGGTACAGCTTCTTGTACAACATCATTGTCCTCTTCCTCTGAGCTAGTCCAATCCAGGTGTGCACTGCTGAATGGCACAAAATTGGGTACCTTCTCACACTCGCTGTCACCGATACCTTCTCAGACCCACTGGTCATAAGGCAAAGGCAATGGTACCCTTTTGCAGTGCACACCGTGGATCCAGTGTTTCTTCCACAGGACCTTGACAGCTGTACGAGTTGTAAGCAGAACTTGTCTTGGAGGCCCCCAGCGAGGTTCCAGGTTCTTTTTTTTCTGGAAATTTTTCAGGCACACCCAATCCCCAGGCTGGATGGTGTGTCCGGGATCTGAGGAGGCCTCTGGTAAAGCGTTTTGGACCTTTTGACGAATAACATGCAATTTAGTGGTGAGATCATGCAAATAGTCAACCAACAGTGTGTAGGGGATATCTGAGTACTTTTTGGGTCTGGGGACTCCCCAGACGTTAGCTGGGCGTCCGAACACAATCTCGTATGGGCTAAGCCCCAAACGAGAATGAACAGTTGTTCTAGTAGAAAGAAGTGCCAAAGGCAAAGCATCAGGCCAAGAAAGGCCTGTGCTGGCCTGAATCTTTGCTAGCTTAAGTTTGAGAGTGCCATTGTAGCACTCTACCAAACCTGCTGACTGAGGATGGTTTGCCGTGTGGAATTTCTGTCTAATGCCTAGACCTACACACACCTTTTGCATAATTTCACCTATAAATTCACTTCCATTGTCACTCCAGACAATGCGCGGCAAACCAAACCTCGGGAATAATTCTTTCAGGAGTATTTTTGCAGTGGACACTACAAACGCTATCCTGCGCATGCGCAAATGAACCTCTTCTATGTGCGCGCGGAAGAACAAACGAGACGCTATTTCCATGTTAGTCCATGACGGACAAAGGGGCATGATGTATGGCTAATGAGCGGACGCTCCATACATGGGCATGCATTAATTAACACAGAGCGGAACACCCATGTTAGGCAATACAGATGCTTCCGCCCAATTATAACACAGGGTATAAATAGCATGTGTACTCGTTTACCGCCTCACAAACAGCGGAGCAGCGTGTGGGGGAAGACGGTGTCCAAAGCGTCCTGTTAGTGTGAGTATTCGACAGAGCAACTTAAAAAGAGCATCTCTTTGACATCCAAGTAAGTGAGAATGATTTGTTGAAACCTGCATCATTCTTCCCAACAGATTGCAATAAAAGCAACACCCCAGACGTCCCATTTTGCTCATGAAGCCCACAAGCAAGCTTCACAAGTATGACCAATAGTAACTCCTAGTACCATATGTGTTATATGTTGTATGTGTTGTGAGTACTTTTTCCTTCCACAGGCTTTAAAACAAGCATTTTGGTGAGGTTCCAGGTGATTGCACCTGCTTGAACTACCCGCTACAAGGGTAACCATTGTTGTTTTCTCCTCTTTTGTCTTTCTACAGGTCATTGTACTTGTAGCAGACCGCTGTAGGCACACTTAGCCTATTTATTTTCACTTTTCTGTATAATACACTTTTTTATTAAAAATACGTGAGTAAGGTGGGGAGGTCATGCCCCCATCCTGAAGAAGGAGCTTGACTCCGAAACATGTCGACAACGCACACCAGAGGTCCTGTTCCCTAATATAACAGATCTGGCCTCACACTGCACTTCCTTTAACAGTACCAGCCAGAGTTCAGAATACATTTTTTTTTTCTTTTTCAACTCATGTGCCAGGTACTTTTTAACTTTTTTCACCACATCCCACCACTCACTTACAAATAATACACCCCACACACCTAACACCACACATAGTCATTACTATTAGTGCTCCCACGTAGTCGTAGGTCGTAGCACGCCGCATCCCGATAGAGGGGTGCGAAGACCCCGATGATGGAGCATGACACCAAGGGGCCTTTTGGTGTGTGAGGGGTATTTTACAAAACACTGAGTGCTTCAACATTTGTCGATCACTCTTTTCCCTTCCAATTTTTATGTTGGAATTTGCAACAAGCCAACATCATTTGGACCCACAGTCCAAAGTGTAGCGGGAAGTGATCACAACTCGGGTGGTAGCTGTTCTTTAGATACATACATTGGAGAAGTCAACTTATCACCTAAAGTAAGGTGCACACCAGAGGGTGAACAATACAGTGTAGCATGTAAACGTTTCAGGAGGTCCAAACCCAATAAATTTTCTCCGCATCCCGTCGTTAAGAGGAGTGGAGCTTCCAAATCGTAGGGACCAATAGAAATGGGCAAAGGACAAGAGATAGGATTTGAAACTGGGGCGCCAGAGAATCCTACAGAAACATTTGTTAAGCCAGACAAAGGTGCCCCAGGGAGTTTAGAATGCATTATGGAACTTCTCATAGCACCAGTATCCAAGAGAAATGGTTCTGTAACACCTAATGCCATAACATTACCATAAGGTCCTTCCTGATCTACTGGAACTGATATGACTCCCTTACTTTGCCTATGGCTGTCCTAGCTAGTATGGAAAGCATCGTCCCCATTATCGAAACAATAGTCATCATTGTAGTATTGTGTAGATTGAGAATTCTGCTGATCAAAAAAATTCGTAGAGTCCTGAGAGGGAGAGGGACATCGTTCCTGAGGTGGCACACCACGACCCCTTCCTCTGGATATGGATCGAGAATCACCACGACCCCGTGGCGCCAATGATCCGCCATACCGTTGCAATAAAATTGGACAAGTATTCTTAAAATGACCATCTTCTTTACAATAAGCACACTGGTTGGGGCCCAATGGAGCTCGTGGAACTGAGGGGACTGGCTTCTGCAACAACCTCTGAAACTGCGGGGGCTGTGAAAATGAGGGTTGAGCAGAACGAGGGGGATAAGCCTGTTGCAGAAGGACTTTTGTTTTCAAGTCTTTAGTCTTTTTCTCCGCTTTCTCCTTGTCCTCCTTATCCCTATTCTCATAATATTGAGCAGTAGCCAATATCTGAGCAGTGGAAGAGACAGCCCAAGAACTCTCTGATTGTTTTAATTTATTCGATAATTCTGGAAGTAAATTAAAAACAAATTTGTCTACGAACAATCGTTGTCCACCTTCAGTACTCATGTCTTGACCACTATGGTCGATGAAAGTCTCCTCAAACCGAGTAAAGAAGTCGGAGACACTTTCATCCGTCTTTTGCTTACACGCCGCTAACTTATCCCAATTAACACGCATCGCAGGCATTAAAGTTTTCATCAAATCTATTATTTTTCCAGGCAATTCTGTGATCAGGGCATCCGGTTTGGCCCCACCTACTTGACCTGCATCCGCAGCTGTAATGGCAGCCCAATCACCACCTAGAGCTACCGCATGATCCTGCCTACGAATCTTGGCCAATATTGCTTGTGGGACTACATTCCCCATGAGTAAGTCAATATCTGCCAAATTCATAATGCAGGCGTCAACAGTCTGGGACAGCTCTTTATAATACCCCGTAGGATTCTTACGAGGGTCCGGTAAAGACTGTTTGAGTGCCAATACTTCTGACCTTTTCCAAGGGTCATGTACCCATATACGCTGAAAATGAGCAGGAACACCAGGAACATTACCTGCTTGTGGAACCGCATCTCTCCATATCGGAGGAACTTCTCGCATTGGGTATTGTGCCGTTTTACGACGAACCGCGGGATCAGGCTCAAGAGAATTTTGAGAGAAAAGTGTAGATCGAAAGCAACAAGTTTCTGAACAGCATGCTCTACAGCAGGACCCACAATAATTCCATTATCAAATTGATCCAGTATGTCAAATAAATCCTGAGGAGCCGAGTCTAAATCTACGTCTCCCCATTCCTTAATCAGAGTATTACACATGACATCAAATACATATCTCTGTGTGGGCGCGTTCCATTAAAGGAAAGTATCTAAAATATCACGTGCATTATACTGTACACGACTCATAATCCAATTATAGGCAAGGGAATCTAATTTAGTCCGTTCTTCCAAATCTGGAAATTGGCTACGAGATTGCCTCCTAGACGAGGCAGGAGAGAAGAAAAGAGGTCCAAGAAAAGGCGACAAAAGACCTGAAACAGTGTCGACTAAACGCCGTCGAGCTGCAGGGGAATCTGACACTAAAACGGGGGACAAAGTATTCTGTAAGACAGAAGAGGAATCTGTAGCAAAAGAAACGACAGATGGAGAAGGTTGAGGCACAGGAGATTGGGGTACCGATATTGCTGGCAAAGGGGGTTGAGGCGGAATCACAGGGACAGGCAACTGTGCAGGAAGAACAGCAGCTGCATTGACAGCGGGCTGTAACGGCGGTGCATTAGCTCCTAACACATAAGGCGGAGGTAATGTCAATAAATGGGACATGAAAGAATCGTCATCAGGAGTTTTACTCTTTGATACTGTAGGCAATACAGCATAGCATCTATCTATCGCCATGCGATGTTGTCTTTCTGAAACCTCAATCGCTTGATCAGCTTCGTCATTTTTAAATTGTTGGGCAGCCTGTAGAATCGACATACTCTGCTCTTTCTTATCTTTCTTCATTTGCTTAATTTCTTTCTGTTTGGCTTCCTTGCGCCATAGGCGAAAGGAGTCAAACATTGCCGGCCGGGCTTTTCTCTTGAATAAAATCGCTTCCAAATTATCTAATATATCTGGCTCAAAGGACCCATTTTGTGGCCATTGCAAAACACCGTCCTTTTTAGTGTAACGGGTCCATATTTCACTAAAAACTATAGGACCCAGACCGTGCTTTGAGTAAAGTTCATAAGTAGGAGTTCCAACTGGAGGAATTGGACAGGAATCCTCCAATCGGGAATCCGAAAAACAACCACAACAACAAAATTTCTTAAACTTACTAAATCCAGGCATTTTGTCCTTACAAACGTCAAGGGATTCTTTAGACAATAGAGTCACAGCACAAACGTACTTACCCCTTGGCTTCGGTTAGCGCGCTAATCGAATAACAAAATACAAAAACAAAGAGAGTGGGCGCTACCCACAAATACTTAACGAAATGCTTTTCTCACACCAACAGATGTCCGTCTATCGTCTCGCGATACCAGTCATCACCAAAGGGTCAAGGCAGGGTGACAGTCAGGGCAGCAGTCGTCAGCAGCCGTCGGGAAGGAGTAGCCACGCTTCAAAAGACCTTCGGTCCACTTCGACATGCAGGGGTCGCTCACGTGGTTCGCGAAATCCTCCGGAATTTTCCTGCGAAGCTCCTCACGACTCTCAGGCAAAACTACTACTGCTGAAGTCGCCCACACGTTGGGCCGCCAATTGGAGAACCCGGCCTGATGGGCCGAACGGCGCAGGGCACGCCTAAGATCTCCGAGTTCACCTGCCTCGACCGACAGAGACACAGGACACTCTGTTTGGCGTAGAAAAGTAGTTTTATTAGCTGCAGCTAAGCACAGTTATCTAAGAAGTACCACACAGGTAGGTTCTCAAGAGACTGCCACTTCAATCTGTGGCGCACAGTCTATTATACAACACAAGTTTACAATGACAACTCCCAATATACACAAAACTGGCAAATAGGAATAGTTCGAAAACAAGCTATCAGATGTCTAAAACACACCCTCCTTTCAGACCCCGTGTGCTCTCCTCCCATCAGGTTAATCAACACTAGTGCCCGTAATTCAATTTGCAGGTGGCAAAACATGTGTAGAATGCTTCAAAAGAAGGGCTATGTAACAAGAGAACACACGAAGAGAATAGTGAAGGTCAGTTAAATAAGATAAAGTAGAGAAGAATGGTGGGACCCAAACAGTGGAGTAAGTCATGGATTAATCAGTCTAGACATGGCTTTGCGAACTCGGCCGGACCCTGACATCAGTGTTGCACACAAGGACAAAGGTTGCTCCTTGACGAGAAAAACATCGAACAGCTGAAAGTGGCAGAAAAGACCATTTTCTCCGCGTTAGCCGTGCTGCCTGAGTGAGGCAACATAAAACGGCGACTAAACGCAAAATGGCGGCTGTAGCGAAGCGAGGCTGAAAGCTACGTAACCTCAGAGCTTTTCTTTGCAAGCCCACTCTATGAGCCCTGTCTATTTTTATTGGCAAGTCCTGTGATTCCTGTAAGACGTGGCGAAAGAGGCCCTGGAGGTAATTGGTATTATCTATACCTTCTGCCTTGGATGGAACTCCCTTCACACGGATGTTATTTCTGCGGGAGCAATTTTTCAAGTCTTCTGCGTGGGCTTGGATATCTATTTATTGAGTTTGAAGGCAGATCACCTCTTGCTTCAAGTGCTCCACTTCCTCCTCCCTCGAGTACTCTCGGTCTTCCATAGTGGCCACTCTCCGATTGCATCAATATCTCGTCTCACTTCCATAATCTCATTAGTGAAGTCTTTTCTAAGATCTTGGAAGTTGTCCCTTAGAGCTGTGAATAACTGGGCCAAGAATGACCGCGTGACTGGTTCCTCCATAGAGTCTGGCATGTGCCCTCCTGATGCCGATGTGGAAGCTTTTTTTCCCCCGCGCTCGCCGCCGCAAGCTTGTTGAACATGTCTTGATGTTCCTGTCTTTGTGCGCATCTGGGACATGCCTGATTTCCGACCTGGCATGAGGGCAGCGGCGCACGAGTGTGTCCCAGGGTCAGGCCAGAGATTGGAAATGTGCGAGTGGTGGCAATGTCCCCAGTGTCTCAGAACCCCTCTAATCGATCTCTTCACCTCCAGGGCCACCGCGCATGTACTAAGTGAGGACTCATGGTGGTTCAGGGCCAGGGGCACTCTCCGTCCGTCAAACGCCTCCAAAGTCACCAGCGTATGCGCCCACTTATGCCCACTGCAGGAAAGGCTCAACCCCATAGGCTGCTGCACGGAGCCTGCCAAATATGTCCTGCACTGCTGATGGACATTTCCAGCACTGGCCTATCTGTCCTGGTGATGGCTCGCTGCTATGCCCCGTCTTCCTGCAGGGCCAGCCTCAGAAGTGGCGTGATATCCTCTGTGTGCCCCACGCATCCTGTTCCCAGGAGTGGCACCTCCGTCCCCGGCACCCCCTGGCCTGCTCATGGTCCCCACTCCGGAGTTGCGATTGGGGGCCTTGCACTCCGCATAAGTTGACAGACCGAGACTCCTCAGTGCGCTCACCTTCTGGGCACATAAACCGGTTGCTCGTCGTCATTTGAGATACCAACTCTGCGGTGCCCTTCGTCGCTCTCACTCCCTTGGGGAATGGCACGTCCACCACTCGTTGAATCAGAGAACCTCACAGCACGGGGTGTCCCACAACTCCGGATCCCCCAGTTCCCGGGCCTCCAGCAGCACGACCCACCGCACAGCTCCGGTACTCTGCCCCGGCTGCCATCTTGTTGCGCCGAGGCCTGGTGGGCCGCAGGATCGCACCTCTGAGGACTCTTCCCTCGAGCACAACTCGCCAATATATATTCCCGGAGGTTCTCGCTTCTCCGCTGATCACTGCCAGGGGTCTAACTCTCTGTTTCAGTGCCCAGATGCTAGTGGGCAGCCAACGGGAACAGGGAGACAAGCGAGTCACGTCTTACCCGCTCGCCATCTTGGCCACGCCCCCCTGCCTCACCTTTTTAAAACTTCCACTGATGTGTGCTTCACTCATTCTTGGCCTACATCAGGTAGATGTGAACTAGTGCTGCATGGTGCAGGAATGTGACTCTGCATTGATTGTATGTGTACTTCGGAAGACACAGTATAACGGCAATGCTATGTGCTGCATTGTCTTCCTTTGTGTTTACTAAACCACAAAAAAATCAAGCAAATTGACAATGTGTGAGTAGTAAACGCCAAAAGGAATTTTGCGTCAGGATGTGCCACAAATGCGACAGAATCCCAATGCAAAATCTTAGTAAATCTGGGCCTGTGTATCTGACTAGAAAGACAGCATTATATAGACTGGTTTCTAAAGGTCAGTAGCGGAGGAGGGAGGTGGAGAGGGGAAGTGGGAAGGGACATAAAAAGAAGGAAAAAACGTACCTTAATGCCACACAGTGCATGCACGACCATGCACTTGTGGGTGAGCACATCAGGTGCTCCACCACGCACCCTTATGGGGAGTTTCCGCCAGGGGACCCCAACATGCCTTTCCGCCAAGCATTTCATGGCAGGATTACTACCATGAAATGCGGGAGGAAAGGCAGGTTGTAATCTGCACAGCATTGCCGGGATCCACACCTCCATGGCAGACCGCTGCCTTACCCACCACCGCCCCATCAGGATTCAGGATCCTGGTAGTGGTGGTGGTCTTCTATCAGGATGCTGGCGGTTACACCGCCACCAACATAATATGGCTGTGGGACCGCCAGGGGGTGCCGGTCAGACCACGGTGTTCCCAAGACCACTGCACTTGTAATAAGGCCCTTTCTGTGGTACCACTACACTTAAAGGGCACATGGGGTACATATATAGGTTAAACTCCATGCTAAAGAAAAATCTGTGTGAGTGGACTATAGCATAAATATCAGCTTTATTGAAATTCGAGGCAAAGAAAGTTACTACGTTTTCAGAATGATCTATTGTCAGCTATAAACGAGTTTGGAACCAGAAAAACATGGTTTTGTTGTTTTTCCCTTTTCTTGGGGGTTAATATCTCTTATAAGTGTAGTGTAACCCAACACAGGGTTCTGGGCTTATTTTCTAAATGTGCAGGCTTCTGCGTATTTCATTTTTGGCCATATACTGCATTCCAACAATCATGAAATAAATTGCAATATATAGGTTGGTTTACTTTTCCAATACCATATTCTTGTGCAAGCTGTTTGTCATATCTCAGTGTATTAAACACACTACTAACCCCAGAGGTTCTAGAACTGAAAATAAAAGCCCAGGTAACTCATTTGACAAAGAGTCATGTTTTCAATTGTTTTCTCAATGAGATATGTTCAGTGGTAATCTGCATATTATATAGAAGTGTGTCTACCAGTTCCCACAGAAAAAATATTTCTCCCATCTCAGATAATCTAAAATTGGCTATTTTAAGCTGGGTCTTAAAATACGAGCTCACCCCTGTTAGAAATGCACTGTAGAAACCTATAGCAACACCATTTAGGTCCTTCCCTAGTAATGGCCTAATGATATGTAGGTAAGGAGATAGAGCCTGTTGTAGGCTTTCAGGGTTCTGTAGCAAGGAAACTATAGAGAAAAGATTGTTGGGGAGACACAGAATTAGTGTAGCTGCCAAAATGTTGAAGAAGTTAGAACCTTTTCAATGGATATTTGGGCAATACAATGTACAGAGAGTTGCTGTTGTTGAGTTGCGCAGAAATACCGTTTCTACCACCATTTTCCAACTGGACCTGTATCCAAAGGGAAGCCTGAGCATAATGACATTCAGCACTTAGCAGCAGTGGCAGCTGGCAGGGATCGGGGGTGGCGGTGTAGAAAACAAAAATCACTTACCTCTTCGGCTGCTGCATATCACCTCCCCTTCCCTACCGACGAGTCCTGGAACAGAAGCAGGAAGCACACAGGCTCCACTAAGCCAATTACGATGCTGCAGTAACCAGGCTTGCATCATTTGTGTTATCCACAAGAACTGACATCTAAAAACAATTATTGTTTGGATATTTCAAGTTCTTTCCCTATATCTTCCTCCTTTATTCTAGTTTGGTTTATGGATTTCTCCTGGGTTGAGCATCATATAGATACCTAGGATCTATTGCATCATTACCAGTGATTGAATAAAATAATACTCTAGATACCCATCCTAAATTAGGGCCTGGGAACTAATGTTTTAGTCCTGAAGAAACGCTAAGGATCCAGTACTGGATGGACAAAGAGGAAAACATGCTGGCCTGAATAGTGAAACCTCGAACCGTTCACTACATCACACTCATCGAGTAGTGGCGCTTCTTAACTCAGTGCACACTACCCTAGCTTAGTTTTTAACCTTACCAAAGGATCTGTGAATACAATTTAATTTAATTTCCTTGAGGTAATTTTAGATCACACTCTCCACTTTACATCTTATACTCCACACACCTACATGCACCATCACGGCTGATATAAGAATGGAGCTCTGACAAACAACCCTCTGGCGGGACCCATGGGGCATTGCAGCGCTGGCCCCACGAGGAGCAAAATGCCCAATGATGAGGCATGACAACCACATTGGTGTGTGAGGGCAACACTTCTAAATAAGGAAGACCCCCCTGGAACCATATATTCCAACCAGCCTCTTCATTACCCCTTTTTTCAAACCTTTTCAATACCTTCTCCACTTAGGAACAATTACCTACATTGATTATACCATGACAGCAGCGTCATAATCGGTCTGAGTTCTGTGGTTCGGAGCTCAGACGGGGACTATGAGCCTGTGCAGGTTCTCCACCAGGCTCTAATACAGCCTGGTGGAGAAAATGCTAAGTGCGCATGACTATTTGGCCGGCCCAAGACGACTGGCCAAACCGTCATGCCACCTAGAAAGTGCCCCAATCACTCCTCCCCCTGCTCTATGAGCAGCCTAGCCCCGTCCCGCAAAACTGCCTCAGCAGGGAAAAATAAAATGATAATAACATTGTGTTTTTATTATTTATGTTGTCCTTTTTTGAACTGCTCAAAGCAGTGGGGCGACGCTCCTCCACCTTAGCGGATGAACCGCCCCTGCTTAGCAGCTTGATCACAAGTGGAAGCCTGAAATGCTGTCAATCATTTGTTCATTTTGGCCTCCTGCATTGATGGATTCTGAGAAGTGAACCGTGTTGTGGCAAAAATGACTTGTCATACAAAAAAAGCAGGAAGACATATTGTTTGTGACTCTTAAGGAAGGGAAACAGTTCAAGGCATCTCTTTCCATCACAGCCACTTTAAGATGATCTAATAAGTTTGCACGATTGACCTATCAAACACCACCGATGCATTTAGTAACAATGTACCTGTCATCTCTCATCCTCCCAAAGGCAATGTCCTCCAGCATAAACACTAGTGCTGATTCTGTGCCACAGTGTGAGCAAAACGTGCTTGTCTTTGGTCAAGTATGTCATCTGTTTCTAGGGTCCAGATGTTCATCGCTCTTTGCTATTAGATGATAGTAAACAGCGATGTACAAATGTGTGTTTTACACATTTAGCAATTCTCAGTGGGTCCCTGTTAGACCTGGCACCATTGGCATGGGTCTCCCTTCCATTTTTGCTGTTGCCTCATGTATTTTTGCTGGTATTAGATGCTTTGGGCACTGTGCCACTGCTATTCAGTGCCACAGTGCAAGTGCTCCCTATTGTAAATTGATGTATTCGTCAGTGGTTCCATGTTTGGCTATTTGGTTTACTTGTCAGACCCTAGTCTAGTGCACTAAGTGTGCCCAGGGCTTGTAAATTCAAATGCTGCTGGTGGGCCTGCACCCACAGAAGCAGCCTTGTAAAATGTGTCTAAGGTCTGGCATTGCAGAGCCTGTGTGCAGTCTGGTACTGTCATGCTGACTGGGCAAGTGCACCCACATGCCAGTCCCTAAACCTTCCCTTTTCTTCATATCAGTCACCCCTATGGTAGGCCCAAGGGCAGGGTGCATTGTGAGTATAAGGTAGGACAAGCCCTGATGTGTGTGGCATGTCCTAATAGTGAATTACAGCCATTTTCGTTTTTCACTATTGCAAGGCTACCTGTTCTCCATAGGCCAGAATGGGCTGTTAGAATATTACATGTTTATAATCCTAACTGTCTCGGAGAACATGGTAGAAATTCGGGTTTAGTATGCCTGAACTCAGAATGATAAAACACATCTTTTAGTGAAGTTGGTTTTAACATTCTGTGTTTGCAAATACCACTTTTAGAAAGTAGGTATTTGCTTGCCTAAAACTTTCAAGCCTGCCTCTGCTAGGTTGTGTATTCCTTTGTCTGGTTTTGTGAGTGACAGGGTTGGGGGATTCCAAGAGACAGGCTGAGCCACCCAGTAGTGAATAGAGAGATCTGCATCTAGATCGGAGGGAGGAGTTGCACCTGAACCTTGAATAGGGCTGTGCCTGCCTTCCACAATGCTGGCTCCACCTCCTGTGAGGAGCCTGATGTGCCTGCCCTGCACTGTGAAAGGAAAGGAGAAGTCTGGTAAACAGAGTGCTTCAGAAATGGTTTGGACTGGGCAAAGGCCCCTCTCCCCTCAGAGAACAAAGGATTTTGGTTTATGAATATTGGGACCCTGATCCCATGAAATTAGATCACTTTTGGACTACAAAGAGAAACCTTTACCGAGGAGAGGAACCTGAAGAAACTGAGGAAAGACAATTCCCAAGCTGAAGTGCTGCTTGAGGGATTGGCCTGCAGTGGTTGCTTTACTGCCAAAGGAAGGAGAAAGCAACTGTGTGTACTTTGCTTTCAACTTGTGAAGGATTGCCGCATCTGGAAGATCTTTACGTCTTTATTTCTTTGCACCTGAACTTTGCCACATTTCCCTTGCTGCAACATTGCTTGTCGTGGAAGCACAATGCAACCTAAGGTACATTGACGCAAAGTGTTGCATCTAAGAACTGAACTGAACTAAGCTTAATCTACCATCTTATAGTAACAAGTATTGTGCATTTTTGTCGTTTATGGTCTTGTGGTCACTCTATAAAACGTCTACTTATTTTTTATATAGAACCTGTGTGGTGTCCATTTGTCACTGGGTTACTGTATGTGGTCTCAAATGCTTAACACAACGCCTCTGAGATAAAGCCTGTCTGCGCATGCCAAGCTACCAAAGGGATGAGCAGGAGTTATTTTAGGAGTGTAATCCTCTTATCCTGACTAGAGGTGAGGGTCCCTATTTGTCACAAGTACCTACCTGTGCCAACTAGAGAGCCCCAAATCTAACAGTCCCAAATAGATCTACCTCATTAATATTCATGAGGTAGGTCTCTGTTTGTGACCCATTGAGAATCGCTACAATCACAGGGATGGTGGCTTGCTGGAGTCAGCAGACCACCATGTCAGTGATTACTTTTCAAAAAAGCATTGATTTTTTTTAAATGCAGCCCATTATTGTTAGAAAAGGGGGTGTCTAGTTGGCAGTGGCTTGCACCCTGTCCAAGTATGCACCCTTATTCTAGTCAGGGTAAGGGGATTACACAGCCAAGATAACCCCTGCTCACCCCCTTGGTAGCTTGGCACAAGCAATTAAGCTTTTCTCAGAAGCAATGAGTAAAGCATTTGTACAAACACACACAATAGCACAGTGAAAAAACAGCAAAATGACGCCACATCAGTTTAGAAAAGTAACCACTATTTATCTAAGTAAGACAAGAGCAAAATGTCAAAAAAACCAACATACACAAATCAAGATATCAGTTTTAAAAGGTTCAAAACAGTTCATACAATAGGAAAATATGGATGTGTCACTTTTATTAGAAAGTACCTGGGATATGCCAAAATCAAAGACGAAAACAGGCGCAGGGGAGGTGAGGCAACAGCAAAGTAAAGCGATGCGTCAGTTCCTTACTCCCAGGGGAGGTGATCCGTTGGTTCCTTACTGCCAGGGGAGGTGATGCGTCAGTTCATTACTGCAGCACAGGGGAGGTGATTCGTCGGTTTCTTACTGAGAGAGGAGGTGATGCATTGTTTTCCAGACAAATATCCCCATTTCCTTACTGCTGGGCAACATTGATGAAGAACTTAGCGCACAGGTGCAATGCGTCAAAAATCAGGATGCTCTGGGTCTATGGGGTGGCAGCGAAAGAGTCACTGCATCGATTTTCCAGCTGTAAGCAGGCGATGCATCAATTTCTTTCAGATGTACAGCAGGGTCTGTGTCGGAGTCGGAGTGGGTGCCACAGATGTCAGTGACACAGGGATTTGGGCTGCAGCGATCTTCTGGCCACAGGACAGGTGCTTTGTTGAATCTTCCACTGCACAGCAGCGGATCATAGGTTTTTCAACTGCATGGCGTTGGTGCGGCAGAAACCACAGGCGCTGAAGGTTGATGCATGTATTTTCTATAGTTCTTTGTATCAAAACCACCTCGAACAGCCCAGAACTGGAATTGGCACCCCTTGACAGGCCAGAATCCCCAGCAGGGGTGTTTAGGGGCTGCAGATAAAGTATTTGATGACTCTGAGGGTTCTTCACAGGAGTTAAGCACACGCAAGCACTTGGAGAACCCATGGCAAGTAGGATACAGAAAGCAAAGTCCAGTCCTTTCACTGCCCAAGACCAAAGCAGCAAGCAGAATCCAGCACAACACAACACAACAACAAGCAGAGTGGCAGTTTCCCTCCTACAGCTTCTCCAGCTTTTCTTCTTGGCAGAATCTCCTCTTAGCCCACAAGTGCTCTGAAGTTATGGTGTCACAGCTCCAGTACTTATACCCAGTTTCTGCCTTTGAAGTAGGCAAACTTCAAAGGAAATTCTTTGTAGTGCACAAAACCCTGCCTTTCCCTGACCTGGCTCCAGACACACTACAGGGGGTGGAGATAGCGTTGTGTGAGGACCGGTACAGCCCTATTCAGGTGTCATTGACAACTCCTCCCACCACTCTAGCTCAGTAAAACCCATCAGCCTGGTGAAGGGCTTCCATGATATGCAGGGCACACATCAGCTCCCTTTGTGTGAATGTCTTGAATGAATGCACAAATAGCCCAATGGTCACCCTCCAACAGATAGACAGGCAGAGGCACAGAATGGTAAAGCAAGAAAATGCCAACTTTCTAAAAGTGGAATTTTCAAAGATGCAATTTAAAAACCAACTTTACTAAAAGATGTATTTTTAAATTGTGAGTTCAGGGACCCCAAACTCCAAATCTCTATCTCTTCCTAATAAGTGTTACAAGGGAGCTCCAAGGATAACTTATGCGAGAGATACCTCATGCAATCGAGCAAAACGAAACTGGCTGTATTTCACTGTCAGGACATGTAAAACACACCAGTACATGTCCTACCTTTTAAATAGACTGCACTCTGCCCATGGGCCTACCTTGGGACTACCGTATTGGGTGCCATGTGGTAGAAAAGAACGTTTGGGCCCCCAAGCGGTTGGACTTTCCAGGTCGAAATGGCAATTTCAAACTGCCCACACAGATAATGCAGTGGCAGGTCTGAGACATGGCTGCAGGGCTACTCATATGGGCGGCACAATCAGTTAGCATTTAATTTGCAGGCCCTGGGCACATATAGTGCACTTTGCTAGGGACTTACCAGTAAATCAAATATGCAAATTAGGGATAAACCAATCACCATTACAATTTAGACGGAGAGCATATGCACTTTAGCACTGATTAGCAGTGGTTAAGTGCCCAGAGTCCTAAAACCGAAAGAAACAGATCACAAAAAAATACAGGAGGAAGGCAAAAGGATTGGGGATTACCCTGAAAAAGGGCCAGATTTAAAAGTCTTCCTTCAAGGACAACGGGATGCCTTTCAAAATGAAACATGAAAAGATTTCTTTTAATTTTTTTAAAGTAGGCAGTGGTCCGTGGGAACACTGACAACTCTTAAAGAACCTTTTTATAAACATTCACAATATAGAAGGGGTCCCTTGGGTACCTCTTCTGGTTTACAAATGGGTTACCGCCTACTTTAAGTAGGTGGTAAAATGTGAATGTTTTGCAACTGCATTTCGGTTGTAAAACATGCACAAATACCATTGCAAATCGCTATTAGGAAGGGACGCACTAAAACACCCCTTCCTAATATGGAATTTCATACTCCATTTACGATTCAGTAATAGGTTACCAATTCTCAAATTTGCCATTTGTACATAACAAAAAGGTTTTTTTGCAGTTGCAAATGGCCCAATTCTGGCAATCGGGCCATTAGCCCGATTGCCATCAAAAAAGCTACGTACCTCTGGCCCTAGGTTACTGGCCAGCCATGTATCTAGAGGTTCTTTTGTTATTTTAGTAATGGATGTTACCTACAGTTGGGGCACTCATTGTTCAGATCGGATGTATCCAACCCAGAAGTAAAGGTGTTATGATTCCTTTCTTGAAAACCTCAGGGTATATCCCAGACTGTAAAGAGTTATCATTAGACTGTTGGAATGCAAGTTCATTAGAGTGAAAGACCCCTTTGAGAATGGCCACTCTGCAAGGGTCATCTGGGAAACAAGACTTAAGAGCAAGCAGGGTTGACTTAACCTTCCTTAGGTTCATTGGTAGTTTTGAATAGAGATTCTGACTGGAGACTTGAAAAGGAAACAAGGCTAAAGCAGCTGACTAGGGTTAGACATAATTTCTCCTTATCTTGAATCTATCTTTAAAAAAAAATAGTATGTGATCTGTGGACCCACCAAAAGCCAATGAAGTGACAAGAGGATATATAAGTTCTTCTCTGGAGACCCATAAAGAGTTGTGCGGCTGAATTTTGCAGTCACTGCAGACATTTTGCCAACAGAGGTATATTCTATTTGTGTAATCAATACTTAAACCTGATTGATCTCTGATCACAGACTGTGAAGTTAAAGCACATAACAGAAAAATCCTTGAGAGTCAATCAACCCTAACCACTACCCTTACTTGGAGCCCCTTAGTGAGGTCTTTGGCAATAGCCTATCTAGTGTATATGGTTGTGAAAGTTTAACTAACTTGGAAGGCAATACCTGTGTAGATCACAATTTGAGCTGGGCTTACCAAAGGTTCTTCAGTCCTTTTGGGTTCAGATTAAGTTCAAGTTAAAATTATCAAAATGCATCCAACTGTTTATAGTATAATATTTTTGTTTTTGGTTTTTGATTTACAGGAAAAAGAACTAAGTGATCATAAGCTTGCTGTTGTGATGTCTGTGACCATCATAGCAACTAGGCGATCGATTTAAAATTCCCTACATGCATGATGAACATTTTTGCCTGAATTGCTTCCGCCGAGGTGGTGGGTACAGATTTGAGGAAATTGGCTAATGCCCATTTAATGAAGAGATCTGATAAATATGGTGGGACAATTTCTTCCACTAAAATAGCGAGAGCTGTTGTGGCAAAACTGCTTAATGCCAGCTGGCAGGATGCTCCATGCTGTCATAGTGGACTGCAAAAGCTGATCGCTATAGAGGTTTTTTTTGGAACAAAACATGCCCCTGACATGCTTGGAATTTTATCTCAGTAGCTTGGGTCAATGTTGTTTTTTTCCTGCCTGGTTTCACTATTCTTCATGCATAGCAGTCTTGATCAGAAAAAAAGACCAGTAGACACTTCGTCAGGATTTCTCTTCTAAATAGAACCGAATTTCCAACACCATACCATCCATGAGATTTGTATTTATTGCATAGCGGGCTGATGCATTACCATCATAAACAAGATGAAGACTTGACGTATGGGCTGATGATTAATTCATCCATTTTCAAAGGATGCTCTTTACCACCAACCCCTAAATCCCACTATAAATTATGTATGTACCTCCTTACAGATTTACAGACAATAATCAGTTATTTTGGCATTCAGCCATTATGACATAACATTTCAAGTCTGTTTTGAATGACAGAGGAGCGGTCATGATAGCAAAAAACAACAAGTGATGGACTGAATGTGGATCAATGTCACACACTCCCCCAGTCAAAAGATCTGGGCCCAAATCCATCATTTTTTTGCACTCCACACCACCCTGGGTCAGATAATGGCTTTATGCAAATCAGCTCTGACCCTGTTGCCCCATGGGAACAGTCCAGTCCGAACTACAACAGCCATATCTTTCCCAGACCGGAATCAAGCATCCGAGGACCGGACCGGTTTCGAGGTAACACCTCTCTTCAGCCCGGCTAGCTTGACTCCAAGTGGTGTGGAGTGCCTGGGACCCACGTCTGGGCATCCCCAGCGCACTTAGGGCGGCAATTGCAAAAAACAACAAGTGATGGACTGAATGTGGATCAATGTCACACACTCCCCCAGTCAAAAGATCTGGGCCCAAATCCATCGTTTTTTTGCACTCCACACCACCCTGGGTCAGATAATGGCTTTATGCAAATCAGCTCTGACCCTGTTGCCCCATGGGAACAGTCCAGTCCGAACTACAACAGCCATATCTTTCCCAGACCGGAATCAAGCATCCGAGGACCGGACCGGTTTCGAGGTAACACCTCTCTTCAGCCCGGCTAGCTTGACTCCAAGTGGTGTGGAGTGCCTGGGACCCACGTCTGGGCATCCCCAGCGCACTTAGGGCGGCAATTGCAAAAAACAACAAGTGATGGACTGAATGTGGATCAATGTCACACACTCCCCCAGTCAAAAGATCTGGGCCCAAATCCATCGTTTTTTTGCACTCCACACCACCCTGGGTCAGATAATGGCTTTATGCAAATCAGCTCTGACCCTGTTGCCCCATGGGAACAGTCCAGTCCGAACTACAACAGCCATATCTTTCCCAGACCGGAATCAAGCATCCGAGGACCGGACCGGTTTCGAGGTAACACCTCTCTTCAGCCCGGCTAGCTTGACTCCAAGTGGTGTGGAGTGCCTGGGACCCACGTCTGGGCATCCCCAGCGCACTTAGGGCGGCAATTGCAAAAAACAACAAGTGATGGACTGAATGTGGATCAATGTCACACACTCCCCCAGTCAAAAGATCTGGGCCCAAATCCATCGTTTTTTTGCACTCCACACCACCCTGGGTCAGATAATGGCTTTATGCAAATCAGCTCTGACCCTGTTGCCCCATGGGAACAGTCCAGTCCGAACTACAACAGCCATATCTTTCCCAGACCGGAATCAAGCATCCGAGGACCGGACCGGTTTCGAGGTAACACCTCTCTTCAGCCCGGCTAGCTTGACTCCAAGTGGTGTGGAGTGCCTGGGACCCACGTCTGGGCATCCCCAGCGCACTTAGGGCGGCAATTGCAAAAAACAACAAGTGATGGACTGAATGTGGATCAATGTCACACACTCCCCCAGTCAAAAGATCTGGGCCCAAATCCATCGTTTTTTTGCACTCCACACCACCCTGGGTCAGATAATGGCTTTATGCAAATCAGCTCTGACCCTGTTGCCCCATGGGAACAGTCCAGTCCGAACTACAACAGCCATATCTTTCCCAGACCGGAATCAAGCATCCGAGGACCGGACCGGTTTCGAGGTAACACCTCTCTTCAGCCCGGCTAGCTTGACTCCAAGTGGTGTGGAGTGCCTGGGACCCACGTCTGGGCATCCCCAGCGCACTTAGGGCGGCAATTGCAAAAAACAACAAGTGATGGACTGAATGTGGATCAATGTCACACACTCCCCCAGTCAAAAGATCTGGGCCCAAATCCATCGTTTTTTTGCACTCCACACCACCCTGGGTCAGATAATGGCTTTATGCAAATCAGCTCTGACCCTGTTGCCCCATGGGAACAGTCCAGTCCGAACTACAACAGCCATATCTTTCCCAGACCGGAATCAAGCATCCGAGGACCGGACCGGTTTCGAGGTAACACCTCTCTTCAGCCCGGCTAGCTTGACTCCAAGTGGTGTGGAGTGCCTGGGACCCACGTCTGGGCATCCCCAGCGCACTTAGGGCGGCAATTGCAAAAAACAACAAGTGATGGACTGAATGTGGATCAATGTCAAACACTCCCCCAGTCATAAAGCCATTATCTGACCCAGGGTGGTATGGAGTGCAAAAAAACGATGGATTTGGGCCCAGATCTTTTGACTGGGGGAGTGTGTGACATTGATCCACATTCAGTCCATCACTTGTTGTTTTTTGCAATTGCCGCCCTAAGTGCGCTGGGGATGCCCAGACGTGGGTCCCAGGCACTCCACACCACTTGGAGTCAAGCTAGCCGGGCTGAAGAGAGGTGTTACCTCGAAACCGGTCCGGTCCTCGGATGCTTGATTCCGGTCTGGGAAAGATATGGCTGTTGTAGTTCGGACTGGACTGTTCCCATGGGGCAACAGGGTCAGAGCTGATTTGCATAAAGCCATTATCTGACCCAGGGTGGTATGGAGTGCAAAAAAACGATGGATTTGGGCCCAGATCTTTTGACTGGGGGAGTGTGTGACATTGATCCACATTCAGTCCATCACTTGTTGTTTTTTGCAATTGCCGCCCTAAGTGCGCTGGGGATGCCCAGACGTGGGTCCCAGGCACTCCACACCACTTGGAGTCAAGCTAGCCGGGCTGAAGAGAGGTGTTACCTCGAAACCGGTCCGGTCCTCGGATGCTTGATTCCGGTCTGGGAAAGATATGGCTGTTGTAGTTCGGACTGGACTGTTCCCATGGGGCAACAGGGTCAGAGCTGATTTGCATAAAGCCATTATCTGACCCAGGGTGGTATGGAGTGCAAAAAAACGATGGATTTGGGCCCAGATCTTTTGACTGGGGGAGTGTGTGACATTGATCCACATTCAGTCCATCACTTGTTGTTTTTTGCAATTGCCGCCCTAAGTGCGCTGGGGATGCCCAGACGTGGGTCCCAGGCACTCCACACCACTTGGAGTCAAGCTAGCCGGGCTGAAGAGAGGTGTTACCTCGAAACCGGTCCGGTCCTCGGATGCTTGATTCCGGTCTGGGAAAGATATGGCTGTTGTAGTTCGGACTGGACTGTTCCCATGGGGCAACAGGGTCAGAGCTGATTTGCATAAAGCCATTATCTGACCCAGGGTGGTATGGAGTGCAAAAAAACGATGGATTTGGGCCCAGATCTTTTGACTGGGGGAGTGTGTGACATTGATCCACATTCAGTCCATCACTTGTTGTTTTTTGCAATTGCCGCCCTAAGTGCGCTGGGGATGCCCAGACGTGGGTCCCAGGCACTCCACACCACTTGGAGTCAAGCTAGCCGGGCTGAAGAGAGGTGTTACCTCGAAACCGGTCCGGTCCTCGGATGCTTGATTCCGGTCTGGGAAAGATATGGCTGTTGTAGTTCGGACTGGACTGTTCCCATGGGGCAACAGGGTCAGAGCTGATTTGCATAAAGCCATTATCTGACCCAGGGTGGTATGGAGTGCAAAAAAACGATGGATTTGGGCCCAGATCTTTTGACTGGGGGAGTGTGTGACATTGATCCACATTCAGTCCATCACTTGTTGTTTTTTGCAATTGCCGCCCTAAGTGCGCTGGGGATGCCCAGACGTGGGTCCCAGGCACTCCACACCACTTGGAGTCAAGCTAGCCGGGCTGAAGAGAGGTGTTACCTCGAAACCGGTCCGGTCCTCGGATGCTTGATTCCAGTCTGGGAAAGATATGGCTGTTGTAGTTCGGACTGGACTGTTCCCATGGGGCAACAGGGTCAGAGCTGATTTGCATAAAGCCATTATCTGACCCAGGGTGGTATGGAGTGCAAAAAAACGATGGATTTGGGCCCAGATCTTTTGACTGGGGGAGTGTGTGACATTGATCCACATTCAGTCCATCACTTGTTGTTTTTTGCAATTGCCGCCCTAAGTGCGCTGGGGATGCCCAGACGTGGGTCCCAGGCACTCCACACCACTTGGAGTCAAGCTAGCCGGGCTGAAGAGAGGTGTTACCTCGAAACCGGTCCGGTCCTCGGATGCTTGATTCCGGTCTGGGAAAGATATGGCTGTTGTAGTTCGGACTGGACTGTTCCCATGGGGCAACAGGGTCAGAGCTGATTTGCATAAAGCCATTATCTGACCCAGGGTGGTATGGAGTGCAAAAAAACGATGGATTTGGGCCCAGATCTTTTGACTGGGGGAGTGTGTGACATTGATCCACATTCAGTCCATCACTTGTTGTTTTTTGCAATTGCCGCCCTAAGTGCGCTGGGGATGCCCAGACGTGGGTCCCAGGCACTCCACACCACTTGGAGTCAAGCTAGCCGGGCTGAAGAGAGGTGTTACCTCGAAACCGGTCCGGTCCTCGGATGCTTGATTCCGGTCTGGGAAAGATATGGCTGTTGTAGTTCGGACTGGACTGTTCCCATGGGGCAACAGGGTCAGAGCTGATTTGCATAAAGCCATTATCTGACCCAGGGTGGTATGGAGTGCAAAAAAACGATGGATTTGGGCCCAGATCTTTTGACTGGGGGAGTGTGTGACATTGATCCACATTCAGTCCATCACTTGTTGTTTTTTGCAATTGCCGCCCTAAGTGCGCTGGGGATGCCCAGACGTGGGTCCCAGGCACTCCACACCACTTGGAGTCAAGCTAGCCGGGCTGAAGAGAGGTGTTACCTCGAAACCGGTCCGGTCCTCGGATGCTTGATTCCGGTCTGGGAAAGATATGGCTGTTGTAGTTCGGACTGGACTGTTCCCATGGGGCAACAGGGTCAGAGCTGATTTGCATAAAGCCATTATCTGACCCAGGGTGGTATGGAGTGCAAAAAAACGATGGATTTGGGCCCAGATCTTTTGACTGGGGGAGTGTGTGACATTGATCCACATTCAGTCCATCACTTGTTGTTTTTTGCAATTGCCGCCCTAAGTGCGCTGGGGATGCCCAGACGTGGGTCCCAGGCACTCCACACCACTTGGAGTCAAGCTAGCCGGGCTGAAGAGAGGTGTTACCTCGAAACCGGTCCGGTCCTCGGATGCTTGATTCCGGTCTGGGAAAGATATGGCTGTTGTAGTTCGGACTGGACTGTTCCCATGGGGCAACAGGGTCAGAGCTGATTTGCATAAAGCCATTATCTGACCCAGGGTGGTATGGAGTGCAAAAAAACGATGGATTTGGGCCCAGATCTTTTGACTGGGGGAGTGTGTGACATTGATCCACATTCAGTCCATCACTTGTTGTTTTTTGCAATTGCCGCCCTAAGTGCGCTGGGGATGCCCAGACGTGGGTCCCAGGCACTCCACACCACTTGGAGTCAAGCTAGCCGGGCTGAAGAGAGGTGTTACCTCGAAACCGGTCCGGTCCTCGGATGCTTGATTCCGGTCTGGGAAAGATATGGCTGTTGTAGTTCGGACTGGACTGTTCCCATGGGGCAACAGGGTCAGAGCTGATTTGCATAAAGCCATTATCTGACCCAGGGTGGTATGGAGTGCAAAAAAACGATGGATTTGGGCCCAGATCTTTTGACTGGGGGAGTGTGTGACATTGATCCACATTCAGTCCATCACTTGTTGTTTTTTGCAATTGCCGCCCTAAGTGCGCTGGGGATGCCCAGACGTGGGTCCCAGGCACTCCACACCACTTGGAGTCAAGCTAGCCGGGCTGAAGAGAGGTGTTACCTCGAAACCGGTCCGGTCCTCGGATGCTTGATTCCGGTCTGGGAAAGATATGGCTGTTGTAGTTCGGACTGGACTGTTCCCATGGGGCAACAGGGTCAGAGCTGATTTGCATAAAGCCATTATCTGACCCAGGGTGGTATGGAGTGCAAAAAAACGATGGATTTGGGCCCAGATCTTTTGACTGGGGGAGTGTGTGACATTGATCCACATTCAGTCCATCACTTGTTGTTTTTTGCAATTGCCGCCCTAAGTGCGCTGGGGATGCCCAGACGTGGGTCCCAGGCACTCCACACCACTTGGAGTCAAGCTAGCCGGGCTGAAGAGAGGTGTTACCTCGAAACCGGTCCGGTCCTCGGATGCTTGATTCCGGTCTGGGAAAGATATGGCTGTTGTAGTTCGGACTGGACTGTTCCCATGGGGCAACAGGGTCAGAGCTGATTTGCATAAAGCCATTATCTGACCCAGGGTGGTATGGAGTGCAAAAAAACGATGGATTTGGGCCCAGATCTTTTGACTGGGGGAGTGTGTGACATTGATCCACATTCAGTCCATCACTTGTTGTTTTTTGCAATTGCCGCCCTAAGTGCGCTGGGGATGCCCAGACGTGGGTCCCAGGCACTCCACACCACTTGGAGTCAAGCTAGCCGGGCTGAAGAGAGGTGTTACCTCGAAACCGGTCCGGTCCTCGGATGCTTGATTCCGGTCTGGGAAAGATATGGCTGTTGTAGTTCGGACTGGACTGTTCCCATGGGGCAACAGGGTCAGAGCTGATTTGCATAAAGCCATTATCTGACCCAGGGTGGTATGGAGTGCAAAAAAACGATGGATTTGGGCCCAGATCTTTTGACTGGGGGAGTGTGTGACATTGATCCACATTCAGTCCATCACTTGTTGTTTTTTGCAATTGCCGCCCTAAGTGCGCTGGGGATGCCCAGACGTGGGTCCCAGGCACTCCACACCACTTGGAGTCAAGCTAGCCGGGCTGAAGAGAGGTGTTACCTCGAAACCGGTCCGGTCCTCGGATGCTTGATTCCGGTCTGGGAAAGATATGGCTGTTGTAGTTCGGACTGGACTGTTCCCATGGGGCAACAGGGTCAGAGCTGATTTGCATAAAGCCATTATCTGACCCAGGGTGGTATGGAGTGCAAAAAAACGATGGATTTGGGCCCAGATCTTTTGACTGGGGGAGTGTGTGACATTGATCCACATTCAGTCCATCACTTGTTGTTTTTTGCGCGAGCGGTCATGATACCCACAGTTCAGAACAAAGGGCTTTCAAGGAAGAGGGCCCTAGCAAACTGAATGATAAAACTCTGAAGGAGAGGAGGGTGTTTTAGTACTAATGAGTAGCTTAAGATAAGTTGTTTGCAAATTGTGGGTGTGAGTAAATCTAGCAAGCAATTTCAATAAGTTGGGATGGTGTGCAAGACCCTTATAAGAAGTTTATTACAGGCTTTTTGCTTCTTAGCTGGGCAGCCAACTTGATAGACGCAGGGTAATGGAAGAGTGCCTAGGGACATTGCAGAGTGTGTGTATTGAAACTGGTTATGAAGCACAGTAGTAGTAGGAAAGGCCTACTGGAAGTTATATTGATCAAAGTTTTAATCACGTGAAACCATTAAAAAGGGTATGTTGGTTGTTATATGATAACTGCAGTCGAGCAGCAGCAGATGTTCCAAATATAATATAAACTACCCTTATTATGTCGTGGAATGGCATGCATTTTTTTCAAGTGGCAGGAATGCTAAATTAGGTGATAAATGCCATTAAGGTACTGCACTACAACACTAAGGTCTCATGGCACTAAAAGCAAGTGCTAAGTAATGACAAGTACAATGAGCAGAGTATTCAAAATGCTGGCTATACTACAAAAGGCCAAATGTACAAATAATTTTTATGGTTGCAAACACTCCAATTTGGAGTTTGCAACTTCAAAACATTTTTTATTTTATTTTACTAAGGCCGTTTTAAGACTTGATTTATCAACTTTAACCAACTCCTAAAATGGGATTTCGACCCCTTAACAATTCAGCATTTTTAATGGGACATGTTGTAGGCATTCTTTCTAAACAGGAAATTACTATGTCATGTATAAATACTTTGCAACCGAAGTCTGGTTGCAAAACATTGAAATGTTACCAACTCTTGAACTAGAGTGGTAACCTATTTGCAAAAGGACAGGGAAGTTTGTTGGGGACAAGGCAGTGGTCTAGGGGAAGCAGGTTGCACATACATAAAAAAGGTTTACTGTATTGAAACGCTATCTCACACAGTATGGTCTGCTTACATCAGTAGGTCACCATCTCTTTGATGGCAGCAAATCAAAGTAAACCGCCATTTGCAACCTACCTCATTAGTCTTCATGATCAGATTATAACCCATTCCAAATATGGAATTTTAAAATCTGACCCATTAGTGCATAGGTCGGTTTTTAAAATTCTTTACTGGTCACAAAAATACTGTTTGCAAATTGCAGCTAGTGCTTTGCGGCCAGTAAATAGTACATATGGGCTAGTGGTTTTAGATTATCCCTAAAAAACAAATGTTATGATTAAGATCTTACAGGCAATTGAAGAGCAATTTATGAAATCAATCGATTTCGAAATAAGCTTTGCCACCTTGCATCCTTTTCTAAATTTTGAAACATTGATGGATGGACGAACAAAGAGATCTTGAGGGTGTATATTTTTTTACGTGATATCAGATAAAGTCAGGTACTGTGCCAAGTTGGGCACCGTTCACAAAACAAAGCACTTTGAAGGAGATCTGAGCATGGATGGGGAGGATCAAAAAATATTTGGGAGGAACTCTTTTTAGGAAAAGGGAATGGGTTTGTGTTCAACAAATACAAAAGTCCTTTTTCCTTGTTTTATAAGGAAAGAAAATTCTCAAGCGGTCATCTATTCTAAAGCTGCTATATTTAGTCGGCGGTATGTTGAATATAGCATGGAGTCAAAGACAAATTAAAAAATTTACATGTACACAATATAACGCTTATACATCAAAATATCATATATTACTAAATGAATAAGATCAGCAGAGTATAATGAGGGCAAAAGTTGGCAAAGGAATGGATTGCATATCTTATTTTATTTTATTTATCAAACAATCTGTTATCTTTTCATTATTTTGATAAAAAGAATACAATACATAATAAAACAATTGATATTATAAGAAGAAAAACTGTCGACGCGGCGTTTCGGTGAAAAAGATTGTCACCTTCTTCAGGACAATAGTTTCATGTTAAAGACAATATAAAACATTCATTATAAAAGAAGCTAAACTTCACCATTAGTTCCCCATACCTTTTTGCAACTCATTTTTAAACAAAAAAGTCATCTGCCCATCTACATATGTCTCCACTCTATAGCTCTGCTCAATCTTGAATATTAAAATTATTACATATTCCACATAACATTTTATTAAAAAGGGATTTTTGGCAAAAAGTTTTTGGGAAAAAAGTTTTTTGAAACAAAGGAGAGAATTCTGGATTTTCAGTGCACCCCCAATTGTTTACCACACATTCCTCCGTCACATTAACATCATTACAAATATCCACATTTCCATTTTCAAATATTTCTTAATATACTTGTAAACAACTATTCTAATATTTGTTAATCTATGGGCTCACTCCATTTTGCAAGCACCGGCTCAAAAGCTAAGCTATGTATCCAACTATCTACCCACCTTGGAAGGATATGGTAACATACCTAAATTAATGTGTTTGCTTCGCAGCCTGGTTCAATCAGCCTTAGTTGTGGTTGCAGTGTTTTGGGGTTTTTCACGAAAAATTATTGAAAACGTGAAGAGGACTAATTAAATTATTATTTCTAATGAGTCATTCACCATCTTATCAATGTATATAAGGGCTCTGCCCGTCTAACCAATGAGTCACAATGTTTTTTTTGGCTAGAGGTCAAGAAAAGCCCAACAACATGAATCAAACATTTGCTGTTTTGGACTAAGGTGGAGGCCCAGTTTGCAAATAAATGGTAACCATAGCGCCCCTGACTCTCCCCAAGCTCTCACAGTCAGGTATGTCCACACCCTATGTATCAAGCCAGCCACCTCAAAGCAACACCGCAGACATTCATATGCTCTTGAAGGGTATATTTTGGTTCAGTGTTGATGAGTGATATAGGTTCTATGTATTAGTTCAAACTGTGGAAAATTAAATCCAGCATTACCATTAGAAATGGGGTTTCTGGTTGGCTAGGGCTTGCGCCTAAGCCAGGCAGAAACAACTACTCTAGTCAGGGCAAAGGAGTTACACGCTGAAGATAACCCCTGATCCCCCCTTGGTAGCTTGGCACGAGCAGTCAGGCTTATCCCAGAGGCACTGTGTAAAGCGTTTGGGCAACACACTCACACATACACATCAGCAACACACTAGGCACACCACAAGAGAAACTCCACACAAGGTTATATACAAATAGTCTTTGTATTATCCAAAACACATTAGATCATAATCACCTGGCACTAGGCAATATTTAAAGGGGATTATATACACATGACAGTGCCAATATGTCCACTGTCAACACCTTTTAGAAAGCACTAGAAGCACATATAAAACACAAATTCAGTGACTACTGGTAAAATACTGTACTCAGTATTAGCATGGGCAACATAAACACATTATGTAAGCATCACAATTAGGCATAAAACACATTGTGCATAAACCTCCTAAGCATAAACACATTACGCAATAGGCATCACCAGCATAAAAACATTATGCAATAAAACACAGTATGCCACAATCATATTAGGCATCACCATCCAAAATGACCCTCAGGCTAACTGGCCTTTCACTGGGGCTCAAAATACCCTCTGTACAGAATGTCAGGGAGCAAAGCTAGAGCTTCTCAAGTAGTCCTCTGGCTGTCAAAGCAGCAAAGCCAAGGTGCGCAATGTGCAGGGGGTTCGGGGGAGTGTATCTCACTCATTTCTTATCATCAACCAAAATACCCCCAAAGGAAAATGGCATTGGCACCACTGTGCCATCGAAGCCCCGCTCCAGGACTCCTAAAATAACTTTGCCCAAACGTTGCAGCTGCCCGCAACTGCAGTGCAGCTGTGAAGGACACTACAGGCACTGGCACTACTGTGCCTGGTGAGCCCCACTCTGGGACTACCAACACTCAAATGCCCTCAAAAAGAACTCAGCCCCGTGAGCTCTGTTCACAGGTATCCTCCCGATGCACATCTGTGCACTGACTGTGCCGTGCAGGGAGCCCTCGCTGCTCCGGATGAACCCCTCTTCAGCAGCCTCACTCACCGGCGCTCTGAGGACTTCTCTGGCCCTTCCTGGGCTGGCGCAAGGCACCGTCCTCCTCTAGGCGACTCGCGGGGCTCCCACTAGCACACGGGGCCCGCTCTCCTGCTGACATGGTAGGCCAGATGGCTGCGTCACTCCACCTCTTCTCCGGCCAGCCGTCAGCTTCCATGTCTTGGCTGTGGAAAACTCCAGCAGGATTCTGCGGGGAGTCTCCTCTTATCAGCGTCTGGTGAGCCCGCGGGGCTCCTCCCTCACTCTTCCGGCACTTCGCATCACGCCCACAGTCAGGCGGAGGCTGACTTCCGGCTTTGCTGCTTGCAACGGCAGTGGCTCCCCTTCTCCTTACAAGTGCGGGGGGTGGGCACCCACCCAGAAATAAAACCAAAAGTGGGGTGGGCTCCCGCTATTTAAGGAAGCATCAATGTGGGGGGGCTCTTGCTCGTGCGACATATATATGGGGCAGGCTCCCGCTTTCAAGAGCACTAACCAGCGGGGTGGACTCCCGCTCTCCACGTCACCAATGCTAGGTGGGCTCATGCTTCCGATGCATCAAGGTGGTGGAATCCCCACACCGGGGTTCCCTCAAAATGCAGCTCAGCACTGCAGAGCGCCAGGATTCCTTCCTGGAATTAAAGATATAGTGCTCACGAGGGGCTATGCCCCAAAATGTCCAGGGCAGAGGCTGGGCCCAGGCAGGCCAGCTCACAGGGCCCTCCAGCAGGGATGCAGTCCTTTGTGGCAGTTTCTTCTGGGACGCAGCAGCAGCACGTCCCTCCTAAGTACAAGAAAAGCACAAGTACATGGGGTCACGGACCCAATATTTATACCAACATACTCTTTGTCTGCTCATGGCACAGGGCTTGGGGGAACGAGCCTGAACTGGTTCTGGAGGGTTTGGGAGCACTTTGTTGACAAAGCTCCTCTTCCCCTTTGTCAGGTGGAGGCTCGTTGATCAGACACACGACAAGGGGCAGAGCTAGCATTCACCCAGGTAGGCACAGACATATTCGGGGTCAGGGGACTACTCCTCCCACTACTCCAAATTCAGTTCCCCTATTCAGCCTAGCGCTGACTCACCCTGCCCTCCCTGGAGCCACACACCTCACCAGCCCCTGACACTCCAAAGCCAGACATGCAATCCACATCGGGCAGGCAGACATAGCACACTGAAATGCCAACTTGAAATCGCCAGTTTCCATGGACCAGACTCATACAGCCCTGATGAGAGTCCTTTGAATTACCCACGGGACTCGAAACGCGTCGGCATTTTTCTTTCTTTTTTCATCGACATTTAATGCCAGCGATTAATGCACAATTTTCTGATTTGTATATAAGCGGATGGACTTTGTATTGGGTTGAAACACTCTCTATATATTTTTTCGGTCAATTGATGGTTTGATACCCATGATTGAGACTGTATTGCTGAGTAATAGTTCCATGTTTTACCAAAATTGTGAGCACATTGATATTGTTATTTGTTCACTAATGTATTGCCATTTGTGTAGTAATGAGTTTATATCACTGTAAATATTTATGATTTGTTTTCTAAAATTGTGCAATGTGGCACTATATGGCAGCACATGAAGTTGATAACGTTCTTTGGTTTGCCTGTACAAAAATAATCAAAAATTTAAATTGAAAGAAACTGATAGACTTAAATGTCAGGATAGACTAATAAATTTTGGTTCATCCGAAGTTTACATTCATTGTGAAATTCTTAATAGAGGCATAGGTAAAACCCCCATTTTTGTAACTTCAAAAAGTGGCACTTCTAAAATAGGTATAAAAAATCTGTGCACACCATTGCGTAGCATTTATTATCACTTTTTCAAACATACCTAACTTGACCACGCTGATCCTCTCATATCAGGAATTACCCATGAAACACTTATCATGGAATCCTCAATGCATTAATATGGGAGGGCAGCCTCACAGCAGTGAGAAACCAAAAATGTCTGTTTTGTCACTACCAGGATATGTCACACAGTTAAGGTACATGTCGTACCTTTTACCTACAATGCATCCTGCCCATAGGGCTAGCTAGGGCCTACCTTCGGGGGGACAGACATGCAGTAAAAGGGGGGTCAGAGCCATGGCATACACTTTAGGTGCCAGGTCACAGCGGCAGTAACACTGCGCAACACAGGTGTGAAAGGCTACTTTGGTGGGTGGCGCAATCAGCGCTGCAAGCCCACCAGTAGCATTTAATTTACCACCCCGGGGTATCTGAGATACCACTTTACAAGGGACTGGCAGGTAAATTAAATATGCCAAACAGGTGTAGACCAATCTTACCATGTTTACCACAGAGACCACACACACTTTACACTGAACAACAGTGCTAAAGTGCCCAGAGTCCTAAAACCATCAACACCATGTCAGAAAAAAAAGGCTAGGAGGAAAGCAAAAAGTTCAGGGATGACCCTGAAAAATGGGCCAAGTCCAACAAGTACTATCAATGCTTTGATATAAGCTAGAATCTGCCTCTATTCATTATCTTTTAACTGAATAGCCACCTCTTTCTCGCAGTTTGTTCGCACTGTTAGCGGTGATTCAGGACATTCAATGCAGAGTGCCCGGTATAACATGAAGACTGGGTTGTCACCTCGCATGAGCGAGCAGAGCTCGGTCAGAATGGCAGTCAGTGGTGTTCCTGGGAGTCTCTTCAGTTGTAATCTGTGCAGTCGTTACTAACCAAGTTTGGATCAAGGACTGTCCAACCCCCCCCTGAAATTGGCATGTAGCATCTTCGAATGTCAACAAGATACTACTAGTGTATAGAGTACCCATTGTCTAGCACCCACTCTTAATTCATGTACCTACACTGGTTCTACGTCTTACTGTGCAAAAATGAGACACATCAAAAATCTTAATCTATGCCAAGGACGAGACCCATTTTAAATGATTTTTCCACATCCCATCCCAAACAAATGACATGACTGAAGTCAGAGGTGGGAGTTTTGGGCCTGGCTCTCCCTGCACTAGGATAAGTGAACTCAATTTCATTTCCCTATACCATCCAGTATTTTGTGCCTGTTCATGGTTTGGTGGTCTAGTTAGCCACATTGTCAATGCTGAAGTTTGGATGCCAGACATGCATTGAAAGTCAGGACGGAACAGGTTTACCTGATAAGCAAGTGTTTAACTTAAGGACTTGATTGATGTTTAGAGCCATACCCTTTGCCTTGATTAAAAATGTTATGACTAAGCATGGGCGGATTTTGCGGATCCACGATTCACGGATTTGCGTATTCACGGATCGTGGATCCGCAAAATCCGCGGATTTGCGTATCGGCGGATTTGGGGCGGGGCTTCCATGCGAGTGCACATGCATCTTGTGTGCATTAAAGGTCAGAGACCGATCAGACCAGCAGATGAAGATACAGAAGCTCCTGGCCACAGGAACAGCACGAGGATTGCGCTTGTGAAAGTCAAGTATGCAAAGGCCTCTGTCCAGCATCACAGCTGATTTTCGATGGTATATTTGGGAAGAAGGCACACCTGCCCAGCCTTGACAACGCTCACGAATGTTTTTTGGGCCGATGAATGAGTCACTGAATTTAAGCTTCAACTAGACGGTGCCCACCGTGAGTGTGTGAGCGGGGCCAAACGTGCGGGGCTTCCATGCGAGTGCACTTGCCTCTTGTGTGTATTAAAGGTCAGAGACCGATCAGACCAGCAGATGAAGATACAGAAGCTCCTGGCCACAGGAACAGCACGAGGATTGCGCTCGTGAAAGTCAAGGATGCAAAGGCCTCTGTCCAGCATCACAGCTGATTTTCGATGGTATATTTGGGAAGAAGGCACACCTGCCCAGCCTTGACAACGCTCACGAATGTTTTTTGGGCAGATGAATGAGTCACTGAATTTAAGCTTCAACTAGACGGTGCCCACCGTGAGTGTGTGAGCGGGGCCAAACGTGCGGGGCTTCCATGCGAGTGCATATGCCTCTTGTGTGTATTAAAGGTCAGAGACCGATCAGACCAGCAGATGAAGATACAGAAGTTGTTACTATTTTACGATGGCGCCGGCAAGCTGCCAGCGCCATCCTAAACTAGTTGCTAAATTAGCTTCAACAGGAAGCTCGAATAGATAAAATAAAGCAGATGCACGAGCAGCTGCTTTATTTGATCTATTAGTGCTTCCTGTTGAAGCTAATTTAGTAACTATTTTAGGATGGCACTGGCAGCTTGCCGGTGCCATCGTAAAATAGTTACAACAGGCTTGAACTTTTGCCCTCGGAATCCGCTGCTCGCAGATTTGCGAATTCGCAGTAAATTCGCGGGAGTTCACGGATCGCGAATTTACCAAAAATTCGCAAAATCCGCGAGCGTAACGGATTTTGCGCTCATGCTTAGTTATGACCTCCTAAGTATTTTAAAACTTTAGTTGCCAAAGTAATTCTAAAATTGGTTGAGAGTCCACGTCAAGACGAACTACGGCTCCCAAGACAAAGAGCCGTGACTTAGCTCAGTAACATCTTCCCCTAATCAATAATAATTTTACCATAATTATGGTAGTTTGAGATTTTCATTGCCTATACCAATGCCCATGTTTATCATTTTCAGTTCTCATTAAGTTTGACATTGTTTCATCACAGGGTGACATGAAATGAGGAAAATAAGTTACCACTGACAACCTTGTCTTGTGCCTAGGGTCAGCTCTCAACTCTCCGAGTCTCCAAGCAGTCCCGACCCTCAAGATAGGAGAGGTATATAAAAGTTTAATCCAACTCAAAATGTATGACCCAAATCTGAATGATTCCAGAACTTGGAACAGAAAATCGCAAATTACAATGTCAAAGGCATTTGCAATGTCTAACAAGGGCACTGTATAGTTACCTTCATCCTTCCGTAAGTGTTATCAGACAAACTTTGCCTATCTGGGTAAATAGATATTGGGTTATTACAAGGGATACATCCAGATTGGTCATAATCTACTAATATTGGAACAAATTACAACAATCATTTTGTGATGATCTTACTCAGGAGCTTTGTGTTGGTTATAATTATGAGCAAGGGCCTATATGAAATAACAGCAGTATGCTCTCCCTCAGGATTAAGAACTACTAGATTCTGATAACCATCCATATCCCAAGGCTTCTAAAACAAACTCTACACATGTATCTAATTGGATGACAGAAACTATATTGTAGAATTCTGCTAGTAACTGATTGGTGCCTTGAGTTTTCCCACTTTGCAAATCTGAGATATCCAGCTGCAGCTCCTCCCTAGTAGAGGGAACTTCTAATTCCTCGCTGAGATCCAATGATATATTTGGTAGTCTAGCTCTTCTCAAGTAGTCATTCATAAGGCTAATATCTGGGACCCTTGTTTGCAAGTAAAGGAGTCTGAGGTTATTGCTGAACACTACATTAATAGACTCTTGCATACTTTTGATCTATCCATTTTCATCTAATATCGACAGTGTGCTTTCCCTTGTGGTTTCTCCTTGGGCCAGATGTACGACCATATATTGCGGTCGCAAATGGGAAATCGGCCCGTTTGCGACTGCAAGTTTGGTCTGCCCCATGTACAAAACCTATTTTGCAAGTCTTTAACCTTTTATCGACTCGCAAAATTGGGTTTGCGACTCGCTATTAGGAAGGGGCGTGCCAAGGGTGTCTCTTCGTAATAGCGACTCGCACTGAAATGTAAGATTGTCTTGTTACTGCAAATACGGTCGTAATACACTCGCAGTTTATCACCTACTTCAAGTAGGTGGTAAGCCACTCTTAAATGGGAAGGGGTCCCCAGGAGACCCCTTCGCTTTTGTGAGTGTGTGCTAAGATATTTTTTAAATGCAGGCAGTGGTCCCATGGACCACTGCCTACTCGTAAAAAATGAATCAGAAACGTTTCATATTTCTTTTTTAAATGCATCCCATTTATTTTCTTTAGAAAAATGGGCCGTATTTTTTTTTAAAAACCCTACTTTATCTAAACATTTTTGCAACAAGGTACCTCTCAGACCATAGATCAATTATTATTTCATCAGTGGAGTACTACAGAAGTTGTCTCCACATATGTACACTTAACGCCTTAACCGTGGCAATTTTTCCGCTGCGGTGCGGGCGTTCTAAAGAGTGGGCGGGGCTCTGTCGGCCGTTGGCTGACGGCAGCACCCGCGAGTTAGCCGACGGGAGCACAGAAGGGGTTAATGAACTGCAGTTATTTATAGAATATTGAGACAAAAATGATTAGCGTTTTCCCTTTCAACCATTGACATGTAAAGCCCATGAAATCATTTACTCAAAACAGCAGATGAGTTGCCTGTATCAAACAATTATTGAAGAAGCATCTACATGAAACAGTAACATACAACATTAAATTTACATCAAAGACGATACATTAATCAAGACAAAACACCAGTGAATTACTAACAAAACAAGTCATATGTACATTCTACAAAAAGGACATTCTTAACTTTATATACAAAGAAGGGAACATACTATACAATAGATATACCCTATTGGCCTACTATGCCACTTATTCAGTATAATAAATCATATGTGTCTGAATTTTATTTAGAATCGGGACCTATTATTGGTATTCTGTATTTTACACTACTGAGGGGTCCTGAGTGAGGTCAGAGGAAGGGTGTAAATGTTCTTGACTCAACCACATGAATTGGGCTTTTATATTCAGTGCTTTTACACAGTGAATTTCAGCATGATGACTCTTGGCCTCAGAAGACATGTGCTGACGTGTTTCGACCTTCGTAGTTGGACCGGGGACAGGATTTCGAATGAAGGTCTTCCTCATGGCTGGGGGCTTATGAAGGACACTTGGGGTTCCTGATCATGTACTTGGAGGAGATTGGGGATCAAGTGGCTTCCCTTGTGTGAAATCCCTAATATCTATGTCCTTATACATGATTTTCTTCTGGGATCTCTTTTTCTTTTTACGTTCTTAAAATTTAGAATTGTTTAACAGAATTACAGTGAACTATTGAGACTGGAAGGTTATTGTTTTGTGAAGACCACATCTCTGTGCATTTGCACCCAAGTGATGGGTAAAGAATTCTGAATAAGAAGTAGGTACAGGTTCAGTCAGGACCACATCGGAGAAATCTTTTTACCAGGATTCTTTTCAAAAGAAAATAGTAAGGTGTTTGTCTAAACTAAGATCTTATATATGCAGAACATGCTTGGGCATGAGCATACCTTTTTGAGAGGCCCACTCACTCCATGTCATTACAGACATTGTTTCTTGTCTTGGGCTTTTGTATGACAACCTAATGGATTTGTGGTGTTGTAGTCTTGTTATGTTATGTTATGTTATGTTATTAATGGTTTTATATAGCACTCAGCTACTCCGAGGAGTGTCCCGGCGCTTTTAAGAAAACCAGATGTGACTGTTGGGAGCGGAGGAGGGACAGGAAACTATTGAACAAAGAGCCAGGACTCAACAGATTAGGGACTTTCCTCAAGTGAGCTGGCAAAGAGTTCTATAGCTTGGGTGCCAGAAAACGGAAGGAACGACCCCTGATCCGGGCCCGACGTATGGATGGAACAGATGCCAAGGCCAGAGAGGCTGACCTCAGCGTTCTGGCCGGCATATAGAAAGCCAATCGCTTTCTAATATATTTTGCTCCCGCATCGTGCAGTGCCTTGAAGGCGAGTGTAATTGCCTTGAAAGCCACCCGCTTCTTAATAGGGAGCCAATGCAATTCTTCCAATAACTCCTTTGCACTGGTTCTACGATGGAGACCATAGCTGGCTCTAGCAGCCGAATTCTGCACTACCTGTATGCGCGATAACAGGTAATCAGACATGCCCAGGTAGAGGACATTGGAATAATCCAGGCGGGAGCCTATCAAGGCCTGTACAGTGACATTTCGATGCGCCAGAGAAAGCATAGGAAGAAATTTCCTAAGCATTTTCAAAATGCCAAAACACTTTCCAACAAGACCTAGGATCTGAGGTTTCAGAGTAAGACCCTCATCGATCTGCACTCCCAGATTCTTAGCCCTGGTGGAAACAGCCGATGGAGGGAACATGGCCGGAGGCCACCAAGACTGCCATCTGCGATCGGCAGGACAGCCAAAAAACAGCAACTCCGATTTATCGGAGTTGCATTTGAGGCTATGAAGTTCAAACCACTCAAACACTGCCCCCAGGCAGCCTCTGATCTGCACGCTGTCAAAATCCGAGCCTTTCTTGCAGGTGAAGAGAAGCTGGGTGACATCAGCATAAGAAACGATCTGGGCACCGAAGTACTCCGCCAAGGCCGCCAAAGGTGCCAGATAGATATTAAAGAGGGTGGGGCTCAGAACAGAGCCCTGGGCACCCTGACCTCCAATGGCGGCATTTCAGCGGAGAAAGGGGGGACCCAGACCATTTGGCGGCGGCCAGCTAGGAAGGACTTAAACCAGCTGAACACCACTCCCCGTAGCCCGATCTCCCAGAGTCTTAAAAGAAGACCGCTATGGGGAACGGTGTCAAAGGCCGCCGACAAGTCCAGCATCACCAGCATGGCCTTTCCACCTTCATCTAACACCTCACGGATGGCATCGGTGACTTCAAGGAGAGCGGTCTCCGTACTCATGTTGGCACGGAAACCCGACTGAGTGTCATGAAGGATGTTGTTACATTCTAAGAAGTTGGAGAGAAAGATGTGAACATGCTTCTCCACCACTTTTGCCAGTGACGGGAGAAGGGAGATAGGCCTGTAATTGGCATAGGCCAGAGGATCCAGATTAGGCTTATTTAACAGCGGCAGAATCAGGGCGTGCTTCCAGGCATGAGGGACCTCTCCCGTGCTCAAGGAGAGATTGAGCACCGAATTGATCAAGGGGTTGATCACTGAGGCCATTTTCCCGAGATATTTTGCCGGGCAAGGGTCATAAGGTGATCCAGATTTGAGTTTAGAAAGAAGCTCCAAAGAAGAAGAAAGAGATAGAGAGGGAAATTCCGATAGAGAGGGACCATCGCCGGAAAGGGACTTGTACAAAAGAAAATTAGTGTCTGGGGGAGAAATCAGGTTAGTGGAGGGAAAAGAGTCTTGAATAGTTTTAATTTTGGTGATAAAGAAATTAGCGAGATGCGACACCCACGGTTCAGAGTGAGAGTGTGTGGGGAAAACAGAGCTAGGTGAAGTAAACTCCTTTACTATAAGAAAAATGTCTTTACTAGTATCTGCGGCGACCTCGATTCTTCTGGCATAATAGGATTTTTTCTCTAGCATGATGTTACTGTGGTAGAGTTTGATGGCTTCCCTGTATGCAGTTTTGTCCGCTACCTCATAATGCCTGCGCCAGGTACGTTCCGCTTTCTTGCACCTACGCCACTGATCGAAGAGCGAGGCCGTAAACCACGGGGCAGATGCCCGACTGTTGGCTTTGCGAGAACTGGTCTCAAGTGCTAACTCGTCGAATCTATCGACAAGCCATCTGTGCAGAAGGTCGAGATCGGCCTCAAAACTACCTGACAGCTGGCATGGATGAATGGAAAGAACATGCGACAGCATGTCAGGGGATACACGATGGAAGGCTCTCGCCGTTTGCCGCGGGCGTTCTGAAGGCCTGAATGAAAATGCATCTGTCACTGGAATCTGAAAGTTGACTAGATGGTGATCCGACCATAGCACCGGTTCGGGAGGGAAAACAACAAGTGGAGAGGTGGAAAACAATTGGTCGAGAGTATGGCCTTTCTCATGCGTAGGACCGGTGATAAAAGGGGACAAACCAAGTGGAACGGTAACATCCAGGAGCTTAATGGCATCAGTGTCGGTTTTAGAGTCCAAATGAATGTTAAAGTCTCCCAGCAATAGGCAGTGGCTCGATCTCATACATAAGGCCGAAACCACCCCGTAGAGGTCATCAAAAAAAGAACCCAAGGGACCAGGAGGTCTATATATAAGAAGCCCTGCATACACTTGATGAGGTGACAGAGATAGGGAGAACCCAAAAGATTTGCAGCCCCAAATGTCATCGGTGGGAGTAATGGTGCACGAAAAGCGTTTATCAACGATCAGAGCAATGCCACCGCCCCTGCCCGAAGTCCTGTCCTTCCTAATAATTACATAATTGGGAGGAATAGCTGTTGCTAAGTCCGGGCCTGCGGCTTCACCCAACCAGGTCTCAGTTAGAAAAAGACATATAGGGTTTGCCTCGGACAAGAGGTTGTAAATGTCAAGGGAGTGCCTGGTGAGGGATCTAGTGTTGAGAAGCAGACAAGAGAAAAGCTTGGGGGGATCAAGGGGAGGTGGAGCAGGCACACAAGTCAGTCGCCAGCCACAATTAGGACATTTCTTTTTCAAGGCGTGCCTCCCAGGGAAGATACTACTACAGTTGCCTGTATCGCCCCTCAGGGAGAGAAGCTCCAGCGGGGTGTAGGTGTGCATGCTTAATGAGGGCAGATAGCCCCGCCCGCACCCGTCCGCCTCCGGGACGCTGACGGGCTTACCTTAGGCGCTCCTTTGGCGCGGGATAGGCGCGGCCGCACAGCGCGTCCGCTGCGCGGAGGAGTGTGCCTCTAGTTTTATACCTGAGCAGGCAAAGTAAGGCAGCCCGCCCCCCTGGTCTGCCGACCAGCGTGCCTGACTCCTCCAAAGATGGCCGTTCCCAGAGCAGGCAGCCTACAATTCCCGAGATACCCTGCGGCACCTCGACAGCCGTGTAGGTGTAGAGAAAGTGAAAGAGGATCCCCCCGCTATGCCGTTGCCACCCAGCAAAGTGGAGGGATCGAGCGTCAGGAAGAGTAGAAGATAGTGAGAGTACACCCGGCTTTCCGCCTCAGGTGTAGAAAAAAAAGAGGAGCAGAGAAGGAATGCCCAGTAAGGTAGGATTACACAGCCACGTAAAATGCACAAAATTGTTTGGGAGCGCTCGCACTCAGCGCGGGAGTCAGTAAAGGCAGCTCCGACTACGAAAATATAGCAGCGCTAGAAATCAGCGCAGGAGCTAGAGAAATACCGCACCAGTAGGGAGATGCCGGTAGGTGCTAGTGAGCAGCTGTAAGACGCTGGCCCACGGCGCTACAACAAAAACAAAATGCAGCAGCAAAGAAAGAAGTTAAAAACGCTAGTAATCAGCTTAGGATACAATATGTTTTTTAAAATAAGTTAAGAGCAGTTCGCAATTGCCACCGCAATTGTCTTGGTTTGATTTAATTTAACTTATCACACTAACACACCCTGTACCAATTATTAGTAGGTGAAAAGCAAAGGACAGGAAATGGCATCTGTAAAGACCTAAAGTGAAGTGGTCAACCTAAATACCTTTAGCAGCTGGTTGTAATAGATCCTGAGAGTGGTATATGAAACAATTACTGCCCTTGTGGGGGGTGAGGCTAGTAATCCCAAGAGAATAGACAAAATATGAGGTTGCTGCAAGGGGAAGCATACCTGCAGTTACGCTATAGTACTTCTTGGTTTGAATACACTCCAGCAGTCCAGCAATCGTATTTTGGGGATGAGCCAGATAACTAGACAGTGTGGAAGTGAATGAATCTGGAGAGAAAATCAGAGATAGTGGGTGTTGGGAGATGAGTAGCATCCATCTTTGCAACAACTATTTTTGGTCAACATTTTATTCTCTGTGACAGTTGACCAATGAACTTCCGGAAAAAAAACCTAAAGACTGTAATGAAATGTGTTTGTAAAAAATATTCATTTTTTCATTACTTAACATGAAAAGGTCAGCTGCTTCTCTTGAAATAGTGGAAGGGAAGACACTTTGGAGTATGTGAATTCCTCTTTGTCTCTTCAATCTAACTTTAGCTAATGTAATTCAAAGAAAGACTGTTTTATGAAGTTATTTATGTGATGTAGTTCCTCTTTTTTCAAACACTGCATCCCCTAAAATCTGAAAATATGCTTTAAACTCCGCACTGGTGTTCGACTTGGTCATTCCTGCAGGCTCCTCCCCTAACTTTTTGTCTTCAGCCTCCGTTTTTCTGAACTTGTGTTTGGTGGCTTTTAGGACTCTGCACACTTTACAAATGCTAACCAAAGCTAAAGTGATTGCTCTCTTTCCTCTAAATATGGAAACATTGGCTTATACCCATTTGGCATATTAATTTACTTATAAGTCCCTAGTACAGTGGCACTACCTTTGCCAAGGTCTTGAAAATTAAGTGCTACTAGTGGGTCTGCAGCACCGATTGTGCCACCCACTTAAGTAGCACTCTAAATATGCCTCAGACTTGCCATTGCAGCCTGTCTGTGTGCAGTTTTAAACATCAATGCCAACCTGGCAAAATAAATCTTTTGCCCGGCTCAAACTTTCCTTTTTAATATGTATGTCACTACCAGGGTAGGCCCTAGACAGCTCGGATATCAGGGTTTAATGTATTTAAAAAGTTACACATGTACTTTTAAGTTTTACATGTCCTGGTACTGAAAACCTCTAGTATCACTTTTTCACTACTGCAAGGCCTACCTCTTTCATAGGATAACATTAGAATTACCTTATTAACATTTTATAAGAGTAATTAACAAATTGGAACAGATGGCTGTGTCCTGACTCCTACCACCCTGGTAGGCTGGGCTGTCACCTCGCATGAGCGAGCAGAGCTCTGTCAGAATGGCAGTCAGTGGTGTTCCTGGGAGTCCCTTCAGTTGCAATCGGTGCAGTCGTTACTATCCAAGTGTGGATCAAGAACTGTCCAGCCCACCCCTGAAATTGGCATGAGCATCTTCGAATGTCAAGAAGATACCACTAGTGTATAGATTACCCATTGTCTAGCACCTACTCTTTTTTTTTTTTTATTCTTTTTATTTTAGTAGTAAAAACAAACACGGTCAGCAAGTTACATCATATTTGAGTCTGTTGCGGCACCAATGATACATTGACATTTTAGTATATTCCTTACATTCAAAGCTATAGAGAAAACAATTTTATTCTATGTCTTCTGAGCCAGACTATGGGGCATACGGAGGCTCGCAGATGTTTCCCCTAAAGTCATTCCAGCATGTCCATATTTCCCCCCCATTTTCGAGGGCACCCTCTTGCTGCGTATACAGTCTTTTCTTGCAGCATACACCAATCCATGTTGCTTTGCCAGTCTATACGTTTCGGTGGATTGGGGGCACCCCACAATCTAGCAATGTTCCTCTTTGCCACCATCGTTCCAAGTGTCACCCATATTTTCCCTTTTGGAGACAGGTCCTTGGGCTCCCAGATTTCAGGAGACACCTCTTAGCCTCTGGGCGAATCTCTACTTCCCACACCTCCTGCATACATTGCACCACCCGTCTCCAGTATCTTTGCACCTTCGGACAGTCCCATAGTATATGGAAAAAGGTGCCCGTTCCACCACACCCCCTCCTACAACTCCCTTCACCTCCCCTCCCCATCATTTGGAGTCTCGTACATGAAATATATACTCTGTGCAATATTTTCAGTTGAATTAGTCGCAGTCGAGCCGAGATCGCCACCTCCCGTGGGGAGGCAAGAGCATATGACCATTCTTCCTCATCTATCTCCAGCCCGTCAGCGACCCATTTCTCTTTTAGGGGGAGGAGCATGTCAGGGGGGTTATTGATTATTTTTTGTATGTAAGAGAGATGGCGTGTTCTGTCATGTGTCCATCTAGTAATCTGTCTTCGAGTGGGGAGATCTGAGGTAGTGTAGTCTCTGGTGGAATGTTCACCTGCAGGGAGTGTCGCACTTGCATGTATCTAAAGTATTCGGTTTGTGCAAGTTCGTGTGTTTCTTGTAAGTGGGCAAACGTATGGATCCCTTTAGGGCCCCAGATGTCTTTTATGTGCGAGATTCCTATCAGGTCCCAGTTACGGAACCCCTTAGTGTGCCCCAAGTTGCCCAGTTTTTCGGAGGCCCATAGTGGAGTGGCCATGGTGAGGACGTCCGACCACCCGAGTTTCCGCTGTGCAATGTGCCATATCTGTACTGAGTGTTGTGTCGGTCCCGTGAGTTGGTGTTTACCTGGTTTGGAGTAGAGTGCAACCTCATAATTCCCCCCAGGCAGTAACCATCTGTCCATCCCGTATCCGGGATCGTTACCGTCACTGTACGTTCCCTGGTTAATCGCTGAGAGGTGGGCTGCCCAGTAATATTTACGGATGTCTGGGAGGGCTATCCCACCGTCGTACCATCTCAGTGTGAGTTTGCGCAATGCGATTCTAGGCGCTCCGGCCCAGAGGAGGTCACGCTGCGCTGCCTCAATTGCTACAAAATACGAGTTGGGTACCAGGTCTGGCTAGTTCTGTAAGGCGTAAAGAAATCTTGGCAGTGCCATCATTTTAAAAAGGGCTGCCCGGCCCAGCAATGACAGTGGAAGTTGCTGCCAGGATTTGGCATCGCGTTGGTGCCGTCTCAGAGGTGGTAGTAGGTTTCTTTCATACAGCAGAGTCTTGTCTGTGGAGACAAAGACTCCTAGATATTTGAAACCGTCCTCTGCCACTGTTATAGGACAAGTGGCGGGGAGCCTTGGAGGGTCACCATGGAGTACATAAAGGTGAGATTTTCTCCAGTTGATACGAAATCCGGAGTTATGCCCGAAGCTCGTGAAGATATCAAGTGCCGCCATGATAGACCTTTGCGGTTTGGAGAGGTACAGAAGGATATCGTCGGCGTATAGGGAGATTTTGTCTTCCCATCCTTCCACCCAGGAAACCCTTTAAGGAAAACATCCTGCCTTATCCAGGCAGCGAGCGGTTCAAGGGAAAGCGCGAATAGAAGGGGAGAGAGAGGGCAGCCTTGTCTAGTTCCTCTCTCCAAGGTAAAAACATCAGAGACCTTGTTGTTCACAAGCACCTGAGCCAGCGGTTCCGTATAGAGGAGACGGATCCAAGTTATAAAATTAGGTCCAAAGCCCAATTTACGAAGTACTGCAATCATGTAGGGCCATTCTAAGGTGTCAAATGCCATAGTGGCGTCGAGCGAGACCACCACCGTATCTTCTTGCAATCTATGGCGTTGCCCCAGTACCCCGTTGAGACATCGGATGTTAAGTGCGGTGTTGCGATGGCGCATGAACCCTGATTGGTCCGGGTGGACCAGGGTAGGCAGGACCGATTGAAGCCGATTTGCGAGTTTTTTGGCTAGAATTTTTGGCTCCGCGTTGAGCAGCGAGATTGGTCTATATGAGGCGCAGGACTCTTTAGGTTTCCCCTCCTTAGGTATTGCCACTATAGTTGCTATGCGTTGGTCTCGTGGCAACCGTCCCGCCTCTTTGCTGTTTTCAAACATGTGTTTCAGGTTTTTACTGAGGGCATCTGGTTTTAGTTTGTAGAGCTCTATTGGGAGGCCGTTGGGTCCTAGGGCTTTGCCCGGGCAAAGTTCTGCTATAGCACGTTGGAGTTCGGCGACATCAAGCGGGCTCTCAAGTGCTTCCCGATCCTCATCCGACAGGCAAGGCATTTGGATATCTGTCAGGAGGGCTACCGAGTCCTCCTCTGGACGGTCCGACTCCCGACTGTAGACCTGTTTGTAGTGTCGCGCAAATTCGGCCACTATCTCACGGGGCTCGGTAACTACAGTCCCTGATGCCGTGTGTACTACTGGCACTATTTTCCGGGCCTGTTGCTTTTTATCAAGCCATGCTATAAGTTTCCCGGCTTTGTCGCCCTGGTCGTATAGCCTACCCATCTTATGTCGAGCTACCGTTTGGGCTTCCTGAGTAACCAGTTCTCTATATTCTGTTGTTTTAAGCTGCAGTCTATGTCGCACCTCCGTGGCCCTGTCGTCACGTGCTTCCCTCTCCAGCACCTCAAGATCTGCTTCAACTGAGGCAACCTGTTTTTCTCTATCTTTCCGCTTGCCTGAAATGGCCGATAGCGCCTCCCCTCTAATCACGGTCTTAAAGGCCTCCCACAGGGTGACAGGGGATTCCACCGATCCAACATTACTGTCGAAGTACTGGGTAATTGACCTGGATAGTTTCCTCCTAATGTCTTCGTTCTTTAAATGCCAGGCATTTATTGGCGCAACGCAACCCTCATGTCGGGTCCCGAATGTTATGTGTGTAAAGACCGGTGAGTGGTCCGATATGCCACGGGTTAGGTGTGTTGCTTCTTGTACTGTTGTGTCGTGTTGTAGTAGAGTAAGGATGTAGTCAAGACGGGAGAATGAATGATGTGGCCCAGAGAAGAAGGTGAAGTGACTATCTGCCGGGTGAAGCGGCGCCATACGTCTGTAAGCCCGAAGGCCTCCAGAAAGTCCGCCAGCCATTTCTGCCCCTGAGGTATGTCTCTGGGAGGACTTCTGTCCAGGGTCCCTGACACCACAATGTTGTGGTCTCCTCCCATAACCAATTGACCGTATGGGAGGGAGAGTAGCAGTTTGCCCAGATCTGTGTAAGCTTGAGTTTGGAGGCCAGGCGGGATATATACAGAAAGTAGGTTCAGTTTGTAACCCTCCCATCTTCCGGACACTGCTGCAAAGCGGCCCTGCGGGTCTGACTCAGTGCGGTCTATGTGAAGGGGCAGTGAGTGACGCAGCAAGATCCCTACACTCCTAGAGCCGGAGGTGAAGCCGGAGTGAGTTGCAAGAGTGTATCCCCATCTATTGAGGGCCTGACATGTGTTTCCCATAAGATGCGTTTCTTGCAGCAGTACTGCGTCCGGCTGGTACCGTTTAATGAACTGTAGGACTATGGTAAGTTTGAGTCTATCTCCTAACCCATTGACATTCCAGCTCAGAACTTTGAGACTTTTCTCCCATCTCTTAGCCATAACCGTTGCTGTGTGAGGTGACCTCTCCCTGCACTTTGGTGCCTCCATCGACTCTGTAATTACACATTATACTTGACCGTAAAACCTTCCCAACTCCCCTCCCCTCCCTGCTCCCCTCCCAGCATTCACATTCAATACAAACACTTATTGTTGCTGCAAACATGTGGCCCCCCACTTCCCCCCTCAACTTCGCACAGCTTCCCCTCCCTCCCCTGTGAAACAGTCCCCCCTCCCTGCTCTGTGGGTTTCAAACTACCCACCACCCCAATTACCAGAGCGCCTGTCGCCCAACCCTACCCCGGAGAGAGAGACCCCTCCGAGGAAACTCTGTGCGGGAAAACGTGGGCCGGCCCCGTCCGTGGCCGCCATTCCCGTATCGCCCCATTACGTTAAGTCCCTCAGGTCTACAGTACAATTAAGGACTGTTAGGAAGTCTCAGAGTCCCCGGGCAGACATGTGTGCTACCCAGCTTCACCGGCCCAAACATTTCAAAGAGTATTTTTTATTTTTTTTTAAATACGTTACTGTTCGATGAATTCTGGCGCGAATGTTCGTGTCTTCACCGCGCTGTGTTGTCTCGGCCGAGTTCCAGTGGGGACTGTTCGACCTGGAACGCCAGGATCGCTGGCTTTGCTCATCTCCTTCCGATCTCCCCACTGCCGATCCAGGGGAGGAGGCTCTGGTTTCCCGCCAATTGCCGCCATCTTGCCCTGCCTGTGCCTCCAGCTCCGTTGTATCCAACCATTCCTGTACTGCTGTTGGTGACGTGAAGAAGAGGGATTTACCTCTTGAGATAATTTTCAGTTTCGCTGGGAAAAACATCATATATTTGAATCCTCGTTCTCGGAGCGTCGCCTTTACCCCCTGGAAGGAGCGTCGGTCCTGCTGGACTTGAAGTGTGAAGTCTGGGAAGAATCAGACTGTAGCCCCTTCATATTGCAGGTCTCCCTGTTGTCTAGCGACCTGGAGGATTGCATCACGATCCCGATAATTGAGTATTTTTGCAATCATTGTTCTCGGTGGGGCCCCTGGTTTGGGTTTCGGGATCGGAGCTCAGTGAGCCCGTTCGATGGTGAAGATCTTTGACAATCTTTTAGGCTTTAGGTAGCGGAGGATCAGGTCTTCCAGAAACAGCTTCATACTATTCCTCTCCAGTTCTTCCGGTACACCTACCACGCGTATGTTGCTCCTCCGGGCCCTCCCTTCCTGGTCCTCGAGCTTCAGAGCCATCTGCCGGTGTTGGTGAACGAGCTCATTTACCCTGCCCTCCAGCCATTTTTCAGAGGGCTGCAGCGCCTTGATGTCCACTTCGTTAGTCTTGGACCTTTCTGTGTTTTTCCCCAGGTCTGCGCGCAGCAAGTTCACCTCGATAGAGATTTTGACAATTTTTGTCTCGAGGTTGGTGCCAAGGGTCTGGATTGCAGTCATTATGGAGGTCAGGGAGGGTTCTGCCTGATCCTTGCCGTCCTTTGCCACCCCACCGGGCTGCGGCTGCGTTATTGGCATCGCGGATTGGTCCAGCCTGTTGTTTTGGGTCACTGTTCCCCCCTTAGGCCACATGGCGGATCAGGGCGCTCCTGAGTCCGGTGGTAGTGCTGCCTGTTTGTGGCAGTAGCAGTCTATGGGTCCGCGCCAATGCTGGTCCCGCTCTGAAGTGTGGCCAGCGCCCGCCGCCGCCACGTGCCTCTCTCAGGGTATCTCCCGGGGCTGGGGCCTGCCTACGGATGTCCTGCGGTACTCTCGTCCGTGCCCCCTGCAGTAAAGCTGCCCAATGCTTCGAGAAGCCCGAGCCCTCAGTGTCCAGTCATGCCAATCAGCGTTCTGGGCCCTCGTCCTTGACTCACTATGGTCGCTTCCACCCTGCGTCACCAGTGGGTCCTCTGAGACCCTTAACGCCACTGTAGTTGGGTGCCGTATATTCCGCTAGGCGTCTCAGCGCTCGATATCAGGGCTGATATATCAAACCCCACCTTCGGGGCATATTATGGCGTGGCCCGTCTTCCCCTCGTGCATATGTGGTGTTCGCTTGGGGCGGCAGTGACTCACGTGTCCAGCCCCGTAGGGACGGCGTCGGGTCGCGGCCCTCTATACGGATCACCAGGCTCCCCACAGCTGTCCGCGCCTGTGTCCAGCACCTCTCCTACTCCAGCCTGGCCGCGGCCCCCGCACAGCACGTTGGATGTGGCCACGCCCTCCGCCGACTCCGCGCCACACAGGCCTCGTTGGCGATGTAGGCCACAGACCTGGGCCTCGATTTGGGAGGCCGGCGGCACCGGGGCTCCGGACCTCCACCCCCAGCTGGCCGCCGAAGCTCCGATCACGTCACGGCGCTCCTAGTGGGTCCCGGGGCTCCGCTCCAAGCTCAGAGATGTAGCACCTCGTCTGAGGGAGCTGGGGCGCCGATGGCAGTGCGCTCCAGCTAGGATAAAGGGTCGGATTTGATGGGGACAGCAACGGTCCCGGCGGAGCTCGGACTTTAGGCGGCCATTTTTGACGGCGCCTGGCCACGCCCCCTAGCACCCACTCTTAATTCATGTACCTACACTGGTTCTACGTCTTACTGTGCAAAAATGATACAGATCGAAAATCGTAATCTATGCCAAGGACGAGACCCATGTTAAATGATTTTTTCACATCCGAGCACTAGGATAAGTGAACTTAATTTCATTTCCCTATACCATCCAGTATTTTGTGTCTGTTCATGGTTTGGTGGTTTAGTTAGCCACATTGTCAATGCTAGAGTTTGGATGCCAGATATGCATTGAAAGTCAGGATGGTAGAGGTTCACCTGATGAGCAAGTGTTTAACCCCTTGGACGCTCATGACGAGCTCAGCTCGTCATGGAGTTTCCATTGATTTCAATGGAAATTCAATGAAGAATCTGAAAGTGCCTTAGCATCCAAGTGGTTAACTTAATCCTGGGAGCGCACTTGTCCATAAGAAGGAAGTTAATACGTAGTCAACATCTTAAACTATTTCCTTAGGGAGTAGCCACATCACTCCTTGTAGTAATGGAGGCACCGGGGGATGGTAAACATTTTTATCATTCTACACATTAGTCTCAGTGGGAACGTTGTCAAGAATGAGATAGCGTAACGTATGCCCTCCAGGACAACTTGATTGATGTTTAGAGCTATACCCTTTGCCTTGATTAAAAATTTTATGACTTCCTAAGTATTTTAAAACTTTAGTTGCCAAAGTAATTCTAAAATTGGTTGAGAGTCCACGTCAAGACGAACTACGGCTCCCAAGACAAAGAGCCGTGACTTAGCTCAGAGGCTTTGCATCATCCCCTAATCAACAATAATGTAACCATAATTGTGATAGTTTGAGAATATCATTAGTATATACAGATACTGATTGTATCAAATTGCCTATACGGATGCCCATAGTTATCATTTTCAGTTCTCATTATGTTGGACATTTTTTCATCACAGGGCGAAATGAAATGGGGAAAATAAGTTACCACTGACAACCTTGTCTTGTGCCTAGGGTCAGCGCTCAACTCTCTAAGTCTCCAAGCAGTACCGACCCTCAAGATAGGAGAGGTATGTAAAAGCTTAATCCAACTCAAAATGTATGACCACATCTGAATGATTCCAGAACTTGGAACAGAAAATCGCAAATTACAATGTCAAAGGCATTTTCAATGTCTAACAAGGGCACTGTATAGTTACCTTCATCCTTCCGTAAGTGGTATCAGACAAACTTTGCCAATCTGTGTAAGTAAGATATTGGGTTATTACAAGGGATACATCCAGATTGGTCATATTCTACTAATATTGGAACCACTTACAATAATCACTTTGTGATGATCTTACTCAGGAGCTTTGTGTTGGTTCTAATTATGAGCAAGGGCCTATATGAAATAACAGCAGTATGATCTCCGTCAGGCTTAAGAACTACTAGATTCTGATAACAATCCATACCACAAGGCTTCTAAAACAAACTCTACACATGTATCTATTTGGATGATAGAAACTATATTGTAGAATTCTGCTAGTAACCGATTGGTTCCTTAAGTTTTCCCACTTTGCAAATCTGAGATTTCCAGATGCAGCTCCTCCCTAGTAGAGGGAACTTCTAATTCCTCCCTGAGATCCAATGATATATTTGGTAGTCTAGCTCTTCTCAAATAGTCATTCATAAGGCTTGTATCTGGGACCCCTGTTTGCAAGTAAAGGAGTCTGAGGTTATTGCTGAACACTACATTAATAAATTCTTGCATACTTTTGATGTATCCATTTTCATCTAATTTTGACAGTGTGCTTTCCCTTGTTGTTTCTCTTTGGGCCAGATGTACGACCAAATATTGCGGTCGCACATGGGAAATTGGGCCGTTTGTGACCGCAAATTTGGTCTGCCCCACGTACAAACCCTATTTTGCAAGTCTGTAACCTTTTACAGACTTGCAAAATTGGGTTTGCGACTCACTTTTAGGAAGGGGCGTGCCAAGGGTGTTCCTTCCTAATAGTGACTCGTACTGCAATGTAAGATTGTCTTGTTACTGCAAATACGGTTGTAAAACACTCACAGTTTATCACCTACTTCAAGTAGGTGGTAAGCCACTCTTAAACGGGAAGGGGTCCCAGGAAACCCCACCCCCTTTGTGAGTGTGTGCTAAAATATTTTTTTAAGTAGGCAGTGGACCCATGAACCACTGCCTACTCTTACAAAATAAATCAGAAACATTTCATTTTTCTTTTTTAAATGTATCCCTTTTTTTTTTTAGAAAAATGGTCTGCCTTTTTTTTTAAAACCCTGCTTTATCTAAAAAGCATTGCAACAGGGTACTTCCCAGACCATAGAACAATTATTATTTCATCAGTGGAGTACTACAGATGATGTCTCCACATATGTACACTTAATGAACTGCAGTTATTTCTAGAATCTTGGACAAAAATGATTAGCGTTTTCCCATTCTAGCATTGATATGTAAAGCTCATGAAATCATTTACTCAAAAGAGCAGATGAGTTGCCTGTATCAAACAATTATTTTATTGAGGAAGCATCTACATGGAACAGTAAGATACAACATTACATTAAAGACGTTACATTACTCAAGACAAAACACCAATGAATTACTAACAAAACAAGTCATATGTACATTCTACAAAAAGGACATTCTTAACCTATTGTATAGTATGTTCCCCACAACGAGGGGATCACACTATACAATATTGGCCTGCTATGCCACTTATTCAGTATAATAAATCATATGTGTATGAATTTTACTTAGTATCTGGACCTATTATCGGTATTCTGGATTTTACACTACTGAGGGGTCCTGAGTGAGGTCAGAGGAAGGGTGTAAATGTACTTGACTCAGCCACATGAATTGGGCTTTTATATTCTGAGCTTTTACACAGTGAATATCAGGATGATGACTCTTGGCCTCAGAAGATATATGCTGACGTGTTTCGACCTTCGTTGGTGGACCGGGGACAGAATTTCGAATGAAGGTCTTCCTTAGGGCTGGGGCCTTATGAAGGACACTTGGGGTTCCTGATCATGTATCTTGGAACCACATCTTGGACGGAGCTGGTTCCATGAAGGAGATCAGGGATCAAGTCGCTTCCCTTGTGTGAAATCCTTAATATCTTTGTCCTTATATGTGATTTTCTTCTGGGATCTCTTTTTCTTTTTACGTCTCCAAAATTTAGAACTGTTTAACAGAATTACAGTGAAATATTGAGACTGGAAGGTTATTGTTTTGTGAAGACCACATCTCTGTGCATTTACACCCAAGTGATGGGTACAGAATTCTGAATAAAGGTATAGGTTCAGTCAGGATCACATCAGATAAATCTTTCAACCAGGACTCTTTTCAAAAGAAAATAGTAAGGTGTTTGTCTAAACTAAGATCTTATATATACAGAACATGCTTTGGCATGGAGCATACCTTTTTGAGAGCCCCACTCACTCCATGTCATGACAGACATTGTTTCTTGTCTTGGGCTTTTGTGTGACAACCTAATGGATTTGTGGTATTGTAGTCTTGGTTTGATTACATTTAAATTATCAAACTTACACACCCGGTACCAATTATTAGTAGGTGAAAAGCAAAGGACAGGAAATTGTATCTGTAAAGACCTAAAGTGAAGTGGTCAACCTAAATACCTTTAGCAGCTGGTTGTAATGGATCTTGGGAGTGGTATATGAAACAATTACTGCCCTTGTTGGGGGGGGGGGTGAGGCTAGTAATCCCAAGAGAATCGACAAAATATGAAGTTGTTGCAAGGGGAAGCATACCTGCAGTCAAGCTATAGTACTTCTCGGTTTGAACACACTCACCTAGTCCAGCAATGATATTTGGGGGATGAGCCAGATAACTAGACAGTGTCGAAGTGAGTGATGCTGGAGAGAAAATCATAGATAGTTGGTGTTGGGATATGAGTAGCATCCATCTTTGCAAGAACATTTTTTGTTCAACATGTTATTCTCTGTGACAACAGACCAATGAACTTCTGGAAAAAATACCTAAAGAATGTACTGAAATGTGTTTGTAAAAAATATTCATTTTTTCATTACTTAACATGAAAATATCAGCTGCTTCGATATCTGCGAAAATATAGCTATTCTTTTGAAATAGTGGAAGGGAAGACACTTTGGAGTATGTGACTTCCTCGTTGTCTCTTCAATCTAACTTTAGCTAATGTAATTCAAAGAAAGAATGTTTTATGAAGTTATTTATGTGATGTAGTTCCTCATTTTTCAAACACTACATCCGCTAAAATCTGAAAATGTGCTTTAAACTGTGCATTGGTGTTGGACTTAGTCGTTTCTGCAGGCTCCTCCCCGAAGCTTTTTGTCTTCAGCCTCTGTTTATCAGAACTGGTTTTTGATGGCTTTTAGGACTCTACACACTTTACAAATGCTAACCAATGCTAAAGTGCTTGCTCTTTCTCCTCTAAATATGGTAACATTGGTTTACACCCATTTGGCATATTAATTTACTTATAATCCCTAGTACAGTGGGACTACCTTTGCAAAGGGATTGAAAATTAAATGCCACTAGTTAGTCTGCAGCACTGATTGTGCCACCCACTTATGAGACACTCTACGTATACCTCAGACTTGCCATTGCAGCCTGTGTGTGGGCAGTTTTAAACTGCCATGTCAACCTGGCAAAATAAATCTTTTAACAGGCTCAAACTTTCCTTTTTAATATATAAATATATATATCAGTGCCAGGGTAGGCCCTGGACAGCTTGGATGGCAGGGTTTAATGTATTTAAAAAGTTACACATGTACTTTTAAGTTTTACATGTCCTGGTACTGAACTTCTCTTGTATTAATTTTTCACTACTGCAAGGCCTACCTCTTTCATAGGATAACATTGGAATTAACATTTTATAAGAGTAATTTACAAATGGGAACAGGTGATCACTTCATGTTTGGTGTTTCTGGAATTGGAATTTAAAATCCTAATGTATGGAGAAGTTGGATGTTATATTAACATCTTGAAAATCCAACTTTCAGAAAGCTGGCTGTTTCTTACCTTAGCCATTTGGTGGCTACAGCCTGACTCTGATCACATCACTGAGAATAGCTGACAATTGGGATTTCGGAAGTCCTCCTGCAGAGCCACGCACAATGGGAAGCTTAGGTGTGACTTGATGGGCCATCAATGGCAAGAAGGGTGGGAGGAACTGGGCCCAGCCCCACCTACACTTGAATTGGCTGTGTCCTGCCGCCACACAAATTGCTGCACATACCCGTAGTTAGTTTGGGGCCAGTAAGGCAGGGCATCTGTGCACATCAAAGGCATGCCTCTAGAAGGTTCTCCCGACTTGAAAGGCACATCTATGTATACATTCTGGACCCCTGTGCACCAACTCTTCAGTACACTTTGAACCTGTGGGTACTGATGTATGACGTTACAACGCATGCGATTACAACGCATGCCTTTACGACGCAAGTTTAACAACGACTTGCGTTGGGGGGCGCTGGATAGTGAATAGTTTAATTTACTATTCCAACTCCAGTCCCTGTGGATAGTAGGGAATGTGTTGGATAGTAAATTAAAACTATTCCCTATCCTAGAGCGCCCCCCAGCGCAAGTCGTTGTAAAAGTTGTGTTGTAATGGTTGCGTCATAAAGGTACTTCGTTGTAACAGTTGCGTTGTAAAGGATGTTTCCCGTGGGTACTCTACTGGACTGCTGCTCTAAATGAACTGCTGCCCTGTTGTGCTGACTTGCTACCTCCTGCCCTCGTCTGGGGAATAACTGGATAAGTAACATTGTCTTAAACCTAGACCCCAGAGTGACTCAAAGGCTAGTGTGCTGCCCTCCTGATCTGAGCCTCAGGGACATTATTGTTTCCCCAATCAGGTCCTGGACCTAGGTGCAGTGAGTTCCTGACCCCCAAGTGGTGCCGCTCTGGTAAAGAACCCTCAGTGTGGCTTAGGGGATCTTAGAATTAAACTTTTGTTCTCTTTGCAACCGTTTACATGCGCGTTTGCACTGAGACAGCACTGATTACACCAACATTTTATGTGAGTCACACTTAGCCTATCTCTTTGCACAGCAAGCATCGATCGCCAGCAGCAGACTACCAACCTGAAAGCACCAGCCTGCCCATCCACTACTTCCGGCCTGCTATTCACACCATGCCCACCACTGCCAGCGTAAATCTCTTTGCTCCCTGCAACACTCTCCAACGCGAACTGGAATTTTGGCAACAATTTGAGAAGGTAAAACTTTAGGAGGACTAAACTGGGAAAGGATCTGACCTGCGCTCCATTGTGGTTGGCCTGAACGTTTGACTTTCGCTCGGTCCAGCATGACCAGATAGCCGTGGTTGACGCTTTGACCTTTTAGGTGCAATTTTCACTTTGCTCTTTAAAAATTAATAACTCCAGTTCTACTGGTTAGATGTTTATCAATTTGGTATTGTCTTATTCATTAAATTAAGCTCTACCTTTTTGTGTGGTCTTTTCACTGTTTTACCGTTTGATATGTTGCCTGAATACTTTCCACATTGCCTCTTATTTGACCCTCATTGAAAACAATGGGGTAGACCCAATAAGTCAAAGGACCTGGGTAATAGTATATATAAGAAAGTGGTCCTAGACAAAAATTCCAAAAGTCAATTCCAAAAGTCAAAAGTCACGAGGAGGGACCTTAGACTGGATCATCTCAAGAAACGATGAGGCATCAATCCTCGCTATAGACCCATGTGATTGGTCTGACCATCACGCCATAACATTTGCGATACCTACAATGAAAAAGGGCAGGACCGTACAACCTCGCAAGCTCAAGAAACTGATCCGAGACACAAAAGAGGCAAATATTGAACTACTGGTTGAAAGGTGTGAAAAACATCTGAAGCCACCCAACAATAAGCAAAATGTCAATGAGCTGACGGATCACTACGTAACCTCGATCGGTAATATCGTCAATGACACCATGCCCCAAAAACTGAAAAAAGTTGCAGAGAAACCAAAAAATCCCTGGTTTAATGAGTCACTGAACGAGGACAGGCGCAAACTGAGAATGGCCGAAAGGAAATGGAGACAACATCCCTCCTCCCCGGAGCTGACAGCCCTCAGGAAAACAAGAAAAGAATATAACAAAAAGATAATCAACTCCAAAAAAGAATTTTTCAGAGCTGAACTGGACAGTGCCATAAACAGACCACGAAAACTCTTCGAGATTTTAAAACAACAGTCAAACAATCTCGCCAAAACGGTTCAAGAGAATACTAAAACTCCCATAAGCTGCGAGGAATTCTCATTTTTCACGGAAAAATCAAAGCTGCTAGAAGTTGAACTCACAAATGCAGCAACTAACCTGATGACCCTTCCTCCACCTAAAATCGAGGCCAATGTCTTAACAGAGGGTCTCCAAACAAAAAACAAGGCAACATGGGATACATTTGAACTATACGATCAGGAAAAGATCGCCAAAACGCTGGCGGAACTCAGACCAAACAACCACTATCAAGACCCTTTACCAGGAAAGTGTATAAGAGAAATCAGCCATACTCTAGTTCCAATCTGGACCGAGATAATAAATGCCTCACTTGCACAAGGGACTCTCCCTGACTGCCTAAAAACAGGGCAGGTAGTGCCCATCATCAAAAAACCGACAGCTGATGCAACAGACCCGAACAACTATCGTCCAGTGACCAACATCCCTCTACTGGCCAAACTCATTGAAAAATGCGTGCAGGGCCAACTAAGCCAAAATATAGCGAAATTCTCACTACTTGACGACTGCCAATCAGGATTCAGAACAGGACACAGTACTGAAACTGCGATCCTGCACATTGTCGATGACGCCTTACAAGCCCTAGACCGTAACCAAACTTGCCTACTGATCCTCCTAGACTTGTCATCAGCATTTGACACGGTAAAGCACGAAGTACTAATGACCAGGCTACAAGACAGGATGGGTCTGTCAGGAAACGTTCTGAAATGGTTCAATTCCTTCCTACAGAATAGGACTCAGCGATTCCTGGTTAATCAAGCAATCTCTTCCCCGAGCCCCAATGCAATCGGGGTCCCACAAGGCTCAACGTTATCCCCAGATCTATTCAACCTGTATGTAGAACCTCTCACTGAGATTCTGCAAAAATCACAGATATCCTACCATATGTATGCAGACGACACGCAATTTTACATAAAGATCGCCTCCCTCGAGGACATTGACCTAATGAACCAGACACTAAAGGAAGCTTTGCGATGGTTAACAATGAACCATCTGAAATTAAACGCCCAGAAAACAGAATTCCTGCTAATTTCACCGACAAGGAGCCAAGCTGAAGTTAAGGAATGGACTAAAATGGTGACGGCGCTAAATTGCACCCCGACCCTAGTGAACTCAGCCAAATCACTAGGAATTACGCTAGATGAAAACCTTGACATGAAAGACCATATTAATTCAATGGCCAAGAGCGCCCGCTTCCACTTGAATTATTTAAGAAAACTGAAACCCTTTATCTCAGAGACGGATCTAAAACTGGCTATCCAATCACTAGTTATCTCTAGGATCGAATACGGCTGCACCACACTAGCCGGCCTACCGAAAACATCCACAGCACCATTAAAAGCCTGCCTCAACGCAGCGGCAAGACTCATTACGGGAACGAAGAAATTCGATCATATATCTCCTCACCTGAAAGCACTAAACTGGCTACCTTATGAGGCCAGAATTCAAATGAAGATGGCCTGTATTACACATAAAGCAGTTCACTACAACACCCCTAGATACCTAGCAAAGAAACTTAAGTTATCAGGAGGTAACAGAACAACTAGAAGCGCAAGAGAGTTGCTATTGCGACCAGCCTTTTTCCACAAGAAAAAGACCTACAACCGAGCATTCTCTGGAGCTGCCCCCAGAGTCTGGAACTCAATCCCACCAAACATCAGGAAGATAAAAAATACATTAACATTCAAACGAGAACTTAAGAACCACTTGATGAGTAAATACCCGACTAAGAGAAACCTACGAAGTACTAAGATGACCATTTACGTTAACAGAGGATTGTCCTCTCTATGAAAACTGGAAGATCAATACCAGACAATTGACTGTCGCCATGCTCAAGCAGAGGCTTGACACATTAATGCTACCTCATATACCTGTAAACTTATTACTATATCTCTCAGACAAAACTATATAACCTCTACCTCACTCCATGTATTCATCCTTATTATTCTTTATATGCACTGGAACGCCATATAACCCTACCTCACCGAGCCTGATTGATACCTGGACACTAGCCAAGCCTTACTAACCATATAAGGCCACTTGCACATACTTTGGAATTTATATATCTAATCACGCCCACACATTTTATTGCCTTCTACCTCATATCGATTTTTGTTGTTATGAATGTTATTATAATGGATATATGTTTGATATTAGGAATTTTTATAGCTAATGATGTCCTTCATTATACCGCCACTACCTCATATATATTTTGTTTGTTTATACTGTTATGATAATGTTATATGTCATTCTTTACCTGTTAAGCGCTCTGATACCCACGGGTCTTGTCCGCGCTATACAAAACTCTATAAATAAATAAATAAATAAATAAATAAAATTGATGTGAATCTCAGTTTTCCACAAAGCAGATTGAATCTGAGACCAAACGGAGATGTATTGCTTGCATATTATGCTATGAATGCAATGTAACCAACACAACAAAGAAAAACATTTGTATTGCAATTTTATTTACACATTCATAAAATGAGAAAAGGATAGAAAGGGGTGCTCAAGTGATAAGGAAAGGAAACTCAAAGCACAAGATTTAAGGTAATTCTGTACAACATGAGAACAATTTGAATTGCACAAACAAAGCCTAACCATACACTTCTATGTACATTATTTCACAAGGGGAAGGGAAAATAATGGTATAGGCTTTAAAAATTATATTATAAAAAGAGGGTGGCGTAATCGTCGACATTTCGACCCTGGCGCAATACGGGAAATTCACGACCTCTGCTGCGGGTCTTCTTCAGGACGTAGGGGGGAAAGGGGGGGGAAGGGAGGGTGGAGAAGGAGCACCTAAAAGATAAATTTAAGCGCGTTTTAGATATATTTACAGTCTAAAAAGGGTTCCTTTGTTCATTGAATTAGGAAGGTGTTGGGTACATTACCACAAATATTTTTGTCGTGGTGTGTCAGGCCAGGTCTGTTGGGTGAGCCACCTGAGAAGAGTAACGACAAAGGGGAGACTGTCAGCCCATCTCCCTAGGCACAGTCAACCCACTACTATTGGAACAGATATCAAGTCGGATCAGACTCACCTCTGACTGGTGCGTCCGTTGTGTTTCAATTAGAAGGGATGATTTAATTTGATAGCGAGATGAATCGTTCTACATGATTAAGAAAGGAAGAGGGGGCCTAAATTAATCACAATTCACAAGGCCTTAGTTGCAGTCAAATAAAACCATAGGGAGTGAGACACGTATGTAACTCACCCTGGTCTGTTGACACGATCGACGTAATGTCAGTTGTTCAGGAAGGGAGCGCTGTTTTGAGGACCTGTGCCGGAACAAACAAACCGAGGTTTGAGTCCAACAATTCGGAGCACAGACAGATAAAAATCCTTCAGCATTACATTAGGATTTTACCTTTTTTCCGTTCGTTAGATGTTTAATAATTCCTCCGGGGGGTTCTTTAGGCAATGAAAATGCACACTCCAAACGAGTCAATTTTCGCGATATTGCAAAAGCACGTCCTGTCTCTCTCTACGAGGAAACCACGTGATGGGCGCGGCCAATTACTTCCCTTAGTAGTAAAAATGACTCGGGAAAATAAACAGACGACTGATTCCCCTGTATAACAAGTCTAGGAATTACCGGGTAGAGGTAAAGAAAGGACTAAGTTGACCAATGGGAGACATTGGTGACCTAAAGCGCCACATTAATGGGGTAAAGAAAAACCACTCGGTTCTCAGTAAATCTACAACCCACGCGTGTCTACAAATTATGTCTATCCACACGAGCCAAATATAATTGAATTAATCCAAAATGTTTAGTCAGAGTTAAATACAAAATAAACGGCAATTGTGACATACAAATTAATTATAATCATTCCGACGGAATCTCATTGGCTGCAACGGAATTGGTAGGACTCAATCACCGTCTTTTATCAATGCCCAGGTTAATTTACAGTGGGCATCAAACTTATAATTTGTGTTATACAGCATTGATTCATTAGTTTACAATTGATACATTAATGGTCAAGAACAACAACAACAGTGCATTACACATGACAGCATATATATAAACAAATCACAATAAATAATACAGATCCATAGACAAATATACCTTGTGTCATAGCCCTATAGATGAGTTTGTATACTCTAGTAAAATGGTACAATCATATGGAACTATCAATAGGTTCCATTCGATAGGGATAGTCAGCCATTTGGAATTAAGGCCATTTGCCTCATTACTTCTTCCTGCTCATTCAGACCCTTATTTACAGTATCAAAAAGATGCATCCATCTGCATTCTCGAATACTGCCATGAAACGCAATTTTTTCATCTTTGATGGGGATTACTTCATTCAGACAAATGGCGTAGCCATGGGGGCAAGTTTCGCCCCAAACTTGGCAGTGATTTACATGGATCGTTTTGAACATGATTCGGTCCTCTGTGAGAACAATCCACATAGAGAGAATATCACCTTATGGCGCCGTTCTATCGACGACGTTCTTCTCGTGTGGAAAGGTTCACAAGAGGAGTTAAGGGTCTTCCATAACTGGTTGAATGGGAGAGATAACAACATCCAATTCACCATGGAATGTAGCAATCAAGCTATACACTTCTTAGATATCACCATCAAGGAGGAGGAAGGCTTTTTACATACTACTCTGTATAGAAAACCGACAGAGAAAAATACTTTGTTGAGATACTCCAGTCATCATCCACGCAACCTCAGGGACAATCTCCCTTATAGACAGTTCCTGAGGTTGCGTAGAAACTGTAGCCGTAAGACAGACTATTTCTCTGAATCCTCCATCCTGATGACTAGGCTAATGGAGAGGGGTTACCCTAGAAGTTTGGTAAAGAAGGCACGAAAAAGAGCATGGTTCTGCCACAGAGAGGTACTCCTAGACCGTAAAATTAGGAATGATAGTGTTGATAAGAGGTTGATTTGTGTAACAACGTTTAATACTAGAAGCACAGAGATCAAAAGGGTCATTAATACTCATTGGCATCTGGTGGCAGAAGAGACAGGCCTGCAGGATCCTCCAATGCATGCCTTCCGTAACGGAAGGAGTGTGAGAGACTATGTAGTGCATTCTATGTTACACAAGAAAAGTGGGGATGCACAGACCACATTATGGAACCTTCCCCCCGTGGCAGGCCACTATAAATGTGGATCCTGTAAGGCGTGCACTATGACTGTGGAAACTAAGGAATGCACATATAATAATTACACTCATACGTTTCAAAGCCACACCAACTGTAATACCATGGGGGTAATTCATGCCATCATTTGCCCCTGTGGGTTTATGTACATAGGGCAGACCACCCAGAAGGTGAAAACCTGCATCCTGCAGCATTGCAGCAGGGTACGTTGTAGGGTGCAGGGAACCCCCCTGGTGGAACACTTTGTCAAATTTAACCACCCCCCTGAGAGCCTCAGGTGGTGGGTAATTGAGAAAGTAACCCAAAACCCCCGTGGAGGCAACTTTTCACAGGTTATCAGTATTCGAGAATGCAGATGGATGCATCTTTTTGATACTGTAAATAAGGGTCTGAATGAGCAGGAAGAAGTAATGAGGCAAATGGCCTTAATTCCAAATGGCTGACTATCCCTATCGAATGGAACCTATTGATAGTTCCATATGATTGTACCATTTTACTAGAGTATACAAACTCATCTATAGGGCTATGACACAAGGTATATTTGTCTATGGATCTGTATTATTTATTGTGATTTGTTTATATATATGCTGTCATGTGTAATGCACTATTTTTGTTGTTCTTGACCATTAATGTATCAATTGTAAACTAATGAATCAATGCTGTATAACACAAATTATAAGTTTGATGCCCACTGTAAATTAACCTGGGCATTGATAAAAGACGGTGATTGAGTCCTACCAATTCCGTTGCAGCCGCTGAGATTCCGTCGGAATGATTATAATTAATTTGTATGTCACAATTGCCGTTTATTTTGTAGTTAACTCTGACTAAACATTTTGGATTAATTCAATTATATTTGGCTCATGTGGATAGACATAATTTGTAGACACGCGTGGGTTGTAGATTTACTGAGAACCGAGTGTTTTTTCTTTACCCCATTAATGTGGCGCTTTAGGTCACCAATGTCTCCCATCGGTCAACTTAGTCCTTTCTTTACTTCTACCCGGTAATTCCTAGACTTGTTATACAGCGGAATCAGTCCTCTGTTTATTTTCCCGAGTCATTTTTACTACTAAGGGATGTAATTGGCCGCGCCCATCATGTGGTTTCCTCGTAGAGAGAGACGGGACGTGCTTTTGCGATACCACGAAAATTGACTCGTTTGGAGTGTGCATTTTCATTGCCTAGAGAACCCCCCGGAGGAATTATTAAACATCTAACGAACGGACAAAAGGTAAAATCCTAATGTAATGCTGAAGGATTTTTATCTGTCTGTGCTCCGAATTGTTGGACTCAAACCTCGGTTTGTTTGTTCCGGCACAGGTCCTCAAAACAGCGCTCCCTTCCTGAACAACTGACATTACGTCGATCGTGTCAACAGACCAGGGTGAGTTACATACGTGTCTCACTCCCTATGGTTTTATTTGACTGCAACTAAGGCCTTGTGAATTGTGATTAATTTAGGCCCCCTCTTCCTTTCTTAATCATGTAGAACGATTCATCTCGCTATCAAATTAAATCATCCCTTCTAATTGAAACACAACGGACGCACCAGTCAGAGGTGAGTCTGATCCGACTTGATATCTGGTCCAATAGTAGTGGGTTGACTGTGCCTAGGGAGATGGGCTGACAGTCTCCCCTTTGTCGTTACTCTTCTCAGGTGGCCCACCCAACAGACCTGGCCTGACACACCACGACAAAAATATTTGTGGTAATGTACCCAACACCTTCCTAATTCAATGAACAAAGGAACCCTTTTTAGACTGTAAATATATCTAAAACGCGCTTAAATTTATCTTTTAGGTGCTCCTTCTACACCCTACCAGCAGAGGTCATGAATTTCCCGTATTACGCCAGGGTCGAAACGTCGACGATTACGCCCCCCTCTTTTTATAATATAATTTTTAAAGCCTATACCATTATTTTCCCTTCCCCTTGTGAAATAATGTACATAGAAGTGTATGGTTAGGCTTTGTTTGTGCAATTCAAATTGTTCTCATGTTGTACAGAATTACCTTAAATCTTGTGCTTTGAGTTTCCTTTCCTTATCACTTGAGCACCCCTTTTTATCCTTTTCTCATTTTATGAATGTGTAAATAAAATTGCGATACAAATGTTTTTCTTTGTTGTGTTGGTTACATTGCATTCATAGCATAATATGCAAGCAATATATCTCCGTTTGGTCTCAGATTCAATCTGCTTTGTGGAAAACTAAGATTCACATCAATTGACTTTTAGAATTTTTGTCTAGGACCACTTTCTTATATATCTTATTTGACCCTGACAGCTCTGTGCCAAGCTACCACAGGGTTGAGCACAGGTAATGTGGGGCTCACTTGTGCTTTACCCTGACAATGTTTATGGTAAAGTCTTGACCAGGTCTCACACAGCAGTCAACCAGTAACCCAGTTTCTTACTATTGACATATCTACCTAAATGCACCGCAGTGAAGGTTGTAGGTTCTGTGTAAAGGCTGTAACATTTACTGCAAACTTGGTTTAAAATAAAATATATTCCTATGACATATGAAATACTTGAGTAAGAGACTAATTCGAAGTTTTATGATGTCACATTAGATGTCATTTCAAAGGCTACTCTCTAGAGCTTGCTAGGACTACCAAAGCTCACCCATTTATTGTGACCTAAGTTAGCTTCCTGTCTAAACTAGAACTACATTTAAGCTTTCTCTAATCATGTTTGAATCTATTCCCATGCATAAACTAGCCAACTTTTCAGCTGCTCTAAAATTCTCACAGGGACCTAAACATTTCAGAAGCAAAGAGGTTTTCAGACTTAAAACAACAAAGTTCAAATGTCACTCAACCACCACCCACTCCTTCTAAGGCACAGTCCTATCTTTCTGTAACTCCCTACGTTAAGGCCTCTGACATATTAAAGATCTTCAATTCTGCAAAGCTCTACCTGTTTTAACTCTATATTGACATCTAATCCACTCTCCTGGTTCCCTTTTTCCTCAAACCTTTCTTCCTCTCCTCCACTTACTGTCACAACCGGCTTCCTCTTTCCCTATGTTCTTTCCCCTCCCCCTCTCCAGCTGCCTTTGCTCCAATCCTCTCAATCAACACCCCTCCCATCATCCAGATGTTCATATTCTTTCTATAATTCGGGCATTGATACATGCACTAGCTCATTGTTTTGTATCTCATGATAGAAAAATAGTGGTCATCACAATGTTGGAGATTCAGATTCCTGATATTGTTTCTAAGGTAAAGAGTACCAATGCCTGGCTCAGGTAGAGAAACACGATTCTAAAATGTGAAATAAATAAATAAATATAAAAAATAAACTTTCGATGCCTAACAAAGCACAGAAACCAACTACAGCAGCTCTTTGTTCCATTACAATCTGTTGACAGGGAAAAGCCAGAAAGGGTGTTCATAGGTAATGAGAGAGTACCATATTTCTTTAGGTTGTAATCTGTAAGGATAGTAGTTATACTAGTAATAACCAATAGTTTATCCTAAAGCATGACTCCATGATTAGTGCCAAGAGTGAGGCAGATCCAAATTCCTTACACAGGGTCAAGCACAACATCAGTGGTTGCTAAATTGACATTGTCTTGTTGAATAGAGTATCGACTGCATCTATTTTATTTTGTTTGACTTCTTCATTGATCAGAACCCTTTTCTAATGAAGATTTTCTTGCCAGTTATCACTATATAGAAAGGATTCCATGTCCCTTCTGAGGTAGCCAAAGAAGTAAGGAAAAAAAGTGCAGGTAACTTTTCACAGAGTGAGAGAGAGAGCAATGTAAATCTGTTCATAATCACGTACAAGGACATAAGGAACTTACGAGATTTATTGAAGTAGCTAATATTCTCCATCCACAACAATCGGGCTTTCGTCCTAAACATTCAACTGAATCAGCCCTTTTGGAGGTTACTGAGGCGTTAAAAATCTTAGCAGACATGGGTAAGAAAGCAATTTTGATCCTACTCTATTTGTCTGCTGCGTTTGATACCATCTCGCATGACATCCTTTTAAAGAGACTCGAACGCAGCGGCATCTCAGGTACGCCCGGAAATAAAACCAAAAGTGGGGTGGGCTCCCGCTGTTTAAGGAAGCATCAATGCGGGAGGTGTTGTAATTTGGCAGCGATCACGGTTAGCATTTAGCTGAAGCCATCTTGTATTCGGCAGCCATCTTGTCTGCCATGTGCTCACCATGTGCTCTGTCCTTCCTTGCTTTCGTTTACTCTTGTACTCTGCTTATAGACAGACTATATTTAAACTGTAACAGTTCATACACCTGTTCTAGTCTGTAACTTTCAGGTTATTCTTACCAGAGTCAGCAAACTGCTAGCCGCTTCCTACTGTTGACTGTGCATTTCTGTATGACCTTTTCTGTATGTAAACCTTCTTTTCTGTACTTGTACCGCCTTCTTCTGAGCCCCTGTGTGGATATAAAAGGATCATGTTCCTTCTGTTCAGTGTTCTACTTCATTCACTACCGAAGGGTGTTGTGTGAATGTGGTTCCACCTTATGAGGTTTAATAAAAGCTTTGTTTTATATTACAGTTTCCGTGCCAACTTCTATCCTATTGGTCTGAGGACTTTGTGCAGAGAAGGGCGAACCCCTACCAGTGGTAGGCCTAGCTGAGGCTCACCACGACAGGGGGGCTCTTGCTCGTACGACATACATACGGGGTAGGCTCCCGATTTCTAGAGCACTAATGTTGGGTGGACTCCTGCATCTGACGCATCAAGGTGGGGGAATGCCCACACCGGGGTTCCCTCAAAAAGCAGCTCAGCGCTGCAGAGCACCAGCATTCCTTTCTGGAATTTAAGATATAGCACTCACGAGGGGCTATGCCCCAAAATGTCCAGGACAGAGGCTGGGTCCAGGCAGGCCAGCTCACACGGCCCTCCAGCAGGGATGCCATCCTTTGTGGCGGTTCCTCCTGGGACGTAGCAGCAGCACGTCCCTCCTAAGCACAAGAAAAGCACAAGTACATGGGGTCAAAGCCCCAATATTTATACCAACATTCTCTTTGTCTGCTCATGGCACAGGGCTAGGGGGAATGAGCCTGAACTGGTTCTGGGGGGTTTGGGAGCACTTTGTTGACAAAGCTCCTCTTCCCCTTTGTCAGGTGGGGGCTCATTGATCAGACACACCACAGGGGGCAGAGCCAGCATTCACCCAGGTAGGCACAGACCTATTCAGAGTCAGGGGACTACTCCAAATTCAGATCCCCAATTCAGCCTAGCTCTGACTCACCCAGCCCTCCCTGGTGCCTCACACACCTCACCAGCCCCTGACACTCCAAAGCCAGACATGCAATCCACATCAGGCAGGCAGACACCCAGCACATAGAAATCCCAACTTCTAAAAGTGGCACTTAAGGAACATGTCCTACCTTTTACCTACAATGCATCCTGCCCATAGGGCTAGCTAGGGCCTACCTTAGGGGTGACAGTCATGCCGTAAAAGGGGGGTAACAGCCATGGCACACACTTTAGGCGCTGCGTCACAGCGGCAGTAACACTGCGCGAGACAGGTTTGAAAGGCTACTTTGGTGGGTGGCGCAATCAGCGCTGCAAGCCCACCAGTAGCATTTAATTTACCAGCCCCGGGTATCTGAGATACCATTTTACAAGGGACTGACAGGTAAATTAAATATGCCAAACAGGTGTAGACCACTCTTACCATGTTTACCACAGACAGGACACAAACTTCACACTGACCAGCAGTGCTAAAGTTCCCAGAGTCCTAAAACCACCAACACCATGTCAGAAAAAAAGCTAGGAGGAAAGCAAAAAGTTCAGGGATGACTCTGCAAAAAGGGCCAAGTACAACAATTACCATCAATGCTTTGATATAAGATGGAATTTGCCTCTATTCATTATCTCTTAACTGAGTAGCCACCTCTTTCTCCCAGTTTGTTCGCACTGTTAGCGGTGATTCAGGGCATTCATTGCAGAGTGCCCTGTATAGCATGAAGGCTTGGCTGTCACCTCACATGAGCGAGCAGAGCTCTGTCAGAATGGCAGTCAGTGGTGTTCCTGGGAGTCCCTTCAGTTGTAATCGGAGCAGTTGTTACTATCCAAGTGTGGATCCAGAACTGTCAAGCCCACCCCTGAAATTGGCATGTACATCTTCGAATGTCAAGAAGATACCACTAGTGTATAGATTACCCATTGTCTAGCACCCACTCTTAATTCATGTACCGACACTGGTTCTACGTCTTACTGTGCAAAAATGATACAGATCGAAAATCTTAATCTATGCCAAGGACGAGACCCATGTTAAATGATTTTTTCACATCCCATTCCAAACAAATAACATGACAGAAGTTAGAGATGGGAGCTTTGGGCCTGGCTCTCCCTGCACTAGGATAAGTGAACTCAATTTCATTTCCCTATACCATCCAGTATTTTGTGTCTGTTCATGGTTTGGTGGTTTAGTTAGCCACATTGTCAATGCTAGAGTTTGGATGCCAGATATGCACTGAAAGTCAGGATGGAAGAGGTTCACCTGATGAGCTAGTGTTTAACTTAATCCTGGGAACGCCCTTGTCCATAAGAAGGAAGTTAATACGTAGTCAACATCGTAAACTATTTCCTTAGGGAGTAGCCACATCACTCCTTGTAGTAATGGAGGCACCGGGGGATGGTAAACATTTTTATCATTCTACACATTAGTCTTAGTGGGAACGTTGTCAAGAATGAGATCGCGCAACATATGCCCTCCAGGAGGACTTGATTGATGTTTAGAGCTATACCCTTTGCCTTGATTAAAAATGTTATGACTTCCTAAGTATTTTAAAACTTTAGTTGCCAAAGTTATTCTAGAATTGGTTGAGAGTCCACGTCAAGATGAACTACGGCTTGCAAGACAAAGAGCCGTGACTTAGCTCAGAGGCTTGACATCTTCCCCTAATCAACAAAATGTAACCATAATTGTGATAGTTTGAGAATATCATTAGTATATACAGAGACTGATTGCATTAAATTGCCTATACGGATGCCCATATTTATCATTTTCAGTTCTCATTATGTTGGACATTGCTTCATCACAGGGCGAAATGAAATGGGGAAAATAAGTTGCCACTGACAACCTTGTCTTGTGCCTAGACCAGCGCTCAACTCTCTGAGTCTCCGAGCAGTCCCGACCCTCAAGATAGGAGAGGTATGTAAAAGTTTAATCCAACTCAAAATGTATGACCAAATCTGAATGATTCCAGAACTTGGAACAGAAAATCGCAAATTACAATGTCAAAGGCATTTTCAATGTCTAACAAGGGCACTGTATAGTTACCTTCATCCTTCCGTAAGTGGTATCAGACAAACTTTGCCAATCTGTGTAAGTAAGATATTGGGTTATTACAAGGGATACATCCAGATTGGTCATATTCTACTAATATTGGAACCACTTACAATAATCACTTTGTGATGATCTTACTCAGGAGCTTTGTGTTGGTTCTAATTATGAGCAAGGGCCTATATGAAATAACAGCAGTATGATCTCCGTCAGGCTTAAGAACTACTAGATTCTGATAACAATCCATACCACAAGGCTTCTAAAACAAACTCTACACATGTATCTATTTGGATGATATAAACTATATTGTAGAATTCTGCTAGTAACCGATTGGTTCCTTGAGTTTTCCCACTTTGAAAATCTGAGATATCCAGCTGAAGCTCCTCCCTAGTAGAGGGAACTTCTAATTCCTCCCTGAGATCCAATGATATATTTGGTAGTCTAGCTCTTCTCAAATAGTCATTCATAAGGCTTATATCTGGGTTTGCAAGTAAAGGAGTCTGAGGTTATTGCTGAACACTACATTAATAAATTCTTGCATACTTTTGATGTATCCATTTTCATCTAATTTCGACAGTGTGCTTTCCCTTGTTGTTTCTCTTTGGGCCAGATGTACGACCAAATATTGCGGTCGCACATGGGAAATTGGGCCGTTTGCGACCCCAAATTTGGTCTGCCCCACGTACAAACCCTATTTTGCAAGTCTGTAACTTTTTACCAACTTGCAAAATTGGGTTTGCGACTCGCTTTTAGGAAGGGGCGTGCCAAGGGTGTTCCTTCCTAATAGTGACTCGTACTGCAATGTAAGATTGTCTTGTTACTGCAAATACGATCGTAAAAGACTCACAGTTTATCACCTACTTCAAGTAGGTGGTAAGCCACTCTTAAACGGGAAGGGGTCCCAGGAAACCCCTTCCCCTTTGTGAGTGTGTGCTAAAATATTTCTTTTAAGCAGGCAGTGGACGCATGGACCACTGCCTACTCTTACAAAATAAATCAGAAACATTTCATTTTTCTTTTTTAAATGTATCCCATTTTTTTTTTTTAGAAAAATGGGCTGCATTTTTTTTTAAAACCCTGCTTTATCTAAAAAGCAGTGCAACAGGGTACTTCCCAGACCATGGATCAATTATTATTTCTTCAGTGGAGTACTACAGATGATGTCTCCACATATGTACACTTAATGAACTGCAGTTATTTCTAGAATCTTGGACAAAAATGATTAGCGTTTTCCCATTCTAGCATTGATATGTAAAGCTCATTAAATCATTTACTCAAAAGTGCAGATGAGGTGCCTGTATCAAACAATTATTTTATTGAGGAAGCATCTACATGGAACAATAAGATACAACATTACATTAAAGACGATACATTACTCAAGACAAAACACCAATGAATTACTAACAAAACAAGTCATATGTACATTCTACAAAAAGGACATTCTTAACCTATTGTATAGTATGTTCCCCACAACGAGGGGAACATACTATACAATTGATATATCCTATTGGCCTGCTATGCCACTTATTCAGTATAATAAATCATATGTGTATGAATTTTACTTAGAATCGGGACCTATTATCGGTATTCTGGATTTTACACTACTGAGGGGTCCTGAGTGAGGTCAGAGGAAGGGTGTAAATGTTCTTGACTCAGCCACATGAATTGGGCTTTTATATTCTGAGCTTTTACACAGTGAATATCAGGATGATGACTCTTGGCCCCAGAAGATATATGCTGACGTGTTTCGACCTTCGTTGTTGGACCGGGGACAGAATTTCGAATGAAGGTCTTCCTTAGGGGCTGGGGCCTTATGAAGGACACTTGGGGTTCCTGATCATGTATCTTGGAACCACATCTTGGACGGAGCTGGGTCCATGAAGGAGATCAGGGATCAAGTCGCTTCCCTTGTGTGAAATCCTTAATATCTTTGTCCTTATACGTGATTTTCTTCTGGGATCTCTTTTTCTTTTTACGTCTCCAAAATTTAGAACTGTTTAACAGAATTACAGTGAAATATTGAGACTGGAAGGTTATTGTTTTGTGAAGACCACATCTCTGTGCATTTACACCCAAGTGATGGGTACAGAATTCTGAATAAAGGTATAGGTTCAGTCAGGACCACATCAGAGAAATCTTTCAACCAGGACCCTTTTCAAAAGAAAATAGTAAGGTGTTTGTCTAAACTAAGATCTTATATATACATAGGGTGCCGCTGCGTTGTGCGAGTGAAGCGTGAATTGTGCTGCCCTTCTTACCTGTGGGGGTATTTTGACATTCGGGAGACGAATCCTGCTGAGGGCTGAGTTCGAGGGACGATGACATCTTGTCCTTTGCCTCCCTGAAATCCATGACGGACTGAAGGACTATGAGTCCCATCACCCCCGGGACCTGCCACACCTCTTGGAGCACCTGAGGCTTGTCAGCCTGCCCGCCCTCCTGCATTTAAAATCTTGCGCGTTGTGCGAGTGAAGCGTGAACTGTGCTGCCCTTCTTACCTGTGGGGGTATTTTGACATTCAGGAGACGAATTCTGCTGAGGGCTGAGTTCAAGGGACGACGACATCTTGTCCTTTGCCTCCCTGAAATCCATGATGGACTGAAGGACTACGAGTCCCATCACCCCCGGGACCTGCCACACCTCTTGAAGCACCTGAGGCTTGTCAGCCTCCTCCCGCCCACACTACTTAGCCAACTAGCTCCCGCGCATCACGGGACGCGCGCGGGCAACGCCGGGAGAAGCCCGGGATAAGGGCGGGACACTCTGTGGCAGTCCGAGGCTGGGCTGGGCAACCCATCATGGCTGTCATGAATGACTATCTAGTAAGTTTACACTAAAGACTTTTTATATGACATTATTTTTAACTTAGTGCCTAGTGCGCTTCTGGAGTACCTGTGCTGACTAAAAACAGTATTGTTTGTTACCAATTATCTGTTCTCTGTATACCCATAGTCCTTGGGATTAACTACCGGCAATCAAAATGTCCAAAAATAAATCCACTATGGATAATTATTTAGTCAAAGTGGTAAACAAGATTAATAATGACCGGAGAAAGTCACTGGGCCGGGAGAGTCAATCTGACCTACTCCTTACTACTCCCATAGTTGATACTGAAGTAGTTGTGACGTAAATTGTGACCCCAATGGCATACCAATAGAACTACCAGTAACACCGGCCCCTAATCAGGATTCACCAGAAGTCCCCGATGATATCCCACAAATCCGATATCCTGCCCTGAGAACAATGAGGGCCTGTAGAAAACTACAAACCAAGCGTGGGGGAAACAACAACAAGAGAAGAGTTGAAAACACGCCAAAGAATACTGCTTGTGACAATGAGACTTTAATTAAGAACAATGCTGTTAATGTTAACATTGAGCAATTGGATCTATTAGCCAGTATGGTAGAGGGGACACTTGAATCTATTGTTAAACCACTGGTAGACAAAATAGACCTACTTACAGCCGAAGTGTCCGGATTAGGTAGATTATTAGATGCACATACTGGCAAGATTGACAGTCTTGGGTTTAAAGAGAGGAGTGTAACATGTAACGACACTGTCCCGAAACCGCCTGCTGGGGGGCCTGGTCCAAGCAATTTAGTTATACCAGGCCCGCCAGTGGAAAGCAAAATCGCTAAGGTAACAGCGGCACCCGTAAGTATGCCTGGAACATTAGTACCCAAGAAAAATCGCTCTGTTAATCTCCCGCCAGATTGTGCACCTAATGTTGTTGTCCTTTCTAACGTTCCCCCTCTAGATGTTAGTCAGGACCAATCCCCTCTGGAATCACATGATTCGCTCAAATATAAAACGTCTCATGGTTACATAGGCACTGTGGGTTTCCAACCAATTACTCTGACCAAATTTTAACAACTAGAAGGGTGCATTGGATTGGCAACTCAAAAAAATCCTGTAGGGGTGATTGTGTTATTGTTAATTTTAAATATCCACAGCATGTCGCAACCGTCTTGCTTAGAGCAGCCTCTCTATCTCCAAATGAGAACGAGGTATTGGTGCGGCCATTGGGGTATTTTTATAATCATCTTAGTAAGATACCTGCTGCTACCCAAAGAGCTAGGCCTCTCACCCAAAATTACTGCCCAGCTTTTGAGTTACCATTTCAGAATAGATACCAAGCTCTGATCTCCCTGGACCAGAACGATTGACATCTAAAGGACACTGGGCTATTATTGTGCAAAACTTATAATGCACAAGGAAAACATGTAGGCGGGACAAGCACAAACTCAGAGCAAAGCTGGGGTAAATCCACTAAAGTGATCATTGAAAGTGGACTACTGATTGCTTCTGTCAAAGAGAGGGGGGTGAATAACCAGTGATTATTACGTGTTGAGGACCATAATGCTGGTGCAACCAAGGTTGATCAACTTGTACATGGTGCTAACTATAGTAGTGTCCAGGAGAAACCCAAAAACTCTATCACAGGGGGTACCTCTATTGTTAGATGGAACACTGATTCCGAGGTTGAGAAGAACCCACACAATAAGTATATCACTGCAGATAGTGGGCCCTTGGGTGAGTCCTTGACATTTTTACTTGTTAGCAACAAAGCATGAGTAGCTATGCCCTTAGAACGGTCTAACTATGAGGGAGCTAATAGCCATGCAGCAAGTACATCAATAACAAGCTACGATGAGGTGGTTGATTATTATCCAATTATAACTCTAGACACAATCCCTGCTACAAGAAATTGTATCCGTGATGCTACCAGTAGAAAAAACCCTAATCAGCCACCCTAATCTCATAGTGATATCCTGGAACATCGCGGGTCCGGCTAAAAATCTTTCAGATCCCGATTGGTCTAATTACATAGACTCCAGTGATATCTGCTTGTTACAGGAAACCTGGGTCCTTGACATACCACACAGAGTAGGGTATAAAACCTTTAACATAGAGGAGACAGCTTCAACTCGAGGGAGACCCTCGGGGGGACTTACAGTGTGGATTAAAGTGTCTCTTAAAGTAAATATTAAGCAATTGGAGACAGATTCAGCTGACATACTGGGGTTGGAAGTTAACCTAAGGGATGGCAGGCGCATTACTGTCTTTAATGTATATAATCGACCGTGTGGGTTGTCAAAAGAGTCTATAACTCTGGAAAAACTCCTTGTTAATAATGTAGACTCGCCAAGCATTCTGATTGAAGGGGATTTTAACTGTAATTTCGAGCCAATAAAGGGGTTTGGCGATGTTTTTGGAGATGAGGACAGTGCTAACAATATCCCCTCTCTATCCTATACGGAGGGAGTGCGCTGCACGACTCTAGCTGTGCAAATGACAAAACTAGTCACAGTACATGGAATGAGGGCTTGTAATGGCCGCTTCCAATCTGATTCCCCTAAGGCCCCCACCTTTGTTAAAAACAACTCCCATAGCTGTATAGATTATATGCTGGTATCCCTTGACATTTGGTTTTATCTGATAGACTTTGAAATTGTCCCAAGGTATGAAAGTGACCATTGGCCGTTGCAGTTATCAATAAACTACCGATTGCTCCCTAGTAGTAGCTCAACGTCAGGTGTTCTCCCCATGGAGAATAAATCCCAAGTTGCCCCAGTAATGAGTAATAATAGGCGTTCCCTCAAATGGCCTAGCATATTGGGAAATGGGGAGGCATTGTCCAGCATCTATCAACTCTTTGCAGATACATTTTCTAATCATCTATCCTATCCGGTAGAGGATAATGATTTTATAGATACACATACCAAGTTTTTTACTTCTCTTTTACCCTACGTGTCGAAAATGCCAAAAAAAAGGTTGATGCACAAAACTAGTGCTGTAGGGTCCAAACCTTGGTACAATAAGGAGTGTCGCTTATCGAAGAGTTTACTTATAGATGCTATTAAGAACATGACACCAGATGTGATTAGGGCCCTTAGGAGCGAATATAAGAAGACTCAGCTCAACGCCAGAGTCTTTTGGGACGAGGAATGTTGGGGGAATATGTTATTAGCTGCTAAGGCTAAAGATAATGTGGGGTTTTGGAAACTTGTTGCCAATGAGAAAAACAGAGACAAAACACCCGAGGATGTGTTTATTGACGAGCAAACCTGGGTCAATAATTTCACCCAATTATATGAGGATCCAGGAAACAAGGAGCCATCTGTGGATACTTGCTCTAGAATTGTATATAGTGCAAACCCCCTAGTGTTTAGTCTAGAAGAAACTGAGCAAGCCATTAGCTCAGTTAAAAATGGCAAAGCGCCTGGACTAGACAAAATACCTGGGGACTTGTACAAGCATGAGATTGGAGTGTGGGCACCCTACATCAACCATCTTTTTAACATATTTGCTACCGGTGGTAATTTACCTGATAGCTGGAGGGGCGCTGAAATCATTTTAATTTTAAAAAAGGGAGATAGAGGTGTTCCTTCTAACTATCGTCCCATTAGTCTTTTAGACATTCTGCAAAAAAAATTTGCGAGGCACCTTTTAATTCGTACAAATCAGTGGATTGATGAGAATGATATCTTTACCAAATTCCAAGCAGGCTTTAGACGTAATACCAGCACAATCGATCAAGTGTTCAGATTTTGCTGTATTTGTTGGAAATATGTTTTTTTATTGAAGGGACATATTTATGTAGCTTTAGTTGACCTTAGGGCAGCTTTTGATTTAGTTTTGCGATATCGTTTATGGGATTGTTTGTTTGCAATGGGACTACCAGTCTGCTTACTCGAGCAGATTAGAAGACTGCATAATAACAACTTTGCAAGGATACGCTGGGGTCCGAATGGGGAACTATCTAATCCTGTTCCAATTAGGCGGGGAGTCTGCCAAGGGTGTGTGTTGGCCCCTACTCTCTTTTCCTTATTTGTCAATGATATTCCGGCATATTTAGATGAGAGTCAAAATGACTCACCTAAGTTGAATGGAGAGAGGGTTCCCGCACTTTAATTTGCGGACGACACCATTCTGATCTCGCAAACCCCGAGTGGTCTGCAAATCCTTTTAAACTCCTTCAAATTGTACTGTGATAAGAAGGGACTAGAAATAAATATCAATAAGACCAAATGTATGACCCTCAATCCCCATAAATCCTTCAAGGGCCATTTCCTTCTTAACAATCAAAATCTGGAACTTGTTTTGGATTTTTCCTACTTGGGCGTCTCCCTTGACTCCAAAAATTCCTGGAAGACACAACTAGAAAAAAGCAAAACTATTTTTAACCAGAACACCCTACCCATCATAAGACGACATGGGGCCAGCTTAAACAAATCTATTACACCAGCTCTGGAAGTGTTTAAATTCAAGGCACAGGCCGGTGCCCTATATGGTGCCGAAGTTTGGGGTATGAATGCGGGGAATCTTTTTAAGAAAAGCGAGAATAACTTCTACAGGAGTATTCTGAGATTGTCCACACGCACCCCACTCTTACCCCTTTTTTAGATCTTAATATGAAGCGTACGGACGATCTTGCAGTACTCCTCCCACTTCTATATCGGGTTAGACTATGGAGTACTCCAGATCTTGCAGATTACAAAAGTGGCATTCTAGAAGTGAAGAACCTTGATGCTTTCAATACTAACCCTTGGTTAAAGCATGTAAAAACTTGTTTTATTCAAATTGGTCTTACCCACTTCTGGGAAAATCCTGCACTTTTGACACAAAGTTGCAAGAAGCTTGTAAAGGCAAGATTCTGGTCCTATATCTCTCATAACTCCCTAAATGATAATTCTTGTGGTTCCCTCACCAGTAGTTTTCTTAACTTAAAAGTGTACCACACTTTGAGGAGTTTTTAGATGAGATACAACCCCAGCTCGCAAAAAGTCTGTACCTGAAATTTAGATATGGAATACTTAAAACGAATGTAGTCCTAGCTAGGTGGGAAAAGCACACCGGGACACCAAAAAGCTTGAACTGTACATGTTGTCAGTCCAACTCAAAAGAGGACGAGAAACACATATTGTTGTTCTGCACCACATACGACAGAGCAAGGAGACGATGGATAAAGCCCTTGTGTAATGCCCTAGGTATTCGTTCGTATGTGGAAGCATTCAGGATCATCAAAACTGATACTAGTCGTCTTACTGTGTTCTGTGTCAGTAGATTTCTATTGTTTGTAAGTTATTCACGCAATAAGCGGGGGTTGGAGTTGTAGCTGCTTAGCTGGTCGTTCGCTATGTAGAGGTTATGTTGTCCTGATTGTCTGAGGAATATTGGTGAGTTAATCTTTAGGATCATTCTCTATGGTGCCACTTAAAAAGTATATTTTTTTTATATCTTGTATTTTAACAACATTTTATATTTTAAGTGCCTTTTTAAAATTTATGAATCAACACTAAAATTGATGAATTGTATTGTATTCCAGTTCCCCAACAGCATATCATGTATGCACTTTCGTACCCACTGTGTAAAATGTACTGTAGTTTTTATGTGTCTTTTATGGCCAGATTGTGCCGAAATAAAGACCAATGATGATGATGATGATATACAGAACATGCTTTGGCATGGAGCATACCTTTTTGAGAGCCCCACTCACTCCATGTCATGACAGACATTGTTTCTTGTCTTGGACTTTTGTGTGACAACCTAATGGATTTGTGGTATTGTAGTCTTGGTTTGAGTAAATTTAACTTATCAAACTTACACACCCGGTAACAATTATTAGTAGGTGAAAAGCAAAGGACAGGAAATTGTATCTGTATAGACCTAAAGTGAAGTGGTCAACCTAAATACCTTTAGCAGCTGGTTGTAATGGATCTTGAGAGTGGTATATGAAACAATTACTGCCCTTGTGGGGGGAGAGGTGAGGCTAGTAATCCCAAGAGAATCAACAAAATATGAAGTTGTTGCAAGGGGAGGCATACCTGCAGTCAAGCTATAGTACTTCTCGGTTTGAACACACTCACCTAGTCCAGCAATGATATTTGGGGGATGAGCCAGATAACTAGACAGTGTCGAAGTGAATGATGCTGGAGAGAAAATCATAGATAGTTGGTGTTGGGAGATGAGTAGCATCCATCTTTGCAAGAACTATATTTGTTCAACATGTTATTCTCTGTGACAACAGACCAATGAACTTCTGGAAATAATACCTAAAGAATGTAATGAAATGTGTTTGTAAAAAATATTCATTTTTTCATTACTTAACATGAAAATGTCAGCTGCTTCGATTTCTGCGAAAATATAGCTATTCTCTTGAAATAGTGGAAGTGAAGACACTTTGGAGTATGTGACTTCCTCGTTGTCTCTTCAATCTAACTTTAGCTAATGTAATTCAAAGACAGAATGTTTTATGAAGTTATTTATGTGATGTAGTTCCTCTTTTTCAAACACTACATCCGCTAAAATCTGAAAATGTGCTTTAAACTGTGCATTCGTGTTGGACTTGGTCGTTTCTGGAGGCTCCTCCCAGAAGCTTTTTGTCTTCAGCATCGGTTTATCTCAACTGGTTTTTGATGGCTTTTAGGACTCTGCACACTTTACAAATGCTAACCAATGCTAAAGTGCTTGCTCTTTCTCCTCTAAATATGGTAACATTGGCTTACACCCATTTGGCATATTAATGTACTTTTAAGTCCCTAGTACAGTGGCACTACCTTTGCCAAGGGCTTGAAAATTAAATGTCGGCAGCACTGATTGTGCCACCCACTTATGAGACACTCTAAATATACCTCAGACTTGCCATTGCAGCCTGATTGCAGCCTGTGTGTGGGCAGTTTTAAACTGCCATGTCAACCTGGCAAAATAAATCTTTTACCAGGCTCAAACTTTCCTTTTTAATATATATGTCAGTGCCAGGGTAGGCCCTGGACAGCTTGGATGGCAGGGTTTAATGTATTTAAAAAGTTACACATGTACTATTAAGTTTTACATGTCATGGTACTGAAAATCTCTTGTATTAATTTGTCACTACTGCAAGGCCTGCCTCTTTCATTGGAATTACTTTAATTAACATTTTATAAGAGTAATTTACAAATGGGAACAGGTGATCACTTCATGTTTGGTGTTTCTGGAATTGGAATTTAAAATCCTAATGTATAGAGAAGTTGGATGTTATATTAAAATCTTGAAAATCCCACTTTTAGAAAGCTGGCTGTTTCTTACCTGAGCCATTTGGTGGCTACAGCCTGACTCTGGTCACATCACTGAGAATAGCTGACAATTGGGATTTCGGAAGTCCTCCTACAGAGCCACGCACAATGGGAAGCTTAGGTGTGACTGGATGGGCCATCAATGGCAAAAAGGGTGGGAGGAACTGGGCCCAGCCCCACTTACACTTGAATTGGCTGTGTCCTGCCGCCACACAAATTGCTGCACACACCCGTAGTTAGTTTGGGGCCAGGAAGGCAGGGCATCTGTGCACATCAAAGGCATGCCTCTAGAAGGTTCTCCCCACTTGAAAGGCACAGCTATGTATACATTCTGGACCCCTGTACACCAACTCTTCAGTGCACTTTGAACCTGTGGGTACTGATGTATGACGTTACAATGCATGCTATTACAACGCATGCCTTTACGATGCAAGTTTTACAACGACTTGCGTTGGGGGGCGCTGGATAGTGAATAGTTTAATTTACTATTCCAACTCCAGTCCCCGTGGATAGTAGGGAAGGTGTTGGATAGTAAATTAAAACTATTCCCTATCCTAGAGCGCCCCCCAGGGCAAGTCGTTGTAAAAGTTGTGTTGTAATGGTTGCATCGTAAAGGTACTTCGTTGTAACAGTTGCGTTGTAAAGGATGTTTCCCGTGGGTACTCTACTGGACTGCTGCTCTAAATGTACTGCTGCCCTGTTGTGCTGACTTGCTACCTCCTGCCCTCGTCTGGGGAATAACTGGACAAGTAACATTGTCTTAAACCTAAACCCCAGAGTGACTCAAATGCTAGTGTGCTGCCCTCCTGATCTGAGCCACAGGGACTTTATTGTTTCCCCAATCAGGTCCTGGACCTAGGTGCAGTGAGTTCCTGACCCCCAGTGGTGCCCCTCAGGTAAAGAACCCTCAGTGTGGCTTAGGAGATCTTAGAATTAAACTTTTGTTCACTTTGCAACCGTTTACATGCGCATTTGCACTGAGACAGCACTGATTGCACCAACATTTTATGTGAGTCACACTTAGCCTATCTCTTTGCACAGCAAGCATCGATCGCCTGCAGCAGACTACCAACCTGAAGCACCAGCCTGCCCATCCGCTACTTCCGGCCTGCTATTCACACCATGCCCACAACTGTCAGCGTAACTCTCTTTGCTCCCTGCAACACTCTCCAACGCGAACTGGACTTTTGGCAACAATTTGAGAAGGTAAACCTTCAGAAGGACTAAACTGGGAAAGGATCTGACCTGCGCTCCATTGCGGTTGGCCTGAACGTTTGACTTTCACTCGGTCTAGCATGATCAGATAGCCGTGGTTGACGCTTTGACCTTTTAGGTGCAATTTTCACTTTGCTCTTTAAAAATTAATAACTCCAGTTCTACTGGTTAGATGTTTATCAATTTGGTATTGTCTTATTCATTAAATTAAGCTCTAACTTTTTGTGTGGTCTTATCACTGTTTTACCATTTGATATGTTGCCTGAATACTTTCCACATTGCCTCTTATTTGACCCTGACAGCTCTGTGCCAAGCTACCACAGGGTTGAGCACAGGTAATGTGGGGCTCACTTGTGCTTTACCCTGACAAGGATTATGGTAAAGTCTTGACCAGGTCTCACACAGCAGTCAACCAGTAACCCAGTTTCTTACTATTGACATATCTACCTAAATGCACCGCAGTGAAGGTTGTAGGTTCTGTGTAAAGGCTGTAACATTTACTGCAAACTTGGTTTAAAATAAAATATATTCCTATGACATATGACATACTTGAGTAAGAGACTAATTCGAAGTTTTATGATGTCACATTAGATGTAATTTCAAAGGCTACACTCTAGAGCTTGCTAGGACTACCAAAGCTCACCCATTTATCGTGACCTAAGTTCGCTTCCCGTCTAAACTAGAACTACATTTAAGCTTTCTCTAATCATGTTTGAATCTATTCCCATGTATAAACTAGCCAACTTTTCAGCTGCTCTAAAATTCTCACAGGGACCTAAACATTTCAGAAGCAAAGAGGTTTTCAGACTTAAAACAACGAAGTTCAAATGTCACTCAACCACCACCCACTCCTTCTAAGGCACAGTCCTATCTTTCTGTAACTCCCTACGTTAAGGCCTCTGACATAATAAAGATCTTCAATTCTGCAAAGCGCTACCTGTTTAAACTCTATATTGACATCTAATCCCCTCTCCTGGTTTCCTTTTTCCTCAAACCTTTCTTCCTCTCCTCCACTTACTGTCACAACCGGCTTCCTCTTTCCCTATGTTCTTTCCCCTCCCCCTCTCCAACTGCCTTTGCTCCAATCCTCTCAATCAACACCCCTCCCATCATCCAGATGTTCATATTCTTTCTATAATTCAGGCATTGATACATGCACTAGCTCATTGTTTTGTATCTCACGATAGAAAAATAGTGGTCATCACAATGTTGGAGATTCAGATTCCTGATATTGTTTCTAAGGTAAAGAGTACCAATGCCTGGCTCAGGTAGAGAAACACGATTCTAAAATGTGAAATAAATAAATAAATAAATATAAAAAATAAACTTTCGATGCCTAACAAAGCACAGAAACCAACTACAACAGCTCTGTGTTCCATTACAATCTGTTGACAGGGAAAATCCAGAAAGGGTGTCCATAGGTAATGAGAGAGTGCCATATGTCTTTAGGTTGTAATCTGTAAGGATAGTAGTTATACAATTAATAACCAATAGTTTATCCTAAAGAATGACTCCATGATTAGTGCCATGAGTGAGGCAGATCCAAATTCCTTTAACAGGGTCAAGCACAACACCAGTGGTTCCTAAATTGACATTGTCTTGTTGAATAGAGTATCGACTGCATCTATTTTATTTTGTTCGACTTCTTCATTGATCAGAACCCTTTTCTAATGAAGATTTTCTTGCCAGTTATCACTATATAGAAAGGATTCCATGTCCCTTCTGAGGTAGCCAAAGAAGTAAAGAAAAAAGTGCAGGTAACTTTTCACAGAGAGAGAGAGAGAGCAATGTAAATCTGTTCATAATCACGTACAAGGACATAAGGAACTTACGAGATTTATTGAAGTAGCTAATATTCTCCATCCACAACAATCGGGCTTTCGTCCTAAACATTCAACTGAATCAGCCCTTTTGGAGGTTACTGAGGTGTTAAAAATCTTAGCAGACAAGGGTAAGAAAGCAATTTTGATCCTACTCGATTTGTCTGCTGCGTTCGATACCATCTCGCATGACATCCTTTTAAAGAGACTAGAACGCAGCGGCATCTCAGGTACTGTTCTAAAATGGATCAAATCTTTCCTTTCCAGTCGGAGACAAGCTGTGACCTTAGGCACCTTCCTCTCAACAGAGAAAACTTTAACAACAGGAGTTCCCTAAGGCTCCTCTTTGATCTCATTGTTGTTCAATATTTATATGGCCCTGCTCATACCTCTCATAAGCTCCTTTGGAATTGAAGTAACGTCTCATGCAGATGATACTCAAATGATTGTATCCCTTGATAACAACAATACAGATGCCGAGGTGAACTTTAAAACTGTCTTGCACAAGTCATACAGTGGATGAGGGATAATCATTTGAAATGCCTAAAATGAAAGTGTGTCCTCATGTAACATAACTGGTGCTATGTAAAGCGCTCTGATAACTGATTCGGTTCGGTTCTAGTTCGCGCTATATAAAACTGCAAAAAAAAATAAAAAGAAAAAATGACAAAACAGAAATTCTGCCCAATGAGAGGGATGTAACCTTCCGTCCAGATGTGTGGTGGCCAGAGGGAACTACGCCCACATCAGACATGGTTAAAGTAGCAAAAAATCTAGGGGTAAAGTTTGATACCACTTTGTCTTTTTTGCCGCATGCATTACCTACAGCAGGGACCTGCTTTAGCTTAATAAGATCATTGAAGAAATACTTTGATCTGATTCCACTTCCTGCGCGGAAATCAATAGCAGTGGCCCTGATTCTTTCGCGTTTGGAATACTGCAATAGCCTCCTTGCTGGAGCAAATAAAGCTACGATTAAAAAAACACAAATGGTCCAGAACGCTGCGGTGCAACTTGTTCTGAGGCTTCCACGCAGATCATCCGCATCAGCAGCACTTGAAGTTTTGCATTGGCTTCCGATTCATAAAAGAATTCTTTTTAAAATTCTCTTAATTACTTATAGAGCCATGCTTAAACGGGGGCCTAAGTATCTTTCAGCACGGTTTTCACCATATACCATTACTAGGACTCTTAGGTCATCCACAGCCAACCTCCTGAAACCTCCCTCCTTCAGACTGATTACTAAAGGTGGTAAAACTGTCGCCGTCCTGGGGTCTAAAGCATGGAATGCCCTTCCAACCAACTTAAGACTACAGGAAACTAAATCTCAATTTAGGAAGACATTGAAGATCTGGATATATAACATTCCCAATGTCCGTTGCCTTGCACTAATCTAGTAGGAACATAAGCTGGTGTGCTATATGACCCGCGCTCACCGTATATTCCCCAGCACCAGGATACTCCTTTCGGGAGTGACAGTTTGCGCTTAAGAAATACTAATTTACATTACATTACATTAGAAGACTGGAAGATCAATAAGTTAAGAACGAAGAAAAACTGAAAACAAGACTTTCAAACCAGTATGGCCAAATAAAAGACATGATGGAAGTCATATGTGGGAACTCTGGGCCTGGCTCTCTCTGCACCAGGAACAGTGAAATCAATTTCATTTGCCTATACCATCCAGTAATATCTGTATGTTCAAAGTTTGATGGTTTGATTAGCCACATTGGGAATGCTGGAATTTGGATGCCTGATATGCATTCAAAGTCAGGATAGGACGGGTTCACCTGATCAGTAAATGTTTAACCTAATCCTGGGAGCGCACTTGCCCATATCATGGAAGTTAACACGTGGTCAACCTCATAAACTATTTCCTTGGGGAGTAGCCACATCCTTCTTAGTAACCGAGGCACCTGGGGATCATAAACATTGTTATTGTTCTACATATTTGTTTCAGTGCGAACGGTATGCAGAATGGGATCGCGCAATGTATGCCCTCCAGAACTTGATCCATGTTTAGAGCTATACCCTTTGCCTCAATTATAAGTGATATGAATTCCTACATATTTTAAAACTTTATGATGCCAGAGCAATTCTAGAATTGATTAAGAGTCCACATCAAGATGAACCATTGCTCCCAAGGGAAAGAGTCATGACTTAGCTCAGAGGCTTGACATCTTGCCATACTCATCAATATTTTAACCATTATTTTGACAGTTTTCTTGGGATCCTTAAGATAAACGAGATTGTCATTAGCATGCAAAAGTACTGATTGTATCAAATTGCCTATCCGGATGCTCACATGTATCATTTCTGTTCTCATTATATGTGACATTGGTTTAATGGAAGAGTGCCTAGGGAAATTGCAGAGAGTGTGTATTGAAACTGTTTATGGGGCACAGTTGCAGTTGGAAAGGCCAACTGGAAGTTATATTGATCAAAGTTTTAATTATATGAAATCATTAAAAAGGGTATGTTTGTTGTTATATGATAACTGCAGTCGAGCAGCAGCAGATGTTGCAGATATAACATAAACTACCCATATAATGGAGTGGAATGGCATGCAATTTTTTCATCTGGCAGGGAATGCTAAGTTAGGTGATGAATGCCTTCAAGACACTGCACTACAACACTAAGGTCTCATAGCACTAAAAGCAAGTGCTAAGTAAGGACAAGTACAATGAGCAGAATATTCAACATATTGGCTATACTACAAAAGGCCAAATGTACAAATAATTGATATGGTTGCAAACACACCAATTTGGAGTTTGCAACTGCAAAACATGTTTTTAAATTTTACTAAGGCCGTTTTTAAGACTTGATTGATCAACTTTAACCAACTCCTAAAATGGAATTTCGGCCCCATAACAATTAGTATTTTTAATGGGACATGTTGTAGGCATTCTTTCCGAACAGCAAATTATTATCCCCCAGATGCATCAAGCCAAGATTCTGCGAATTCTAAATAGCGAAAAATACCGAATCGTAATTTAGAATTCGCAGAATAGGATGCATCAAGAAAAGCGATTAAAAAAAGCGAATCGCAGTCGCCCGCAATTGCTGATTGCGATTTTTGCTAAATCGTACAAAATTCGCAGAATCTCCTGTTTCCATGTTGAAATTGCGATTTCGCAATTACCGAAATCGCAAATTGCGATCTCGCTAATTGCAAGATCGCAAAAATGGAAAGTCGCATTTCGAGCACAATGATGACATCACAACCAGGTAGTATCCCGTTCCCTCACTCATTCTGAACACAGAGCCTGAGAGTGGAAGAAGCACAGCACAGAGCTCCACCAGACACACCCTGCAGCACCACAACAGGACACACTCACTAAACCAGAATGTCCCAGGAAGCAGCAGGAAGCAGTGCACCTGGCAGAAAACGCAAAATCAAATTGTCTAAGCAGGAGTTGGAGTTCCTCATCAAGGGTGAAAGCAAGGACCATGACAGGCTGTTTGGCAAGGAATCCCGGAAGGTGCCTGAAGCCGACAAGAGGCGCATTTGGCAGCGCATGCGGTCCAAGGTGAACTCTGTTGGAGTGACCCAGCGCTCCATTGATGAGCTGAAGAAGAGGTGGTACGACCTCAGAGGTTGTGCCAAAGAGCGCATTGCAGAGAGCCTGGGGGAGAACCATGCTACGGGAGGAGGAGACCCCACTGTTGCGCCCAACACTCCACTTGAAGACCTGGTGGAGGACACAATCAACCCTGCAGCCTGCGTGGGGGTCACCCGGCTGGACACCTCCCAATCCACCCAACAATCCCAAGGTAAGTGCCATGCAACTGCAACCCCGTCCCCTAACAATGCCCATGCCTCCAGAGCTAGCCATTTGATAAACCCAGTAATGCAGGCCATGCACATCTGAAATACCATATTGCACTGTGGGACCTGTAGTGTGACAATAGTTCCCTGATAGCCACACACAGCCAAACCTGTCAAGTGAAACATATCCCTAAAGCCAGTCAGGGAATGCAAGCCTACATGCATGTTGCAACATCCCATGTGCAAGATACATATCATTAATCATGCACTCATTTACATCACAGGTGCTGCAGAACAACCCAGCACAGACAGCGAGGCACTCCAAATTGAGGAGAACCCTGAGGACACCGAGGGAGAGGGCCATCCTGCCCCACGACCTGGACCATCACAACCACCAGCACCAGTACCACCACCTCCCCATGCGGACCGGGCCACCCATGCAGCCACAGGAAGACAGCAACCACCCCATGTGACGCCAATGGCAGTGGTACAGGCCACACCACCACCCAGGAGGCAGACTTGGCTCACAGCCACTGTGCGTTCGCAGTCCAGCGGACTGATGAGGCAGCAGCGCAACGTGGCAACATGCGCTGGCAGGGGGGAACATGTCCAAGATCCAGGGCTGGGCATACAACCCCGGATGCTAGCTGTCCACCAAAAGCAGGCACGGCACATGGCAGCCATGCAGCTGCAGCTGCAGCTTTATAAGACAGCGCGCAACGTGAGCCAGCTCACGGAAAGCGTGCAGATGCTGACGGCTGCTGTCAGGGAGTACAGCCAAATCATGGTGTCACAGCAGGACATCACCCCCCGCCGCCACTGCCAGCTGCTGACCCGGCTGTCAGCATACACAAGATCAAACCACCTGATTGGTAATGCGACCTCCCAACTTTCACGCCGGTCCCTGGTGCTGCAAATTCAGATGGTGCAATGCTGCCAGGACGTTGCCAGGGCATTGGAACAGGTCACAACCGCTGTCCAGAATCAGCAGGCGTGTGGCCATGGCCATGCAAGGGGGGGGGTGATGCCAGTGAGGGCACATCAAGTCTCAGCAGCCTGTCCGTGCCGGTGGTAACCGAACGCCGCCGCAGCACCAGGCCCAGTGCAGCATCAAGGGCCAATACTGGTGAGGAGGATGTGGAGAGGCGACTGGGTGCGTCCGGCCGGAGGTGCCAGTGATTGTATGTACTCCAGCAGCAGTGCCATGCTGATATGACAAGCACGCCTGCTTCGCTATCATGGGGCTGTATGAGGAAATACAGTTGTCATGTATTGTGAAAAAAAATGTAAATAAATATTTTTGTGCAAAAAACAATAAGAATTTATTTCAAACGTAAATCCGACTCATGTCATTATTTCATTTGGCATGCATGAGTGCAGTGTTGTGTGAGGGGTATGGGTGCACAAGAAATAGTTCATTGTGATTTGGTTGCGGCGCCTGTGTCCTTCTACAGGATTCTCCCGGCGTGCATGATGCACATGTGCAGGTGGGCGGTTGTCCCCCTCCGACTCACTGCCAGAGATCTCCACAGGTATCCTCCGCTTGGTAGCAATATTGTGGAGTATGGCACACACGGCCACGATGCGGCAGCAGACCTCAGGCTGCTATTTGAGGGCCCCACCAGTCTTATGTAGGATGCGGAATCGGCTCTTTAACAGCCCAAATGTCCGTTCAATGCAATTTCTAGTGCGAATGTGTGCAGCATTGTAACGCCGTTCCTGTGGTGTGGCAGGGTTTAGGTATGGGGTGAGGAGGTACTCACGGAGGCCATAGGCGCTGTCACCTGAATGAAAGGAGCAGAGGGTCAGTGCCTGTTATGCACAGTTACATGGTCTCGACATACTGTATGTGGGCATGTGTACTTACCTAGGAGGTGTCCTTCACCATAGTCACCCCTGGCCAAGCGGGTGTGTATGCCACTGTGCCGGAAGATGAAGGAATCATGCGTGTTCCCCGGGTATTGGGCCACTATGTCAGTGATGATAGTCTTTGCATTGCAGACCATCTGGATGTTCAGTGAGTGGTAGGACTTGCGGTTCCGGTACATGTACTCTGTCTCAGCGGATGGGCAGATGTGGATGTGGGTGCAGTCAATGCATCCAATTACATGGGGAAATTGCGCAATGTTGTAGAAGGCAAGCTTTGTTTGATTTAAGTCCTGTTGGGTGGTTGGGAAGGTTATGTAGTGGTGTATCCGGGTCAGCATGGCGTCCAGGAAGCACCGTAGGCAGAATGACAGTGTGCTCTGGGAGATCCCCCATGCATATGCAACTATCCCCTGGAAGCTTCCGGAGGCCAGGAGGTGCAGGCAGCACAGGACCTGGACATGGGTGGGCACGGCATTGGTCCTCCTTGTTGGGTGCTGCATCAGGGGGTCAAGGTCTCTGATGAGCTTGTGAATCATTGCCCCATTTAGCCTGTATTTGGAGTATATCTCCTCTTCAGTCTGGCCGAGAAGTGTTATCCGCAGCCGGAAGATGCGCTCCAGAATCCTGCGTTGGTTCCGGGCTGCGCGCTGGAGCCTCAGCCGCCTTGCCACGATGTATAGACCTGGCATTGTGAATGTACTCATGCTACTACTGTGTCTCCTTAAGTGTTTGTTTTGTTCCGCCCATTGTTCCTGTTTGAATTTTTTTTTTCCAATTGAACTTCATGGTTACCACCTGGTTTGACTTCTCCTTAAATTGCGACTCGCATTTAGCGATTTAGTTTTTTTTCTCGCAATTTGCGATGTTTGATGAATTGTATTAGCGATTTATTTGCGAATTCACAAATTAATTCGCAGAATTAGTGGAAAATCGCTATTACAGATTCGCTAAGGGGGTCCACATTGATTCTGCGAATTTATGTTTGCGAATTCGCAAATTGGTGGGTTTTTGCTTCATGAATTGCGGAAGCTGAAATTGCGATGGCAATTGCTGTTTCGCAGCTTTTGCGATCGCAATTTCGGTTGATGAATCTATGCCTTTGTCATGTATCAATGTTTTGCAACTGAAGTCTGGTTGCAAAACATTAAAATGTTACCAACTCTAGAGCTAGAATGGTAACCTATTTGCAAAAGTACAGGGGAGTTTGTTGGGGACAAGGCAGTGGTCTACGGGAAGCGGGCTGCAAATACATAAAAAAAGGTTTATGAGAGAGACCAGTTGGTGATAACTGCGCTTTACAAATGCAAATACAAATACAAATACAAATTATTGAAACGCTATCTCACACATTATGGTCTGCTTACCTGAGTAGGCGACCATCTCTTTGATGGCAACAAATCAGAGTAAGCCACCATTTGCAACGTACGTTATTAGTATTCATGATCAGATTATAACCCACTCCAAATATGGAATTTTAAAATCTGACCCATTAGTACATAGGTCGGTTTTTAAAATTCTTTACTGGTCACAAAAATACTGGTTGCAAATTGCAGCTAGTGCTTTGCGACCAGTAAATAGTAAATCTGGGATAGAGGCTTGAGGTTATCCATTAAAAGCATATGTTATGATTAAGATCTTAGATGCAATTGAAGAACAATTCATAAAATCAAACCATTTCGAAGAAAGCTTAGCCACCTTGCATGTTGTTCTAAATTTGGAAATATGGATAGATGGACGAACAAAGAGATCTTGAGGGTGTATATTTTTCTGTGATATCAGATAAAGTCAGGTACTGTGCCAAGTTGGGCACCGTTCACAAAACAAAGCACTTTGAAGGATATGTGAGCATGGATGGGAAGCCAATGTATGATGTTTAGGAGAGGGGGGCTGGAACAATAATGAGTTGCCAAAAGACTACACAGGCTGCTTGATTTTGAAAAGATTGCAGTCTCTGCAGTAATGACAATTTAATTCCTAAGTAGGCACCATTACCATAATCGAGCCTTGAAACAAACAGATCCAAAATTGCTTTCTGGCAGCATTTGTCAGAAAGCAGGGGGAGTATGAGGAGGGGTTTAATAATCAGAAAGATACAATTGTCGGTAGTCGAGGGTACATGCACATCCATTTGTAGGGAGGAATCAATGTACACTCCTACGCTTTTTACTGAACCAGATGGTTATGGGCATGGAAGGAAATCAGAAGGTCAAAGAGTGAGAGACCGTAGGAAGGAGCTATCTCCTTGATCAAAGTTTCAATTATATTGGTTTTCATCCGGAGCCACAGTTTGCCCATCCATTCATTTACTTCAGGCAGAAAGAACTGGGGGACACAGCCATCACTACCACCACTACTGAGTCTGAGCGGTAGTTGTGTATCTTAAGCATAGGTACATAGTTGGGGATAGAATAATGGTCGCAAACGATCTGACATAGGCTTTAAGTAGGTAAGGAGGGCCCTGTGCCACTTTAAAGTCCAGCCGATGGGCAGAAGTGAAGCAAGGGCCAAGAGTCACACTTTGAGTTCTGCCAGAGAGGAAGGATTTACAGCTGCACCACCTGGCCACTGCTGCGTTCCATAATCAGCTGTTTATGGTCGAAAGCGTTAAATGCCGCTGAGAAGCCTAATAAGAACAGGGCATTCACAATGTCTTCATCAGCGGCTAGCCAAGCACAGTAATATGAGTATTGAGACTTCTGATGGGGCAAAAATCTGCTGGCGCATCGGCTAAAATGTTAGCTTTTCTTTGTTTCAAACGATTTTTATTAGTTTTCAGTAAACATACGCAAAACTAAATCATCCGAAGAGCAGGACGAGAAATGCAAACATATACCCATGATTATTCTTTTATTTTGGCTGTGACAGTCAATATTAGAAAGATAACCCGCATTAAAAATACTGGCTAAGAGAAGCAATTTGTATATAATTCAGTTGCCACACAGGTTCACAGAGAGAAACATAGGGCCAGTCACTATGATAACTCTAATTTATCACAGCATACGTCATCTCACATTAATCTCGTGGGTCTCCCACTAGTTTACCACCTGTTGGAACTCAAGACAAACACATTTTCTCCGTAATCACCCACTTCAGCACTCCCACCCCCACCGATCAAGAGAAGGGCTCTGCCCGTCTAACCAATGAGTCGCTATGTTTTTTTTGGCTAGAGGTCAAGAAAAGCCCAACAACTTGAATAAAACTCAATCAAATTCTTCCGAGCACTCTTATATCAAACCATTATTGCTAATAACTCAAATCAATTGGCAAATGTCACTGTCCTTATTAAGTATAAGAAATACCCAACTCCTCTCCAGATCAAGGTTCTTCTATCTTTATTACTTCATTCTTCAGAAGATACACCATGGGCACTTGTTACATCAGCCAACACGTGTTTCGTCGTGTAGTATTACATCACTTTGACTTCCTCAGGGCTGTAACCAAGTAAACAGTTCCCATAAGAATTCGCGACCTACGTATGGCTACAATTTAGTGGTGTGAAGGTACAACACCATAAAAGAATGTGTATTAGCGTCTGAAGGTTTATAGGTCCCAGTGCAGAAGGGTGCAGGAAAAATAGTACCATTACCACTTCACAGTACACCCTCAAATTGTGAACAGGCTGTGAATCAAGAATAACCTCCTACCAGAGGTGAATCGAGAGTGCAACAATAATGCGCTATGTTCCATGTAAAGTACCAAAAATTACCTATAGCTCCATGGCTCATTCTTACACATCAGGCTCATCTAAGTTAATTCGTTCCTCTGAACCTAAAACCAAAGTCATCAAATTAACTCTATTCTCTCAAAGCCTTAACTCTGGTTCTGAGTAAGTAATCCTCAAGACTACTACTGTATCTGTTATTTAGTATTAATATTAACTGAGATTCCGCGCCAAGCTATTCTCCATTCTACAGCGTCCCCATTCTCAATATTTATTCTCTATTACCCACCTCACAGCACATATCTACTGCAAGTTACCTTATTATTTATGTAGAAACTCCTCTCCCAATCGTCACACCATCAGTTCGCAAGTAATAATCATCACTATCTCGGTAACTGAAAATAAATCACAATCTGTCTTACTAAACTGTACATATCGTTATCAGCTTAATATATATATTAATTCTGTGTTTTATACCTCCTCGTATCTATAGAGACATGTCAAATATCTGCCTTGCGTCACCTTCTTTTATTTCCAAAATGTCTTCTTCATTGCCGTTGTGTCTGACAGCAGATCGCAAAGTATCCCACTTTGCTATATTCCTTAAAATCGATTAAAGAGAGAAATAATAAAAGTAAATTTTCACCCGCCCTTATGTCCTGTATTCCTGTATATCCTATAAACCAATTCCTGTTAATAATCCCAATCTCATGCTGGAGGACATATATATTGTTAACAAACCCCTGTCCTCGATGTCAATATATATCAGTTTTAAACAGTCCACATAACTCACCCTACACTTACACAGACCATACAGCCTGGGTCTTGTGTCACATGATCTATTCCATAAAAGCTAAAATGATGTTCATTCTTCTTATCAAAATTCTGTATAAAATGGGAAGCTATTGGGTATCTGGTGTCACCCTAACTCACTCACTAGACTTTCGTATTAATTTAAGTTATACGTAGCACTTATCTATTAAGAAATGATCTTTGGTGTATGGTATCCTATCCTCTTTTTCCCCTTCTCCTTATGCATGTTATTCCTGTATCCTATAGGTATAGACGAATACAATTTAGTATACAATTTGATATAGATAGTGTTTAGTCAGAAATAGCGCTTTATTGTGTATTTTAAAGAGACTTTAGGAATTCACCTACATTATTAGATATCCTATAGGACCTCGTCTGGTACTACAATATATATTTTTATAATGTTGCGTGTAAGTATTGTAGGTCTGAATAGTGGGTAGAATATAAGTAATTTACTTTATCGGCGTTTCTAGTAATATTAGGATACTCTGAGATGGCGTCCGTTTACTTATACATATTTTTCGGCGCTATATTTAGATATCGGGTAAGTCTACGGGAACACGTTCCAAGGATAAGATACTATGAGTGACGTATGTAGAGACTATTTCCATTTACGATATGAGTACGTGTTTAAACATAAACTCGAATAGGTATTCTTGTATTGACTTTTTACTACACTCCAATATGGCACGGAACGTTTTAACGAATAAAAAGACACTCTAAGAAGGCGCCCGTGCAGAACGCCGACCGGAGTAGTTTAGATACGTGCTGCCCGGAGTAAGGTGAGAATGCTTGTTGTCATGTTTGTATGGGACCAGACTTGGAATATAGTATAGATTAGGGTGACTTTGAGGGATTTACAATATCCCAAAATCTTTATTGTTTCAGGAAGAAACAGAATATATTACTGGCACTGGGGTCTAGAACAACTGATATGAAAAACGAGGGTGAGTAGACCTCTATAGATAGCATTTAGGATGAAGGGATTGGCATGTGGATATTATGATAAGAGATTGTATTGTTACATATATACTCTTCTCTTCAGCATTTACAGAAACGTGAAATAGAGGAAGAAATAAGATCCCAGGCTGTATGGTCTGTGTAAGTGTAGGGTGAGTTATGTGTACTGTTTAAAACTGATATATATTGACATCGAGGACAGGGGTTTGTTAACGATATATATGTCCTCCAGCATGAGATTGGGATTATTAACAGGAATTGGTTTATAGGATATACAGGAATACAGGACATAAGGGCGGGTGATAATTTACTTTTATTATTTCTCTGTTTAATCGATTTTAAGGACAAGATCTTCTGTCAGACACAACGGCAATGAAGAAGACATTTTGGAAATAAAAGAAGGTGACGCAAGGCAGATATTTGACATGTCTCTATAGATACGAGGAGGTATAAAACACAGAATTAATATATATTAAGCTGATAACGATAAGTACAGTTTAGTAAGACAGATTGTGATTTATTTTCAGTTACCGAGATAGTGATGATTATTACTTGCGAACTGATGGTGTGACGATTGGGAGAGGAGTTTCTACTTAAATAATAAGGTAACTTGCAGTAGATATGTGCTGTGAGGTGGGTAATAGAGAATAAATATTGAGAATGGGGACGCTGTAGAGTGGAGAATAGCTTGGCGCGGAATCTCAGTTAATATTAATACTAAATAACAGCTACAGTAGTAGTGTTGAGGATTACTTACTCAGAACCAGAGTTAAGGCTTTGAGAGAATAGAGTTCGATTGATGACTTTGGTTTTAGGTTCAGAGGAACAAATTGACTTAGATGAGCCTGATGTGTAAGAATGAGCCATGGAGGTATAGGTAATTTTTGGTACTTTACATGGAACATAGCGCATTATTGTTGCACTCTCGATTCCACTCTGGTATGAGGTTATTCTTGATTCACAACCTGTTCACAATTTGAGGGTGTACTGTAAAGTGGTAATGGTACTATTTTTCCTGCACCCTTCTGCACTGGGACCTATAAACCTTCAGACGCTAATACACTTTCTTTTATGGTGTTGTTGCTTCACACCACTAAATTTTAGCCATACGTAGGTCGCGAATTCTTATGGGAACTGTTTACTTGGTTACAGCCCTGAGGAAGTCAAAGTGATGTAATACTACACGACGAAACACGTGTTGGCTGATGTAACAAGTGCCCATGGTGTATCTTCGGAAGAATGAAGTAATAAAGATAGAACAACCTTGATCTGGAGAGGAGTTGGATATTTCTTATATTTAATAAGGACAGTAACATTTGCCAATTGATTTGAGTTATTAGCAATAATGGTTTGATTAAAAGTGCTCGGAAGAATTTGATTGAACTTTATTCTGCCCTTGCAGTGACCTGTGGGCGTCGGATACACACTCACCCTCCTTGGAGCACCACAGGAGATATTACTTCAACGGACATACCCTGAAATTATACTGTTGTGCACCCTATTATCTGTTAAGTGTCCTTTTGCTTGTTAACTTGAATAAAACATTTGCTTTTTTGGTCTAAGGTGGAGTTCCAGCTTGCAAATAAATGGTAACCATAGTGCCCCGACTCCCCCCAAGCTGGGTTATGCGCCTCCAGTGTTCTCTCATAGTCAGGCATGTCCACACCCAATGTATCAAGCCAGCCCCCTCAAAGAAACACCACAGACATTCATCTGCTCTTGAAGGGTATATTTTGGTTTAGTGTTTATGAGTGCGATAGGTTCTATGTATTAGTTAAAACTGTGTGAAATGAAATCCAACATTACTGTTAGAAATGGGGTTTCTGGTTGGCTAGGGCTTGCGCCTAAGCCAGGCAGAAACCACCACTCTAGTCAGGGCAAGGGAGTTACACGCTGAAGATAACCCCTGCTCACCCCCTTGGTAGCTTGGCACGAGCAGTCAGGCTTATCCCAGAGGCAATGTGCAAAGCGTTTGTGCAACACACACACACAGCAGCAACACACTAGGCATACCACAAGAGAAACTCCACACAAGGTTATATAAAAATAGCCTTTGTATAACCCAAAACACATTAGATCATAATCACACAATGTACACTGTGCCAACTGGCACTAGGCAATATTTACAGGGGATTATATACACATGACAGGGCCAATAGGGCCACTGTCAACACCTTTTAGAAAGCACTAGTAGCACATATAAAACATATCCAGTGACTACTGGTAAAATACTGTACTCAGCAATAGCATGGGCAACATAAACACATTATATCAACGTCACAATTAGGCATAAAACACATTGTGCATAAACGTCCTAAGCATAAACACATTATGCAATAAAACACAGTATTCCACAATCATATTAGTCATCACCATCCAAAATGACCCCCAGACTAACTGGCCTTTCACTGGGGCTCAAAATGCCCTTTGTCCAGAATGTCAGGGCGCAAAGATAGAGCTTCTCAAGTAGCTCTCTGGCTGTCAAAGTAGCAAAGCCAAGGTGCGCAATGTGCAGGGGGGCGAGGAGACAATCTCACTCATTTCTTATCACCAACCAAAATACCCCAAAGGAAAATGGCACTGGCACCACTGTGCCGTCGAAGCCAAGCTCAATAACTTTGCCCAAACATTGCAGCTGCCCGCAACTGCAGTGCAGCTGGGAAGGACAATACGGGCACTGGCACTACTGTGCTTGCGGAGCCCTACTCTGGGACTACTAACACTCAAATGCCCCCAAAAAGAACTCAGCCCTGTGAGCTCTGTTCATGGGACTCCTCCCGGTGCACCTCTCTGTGCACAGTCTGTGCTGTGCAGGGAGCCCTTGCGGCTCCGACAAACCCCTTTTTCAGCAGCCTCACTCACCGGCGCTCTGCAGACTTCTCTGGCCCTTCCTGGGCTGGGGAAAGGCACCGTCCTCCTCTAGGCGACCCACGGGGCTCCCAGTAGCACACGGGGGCCCACTCTCCTGCTGACACGGTAGGCCGGATGGCCTCGTCACTCCGCCTCTTCTCCGGCCAGCCGTGAGCTTCCAAGTCTTGGCTGGGGGAAACTCCCAGCAGGATTCTGGTGGGGAGCCCACGAGCTCCAGTCTCCTCTTCTCAGCATCTGGTGAGCCCGCGGGGCTCCTCCCTCACTCTTCCGGCACTTCCCATCATGTCCACAGTCAGGCGGAGGCGCCTGACTTACGGTTTTGCTGCTTGCAGTGATGTCGGCACCCCTTCTCCTTACAAGTGCGGGGTGGGCACCCGCCTGGAAATAAAACCAAACATGGGGTGGGCTCCAGCTATTTAAGGAAGCATCAATGCGGGGGGGGTCCTGCTCGTGTCACATACATACGGGGTAGGCTCCTGCTTTCAAAAGCACTAACCGGCAAGGTGGGCTCCCGCTCTCCATGTCACAAAGGCTGGGTGGGCTCCTGCTTCCGACGCATCAAGGTATGGAAATCCCACACTGGCGTTCCCTCGAAATGCAGCTCAGTGCTGCAGAGCACCAGGATTCCTTCCTGGAATTAAAGATATAGCGCTCATGAGGGTCTATGCCCCAAAATATCCAGGGCAGAGACTGGGCCTAGGCAGGCCAGCTCACAGGGCCCTCCAGTAGGGAAGTAGTCCTTTGTGGCGGTTCCTCCTGGGACGCAGCAGCAGCACGCCCCTCCTAAGCACAAGAAAAGCACAAGTACATGGGGTCACAGCCCCAATATTTATATACCAACATTCTCTTTGTCTGCCCATGGCGCAGGGCTTGGGGGAATGAGCCTGAACTGGTTCTGGGGGGTTTGGGAGCACTTTGTTGACAAAGCTCCTCTGCCCCTTTGTCAGGTGGGGGCTCGTTGATCAGACCCACCACAGGGGGCAGAGCCAGCATTCACCCAGGTAGGCAGAGACCTATTCAGGGTCAGGGGACTACTCCTCCCACTACTCCAAATTCAGATCCCCTATTCAGCCTAACGCTGACTCACCCTGCCCTCCCTTGAGCCACGCACACCTCACCAGCCCCTGTCACCCCAGAGCCAGACATGCAATCCACATCAGGCAGGCAGACACATAGCACATAGAAATTCCAACTTCTAAAAGTGGCACTTCTAAAATAGGTAGAATAAATCTGTGCACACCATTGCGTAGCATTTATTATCACTATTTCAAACATTCCAAACTTGACCACGCTGCTCCTCTCATATCAGGAACTACCACTGAAACACTTATCAGGGAATCCTAAATGCATTCATATGGGAGGGCAGCCTCACAGCAGTGAGAAACCAAAAACGGCTGTTTGTCACTACCAGGATATGTTACACTTAAGGTACTTGTCCTACCTTTTACCTACAATGCATCCTGCCCATAGGGGTAGCTAGTACCTACCTTAGGGGTGACAGACATGCAGTAAAAGGGGGGGTCACAGCCATGACACACACTTTAGGTGCCACGTCAGAGCGGCAGTAACACTGCGTGAGACAGGTTTGAAAGGCTACTTTGGTGAGTGGCGCAATCAGCGCTGAAAGGCCCACCAGTAGCATTTAATTTACCATCCCCGGTATCTAAGATACCACTTTACAAGGGACTGACAGGTAAATTAAATATGCCAAACAGGTGTAGACCAATCGTACCATGTTTACCACAGAGAGAACACGCACTTTACACTGAACAGCAGTGCTAAAGTGCCCGGAGTCCTAAAACCAGCAACACCATGTCAGAAAAAAAGGCTAGGAGGATAGCAAAAAGTTCAGGGTTGACCCTGCAAAAAGGGCCAAGTACAATAATTACCATCAATGTTTTGATATAAGCTAGAATCTGCCTCTATTCATTATCTCTTAACTGAGTAGCCACCTCTTTCTCCCAGTTTGTTCGCACTGTTAGCGGTGATTCAGGGCATTCACTGCAGAGCGCTCTGTATAGCATGAAGACTGGGCTGTCACCTCGCATGAGCGAGCAGAGCTCTGTCAGAATGGCAGTCAGTGGTGTTCCTGGGAGTCCCTTCAGTTGTAATCTGTGCAGTCTTTACTATCCAAGTGGGGATCAAGGACTGTCCAGGCCCCCCCTGAAACTGACGTGTAGCATCTTCAAATGTCAATAAGATACCTCTAGCGTATAGATTACCCATTGTCTAGCACCCACTCTTAATTCATGTACCTATGCTGGTTCTACGTTTTACTGTGCAAAAATGAGACAGATCGAAAATCTTAATCTATGCCAAGGACAAGACCCATTTTAAATGATTTTTCCACATCCGATCCCAAACAAATGACATGACGGAAGTCAGAGGTGGGAGCTTTGGGTCTGGCTCTCCCTGCACTAGAATAAGTGAACTCAATTTAATTTCCCTATACCATCCAGTATTTTGTGTCTGTTCATGGTTTGGTTGTTTAGTTAGCCACATTGTCAATGCTGGAGCTTGGATGCCAGACATGCATTGAAAGTCAGGATGGAACAGGTTCACCTGATGAGCAAGTGCTTAACTTAATCCTGGGAGCGCACTTGTCCATATGAAGGAAGTTAATACATAGTCAACATCTTAAACTATTTCCTTGGGGAGTAGCCACATCACTCCTTGTAGTAATGGAGGCACCGGGGATCATAAACATTTTTATCATTGTACACATTATTCTCAGTGGGAACGTTGTCAAGAATGAGACCGGGCAACGTATGCCCTCCAGAAGGACTTGATTGATGTTTAGAGCTATACCCTTTGCCTTGATTAGAAATGTTATGACTTCCTAAGTATTTTAAAACTTTAGTTGCCAAAGTAATTCTAGAATTGGTTGAGAGTCTACGTCAAGATGTACTACGGCTCCCAGGACAAAGAGCCGTGAGTTAGCTCAGAGGCTTGACATCTTCCCCTAATCAATAATATTTTTACCATAATTGTGATAGTTTGAGATTATCATTAGTATATAAAGATACTGATTGCATCAAATTGCCTATACGGATACCCATGTTTATCATTTTCAGTTCTCATTATATTTGACATTGTTTCATCACAGGGCGAAATGAAATGGCGAAAAGAAGTTACCACTGACAACCTTGTCTTGTGCGGGTCAGCTCTCAACTCTCCGAGTCTCAAGCAGTCCCGACCCTCAAGATAGGAAGAGGAGAGGTATATAAAAGTTTAATCCAACTCAAAATGTATGACCCAAATCTGAATAATTCCAGAACTTGGAACAGAAAATTGCAAATTACAATGTCAAGGGCATTTTCAATGTCTAACAAGGGCACTGCATTGTTACCCTCATCATTATGCAAGTAGTATCAGACAAACTTTGCCAATCTGTGTAAGTAAGATATTGGGTTATTACAAGGGATACATACAGATTGGTCATAATCTACTAATATTGGAACCACTTACAACAATCATTTTGTGATGATCTTACTCAGGAGCTTTGTGTTGGTTCTAATTATGAGCAAGGGCCTATATGAAATAACAGCAGTATGCTCTCCGTCAGGCTTAAGAACTACTAGATTCTGATAACAAACCATACGCCAAGGCTTCTAAAACAAACTCTACGCATGTATCTAATTGGATGATAGAAACTATATTGTAGAATTCTGCTAGTAACCGATTGGTGCCTTGAGTTTTCCCACTTTGCAAATCTGAGATATCCAGCTGCAGCTCCTCCCTTGTAGAGGGAACTTCTAATTCCTCCCTGAGATCAAATGATATATTTGGTAGTCTAGCTCTTCTCAAATAGTCATTCATAAGGCTTATATCTGGGACCATTGTTTGCAAGTAAAGGAGTCCGAGGTTATTGCTGAACACTACATTAATAGACTCTTGCATACTTTTGATCTATCCATTTTCATCTAATATCAACAGTGTGCTTTCCCTTGTGGTTTCTCTTTGGGCCAGATGTACGACCATATATTGCTGTCGCAAATGGGAAATCGGCCTGTTTGCAACCGTAAATTTGGTCTGCCCCATGTACAAACCCTATTTTGCAAGTCTGTAACCTTTTTACAGACTCGCAAAATTGGGTTTGCGACTCGCTATTAGGAAGGGGCGTGCCATGGGTGTTCCTTCCTAATAGCGACTAGCACTGCAATGTAAGATTGTCTTGTTACTACAAATACAGTCGTAAAACACTCGCAGTTTATCACCTACTTCAAGTAGGTGGTAAGCCACTCTTAAACGGGAAGGGGTCCCCAGGAGACCCCTTCCCCTTTGTGAGTGTGTGCTAAAATATTTTTTAAAAGCAGGCAGTGGTCCCATGTACTACTGCCTACTCTTAAAAAATTAATCGGAAACCTTTCATTTTTCTTTTTTAAATGCATCCTCTTTTCTTTTTTTTAGAAGAATGGGCTGCATTTCATTTTTTTAAACCCTGCTTTATCTAAAAAGCATTGCAACAGGGTACCTCTCAGACCATAGATCAATTATTATTTCATCAGTGGAGTACTACAGAAGTTTTCTCCACATATGTATAATTAATGAACTTCAGTTTTTTATAGAATCTTGGGACAAAAATTATTAGCGTTTTCCCTTTTAAGCATTGATCTGTAAAGCTCATGAAATCATTTACTCAAAACAGCAGATGAGTTGCCTGTATCAAACAATTATTTTATTGAAGATGCATCTACATGGAACAGTAACATACAACATTACATTCACATCGAAGACGATACATTAATCAAGACAAAACACCAATGAATTACTAACAAAACAAGTCATATGTACATTCTACAAAAAGGACATTCTTAACTTTATATACAAAGAGGGGGACATACTATACAATAGATACACCCTATTGGCCTTCTATGCCACTGATTCAGTATATTAAATCGTATGTGTTTGCATTTTACTTAGAATCGGGACCTATTATCGGTATTCTGGATTTTACACTACTGAGGGGTCCTGAGTGAGGTCAGAGGAAGGGAGTAAATGTTCTTAACTCAGCCACATAAATTGGGCTTTTATATTCAATGCTTTTACACAGTGAATTTCAACATGATGACTCTTGGCCTCAGAAGAAAAGTGCTGACCTGTTTCGACCTTCGTTGTTGGACCGGGGACAGACTTTCGATTGAAGGCCTCCTCACGGCTGGGGGCTTATGAAGGACACTTGGGGTTCCTGATCATGTATCTTGGAACCACATCTTGGACGGAGCTGGGTCCATGAAGGAGATCTGGGATCAAGTGGCTTCCCTTGTGTGAAATCCTTAATGTCTTTGTCCTTATGCATGATTTTCTTCTGGGATCTCTTTTTCTTTTTATGTCTCCAGAATTTAGAAGTGTTTAACAGAATTACAGTGAACTATTGAGACTGGAAGGTTATTGTTTTGAGAAGACCACATCTCTGTGCATTTGCACCCAAGTGATGGGTACAGAATTCTGAATAAGAAGTAGGTATAGTTTCAGTCAGGACCACATCAGAGAAATCTTTCAACCAGGATTCTTTTCAAAAGAGAATAGGACGGTGTTAGTCTAAACTAAGATCTTATATATACAGAACATGCTTGGGTATGGAACATACCTTTTTAGAGGCCCACTCACTCCATGTCATTACATACATTGTTACTTGTGTAAAGGCGGGATTTTTCCTCCTAAGGTCTGCTTACCTCTCTCTGGAAACCCCGTCACAGGTCGACTGGACCGTTTTACCTGTCATAGAAAGAATTAGGGAATCTATCTACCAATAATCAACAAATTTCAACAGTTCCCATTGTTCCCCCAAAGAACCACCAACCAAAGACTAAGTTTGAAGATTTATTACAAAGCCAAAAACAACTGAAGGTATAAACACCTCAGCAAAAGATTCAGAAGATAAATGGGCACTAATACAATCATAATCCTACGGAAGAGTCTCAGACGGCTCAGGAATAATACAAGGATCAATTCAAGAATCATCAGGCTAACAAGAATTGCTATAACCTGAGTTTTAGTATGCATTGATAAAAGGTATAAATTCAGGTTAATCTGTCCCTACACTATACTAAGTGACATCCCTACTCAACAATAGCCCAACCTAATCAAGGTGTCAGCAGTGGTGACTTCCAAAGAAGTTCACTCACTTTCTCTCTGTTAGTCTAGAGTCTCCTCAGTCACAGCTAATCTCTCTGACAACCAGCCGCTCCCTCTCGTCTCTCAGCTCATCTGCTCTGCCTTCCCCCTCGGGGTGCTGTCCCTAATACAAAACCCCACAATGCGGACGACACGCCTTCAGGTACGCCCAACTCGAAGGTGTTGGTTTTCAGATTTTTCCATTGTGGCACCTCTCCATCCTTGTCCGTTATAACGTCCTTGGGTCCCAGGCTTTCCTTCGCTTCGAGTTGCTTTCTTAAATTCCTCGGCTACTCCTCCACGTCTGAGCCTAGTATTCTAACACTCATACACAATGGGCCCTTCTACTCCACTATCTACTTGGTCCTGCACCTGCAAAGGAATACATGTGAATCGGCTCGCAAATTCTTAATGTTGCAATTGACTTTAGCTAAAGGCAGCTTTCTCTAAAACATTTCTACGATTTAATGCTAAGCAAGGCATTTTCGATCAGGCCTACACGATTTCCATGAACTGGGCCTCTGCACATTTATAGGCCCTACATCCTAACATGAACAATATCTTTCGTTCTTGTAGCCTCCATCTTTAAAGCAAAATACATTTTCTATCTCAAGCAATTTTATCACGGTTTAAAAAGGTACAACTATGAATTTTAATAAAGCAGATCTGGAATTACAATGGTCTACTAAACGCATCTCTATGTTAAAACAGCATTATTGATTTTAAACTCTTAACATCAGCTCTCCATGTAATTCTAATACCAAATACATTAGTTCTCAGCCATACATTGCATTTGATCATGATTAGTGAATCCTCTATATATGTGGGTGTTAACTACTTGTACATATGATACACCCCTACAAATTTTACTTCTGTTTGGCGCTCTCTCAGTTCCCCCCTTTGATGACCTGTGTCATCACCATCATCACACCATCCCTGAGGGTAAGAACCGAGTTAAATAGAGCCTGTCGCCATTTTCCCCCGCTTGAGCATCTCCAACGCTCTCAAGCTTCGATATTGACTGTCCTGCAGTCTCTCCATTCTTTGCTCTTGCACTCTCATCGATCTTTTCAACCTCTTTGACCTATACCACTTGTACACTCTTACTAAACCCCACAATCCAATCACACATGCCACAACTATGATGAGGGGTTTCAGTACAAACCCAAGGAAACTCCTTCCCAGATTTGCAAACCAGTTTCCAACCTTTCCAACTCCCTTACCAACCTTCTCCCACACGTTCTCTTGCGTCAAATCCTCAATTTCATAATGAATGGCAGTAATGTTACTTGTATATTTCTCCAGATCCTTGGAATTGTCTGGAATATACGTGCAACATTCCTGGACCTTCAAAAGTTTACAGACTCCTCCCTCTTTTGCTAGAAGGATGTCCAAGGCAAGACGGTTCTGTAAAACCATTGTCCTTACCGACAACATCTCACCCTCAACTAACACTACTGACTTAGCTGTACTCATTGACAGTTCATCCACCACAGTTGCCAACCGCCGTATCTTTACGTCTTTCAAAATTACTCCCAACATGGGTATCACTGCTCCAAACACGTCTCCAACTATTGCACCAGCACTTTCACCTCGCTTTACCCTTGTCTGATGTCCTCCCTCCAAGAGAGCGAAATCCTCAGTATGGGAAACCTTGGGAAAAATAATCGCTAGATAACACGTTCCATACCACTTCTCCGGCAATCTTACATACGCATTCCTCCTGCAAACAAAATAAACGGTAGGAATCGCCTGCACCACGCTCTGCAAGAAATCCTTCGTGTAATACTCCAATGTGAAAGTGTGTTCACAGGTAGTCTGACCCACATACACATTTTCATAGTACGTCTGTGGTCTGTGAATGCATAGCTTCCCTTTCTGCACTTCATCTAGAGCTATCGGGCCATAACTCCCTCTTGACTTGTGCTGCTTCTCCTCATCCGTCCAATCAACTTTCCCTTGCCCTGAATCTCTCAACTGTTTCTGGCTTTTGTACCTGTCCTCTACTTGTTCTATGAACTTTTTCTCTGTCTCTGATAGCAAACATGTCAAATTATGTCGGTGAGCGTATGAGGTGTCTAACTCTTGTGTTGGAATGAAAAAATGCCCAAGTCTATCCTCTGACTTATAATAATTAAACTTATTCAGGTGTTTATAAGCAGGGACTTCTGGAAGCACAGCATCATAATTCGAAAAGAAATACTCAAAATGGTTTCGCCCATAAAATATGCTAAGCAGCAGACTACATGAAATTCCATATGTCAATGGAAGGTGATGGTATCTAATACCCTCATCTACTGAAGCTGGCAATTGCATACACACATAGCAGTCCTTCGCATCCATCGCATCAATCTATTCATACAACAACTTTGCATACGCATTCTGTTTAAAATTTCCCTTAGACAGATCTGTATGTAACCTACGACTCTCTTCTGCTAGCAATGCCTTCTCTGCTCCTGATTTGACCTCTCTCTTGCTAGGAGTGGTAGGTGTCGGTGTTCCCTCAACCTTCACTGCCTGCTCGTGTGGTGCTAAAAAGGATACTATAACTACTACGAAAATAAGGAGTATCACTCCTCCTATAAGGGTGCCTACAATCCACTTAGCCCTACGAGTCGGGTTTCCAGCCTCCATGGTCTCGGTACAATGTAGCTTGTTTTCAGCAACAACCCAAAGTCTCTTTCTTGGTTATTTGAGTCTCTGAAACCACACCCCTGAAAGCAGAAATCCCCGTTTTATTTCTTCGCTTGCATCAACAACAGACAACCTTAACCCTTCTCCGTCCTCTGTGGAAAGTCCCTAAATTTCTTCTTCTTCCATTCGGCTCTAGGTTAGTTCAACAGCTATTTACAAAGTCCTTTAATAATCAATGATAATATTTGCTCCGACTGCACATAGCATGTATTCCAATAGTTCCATGCGAAGCACAATTGATTCATGAGATGGTATTTCTGGACCAAATGTAGGAAAAATCAGTCTATTCAGGATTAAATCACGTATCTTGCTTAGGTAAGGGGGATTAGGAACGGTAAGTGTCAGTACGCCCTCGATCTCAAGTCCTGGTACCAACAGCACCACATCCAACTTAACATTGGGATTCGTACTGGTCACTGTCACAGCCCTCACCCTCCCTGATTTCAGTACACCGGGCATCTGTCACAGGGTAGGTCCACTCAGGAGTGGCGTATCTTCGACAAGGTACTCTCACCCTCCTTGACCTTCTCGGACCTCTTTGCTCTGTTCCTTGTTCTCCCTCTTCCGGGTCTGATTCTTCAGATACAGGGGCAAGATCTCTTTCGGAAGCCAGTCGTACGTTCAATCGCCTCCGCCTCTCAGGCCAATGAGCCTCTGCGCTTCTTACTCTTCTGTTTCTCGTTCTCACACCCTGCTCATCACTACTTTCAGCTTGCCCTGCGCTCAAATCGCCTTCACAGCCACTTCCCCATTCGGAGGCAGACTCAGTGTCACTGTTGTCGTGATTTCCTTCAGCTTGATCTGATGAGTTACCAGCCTCTTCAGACACCCCCACAGCTTGACTTGTCCCCTCTAGTGGATCTTCCTCCACAGCTGGATTTTCATCTACAAGTGGAGCTGTTTCTTCCAGAGGTGCTGGAACTCGTCGGGTGTGAGAAGCATGGACCCAGTTTGGCAATCCTCCACACTTTACAGCAGTGTTCGTCACCAAGATAACTTGAAACGGTCCTCTCCAGCTCACTTCCAGGCAGCTTTTCCTTACGTGCTTCCGCACCAGGACCCAGTCACCCGGACACAGGTCGTGACAAAGGTCTCTAGAAGCCGGAATTTCAGCAGCCTGCACCTGAAGGGACACAGAATGGATGACATCAGAAAGTCCTTTGCAATAATCAATAATCAGATCATCTGTGATATTTAGCAAGGCTGTTGAAGGAATAGATGGCAGTCTCATAGCCCTCCCCATCAATACTTCGTGAGGTGAGAGACCTGTCCTCCTGTCTGGCGTACTATGCATGCTCATCAACACCAATGGTAATGCATCTGGCCATTTCAGGGACGTAGATGAGCAAACTTTCGCCATTCGTGCCTTGAGTGTTCCATTTATTTGCTCCACTATGCCAGAAGCCTCTGGTCGATAGCTACAATGCAGTCTCTGGTCAATGTTCAATGCAGAGCAGAGCATTTTCACAATTTCGCTATTAAAATGCGTCCCTATGTCCGATTCCAAAGAGGTCGGAACCTCGAAACGTGGCACAAGCTCCCTCAACAATAACTTTGCTACTGTGAGTGTATCGCACCTACGAGTTGGGTATGCCTCAACCCACCTGGAAAACACACACACGATCACCAAGACATACCTGAGGTGATTACACCTCGGCATCTCAATGAAATCCAGTTGCATCCTATTGAAAGGTCCAGCAGACCTCCCAATGTGACTCAATGAGACTGGTGTTCTTTTCCCAACGTTCATTTGTTGACATGTAACACACCTCTGACATACTGCTTCCGCAGCTGTTCGGAATTTTGGATTGTGCCAAGTTTGTCTGAACACACGCATCATCGCATCTCTTCCCAGATGTACAGGACCATGTATCTGTCGTGACATCGGACTCACCAGTTCATTTGGCAGCACTGCTCTCCCATCAGCCGAAACCCACAAATCCAGCTCGCCTTTGACACAACCAGCTGTCCCCCACACTCTTTTCTCATATTCTGACGCCTGCTCCTGCATGCTCTTCAACTCTTCCCAGGTATCAGCCACCTCAAGCATCATGTTTAACTCAGTCCTTCCCTGTGCCCCTTCAACAGTTTGTTCAGTAAACGAGTATCCCTGCTCGGCACAGTAACGTGCAACTTCATCAGCATATCGATTACCCAGGGACACAAAATCGGTACCCTTGCTATGCGCAGTGCATTTCACAACGGCTATCTCTGCTGGACCTTGCAAAGCCTCCAGCAGTAACCTGACAAATTCTCCATTCCTGATAGGGGAACCTGATGATGTCATGTAACCCCGCTGAGACCACAACTGACCGAAGTCATGAACCACACTGAACCCATATTGGCTGTCTGTATATATGGTGATCCGAATCTTGTTGGCTGCCAAACAGGCACGCGTCAACGCAATTATCTCAGCCACCTGAGCGGAGTGTACTCCTTCCAGGCAGGTCGCTTCCATTATTCCAGAAATAGTACAAACAGCAAAGGCTGCTCTCAACTGACCAGTATTGTCCCTTACGCATGAGCCATCAACAAAGTAAATTTCATTGGGTCTATCAGTGGCTCATCAACAATATCCGGTCTAGGTTTGGTGCACAGTTAAGTCACATCAAGGCAATCATGGTTTTCACAATCTTCATCTAAGGCATTTGGCAATGGCATCAAAGTAGCAGGATTCAAGACCGAGCACCTCCTAAGGGTCACATTCTCCGCAGCAAGTATAACCTGCTCGTAGCGTGTGAGCCTATTATTTGTCAAGTGCTGCGTCTTGGTCCTGGTCATCAACAATTCCACTGAGTGGGGAACATGTACAACCAGTGAATGACCCATCACAATGCTTTCACATCTTTCAATGCTGACACCTGTTGCAGCAACGGATTTAAGACATCCGGGCAACGCTGCGGCTACTGGATATAAGGTAGCCGAGAAGTAAGCAACTGGTCTACGGACTCCTCCATGATCTTGTGCTAGGACTGCCAAAGCACACCCCTCTTGCTCACAACAGAACAGTGAAAATGATTTGGTGTAATCGGGCATTCCCAGAGCCGGAGCGTGACACAAGTCCTCTCGCAGCCCAAGGAAAGCCATCATACAGTCTTTGTCCCATGGTACCGGATCACTCACATCCTTGTGCGTCAGTTTCTGCAATGGTTTCGCCTTCAGAGAAAAATTGGCAATCCACTGGCGACAATAGCCAACCATGCCCAGGAACATCCTAACCTCTCTCTGGGTCGAAGGCACCATCATTTTCATGATCGCCTCAATCCTGTCAGGTGACACTTTCCTCTTCCCCTTCTCTATTCTGTGACCCAGATACTGTACTTCAGACAAACAGTACTGTAGCTTGCTGGGGGATACCTTGTGTCCGTTCTCTGCCAAATGGTTCAACAAGGCAATGGTGTCAATTCTACAAGCAACTTCTGTCTCTGACGCAACAAGGAGGTCGTCTATGCACTGTACGAGAACGGAGTTCTGCGGCAGTACCAGACTCTCTAGATTCTTTTTCAGCAACTGATTAAAGATCGATGGGCTCTCCGTGTACCCTTGAGGGATACAACACCACGTTAGAACCCGATTCTCTATTTTGAATGCAAAAAGAAATCGGCTCTCCTCATGCAAGGGAATCGAGAAGAAAGCCTGACACAGATCAATCACAGTAAACCACCCAGCTTGGAACGGTATCTGAAACAGTATCACTGATGGATTCGGTACCACTGGACAACATGGAACGACTATGCTGTTCACCTTTCGCAAATCCTGCACAATCCTGAACTTCCCGCTAGGCTTCTGCAAGCCCATGATCGGGGAGTTGCATGGACTGCCCATGACTTCCTTCAGAATTCCCTGTCTAATCATGGATTCGATCACAGGTTTGATTTCTGCAATCGTTTCCGGAGTCAACTTGTATTGGGGTGTTCTTGGGAACTCAGCATTCGGCCTTACTTGGATCTTAACTGGCTCAACTCCTCTAATCAAACCGATCTTCTCTCCTGTAAAGTCCCACACTTCCGGTCTGACGGTGTCCCTCAAATCCCAATGGAGTTCCTCCACTGTTAAAGCAGGATACAATTCTATGCACACGCGCGTATTTGCAACCTTAAAGGCAGCATCATCATCATTCGTCTGCAACTCCACTCCCTTGGGGGTACAGTAGATGGTACAATTGAGTTTACACAGGAGATCTCTCCCTAACAGACACACAGGGCTGGAATCACACACCACGAATTGGTGTTTGTCCCTAAAACTTCCGATCTTCACCGGGACCGGCTCAGTCAGTGGGTTCGTCATTCTTCTGTTTGCAACGCCTACAACTTGTATAGTCTGTCCTGAAAGGGGTAAGTTGGGGACTACTGCAGACTGTACAGTAGAACGGGTAGCACCAGTATCAACTAAAAAGGTGGTGGGGTGTCCATCTACATCAGCCTTCACGAATGGTCCCCTCTGTCTACCTCCAGAACTGCCCCGAGGGTGCAATCCTCCTCCCCACTCAGGTACCGTCCTGTCACTGAATCAAAGTAATAGTACTCGTCCCCTTCTACTATGAAAGGCATCTGCTTGTAAACCTTGTTCCCTGTCGAAATCTTCGGTGGCTGGGGAACTGAAGCTCTAGGTGCTGAAGTCCCCCCTTTAGCCGGCTTAAACTGAGTTACCGCTACCTTCTGTACCGGGGGGGCTTGTACCTCCTCCTCTTCCTGTACTTGATTTTCTGGGTTATGGGGACACTCGCGTCTCCAATGTCCGACCTCATGACACTGGTGACACTTGGTCGTCTTTTTCAGAGTCGCCAGACCTATCCTGGGTCTTGGGCCATCCTCGTTGTCCCTTTTTTGTCCCCCCGATTTTCTCCCCAATGTTCCACCACCTGACTGACCTTGTCCTCCCAATTGCATCTGGACTAACATCAGTTTATCCTTAAGCTTCTTTGTCTTAGAATCTATCTCGTCACTGCAATACCTCGCGTACCTCAGGATCTCGTCTAGAGGCTTGTTCTGCCAACATATTAAATGTTGTTGTATCATGAGACAGATATCAGGTCTCAGTCCCAGAACAAACTTAGACACAAACTGTCCCATGTCCTTTGGATCCATCACATCCAACCCACTGTACTGCTTAAAAATCTGCAATAATCGCTCGTAATACTCGTAAACTGTCTCTTTCGGTTCCTGCCTAGTCCGATCTATCTTCACCCAGTCGATGTCCTGTGGTGGCACCTTAGTCTTCAACCAAGTGATCGCCTGCTCATACTTTACCATCACCCTGGGTGAGGGTCCATTCGTGGTAGCATCTCGGTCTGGCTCCACTGTGGGCCATTCAACACTAACCTTGCATGCTATCCACAGGTCTCCTGGAACCACAATGTCAAACAGTGTGTTTAGATCAATCCACAGTACCTTTGAGATCTTAACAAACCTCTCTACCTGTTTGTACCATTCCACTGGACTCTCGCGCAACTTTGGAAACGAATTCGTAAAGGCAGCCAAATCTCCCCTACTCCAGGGTACATGTACATATCCCCGTGAGACACCTCCCGCAAGGGGTACGCCTCCATATGCATCAACCCTCCTCCCGGAGATGTCTCAATGGCGCTTCGCCTAACACTCTTTTTCCTTGACCACCTTTCCTCCCATTTGTCCAATTGTGTCCAGATTCGTAATCCCACAATCAATTCCTTGATGTGGGTTTTTAATCCGATCACCCTCTTCTCTTCTAGATCCTGGTCCGAGTACTGCAATCTATGGCCACCCTGTAATGCTTTTGTCCTTGTCAAATCCACAGCATACTTATTCGCTAATTCAGACAATTTCTCATGAGCTGTCCTAGCCCTTCGAGTAAAATCTTTCGCCACAAACAACAGTTCATCTGGTTCATAGAGTTGTATTCTCTCTAGTGGCAATGTGCCTTCCACTATTTCCTCCACTTCTGATTTGCGTCTCATCACATCGATCCTTCTTGCCTTTATCGCCGCCCTCAATGTACCTTGGCTAGAAGTTCCATTAGAGTCCCTCCCTCCACAGTCCTGACTCACTCGTCTGTCTTCCTCAGGTGTGTTATGGGTAACCCTTTGATTTTCCCAACTTTTGCGGTCCCACTCCTGTCTATGATCACTAGGCGCATGATGGGACGCCCCCCTGCTTTCCACACTCCTGCGATCCCATTCCTGGTTGCTTCCGCTAGACGCACAGTGAGACACCCCCCTATTTTCCTGGTTTCCATGGTCAAAATCATCCCTCGACCTGTTGCTCTGGGAATCTGCAATCGTATCCCAAGTTCTGAAATCAGGCCTTAATTCCCTAAGTGACCTTGGCCGTGGTCCTCTCAAGTCCATCGGTCCTCTCAGGCCCCCCTGCTCTCCAGATGAGTCTGCGATGCTGCCAAAGGGGTGCTCCTTTCTACAGGCCTTGGCAATTGGCTCCATCTGTCCGCCACATTACTCCTTCCTTCACTGTCACTTCTCTCCCCCTCTCTTTGTGGCGGACCCTCTCTTTGTATCTGTCCTGGATTGTACACTGATACTATGGGACCTATGGTAACAGGTACCGTAAGAGCGTCTGGCAGTCTCTGAGAATCGACACCCTCTTCGTTTTGTACATTTTGCACCGTAAATCTTCCCACTACTCTCGTCCTTGGAGGAAGTTGGGGTGCCCTTTCTCCCACCACCGAGCCGGCCCTGTCCCCTAAGGGGCCCAAGCCACTCTCCATTGGTATGCCACCGTCCGCGACATGGGCTTCCCTGTCCGTTGCTGGTGCTGGCTTTTCCTCCATCTCGGGATTATATGGAGGTGGTCTCTCCGACAACAGTCTCTCTATCAGACTGTCGTCTGTCTCACTGTCCTCATCTTCTGTACTCCTTCTTTGCGCATCCCCTGTATTGACCAACAACGGGTACAACCTGTCCCCTTCGATGGTCTGCACTCTCCACCTCTTGGCTAGTGCATCCCATCTCGCATCTTGAATCGCCCTATCTGATCTTTTCACTCTTTCTTGTCTCCTATCTCTGTTCTTTTCATGGGCTGCCCTGATCCACGCATTTAGTGCTTCAAACTGTGTTGGTCTGGGCAACGGTCGCAACGCAGCCATAATCGCTTTTAACTGATACAGCACCTCCAATCTAAACGTTCCGTATTTAGGAAAAGTCAATTCCTCATTTCCTCAGTCATCTTACACCAATTCTCAAGCCACAATATGGTATGCAACCCAACATTCGTAGCCATTTAATGGGCTGGGGTATCCTCGGGTGGAGTCTCTTCCCCACCCCGAGGTTCTAACTTCTTTTCACCTTTGAAACAATTTCGCAACACTTTTAAGCATTTCATGATGAAAACCACAACGTTTCTTTGTTTACAGCGCTCTTTTACTTCCCGATGACAATCCACCAATCCCAGCGCGGCTCCACACTAACCACCCTATCCCAGCGCGGCTCCTTCTGACGTCACTCGCCTCCGTTTCGCAGCAGTTCCCCTCCTCTCTCTGCTCGTCTCCCGGTCACGCATGCGTCCCAATCATACACTGGAAATGATCACTTCCGACCAAGCAACCACTTCCTTGACTGTACGTCCACAGTCTAACTGTAATTGTCACCGAACTGATAGGTTTCTGATGGCTTTTAGGACTCTGCACACTTTACAAATGCTAACCAATGCTAAAGTGCTTGTCCTCTCTCCTCTAAATATGGTAACATTGGCTTATACCCATTTAGCATATTAATTTACTTATAAGTCCCTAGTACAGTGGCACTACCTTTGCCAAGGGCTTGAAAATTGAATGCTACTAGTGGGTCTGCAGCACTGATTGCCCCACCAACTTAAGTAGCACTCTAAATATGCCTCAGACTTGCCGTTGCAGCCAGTGTGTGTGCAGTTTTAAACTGCCATGTCAACCTGGCTAAATACATCTTTTGCCAGGCTCAAACTTTCCTTTTTAATATATATGTCACTGCCAGGGTAGGCCCTGGACAGCTAGGATGGCAGGGTTTAATGTATAAAAAAAGTTACACATGCACTTTTAAGTTTTACATGTCCTAGTACTGAAAAACATTTGTATTAATTTTTCACTACTGCAAGGCCTACCTCTTTCATAGGATAACATTAGAATTACCTTATTAACATTTTATAAGAGTAATTTACAAATGGGAACAAGTGACCGCTTCGTGTTTGGTGTTTCTGGAATTGGAATTTAAAATCCTAATGTATGGAGAAGTTGGATGTTATATTACAATTTTGAAAATCCCACTTTTAGAAAGCTGGCTGTTTCTTGCCGTAGCCTTTTGATGGCTGCAACCTGACTCTGGTCACATCACTGAGTATAGCTGACAGGTGGGTTTTGGGAAGTCCTCCTACACAGCCACACACAATGGGAAGCTTAGGTGTGACTGAATGGGCCATCAATGGCAGGAAGGGTGGGAGGAACTGGGCTCAACCCCACCTACACTTGAATTGGCTGTGTCCTGCCACCACACAAATTGCTGCACACACCCGTAGTTTATTTGGAGCCACGGCCAGGAAGGCAGCGCATCTGTGCACTTCAAAGGCATGCCTCTAGAAGGTTGTCCCTACTTGAAAGGCACAGCTATGTATACATTCTGGACCCCTGGACACTAACTCTTCAGTACACTTTGACCCGTGGGTACTCTGCTGGACTGCTGCCCTAAATGAACTGCTGCCCTGCTGTGATGACTACCGCCTGCCCTCTTGTCTGGGGAATAACTGGAAAAGCAACACTGTCTTAAATCTAGACCCCAGAGTGACTCAAAGGTTAGTGTGCTGCCCTCCTGATCTGAGCCTCAGGGACATTATTGTTTCCCCAATCAGGTCCTGGACCCAGGTGCAGTGAGTTCCGGACCCCCAAGTGGTGCCCCTCAGGTAAAGAACCCTCGGTGTGGCTTAGGGGATCTTAGAATGAAGCTTTTGTTCTCTTTGCAACCATGTACAGGCGCTTTTTCAGTGTCCCCCAAACTGATCCACCGAGGGCGCTGTTGTGCAAACGACCGAGTGAAGCAATCAGCGAACGAGACGGAGGCGGACGGAGGAGGACGCCGACGGCAGCACCTAGCGCCCGGCACGGAAAAGCATGTAAGCGCCTGTAAAGCGCCGGTAAAATAAATAATAAAGTAGGCAAACATCCTCGGATTGAGGATTGAGGCTGTCTCGCCACGGAGGATGGAGAACGCATTCCGGAGCGAGCTGTGTCCCGGGTGCGGCAGGAGCCTTGAGAGCCTGTGAGACCCCCGGGCACGGCACTAGCCGCAAGTAGTGCTTCAGGTTCGGAAAAGCTGCGAGGGCTTCCTGGGTGCAGCAGGAGCTGCGAGGAGTGACCAGCACTGCAGGTGCAGCCAAAGCTGCAAAGGTCCCTAGTGCACGGCAGGACTCACTACCGGTGCCAGGTACGTGGCTGTACCCGCGAGGTTTAACCTCTGGACCTGCAGCCTGCACCCTGCAACCCGTTCTTTTTAGTGCAGCAAAGCAGCAAAGCAAGGACTTCGTGAAGTACCGTAAGGAGCTCTACATAAGCTGGAGATAGTGCCATTTATGTCTCGTGAGTTTACTGACTGAGGGGTTGCTCCCAAACTCAATAGCAGAGGAGGCACACTGGGAAGCACACTGGGAAGCACTGCACCGCCACCCTGGTTTTCACTGCTTCTCTTTGTTATTTTTACAACTGTCCACTTGCCCATCTGCCCATTGAGGCTGGACCTTTATCAGAGAACCCGCTCCCTTTGGTTTGACCCAACACCCCTCCACCTAGGTCACAGCTAACGCCGCCATCTGATGGCTGCCCTTCCTGACGGCTGCTGCACAAGCTGATTACCCACACCCCCGCCCTGCTGCATCGCATTGTCCCGCTGTCACGCCTAGCAGCTGGTTTGCGGTGGAGGTCCGGCGGGCAATCTGCATAACAGACAGGCTTGGAGGTAAGCTAAGGCGAGTGGTTGCTGTGACTGTTTTGGTGCGGTGGAGACAGAGAAAAAGGTCATCTAGAACCTACAGGGAACAGGGCACAGGAAAAAGGGAAAAAGTGCCAAATTGAGTGCAATTGGTATAATTACTGAGTAATTGCTGAGTGGGGAACGAAGCCCTAAGACTTATCATACGCTTCAGCTTCAAACCCCTCTGCAGGAAAAGAAAAAGAAAAACTGCACACAGGCTGGGGAGGTGGTGAATTAGTATGTTTGGTCACGGGTACTAACTAAAAACCAAAGAACTATTGGCTGACCAACTTGGTGGACACGTCTTGAAAATTGGTTACTAACGATAGATAATAGTGGAGTGTGATTAAGAGGAAAATATAAGTCATAAAGTGATCATATAACGGAAGTATGCGTTCTGGAAAGGTAAGGACATCAGGACAACCAACAAAACGTACAAATCGAAATCACCAATCTATGGTGTTAAAAAAGGTTAAATCAAATGCAATTGGAATAAATCAGACACTAATCTCTCCAATAGCACGGATGTTCGAGAAATCCGGTAAAATACTGGCCAAATTTCAATTTATGAAGGATCCAACTGGATCAATAATGTCAATGGGTTTGGAAACGGAAAAAGATAAATTACAGACCCCCATCAAACCTATAAGTAACAAAACAATTAATACAATTAATAAACATATTGCTCAACTTGATCAAAACAGTGATGAATTCCAAATCACAGACCATGATATATTGGCTGGAGCACAACTCCAAGCGACAATTCAGCGAGAAAATTCTAATGAAATGTATACTGATGATTCAACATCTGAGACAATGCCTAAGGATATAAACTGCTCTATAAATAAGCTAGATTTAAAATCCCCTGGAATTCACCATCTATACCAGAGTATTAGGATGGAACAAAACCAAATAAGGATGCCTATAGAAGTCAATGTAGAAATCAAGAAAAGGTTGTTTTTAGCTCCTGAGGAAATCAACAATCAATCGAGCCAACATACTGCCAAACTTAAGAATGTCATCCACAAAGACATTGACAAGGAAAGTTTAAAACAACTCAAGCCTTATGAGGAAGATGAGTTAGCGAAACAAAAGACTAGCGATTCGGGTAAAAATTTCAAGAATAATCTTAAGGTGGAACACATAATCGATCAGGATAATTTACATCTTAATGGCGACATCCCACATAACAACCAACTGGGAAATAAACAAAAAGAATCCGGGCTAACCTGGGATCTTTTCTATGAAACCTCGACTCTCACTCTTGAGGCATTACAATACCAATCAAATAAAATGGATATACAAATTGATCTTCTAAAAATTATGGCAAACACTGTTGGGGATTGACAACAAACTGGCTCAACTCAATGATCTGATAACTAGAGCTCAGAGAGATAATGAAAAAATGACCACGGAATGTATTTACCTACCCATTATCAACAAATTAGCAGTATTGCCAGAAGTTTTGGCCTCTATATTTGAAGACACTAAAAGGGATATCCAAAAGAATAATGAGAAATGCAATATGGAAGCTACTACGACCATGGAAAAGAGTGAAAATGAGATTGTGAAGGTGACTGAAACTCCTGAAGGCCCAGATATAATAGCATTAACAAAGCAACAAACTAAAGTAAAAGTACAGGGTGAAATACGAAAAATACCAGTTCTGCAAGCACTGGAACAAATTGGAGATGAAACCAGTAGTAAGGAAAAAAAAGAGGAACAGATGTATAATGATAAGGATACAGACGGCTTCACTACGATGTCAAAACGTCAAAGAAAGAAACTACGCAAAGCATGGAAAAACGAAACATCCAAACAATGTGTCACTAGAAGACCGGAAGTTGAACAGATAATAAAAACAACTGATTTAACTCAAAATGGTAAAAATAAGTACTTACCCATTTTTGGACACAAAACATCAGGCGGAATCTGTTCGTCAAATGGGGCCACACTAAATCAAACTGAAAATTCAAAGAGTGAGGACAATTCAGTAGTAGAAGAGCGTGTGGGTACTGGGATCCTAGATAACCTACCCCTTGTGGCAATGGGGCAAGGAAGAAGAGCAGCTGAAGTCCGTGCGACCACTTGGCCCCTAGATAACCTACCCCTTACAGTAACTCAGCACGTAAAGCGAGGGAAAAAAGAAGAAAACGTTCCAACTTATTCTATCCTTAAAAAAAGGATTGATGGGAGTTCAATTAAATCAACCCAATTGATAATTCCTCATCAAATTCATAGTGCAAATGTAATAACAGAAAAATATTCTGAAACAACGGTGAGTGAGGAGGTGATAAGGTCTTCAAAACTGCCTGAATGGGAGCATCTGCTTATTGAAAACAGGGAAGGGGTAAAAAGAATTAGCTACAAACCTAAGCAATCTAAAACAATTGAGGCTGTTAACCATCAAGTACTTATATTCACACCGTAATTCGAATCTAGAGGTAGGCATGATATATTAAACCGTGGGAATTTACTTAGATTATTTAAATCAATGACACCATTAACCAATATTGTAAGTGAAGATATTGTCTCAGTTGAGTTTATGCTAGGGAAAGAAAGCACACAGGCTCCCACACTAATAACATTAATATCTTCAATAATAGCCGAACAGATTTTGAAGGAGCATACGACATTTAAGGCCTGGGGCATATCAGTAACTAAACAAATCCCAGAGGTTTACCCGACTCCGTTTACCAGGGAAAAAATAAAACCACATCACGAAAAATCAAACACACAGATAGCTCCAGTATTAAAAAATGCACTTGGTAGATCCCCGATGAAATTAGGAGGGACAACTCCGCAAACAAATATAAAAAGGAACTTAGAAATAAATGAAAAATGGATAAACATGGCATTACATAATAATAGCAAACAATGAGCCGATAGAACTGAGCAAGTACCCGTTAAAAACAATGACAGGGGACAAATAAAAATGTGTTCGTGGAACATTAATGGTTTGGGAAGTAAGATTCATAATGCACAAATAAATTCTATAGTGTGTCCATGCCAGATTATCCTACTACAAGAAACATGGGAAACCAAGCCATTTATGCTACATGGATACACAGGTTACTATCAATACGTGAATAAAACGCACAATTTCGGACGCCCAAGTGGCGGCCAGGCAATTTTCATTTCTAATTCCATACAGGCATACCATGAGCAAGTTGACTCAGGTAGTAAAAACATAATAATAGTTAAACTGACCTATAAAACATCAAACCAAGAATCCAAGTCTTTATATTTAGTTAACATATATATTCAGCCAACACAGACGAGTAGGAAAGCAACCTGCATAACCATGAACAATCTTTTAATAAACCAAATGGTGGATGATCCGATGGCAAACTACATGATTACGGGGGATTTTAATCTAAACTTAATGTCATCGCATATAAGAGATGACATAACACAATCACAAGACCACCAATGGTCAATTCCCCAGCAGGACCGGGGAAAAGACATTACTTTCACTACGAACAAAATGGGTACCCAATTTGTTAAAGATATGGAAGAGATGGGTCTTCGTATTCTTACCGGCCGATTTAAAACAGATGTGCCTCCAGCATATAGCTATTTTGGGTACAACGCAAAGTACAGGATCGATTATACCATGACTTCGCTAAACATGTTTCAGAGCATTATCTCGTATCAGTTACAGAAAACAACAGAGAGTGATCATTGTCAACAGATAATAACTCTGAATATTAAAAGCAATACAAATCAAGCATATCAAACCATCCAGGGGTGCATTGGAACAACAAACTATAAAAAATTGTTTTGGAATGTGGGAAACAGAGAAATAATGAATGAACATGTGGAGATTCTTTTGGAGAATTGTTTTAATGATATAACATCGGAAACAGTGATAGAACAATGGGTAAATGTTACAAAGAAGTTGGTTAAACCCCAATCGCAATCAGGAAGAAATTGGAATACTAAGCATCATAAAGAGGAAAATAAGGAAAAGGAAAACTTTATAAACCTCCCATATACAATAACAAAGCTAAAAAGAGCCTGGAATAAAAACATCAGGCAAACAAAGAAACAAGGTGCAAAAGAAGAAACGTTGGGCAAATTGAAATCACTAAATCAAAATTTGAAGAAACTTATATGGAGTGAGAAAAACCAAGCAAAACAAGCAATTTGGGCTAAAGTTTTCCATGCTAGTAAACAAAAGAATCCAAGAGCATTCTGGAAAATCATCAACGGACTTGCAAGACCAAATAAACAGGTGGTCTCATCTCCATTAACTGAGCAGGAATGGGTTGCGTTTCTGAGAAATCATCTAAACCATAATAATACCTGGACTAGGAAACCAGAAATGTACCTCAGTTGTACAATAATACGGATACAGAGAAAAGAAGTAATTACAGTGACATGGAAATAACTATACACATAATAAAGGAGGAAATAATAAAACTAATACAAAAACAGAAGGATGGAGCTCCTGGACCAAATGGCATACCATTTGCACTTTATAAAGAAAATCTGGAACTTTGGGTGTTGTATTTAGAAAAACTATATGGAGAAGTCATTCACAATGAAATCATACCGGAGACATGGCAAGGATCTCTAATCACGCCAATTTTTAAAAAGGGAAATTGGGCACTCGCAGAAAATTATAGGTTGATTACATTACAGGACACAGATGCCAAGTTATTTGCCAGGATTTTGCTTATGAACCTTAGTGAATGGGTTCGCGAAAATAAGATACTGCCTTTGAACCAAACGGGCTTCATACAAGGTTTAGGAACAACGACAAACATATTAGTTCTGTCTATGCTTATGGATAAGTCAATCAGAGCTAAACAACCACTCTACATATGGTTTGTAGATTTCAAATCTGCATTTGACTGTGTCCAAAGAAACCTATTATGGAAAAACTCCAGGAACAGAAAATACCAGTGGTCCTTCTTAGACTGATTCGTCTACTATACAGTAATTCGTGGGTTAGGGTGAGGATGGGGGATGGAGAAACGTTATCAACGGAAATCCCCGCAACTGAAGGACTAAAACAAGGATGTGTTTTAGCTCCTCTCCTTTTCAATTTGTTCCTGGCTGACCTGACTGGGATATTGGATGAACTGAACGTTCACCCACCGAAACTAGGTGGAAAGCACATCTCTAATTTGCTGTACGCAGACGATGTCATCCTTCTGAGCCACACTAAAGTTGGATTGCAACGTCTAATTACTCGGACACAAAAGTACACAAAGGAAAACGGGATGGTGATCAATGAAACAAAAACCAAGATTATGGTAGTCACCAAGAATAACAAAATAAGATATAAAAGCAAATGGTATATGGACAACACCCAACTGGAGCAAGTAGATGTATATAAATACTTGGGTGTGCTTTTCGATGACAAGGGAAATTACCAATTACAAAAAAAGGACATACAACGGAAGGCTAACGCATTGATTGCAGCATTTAGAATTGTACAAAAGTCACTTAGCAACCTTACATATGGCCCACTTCTGAACATTATAGGGGCAAGACTCCTACCAATTATTTCATACGGTAGTGAAGCTTTAGTGGGAAAGGATACAGAAGTAATAAATAATGCCCTTACAAGAACATATAGGGCGCTATTCCAACTCCCAGGGAATGCATCATCTGCACAAATTAGGTTGGAGTTTGGACTAACCAACCAACGCTACGCAAGAAAAGGTCACTTTATTAAAATTTGGAACCGAATAAAAAAATGACCAGGATAATGAGATATCACAGCTACTTTGGAATTAAATAAATAATAATGTAAACTCAACTGCTTGGACCTACCTAACGGAAACGATAGATGAGTTTGCAGTTACTTTTATCTGGGAAAATAAAATAATCAATGCTTCTTTTAAAAAAATAATTAATAGAACTGCAAGCCAATTATCTATTGTAAGCGACAAAGCAATCCTTATAAAGAGAAAACATGCCTGGTCAATTATAAATGCTTACAAAAAAAGGAAATACAACATTATTTGGAAACACCTTGGACTGAAAAAAATAAACAGGTATTTCTCAAAGCGAGATTTGGAATTCTGCCGGGACTATTTCATCTTCCCCCGTGGAGTAACGTGGAAAAACAAACATTATGTAGACTGTGCAATAAGGGTGAGGAGAATATTCTCCACCTATTATGTATTTGTCCTGAACTCCTAAATGAGAGAAGAGCATTACTTAAATCACCGCTCAATGTACGTGGAATAAGGACATGCAGACAGGCCCTGATACGGTGCCTTTATTCAGATGACATAAGTTTGAACGCTACTTTTGTAAGGTTCCTACTAAAAAAGGAAATGAAATTACGAGAATAATATTTTAAAATGTAATTTATTATGAAACAAACGAATTTTAATGATGTTAGCCTACTTTTAACTGTTTTAAACTTAATCTGGTTATCTCGTTGCTTATTGCATTTGTAATATTGTAAGATTTTAAATAATCAAACAATAAAGATTTACTTACTTACTTACAGGCGCTTTTGCACTGAGACAGCACTGATTGCACCAACATTTTATGTGAGTCACACTTAGCCTTTCTATTTGCACAGCATGCATCGATCGCCTACAGCAGACTACCAACTTGAAGCACCAGCCTGCCCATCCGCGACTCCCGGCTGCTGTTCACACCATGCCAACAACTGCCCGCGGAACTCTCCTTGCTCCCTGCGACACTCTCCAACACGAACTGGACTTTTGGCAAAAATTTGAGAAGGTAAAACTTCAGAAGGACTAAACTGGGACAGGATTTGACCTGCGCTCCATTGCGGTTGGCCTGAACGTTTGACTTTCACTCGGTCTAGCATGACCAGATAGTCGTGGTTGGTGCTTTGACCTTTTAGGTGCAATTTTCACTTTGCTCTTTAAAAATTAATAACTCCAGTTCTACTGGTTAGATGTTTATCAATTTGGTATTGTCTTATTCATTAAATTACGCTCTACCTTTTTGTGTGGTCTTTTCACTGTTTTACTGTTTGATATGTTGCCTGAATACATTCCACATTGCCTCTTATTTGACCCTGCCAGCTCAGTGCCAAGCTACCACAGAGTTGGGCACAGGTAATGTGGGGCTCACTTGTGCTTTATCTTGACAAGGATTACGGTTGCTGCTTGACCAGGTCTCACACCTCAGGAAACCAGTAACCCAGTTTCTTACAATTGGCATATCTACTTATGCACCGCAGTGAAGGTTGTGGCTTATGTGTAAAGGCTGTAACATTTACTGCAAACTTGGTTTAAAATAAAATATATTCCTAGGAAATATGACATACTGGAGTAAGAGACTAATTCGAAGTTTTATGATGTCACATTAGATGTCATTTCAAAGGCCACTCTCTAGAGCTTGCTATGATTACCAAAGCACACCCATTTATCGTGACCTAAGTCCGCTTCCTGAAACTAAGGAGTTAGGTCGGAAAGGGCATGGGGGTAGGCTGGACCCTTTTTAAGCAAGAAAACAGACAAAATGCCTACACCAACATTCTTTATATACAGTCTTACGCCTGACGGCCAAAAAATAGTGTCTTTAGTTTGACCAGGTATTTTTATTCATACCGTTCATTTATATTTTCTTTTTTAAGACTTTTTCTTAGATCATTATTGCAAAGATTAAGACAACTGTACATTCATATATTTACATAACTATACAATGCAATTTACAAATATAAATACAACAATACATATAGAGGCTAAATCAAACAGATTTATAACATCATGCATCCCAACGAAAAAAAAACTTTTGAGACAAGACAGAAAATTATGTATTCATGTATATTTTGATTCCAAAAAGTAAAGGACAAAGTCAAAGAAAAAGGAGTATAATCAATCAATGAAACAATCTTTGAACCAGCTATTGCTTAAAAGTTACTCCTTTAAATTTGCCGACGCGTTTCGATGCCAGGAAACCAGTTCCTGGTATCTCCTCAGGGCTTTTTCATTTATCAGGTTGCTGTTAGGAATGAGGGGTAGTAGAAAATCTTTTCTTTGTATTAGATTAATAGTATAGATCTTGATTTTGTCGGGATTAAGGCTGTTACAACATTGCAGTAAAAGAGTCTGCTTGTTCAAAGTATCCGAAACCGGAAGAAGTAGATAAGCGATACAGCTTTGCAGTGCAGAACACTGGGTCAATTACATAAGTGCGAAAGACCAATAATCCATCTTGGCTATAGATATCAAACCAAAGACAAAATGAAATAGGAGAAACAGGAGACGGTGTGCACTAGCTGAAGAGCACACTTTTAGAGATGGTCCAAATGCACGAACTACTATTAATCTAATACAAAGAAAAGATTTTCTACAGGCCCCCATTCCTAACAGCAACCTGATGAATGGCAAAACCCTGAGGAGATACCAGGAACTGGTTTCCTGGCATCGAAACGCGTCAGCAAATTTAAAGGAGTAACTGTTAAGCAATAGCTGACATATTAAAGATCTTCAATTCTGCAAAGCGCTACCTGTTTAAACTCTATATTGACATATAATCCACTCTCCTGGTTCCCTTTTTCCTCAAACCTTTCTTCCTGTCCTCCGCTTACTGTCACAACCTGCTTCTTCTTCCCCTATGTTCTTTCCCTCCCCCCTCTCCAGCTGCCTTTGCATCAATCCTCTCAATCAACACCCCTCCCATCATCCAGATGTTCCTATTCTTTCTATAATTTGGGCATTGATACATGCAATCTCATTGGTTTGTATCTCATGATAGAAAAATAGTGGTCATCACAATGTTGGAGATTCAGATTCCTGATATTGTTTCCAAGGTAAAGAGTACCAATGCCTGGCTTAGGTAGAGAAAAACGATTTTAAAATGTGAAATAAATAAATATAAAAAATAAACGTTTGATGCCTAACAAAGCACAGAAACCAACTACAGCAGCTCTTTGTTCCATTACAATCTGTTGACAGGGAAAAGCCAGAAAGGGTGTTCAACGGGAATGAGAGGAGTACCATATGTCTTTAGGTTGTAATCTGTAAGGGTAGTAGTAATCCAAGTAATAACCAATAGTTTATCCTAAAGCATGACTCCATGATTAGTGCCAAGAGTGAGGAAGATCCAAATTCCTTAAACAGGGTCAAGCACAACATCAGTGGTTACTAAATTGACATTGTCTTGTTGAATAGAGTATCGACTGCATCTTTTTTTTTTTTTACTTCTTCATTGATCAGAACCCTTTTCTAATGAAGATTTTCTTGCCAGTTATCACTATATAGAAAGGATTCCAGGACACTTCTGAGGTAGCCAAAGAAGTGAGGAAAAAAGTGCAGGTAACTTTTCACAGACAGAGAGAGAGCAATGTAAATCAGTTCATAATCTCGTACAAGACTGGAAGATCAATAAGTTAAGAACAAAGAAAAACTGAAAACAAGACTTTCAAACCAGTATGGCCAAATAAAAGACATGATGGAAGTCATATGTGGGAGCTCTGGGCCTGGCTCTCTGTGTGCTAGGGAAAAGTGAAATCAATTTAATTTCCCTATACCATCCAGTAATATCTGTATGCTTGTGGTATATAAATAAATAATACCGGATCTAGGTTTGTCTGGACATAGCAATAACAGATAGCTCAATAAATAAGAGTCAAGATTCGAGGTAGTAGGAGTTTGCAGGTTTAATACAGCATAAGGACAGGAACAGGACAACCTGCACGGGAACAGGATGGCAGCGCTGCCTGGGACAGGATCAGGATCGGCGTAAGGGAATGGGTAACATTTAATAACAGTGCACCAATATATATATTAAAACAGTTGCATTACAATGAATTACAATAGGTGGAGCAGTGGGTGTGGTCAATAGCAGTCGCGAAAGATAAGGGTGAAAATGGGTGTAACAGGGGCGTATACATAGACATGTGATGCAAACGTAACAGAATATGTCATAAATGGGGCGGAAACATGGAGGGGGCTACCTAAGGAGCCGGGACCTCTAACCTAATGGTGCGCGCAAACTGACAATGACGTGTTACTAGGAGAAGCTGGGGGCTATGAACTCTGTGCTAGGAGCAGAGACTGAAGTCTGGAGAGTCAGGGCGACATGTACCTAAACAGTATCTAGTATCTGATGTTTAGAGAACATGTTGATAGAATCCAAAAGTTATCGGGGTAAAGGCTAACAGACTCTAAGAATGGTGCATGCATTACTCTACATGTAGTGCGTGATGAAGAATATTAAATGACCATTAAATGCAGTATTTCTCTTACATGGAGACGTAAAGGCTAGACAATGACGGAAACTATTGATGCGATTCAGTAGCTTAGGAATGCAGAGAAGGAGGGCTGGACTGATAACTGGAATCATAACATACTCTTGGCAGACTCGTAGGCAGAGCCAGGCTGAGCCGGGCACTGTGAGGCAGGAAGTAAGTGAAGGGTCGAGGATACAAGTGGGGGCTGTATCGCTCCTCAGCGAGGACTCAGAAGACAGGAGCTGAATCTGGTGTCCGGGCCCTTTTGAGGCCTAGAAACGGGGACTTTACAATGAAATAACGTGCACACTGAGAAACGTGGCAACGTAACTTTACATAGGCCTGATACTTGTAGCTTTCACGAGAACTGGAAACTGGCATACTAGTGATGGACACAACTGTAATTGCGTCTTTAATCAAACATGGGGATACATATGCATATTTAATCATGCACACATAACATAAGATGAAGGATTCGTAGGGACACAGAACATGGCAAAATGTACTTTTCCACATTCCCTCCTTGTCACTACGTTGCCTTCAGGAAACATCAATATTCATGATACCATCTATCATTTCATACAGTATCATTTGCTCGTCTCGAATTTTCTTGGAACGGGATTTAGGACGGGCCTTGGGACTAGGAACACATGATGTAGCACAAATGCCGCAAATCGCAGGGCCACATTGTAAACAGAGGCAGCAACTGAATATGATCGCTACTGCAATACCCAGAAATGACAATACTTTCCATCCCCAGGCGGAAATTATATTCCAGAACCAACCGGACCATGTCCAGGTGCCTGGATCTTGGTGTAACATATGGGCAATTTTATGGAGTCTGGTAATAGCTGAATAAACAGACGGTGCGTTATTAGGAATGAAAATGCAGCAACTAGATCCGATGACTCTACATGCCCCGCCCCTATCGGCCAGTATGACGTCAAGGACGAGACGATTCTGGAGCACGACAATTCTCATAAAGGATTGTTCTTCGGTTAAGTTACCTAGAGCAGAAGTAGTCTCAATCACTACTGCTTCAAGTGTTCTGGTTAATCTACGTATCAGTTTACTATTTACAACAGTACCTAAGTAGGGGAAGACACCTTTATTGATATCTATGTATTGTTCTAGAGCAGTTTCAGTATAATCGACAATCGGGAGATTTCTCTTGTGTCTAGTATGTACTAGGTGGGAATTCCTATGATAGTCAGGTGGGGCTAGGAAAACTGGTGGCAGTAGGAAGGCAATGTAACATGTACCATCCCAATCAAGGGGCAGACGAACATATGCGGTCTGACCACAAACAAAATAAGAATGACGTGAAGCTTTGAAAATAGATTTCCTACTGTCACTATACTTGACAATAGTAGTACAATCACTATGGCCTACATGTACGGAACCATTATTTCGGACACATAATTCACCTTTGACTGGTAGTACTGAAATAGCAGGTAAGTCTGGAGTAGAATCAGACTGAACATTCAGGACCATGAAATTCGAAGAATAATTACCTAGATTATAAACTTCATTCTCTAGATCTAACCCTGTTCTGTGGGGAAGACCTTGCTTGTCTGGGAAACATGTACTGTTAAGTAAAGACATATTTGTTGAGGATGACGTTAACGTGGACCATGCTCCACACGAACCATTATGTGAAAATGGATAAGGAAAGAGTGGCAGAACTCCCTTCGGTGTCTGGAAAGGGGGGAGTCGACCACACACCCAACAATTTGTGGCATTGCTGGTCTGGTGTGAATAATGTAACATGCGGACAAAAGAATTATTACGCATAGCAAGACGATAAGAGAGTTCATGAGGAGGCAGATCACTAAACGTGTGCTCTACTGTAACATTAGCAGACTTATTTACATGAGAAACTGAAAAATACAAATAAAATGCATAACTGGTGCAGGAAATCATAATGCTGAAATATAGCAGAAAACATAAAATAATAGTGCAACTTCTAGAGTTCTCACTAACTCTCTCTCTGTGGGGGTCTATTATATACATGTCAGAAACCGGTCTAACCGTTTCACCTAGGGGAGGACTTAGACAATCAAACTGGCTGACTTATTTTACTAGACCTTAGTTTAAGCTTATACTCCTGTTGCGGAGTTTTCTCTAACAGGGAAGGGTTCGTAGTAATGTCTTTTGCGGGACAGTCCTTAAGAATAGTACTTTGGCAGTCTTTAAGATCCTCGGAAATGTTCTTTGAAACAGGTTTCAATCCAAAAAATCTTTTCACATGAGACAGATGCACCCAGCCCTTCCTGCCTTCCAGCTTGACGGCAGTACGGGTGGCCAGGAGGACCTGTCGGGGTTCCTTCCAGCGAGGCTCCAGCGGACTTGAACGATCAAAATTTCGGACAAGAACCATGGATCCGGGAACGATTTCATGCGGTGCCACCTCGGTATTGTCTGGAAATGCGGCAGCAACCTGTGAACGACAAGAGTTGAGGGCAGACATCAAGGAAGCTAGGTAATCTGTCAGCATATTACTTGAAACATCGGTAATACTTCGGGGTCTAGGTGTACCCCACATGTTAGGGGGGCGGCCGAATACGACCTCATAAGGGGACAGACCTGATCTGGAATGTGCAACCATGCGCATATAAAATAAGGCAACTGGCAGAGCTACTAGCCAGTCTACACCTTTCTCTTTACATACTTTTGCAATTCGGATTTTCAGGGTCTGATTATGTCTCTCTACGAGACCGGCTGCTTCTGGATGGCGTACACAATGGAACTTCCACTGGTACCCTAACAACAGGGAAATATGTTTCATAAGCTCGGATGAGAATGGCTGGCCGTTGTCTGAATACACGACCCTAGGGAGTCCATAACGGGGGAAGAATTCACGAACCAACTGCTTGGCAGTGGTCGCGGCTGTGTAATCTGGGACTGGATATGCTTCTGTCCACCTGGACAAAGCGCATACAACTACAAGGACATACTTGAAACCTCGACATCGCTCCATCTGAATATAATCCATCTGGAGGACTTCAAAAGGGTGGTCAGGAGGCTGGAATCCACCTTGTTCCACCGGGACACTTTTACCTGGATTGAACTGGCAACATATCATACAGGTACGGACTTTCTGCTTGGCTGCAGCTCGTAAATGCTTGTTGAACCAAATGTTCTGGATACTATCTAACATAGCTTTTTCTCCTAAATGTGCTGGACTATGTGCGGTATTGATAATGACTTGAACCATAGAATCGGGGAGAAACCATGTGGCTTTTCCCTTCGTTACCCATCCCTGATCTGTCTGGACCCCTCCTTGTTCGGACCATTTCTTGATTTCCTCGGGAGTAGCATGTAACTGGATATCTATGACATCTTGAGTAGGGTCCTTAACTGTCATGCATGTAGTCAGATCTGGAGTGTATGTCGGTGTCTTATTAACTGGAATGTCTGGTGTCTGTGCTGTAAGCTTGGCTGTGCGATCTGCTAGATCATTACCTTGAGAAATAATGTCAGTAACTTTCGTATGTGCTTTGCATTTCATGATAGCAATGGATGTCGGTAAGTGTATGGCATCTAACAGAGCTTGAATAAGGAGACCATGCTGAATCTTGGTTCCATGAGAAGTCATGAAACCTCTCTCCTGCCAGAGCACTCCGAAGTCGTGTACGACTCCGAATGCATAACGTGAATCTGTGTAAACATTAACTTTCAGGTTCTTGGCGTGTATGCAGGCTTGAGTCAGAGCAACTAGCTCTGCTGCTTGAGCAGACAGGGTGTCAATACGGTGTGTTTCAATAACTTCAGTGTCAGTAGTCACTGCATACGCGGCTACTAGTTCTCCTGTACTTGTTCTCATACATGAACCATCCACATAAAGTGTCAGGTCGGGATCTGGTAATGGAATATCTGTCAGATCTTGTCTTGGCTTAGTCATAATGTTAACTACTTCCACACAGTCGTGTGTGGCAGGATTTGAATTTACTGACGGTAACAGTGTGGCAGGATTTAGAACGTTGCAGCGTCTGATTTCTATGTGTGGCTGGAACAGTGTCAATTCATAACCTGTTAAACGTGCAATTGTCAAGTGCTGAGTCTGTGTTCGGTTTAAAAGAACTTCCACGGAGTGTGGAACTTGTACTGTCAAGGAATGTCCTAATACTATGGAATCACTTTGTCTGATAGCTAGTGCTGTGGCTGCAACTGACTTGAGGCACGCAGGCAGAGCCTGGGCTACAGGATCTAATGTGCTCGAAAAATAAGCACAGGGCTTGTATTGTCCTGCTTGATCTTGTGTGAGAACAGATAATGCTGTACCTTCCCGTTCAGTGACAAAAAGTGTAAAAGGCTTACTGTAGTTCGGTGTAGCTAGAACTGGAGCCTGGCATAGAGCTTTCTTTAATTCATTAAAACTAAGTGTATGTTCAGATGTCCAAGGGAGGACAGTCGATACGGCTGCCTCCTGTGTCGTTAACTGTATCAGTGGTTTAGCTAGAAATGCATACTGAGGAATCCATTGTCTGCAATAAGAAGTAAGGCCGATAAAAGCACGTACCTCCTTCTGTGTCTTGGGCTGAGGAAGACTCGCTATTAACTGGATACGGTCTGGTGTCAACTGCCTACCCCTCTTGGACAGTAAGTGGCCTAAGTAGATCACTTGCTGGACACAGAATTGAAGCTTAGAAGGGGACACCTTGTGCCCCATCTCGGCAAGGAAATACAAGACTGTAAGGGATGCTCGCTCGCAAGCACGTTCAGAACGGGCTGTGATCAGTAGATCATCGACATACTGGAGCAGGGCAGTGTCAGTTGGCATGTGAATATTGTCTAGTTGTCTCTTAAGTGCTTGACTGTAAATACTAGGATTTTCTGTGAAACCTTGAGGAGCGCGTGTGAACATATAGCTCCTTCCATTTAAACAAAATCCGAAAAGGAACTGGCTGTCTGGATGAATGGGGACACTAAAAAACGCGTTCTTGAGGTCTATGACTGAAAAAAATGAGGCTTCGGAATCAATGGCTGTCAATAGGGAAGAGATATCTGGGACAACTGGGTACTGGGGAATAATACATTTGTTAAGCTCTCGGAGATCAATCACTAATCGATATACTGGGGGTGCATTTGGATCAGTACGTTTCATGACTGGAATGATCGGAGAATTACATACATTGGAGTCAGTTTCTACAACTACTCCTTGGGCGATGAGCTCGTCAATAATTTTGGATAAGGCTGCTACAGCCTCAGGTGGCAATCTGTACTGTCTGATTCGTGGCAGGACTACACCTGGCTTGAGAGTCACACGATGGGGTGTGATTTGCATATAACCAACATCAGTTGGACCTTGCGCCCATAGATGCTGCGGAACATTGGACAATCTCGGATCAAAATCTCGTAATACATAGTGACCCTTGAAGTCACGTAGGAACAGTCGTATTCCCTCTGGGGAACAGCAAATAACTGCACCTAATTCTTTCAGTGTCTTAATGCCTAACAGATTTTCTGGACATGACTTCGTAAGTAACAGATCAGTAGTGCGGGACAATGGACCTACTTCCAGAGTAACTGGCTGAGATATCTCATTTACAATAGGCTTTCCTGAAAATCCAAGGGAAACATTTCTTGAGCCTGAGAGCGGAGCCCCTGGAACTTCGGCGTGACTAATGGTGGTCCTACTTGCCCCTGTATCAATCAGAAACTTTCTGTCTTTCCCTAATACTTGACTATGAACATAGGGACCCTCTTGATCTACAGGTATCTCGATGAGAGGCAAGCCTACCTCCCTCTCTAGGCTGTTTCATGAATATGGCTGATACTCTGGATACTCGGATTGTGCATACTGGTACATCTGCTGTGTAACATGCTGTGTTGCAGCAATAGGCTGCGGTACTGGAACTGTCTGTTGTGCATTCTGTGGCTGAGAAGTCTGTGAAACTTGTTCTTGTCTAGGCGGACGTGGTCTTTCTTTAGTCTTACCGGTAGCTATGTTGTGTTTCAGAACTGCACACTCGTTTATGAAATGACCTGGCTGTTTACAATAATTGCAGTTCCCTTTAACGGGAACTGCAGGATGACTGGCTTGATTCGTACCCCTCTTCTGACTGTCTTGAGGAACAGATTGCGCAACTAGTACCTTCATTTTCGTGTCTTTCATACGTTTCCTTTCGTGATCTTGTTCTTCTCTGATTCTATTCTGGTGGTATTGAAGCATCTGTAACATCTGGGACGGGGTATTAGCTTGCCAGGTACTTTCGACTTTCACAACTCGATTCTTAACTTGTGGACTTGAATTCTCGACTAATTTAGTAACAAAAAGATGAGGGTATGACTCGCTACTTGTCTTGAGGCCACTGTTTATACTAAAACATTTCTCGAATCTAGAATAAAAATCACTAGTGTCTTCGTCTTGTTTCTGTTTACAGGCTGAGATTGCATCCCAGTCTTCCTTTTTAGTTACTAATAATCTTGGCAAAACTTGTATTAACAGTTCTGGTAATTCTTTACATTTCTCTCCTAGACCGGTACCTGGTACTCGTATCTTATCTTCAGCTTCGAGAACTGCCCAATCGATCTTTTTCTCTCCCACCTCCCAATCTTTTTCCTTGAGTTTTTCATATACCCCTGCGGGCAACAGGACTTTTAACATTTTAATTATATCTGGATACGTGTATTCTCCCATACGGAGCATGTCCTTTAATTCTCGGTGGAACCCTGCTGGATCTTTATCATGACAGGGAATTAACTTTTTCATCTCTAAGAGTTCCATCTTTGTAATCGGAGTGTAAACAAACACTCATTGCATTTCCCCATCTATTGTCCTAACTGGGTGTACTTCTCGTAACGGATTCTGTCTGTCTATGTAAAACGGTTTACTTTCTGGAGGTGAGACATGAACAAAATGCGGGTTCAAAAACATACTATATTTGTGGCGCTGTTCTAGAATGACACTAATTAAATCGGTACCTAAACCTTTCCATCTATACTGGAGTAACTCGTTCAGGACATCATGTAACGGACCTGGATCAGAATGTTGACCCTCATACAGAGTAATGAGGTGCTGGATCATATACATACCCACCAGTCGCTGCTCGGCTGGGGGCAATTTCAGGAACATTTGTGCCACTATTTCGTCTGGAAAAGTGGTAGAATCAGTAATCCATCGGACTGCTGATCGGACTAGTTCTTGTTCATGCATAGTACTTAACTCGCTGTAACCGATTCGTGATTTCAGAATGTGATCGGTAACTTGAAATACTTGTTCTAGAGAACCTTGTTCTGGTGCTGGATGAGGAACAGTTTTCTTGTAGTCTAGACGTGAATGTCGGTCTGGAAATCTAGATTTTCCTACATACGCTATTCTGGCGGGATTCTCGTCCTCTACCTCTTCAGTAGAAGAGTCATTTTCTTTCTCGCTTACTTGTGCTGCTTTACGTTGTTCGTGTAACTTTAGTATTTCCTTACGAATTTTCTTGTACATACTCTCTATACTACTGATAGTCTTGTGTTTACCCTCGGCTATATTATCACTCCACCTTGTCAGGATTTTCATTTCGGCCGGATCTTTAGTTGGGTAATCTTGTTCTCTTATTAGACAATTAATCAGAAACTTTAATATCATGAGCTGGATCTCAGCTTTCCTTTGAGACATGGCTTCGCCAATACTTTCTGGATCATCCCCTGTACGGATGAAACGATATATTCTGTCTAGATCTCCTTTCATATCTGGTAGGGTGTCTAAATACCCGGTCACCCGTCTTACACGGATGGAATATATTACTGTACTATCATCACCTGCAACTGGATCATAGCGGCATTCAGTGAGAGCTCGTCGGATTTCTGCAACGGACTTAAATTTGGGCGTACGCTGTAACGCACATTCATGTAACTCGGCCAACGTTCTACGTTGGTGCGGTGGCGGGGTACCAGGAGGACCTCCTCCTGCGGCCCCTAAACTGGAATCGTCGACTGATACTCTTCGTGCTGGCAGAGTGGGAAATTGTAATGTAGGCTGGACCGGGGGTACCGTAGCAGGTACTCCGGTGACTGGAGGAGCAGGATTTACATTATTTACAGGAGCTGGCGGAACAGGATTTGCATATTCCGGGACTGTGTCGTCCAAATAGGACGAGATCAAAATATCAGCTGCGGTCGGTTTGTGACGTAGCTTAGTCGGAACTAGTGGTGGCGGAAAATTACTGGATGCCTCCGGGGTCGCTTTTGGCAAGCCCTCGGCAAGAAGTGGATACATACCCTTAATAAGGGCATGCCTCTGTCTGTCTGACTGTTCTGTTTTAACTCGTTCACCTATCTCGATTAATTCCTTTTCTTGGGCTCGTTCTAAGGATTCTCTACTTAGTTCTGACTTTCTGATTTCTTTTTCGGTTCTTTTATGAGATTCTTTGCGCCATAACTCGATGGCATCTTTCTGTGACTGTCTGGCTTTCTTTTTCCATAATGCTTCTTCTACTCGTATGATGCACTCGGCATCCCATGTACCCGATACGGGCCATCTATACTTTTCTTCTAACTGTTTGGTATACTCTACCCATAAATCTAGATATAATATGGCACTTATGCCATGCTTCTGATACATAAAATGACCTGGACTGTCCCTAGGCGGGACAGGAACTGCTTCTTCTAACAGACCTTTTCTAGTTCTTAACTGACGTAGTCTGGAAAATAACGGCATGACTGAACTGTAATCTGGACACAATACAATACACAATGAACACGATAATTACTTCACATTCATACCACGACATTAAAATACATGAAGAATATTTAAAATAACAGTTCGAACAGAATACTACCTGGAATACTGAAAACAGAATACATGAATTTTCTCGAGAACAGAACTGACTAGAACAGAAACTAGATGCACTGCTGAAACAGTACGAAACTTACCGGTCTCATAAAGAGACACGTCAGGACCCGCATCCACCGAAGTGGACACTTCGTTTGTGGGTCTGTGTACCACCAACCCATGGACCAGAGTCAATTAGATTGACCCTGTCTAGATACTACCCCAGCAATGGTACTCACCGGGCAGCAAGAACGGAAGGCCTCGGACTGGACTGGACTGCTTCGACGCCGGACGGACGAACTTCGGACTTCTGTTACGGGTGGGCCTCCGGATACCTCGGACCTTGGACTCTCGGCTTGGGCTCTGGTCGGGACTCACCGCGTTCCTCCACCGCCTCGTCTGGATGCTGGACCGCCACCTCCGTCTCCTCCGTGGGCCTGAGGGATACTTGAAGCAGAAATATCTGCACGTGCACGGTATGGTTCCGTCACGGCTGCAGAGGGTCAGGGGGCCGGCGTGGCTTCACCGGCGCGTGGGGAAAGGGCAAGTCCCTATTCGGGCGCCATTATGTGGTATATAAATAAATAATACCGGATCTAGGTTTGTCTGGACATAGCAATAACAGATAGCTCAATAAATAAGAGTCAAGATTCGAGGTAGTAGGAGTTTGCAGGTTTAATACAGCATAAGGACAGGAACAGGACAACCTGCACGGGAACAGGATGGCAGCGCTGCCTGGGACAGGATCAGGATCGGCGTAAGGGAATGGGTAACATTTAATAACAGTGCACCAATATATATATTAAAACAGTTGCATTACAATGAATTACAATAGGCGGAGCAGTGGGTGTGGTCAATAGCAGTCGCGAAAGATAAGGGTGAAAATGGGTGTAACAGGGGCGTATACATAGACATGTGATGCAAACGTAACAGAATATGTCATAAATGGGGCGGAAACATGGAGGGGGCTACCTAAGGAGCCGGGACCTCTAACCTAATGGTGCGCGCAAACTGACAATGACGTGTTACTAGGAGAAGCTGGGGGCTATGAACTCTGTGCTAGGAGCAGAGACTGAAGTCTGGAGAGTCAGGGCGACATGTACCTAAACAGTATCTAGTATCTGATGTTTAGAGAACATGTTGATAGAATCCAAAAGTTATCGGGGTAAAGGCTAACAGACTCTAAGAATGGTGCATGCATTACTCTACATGTAGTGCGTGATGAAGAATATTAAATGACCATTAAATGCAGTATTTCTCTTACATGGAGACGTAAAGGCTAGACAATGACGGAAACTATTGATGCGATTCAGTAGCTTAGGAATGCAGAGAAGGAGGGCTGGACTGATAACTGGAATCATAACATACTCTTGGCAGACTCGTAGGCAGAGCCAGGCTGAGCCGGGCACTGTGAGGCAGGAAGTAAGTGAAGGGTCGAGGATACAAGTGGGGGCTGTATCGCTCCTCAGCGAGGACTCAGAAGACAGGAGCTGAATCTGGTGTCCGGGCCCTTTTGAGGCCTAGAAACGGGGACTTTACAATGAAATAACGTGCACACTGAGAAACGTGGCAACGTAACTTTACATAGGCCTGATACTCGTAGCTTTCACGAGAACTGGAAACTGGCATACTAGTGATGGACACAACTGTAATTGCGTCTTTAATCAAACATGGGGATACATATGCATATGTAATCATGCACACATAACATAAGATGAAGGACTCGTAGGGACACAGAACATGGCAAAATTTACTTTTCCACATGCTCAAGATTTGATGGTTTGATTAGCCACATTGGGAATGCGGGAACAGTATCCAGAATGGGATCGCTCAATGTATGCCCTCCAGGACTTGATCGATGTTTAGAGCTATACCCTTTGGCTCAATTATGAGTGATATGAATTCCTAAGTATTTTAAAACTTTATGTTGCCAGAGAAATTCTAGAATTGATTAAGAGTCCACATCAAGTTGAACCATTGCTTCCACGGGAAAGAGTCCTGACTTAGCTCAGAGGCGTGACATCTTGCAATACTCATCAATATTTTAACCATAATTTTGACAGTTTTCTTGGGATCCCTAAGATAAACAAGATTGTCAATAGCATGCAAAAGTACTGATTGTATCAAATTGCCTATCCGGTTGCTCACGTTTATCATTTCAGGTCTCATTATATTTCACAGTGGTTTCATCCCAGGGTGAAAAGAAATGGTGAAAAGAAGTTCCCACTGACAACCTTGTCTTGTGCCTAGGGTCAGCTCCTTCTGAGCAGTCCTGACCCTCATGATAGGAGAGGTATATAAAATGTGAATCCCTTTTAAAATGTATGATCCAAATCCGAATAATTCCAGAACTTGAAACAAAAAATCGCAACTTACAATCTCAAAGGTCTTTTCGATGTCTAACAAGAGCACTGTATAGTTACTTCATCCTTCTCTTAGTGGGATCCGACATGTGCCAATCTGCATGAGTAAAATATTGGGTTATTGCAAAGGATAAGTCCAAATTGGTCATAATCTACTAATACTGGAACCCCTTTCCGCAATCATTTTGTGAATGTTGTATTCAGGATCTTTATGTTGGTTCTAACTATGAGCAAGGGCATGTATGATATAACATCAGTATATGATCTTTGCGAGGCTGAAGAACTACTGAAATCTGTTCGTATAGTCTGGTAACAATCCATTCCCCAAGGCTTCCCAAAAAAACTCTACAAGTTTATCTTCTTGGGTGGTAGGAACTATGTTGTGTGATTCTGCTAATAACCAATTGGTGCCTTGAGTTTTCCCACTCCCTAGTAAGAGGTACTTCTAATTCCTCCCTGAGATCCAATGATATCTTTGGTAGTCTAGCTCTGCTCGAATAATCATTCATAGGCCTATATCTGGGATCACTGCAAGTAAAGGAGTCGGAGGTTATTGCAGAACAGTGCATTGGTAGACTCTAGAATACTCTTGATCGATGCGTTTTCATCAAATATCAATGGTGTGCTTTCCCTTGTGGTTTCTATTGTCATTAATCAGGTCAACATTTCCTCTGATTATTCACCCTCTTTTTTTAGTCACTTGTGACGTGAAGTGTAGAAATATTTATCTAGTCTGGAAAACATATCTCCAAATTAAAAATTCATGATTTTGTATTCCTATTAAAAATTATCTGTCAAGCATGACTCCAGATGTCCCACTGATAGTGGCTCTCCTTACCACAACTTTCATTGCCCATAATGCAGTCACCCTTGCAGAGGCAGTACACCAGCTATTGTCAAAATGGGTAGTTACTAGGTCTGGGCGGAATTATTAAGTCTGCCAGCAGAATCAGAGGAATTTAGTAGTTTCTCTTGTAATGCAGAATTTCTTATAAATTCCGCCGCTCTGCCAGGAGAATTAATTTGCGGGAAATTAGTTTCTAAAGAGCAGTGGAAGAGGGAGCAGGGCTTCTATGGTTAAAAATCACTGCAGATTAAAGCTTAATCTGCAGTGGCAGTTAAACCATAGAGGGACTGCTCTGTCCTCTGACCCTGATTAGAAATAACCGTAGAGCATTCATCTTGGTGCCCTAGAATATGCTGCAGTAATTACTTCTGGGTATGGAAGGGCACCAAGGGGTATGCAGTGCAGTTCATACCCCTCGGCGCCCTTAAATACTCTGCACTGATTATTACAGAATATATAAGGGCGCCAAGGGGTATGCAATGAAGGGTTATAGGCAGTGGTTTTGTAAAGTTCAGAAACCATGGCATACCACTTGGTGGCGGCACCCTTACATACTCTGCAGTAAAGGGTGTTGAGTGGTGTTTGGCTGCGCTATTGTCTTAGTGTAAAATGCATCCTTGCTTTCATTTTTGGACGCAAGAGTGCATTTTGTACTTAGAAAATAGTATGAAATGCCCACTCCACCCCTATACGGAGTTCCTGCGGGATTTCAAAGAATTGTAATGTAATTCTGCAGAATCAAATTCCACTAATTCTGCCCACCTCTAGTAGTTACTCTGTCTTTAATAGTGGTTTTAAAAACCTAGGCCTAGATGTTTCAAGATTCCATTTTGTGAATCTTAAATAGCGATTTTTAGCTAATCGCTATTTAGAATTCGCAAAATTGTATGTATGTAAAAAATCGCTTTTTTTTAGCGATTCCTTATTATTCTTTATTTGCGAATTCGCATTTTGCGAATTCGCAAATAAGGAATAATTTCCCATGCATTCCCATGGGCCAAGATAATCGCAATTTGAGAATTATTTCAAGGGTGCAGGGGTGTCTCATGGACACCCTGCTGCACCCCTGAAACTTACATGTGTGTGCATATGGCGCAATGTATGTGTGTCACATGCCACCCTCAAAACTGCCAAATTTTGTGTTTTGAAAGGATTTCGCAAATTAACACGAACCTCAAATTGGTGTTAATTTGCGATTCCTTAACCTGAATTCGCAATTTAAAAAAGCTTCATACATGGCATTTAAGGAATCGCAAAATTGCGATTCCTTAAATGCTTAAGCAAAATAAGGAATCGCAAATTTTTGCGATTCCTTATTTTGCTAATTTCACATACATCCCAAAAGATGCAAAATGTCCGTTTGCGATTCCTTAACGAATCGCAAAAGGCTTGATACATCTAGGCCCTAATGACTTATGAAGAGTTTGAAGGATGGGATACTCTGTCAATATGTGCTGATATCCCATTAGCTGCAGCATGTGATGCATTTCTAACACGGCAGATGGGATATCTGCCACGCTTCTGAGGATAGTAAAAGGGGGTTTGGAGAACTGGTGAAGCCCATGGATTTCACATTCATGCCACCAATGTGTAGGACCCCCCACCCCCCATCTAAGATGTTATAGGATTCTAAAAAACGAGCAGAGTTGCCTTATCCAGTAGCATTCCATAATTTGAGCTGCGACTGGTAGAAGAGTGATAGGGCGAGAAATTAAAGTATTGCTATGATCCAACCTGGGCTTTCTCAAGAGAGAGAACAATGCCCAATTTAAAAGCTGCAAGAATGGTGCCATGAGAGGGAGACCAATTAATATTGTTCGGTAAGTGTTGTGCAATAGATTTCAGCAGTGGACTAAAGCAAATCATGATTGGGTAAAAGTACAGCATTCCATAAATTGGAATGGAGAGGACATATCTAGCAGCTTGTAGTCTAACCAAAGTGAAGGAGAAACTTTGTCATGGAAAGGGGGCGCAAAGAAGCAAGAGAGAAGTCTCAAATAGTGTTGTTTCTGATATTCCTAAATTTGGAAATGAACAAAATACACATAATCATCACATATTGTTTGTAGAAAATGTTATCAGACGAAGTTGTTGGAGCTCAGCAACTCTGAATGCTTTTGAACTGTTTGTTTGTTTGGTGTGTTTTTATTCGACAGAGTTCTAGAAGATTAGAATTTGCATAACGTTTTATATTGCGTTTTTATAATTCAGTAAGGAAGATTTGTAATCCATTTTCGATTTAGGATCATAATTGCTTCTTTATCATTGCACTCGGCATTTTGAAGGATTGAGGTAGGTCTTAAACATTTGAGTCATTCTTGATGTCCATATGGAGATTTAACTCCTTAGTATTACAGGGACGGGAAGACTGGTACTAAAAAGGTGTCACAACCTCAGTAAAATCTTAGACAAATTCAGAAACATTTCCTGGAATGGGTGATACACTCACATAAGAAAAGGAATCACTGAGCCTGTGGGGCAAACGTTATTACCAAAATGTAGAAGTCTTTCACAGAATTAGGGTGAAGTATTGAGACTGGAAGGTTATTGTTTTGTGAATACCACATCTTCGTGCGTTTGTCACCCAAGCGATGGGTACAAAAGATGGAATAAGAAGTAGGTATAGGTTCAGTTAGGACCACATCAGGCAAATCTTTCAAATAAGTTTCTTTTCAAAAGAAAATATTGATGAATTTGTCTAAAATAAGACCTTATATATCCAGAACATGTTTGGGCATGGAATATACTTTTAGAGAGGCCGCTCACTCCATGTCATTACAGACATTGGGGCATATGTACAAGGACTTAACGCCGCCGTTGCGTAACATTTTTGACATTACAGCTTTTTTTGTTGTTGCCGTATTTACAAGTTGCTGCGACCTGCTACCTGCAGTTAGTGCCACTAACCACACTTTACAATATTTACAATTAAATTCCTGTACGGCGATAACCCCCCAAAACTGCTCCTAAGTCAGGTAAGAAGCAGTTTTTTTAAGACCAGAAAATAGCTGGTCTTAAAATTGGTGCAATCACTTGGGTTCATATATTAGATGTTTGGGTGCTGTAAAGCTCTGCAAGAAGCATTGCTGTACTGCCCTGCGCCAAAACAAAAAGTATGGGATGCGACCTATCAATAAGATAGGGCTCATTCTTGCGCCCCATTCATGAGAAGTGCTGCATCACTGCGACGAATCCGTGCTGCATCAATTAGCACTGCGCCAGCCTTGCTCCATGTCGCAATTAATGACAGATACATCCGGAATTCTGATGTATCTGGCATTGCTAAAGTCAAGCATTGCTACAGTTGTGTTGCAAGAATGACACAACTCCAGCAATGCATGGGGCCAGTCTATCCTTATAGCACTGCGTCACCCTTACGCTTGCAATGAGACATGTGTAAGGTTTTGACGCAGTGGCATCCTAGAATTCCCATCAGATATCTCCATCACCCTTATGATACGCAGCATGTAAGAGTACTATTTCTGTAGGCCACACTGTGGAGGGAACCCTATGATGGAGCATGTCACCCTAGGGTGAGTGAGGGCTCTCGTCCGACTATAAGCAGTGCTCTACATTCCCTTACATTTCTTTACTTTTTTACCCCTGTACATAGTGTGAGTTGACATTCTAGAATTGTCGCAGTGAAATCTGAGAGACTTCACTGTGCCAATGCTACAAGGCTTTGTTGCTTTGGAACTCCCAACCTGCATACATCGTACCTGACACTGCTATAATGTGGCACTGGGTTTCACAAGGTCACGCATATGCCTAGATGCATCACTTTGTAAATAAGGCGCAACGTGGAGCAAGATTCACGCTGCAAGTAAGTCAAGAGTTAAGAAAATTAAGCACCAGCGGCATTAAGCTGCCGGAAGGGGCTTAGGATTAAGCCCCCCGGTATTTTCCCCCTATGTTGGTGCAAAATGGCTGCCATGTGCCAACGTAGGCACCCTTGCGCCATGGTACAAGGCTGACTGTTGCAGAGTTGATTAATGTTGTGGCTCCATCCATACTCAAGACGTCTGCAGGTGCGTCTGGACTAGTGGAGGGTGGGAGTGAACCAGTTAGCCTTCTTGGAGTGTTGTTTGCCCGGTTTATCCTTGAGGGGTGCCAGTCTGTCAGCGCAGTTAGATATCCATTGGTGGAGGTTGTGCACTTGGGTGTTGGTGTCTGTAAGCGTTGGCGGAGTGGTGGTGCTGAGGGAGTTGATGAGAAGTTCTTCTGTGGCCTTGATTCAGCTGCAACAGGGAGGGGGCAATAATGGCGGTGGTGTACGGTGGGAGTAGTGAAGGCTTGATGTATACAATGATGATTGGTCCAGTAGAGTTTGGTTGTGTGGCTGTACTTGAATGTTCCCACTGGCGGAGAAGACGGGGTTGAGCGTGTGACTGGCTATGTGGGTTGGTGCAGTGTCCAGCTGCTTAAGTCCGATGTTGGTGAGTTTCTCAAGGAGGGTGGTTTCCCGGTGAAAGTTGAGGTCTCTTAGCAGGATGAACACGTGAATGCAAGAGTCTGGGGTGTGATGTGGTCTACAATGGTATCGGTGAATGGGGGTCATGGGACGTCTATAGATGAGGGTAGACGAGGGTGCCTGCTGAGGGTGGTGTTGGGCTTGGTCCGTCTCTGGAGGTGGACGTGTTCTATGGTGTTCGAGTGGTCATTAGAGTGCGTGGTCAGTCAGAGTGTGCTTTTGTAGATGATGGCAGTGCCTCCTCCTGGGTGGTCGGGGTGGCCCTTGTGACAGATGTTGTTTCTGTCGGAGATGGCGATGTCCGGTCTGGACTAGCAGAGGTTGGTCCAGGTTTACATGAAGAAGATGATGTCGGAAGACATGGCGTCGAGGAGGTCCCAGATTTCTGTGGCGTGTTTGTCGAGGGACAACACGTTGAGGATGATGCAGTTTAAACGGTTGGGTGTGCTGTTGGTCGACTGGGCGGCGAGAGGTGCTGGTGTGTTGAGGTGGCAGATGGTGCATTTTCAGTTTTGGCAGCCGCAGGGTGCTAGGGTATTCTTTGGTGATGCTAGATGGCAGGCGGCTTGGCGTCCAGGGTTGAGGGCTACGACGCTGGTGTCGTAGCGGTGGAGTGTCCGAGAGGCAGGGTCCGTGGTACTGGGTGCTGTACAGGGGTGAATGGATGCAGACTGGCTTGCCTTTGGCTTGCCTTCAGCGCACCAGTGGCATGCCCGCTGTACATGGCCGCGCAGCATCCACCATTAAGTAGTGCTGCAGGGGGGCTGGACAGCTGGGATGCAGGAAACACGGGAAAGGACACTGGAGGGGCAGGGCCACGGGGGATCACGGCTGCAACGAGGAAGGGGACAGGGTAAAAGAAACTGAAAAAAGCACAGAAAAACAAAGCTAAACAAAGCAAAGATAAAAAAAATAAAAGTTGAAAAGCAACGGAGAAGAGCAGAAACATGGACAGGAACAGTGGAAAAGAGGGACAGGAGGGAGTCAAGCTGCAGAGCAATGACGCTCGACTACTGGACCACCAGGGATGAGGCGCAGGCAGAAGCCTTTGGTCGGAGGAGGGACACGAACACCTGACCTCCGGGTCAGAGGAACCAGCAGCAGCATATGGGGACAGCAGTAGCAACCAGATGGCACAGCGCTGTGGAAAGAGTAAGTCCACTAAGGGATGGTCCCCGTACACCAACAATAAACTAACCGGGTAAGGAAAGTCAGCCCCACCTGGTTGCCTCTTCGGTTCTACAGTGGCAACCAGATTCCGTGTTCCCCAGTTCCCCAGTGAGTAACAGCGGATCAAGCAGCATACCCAAGGGCCTGGGCCCGACCCAGCCCCTCAGCCCTTGGCACCCACTGCCAGTAATGGCCGATCTCAGCGACATGAGCCAGTTAGTGGAGTTCCCCACCAGTCTTGTGCAGTGCCCTTGGTGATGTAGGTCAGCCGCAGCAAAGGGATTTCTCAGGGCAAGGTGTGTGTCATACACAGGCACTAGGCCTGGGCCTGACTTAACCCCCGGGCCTCCTCCGCTACTCGTCCCCCCCTTCTTCTCACCTGGACATTGACACCGGGGCTAAATGCGCTGCACTCTCTCCAAATCTGTGACTCAGCCACCAGGAGCCTCAACCAGGTGGGATTTCACAAGACTGGGTACATCAGTCGTCGCCAAGTCTACTGGTAAACCTCCTGATGCAGGTGATGCAACAGGGGCCCGTTAGGCATGAAGCTGCAGCACTCCCATCACACAATTTCAGCACAGCTCAGGGGCGTCACCCTCCACAGGGTCCGGCCAGCGCAACATACTCCACTCTGTGATGCAGAGTGGCGCGGACCACCAATGGTAATCTCCTCCGTGCATCCCTGTGTAGCGGTGGCACGTGGTATACGATGCAGACCTCCCTGCGTTAGTGAGCAGGAGTGCCTCTATCATTCACAGCTCCATGGGGCACCAGCCAGTCTAATCACACAGGTCAGCAACGTGTCTCCATGCGACCTGCAAGACTTCACCACCAGGTAAGGGCAATCGCCAACGCCTCAATGTCTACCGCCACGAGCCAGCAACTCCACAGCACCTCTGCCTTCCACTCCGGGTCACAGACTCAGGACTGTCTGCGCTTTCAAGGTTTTGGCTGCCATGGTGTTGCAAGGAGGGTGCTATGAAAAGTGATGCATCACTGGTTTTTCCCAGCGATGCCCTCTTTTCATAAATGTAACCCTGAAGCTGCATTTCCTCTTCCCTTTGGACTCTGGCTTGTCATCCTGGCTGTTGCGGGGGTTTGTGGGTTTGCTGATCTGTGCTGCACTTGGCCATGGCTGCTTCATTGTACATTACACTGTTTTTATTTTATGTTATTCATTGGAGGTGGACTTATAGGCTATTTTTGCATCTATAATGACAAAAACGTGACGTTGGGCTGACTAACGTGAGTTCTTTTGCCGCAAATTGTCCATTCATTGCTTTTCTGTCACTAATGTCAAAATGTTTATCGCCTTGACTCTAGTGTTAGCAGCAGCTTTTACCGCGGCTAGCTGATACTATCGCCATGTAGCAACGTATTGTAAATACATAGCTAACAGGGCGATAGTTTTTGGTAATAGGCCATGTTAAGAAAACTGCAGCTAACTAACTCTAACGCTAGTTAGTGGCAGTTCTTGTAAATATACCCCATTGCTTCCTGTCTTGGGATTTTCTATGACAACCTAATGGATTTGCGGCATTGAACTGTGGGTTTGATTTCATTGAACTTTTCAGACTAACACAACTGGTACCAATTATTAGTAGGTGAAAATCAGAGAACAGGAAATGGTATCTGTAAAGACCTAAAGGGAGGTGGTCAACCTAAATACCTTTAACAGCTGGCTGTAATAGATCCTGAGAGTGGTATGTGAAACACTTAGTGCCCTTGCAGAGGGTGAGGCTAGCAATCCCATGAGAATAGGCAAGATATGAGGTTGCTGGAAGGGGAAACCTGCAGTCAAGCTATAGTACTTCTCGGTTTGAACGTATTCCCCTTACCCAGCACAGCTATTCTGGGATGGGTCAGATAACTAAACAGTGTGGTAGTGAATAATGCTGGAGAGAACATCAGAGGTAGTAGGAGTCTTGAGTGGAGTAGCATCCATCTTTTCAGTAACTGGTTTTGTTAGAAATTGTATTCTCTGTGATTGCTGACAAATGAACTTCCGTTAAACTATTTAAAGCCTGTAATGAAATGTATTTTTGAAAAATCTTCATTTTTCATTACTTTACATGAAATTGTCAGATGCCTCAGTCTCTTAGGAGAGATAGTTATTTTCTTGAAATAGTGTAACGGAAAGAAACTTTGGAGCATGTGACTTCCTCTTTCTCTCTGCTAACTCAGTTCAGCTAATTCAAATCAAAGAAAGGCTGTTTTAAGAAGTTATTATTTGATGTAGTTGCTCTTTTTCCAACCACCACATACCCTAATGTCTGATAATGTGTTTTAAACTATGATTTGATGTTGGACTTGGCCATTTCTGCAGGCTCATCCCGAACATTTTTTGCCTTCAGCCTCCTGCTTTCTGAAACCGTTTGTGTTGGCTTTTACTACTCTGAACACTTTACCACTGCTAACTGGTGCTAAAGTGTGTGTGCTCTCTCCTCTAAACATGGTAACATTAGCTTATACTCAATTGGTATATTAGTTTACTTATAAGCCCCTAGTACAGTGGCACTACATTTTCTCAGGGCTTGTAAATTAATTGCTACTAGTGGGTCTGTAGCACTGATTTTGCCACCCACTTAAGTAGCACCGTAAATAGGCTTCAGGCCTGCCATTGCAGCCTGTGAGTTTGCAGTTTTAAGTTTCCATGTCGATTTACTAAAATAAACCTTTTGCCAGGCTCAGACCTTCCTTTTTCATAGAAATAAGTCACCCTAGGGTAGGCCCTGGACAACTCAGATGGCAGGGTGTAAAGTATTTAAAAAGTTGCACTCTTACTTTTTTTAGTTTTTTATGTCCTGGTAGTGAAACAGTCTTGTATTAATTTTTCTCTACTTCAAGACCTGACTCTCCCATAGGATAACATTGGAATTAACGTATTACATTTTATAACTGTAACTTCCAAATGTGAACAGGTAACCACCTCATGTTTGGTGTCTCTGGCATTGGAATTTAAAATACTAATTGATGGTGAAGTCAGATTTTAAATTTCAATTTTGAAAATGTCACTTTTAGAAAGTTGGTTCTTTCTTGTTTTAGCCATTTGGTGCCTACAGCCTGACTCTGGTCACATGACTAGCTGTAGCTGATAGTTGGGCTTTGTGTATTCCTCCTAGACAGCCACGCACAATGGGGAGCTTAGGTGTGACTGGATAAGCCATCACTGGCAGAATGGGTGGAAAGATCTGGTCCTAACCCCACCTACACTTGAATTTGGCATGTCTGGCCTCCACACAAAGAGCTACACAACTCCTGTAGTTACTCTGGAGCCATGGTGGCAGGCATCAGTGCACATCAAGGGTAAGCATGGGCGGATTTTGCGGATCCACGATTCGCGGATTTGCGTATTCACGGATCGTGGATCCGCAAAATCCGCTGATTTTGCGGATTTGCGTACCCGCGGATTTGGGGCGGGGCTTCCATGCGAGTGCACATGCCTCTTGTGTGTATAAAAGGTCAGAGACCGATCAGAGCAGCAGATGAAAGATGCAAAGGCCTCTGGGTAGATGTATAGTGCTTTTACTACACTACAGCTGCCTAAAGTGCCAGAGAGTTGTCTAGAGCGACCAGGTGTGTGTTACTATGCCATCCCTATACCCATTTGAACCCTACCAGTCTCCCTCGGGTGCTACTCATAGTGACTGACGGTTTTCAATACTTGAGCATATATGTGGCACCGCACCAGGAGACTATATAGGGCTTGTAAGTTTACATGAAAGACACCGCTCTGGGGGGGGGGTGTGATTGATCAGGAAACTAAGAGGGTTTGGAGCCTGGGATCTTTTGGTGATCCCTCGTGTAGAAGATCTCCTTGAAGGTAGTGAGTTACTATGCAATTGCGCCGAAGGGCGCAGGGGTCCCTTGAGTGAGCTGCCCATCATAGTGGGTAAATGGCGGGAAGACGGTGCACACCGCGAGTGTGTGGGCGGGGCCAAACGGACGGCGCTTCCATGCGAGTGCACATCCCTCTTGTGTGTATAAAAGGTCAGAGACCGATCAGAGCAGCAGATAAAGATACAGAAGCTCCTGGCCACAGGAACAGCACGAGGATTGCGCTCGTGAAAGTCAAGAATGCAAAGGCCTCTGCCCAGCATCACACCTAATTTTCGATAGTATATTTAGGAAGAAGGCACATCTGCCCAGCCTTGACAACGCTCACGATTGGTTTTGGGCAGATGAATGAGTCACTGAATTTAAGCTTCAACTAGGGCACATGCTAAATCGGTATCTGAAAGTGCCTGCGGTTGAGGTTTAATTTTTGTGCCAGGACCGTCGTGCCAGAATGAACCCTGCCCTTCATATTTATTCAAGAAGACGCCACCGTTTTGTGCCTGTTGTAACTAATTTACGATGGCGCCGGCAAGCTGCCAGCGCCATCCTAAAATAGTTACTAAATTAGCTTCAACAGGAAGCTCTAATAGATAAAATAAAGCAGGCGCTCGATGACCTGCTTTATCTTATCTATTAGAGCTTCCTGTTGAAGCTAATTTAGTAACTATCTTAGGATGGCGCTGGCAGCTTGCCGGCGCCATCGTAAATTAGTTACAACAGGCCAGGAATGGTTGAACTTTTGCCCCCGGAATCCGCCGCTCGCGGATTGCGAATTTTCGGTAAATTCGCGAGAGTTCGCGGATTGCGGATTTGCCGAAAATTCGCAAAATCCGCGAGCGTAGCGGATTTCTAGAAGGTTTCCCCCCCCCCCTTCAAAGGCACAACTGTGTATAAATACTGGACCTCAAACACCAACTCTTCAGTATTCTTTCGGACCAATGGATACTCTGCCAGGATGAAGGACTGCTGTGCTGCTACAAGGACTGCCACCCTGCTGGACTGTTGCTCTACAGAAACTGCTGCCCTGTTGTGGTGACTTGCTGCCTGCTACCCTCTTGCCTGGGAAATACCTGGACCTGCAACATCATCCTGAACCCAGGGCCCCAGAATGACTCAAAGGGTTAGTCTGCTGGCCTCCTGATCTGAACCTCAGGGAAATAAAGGTCTCCCCAATCAGCTCCTGTACTCAGATGCAGCGATTTCCTGGGCTCCAAGTGATGCCCCTCAGGTCTTAGACTATTGGTGTGGTTTATGGGCTATTAGAACGAAGTTTTAAGCTTTTCGGCTCTTCACGACCATGAATGGGCCCGTTCGTCTTGAGAACGTGCTGCTAACACTGAAATTTAATGTGAGCCACTGTCAGCCTGTCTTTTCACACAGCAAGCATCGATCGCCTATGGCAGACCAACATAGAGAAGCACCAGCCTGCCCGCCCATGACTCCTGGTCTGCTCTTCACACCATGCTAGCCTCTGCCAGCGACACTCTCCTTGCTCCTCGCGACACCCTCCAAAGCAAACGTGACCCTTGACAGAAACTTGATGAGGTAAAACCTTAGCTGTACTAATCTGGGACTGAATCCGACCTGCACGCCATTGCAGTCAGCCTCACCTTTTGACTTTTACTCTGCCCAACACAACCAGATAGCCGCCTATTGCGCCTTGTCCATTTAGGCACATTTTTACACTTTGTTCTTTAAAAATTCATAGCTTCCGTTCTACTGGTTTGATTTTAGTCATTCTGGTCTTGTTTTATTTATTAAATTAAACTCTAATTTTCGAACCTTATGTGGGAATCTTTTTATGTGGTGTCGTCACTGTTTTACCATTTGATTTGTTGCACAAATACTTATCACGTTGCCTCTAAGTTAAGCCTGAGTGTTCTGTGCTAAGCTACCAGGGGATTGAGGCCAGGCTAAGTTGGTGTTCTCTTGTGCATTACCCTGACAAGGATTATTGTTGCTGCTTGACCTGGGTTCACACCCCAGTCAACCAGCAACCCAATTTCTTACAATTGGCATATGTACAGAAATGTACCGCTGTGAAGGCTATGTGTTCTGTGTATAGGCTGTAAATTTTACTGCAGACTTGGTTTAAAAAAGAATATATTCCTATGACATTTGGCATGCTTGGATAAGAGACTAATACTAAGTTTTCTGATGTGATTTTAGGTGTCATTTCAAAGGCTACTATCAAGAAATTGCTATGACTACCAAAGCGCGCCCATTGATCGCAACCTATGTGAGCTTCCAGTCAAAACCAGAACTACATTTAGGCTTTCTGTGATCACTTTTAAAAATATTCTCTTGCAAAATCAGCCAACTTGTCAGTTTCTCTAAAATTCTCACAGGGACCTAAAAATCTCAGAAGCAAAGAGGTTTTCAGGCTAGAAACAAAGAAGTTCAAGTGCCACTCAACCACCAGCCACTCCTTCTCAGGCACAGCCCTATCTTTCTGTAAATCCCTACGTGAAGGCCTCTGATATCTTAAAGATCTTCAAGTCTGCAAAACTCTACCTGTTTAAACTCTATATTGACATATAATCCACACTCCTGGTTCCCTTTTTCCTTCAACCTTTCTTCCTCTCCTCCACTTACTGTCACAACCTGCTTCCTCTTCCCCTCTTTACTTTCTATTCCCTCTCTCTAGCTGCCTTTGTTCCTTTCCTCTCCTCTAAATCAAGACCCCTCCCATCACCCAGTGTTGTGTGGCGTTTTGAGCTCCAAGTGAATTTTCCCGATTCATGCCCTTATATAGGTACAATTCACATTGCCCTTATATAGGCATAGAAATAAACTCTTATTTAGGCATAGCCCATGCTACCCAAATACAGGCATGGCTACTTCCACCCATACCAAACGTCACAACAATTTCTTGGAAAACCAGCTTAAGCAGTTAAGGAACTTCCCCTTGCTTGAATATTGATTTGTCCAAGAACTCAGTTACTTTACAAAGAACAACTATTCCATAGGGGTTCTTTCCTAACATTCATATGCCCGACTTTACGTCAAACTATGACTAAGAGTAGATGTTTTGGTAGCCTAAAAAGATGAAAAAGTTAATTACCAAACAAGCTTTCATGGCCCTTCGAATAATTGACATTAGTAACCTGTCAGAATTTGAACTTTAATCGATAAAATATCCCACTGCTTATATAAAGTATTTTTAAGGTCGCCATTAATGGTGGAAAACCAAAGATTAAATACTGGGCCTTATTCGAGCAAATCTATGTTTGATTTGGCAAGATGCGGTCACTCCTTTAAATTAAGCCTGGGGTTGAAAGAAGGTTTATAGAACAGTGATCTCTAAATTTAGAGAAACTCTGCCTTAGCTTGATAGACTGGGTCTTTATCCTTATGAGCCGTGTTCAACACTGATTAATAGTGTGCATCTGCCTGCCTAGCTGGCCAACTTTGGAAGCATAACAACAGGAATTTGCCTGCTGCTCAGTTCCCAACATCTGAACTCAGTGCATAAGGTCTGGTACACCTAGAATATGGAGCCAAAGGCTTATCATTCCTTTATGGCCAGGACTGAGCCTGAAGACCCGATCGAAGCTCTGCAGGACTACTCCGTTACAGACCTTGCAGAGTTTGAAAGCATCAGCCAGTCCAATAAGATCAAAGATGTTTGCTTTATGCAGACAATGTAGTGTTGTTAACCCAGAACTGCAACACAAATGCAGTAAACAGTATAAGATTAACCATTAAAAAAACAATACTGAATCAGTGGAATAGTGCAGGGTCCAATGAGAATATAGCCTTATAGCAAACGGTAGTGGGCTATACCGGCTTTAAAAAGCACGCTCTCGCGTTAAAGGCCCGAGCTGAAGGCGAGGGACTTTAACAAGGGAGCGGGTCTTTAATAGCCGGTATAGCCCTGCTTTGAAGGGCTATAGGCTATTGGAACATTCTGCTACTAGAGGGCAGAATGTTCTAACAAATAAAAAAAAAGGCTTCTCGAAGGTCAAGGGGATTTAAATCCCCTCGAGCTTCGAGAGGCCTTTGTAAAAGATTGGAATGTTGCTCTGCGGGCCTTTACCGGCTCGTAGAAGCAGTGAGCACTCCATTGTCATTAATGGATCACCCAACATTCCAATGTTCTAATAGAGGGTATAATCTTTTGTGATAGTTTGCATAGACATGACACAAGAATGGCAGGATGGACCCTTTTTGTCTTAATTAAGCAAAGACTGTTCATTATGGGATAAATCTTGCTTAGCACTGATTAGAATGGTTCATATGTCTGGAATCACAATTAATTATTAATTAATTAATTAATGATTATTTGTTTTGCCAATCCGGGCTTTATCTATTAATAGTGAATCTGGTGCAGTGGCACAGGAGTTTATGGGGGTGAGGGGACATTTGCACATCATTTATGGCTACATTTAGGATAGGATCTAGGATTGATTACATATTGGTAGGTGCTGGACTTATTCAGGATTCTCTTAAATTCTTAATAGAACCCATTTCTGTCTGACTATGAGGATATAAAGCAATATAATTTAAGTGTTTCCCCACGTGCTCCAAGAATGGGGCATGGCATATGAAATCCGAGTCCCTAGACTCTGAGGAGGATAGACAATGGCTCGGCAAAGAAATGTTTTTGAAAGAAAACACTGACTCAGTCTCTTCCCCAGTGGTTCTATGGCACACCCTGAAATGCACCACAAGAGGCTTCTGTATCAATTGAATGCTGAAAGGAAATAAAAATGTCAAGATTTCTCTCTCCAATTTAGAAAAAAGCCATTAAAGAAAAGACATCCCTGTATAGACACGCCAAGGACCCCACCCTGATGACAGAAATCAAGACACAAATATGAATGTAATTCTATTATCAGTAAGAGAACACTCCTTATAGTTCAGGCCCACAAGAGTAAAAAAATACTCTAAATATGGCCGGAAAATCTCTTGCATCTTTCCTAAAATGTAAACACAATAACTTCACTATAACACTTATAAAACACCTCCAAGGAGCTTCTATGACTGAAACATCAGACATTCTAGAAACCTTTAAAAATGTCTACATTTCTCTGTATACTCCTAAGATCACAGCCTCAAAAGATACGTTTGCAAACTTCCTCGAAAACATTCCCATGAAATCTCTCTCAGAAATGGAAAAAGTATCCATAGATAAACCAATTTTGTATTTCATGTATTTTATTAATTTGATATCATTCCAGTTCGGCAATAAAAAACACACATCTCATAACATATCAATAGAAAGATAAAATTCAAGAAAATTAATTAAATCGCCAATAAAGCAACCAAAATTAACTTACATATCAATACCTTCAACTAAGGAACTGCAGGACAGAACGCAAGATCAAAAGGAGTGCACACATAAAGCTTAAAAGGATTTACAGTGCAGACCCCAACCCCGACACCGGCTCTGGAGCTGCTTGAACAAGACAAGCCAGGTCCTAAACTATCCCAGATATATACTACAGAGGCAAATTGTGCAGTAGAGGAAATTGACTATAAAGGGAAAATGTGCAGAGCTGCATATTCATACATTTAAAAAGTGAAGACAGATTAAGATTCATACAGATACATGGTCAAAAATATTGCGTACGGAACAAATGCCATTCTTTTAAACAATCATCATTCCACTGATATCAATTTTTTTTTATATACAATAGTTACAGACTTGGAGAGCTTGAACTCAGCTAAAAAAAGATCAGTCACATAGCTAGCACAAATCCCAACTAAGCGTAGTCATAGTAGCTAACTTTTCAGATACAGCAGCCAAAACCCAGCATTCTGAGATATTATTACACTGCAACATTTTCCTCAACAAGCCACTAATTCGATGAACCTGCAGCTTTCTAAAAGTCTGCAATAACAGGCTGCCTCTCATTTTAGCAAAGGGAGTACAGAAGACAATAATGTGCGAAAGTGAAAGTGCATCAAGCTTACAGAAAGGGCAAGAATCCTTGTCCAACCCATCTGCCTAAACCCTTTCCTTCTAATGAAGGAAGGGACATGTCTCAGTCTGACCTTCAGGGCCCATCGTCTAACATATCTACTCTTTATATCCATCTGGTAGGGCTGGATTGAACAACTGTAAACTGAATCCAATAGACGCTGCAGGCTAAATCTCTGACACACATCAACAAGGTTGCTGTTTAGCAAATACTCTTTTACTAAGCAAAATTTATGTTTGTTTCTGTTGAAATGCAGACATGCTTAAGGAGGTAATTCAGGCAGCGAGATTCAGGGATGTCTGAATATACTGTAGGCTGTCTACCCACTGACCTCTATACTTCTCTTGTAAATGGAATTTAATGAAATGATTCAAGGAGACTTCTTCAGATTTTAAAAGACCACCCCAATAGTTGAGCAACCTTTGTTTATATTGTAAAATAATGTTAATAAGGCCCACCTCAAGCCTTAGGACACTATACACTGAACGTTTGGGCCGTCCCAACCATTTTTTTCAGATGGTTGTTTCAATGATTTACAGGCACTTCACATATTTTTCTAACAAAACCATTCAACCATAGGGTAACAGAGTATCTATTTTTGCGTTATACGCCTCTCTCAGTGCTTCTACAGACTTGTGGCCCAAACGTAAATCAAGTCTCTGTAGCGCACCTGCAATAGGCTTGCCATGTTATTCTTGAAGGGAGACACGAGTTCTGAAGTTTAGATTGTGGCTAAATAACAGACCTTTGTATCTGTATTTATTTACCATCATCAACAAAGCTTTATTCGACATGAAATATCTTAAAAGCATACATACAATTAAAAAACACAATTCATAATAAATATGGTTAAAAAAAGGAATTACATTAAGGATCATTATTCCAATAAAAGAGTAAAAACGTATTAAACTATGACATGTTTGATGGAGAATTAAAAATTAATAATCATACCTAATCATCATAAAGCTTTCAATCTTATACACCAAGCCCAACTTAAGAATTTTGCCACCCCGCAGGCTATGGTTGTATTAGCATCTGCTCGGAGGATTCTAAGAGCGGTAGAATGATTCCTAGTCTTGAGCTGACGGCACACAGGTTTTAACCATTTCAATCTGGGTTTAATGTAAGCCGGGCATACAAAAAAGAGATGTGGGATAACTTCGACTAGGCCTACACAGTGTGGGCAATCAGCAGGTGTTTTATGCGGAGGGCTCCATTTACTCGTATGTTCACGAACAGGTAGAGTACCCAATCTGAACTGGATAAAAAGGGCCCTATCTCTCGGTTTCTGAATAAAATCTAGGTAGAGCGCGAGGCGAGGGACCAGCTTGTGTTGTTGGAACTCCTCGGTCAGTCTACCTAGATTTGGATTTCTATGCTCCTCACTATCGTTCCATGACCAGAAAGCTCTCTTGACTTCCCCTTTAGACAGCATGATCCCTGAGTCCCATGCAGACCAGTGGCCAGAAGGAGCCTATTTACATTTGCTAGCCAATCAATCTTGTGGGATCCCTGGAGATTCATTACTTCTCTAAGCCCGTCAGCATATCTTGATAACTCAGGGGTACGCCATAATCGGGCCCAATAAAGAAGGGGACGCAAAGTGATTAAACCCCTGGTTGAACGATGACCCAAATCGCTCAAAAGTGGCTTAGTGGGGGTCCCCCTGGGGAGCGAGACAAGTTCTCTAAAGAACTTGTTTTCTGCTGTGACAAGGGTGTCTATGTTACCGAAACCCCAAAGTTCAGCTCCATATGATGCACAGCCCACAGCCTTTGCAGCATAGATCTCTAGTGCTGGGGCAATGGGCCTGGAGGTTGAGGCGCGGTGTTCTCTCCCTATCACGCCCACAGCCCGCTTATGGTTTAGGGCCATTTTTTTAATGTGCGGCTGCCATTTCAGGTTATCTGATATTCTGATCCCTAAATAATCAAAAACTTTCACTCACTCTAGAGGTACGCCATCAAGTACGATGGAGGATTTTGACGACCTACTAGGGTTGAAATAAAGGAGCTTCGTTTTCGAGGTGTTGATTACTAAGCCCATTACCTTACAAAAGATACAGAACCTATCTAATAACTTCTGTAGGCCCGCTGGAGTTTTCAATACCAACAGGGTATCGTCCGCAAAAAGTAGTGCAGGGACTTTGACACCTGTTAAGACAGGAGCGTCGGCATTAATTTCCGATAAAAAGGAAACAACTTCGTTCACAAACACAACACAACACAACACAAACTTCTACTTGTACACCGCTCAGCCATCACCTAAACTTCAGAGTCTGCCTCTTTAATTTTGAAAAAAACATGATCTTGGCGTTTACTCCATTGATCTTTAGATCATTACCCTTACAGTAATATGAGAAAACATCAAGTTGCCTCTGCAGACTGACAGGCTTCAGATCTAATAACACTGTGTCATCCTAATAAAACTGAGCAAACATAGTCACCATCCCCAACTTAGTAGGAAAAGACTTGACCTGATTTAAGCTTGACATGGCATTTACTATATACATTAAATCCAAAATCAGTTCAAGGATGCACTCTTGCCTTAACCGATTGGGGGTTAGAGACCTTTTCAAATAAGACCTCGTTACCCTCAAGTTTTACTATGGTCCACGAACCCTCATGCAATTGAATTAACAACGTCAAAAGACCCAGGGCCAATTTTCCCTGGCCATCTATTCCTAGAGAAGAGACCTATTGACCCTGGAATAAACCAATTGATTCCCAAAAATTCCTTTTTTTAAATTTCTTTTTTATTTATCGTATTTTCAGAAATACAATAATGCAGAAACATAATGGTCCGGCATTGCAAAACAATGTACAGCGTTCACACACAGCAATAGCAATAAGTCCGCTTTTGGGAACATCAATAATTGCACAGAAAAAAAAGTCAGAATTTCTGAGACATCCATAGCATTTTCCTCCCGCCCAACAGTCTCAAATCGCACAAATAGGCATAGCGAAGATATAAGATAACAAGCATCAGTACACCACAGCAGAATCCATCGCCCACATCCCACAGATAAACAGGGCGTACACTACATCATCTAGTCTGAGAGGCTGGACTTACACTGGGATCCACAGGGTGTTCTAGGAGGTACATTCTGAGAGAGTCCCACATGTCCCGAGGATGGGACGAGTGTGGAAGGAGTTCAGCGTAAGTAGAAGCTTGTTCTTGCCAAGGTATCATATCACCTAACCACGCCTTGAATTTTGGCGCCTGTCCTCTGTCCCACCTGCAGGCCACCCGCTTTCTGATGAGTATTCTACTAAATGTGACGAACTTGCGCTGCGCCACCGGTATCTCCCCTGCATTTTCAAGAAGTGCCAGCAGTGGGGAACGTGAGATCTCCAAGAGCGTCATCAGCTCTAGCGCAGTGAACACCTGTTGCCTGTATGTACCCACTGCACTACATTCCTAAGTAAGGTAGTGACAATCTGCATTCTCCGCCCAGCATCTGTTACACCTGGTCGTATCACGGAGACCAACTTTGTGTAATCTAACTGGAGTAAAATCGATGTGATGGAGAAATTTGTAATGCGTGATGCGCAATCTACTACTAGAGGAAACCAGCTCAGTCTGTTTACAGCAGTACCCCCATTGTTAGTCAGTAATGTTGTGCCCAAGCTCTGCACTCTATTTATCACACGCAGAGCAGGGAGGGTATATTATTTCAGTGTAAAGGCTATGGTATAGTGTGGATACCAAGTGGGAGACATTGGTAGTTTGCAAAGTGTGGTGCAGTGGGGCGACTATTGGGGGCTCTAACGGGTACAATGGAGTATGTTCCCTGATGCCCTGTCTCAGCCGGATATACAGAAAGACATTCACGGGGGATGGCGGAGCTCTCTGGAATAATTGCTGCATGGAACAAAATGTGCTATTTAAATAGAGGTCACCCCAGCAGGTTATATTAAACTTAGTTTTGGTTTTGGTGAACACTCCTTCCTGGAGGACAGGCATCTGTGGGTGGTATGTAAGAGGAAGCAGCAGTGAATATAGCATGGGAGCCTGGCAAATGTGGGCTAGCCGTTGCCACGCCTTGACCGTGCACTCAACTGAATTCAGGTGCTGCATGCGGGGTGCGGGGGCAGTCAATATAACTCTGTCTAATGGGATAGGGTATGCCAGTCAATGTTCCGTGCGACATGTGGAGTGTATCTGGGAGGGTGGAACCAATAATGTGCGAAGTACGCCTGAGCACACACATAGTACATATCAAAATTGGGAATATCAAAACCTCTTTGTGAATAGGGTCATGTGAGTGTTTCCCATTGTAACCATGGTTGTTTACAGCCCCAAACAAGTTTAATTAGCTTCGACTAGAGCATATTAAAGAAGTGTCTACCCAGAGAAAAAGGCATGTTCAAGAACAAATACAAGAGTTTGGGAAGGATGATCATTTTAATAAGGGAGAAGCGCCCCGTTATGGTAAGGGGGAGGGCGATCCACCGCGCGACAGCCCGTTATATGTTGTAATGTGCGCCCATAGTTGAGTCGTAGCAGTTCATCCCGATTCACAGTGACATGCACCTCCAAGTATTTCAGGTCATCCGTACACCACTCTATGGCAAAGTCCGTGGGGAAAGGTGTCACTGACGGTGTGAGTGGGAATAACCGTGACTTAGCCCTGTTGATGTGTATGCCTGATAGCCCGCTGAATCTGATGATTTCCCTAAAGAGTGGGTTGAGGTTTCGAATTGGATGATTTACATACAAAGTGACGTCATCCGCATAAAAAGAAATTAGTATGGGACGAAAGAAGCACCGAAGGGCCTTTTCCTGATGGTGTTGTCTGTGTCTCGCTGCCAGGGGCGCCATCACAAGGGCAAATAATAAGGGGGAAAGAGGGCAGCCATGGCGGGTGCCTTGAGTGAGCGGAAAAGCGGATGATGTGTGCCCGTTAATCATTACCTTCGCCGTGGGGGAGGTGTAAATGAGGCGTATCCAGGATAAAAACCTAATAGGGAGTCCCATACAGTTAAGAATAGTAAAGAGATAATCCCACTCCACGGAGTCAAAGGCCTTCGTGGCGTCCAGGAAGACCACCACAAGTGCCAATTTTTGGATCTACATTGTGTAAGATGGAGATCAGGGTTAGAAGATTATGGTAAGTAGCTCACCCGTGAAACCCACCTGATCTGGTAACACTAATTTATCCATTAAGAGGCTTAGGTAATTCGCCAGCAAGTTCGCTAGGATTTTGGCATCGGTATTAATAAGGGAGAGTGGCCTATACGAATCACAACGGTTTGCAGGTTTGCCAGGCTTCAGGAAACAGATAAGTGCCTCTCGCATAGAACCTGGGAGAATTTGCAATTCCTGAGCCTCCAGATACACCTCTTTCAGCACCTGGACCAACTGATCTATATAGGACTTGTAGAAGTCAATGGGAAGCCCATCAGAGCCCGGGGCTTTCCCTGATTTCATTTGCATAATTGCCTCCCGGAACTCGTCATCCTCAAACCGCACGGTCAGAAACTCCCATTGATAGCCATCCAAGGGTGATATCTTCGAGAAAGGGAGTGAAATCCGGTCTGCGCGTGCTATAGAAGTCTCTGTAAAAGGCAGTAAATGTATGTAGGAACTCCTGACTATCCCTGTGTTGCTTTGACAAGGCATTGATTATGTCCATAATGTAATTACAAAAGCGAGGCTGCCGGATATCCATTGCCAGCGCTCGTCCGGGTCGCTCCCCCTCCCCATAACGGCGAGCAGTGTAGTGTTTGCCATGGAAACGGACTTCCTGTTCAGCCGTTTCAGTGTATTCAGTGACTTTTTCTCGAAGTGTGGCTCTCTGAGGTTACAACGCTCCTTGCCACACGTCTGATTCCAGTTGTTTTAGTTCACCTTCAAGATGATGCAGGCTGCACCGGATGTCTCGAATGACTCCAAGCTTTTTGCCATACAAAAACCCCGCACATTGACTTTAAAAGCCTCCCAGAGAGTACTCAACCAAGCCTCAGGTCTGACTAAAATAGCTAGCGATCTCTTCTCCCAGTTCCGTCTGAAAGACAGCATTGAGCAGTGCTTCAGGAACGAGCAACCAGCAACGCGGAGGAGTGTTTAAGATGGGGTGGCGCAATCGTCATGCTGACGGGGGCATGGTCTGAAAGGGTTCTAGCCATGTGCCTCACGGAAACTATCTACGGTGCGACCCCTCGGGAAACTATCCAATGGTCAAGGCGGGACCAGCAGGCATGTGCTGTGCTGTAGTATGTACCCTCCCCCTCTATGGGATGGACGTGGTGCCATGCATCAATGTGTCCATTTTCAGGGAGCAGTTGTGAGAGTGTCTCATAAGTTTTTGTATAATGATGTAGCTGGGAGTGTAATCGGTCAAGTGATGGACACAACGCAGTGTTGAAATCCCCCCTCTCCAAATGAGAAGAGTAGAGCCCACCTTGAGAATTTCTACCCTATAGTGTAGTGAAGTAATCCGGTTCGTCAGTGTTTGGCCCATAGCAGCAGACGAGCGTGACCGACTGCGTGCCTAGTGGGCCCCATAACAGGCAGTGCCGGCCTGCCATGTCACTGAGGGAGCCTCCCAGGATGAAGGGCGTGCCTTTCTTAACCAGAATCAGGGTGGCCCGTGAATATGTTGAATAAGATGAGAAAACACGATCTGACGCCCATCTACCCCCAAAGCAGTGCAATCTACGTGGATCTGCATGTGTCTCTTGAAACACGGCTATGTGTATCTGATGTCTATCAAGGTAGGCGAGGATTTGGTGACATTAGCAGGGGTCTGTGAGGTCTCCCCCATTCCACATGAGTAGCTTTATGTGAAGCGTTTCAGGAGACAAGGACCTTAGCGCGGAGGTAATATGTAGCTAAAGATGCCAATATTGAGATGTCTGTGTATATGCGCTGCAAAGTGTGCTGAGTGAGTAGCTGCCGGTGAAAAAAACATTTGCTTCAGCAAAAAACAACAATAATCCCAGTCCCACCCCTCCCACAACAGCACCCCAAACATGCTGGGAATCTACCCACCCTCCAATCCCAAGACAACCATAGCTGCGTAGTGCAGATCAAAGAATCCTCATGTTGCATTGCTGAGAACAAAAACAGTAAACATTGAGGATCGCCCATGCGGGGGGGTTTCGTCAGTGTGCCACAAAGCCTTCCCTTCCCTCAGTACTGCCAAGACAGTGTCTCAGTTCCCCCAGACGGGACTGAGGTGAGGAAGGAAGGGTGCTTGGCTTAGTCTAATGTCAAACCACCTGTCCCATACGTGTACTCCCACCCCAAAATGCATAGTCTGTATGTCACTTTTACACTTATCTGTCCATGAGGTGTAGCTGGCAGCATGGTTCCTCAGGATGTAGGGAAGTGTCCTCTACTTAAGGCGTCATTTCTGAGTTCCCAACTGTCAGACACCCCAGCATATCAGCATGAGTTCATCACATACAGAAGGGGGTATCCACCGATGTCTCAGTCATGTGTGTAATTCAGTCAGTGTGAGGAGAGGGCGATCGAGAAGCGCGGTCCATGGAGGCGCCCCTCAGGGAGCCTTGCTGAAAGGATTTAAGGAACTCTTCCACCTGATGGGGGTTGGTGAAGATGGAATGTTTCCCTTGAGAGGAGACTCGCAGCCGCGCTGGGTATAGGAGCGCATGTTCGACCTGCGCTTTGCGAAGTTTTTGGTTGATGCCAAGGAACGTTTGACGCGCTTCCTGCACTGCAACAGTTTTTGGTTGATGCCAAGGATTGTTTGACGCGCTTCTTGCACTGTGACAGTGAAATCGGGCAAGATGGTGAATTCCACGCCTTCATATCGTAGCATCTTGTGGTCACGGGCCACCTTCAGCGCGGCGTCTTGGTCACGATAATTAAGGAGACATGTCACAATGGGCCGGGGGTTCCACCAGGAGGGGGACAGGGCCCCAGTGATCGATGTGCCTGCTCCACTATAAGGTGCGCCGAGAAAGTATCCTCGTCACAGGCTCCCTGTAAAAGACGTTCAGCATTAAGCATGGGCGGATTTCGCGGATTCGCAATCCGCGAATTTGCGGATTTGCGTATTTGCGGATTGCGACAATACGCAAAATCCACGAATTCTCGCGGATTTGCGTATTTTTTTTGGGGGTGTGTGTTCGCACGGGTTTCTGCAACTTCGCAAGGGTTTTGTACAATTTCGCAAATTGCAAACTTACTTGTCGGGTCGCCAGTTTTGCGAACTTGTTGTTTCTACGTGCCCAGCCTGTTTGCAAGGCTTTCTTCATCACTGCCACCCTCTGTCACCACTGGCACTCTCTTTGGTCACCCATGCCACCCTCTGGCTCACCCATGTCACCCTCTGTGTCATCACAGCACCCTCTGGTTCACCAGTGTACATTATTGGGGCAAAGCAAAGCACTGCCATCCTCTGTGAACACTGGCACTCTGGTTCACCCATGCCACCCTCTGGCTGGCACACCCATGCCACCCTCGGTGTCATCACAGCACCCTCTGATTGACCAGTGAGTGTACATTATTGTGGCAAAGCCAAGCACACCTGCTAAGTGCTTTAAGTTTTGCAAACAACAACACCTGCCCTGCCCCAACTGACATTAATGAAGGCTGGCACCTGCTTGTCTGCTCCCTTTCCTTTTTGTTGCAATAACAGGATGCAATGGCATACTTGTAACTATTCTGTGACTGTCAGAGCAGGGTCACACAATAGTTGCAAGTAGGCAACCGGATTCTGGAGGGCCCCTTCAGGAAGCACTACAGGTAAATGGTTACAAATGATGAGCTCGAACTTTTGCACCTGCTCGTTGGTTTTGCTTTTGCAAAACTCGTTTTTTGGTAATTTCGCCCTATTCGCGAGGCGCGGCGTCATGCGAAATCGACCGTGGAAGCCGCGAACTCGTGCGTGTTACCCCAAGGTTGAGTATAGGCGCCGCCATTTTGTTTGCGTGACGTATTTCCGTTTCCGCCCGCTATGTGTAATCTCGCGCAATGAGCGCCTTGCGAATGCAAGTTCGCACGAGTTCGCGAGAGAAATCGCGTGCGAACTTACTTACACGCACGTGTTCGGGCCGCCATCTTGTTTTTCATTCATTCCTATGTGTCTGGGCATGGTGTTTCTATCCTCTGTATATCTCTGCCATCCTTTGCTTGTTTTAATATTTTTTTGATCTATTTAACTTTTTTTCTATCCCTCTATTTTTCTAGGTCTATATTTTTGTGTTTTAGGCTACTTTTGTTTACTTTTCAACTACTTTTTTAAACTTTTATTTCCTTCTTCCCTACTCTTATTCTTTTTCATTTTGTCTCCTTACTGCTAACACCTGCCCAGAACATGGTGAAGACAGCTGTCAAGCTGCCCAAGACGGGCACGGCAGCCCGTGCCCGGCTCCCGTGTGGCCGTTTGAGGGCGGAAATGGTGGTGCCCAGGGAGATCTTCAGCCCTGAGGAGGTGGGCTCACTCGTTTTTTATGTGCAGCGCCGTCTCCCCAGGACCATCGCGGCAGGCGGCAGGATCGCTGCTGGTTATACCAACAGCCAGGAGCGACGGAAGCGGTGGGGGCAGGTGTGCCGGGCCCTTTTTGACATCACGGGGGTCCAGCGCACCTACAATCAAGTGACCCACCGCTGGACCGATATCCTGGACCGGGAGCGAGACCTGCTAGACCTGCTGGGAGTGGAGGTCCCCGGGCTTGGTGAGTAGTAGTAGCAATTTTTTCATCACTCACTACTCTGTTTTTTCTCCTGCTCTGTGTGACTGTGTTATATTGCAAATGTTTGCTTTAACTTTTTTACAAACAGCAATAATGCTGCTGATTACATTGATAGGAGAGGTAAATTAATATTTCAAAATCTTCTGTGCATTTCAGGTGCACTGTTCTCCTTCTCTGTGGCGGTGCCACTGCTTATTTGTTTTCTATTTTGTGTTCATTTAATTGGGCTGAGTAATGTATGAGTGTACTTTACAGAACTGCGTAATGCTAGACACAAAGGGGCAGATTTACAAGCCCCTTGCGCCACGTTTACGCTGCCTTACCTGACGCACAGCGACGTAAACGTGGCGAATCCATGCGAGTCATGTACAACGAGATGCATCTAAGGAGATGCGCCACGTTAAGGCCTGGGCCTGTGCCACAATGGGTGCGTTCCCATGCAGGGGGGGGGGGGGGTGGCGGTCAGGCAGCTGTGCGCCTCGCAAAAGTGCCTGCGTGAAATCTACAAGATTTAACGCAGGCACTTCCGCGACGCTGCTACGTCAATTCTTTATGCCTGCTTGCTTGAAGCAGGCGTAAGGACTGATGCGGTATGTTGAGTATTGGGCAGCCCTGAGCATTGCTATAGTTGCATCGCGATGCGACTCTAGAGATGCGCCCCTCTTTCGTCACGAGATGCGTCACGCATCTGCCTACCCTTGCGCCAGGGTTTGCCGCATTGTAATTGCGGCGCATCTGCCGTGACGCAAGGTTAGTTTTGCGTTACGCATTTGTTCTGGTGCACATCTGGAGGTGTCCAGCTCAGCACTCGTAAGTATCCCCTAAGTGTCAGATTTGCAATTACCTGCGCATCCCTGCAAAGTGTGCGGCACGCCAGCACCACCCATGGTGCGCCGTATTTACAATGCGGCACACCATGGTCCCAAAACGTCACCGAAGCGTTACGCATCGGTGCCGTAAAGGCGGCTCATTAATGGAGTTGCGTTGCAACGATGGCGCAGCTCCAGCAATGCTGCGTCAAGCCGTAAGTCTGCTTCATTCAGGCGCAGGGTTTCAGTGACGCATCATTGTCCTAAATGACTGATTGAAATTTTATATATTCCCCATAGCCACTTTTAGCATGCGTTCCTGCGCAGGAATGCCCTCCCTTGCGCTGGAATGCTCCCTTATGGCGCAGGGCTTTAGAATGGGATGCATCTCCCATATGCGTCACGTTGTTAATATACGCCACACCATGGCGCCTCTCTTGTTGTGGCGCTGCGTCACAAAAGTGACGCAAGAACGGAGCAAAAGAGCTGCAAAGGGCTTGTAAATCTGCCCCTAGAGTAGAGGCTCAGGTGCAGTCCTTCCTTTGTAGCCCTCTTTTTGGCTGAAATAATTGGTTCTTGTTCTTTCTAAATGTTTGATTTGGTTGACAAGGACATCGACAAGCAGCAATCATCAATGTTTTCTGTTCATTCTTTCATGTTGTACGTCAGGTCCGCCCAGGGGCAAGCGGATAGAAAAAGCGGATGCAGTGGCTCCAAAGGAGGAGGATGCAGGCCAGGGCGGCGAGTGCTCCTTTGCTGGCCCCAGTAAGTTTTCATTTAAATATAGAGGACCTATTGTTGTCCAAGCGTTCCTAATTTAATTTTTTCAAAATAGTGTTTAGATAGGAGCAAAATCAATAATACTACTGTCGCAGGGACAATTCTCCACAAACCTAACTATGGACACCAAAGACCAGAGTAATAATATTTCAGAGTGGCGTGTTTGGCACACTGTATAAACCTGGTAGTGTCAGCGGCACGGACTCCTCCTTGCAAAAATTGCAAAACCTTTCGCTCAGTCACTCTAGTCTGGAGGACCAAAAACCACAGAGTCTATTCAAGTTTAAAAGCTTTATTAAAAGTTAAAGTAAACACATATATTAAAATAAAGTTAGTTGGAAATGGAAAAGTGCTTGGTGCTGAGTTGATGAGTAATGGAACACATTTCTTGTGGTCGAGCCGAGCTTTCACCTGGTTTGAAGTTGATGTTGCTCTTGTCCTTAGAAGTCCAGTTTCTGTCTGTTCAGAGAAAAATGATGTGTGTTAAAATTAATCAAGCATTCATCAATTATGACAAAAAAATGCAGCAAGACAACAGCCTTCCCTGGAAGGAGGGACATTTTTACTTTAGACTAGAGTAGACAGTCAATTACTTTTTCTGTTGTTTTCACATTCTTCATTCATAGGCCAAATACTAGTGAGTGGTGTAATCTAACATTCTTAAATCTACTTTGTAGGTGGAACATCTGGTGGCGGGGCCAGCTCGGATGTGGTAATAGTGATCGACTCCGAGTCCGAGGATCACTCTGGGGAGGAGGCGGCGCAAGAGGACCAAGAAGTACAGACTGTGAGGAAGGAGACAGTGGTGGTGGCGGGTACAGGTAAGCTGGATCATGGTACTATCTGACTCTTAGATAGCATATGATGTTTATCTACAGAGAGTAGACGGTCACTGGATGAACTACGAACATACTATGAAATGTTTCCAGGGGGGGGTGCAACATCATCACCATCTCCTGAGTCCTACTCCTGACATGATTGATAGTGTGGTTTGTGGCCAAGGGCTGCACCGAAGGGGGCAGGGTCAGTGGGGGAGGGGGGTGGATCTAGAGCAACAACAAAAAATATGACCATGAAATTGAAATCATGCCCCTGCAGCGGATGCCTTCGTCCACTGAGCCACCAGACCTGGCATACACATTACACACATCTTTCTTTCTCTCTCCCCCTCCCTCTCTCTCTGTCTCCCTCCCTCATCCTCCCTCTGTCACCCTCTGGCTCCCTCCCTCTCTCTCTCTCTCCTTCTGTCTTCCTCTCTCTCTGTCTCTGCCTCTATCTGTCTGTCGGTCCCAGCCTGCTGTAATTACCATATTGTAATTTGTCACTGGGCCAGCACTGGATGGACCTGCGATCCAGGGGGGGGCAATCGCGCCCTCTCTTGCCCATCCCTGCGGACGCCCATGATATTGGCCTGAATAGTTTCTTTTGTACTGCGCTGGCTAGTTGCTAGTTGTACTGTGACACAACTTCCTGCTGAATCATTTTGTGTTAATCATATTCTTAAAGAGCATTGGTTACAGATTATGTCTTTCTTTCTTCATATAGTTGGTCATACTAAAACAAAACCAACAAGGAGTATGCAGGCTGTACTGGCCCGGCAACAGAGGCTGGATGCAACTGTTGCCCAATATCGGCGGCTGGTGGAACTGGAGGGGGACGACACGCAGTCCAGTACTTCTAACGTGACATCTGCATCCTCCTCCGTGACCCCACGTTCTGCCGGTCAGCGCAGTGCTCCAGCCAAACGGAGCCGTGCTGGCAGACGCCACCGCCGAGCAGCAAAGGCTGCACCTCACAGTACTGTAAAGGCTCGCTTGCGCCGAGCAATCCGCAGAGTGTCGGACCTGGAGGCGGAGGTCCGGAAATGGAAAGAGTACCAAAATTTGGTGGAGGGCCTCCGTTTAGATCACGCCACCCTCCGGGAGCAATACGATGCCCTGGCCCTAAGGCATGATGCCCTGGAGGCCAAAGTTAACAACACCATGCATCCCTAGAGTGTCCCTTGCCCCTTTTTTATAGACTTTTGGGGGGTGGGAATTGGGAGTTGGGTTTTTTGGGGACTTTTGAGGGACTATTTATTTGTTGGGGTTAGGGAGGGTCTTGCGGGAGATTATTTTGTTAGGGATATAAAAATATACTTTTTCAAACTTTATCTGAGCATATCTTTTTTTTACTACTTTTGAGCCTGGTGGGTGGTGGTTTTGCAGTAAGTTCGTTTTACTGAACACTGTCATCATGTTGGTTCACGTGTAATTGGCCAAATGTTTTCCAAAGTAAATGCCTGTCACAGAGTTTGTCAATTGAGGAGTCCTAGGACTTTACTACTAGTACCACTGTCACTCTCTCGCCTCTCCTAATACTCCATTATACTACCTCCCATCCAAACGCTTATCTTACCTGTAATTTGTGTTTGAGGGCTGGCTCCACCTGGAATTCACAGTGTCCTAAAGCGTTCTGCAGCAGGGCCCCAACTGGAGTTTCCCGGCGTGGATTTTCTGCAAAACAAAAGCAATCAACATTACAAATATGGCTGCGGTGCTCACAGACCCCAAAATCCTAGAAGCCCCACAGACAGCACCCCTAAGACAGGCAAGCGAGCAATAATAACGCCTAAACGTTCATGTGTAATAGGCCAAATGTTTTCCAAAGTAAATGCCTGTCACAGAGTTTGTTAATTGAGGAGTCCTAGGACTTTACTACTAGTACCACTGTCACTCTCTCGCCTCTCCTAATACTCCATTATACTACCTCCCATCCAAACGCTTATCTTACCTGTAATTTGTGTTTGAGGGCTGGCTCCACCTGGACTTCACAGTGTCCTAAAGCGTTCTGCAGCAGGGCCCCAACTGGAGTTTCCCGGCGTGGATTTTCTGCAAAACAAAAGCAATCAACAATACAAATATGGCTGCGATGTTCACAGACCCCAAAAACCTAGAAGCCCCACAGACAGCACCCCTAAGACAGGCAAGCGAGCAATAATAACGCCTAAACGTTCACGTGTAATAGGCCAAATGTTTTCCAAAGTAAATGCCTAACCAATTTCATCCCTTAATAGACCTTGCCAGCAATGGCCCAGCCAAGACCCGTAAACCCAAACGCAAAAAAGTCACACTTAGCAAAATGTATTTAAATGAGGACTCACTACTTCCAGACAGTCCCTCTTTAGGGGACTCGTCAACGTAAGTTTCTTCATTGTGCAGAATCCAGGCATCAGCATTACGGGAAATGGATAGGGTGAGTCTGGAGGAGGAGGATAGACGACCAGGACTGAGTTCTTGTCAACTAACTGTTGTGAACCTGAGAAATGCTGCGGCATCAAAATCAAGACAGTTCTGTTGATGGGCTTGTTGTTTGATTGGGTGATTACAGTTCTGTTGTGAATGTGATGAAGCACTTGCTAAAAAAAGAAAGACAGACACACAGGAATAAAAGTGAATAAGGACTAATATTAAAGTTAATGGATCATTGACTCATTTTCAGAACTCGCTGTCAGGGAAGCAGAGCTCGTCCTCAAACTCTGCAAATTGAGTCGGTAGTACTTCTGGTAACTGAGGAGAACTTTCCTCAGGTAGGTCGGTGTCCTCGTCTTCTTCCTGCGTGCATTCTCGTACTTTGTAATCTGGTGGTATGAAGTGCTGGTTCATCTTTTTCATGGTGAGCCGCTCCACATTTGCGGGCAAGAGGCGGGACCTTTTGGAAGTCACAATGCCACCAGCAGAACTAAAAACACGTTCTGAAGACACGCTTGCGAGTGGGCAAGACAAGTAATTGATAGCCAGGTTGGTGAGCTCTCGCCATATGTTTCTTTTCCCATGCCAATACGCCAATGGGTCCTCAGTAATATTGACCGCTGTTGAGTCATCCAGATAGGCCTGCACCATTGAAAGAATGTCCTCCCGGATTCCTGTACTTTGCACTTCTGTGTCCTTTCTGGGACAAGGAAACCCTAGCTCACTTAGCCAATCCGCTTCAGACATATCGCCTGGGCCTGGTGCAGATGATACGGTTGCTGGTGTGGTTAACGGCTCAGAGGAAAAGTCACTCACTTCTGCCACAGGCACAGATGCAGAAGTGTTTTTTGGGACGCCTGATGGCCTGCTGATTCACTAGTAGTACTGTCTTCTCCTACAGTTTCCTTCCACTCTCTTTCAAAACGAATGGCTGACTGAGCTAGCCAACCTTTGTACTCTGTAACGTCTGATGTTTCAAAAGGAATTATTACTTTGCCAAACAATGGCTTTTTGTAACGTGGATCCAGAATAGTAGCACAAATGTAGTGCTGTTGTTTCTTGATATTTACAAGCCGTTTATTGCTAACTAGGCGTTGTAATAATCTCTGCGCCAACTCATATGCTTCATTCTTTCCAGCATCTTTTAATTCTGAAGACACCACCTTGACTTGGTGCTCGAGCTTCAGCAACAATGGGATAGCTTTGCTCAAAGAACAGTCCTCCCTGCTGACGTCACGCGTGAAGACCTCAAAAGGACGAAGCATGTCTGTCAGGCTTTTAACTAGCTGCCATTGCTCCACCGCTAGCATCATTTCTGTCGTATCACCACCCAGGTTGTAGAAATACTCATTGACTACTGGAAACAGCTCATGCAGACGCTCAAGCATGTAGAAGGTTGAGTTCCAACGTGTTGCCACCTCCTGGATAAGTGCTTTCACTGGCATTCTACGTACATTTTGCTGGCGCCTCAGCTCCTTCCGGGCCTTAAAAGAATGGTTGAAATGTGTGCATATTCTTCTGCAGATGGTCAGTATTTTGTCGACTGCAAGTTCTTTTTTCAAGAACTTTTGCACGACAAGGTTCATACAATGCGCCAAACACGGCACTCTGAAATAGTAACCGTTCTCCATGGCCTTAACTACATTGCTGCCATTATCAGTAGGAACATAACCAACCTTGCAATTTCTTGGGGGCAGCCATTGCGAGACCTTTTGGTTAAAGTCATCCAAAATGTTGGCTGCAGTATGACTTTTATCCATGCCAAACATGGCTAATGTTGCATGTTTACGAGCACCCTTAAAAATCTCGGCCAAGTCACCACCTGCATTTATCTGTTTTGCAACCCCTGAAAAAGAGACCCAGTGTGCAGTGATGCACATGTAATCAAGGGCTTGGCAACTGGTCCACATGTCTGTTGACAGGTGTATAGTGTGAACAGCACTCTTCTGCAAAGCTGCCCCAACCAACTCAAGCACCTCTTTATGTAGTGCTGGAACAGCAACCCTGGCAAAATAGAACCGGCTAGGAACCTTCCATTTAGGGGCCAGTGTTGCCACGAGTTCAAGAAAACCCACACCTTCGACAAACGAAAAAGGGAGAAGGTCCACCGCTAGCATTTTAGCCAGCTTAGTGTTATACAGGCGTACAATTGGGTGGTTGCGTTGAAATTGCGCATCTGAGGAGAACATGGCTGAAATGGTGCGCTGGACAAATTTACTGGATGATGCTGATGCCTTCTTCGACCCACTTGTGCTCAGAGTTGACATTTTCCGCATTGGTGTGTCTCCCAGACTCTCAGTGTGCCTCCTATGTGTTCCGGAGGGTGTGGTGCTGCCAGGGGTACTGGGTGCAACCGGACAAATGTCTGACGCTTCTTCTACCTCCCTGTCATCTTCAGATGAAACACCTAGTATGGGTATATTTTGGCCACTTGCCCTTTGGGATTGTTTTCCCTTGATGTTTGCTAGGTGCGCAAACCATACGACAGCGTGCCTTCTTTGAAGATGACCTATCTGGCCTCCGGTTCCATAGTTGGTACCAGTCTTACCACGGCTAACTCTAGTCTTACAAATGCAACAAACGGCTATGTTATCATAGTTTGCATGGACACTAAAAAAGTTCCAAACTGGGGACTGGAAACTTCTGGTTTTGCCGCACGAGATGATACTGCCAATGCCAGATGAAGCAGGGGTGGATGAGCCTTGCAGACATCTACTGGGGTTGTGCAATTATTGCAGCAACCCTACTTGAGGGAGTCGAGCTGGATGGAGTCCCCCTCTGGGGAGAAAATATGGGAGCTGTAGGTTTTGTTGAACTTGTTGTACTACTTGACTGCGTTGGTGGTGCTACCAGTGCCACGTCGCCAGGGTCACGCTCAGCATGACGTCGGGATAGGGTATAAATCTCTGTCTGCTGCATGGCCGGTGTGGCTGGAATGACGTGTGTGATGGATAGGTCATTGCTGTCATCCTGTTCATCAACATCAGAATGAACCACTTCATCAAGTCCGGCGTTCGGATCCATAAGTATGAGCTTTCCGGGGCCCTTCCTTTTAACTTTTGATACCTTTCGCAGCGAGTGGTGTGCCACCCTCTCAGACGTCGGAGATGGTTGCCAATCTAGATCCAGATCATCTGATGGAGCGGGGCTTGAAGAGGAACTTCTACACACACTCCTTGATCTTTTCCTTGCTGGGGAGCTGGGAGAAAATGAATCATCAGGAGGAGTGCCTTCGTCTTCCTGACATGATACCCCAGCTCCAAAGTCAATTTCCTCCTGTGCCCCTACTCCTGGAAGAAGAACCATTGTGGGCACTTGCACCGCTCCATGTGCCGCTACATGGGCCTCTTCACTGACCTCTACTTGCAACTCTCCATGGACCTCTCCTTCTCGGCCTTCTCCTTCTCGGCCTTCTCCTTCTCGGCCTTCTCCTTCTCGGCCTTCTACTTCTCGGCCTTCTCTTTCTCGACCTTCTCCTTCTCGACCTTCTCGACCTTCTCCTTCTCGACCAGCTCCTTCTCGACCTTCTCCTTCTCGGACAGCTCCTTCTCGGCCACCTCCTTCTCGGCCAGCTCCTTCTCGGCCAGCTCCTTCTCGGACAGCTCCTTCTCGGACAGCTCCTTGCGCATGTACTTGTGCTTGTACTAGTAGCCCATGCAGTTGTTGTTGCGGCTTTGGTTGTTGAATAGTACTTGTGAGATGAGTTACAACCTGTGTTGATGGTGTGCTGCTACTTTCTTGCGATGAGCCAACATCACTGGTCGTTGGTGATTGAACCACTAAACAGGCTACCTGTGCAGCACTCATGGTGGACTTTTGTTTTTTCCACAAAAACTTAGTGGTCGAGCCACCAGTCTCCTTGGTAAGTGGTGCCACTTGCTTCTTCTTCTCCTTAGTAGAGACATCTTTCTTGCAAGAGGAGCTACGGGCACCTCTTTTTGGAGCCATCTTCTTCAGATGTCGGAACAGCAGGCCGCAGCAGGACTTCTTCCTGGCACTGATGCTCAACGATGATGCGGAGTTATTGACTTTGTGCACCTAAAAGCAAACGAAGACAGAGGAACATCAGTAAATATATGTTGCATATGTAGCGCTTCAATAAATAGTGTGCAAGTAGGCATTTATGAATACACACGTGCACACCACACAATATGGAAATTTCAAAATTAAGAATTGCTAAATTTTTGGGAAACAGGAATTTAACATTGATCCAAGATAGCACACACACAGAGGGTTATAGTTTCATGTACCACTGACTCCCCCTGGGCACAATGGGTGAAAGCAAGGTAAAATGGGTGCAGGCCTATGGCACAAAGATCACTGCCTGCCTTCAAAATGGCCGCTTGACCCCCATCCACATGGCCAGGACCATGCCTCAAAATGGCCCCCACCAACATAGCCAGCCCCCAACCCCTACTCCAAAAAGTCAAAAAACACAACACCAATCAAATCACCACAATCCAATGCCATCCATCAAGTTTCAGAATGTTTATGCTGCCTGCTGGTGGTTTTCTGGTGCGAAATTGCAATTTTTGCAATTTCGCGAGTGCGAGATTGTTGCTTCACGACGCGAACGTGGCGAATAACCAGCAAAATCCGCGAACAGACGGATTCTGGGCCCCCTGGGCATGATAAAATCACAGCACACTGGGTGCAGGCCTATGGCACAAAGCACACAAACTGGCCTAAAAATGGCCCCTAGACCCCCACCCACACGGGACCAGGCAATAAACTGGCCCCCACCCACATAGCAAGCCCCCAACACCACCCCAAAAAGTCGTAAAACACACAAAAATCACAACAATCCAATGCCATCCATGCCCTGGCCAGAATAATGTTAAAATTAAAGAAAACAGTTGTATCATGCATGCACCCATAACTAAGCCTGGTAGTTTTCAATTCATGTGCAGAATTGTAATTTTTACAATTTCGCGAGTGCGAGATTGTTGCTGCGCGGGACGCGAGCAGTGCGAACACAGGCAATTTTTTTTTAAAAATCCGATTTTCGGGTAATCCGCGGGAGTTCGAGGCCCCCTGGGCATAATGAAAGCAATCAGAGCAGACTGGGTGGGCATAGGGCACAAAACACACTGCCTGACTTCAAAATGGCCGATTGACCCCATCCACATGGCCAGGACCTGCAGGACCATGCCTCAAAATGGCCTCCCACACATAGCCAGCCCCCAAACCCACCCCAAAAAGTCGAAAAACACACACAAAAATCACCACAAACAAACAACATCAACTTATCAACTTACTTGTAAATCAAATTTCTAATCAAAAAGTAATCCAAAAGGCCTCAAAGCCAAATCTCCAGCAGCATCCACAAAAAGTAATCCTTCCCAGTCAAGATCGAATTCAAAGTGGCCAGGAAATGGACTAAGCAATGGGAGGAGCTTGCTGGACAGGAAGAGGAAGTTGGAGACTGGGTCACTTCCTTCACCCCTCCCCAATTGTAATTTTTGTAATTTCGCGAGTGCGAGATTGTTGCTGCCCGCGCCGCGGCCCGCTAGCAGTGCGAACACAAGCAAAAAATCCGCCGCGTGCGGATTTGCGTATTTTCGCCACATCCGCGAGAGTTCGCGGATTGCGGATTTACCGAAAATCCGAAAAATCTGCGAGCGGAACGGATTTTGCGCCCATGCTTATTCAACATACTCCTCCATGCGTTCTGTGTTGGTGCTCTCTGGGACACCTACTATGCGGATGTTGTTCTGGCGACTGCGAGCCTCAAGGTCCTTGTTCTTAGCTTCGATGATCTTGAGCAGTTTATCCATCTGCGACACCTGCAATTGCAGCTGCAAAGTGGTGTCCTTGTTATCCGATATATGCCTCTCTGCCTCCTTGATCTGCCGGTCGTGCTTGTCCATCTTCTGAACCAAAAAGTCCACCCGACTATTCATGGTATCCATCTTCCCCGAGAGATCAGTCAGACTTTGTTGCATGGCAAGGAGCAGGGTCTTAACCTCATCCTGGGGGACAACGATTCCCCAGCGGACTTCATTGGATCCTCTGAGGTCATGCGCGTGGCCACTCTCTCGGACTCAAACAGCAGCTTGGTCTAGCAGATATCCAGTTTCCCCATTGCAGCTAAAGAGAAGCGGGCCGCAAGGGGTATCCCCAGTACCTACAACACTCTCCCCAGGGGGGGCACCGTCCGGCCATGCAGAACTGTTCTGGGTTGCTGTCCTCAATGCCCGGGGGGGGCCACAATAAAGGAGAGTCCGCAATGCTTCTACCTGTCGGCAATGGCAGAAACTATGGCAAGAGCCAGGTGTATACTATGCTGTCGGCCACCAGATAATCCTCTTTTACTACATAGGAGGAGCGCAGCCAGCACAAGGATGAGGGGCCCACTTCGGGCAAACCAGGTATCCGCTCTGGACAAGGATATAAATCAGCCCATAGCATTCAGCCATTGGCAGGCCTTCCCAATCAGGGGGCCACAACAGCCAAATGCACAACAATCTTCAGCCTGGAATGTGTGGGGGTGGGTTGCTGCAAGCCTCATTCAAACAGTCGCCCAAACGCTACAGTCTATCCTCGCATCTAGCTCAGCATAGGGCCTCTTCACAATATCCAGCTGGTGTAAGCATGTGCCAGTCTGAAGTACACAATCTCAGTGGGACAGACTGGATGGTGCCTCACCTCCAAAGCCGCAGCGAGGCAGGCCTTAAAATGGTGTGCATGAATGTACACCAGGTAGGGCTGCATCAACAATCCGCCACTCCGGCTGCAACATCATCTACCCCAACCACGGCCAGGTCGCATCCCAGGTCTCCACATTAGCTGAGCCGGGGCGGCAGTCCAATTCAGCACGTTGCCAGAGCAAGAGCAGGGGTTCACAGGTCTTGCGGTTTCTGCGCTCCATCAATGCTTCCAAAGCGTCTGTCAAAAGCGCGTCATATTCCCCATATTTCAAGCGCTCACCTCCAGGGGGGTCACCTCAATAGCTGGCAATCGAGGGGGGTTGGGAGTCCCAGCAGGCAGCGGGCACTCCAGCTGCCCAGCGCGCACCAGCCACTGGGGCCTGTCACCAAATGGGCGCCGCTGGCCTTGAGTGCCCCCCGCAGCCGGGCAGGGTCCCATACTGTCCCCCATGCCTCCCCGGCTCAGATTTTGAAGCAGCTCTGGAGGTAGCAGCGAGAGGTTCCAGTTGTCAAAAAGCGCACCGGAGGCAGGAGGGAGTTACAAGAGTGGCTTACGGGCATGCAGAGTTGAAACAGCAGGCGATAAGCAGGATTAGTGAAGGATTTTGCTTCCAGGCAGCCGGAGCCTCACTGGTGTGCGGCCATTATGGTTATGCGCCACCTAGCGCCCCTGATTCCCAAAAATTCCTACATGCAATTAAACTTGATCCGGGTGGTAACACTTCTAGACTGATGGCCTCCTCATCAATTTTTAGAAGGCCCTCTCTGAAGCAGTCTTGCCATCACTGGATTCATTATGGAAGCAATTCACCTCCTCTGGCAAAATCCCCATCTCCACACCTAAGGCTACCATAGTAGTCCTCCCTGAAGAGAGGAAATCGACCTGGATACCCATTTCCCTACTGAATATGGAGGCAATAATCTATGCAAAAATCCAAGCTAAACAATTAGAAGCACTAATTTCTAAACTGATTCATCCATCTCAATCTCGGTTTACTAAGGGCAGATTAGTGTGTGACAATACCTGTCTTTTTTGCTACATAATCAAAAAAGCTTCCCTTCTCCAGTCTCCAGCCAGTGTGGCCATTGCATTAGATGCCAAAAAGGCATTCGAGAAAGTCTGCTGGCGTTTTCAGGTGGTGAGCTTCGACCGATACAACATAGGTGACTTCTCCTCCATGGCCATGTCCCTATATGCTGAAACTAGAGCTAGTGTTAGAATAAATGGAGCACTCTTTACCCCCTTCTCCTTAAACCAGGGCACTCACCAAGGATGCACCTTATCTCCCCTCCTATTCCTCCTAGCGATAGACCCTCTATTGGTCATGATGAAAGATAATCTGGATATTAAAGATGTCAACTTTGGCTCCCTGACTTTCAAAACGACTGCCTATGCAGACAAAATACTTATCTTCTCCAAAAATCCTGATAAAACGTTCCCCAAAATTATCTCCTGGACTCAATCCTTTGCAAATTTATTTGGCTACACCTTAAATAGAGAGAAGACGGAAGTTATTTAGCTTAATGTTTACTGCCATTCCTGCTGTTTTGGACAGTCTTGGATGGCAGCCAAAAATGATAAAATACCTAGGCATCTGGTTCTCAAATAATCATCCTTTTTTAATCAACAGAAAACTCTAGACAAATAAAGGACCTGCTATCCTCCTGGACCCCTAAATTTATCTCATAGAGGGGACACTAGAGACTCTGAAGATGATGAGTACACCCCTTGTGAAATTTCTGGCTGATATGTTTCCAATAAGCTTTTCTACACCCTTCTTTATTACAGTTGACTAGCTATCCTCTGACTTTCTATGAGCAAAAAAGAAACCGAGATTGGACCAAAAGAAGCTCAGTCTGCCATATTCAATGGGAGCGGTACAAAAGGGGGTGGTGAAGGACGGAGCATCTGAATCAATCAAACACTCACACCCAGTCAAAAGATCTGGGTTGAATCCATCACCATTCTTTAGCACACTCTGCCACCCAGTTCAGACATGGGTATATGCAAATCAGTCTGACCCTGTGCCTCATGGGAACAGTCCAGCCCGAACTGCCAAGCCATGTCTTCCCTGGACCGGAAACAAGCTTCCGAGGACCGGTTTCTGGCATTCCAGCCGTCTTCAGCCCGGCTTGCTTGAATCCAGTGGCAAAGTGAGCAAGGGACTCACGTCTGAGCATACCCTGCCACACTTATGGCGGCCAAAAGCGGTACAAAAGGGGGTGGTGATGGATGGGCTGAAGACGGCTGGAATGCCAGAAAACGGTCCTCGGAAGCTTGTTTGGTGATGGATTAAACCCAGATCTTTTGACTGGGTGTGAGTGTTTGATTGATTCGGATGCTCCCAGTCGGCCAGGACGCCGGCACGGAGTACCGACGGAGAGAGCGGTGCTTCATCTTTCCCCTGAGCCGCTGCCAGGTGGGGTGAGGCTAGTCATCCTTACAGATCTAGTGATCAACACAGACTGTAAGGGCACCGGGAGCGTTCCGGTGACTTATTAGCACTTGCACTGTTACCCTGGTGTCATCTTTCACCTACTATTTTTAATTCACTTGGTGCAGTAGTTTTTATTTATATTGGTCCTGAAGAATGCAAGGGAACTATAGTCCCAGTATTGCAGAAACTAGTCGACCTACTCTGACCTAGAGCAGTCTACCTTATGAGAAGGCCTTAGGTTATATTGTTTTTATATTTTGGTATGTTAGGCAAACACGGAATAAACTTTTTTTCAAGTGCCTATTCAAACCAATTTTAAACACACACTTTATGGGTTTCTTTCACTTTATCACTTTTTCTAGCACTGCACACCCCAGTCCCACATCCAGGGCCACTTACCAATATCGAGTGGTCTACCACACTGTCACTGCCATTCTCCTTTGAGGAACCCCCTTACCACCGGGTTGACCTCTCAGTGTGGCACCGAGCTTCTCAGACGGGTGGTACGGATAAAATCCCAAATGATGAAGGGCGGATCCGTATGGTGACTGATGGGTATTCTCCTCATCCTGTTGAGAATCTTCTGTGTTGTATCACTTTGGTCTGCAGGGATAGGTTGGCTCTCTGTTTCTTGTGGGCACACTCCTCGAGACCCTCTGGTACCTTTTGTTGTTGATAATATGTTTTCCAGCCTATCTTCCCAAAGGCTTAAGATGAAGAGGTGAAGTTTAGTATGCCTGAACTCACAATGTAATAACACATCTTTCTATGAAGGTGGTTTTTTCATTATGTGTTTATAAGCCACTCTTTAAGAAGTGGCTGAGTGTTTTTGCTCCAACACTTCTCTGTGTCTCTGCCTGGTTGTGGATTGACTGTCTGGACTTCGTGGTCAAGAGGAACTTTTGCCAAGGAAGAAGCAACTGAAGAGACTTAAGAAAAGGATTGACTCTTGCTGTGTGTTCTGGGACTTGCCTGCAGTTTGCTGTTTTAACCAAGGAAAGGCTAAAGGGACTTTGCTGTGTGCTGTGTCCCCCTGCTTGAAAGGACTTTGCTGTGCTGTGTCCTGAAGTTACTTATCCCCAAGGGCCTGAGGTGAGCTGGCTCCTTGTTGCGGAAACACAGGAACACAAAAGTTTCCAGGAGAGTCTCACTGATGCTGTGTGCATGTGCTTTTTGCAGCCTGAGACCCTAATAAGGAGTGCCCTGTGATCGTGCGCACCAGAATTCAAGTGAGTCTCAGCGACGCTGTGTGCGTGTGCTTTGTGCAGCCTGAGCCCTTCGTGAGGATTGGCTTGTTAATGTGCACACCCGAAAACCAAGTGAGTCTCAGCGACTCTGTGTGCGTGTGCTTGATGCAGCCTGAGACCTTCGTGAGGATTGCTTTGTTATCGTGCACCCGGAGTTAAAGTGAGTCTCAGCTATGCTGTGTGCATGTTCTTCGTGCAGCCTGAGCCCTTCGTGAAGAGTGCCCGGTGATCGTGCACATGAAGCTCAAGTGAGTCTCAGCGACGCTGTGTGCATGTGCCCTGTAGCAGCCTGAGATCTTCGTAGCAGTACTGACCCAGACCAGCAGCCCCGGAGGAGCTGAGCCACCGGCCTGAGCCCGCCGTTGCGAATTCACAAAGATTGCCTCGGAGGCCCAAGTTGCTGGAAGAGGAGAGGAGAGCGAGGTCACAATCCCCCAGGTAGAGTGTGTCGATGCCTGGGGCGGGGTGCAGGCTCGGAGGGAGACACTCTCGGCCACTCTCTGATTCCGGCAGCGCAAGTCTCTGCTTTGGCTCGCATCACGGCCCGTACTGGCCAAGGGAGTGGCAGTAGCGGGGCTGGAGTGTGGAGCTGCACTTTTTGTTGTACCATACCTGTGTTGGGGGCAACTGTTGACAGAGGCTAACTGCAAATCAGCACGAGTGGCGGAGAGACGGCCTAAGGCACCGTGATTGTATTATGTAGTGTAGTGTATTATGCATTACTTTATTCTGCATTACGGAGTACCTGACTGTCGTATTACACATTGCATCATTTCTGCATAACGAACTACCTGATTGTCGTATGACGCACTGCATTGTTTCTGCATAACGAACTACCTGATTAGCGTTTTACGCATTGCATTATTCCTGCATAACAAACTACCTGATTAGTGATAGAGCGCAGTGAAACGCTGGAAATTGTAGGGGTACATTATATTCACAAATAGTCCATACCTGCATATATTATTATGTGTGTTAACTTTAGCTAGTGAATTGTGTTGTAATAACAAATGGTAAATAAAGTGTTAGAATGAGTTATGCCATTCAAGAAACGAAAAATTTCATTTAGAGGGACCATGTAATTTTCGATGTTCATTGCAAAAGCTTAACAAAGTAGCTCATGTGTAATGTAATGGAACGTCTTTGTTTTAGGAGTTAGTTATAGAGGAGACCTGTTACAAAGTATTCAGGAATGTCGATAATTGGGAGCCGATATTCTTTCTCGCAGAAGAAGCCTGGGACTCAAGGACACACCAACCGTTGCTGGATCGGGTACAAGTTTTGGTGTAAAAATATCTACGAGAGGTGCCTGGCCAGAGGAGGTGTTTCAGGAGCGTGTTCTATGAATTGTGCACTTTGTATTAGGGACAGTGGCCCGAGGGATGAGTTAGCAGAGAGCCATTAGAGGGGCACAAGGAAGGAATCAATTCTTAGAAAGGAGACTTAGAACAAACTCTGAAGCTTTGGCTACTGACCCGTACAATGTGAGTGTACTTCTTAGGACGTCTTCACAAGCTGACACCTTTTCTTGATGTTGCCTGGGAAATGCTAAGTAGGGATGCCATGTTAGTGATAGAGTAGGGATAGATTAACAGATTTCCTTTACAGCCACTAATGAAGACTAAAATAGATATTGGAGCAGTCATTTCTTGTTTAGTATATTTGGAGTTGCTCATTCTTTTCATGCTACACCGGATTAGACTGATTCGTAGGTTGAACTTTGTATTAGTGCCTATGTATTTTTACAACCTCGTCATGAGGTGCTTGTATGTTCAGTTATTTTTGGCTTTGTAATAAAACCCCTAAATTGGAATTCAGAGTCAGTGATCCTTTTCGAGTTTTAGTTAATTGGTCCATGCTAGACTGTCAGTGTTTCTCCCCTTTACACTTTTCAGCAGGTAATAAAGGTCCAGTCAACCAATGATTCTTAGTAAACTTTTATAGTGGAAAGCGGCCTTATCATTAGTGTATTACGCATTGCATTATTTCTGCATAACAAAGTACCTGGTTGTTGCGATACTCATTGCATTATTTTTACATTACACAGTGCTTGGTTGTTGCGTTACGCATTGCATTACTTTTCCATTGCAAAGTGCCTGATTCTAGCATCACAAACTGAATAAAATTGTATTAGGACTACAGTGGAATGTTTAGAAGTGCGCATTAATATCAATAGAACTTACAAGGGCTGGCTGGCCTACCAACCAGCCAGGAGGAATATTACACATACTCAATATGTTGAATTATATTGCGTGGTCTTATCGTATATCTTTTCATATAAAATGTATACTTGTTTTTATAAAACTCATGTGAAGTCCATTTGTGGCATCATCATTGGGTTGCTGTGAGCATGGTTGCAAATACTTTGTACATTTGCCTTGAAGATAAGCCTGGCTGCTCGTGCCAAGCTACCAAGGGGGTGAGCGGGGACTATCTCAGAAGGTGTTCTTCCTTTCCGTGATGTGGAAACGAGGGCCCCTATTTGACCTAAGGTACCTACCTCAGTCAATTAGGGATCCTGGGTCTAACAGTAATGGTTATCAAATCCAGTGGAGGCTATAGATACCCTACCTGAACTTTCGCCATTCTAATTGCATATTGCTCAACGAGATAAGAAAGTAATTCTGACAACAACCTCTAAAGTAGACATCCGGAGGCTTTCATAGACGTTTTTATGGAACATTTAGTATGGCAAGTGCTCTTAACCTACTTTGTCATTACCTATGACTTGCTTCTTCGTTAAAAGGCAATCTAATCTTCCTTTCCTATTTAAATTGGCGTGTGTACACACTTATGTTTTCTTTACGAGATGCCATCAAACAGCTTCCGAGAAACATGCATCATCCTAAGCCTGAAACTTTACTGGCAAGGACACGTCAAACTTTTATGTGACAGGCATCCAGCAGATAGAATCAGGAATAAGGTTTAGGTGCACTGGGCAGCAATCAGGTGCAGCCAACCAAACTCGAAGGTTGTTTACAGGAGCCCATACGAAAACATGCGCAGGTATTCAGCAAGTGTTCCAGAATTACCAGCAGGTGTTCAGGACAGGGACTGGTTAGTGGCAAAAAAGAAAGGAAATAAGAGACCACGAAATACAAACCATGTGGTTCCATCCTGCAATGGATATCGCATCAGACATATAGAAAAGTCTGCGTGTTCTCCGTACTTTGGAAAGTGTTCTTTAGGATCTGCAGAGATGAAAAATTAACAAGAATGTATACAGTGGCCCTGACTTACCGGGGGTTGAAGGAATTAACAGCCTGATTCATGTACGGGCCGTTTTGCGTGTCCCTAATAGCGATTAATAGCGACTCGCTATTGAGGAAACGCAAAACGGCATTCATGTACTTTTCGGAAAAAAAATAGTGACTCGCACGCGGGCACTAAAGCCGTTAGCGACCTACAAAAAACGCAGAAAAATCGCTATTTTCGGCCACCTGCGATCGGGATTGCGACTCGCAATCCCGATCGCACGTGATTGCGACTCGCAATCCCGATCGCACGTGATTGCGACTCGCAATCCCGATCGCACGTGATTGTGACTCGCAATCCCGTGCGATCGGGATTGCGAGTCGCATTCTCGCGGGATCTGGAAAACGGGAAGACGCATTCCGAGCACCGTGATGACATCACAACCAGGAAGCAGCCAAATCCCACCCCCAAACACCACAGTGACGCTATCATTGGAGTGTTGACGACGGAAAGCTGCTGCTAAACCTCCGTTAGCGACTCCCGATTCTGCCGAAATTGCGACCGCCATGTCCGACGAACCTCTCCCTGGCCCCAGCACCAGCGCTGGCCGCAAGCGCAAACTAAAGTTCTCCGAGCAGGAGCTGGAGAACCTTATAGAAGGGGTGGTGGCCAACCACGACCAGCTGTTTGGTGCCAACTCAAGGAGGGTCCCAGAGCAGGAGAAGCGGAGGATCTGGGTGGGGATTGCCTCCAGCGTCAACTCTGTGGGCGTTGCGGACAGGTCGTTGGAGGAGCTGAAAAAGCGGTGGTACGACCTCCGGGGGCGTGCCAAGGAGAGGGTGGCGGAGCGCCTTGGTGAGGCATCAGGCACCGGAGGTGGTGGACCGACTGTCCCACCCAACACCCCCCTGGAGGACCAGGTAGAGGACACCTTGGAGAGGGAGGCGTGTGTTGGCGTGACCCCTCTGGACTCCTCCCGCCCCACCCAAGACACCCAAGGTAAGTGGCATGCGACTGCGACCCTGTCCCCTATGACCGCCCCTGACCAAATAGGCTCACTCATTGGCCCTTAGTCATGCCTATGTTGTGCATCAGGAAATGCCCTGAAGCATTGTGGGAGACGTAGTATGTCCACAATGTAGTAGTACCACAATGCGGCCAGAAAGGTTCCAAAGTGCGCAAATCCACTGCCATCCAGGGAATGACACCCAGCATGCATGTAACATCTGCACGTCTGACAGTCACATGCACCTAATGAGTATCCACTTACCCTCACAGGTGCGGATGATAGCAGTGACAGCGAGAGGCTGCTGATCGATGAGGAGGCCCAGGAGGAGGAATCCCTACCCGATACCCAGCCACCAGCCCCTGCCGCTGCGCAAACACCAGCAGCCAGGCCCCCCACCGTACCTGCTGCAACATCTGCAGGCCCACCGGCTGCCAAGACCAGAGCCCCCACCTTACCTGCTGCAACATCTGCAGGCCCACCGGCTGCCAAGACCAGAGCCCCCACCTTACCTGCTGCAACATCTGCAGGCCCACCGGCTGCCAAGACCAGAGCCCCCACCTTACCTGCTGCAACATCTGCAGGCCCACCGGCTGCCAAGACCAGGCCCCCCACCTTACCTGCTGCAACATCTGCAGGCCCACCGGCTGCCAACACCAGAGCCCCCACCAATGTGCCTCCAGTGCCTGCCGCACCTGCAACACCAGCTGCTACAACACCTGCAGCACGTCCAACAAGATCTGGGCCAGCCACATCCGCTACACAGCGGCCCAACAGCAGGAGAGGCAATGGGCATCTCCATGCCTGCATGAGCGTGGAGCGGCGCATGCTCCGAATACACCAGCGCCAGTCGCAGCAGCAAGGAGCCATCCAGCTCCAGCTGCATAAGATTGGCCGCAATGTGGCGGGAGTCGGCGAGCGGATGGACCGCATGACGGCGGCCATGGACCGCATGACGGCGGCTATGGAGGACAATACTGCAGCGCTGGTGAAGCACCGCAGTGTTGCAAGCAGGCGCCACCACCAGCTGCTGAGCCGCCTGTCCACCTATAGTCGTTCCAATTATGTGTCAGCAAATGCCACCACCCAGCTGGCGCGGCGCTCGTTGACCCAGCAGCACCAACTGGTCCAGTGCTGCGAGGACATTACCCGGGTGCTGGAGCACTTGACCACCGCCGTCACCGCACTGCATGCACCTGTGCTACCGGCCATTGTGGGGGGAGACGATGCGAGTGAGGGTGCCTCGAGTGTCAGCAGCCACTCTGCCACGCAGGCCCCCCCACCTAGGCGCAGCACCAGGGCTACGCCTGGTACAGCTGCCCAGGATGAGGAAGAGCCTCACAGACGCCTGGGAATTGTGCGCCGGAGGCGCCAATGACATTGTGTCAGGGACACAGGCGCAGGCTGAAGCTAAGCCTGCCATGAACCGTCTCATGCAGTATGCAGGAATACTGCATTTTGTAAATAGTTGTTACCATGACCCTTTTTTCTTGTGAATCAAACAAATACATTTATTTTGCTGCACACATTCGCCTTGTGTAATCATTACATTTTGCATGCAATTGTGATATGTGGGGTGGGGGAAGGGGGTGGGCTAGAAATTGTTAGCTGTGATGTGGTTGCGACGTCTGTGGCCTTCAGCTGGGTTCTCCCCGCGTGCATGGTGCGCATGAGCTGGTGGCCGGTCGTCCCCCTCAGATTCACTGCCTGATATGTCAACTGGTATCCGGCGCTTGGTTGCAATGTTATGAAGCATTGCACAGACAGCCACAATGCGGCAGCACGCTGCAGGACTGTAATACATGGCCCCACCTGTCTTGTGCAGTATACGGAACCTGCTCTTGAGCAGGCCAAATGTCCTTTCAATACAGTTCCTTGTCCGGATGTGCGCAACATTGTAGCGGCGTTGCTGAGGTGTGGCAGGGTTGAGGTAAGGGGTCAGGAGGTATTCCCGTAGGGCGTAGCCACTGTCACCTGAATGAGAGGAGCAGATGTTGATTGCCTGTGCAGCGCAGTTACTTCATAGCAATGTGACATTGTCGACAAAGTGTACTTACCAAGTAGGTGTCCTTCCCCAAACTCTCCCCTGATCAGTCGTGTGTGGAGTCCGCTGTGCCTGAAGATGAAGGAGTCATGGGTACTCCCTGGGTACTGGGCCACAATGTCAGTGATGATGGTCTTGGCATTGCAGACCATCTGTATGTTGAGGGAGTGGTAGGACTTCCTGTTGCGGTACATATACTCCGTGCCAGCTGGTGGGCAGATGGCGACGTGGGTACAGTCTATGCAGCCGAGGACATGGGGAAAATGGGCAACATTATAGAATTGTAGTTTTGTCAGGTCCAATTCCTGTTGGCTCGTGGGAAATGTGATGTGCCGGTGGAGCTGGCTGAGCATGGCGTCAACAAAAGTGTGGAGGCAGCGTGACATGGTGGGCTGGGATATCCCCCCAGCAGCGGCTACTATGCCCTGGAAACTGCCGGAGGCCAGGAGGTGCAGGCTGCACAATACCTGCACATGTGTGGGCACAGAATTGTTTCGCCTTGTTGGGTGCTGCATGATGGGGTCGAGTTCTTGTATCAGCCAGGTGATCATTTCCCCATTCAGCCTGTATTTTGCATAAATCTGTTCTCTGGTTTGGCCCAGCAAGGTGACCCGCTGCCGGTAAATCCTTGCCTGCCTCATGCGTCTCCTCCGTGCTGCTCGCTGTAGCCTTCGCCGCCTCACCACCATGTACATCCCAGGCATTGTGGAACGCCTAATGCTGCTGCTGAATGTCCTTATGTGTGATTGGTCAGGCCTGGACCTGTTGGTGATTGGCTAACAGTTTTTCAAATTTTGGTTAATCATGGCTTTTATGGTTACCACCTGCTTTGAGTTGTCCTTAAATTGCGCCGCGCAAACGTGCGATTTAGCGCTTTTTCGCTAATGTATTTCTTTCATGAATGCCGATTGAGACAATATTGCGTTTCGCTATTGATTTCGCAGATTCCGTGGTTGGTCGCTATTTCCGTATCGCTATTGCTCGACTTCCCGGAGTCTGCGACTATTACAGCGTAATCGCTATTCCGATCGGTATTATTTTTTAGCGATTTCGCTATTTCGTACTTGAATGCCGATTCCGTGTTTTGCACCCGCAATTGCGTTTTCGCAGCCATTGCGGGCGCTATTTCGCTTCATGAATCAGGCTGTAAGCCTCTAGGGTAATAACAGGATAAGGTCACAGCGCCCCTGGAGATAAAAGGCAAACTATGCACAAACTCTTTGCTGGCTGCTCGAGAAGACAATTCAGTTCCTCCCTGACTGCAGTCACCTCTTATAGACCTGTGAGAGAAACAAACATATTCCAGGTATTTTTTTTCTCAGAGTCTGGACGTTCATGCATGGCAGGAACATGGTTAACTTCTTTGCCACCATTCTGGAAGAAGTGAAGAGGCAGATAAGCCAGCCCAAACAACAACGTTGTGTTGTAGGAAGAATGCTGCAAGCTGCCTGGAGGTTGTGACCTGAACTGTAAGGCTCCTTTGAACACAGGCCAGGAGGCATGCAGGATTAGATAAATGTTACCGGATATGTTTTTTTATTGCACAACAGAGCTAATGTTTCTCATTTCTGCAAGAAATGAATTAGGTGAGGGTGCACTAAATCTTTGTTTAAAAAGTGAATGTGCTTTGCGTGTATTGGGCTATGACGTTTTGAATTTGGGGGCAGGCTCTAATTTGTTTGTATACAGTCAGGCCTTTGGCTGTGCTGGGAAGGTGACAGCCAGTATTGGTAGATGTAGCCGATGATGCAACTGTGTAAATTGCAGCCTTTGCATCAGAATGCCTTTGTTTTGAATCCAGGCTGCACCACTTGACCAAATTGTGTGATGCTTGGCAAAAAACACATTGTTAGTTCACATGCCGTATTATGAGTGCCTTGGGGACATTCAATATGTTGTTTGAACGAGTATTCCCTAGAGTGAGCACAGTAGAGCCAAGCAGCAAGCATAGGACAGTGACACATGAACATGCCTATGAGGAAAACTGTCAGCACATTGAATTGTTTTCAGAAGATAGTCGTTCCATTTTTGTGACTTCTAAACTTTCTGTAGCATTTCATACCACTATAGCTTTCATAGAAGTTCAAAATAGTGGAATGATTTATTCATCCTTTCCTTTCACATGAGAGTTAACCTAAAAGCCATGGCTGTTTTGCAGTTATGTAAGTGTTACTAACGACTTCCATGAATGAGGTTTCATTTTTTGTGAGTTTTCAATGAAACTCTCATTCTAAACGATTATTTTGAAGATGTAGCTCCAAATTTGTTTTTGCTTGTTTGTGGGGTTACTTTCTAGAAGATGAAGGGATATGCTAGACTAATATATCACTGAGTCTTTATTGCTCATTATGCATGCTCTCTTTTTGTCAGTACATACCAGTCTTCAGTAGAGTTCACCAATCCCCCTTACTAGATTCTGTTTGCTGTATATGCTCTGCTCCCACATTTCAGGTTAAAGATACCAATTTAGGGCCTGATTACGATGCAAGTAGGAAAGCCTCTGACCACAGTTCGAAGGCTTACCGACTTACATAGTTGATTTTAAATCCGACAGCCTTATTACAAGGAAGGCCGTTGGATCTGAAACCGGCCGGTCGGAACGACTGGCTTCCAATGGGCTCAATGAGCCCGTTGGCCAATCGAAGGCCGTTCATAATCCCCTCTGTACGGCGTTTATGCTGGGGGGATTATGATGTCAGTTTAGGACAGGCTGTTCATGCGGGGATTTCCCACAAGAAAAACCTGTGCAGGTACAAAAACAGAGACGCTTGGGGAAGCTTGATTCCGGTCCAGGGAAGACATGGTTTGGCAGTTCGGGCTGGACTGTTCCCATGAGGCACAGGGTCAGACTGATTTGCATAGGGCCATGTCTGGACTGGGGTGGCGGAGTGAGCTAAAGAACGGTGATGGATTAAACCCAGATCAGTTAACTGGGGGTGAGTGTTTGTATTGTCAACGCTCCGTCCATCTTTGGTTTTTCCCAGGTACAAAAACACCCATTTCTCTATGAGAGCTTGTGCTACAGACGATTTATGGCCGCAGCACACGCTCATAGAGAAACGAGCGTGTGCGACCGCACCATGTGCGGTCACATCATGAGGTCGGTCAGTCCTGATTCCGCAATGGTGTCAAGCGGACACAATTCTGCCCGACATCGTAATGAGGGCCTAATGTTTAGATTCCACTTTAAAATTCCTTCAAATTTGTAGAATATTTAAAGTTTTTAAAGTTTGCTTTGTTATGTATATGTACTTTATTAATTCACTAATATTATTACATTTTCTAAACAGTCACAGATTCTCTGGGTCTTCGGACCCGATATTATGAGTCGCTGAATTATAGCACTTCTAATGTGCGTACAACCTAGTAGTCTCTTGGTTAACATAGTGCATACAATAGACTTTGAAACAACAACATGTGCAACAGTTATTAACTGTAGGGATAAAATTGGAGAGATGCTTGGTATCTTTCCTTCACTAAAACAAGTTCCGAAAATGGGATACAATGAAGCATTCCATTGTAACACATTATAGACATATTGAAACAAGTTTCAAAACAATGATTTTCCATTAAAAACATTTTAGATGGATTGTGCACAAAAATATTAAGTATAAAATGAAAGAAACACAACATTTTAAGTTAAATAGCAGGCTGAGTGGATGGCTGTAGAATTATGGAATTGCTGAATAGGCTTAGTGGCTGTTGCTGAGATGTTTGCTTGACTTGCAGATGACTGGAGAGACTCAATATTTCATATTAGTGTATCTCATCAAAAATATCTTTAAAATGCTAGCAGCATTGCATTTGCCATGCAGTATTAGTTTTGCTGAAGTGAACAGAGTATTACATATTTTATTACAAGACTCAAGGTCCATTTTGCAAACTCTTTTCCTACTCGATTTACAGGGAAAACTCAAAGAAGCACTACATTTCCCATAATCCCTCATTCTCATTTAGGATCATTAACCCCTTCTTGTGGTGGCTGGCACGGATCGGGGTAGGGACACGGGAGGAGGCAGGGGGGTAGTAAAATAATTTTGAAAACTTACCTTATCTGCAGAGCAGCATTGTGATTGGTCTGAGCACAGTGGTTTGGCCCTCAGCCAGGGACTGGGGGCTGGGCATGTTCTCCACCAGGCGTGTTTTCCACCCAGGCTGTTTTGCAGCCTGAGTGAAGAACATGCAAAGTGTGCATGACTGTTTGGCAGGCCCGAGATGTCCTGCCAAACCATCATGCACACTGATAACAGTGAATACCACTCCCTGTGGGTGCTTGTTATCCCCCTGGCCCCACCCGAGACCCCGGAACACAACGTAAAATGATAATAAACCACAGTTTATTATAATTTTTTTTAAATTTAATTTTTCATTGCTGGAAGGCAGGCAAAGCTCCTCCACTATAGCGGAGGACCCACCTCTGACTCCTTCATTGCTAGACACCCCGTGCTAAGCCTTTTTTGGCTATTTGGCATCGTCACGCTCTTTGGGTGTACAACGGAGCCAGATTGGCAGGCTTGGTGGCCCATTAGTATGTTCCCTTCGTCTTGTTCATCCCAAATGGCGAAGAACTTGGGGGTCAAGATGGATAAGGGGCTAACGTTGAAGTCCCAGATCCTTGGGGTCTCGGGTATGTGTTTCGGCCTCCTCAAGATGCTGCGGAGGTTTCTTCCCCTTCTATCTGAGGAGCATAGGAAGCTGACTGTGCAGGCTCTGATCGGCTCTAGGCTAGACTACTCCAACGTTCTTTACCTGGGCCTGCCAGAGTATCTGCTACAGCGGCTTCAAGTGGTGCAGAATGCGGCTGCTAGAGCTGTTTTTGGCTTAAACAGACGTGCCAGTGCAGCAGGTCTGTTGCAGACGCTGCACTGGCTTCCAATCCGCAAACGGATTGCCTTCAAGGCCTTGACTTTGGCCTATAAGGCTCTCCACGCGGTCGGTGCAAAGTACCTCCAAAAGAGACTCGCATTCTACCACCCAGTCCGTTCTTTGAGGTCGGAATCCCTGTTCTTGGCGGTGGTCCCGCGAGTGAAGAAAGCTCGACTGGGAGGTCGTTCCTTTGCACTTTTGGCACCACAGTTGTGGAACTCTCTGCCGCTCACACTTCGGGGAGCCACCAGCCTACTTGTTTTTAGAAAAGGTCTTAAAACCTGGTTGTTTAGCCAGTAGGTTGTATAAATTCTGTCTGCTCTATTTTTTTTCTGTTTTCTTTTAACTGTGTTGTGTTATTGTATGGTAGTCCTCTTTACTCAAAGCGCCGGGACACTCTTTTTGAGTAGCCGCGCGCTATACAAAAATAAATATAACATAACATAACATAACATAACATAACGCTTAGGCCACTGTAACTTTTTGTTCACATAAGGCATCCACACCAATTTTGCATCCTTTTCTACTAACATGCTGGGGATTCTAAAGGTACCCGGGGGTTTGTGGATTCCCCGGGAGGGGACAGAGAAATTAATCAAAATACAGCAAAATTGTATTTTGGGAAAAAGTGATGCAGAAGAAAGTGTCTGTTTTTTCCTTGCAAATGGTATCATCAAAGGGTTTGGGGTGCTAAAATCACAATCCAACCAGCTTTCAGGAATGGGCGGACTTCAGTCAGAATTTTTTACTCAGTTTTAGTGGACATAGCCTAGTTTTCCTATTTGTTTGCTTTCAACCTCCTTCCAGTTAGTGGTAGAAATGGGTATGAAACCACTAAGGGATCCTGGAAAGCGATACATTTCTGAAAATTAGCCACATTTCTGAATTCAGCAGGAGGTCATTTGTGTAGATCCTTCAAGGTTTTCCTATTGAAAGTAGCAGTTGAAATAAGATAATATTGACATTGAGTTGAAAAAAAATCCATTTGTGCCTACTTTTTCACCTGCAACTTCTTCTAAGTATGGCAGATTTTTAAAAACAATATACTGTTATGTCTGCCGGACTCTTCAGGTTGTGGGGATATATAGGACATGGAGGCTCACCAAGAACCGAGGTACCCAGAGCCAATACCTGAGCAGGTCCTTGCAATAGTTTTTCCTTGCGTAATGGGTATACAGCAATGCATTTGGTAAAATATAAAGAGAGAAAAATAGGTATCAAGGAACCCTATGTAGTTCTGGAATGGGAACAACCTATGGAATGTAGAAGCTGTGGTTATTTGCCCATCGCCGAATTCGTGGGTACTCATACTACTATGTAAATTAGAGAGCATATTTCAAACTGACATCTTTTTTTACATTTGGAAGGCAGAAATTAATGTAAAGTCAATTGGTATAGACACTTGTTCTACTACTCTATGTTTCCCTAAGTCTCCCGATAAAAATGGTACCTCACTTGTGTGGGTAGGCCAAGGGTCTGCAACAGGAAATTCCCCAAAATGCAACTTGGAACGTTCCCATTATTCCAGTGGAAACTGAACTTTTTTTCGCAATGTGCCTATCTGTGGATTTTGGACCCTAGGTCAGCCGGCACCTAGGAAATCCTAGCGAACCTTTACATACATTTGTGAAAACTAGACTCCCAGGGAAATCAAGAATGGGGTGACTTGTGTGACCCTCACCAGGTTCTATTATCCAGAAACATTTTCCTCACATTTTTGTGTTGGAAAGTTCTGGAATCTGTGGGGAGCCAAAAATGTCCACCCCCCCAGCATTCCTCCAAGTCTCCTGATAAAAATGATACATCACCTCTATGGGTAAACCTAGTGTACTCAACATGAAATGGCCCAAAACGTAGACTTGGTGTTTGGTCCCGGGCTTGGTGGGCATCTACCAAACCCCACCTTTCTGAAAACTAGACACCCAGGGAGTCATGAAGGTATAGCTTGCGTGGTTCTCCAAATGTGTTCCTACCCAGAATTCCCTGGAAACCTCAAATTTATCTAAAACCCCACATTTTTCTCACATTACTCTGTGGGATCACAACACCAACACAAATTTCCTATCACCCAGCTTTCCCCCAGATCTCCTGATAAAAGTGCTACCTCACTTGTGTGGGTGTGGCATGTACCCATGACAGGGAATGGCCCAAAACTTATTGTGGAGACATCAGAATTATCGATCACAAAATGACCTGGTTTTGCAAGGGGGGCACCTGCGTTTTTGGTCCCTGTCCCGGCGGCCATTGAGAGAAACTCAGCAAACCTAGAATATTCTGAAAACAAGACACTCGGGGGAGTCCAGGGAGGTGTGGCTTGCTTAGATCCCACAATGTTTTCCTACTCAAAATCCCCTTCAAACCTCAAATTTAGCTGGAATTGAGGTTTTCAGGGAACGAGGAGGAGTACAGGCAGGTGTGGCTTGTGCGGATCCCCCAACATTTTCTTACCCAAAATTCCCTGCAAACTTGAAATTTAGCTAAAAATAATCTAATTTTCCTCACATTTCTGTGTGGTATTAGTGTGCTGGCAGAAATGTCCTACCACCGAGCATTACCCTCTGTTTCCTGATAAAAATTATACCTGGCCAAAGCAGAGTCAGCCTAAAAACGTATAAAATGAAAAACAGGGGAAACCAAAGCGCGTCCAGAAGTTCAGTTTTTAATACCTGTTTAGGCTGACTCTGCTTTGGGCACCCACACAAGTGAGGCATCATTATTATCAGCAGATCGAGTGGAGGTAGTACATTGGTGGTGGTGTGGTGATACTTCACCTTTCCCACACAGATATGTGAGGAAAATGTGACTTGTTAGCTAAATTTGAGGAGCCTGGATAAGAAAATGCTTAGGGATCCACGCAAGCCACACCGCCAGCCAAACGACAGTCCACCCACACTGCCAGCCAAGTGCCAGACCACACACACAACCAGCCAAGCACCATCATACACACACCGCTAGCCAAGCTCCATCAATGCATCCCGCCAGCCAAGTGGCAGTCCACGCACACCACCAGGCAAGCGCTAAGCCACACACACTGCTACCAAGCACTAGTCCACACACACCAACAGCTAAGTGAAGGTCCACACACACTGCCAGCAAAATGCCAGTAGACACACAGCCAGCCAAATGCCAGTGCATGCAGAAACCCACACACATGCACACACACATACACACACAGAAACTTCCCTGGTATCTAGTGGTTTTCTGCCCCCCTTGGGGGCAGATGAGCCTAAACATATCTCTGATCTGCCCCCAAGTGGGACGGAAATGGCTAACATATGTGCCTATAAAAAAGGGGAGAGCCCCTTGACTATGGAGCCACTGACATGCCCCAAAACATACCCCTGGTGCCTAGTGGGCTTTCTGCCCCCATCTGGGGGGACAGATAGGGTGTAATACCCATCATCTGTCCCCCAGGAGAGCAGAAAGACTATACCCAATTCTTTTGAGGGGGAGAGGTGGGGGCATCAGCAAGCCCTTTCTGGGAAGACCCACTCCTACAAAAAGTAAAAATAGTCCCTGGTGTCTATTGAGCTTTTAAACATATTGGCCCCCCTGGGGGGGGTCAAATGACTGTGCCCATTTGTTTGAGGGGTGGGGGCATCAGCATGTACCTTCAGGGAAGCCCCCACACCTGCACAGGAAAAAGATTAGTCCCTGGTGCCCAGTGAGCTTTCTGCTCACACCGGGGAGGGGCAAATCAGGGTTATTGGCCACATATGCTACCAGGGGGTTCAGAAAGACTGTGCCTATTTGGGGGGGGGGGGAGGGCTTGCCATGCTCATTCAGGGCATTCCAACCCCTATTTTATAAACAAGAGAATCCATGGTATCTAGTGGCTTTCTGCTTCCTGGGGAGGGCCTTTTGGGGGTAATAACCCCAATTGATCCCTTTTTTAGGTCTCGCTGAGTCAGAGCATGTGCTGCTCTGCGAGACATTTAGTCAGCGGCTTTTGGAAATGCTTCCAAAGGCTGTTGCCAGCCACCAGCTTTTGGTTACGCGCACAAGCTCGCACCGATGACCTTCGCTTTCACAGCCGCGTGGCGTTATTTTTACAGCTGCGCGGCCAATGCTTGTTTGATTGGTTGCTTGTCCGTCTTAAAGACAATCAATGCCATGAAAGTTTGAGGCTAGACACAAAAGACAGGCTTTGGAACTGAAGAGACAAATTAAAGGCAATGGTGGTTCTGACCTGGGTTTAAATGAGAGTTGAAAAGTACTCAAGAAGAGATTGTCTACTCTACACGAATCCACCAAATATCCATTTCTTATTTATTATTTCATTGACTTCAGAATGAATGATTACTGTATGATTCTCTTTAAGACATGCTCTCTGTCATGTTCAAGCACTGTCAACCTCATCACAAACATCTCTGAATGATTAAATTTCACTTTATCTTATTTGGCGTTTAGTCCTCTTTTGTTCTTAACATTAATACAGGCCAGATTGTGCATAATGAATCCCATCTGCCGCCCGGGGGAGCAGACAGACTTATTATTGCGGTCCAGGGGGTGCACATATTGGCATGCCCAGTGTGGACAGCCCATGATCCTCTTCTATAAAATAAAACAATAATCTGTGGTGCTTAGTGGGCTTTCTGCCCCCCCCCCCGGAGGCAGATCTGGGGTAATAATCCCCATATGCCCTCCAGTGGGATGGCAGAAAGACTGTACTTTATGGTATTTTTGGAGGTGGGCAGCCCCCACCCCGCTTTTATAAAAAAATATTCCCTGGTGTCTAGTGGGCTCTCTGTCCCCTGTGGGGGGCAGATATGGGGTAATAAGCCCCATCTTCGTCCTGGGGGGCCAGAACGACTGTCCCTTTTGTGTTGTGGGTGGGGGGAATTAGCATGTGCATTGTGGGTAGCCACCACACATCTTTTATTAATAAAAAAAAATATCTGGTGCCTAGTGGGCTTTCTGCCCCAATGGGGAGGGGCAGATTGAGGGCTATTGCCCCCATCTGCACCCTAGGGGGCTGCAGAAAGGCTGCGGCAATTTTTGGTAGGGGTGGGGGCAATATAATGCCCATTTAGGGCAGCCCCCACACCAAAGTATTAAAAAAAATCCCTGGTGTCCAGTGTGGGGGACAGATCGGGGGCTGCTGCCTCCATCTTCCCCCGGGGGGGGGGGGACAAAAAGACTGAATATGCCATAATATACAGGGGGAGGCAAAAGCCCTTGCCCAAGGGGCTTCTACCCCCTCCTTGGTGTCTAGGGGTTGGATCCCTGCTTGGGGATCGGTCCTCTTTGGCAATCACTAAGCAGGGATCCACTAGGGAAGGGTACCATTGGAAAGGGGAGAGTCTTCCTTTTTAGGGCTCGGCCTACGTCAACCCTGCGTCAGCAGGGGAGGCGGAGCTCCGAGCTCTTATGTTATATAAAAAAAAAAAAAAGTTTCTTTAGGGGTCCGGGCTGCGACATTCCTTAGTACGCGCGCGTTTTTTATGGCATCTGCATAGTGATTCGTCTTCGCTGTGCTGTGTTTTTAGTAGCCTTGACGCGATAGGCTTAATGTAATTTGTCCTTCGCCATGTTGGCATTTTCTGTGTGGTTAAGCGCACAGCAGTGCATTACTTTCAATTAGGAGCTGTCAGGGTGCCGCGATAATGTAATGCAGATGTTGTGGGCGCGTTCACCAGTCTGCAGTGAATGGCGCGCGTTCGTGCTTTTCTTGTGTTTTCTTTCCGTGTAGGGCAGACGTGAAAGGCATTGTCTTAAGAGCAGAAGGCCATATATCTTCAATTATCTCGCCATCACGGCGGAGATAATTGAAAACATATGCCTGGAGTGGCGCGCGCGCGAGGCTGAGAGCTGAGCAGGATGACTCCATGCCACAGTGTAAGCAGTGCTTAATTTGTAGAAAAATAAGTCCCGGTGCTCAAAATCTTTCTTATGCGGCGGCCGCAACTTCTCACCGTTATTCACCTGGTTAAATTACTACGCCACCCAATTGTACCATTCTTATGGCCACTGCCTACACTGACAACTCGGAAGCAGCCAGAATCAAAAATAAACTACTGCTTGAGCATCACGACATCGATTATAACAGTCTACTTATTTCACAACTGCATTCATTCAAACAAAATGCATTTGAAAGTGCGTTCTGGGCAAATTGCTTTCATGTGCCGAGCATTACGATCTGCTGCAATTAAGAGGTGTTTTTTAGAAACAAAGTTGGGTAGACTGTTAATTGCTATATGTAACAAAATCAGACCATTCAGTTTAGCGTGTAGAAGCAATTTACTTGAGAATGTTTTTGCATGAAAGTATAGCCATTCAAACATGTCAAGGCACTGGATTGTCCAGAGGGGATTAAACAGTCCACCTAAATACTTTTTTATTTATTTAGTAGTGAATTTATGAGCGTTTATGTAGTGAATGCCACCTGGTAGGCATACGCCTTTTGGTGCAAGAGCTGTACATTCTTAAAATGTATTAGTTTGTAAGGGTAGTCCACTATGCCTCGCAGCGCTTTGGTCGCCTTTGACTATGAACATGAAGCAGCTTTGGAAAAGTGCGCTTTGCCTACTAGCCCCAAACTAGTTATAAGTACAGGGCCAGTGTAATGCCCCCAATAAGCAGCGGGTGCTGGTAAAAGGTAGCAGTGGGCATTCTTGGCACAGTGGTGCAGTGTGCAGCCTGCAGTGGAAGGTAACCACGAGCGCAGGCAAGTGAGTGTGCCCAGCACCTGTCAAAGACTTTAATGCCTCTGGGCACAGCCCGGGTAACTTGCCGTTATCGTGTGTGTAGTGAGTGCAGAGTAGTGAGTGCAGAGTAGTGAGTGCAGAGTAGTGAGTGCAGAGTAGTGAGTGCAGAGTGCAGAGTGCAGAGTAGTGAGTGCAGATTGCAGAGTAGTGAGTGCAGAGTAGTGAGTGCAGAGTAGTGAGTGCAGAGTGGTGAGTGCAGATTGGTGAGTGCAGAGTGGTGAGTGCAGAGTGGTGAGTGCAGAGTGGTGAGTGCAGAGTGCAGAGTGGTGAGTGCAGAGTAGTGAGGGCAGAGCGCAGAGTAGTGAGGGCAGAGTAGTGAGGGCAGAGTAGTGAGGGCAGAGTAGTGAGGGCAAAGTAGTGAGTAGTGAGGGCAGAGTAGTGAGGGCAGAGTGCAGAGTAGTGAGTGCAGAGTAGTGAGTGCAGAGTAGTGAGTGCAGAGTAGTGAGTGCAGAGTAGTGAGGGCAGAGTAGTGAGGGCAGAGTAGTGAGTGCAGAGTAGTGAGGGCAGAGTAGTGAGTACAAAGTAGTGAGTGCAGAGTAGTGAGTGCAGAGTAGTGAGGGCAGAGTAGTGAGGGCAGAGTGCAGAGTAGTGAGTGCAGAGTAGTGAGGGCAGAGTAGTGAGGACAGAGTGCAGAGTAGTGAGTGCAGAGTAGTGAGTGTAGAGTAGTGAGTGCAGAGTAGTGAGGGCAGAGTAGTGAGTGCAGAGTAGTGAGGGCAGAGTGCAGAGTAGTGAGGGCAGAGTGCAGAGTAGTGAGGGCAGAGTAGTGAGGGCAGAGTAGTGAGGGCAGAGTAGTTAGGGCAGAGTAGTGAGGGCAGAGTAGTGAGGGCAGAGTAGTAAGGCAGAGTGCAGAGTAGTGAGTGCAGAGTAGTGAGTGCAGAGTAGTGAGTGCACAGTAGTGAGTGCAGAGTAGTGAGTGCAGAGTAGTGAGTGCAGAGTAGTGAGGGCAGAGTAGTGAGGGCAGAGTGCAGAGTAGTGAGGGCAGAGTAGTGAGGGCAGAGTAGTGAGTGCAGAGTAGTGAGGGCAGAGTAGTGAGGGCAGAGTAGTGAGGGCAGAGTGCAGAGTAGTGAGTGCAGAGTAGTGAGTGCAGAGTAGTGAGTGCACAGTAGTGAGTGCAGAGTAGTGAGTGCAGAGTAGTGAGTGCAGAGTAGTGAGGGCAGAGTAGTGAGGGCAGAGTAGTGAGTGCAGAGTGCAGAGTAGTGAGGGCAGAGTGCAGAGTAGTGAGGGCAGAGTAGTGAGGGCAGAGTAGTGAGGGCAGAGTAGTGAGGGCAGAGTGCAGAGTGCAGAGTAGTGAGGGCAGAGTAGTGAGTGCAGAGTAGTGAGGGCAGAGTAGTGAGGGCAGAGTAGTGAGTGCAGAGTAGTGAGGGCAGAGTGCAGAGTAGTGAGGGCAGAGTAGTGAGGGCAGAGTAGTGAGGGCAGAGTGCAGAGTAGTGAGGGAAGAGTAGTGAGGGCAGAGTGCAGAGTAGTGAGGGCAGAGTAGGGAGTGCAGGTGCAGAGTGGTGTGTGCTGTTGAGTGCAGAGTGGTGTGTGCTGTTGAATGCAGAGTGCTGTGTATTGACAATGTAAATGACAATGCCATTTATTTATGATTTAAAGAAAAAAAAAGAAATGTCATGAGCAATGCCAATAGCTCTACCTTTAATGATGCCGAGACCATTGCATTGTAAATGCTTGTTCAATGATACCTCTCCCATCTGCCTACGTGCTCTGGGGGCTCAGATAGCCCAGCAAGCACATAGGCAGTGAAAGTGATAGGAGCCAATCTGCTCATTTTACTTTCATTTTCCATGTAATGTCATCAGCGTGCCATTAGCGCAGTCATCATTACGTTGGAAAAAAATGCCTCTGGAGGTTGGGGGAGCTCTTCCCCAGCTCCCGAGGCAAAAAAAAAAGGAAATCCCTCTGCTGTTTACAGCACAGTGATTTAGTGCTTGTGTGCAGAGGATGGAATGGTTCCGTCCTCGACACATGAGCACCGTGGCACATGAAGGAACCATTCCGTCATATGCAGTGAACCTGTTATCATCAAATAAATACAACCAACACTATAAATAACGTAGCCCCAAAGAAACATCATCTTATCTTGATGCTTGTGAATTAAGTTACTGCAGAATCTGTGTGCTTTGCATTCATATTACTACTACTCTGTGCTTGAATTGCATGATTAGTGTGGGTTTATATGTGTTCTGTAGTGCTTGGCTTTCATTTGGGTTTAGATATTATGAATTGTTTTAGCAAAGCACTGTATTCCCCATTGGAGTTGTTTATTTGTTCAGGATACTTTGTATATGTGCAGGCAGTGTAAGGTTAAAAGGGTTGAGTCTGCCAAAGAGTTGATTCTTTGTATCCATTTGTTTCAAAGACAGCTGTAATTCAGCTGTAAATCTGGTTCTTTATGCAGAAGGTCAGCCGCAGAGACAGCCTTTTCCTTGAAGCAGTTAAATCATTTGTTAATTTGTAACACCTCTTGTAAGTGAAGTTGTGGTAGCTTTGTTGCTTTATTTAGAGGCCTGTATTCAGTGGTGGCCGCCACAACACAAAGTTGATAAGCGGGGGATGAATGAGGGGTGGGGGTTGGAGGGACATTTTTTTTTAAAAACTTACCTTTCGCCTCAGTCTCTAACACCAACAGCTACCTCAGAGCTCTCCCAGCACTTTCTGGAAAGGCAGAGTCTGCTCAGCCAATCTTAGTGTTGCTCTCCTGCTGGGAGAGCAGTGCCGGAAATGATCTGAGCAGCCTGCTCTGCCACTCAGACACGGTTGTGTAGCCTGTGGCTTTTCTCCGAACCAGCTGTGAACACAGCTGGGTAGAAGTAAAAGAAGTGCGCATGTATGTTTGGCCGGCTTAGGACAGCCGGCCAACCCTATACATGCACTTCTAAGTGCCCACCACCTGCCTGCCATAGCTCGGCCCTGCCCCACCCTTCACGCATGTCAGGGCCAGTCACAGAAAAATAAAGTGATTTTTTTAAATTATTATTTTATTTTTCTGTGACTGACTCTGACACGAGGGCGACACGCCTCGGCATTACGGAGGAGCAGCATCTACCTGTATTTGAACAGATAAAGCATTCTTTTTCCTAACCCAAATGCTTGTATGCTATTTCTTGGCATGTGAATAATTTGTTTGTTGCATGGAATTGTTTAAGTTTTTTAGAAAATCAGCTGCTTTTTATGTCTTTATTATAGTTGAGATTATCCTTGACAATACAAGTCTATTAAATGTTGGTAAGGGTTCAATGCCCTGGAGACTTACATAATTGACTTTTCTTCAGCATGGAAAAGGACCTCAACATATTATGTCTCAAGCTGAATAGGTGGAGGTTTTTAGAAGGAACCTCTGTGATTTGTTTAGAGACCTCAGTATCAAATTCACTATATATATAAATTGCAACTGCCATACCAAATTATTTAACCCTCAGGAACATGGTTGCTAATCTGCTCCACATGAAGGTGGTTTATGAGCCAATCAGCAGGACCCATTCATTGGTACACCTGGGTTTCTAGGAAAAAGGTAATTCAAAATTCTGCATGACCAAGCTATTGATGCTTTATACTACAATCACACTTACTACGATGATGATGAGGCAACTATTTTTGCATAGAAGTTGCAGTCTGGAGATAAACCTGTGTTTCTGATTACAAATACAGAGGGCTCTCTTACCTTTGATCCTGGGCTTATTCAAGATCTGAATTCTCCAGAAAGATCACCTGCATCTTTAGCTAAATATATTAAGACCAGAACTAAGAGCTCTGTTGAGCAGTCCACAGGGATGAAAATTCGTGCAGAATGTCCTAAACCGGTAATCTCGGATAAGGCAGCTACAGCACCAGTTGTAGTTCCTAAGTTTGGGACCTTCCTTAGTAGGAGTAAGGGTCCAAGAAAAAGAGCAAATAAGTCAGGGTCTTATGCCAGAAAAAGGTAAGTGATGCTTTGGGTCCAGTTGCCAAAATGCTGTTAATGTGTAGCAAGCAACAACTTTGGATGAGGCCCTGAATCCTGATGTGATATCAGATTGGGCTCTATTGTAATTCGTTTTTTAACTAATGCTAACACAGGATTAGCCTAGGATGGAAAGAAGGGTCTGCTATCATGCATAAACCAAAAATTAGGGGTCTTGAGAATTCGGGGAATACTCTTTGGGCAAGGCCCATTTGTCTTTGGCAAGTGAGTTATGGTGGGAAGGGTCAATAGAGCTTGAGTGTAACAGTCAAGGGCTTTTGTCAGCAATATTTTTTTCTGGTGCAGAAAAGCAACTACAAATTCAGGCTCATAATACATTTGAGGTATTTAAATCAGTGTGCTCTTTACCAGCACTTCAATATGGAGACAGCTATCTGTCTCAGATATTCTGCTGCCAGGAGATTGGATGGTGCATCTGGAGGAGACTGGATGGTGAATCTGGATTTAAAAGACTTTTACTTGATGGCGCCTATATTCCCACACCACAGGAATTACATGCATCCCTTGTGGCAGGCACAAGCCTTTAGATTCACCTCCCTTCCTTTCAGTCTGTTTTCCGCTCCTTGGTGTTACATCAAATTACTAAAACCGATATCAGCAGATCTTGGAGCCAAACGATTAATTATGACCATTATCTCGACAACATGATTTTCCTGGGTCAGGAGAAATCCCTGCTACTGAAAGAGATGCAGGTAGTGGTAAATCTAATTCAGAGATTGAAATGTGTAGTCAACAAGGAAAAGTCAGGCTTTGTTACTTCAATGCAAATGAATTCTTGGGACTCTGAGTGGAGTCAGAGAAACAAGTCCTGTCTCTTCCAGACACAAAACTGAAATCAGTCAATAAAGAGATGAGGATTATGCTGACTCTCCAGCAGATTTCTCAGCAGCAGGGACACTCTCATCATCGGTTTAGGCAATGTTTCATGTTCTCTTTGTTATATGGCACTTCGAAGACTAAAGAAAAAAAACCTGAGAAAAAGTTTGCAATATTCAATCATGGTTCCTTTGGAAAAAGACGCAAGCCAGGAGATAAATTGGTGGTTAGAACATGTAGAAATGTGTAATGAGGGGCCTTTTCCCCTATGTCCCCAGATCATGTAGAAGAGTCTGATGAAAGTCAGTGGAGATGGGGCACAAGGTGTGGCATGTGCTTGGCTGGAGTAAAAAGATCCAGGAGGTATTCATTAATGCTCATAAATTGTTTAGAGATTTCTGTAGGCTCCTTTGCGATCCAAAGCCAGGTGAAGAACAGGATAAGGTGTGCAGTACTTTTGTAAATGGACAATCTGATATCAGTAAGGTATTTAAACAAGATAGGAGAGACAAGGTCAAAGATGTTGGTGGACTTGACCAGGTCAGTGTGGAGTGGTGGACTGGTGTTCAATTAATCTGCATGACACCAGCGACTGGCAATTGCACCCGTACCCTCAGCTCTTCGACATAGATCTGTTTGCCTCCAGACTGACAAGCCAGTTGAACAATACTACATTTGGAGGACAGCTATGGATGAGTTGGGTATGGATGCTTTTCTGCAGGATTTGTCTGTTGGAAATCATTATGCATTTCTACCTTTCCACATGATTTCAAGGTATGTTTCTTGAGTACATATACATTTAGCAAGGTACGCACTTGTCATTCTTCTATAGAGCTGTGGTTCTCATCTCTTCTAGGGTATAAGGTGGATTTTTCACTTTTAATCCCAGTATTTCTAGGGTTGCTGAGGGATCCAGGCAGGCACTACCTCAGTCTAATCTGGAAGTACAAGTTAGTGTTGGTGGCCATGGACATCTCAGTACAGTTGCAGAAACACTAGACTTTTCTGGTTAACTTCCAAGTATAGTGCATGCTATGCACAATGAACAACTAGAGCTTTTAAGTAAGCATGGGATGTCTGCTGTAGCTGGAGTGTGGAAATGGACACAACCCCATAGGTTCAGATGTCACAAGTGTTTTGAATGCAAGCCCTTGGTAGCAGGGCAAGCTTCTTACAGAACAGCTAAGAACTACAGATCTGCAATTTCAGCAGGTTCTCAGAAGGTTGATGGTATGCCAGTGGATGAGCATCCTATGGGGAGTAGATTGTTGAAAGAGATTTGGCCTGGGTCAAATCTAAATCACACTGGCATAATTTGGTTAATTTTGGGAATTTCGTGTTATGCTTGTTTCACAAACTTCCAGAAATAACGCCCATTCACATAATTGCATGTCAAATATGCCAACATTTACTGTGGATGATGCAATTCTGGGTAACTTGCAGTAAAAGATTACTGCAAATGCACAGGAACAATACAAGAAGATTGGCTGTTGTGCATGGTGCTCTTGTTTAAATTCGTTTGCCACCAAAAATTGATACAAGTGTGTATTTTGCTTGAAATGACACATTTGCATTTTGTGTACTCATGCGTAATTGTGCAGTAACTCCACATAAGCAAACTAAGCACTTTTCACACGTTCCTTGTAAGAATCCACCTAGACCTAGATATTCTAAGCTATAAGATGTTAAATTGGTTTTGCACCTTTTCCAGTGAATGGGAATATATGGGAAGACAATGAGAATTTGTCAGCTGGTAACATTGTCATGTTTGGTTTATTTCAGAAGTATGTCCAATGTGAGGGTTTTGTATGTATCTGCGATGCATTTCTCACCAGTTTGGCTCCACTTTGCAGTTCCCAGGTGTACAAAGAATTCTTCTGCCCCTATTGAGTTCCCTCTTTCCCCCTACACCATATGTGTGGTAAGATATACTCAACAGTGTCCACAGGTAACAGAGGTATTGAGGTTGGCAGCCTCTTAGCTAATTATAAAGTTACGAAAAGCTTTTGCACAGTGGCCTAAACTACTTTGAGTAGATGGGTGAGGGGGTAATAGCTTTGTTGAGGGTAGATAGACACAGAACTGTTTGGTGCAAATTCAGTACATGGGGCTATGTCTGCGAAGGCCTTTAGTGCACCAGCTTGGGCGAAGATATTTTAAAATCGGTAGAGTGGTCAACAGTTTCTACATTTAAACATTTTATTATAAACATATTCAACATGCAGCAATACATGCGGTGGGGATGCTCTAAACTTGCCTTACAGAGCCTCCAGTCCTGTAATAAAAGTGAAGATTCTCCAAGCTAATAGTGAAGATGAATCCTGATATTATTGTAGACAAAGGATGTGAATATTATTCCGCCATTGTATATATGAATATATATTTCCCGCTCTAGATGGCATGATTTCTAATAGCTTGATTGTATGCTGTACTGATGCCAACCAATCAAGCATCAGTCTGACCAGAGTGATAAAAAAAGAGGACAGTTGCAAAAAGGACTTTTATACTGAGGACTATGGACTGTGGTCAAAGGAAGGAGTTACTGTGGATATTGCTTGAGTTTTTACTGTTATACATTATGTAATCTAGGAAAATACGCCAAACAAATACAATTGTTGAACATGTTTTCATTTGTATTTTTTTGCTCCAGTGACCCATTTAAAGTAGTTACTTTTCCTTAAGTTTATGTAACCCTTCTGGTTGCAGGGATATAATGCTTGTTGGTTGTAATAAAAACATGCCATAACCAGGGGCAATAACTGAAACGCAGATTGGAATGATTTTTCATTGAGTGCAAACCATGCAGCAACTCGTTTGGGAAAGCTATTTTTTCGTTTGGGGCCATGACTATTTATAGTATTGGTTGCATTTGCTTTTAGGTTAACGATTCCTGATTCACAATGTAGGATTGTGTGAAATGTAGTGTTTCTGTAAATGTGCTGTGTAAACAAAGAAGTAAAAGAGATAGGATAATATTAGCCTCCTTTGTCTTGAATAAAAACCAGGGCTCTCCTTCACTGTTAGCTAGGAGAATCTGCAATTTGTTATCATAAGATGAGTTCCTCACCCACAGTACACTATTGGATTAATTATAAGCAAGGCACTCTACCTGTGCGACTGTGTAGTCCCAGAGTCTCCAACCTGATAGAGACAGTAAACCCATACATAAATAGTCTTATCAATGCATCTTTTGAATCTGGGCTTGTGCCGAATGATTGGAAGAAGGCCATTGTAAAGCCTCTGATGAAGAAGCTGAACAAATCGCCCACGGATCTTAGCAACATGCGCCCCATTTCCTTGCTACCTGTTCTAAGTAAAATCATGGAACGGTTAGTACATGATGAGCTCAAAACATTTGTAGAGGCCCACAATATCCTGCATCCTCAGCAATCGGGATTTCGTGCCGGCCATTCTACTGAAACAGCCTTGATCGAATTAGCTGATTCTGTCAAGTTCCTGCAGGATGAGGGAAGGCAGACAGTCCTCGTCCTGCTTGACTTGACAGCAGCATTCAACACCATCTCGCATGCCATCCTGATTAACAGAATGCGAGAGATTGGCGTGACAGACACAGTCTTGGCATGGGTCATTTCTTTTCTATCCAATAGGTCCCAGACTGTGTCCTTGGGTCCCTATCTATCCAGCGAAAAATCCATTTCATCAGGAGTGCCACAGGGGTCCATATTAAGCCCTCTTTTTTTTAACATCTATATGGCCCCCCTTCTCGCTGTGATAGAATCTCATGGGATCCTTGTCACGTCTTATGCCGACGATACACAACTTGTCGTTACCATCGATAAAAAGTGGCCTGATGCAGATCTTCGTTTTAAAAACTGCCTCTCCGATGTTTTCCAATGGTTGAACAAAAACCATTTAAAATGCAACAGTGCTAAGACAGAAATTATACCGCTGGGTAAAGATTTATCTTTCCGTCCGAAAGACTGGTGGCCCTTGGGATCGGAGGCCCCCCCCAGTGCAGTATCATCAGCACGGAATCTAGGAGTGCAATTTGATTCACTCCTTTCTTTCGATGACCACATCAGGATTACGGCTGGACGCTGTTTTGGTCTTATTAAATCACTGAAAAAATTATTTGATTTCCTCCCCATTGCAGCTAGAAAATCAGTCGTGGTAGCTTTAATACTTTCCCGACTTGATTACTGCAACGGATTAATGGCTGGAGTAAAAAAGTCCACCCTTAAGAAGCTGCAGACTATACAACATGCAGCTGCGAGACTGGTCTTACAACTCCCCAGAAGGTCATCAGCTTCAGCAGCATTGAGAGCTTTGCACTGGCTACCATTGCATAAAAGAATTCTTTTTAAATTGCTTCTCACCGTTTTCAAATCCATGCAAAATACAGGTCCCCACTACCTTACAAATCGCTTTATGCGTTATAATCCTCCGCGATGTTTGAGATCATCTGGGACTAACCTCATCATGATTCCCAGATTTAAATACAAAACCAAGGGTGGGAAAACTTTCACTGTCTTGGCAGCCAAGGCATGGAATAACCTACCAGTCAACCTTAGACTGACTGAAAAGGAGGGTCTTTTCAGAAAACTCCTTAAGACATGGGTGTACAAGCAATCAGATACCTCCGTACTGGCAGCCATTTAGTTTCATTGTTTCTTCTACTTCATTTTTCATCTACCTACTGTTCGCAAGCTCAGCGCCAAGATGCTCCCCTGGGAGCGAATGTTCGCGCTTTATAAAACCCCATAAATATAAAAAAAAATATCAAAAACCGGTCGATCGCGAGCTACTGGTAGCTCGCGGAGACCCCGGGCGTAGCTCGCCTAGCCCTTTGCTCGGATTGGAGCAAATCTGTGGATTGGGCGGGCGAAGAGGATGACACGACGCGATGACGCTCCTCTCCTGGAGCTGCAGACTCCTCTTGTGAGAGTCTGACGTCATCGTCTACCCAAAACGCGCTGGCATCACACTGTCTGCCATTGTGCGACGGGTGCCAGCGTGGAGAATGAAGAGACGTGACTTCACTGCGTCAAGCAGCCAGGAGACGAGCCTTCCACTGCAGGTAAGCTGCGTTTATTTACTTCTGGGTTGGGGTGGAATCACTTGTCTCGGTTGCTTGGTGCCATCAGAGCGTTTATTTCAACTTGGGGGTATTCTAATTTTCTGGCTACACCCTCGCTCAATGGGGCCGTCGAGGCGCCCTCGTCTCCGTGTTGGCTCTAGCTTCCATCTACCGGTCACCCTCCTTTCTCAACTCTCACCACTCCCAAACAAGTCAGTGCTCCCACGTCTGTACCGGAGCCATCTCCCTCATGCTCTCAACACTTGTCTCCCTCGCCCTGATCCCTCCGTCGCCCCCATCCACCCTCTCTTTGCTCCCAGCAGCAGCATGCAATGACCCCAGCCGATCCCGCAGATGCCACCAGGACACCGAAAACTGCTCTGGCTCACTTGCGCGTTCCCGGTCCAGCAGAAAGAGGTGACTCTCCCTACCCTCTCCTCACCCCCACCCGAGCTTGCTTATCACTTTTTAACTATGAAAGATGTGTGACTGCAATACTGACTCAGAGGCTCAATATGATCAATTCAGTGCATTATCCCGCACATCCTGCTTTCCTCCTCAGTACCTCTCTGACGTGTATGCACAGACTCCCTATGTTTTACCGACAAACCACACACTTTACATATTTTGCACCTGCTTCTTGTGAAGACTCGGGCTGGAGTTTGACGGCACATGTAAAGTGACTCAGGAATGAAGTCACACCAGAAATACTTGGGATAGGTCAAATTGTTGCTTGTGTTTCCTGTTGGATGAACTGCCGCCTCTGGCACATAACCGGGCATAATTAAATCACGACAGCAGTTCATTTCTCCTCCTCGCGCCTCTATTAATGATTTAATACTAAACATCTACAAAATGCGCTGGCCAATTGGAATTTGGTTTAATGGTTCTTTAATCCTGTGATTGGGCATGTTTGAGGCAATTTCAAATATAGCCAAATGAAGCAAAGGAGCTGCAGAGTAATGGATTGGTGAGGCCAGGGTGACACAATCTGAGCTAATCGTATCGCCGCGATTCCATCTCAAGCGACCCGGTTCGGAAATGACAATGTTACACCTGGACCAGGATTTCCTTTTGATGTTCTGATGTTTTGTCGTTAAGGCGCCTCGACTGTTCCTCAGTACGTGCTACTCTTCCCACCGTCTAACCAGCCCAAAAACAAGACGAGCACTTGGGGCCTTCAGATTAAAATCCAAGATTAAAGTGGGTCTCTACAGCAGATGCATTGGCCCACCGAGCTATCTCTCCAGAATTCTAACATGCCACATTCTAGTTCCACAGAGATTTTTGCAGCAGGTGCATGAATTGACTGAGCTTTAGGGCAGATTTTGCTTTCATCTATATTGCTCCTGCTAAAGAGAAGGGTGAAACTAGAACGTTTCAACAGCAACAGAATATACTTTATTTACATAATAAACGTTAGGTTATAGGGCACTGGGTTCTGAAAAACAGAATCTTTATGGGTGTGGGGAAGCAGGTAATACTGTGTATTTACCCACCTAGATTACTCATGTGCACTCTGTACCCGGAAACAGTGAGAACATTGCTTAGAACATATATGTACCCACCACAAAGTGAAGATTAAAAAACATTAGGGTAACAGGTTTAAAGACGATAATAAGACCTTTAAATAAGGTTCTTTTTCTCCTGTTTGAAAAGCCTCCCTTCTTCCTTTTTCCTTCATTATCTAAGAAATTTTGACTATTAACAGTATCACTTGAAAATAAAAATAAGCACAACCGTGGTGTACAGTACACAAAGAACATAATTGTGAATCTGAATGGTCCTAAAATAGATGCATTTTGTACCTAAGTCTTATGAGGAACATAGCTATTCAACCTATTTTATGGAACGTTTCAAGTCAAGGGGACCATTGGATTGCTCTTAATAAGATAATGAGTATGGGGGCGTGGCTTGAAAGCCAATCATGGCTGTTTGCCATCTGAGGGGTCTCCGCGTCATGGGCACCACTGCACTTAGTCACCGTTGTGCAGGGTTCCTTCTACCTCATCGGCTGTTTCTTTGTCAGAAGCAATAAGGGTAGTTCTCCTTTGGTACGCCTCACCTGGGGTGGCATAGCATTTTTTTATGCATTCCCAGGTCCACCATTAATAGTGAATGTGAGATTTCAACATTTCGGTGTGTGGTTGAAAGTCTTTTCCTTGGTTTAATGGTCTGCATTACAGCATTATTAAAGGTGTCCATGTGATATTCTTGCCTTTTATGGATTGGATGTGGACTTCATCAACATTTTTACTCTTGCTACAGCCTCAACAACCAATGATGAGTGAAGAGCCAGGTCCCTCCAAAAGGGCGATGACTTACAACTTCCATCAAGAGTGGGAGAACGACTTTTTATTTACACAAATCAAAGACAACTGTGTGTGTTTAATCTGAGGAGCAAAAGTTGCAGTGGGGAAAAAGGGCCATGTTGAGAGGCATTTTTCAACAAAGAACATGCATTTTGAGAGGAAGTTCTCTAAGGGAAGCAGCCTGAGGTCACAAAAAGTAAATGAACTGAAATCTGCATTGCAGACACAGCAATCTTTTTTTACAAAGCCAACAAAGAAAACCACTGCGGCAACTGAAGCATCCTTCGTAGTTACTCATCACTTGATCAAGCACAAAGCAACATTTTCAGATAGAGCAATTTCAGATGGAGCAATTGTGAAGGAAGCAATGCTTCTAATGGCCCCTCCTTATTCAAAGACTTTAAATATAGCCCTGAAGTTATGTCTGGCATTTCAGATGTGCAGTTGGGGTCCAACACTATGGTAAGAAGGGTATCTGCACTATCGGTCAACAGGATAGAGCAGTTGGAGTGGGATTTAAAGACATGTAAATATTTTCCTGTGCAACGTGATGAATCTGTTGATGTAAGCGATATTGCACAGTTGGCTATCTGTGTTAGAATGGTTTTTGAAGATTTCACTTATAAAGAGGAATTTTTAACTCTGTTGCCTCTGCAAACCACAACCAGAGGATCTGACATCCACAATGAGGTAAAAAATTATTTTGTGAAACAAAATGTCCCCTTGAAAAAGTTAGTGGCGGTAACAACTGATGGTGCACCCGCAATGATAGGGCGTCATTCTGGCTTAATTGCCAATTGTAAAGCAGATCCAGATTTCCCTCCGTTATTAAACTACCATTGCATTATACATCAACAGGCAATATGTGCCAAGGTAATGGGGTTTGATCATGTGATGACTCCTGTTCTTAAAATTATTAATTCAATTTGTGCAAAGGCCAAGCAGCACCGAACCTTTAAATTGTTCCTTAAAGAAGTATGGTGACATTTTACTGCATACTCAGATCCGATGGCTTAGCAGGGGTAGAATACTGCGAAGATTCCTTTCCCTATTGCCAGAAGTAATAGCTTTCATGGAGTCTAGAAATGAAGATACCACACAGTTGTCAAACACTGAATGGTTGCTCGATTCAGCTTTTTTGATAGATGTCACAGAGAAATTAAATGTATTGAACTACGAGTTGCAAGGCAAAAACAAGACAATAACCAACATGATTAGTTCTGTGAAAACATTCAAAACAAAACTTAACCTTTTCATACAGCATGTACAGAAAAGAAAGATGCAGCACTTTCTCTCTGTGCTCCAAATCCTGTCAGAAAACAAAACTGAGGCTGAGATCCTTGATTGATTGATAAAAATTTATATTGCGCAAAACAATAACCCACAGGTATCAAGGCGCCTAACAATAATATCAGAAGTCTGGGTCAATCATCATTACACATAGGCTTTCAGGAAGAGGCGGGTCTTTAAGGCACCGCGGAATGACTGCAGGGAGGGTAGGGACCTAAGGTCCAAAGGAAGATCGTTCCACCATTTGGGTGCTAAAGTGGAAAAAGCCCTGCCACCCCATTTTGCTCTTCGCACACGAGGGACTGATAGAAGCAATTTCCCGGAGGAACGCAGATTCCTTCCAGGGATGTAGTGGGAGATGATAGAACCCACTCCAGAGTCACAGTTTCTTGCAATGGCTCTGTATGTCATGCACAAGACCTTAAAACGTACTCGGCCCTCTACAGGGAGCCAGTGCAACGTTTTTCTGGCCAAAGTGGCCGATGAGCGTCTGGGAACATCCAGGACAAATCTGGCCGCGGCATTCTGGACTACCTGCAAGCGCTGCAGGAGGGTCTTGTTTAGCCCCGCATACAGCGCATTGCAGTAGTCCAGGCGAGAGCCGATGAGCGCGACAGCTATTTGTTTTCTGGACTGCGCAGAAAGATATTTCCTGATCCTTCGCAGGGTATGGATAAGGCCCCAACAGGTGGAAATGGTCCTACTCACCTGTCCGCCCATATCCAGGGCAGAATCTACCATCACCCCAAGATTTTTTGCAGATACAGTGGGGGAGGGACACACTCCCAGCGAGTCAGGCCACCAGCTAGAAGACCAGATGTTTTCGTTCCCACCAAACACCATCACCTCAGTCTTCTCCCCATTCAGTTTGAGAGAGTTCTGAATCATCCAGTGACCAACCGCCTCCATACATGATCTAAATTTGGAGACGGTCTGCACATCTGAATGGGAGAGAGAGACGAGTATTTGGGTGTCATCAGCATAGGAAACTACCTCCATCCTGAAAGTTCTTATTAGTCTGGCCAGTGGGGTCACATAGATGTTAAATAGGGTCGGGCTAAGAGCCGACCCTTGTGGGACCCCACATAGCACAGGTCGGGATGGAGATAGAAACTCACCCATCTTGACTCTCTGTTCCCTCCCAATAAGGAAGGAAGTCAGGAGATCCAGAGCTGCACCCTTCACCCCCACATCCCTCAGACGAGATGAAAGAACTGAGGGAGAGAGGGTATCAAAGGCCGCAGTTAGGTCTAGCAGGACCAGGAGGGTGGTCTGGCCTCTATCCACTGTCGAGCGGATGTTATCAAGCACGACAGTGAGGGCCGACTCGGTGCTATGTTCCCTCCTGAATCCATGCTGGGAAGAGTCAAGACAGCCCGAGCTTTCCACAAAAGCGGCGAGATGCTTATTCAGATATACCTCAAGCATCTTCGCAGGGGCAGGAAGCAGCGAGATTGGTCGGAAGTTTTTCAGGACTTCCGGATCAAGGGAGGCCTTCTTTAGCAGAGGTTTTACTACTGCTTTCTTCCATTCCAAGGGGAAGACACCATCTCTTATTGCTAGGTTCATAATTTCTAGCAGTGGTGGTAGGAGGGACTCCCTGCACTGCTTGATGATTTTCAAAGGGCAAGTATCCAGAGGGGAACCGGATTTGATCTTATTAAGCAGGACTTCAAGATCCTGCAATTCTAGAGGTGGGAAAGAGTCCAGGGTGCCCAGAGGGAAAGCGTCAGGGGTGGATACATTCGGCTGGGCCAGGGCAGTAGGCACACTAATACAAGCTCTTTGTTTCTCAAGAGCTAGATGAATATCCAATATTTTAGTGTGGAAGAATGAGGCAATCCTATCACATAAATCCTGCGAAGGAATGACAGGGTCAGGGGTTTGTAAGGCGACTAACGAGTCGACAATTTTGAAAAGCTCCTTCGGAGAGGAGAGCGAGGTTGTCAGGGTGACAAAGTAATCTTGTTTAGCCTGCACAATCTCGGCCTTATATTTCCTGACAAGGAGTTTGTGGGCTTCTTTGTTCTTAAAGTCCCAACTAGAATGCCAGAGCCTCTCCTTCCTCCTCACCTCTTGCCTGAGAAGCCTAAGGGAGTCGGAGAACCACGGAGCAGAAGGTCTCTTCCTTTCTCGACGTCGGGTCTGTATAGGAGCTAGCTCATTCATAGCTTCGGTGACAACCTGTTCAAAATGACCAACTGCGGTCTGTACATTGTCCATGCCTTTGATAGAAAGGCTAGCAGTCCAAGGCGCAAAAGAATGGCTACTAATGTCCCTAAGGTTTCTAGCCGTGACCATTGCGTGATTCCCTTTTTTATTACCATCGCTCAAAAGATATTCCAGATGGAATGGAACTGCGAGGTGATCGGACCAAGATAGATGCACCGGATCCTTAGTGGTTATACGACAGTCATTCGAAAAAATGCCGTCCAGCGTATGACCTGCCCGATGAGTGGCCCCACTGACTCGCTGCGTGAGTCCACAGGAAGCCAGGGCCTCAGTAAGTCCTGAGGTGTCAGGAATATCCTGTCGTTCTAAATGATAATTAAAATCACCCAGGATGGAAAAGTTTTCTCGACCAAAGTATGGTTCCAAGGCCTGGAGGAGTTAAGAAGTGAAATCAGTCCGTGGGCCTGGTGGTCGATATAATAGAATTCCATGGAAAAAATGGCACTGTGCTTCCTTTATGGTAAAATGAAGGGCTTGGAAAAAGTCCGGGAAATCAGGAATAGGTATGGTGTGACATTGAAGGTGGTCTTTATGAAGAATCGCTATACCACCTCCCACTCGACCCTGTCTATCAAGTCTAACCAGACAGTACCCTTCAGGGACCGCTTCAATTAGATCGGGCCAGATGAATCTTTGGCCCAAGTTTCAGTAATGAACACTAGGGTCGGTTTCCTATCTAAAACCATTTCCCTAAACATTATCTTGTTTTTAACAAGGGAACGGGCATTAACCAGGATACCATCTGCGATCGCATTTGTAGGCCCAGTAGCGCCAGAGTACCCAGGAGAAGAATAGGGTAAAAAATCAGAAGGCCTGGAGTTGTGGAGACAGCCACAGCGTAAAGGAAGGAGTAGGTTATCTGGTTCAAGAGAGTGCGTACACCCTGATCTACGGGGTTTTAACTATGTGGAGGGAATGTAGCATCGACAGAGTCCAGAGTCCCGCCGTCCAGCGCGTCCTCAGCGCGGACGGGCGCAGACGGGCTGGACTCTGGCGCGACTCCGGCGTCACTGCGGCGCCCACGATGCGCGTACACGCTGCGCGTCGAGTCCATTGTACTATAAAGGGCTCTAGCGAGTCCGCGTGATTGGCTTCAGCGAATGGCTGAGGAGTCTTACTCCGACCCACCCAAGATGACGCCCCTAGTAAACAAAGCGCGGGGACCGGCCCGCCCAAAAGGCAGTGATTGCGGCGTAATACCGCTGTGCAAGGAAGCGTTCCGTGAAATTAGAACACAGGTAGGGAAACGAATACAGTTAATCTACAATTCTAAGCTATTTTTAAAAGCGGGGGAAAAGCGGCAAAATTAAATTACATAAATGACAAAATAGGGTTTGTTTAAAAATCTTCCAGTAGCAGGCAGCTTCTTACGAGAAGCGCGATGTGCACAACAAAATACGAACAGAGCATAGTACAGTAACAGTAACCTCCTCGTGAGGCTTAATCAAGAGTTCAGTGACCGGTTTAGTGATTTTGAGCAACTGGAGCCCTGTGTGATGTTCATTTCAAACCCCTTCATGGAAGTGGATGTTAGTGACCTTTCAGAGAAAATTTGTGTTCTTTTGAACCTTGACTCTGACACCATGGAAATGGAGATGGTCTCACTTCAAAATGACATTGAATTGAAATCAAGGCAATCTGACATTAATTTCTGGAGTCTTGTAGATGCAGAAAAGTTTAAGAACATCCACGCAGCTGCATTGAAACTTTTTTCCCTGTTTGGCTCTACCTATCTTTGTGAATCTGCATTTTCCGATATGAACTTCATAAAATCTAAGTTTCGCACACGTCTGACTGACGAACATTTAAATGACTCCATAAGAGTTGCCCTCTCAAGCTACACCCCAGATTACAAGGCATTACTGGACACTATGCAGTGTCAAGTCTCTCACTGAAATTATTTGTATGCAGTCGTAATCAATACTTGTTCAGTCACAGTTCCTGGTGAAATCACAAATCTGTTTCATTATTAAAACTAAGTTTAAAGTCGCTGCAGAGCAGAATCTTCAGCCCCCTGCAAAGCTTTTTTATTATTTTTACAAGAAAAATGCAATGTGTACTGCACGCCTGTATACACAATAAAATGTAGCTGGAGAGAAGAATCTTGAGCACGTTTCCGAATGATTATTTGCAGCATTAGAACAAATCAGTTCCACATTGAAGGTAAGATCGCTTTCCATGTATGTTTGTTAATTGAGCCGCATTACAAGGATTATTTCAATGACAACTATTACTGGAAGGTCTTAATTTTGGACCTTAATTTAGTACCTATTAATTGAAATGTCACAAATCCAAAGTCATACCTTTTGGTGTTCTAGGTAACTCTTAAATCAGGCCTGTCTTGGGTATTTTGTTCAAACCACAGTATGGGCTCTGACGAAATTAGGCTTAAAGTCAATGAAACTGGGCGTGGGGGGTCTCTCGGAAAAATGCGCGAGTTGATTCGGGTTCAGTAGCTCACGACGATTTTCACTGGCCAGAAGTAGCTCTGACTACACAAAAGGTTGGAGACCCCTGGTGTAGTCTATGTAGCTGAACAGTCCCTTCCAGGTTATAAGGAACTTGTGGTTGGGACCTG